>NC_084838.1:84146967-86546967 GCF_033115175.1 Lepus europaeus | reverse complement strand
TGCTCTTCACACTTGAATTACTCTATATTGTATTTACTCAAGAAATTCCCAGTTGCTCTCCTTTCTCTACCTTCTCCAGTTCCTAGTATAATATTGCCCTCTGGCAATTGGTTTTGAAAATCTAAACTGCTGCCTGATTTGTGTGTAACACTCATCACAGAAGGGACAATTTAGGAACTGATCACAAGACAGAGTAATAAAGAACAATAAAGTGGCCAATTTCCCTTCTGATAAGTGCCTTTTTTAAAGAATTAAAAGATATCTTCTGGCTCTGAATTACTTGAATAGCGATGTATTTCCAATAACACCCATGTAGCCACATCTGAGTTCACAGTCCTTGCTCACTTTTAGGGCCATATCCCTGATGGTGTGTTGAATATCTTCACAAATGTTGGCTGAACACCTATTAGCAGAGTGCTGACCTTAGAAGGAGAGACCATGGTGCTATGGAACAGTGTGGGAGAGGAGTTGGGGGAAACAATCTGACTCTAGAAATGCTTAAAGGTAGACCTGAGAGCGTTTGCCGATGGAGTTGCTGTGAAGTGAGAGAGAAAAGAGGAGCAGAGAAAGCAGAGCAAAAAAAGCCACTAAAGATTTTATCATCAGCTCTGAAAGAATAGGCTTTCCAGTTACTGAGCAGGGAAGATGGCTGGGGGCTCAGGCTTGAGGTTGGAGAATGATTGAGAATCATGAGTTCTGTTCAGGCTGCAAAAAGCTCGGGATGGCTATTTAACGTCCAATACACATAATTCTAGATGAGATCACCAAGAGAATTATTGAGATGTATATAAGTTCAAGAGTTCTCTTGGTCAGGATCATGAGGAAAAGGAAGATGATAGAGACTAAAATGGATTTGTCAGTGAAGGAGGAGAGCCAGGAGAAAGTGGAACTCAGCCAACTAAGTGAAGACAGGGTCTCAAGGAGCAGAATGACCTTTCACTTCAAATCCTATTATTAAGTCCCATAAAATGAAGTCAAAAGATTATCCAATATATTTGACTATGTAGAGATCAATGATGAACTTGAAAAAAGCTATTTGCACAGAGGAAGGGGTGAAAGACTGATTAGTTGTGGTTCAAGACAGAATGTAAAAAAGAAATAGAAGAACTATACAGAAATAGAAAGAGAAATAGAAGAGCTATACACACAAATATGTATACAAACAAAAAATACAATGCATATACATAAACATATATAGTATGTATGTATTGTATGTATGTATAGTACGTATGTATTTATAACTCTTTCAAGGAGTTTTTCTATATCGAGGAGTAGAGAAACAGTGATATTTGAAGGGAGCTGTGGTGCTCTATTTTTTCCTATACTGGAAGAATTATAGCATGCTCCATGCTTATGAGAATGACTTAGTAGTGAGAAAGAGCCACAGATGGCATAGAAAGAGAAGCGTACAATTGCTGGGGGAGTCAGCCTAAGTAGATGAGAGCAGGTGTGATCAGTGTAAAGAGAGAGATGGTCTGCAGGAAGGAGTGGAGACAGTTTACCTGTAGCAATGGGGTAGGAGTAGGAGATGGCAGAGAATATGGGTGCAGATGTGGAAGGCTTGGTAGACATAATTATGGGAATATGGAGATATTCTATTCCTAACTACTTTTATTTTTTTGGAGGGGACATAGGAAGTAAGAACATTATTTGATTGTAGAAGGAGAAAGAGGTGATAGAAGTTTGAGGAAAGAAGGGGACATATGAAAACAAATGTCTAAGAACACAGAAGAAAGAATAAAATAGACTAATATTATTGCTGGCAGGCAGAAAGAGTTCTTTCAAGGTTCAAGTAACACATTTAAGGATGAACCCCTCAGAATGGTGGTGGGCTTCTCTCCAACCACATTCATCGAGTGAAGTACAGGTCCAGAGTAGACAAAGCTGGAGGTCAAGCATAACTTCAATTCGGCTAGAAGAATGTTGAGTGAGGGAGGGATTATAATGACAGACATGGAACCTAGAAGGGAGGACATGCAGTGATATTTGGAGTACAGGTATAATGTGTGACATGTAGGTCTCTTGGTTGCTGAAGAATTCTTGGGGTTAAGATACATGATGGGGTGATAGGGGAACTTAGGATATGCAAGCTGGAGGTCAAGGAGTGTGCAGTCTAGGGAGTGGCCACTAGTCAGAGTGCTTGATTGCAATGATTGTCTCTGCATGTAATGAAGTGACAATGAGCTATGGCAAGAGTAAGTCAAGTTCTCATATCTTTAGAAGCATATGTTAAGAAGATGAAGCTATTAGAAATCTGCCTGTCTTCAATTTTAATTTCACAATACCATTTACATTGATATCTGTAAGTGTAGATTAATTATTAGAACGTACAGAAAGGAACAGGAAATATCAAAACCTCCACTTACTCAACAATCCAATCTGAAAAATGTTAACATGTTGCTTAAGACATTTTTCTTTTGATAAAGAATCTTCCCACCTTTTCCAGTTTCCTTACCCTTCCCAAGCTCTTCCCCTCTCCCTTTCCTGAAGATGGAATGCATCCAAACTTCACGATTTGTCTGCACTTACGTAACGATAGACACTGTGCTCTAAAATAAACCAATAAAAGGTGAAATTCTGCAATTGTCACTCAGTATTTATCAATTCTAAAATAATAAAAGTATGTTAACATAATACACTAAGGTTTACTCCATTAATCTTTAATTTCTGCATAATTAATTTTAATTAAACATGATATTAATACTTTAGTTTGTTTATCCATATCAATGTACATTCAGGTAGTTCTTTAACTTAGTATTTACTTATAATGTTGTAACACATGTATACTTAGTGAATTTTTGCAATGTGAGAGATTAAAATTTTCAACTTATTAGATAATGCCAAATTGCTCTCCAAAGTGGTCTTCCCATTTCCCACATTCTGTGCCAACACTTGATATCTCTAAATTTTTTAAACTTTGCCAACCTAGTGTATCTGAAAGTGAGGAGAGGCAATATTCAATGACATAACTGACTGTTTTTGATAATGGAGAACTAAAAGTGTTTAGCTTTGTATTCACAATGAAGCCTAAATGATATTAAGAAAATGAAATCCAAATATGCTAAAACCTTAGTGATACCCACTAAAAAAGCCATGAAAAATGATGTATAATACAATCAGTATTGACGAAAATAACATTTATGTATGATTACTGATTCTCAGAAAAGCAAGAACTGAAAAGTGTTCACCATCAAGCAACTCACATTAATAGATGTTTTCAAAGATTCTTGGAGTGTCTGGTGTAGTGATTAAGACGTTGCATGGGACACCCACACCCCTCCCATATTGAAATACCTAGGTTTGAGTCTCCAATGATGGCCACCATGTGGGAGAACCAGATAGAGTTCCTGGTTCCTGGTTTTGGGCTGGCTCAGCCCTGGATCTTGTGAACATTTGGGGAGTGAACTAGTGGATGGGAGATCTCTGTCTATGTCTCTGCCTTTCAAATAAATTCTAAAAAATAAAATAAAAGACTCACCTAAGGAATGAAGAAAATAACCCAGGACAAATAATTTAGTTAAGAAAGAATATAAAACAAAGGAATTGGTAAAAAATAATAGATACCTAAATAAATACATTCAATAAAAATTGTTATATATCTCGCTTGGGGATTTAACTACACAAGATGTAGTTAAATATTGGACAACAGTTAATGGAGAAGACAGAATGTGGGATATTGTAATCCATATTTTCTTATTGAGAGAGATATTAATGATTAATACATGCCTTCATATATAAAGAAAATAGAAATGACTTGTATAATCTCCAGAACAAAGATAAAGAGAGTGGAATAGAAATAAATGCCAACGAAAGTGGAAAAGAAGAGTCAAAAGTATCATAGAAAACACTGGACAAATAGCACAAAATAAGTCAATAGATAGGATTTCAAATCTTTCATTAATTATATTAAATATAAATGCAATAAACTATTTTTAAAGAAAAATGCTTAGGTTGAATTAATAGCAAAATCTAACTATGTATTATTTATAATTTACAGAAGGAATCTAAAGTATAAAAATCAGAAAGCCTAAGAATAAAATGATAGAAAAAAATATGACAGATACTGATTCAAAGAAAGCTATACTGAAATCTGGAAAATAAAGCTTAGGCAAAAGATAGCATTGTTATAATTAAAGAGGAATAGATCAATTAAAATAAGGGTTGAAGTGGAGATGAGTTACATACTCAGTATCATTTTCCAAAAATCCTATGAATCCATCTTTGTTTTCAAACTCTGTGATTTGTTATATTTCTTCATTATCACCTTTATCATTTTATTCATATTTGCCTACTTTTTTCTCTATTATTATCATTACCATTATATTATTATTATTACTGTTTTGTAGAAGTACATTATTTAATAATCTTTGGTGAGGTCTGTGTGTCATTAACTGTTTGCCTTTTTCTGTCATTATTGAATGATAGATTGGATGAATATAACACTCTAAATTGGTTTTTATTTCTTATTAAATTTGAAGATATTCCATTGCTTTCATCTTCTTTGGTAACTCAAAACTCTAAAGTCAATTAACTTAAATATGGCTCAAGCTTGAGTTTTGTTTATGTGTGTGGGTTTGTCCTCATCCACTGCTTTTAATGGATGAAAGTCTCTGCCACTTCCCTGGGCAAATGGGGAAAAAAATGTTCAACTCCCTTTTGTGGATGCTCAGTCTTTTGAGTTTCCAGATTTTGTGTTATTGGTACCAGGCCTCTGCCTTTCAAGACTGGGGGCCATGATGCTTATCTTCCTGTGAGTATTTACAATCCCAGACTTCAGCCTCTTGGGCTTATATCCAAGTCCACGTCCATATGGATCACACTGATAACAGTTTCAGTTTACTTCTTTGGCTTTTGGTTCTTTATTTCTGGTTCCTGGAGGTTTACTTTATTCCTTTTAAACTCATCTACAGATTTATACAAATAATTTTTTATTTTCCATCTTGTCTTTTCCCTCCCTCCCCACCCAACGTTGATGTGAGGTAGTTACTTCATTTTCGATGTTCCTTATGCTTTGTATTTTCCTCTTTGCATTATATAATTATACTTTATACACTATCTACACATTCTCCCTCTGTAGTTATGAGTTATTTATTAATTTTTATGAATAAGTACGAACTATGAGTTATTTATTCTCTAACATGTTGCTTAGCACATGGAAAATATTCAATATATGTTGATCAAATGAATGAAACTTCCTGCTTTTTGTTTTCATAGGATGATGCATTTGACTACTGTGAGCATACACTCAGACGTAGTGATTTGAATTCATCATGTCTTCCTATTCTCTCAAATAACAGCAATGGGTTTGTTCATGATCTAGAACTTAGAGGTGATCTTTTCTCTTTTTGATTAAATCTGCTTCTATTTTATTCTCTATTTTATGTGTGACTTGTGTCATTTCCATCAATCTACAAGTTGTATTTTTCTTCCTTTCAAACATTTTGGCTATTTTAATTCTGTGGAGCTTAACTCTGAAAAGTTAAAAAGTTCCAGTTGCCAAATTTAGATGTAATTTCATAAATTAGTGAAATTCAATGGAAAATTTGGTTCCTCTCTGACAGTCAGAAAGTGATTTAGCTTCTATAAAAATAATACTAGTGGAACATAATGATAATTTCTACATTTTTGTGGAAGGCAACACATCTATTTTTATCGAAGTTTGAACAGTTTGGCATATGCTCATGTATGAGTTTGATGCATAAACATGCACATTTATATATCATATATATGTGTATATAAACAAACATTTATCTTCGGTATAATGAAAACTGAGCATTAAAGCCAAAGCTTTTTTTTTTTTTTTTGTCACCTCTAAGTTGCCCCATTTAAAGAGATGTGAGAGTTCTTAGGTTCCTTGTGTCTATCACAAGTGAACAATCAAATCAGTTCTGATTTGAACACTGTCACTTGGATTACATTTATCTGTTTCATGGTCGTGCCAAGTTAGCAGGACTCAGAGATGAATCACAGCCCTGATTGTCAACTTGACAACCTAGAAGATGAGCAGTATTATTTCATCTATCCTTCCCAGCAGCATATGTCAAGATTTTTGAGTTGCTACATGCTTCAAAATTTCCTAGCCCTTGAATACACGTTAGTGTCCAACATTTGGTCCCCAGCCTCCAAAGGCCTTTGTGATTCTCCAGTAACTTTATGGTGCGCTTATAATTGCTTAAAATATTGATTTTAATCACAACCATTACTTTAATCCATAAGAAAAAAGAATATGTTGCATGAGAGTGATAGTGACATGCAAACTTCTGTGACATGTGATGTGGTATGGAGAACAGGAATTAATATGTAGACTAGGAAACAGGACATGCTGTCTATGGTTCCTACTTAGCTGTGTGATTAACCTTGGACAAATCATCTACATCCTCTGGGTATGAATGTCCTCATTTTTAAAATTTAGAATTTAGATTAAGTGATTGTTACTGTGCGTTGAGAACAAACTTTCTATGTTCTAAAGTAATGCCATGAATTTAGTAGCCATTACTGTAAGTCGGATCGTATAAAATCATATATGAGAGGTAGGCATTTAGCTTGGTAGTTAAGATGCCTTCAGAGTGGCAGCACTGTGGCACAGCTGTTCCACTTTCTGATCCAGCTCTCTTCTGCATGGGAAAGTAGCAGAAGATAACCCAAGTGCATGGGCCCTTGCAACCTACATGGGAGACCCAGACTGAGTTCTTGGCTCCTGACTTTAGCCTGAACCAGAGCATAGATGATCTCTCTCTCTCTCTCTCTCTCTCTCTCTCTCTCTCTTGATCTCCATCTCCATCTCTCTTTCTTTCTCCTTTTCAAATACATACACACATACATACATAAATCTATCTTTAAAAAAAAAAAAAGATGGGGCCGGTACTGTGGCACAGTGGGTTAAAGCCCCAGCCTGCAGCACTGGCATCCCATATGGGTGCCGGTTCTAGTTCTGGCTGCTCCTCTTCCCATCCAGCTTTCTGCTACGGCCTGGGAAAGCAATGGAAGATGGCCCAAGTCCTTGGGCCCCTGCACCCACGTGGGAGACCCGGAGGAAGCTCCTGGCTCCTGGCTTCGGATCAGTGCAGCTCCGGCCATTGAGGCCAATTGGGGAGTGAACCAGAGGATGGAAGACCTCTCTCTTTGTCTCTACCTCCCTCTGTAACTCTTTCAAATAAATAAAATAAATCTTTTAAAAAATTTTTAAAAAATTAGAAAAAAGATGTCCGTAGGCCATATCAGAGTTCAATACCCAGCTCTGGCCCCAGACTTCAGCTTGCTGCTAATGCCGACTCTGAGAGGCAGTGATGATAGCTCAAGTAGTTGGATTCCTGCCCATTTTCAACTGTTGTAAGCATTTGTGGAGTGATCAGTAGATGGGAGTTCTCTTTCTATCTGTCTCTCTTTCTGTCTCTCAAATCAAAGAGAGAGAGAGAGAGGAAAAGAATACCTCAGAGAGACTCTGTTTTCAGAGGGCAAAAAAGTACCCCTATCTGTTGACTGATCAGTTTATTTGAAAGGCAGAGAGAGGGAGAGAACCTCCATTTGATGTTCACTCTGCCAAAGTGTGGGAGATAGGAACTCTATTCAGGTTTCCCATGTGGGTAGCAGGGATCCAAGACTTTGAGCAATCAACTGCTGCCTCCTAAGGTACATATTAACAGGAAGCTGGGATTGGGAATGGTGCTGGGTCTGAAACCCAAGCACTATAATATGGGATGCAAGCACCCAAAGTGGCATCCTAACTGCTTCTCCAAACACCTGCCCTAACATTTATATCTTTACATTTTGCTGTACATGGTTTCATGGTAAGGCTTGAGGCTGATCTAAATCTGTGTCCTCTGATACTTCCAATCAGTCTGTTCATAGTGATAGGCAGCTCAAAGCACTAGCTTTCCATTTGAACAGTGATAATCGGCCCAAATTATTGTTGTAATGATTAAGTTGGAATCTTTTTTTTTTTTTTGGGGACAGGCAGAGTGGACAGGGAGAGAGAGAGACAGAGAGAAAGGTCTTCCCTTTGCCGTTGGTTCACCCTCCAATGGCTGCCACGGCTGGTGCGCTGCGGCCTGTGCACCGCGCTGATCCGAAGCCAGGAGCCAGGTGCTCATCCTGGTCTCCCATGGAGTGCAGGGCCCAAGCACTTGGGCCATCCTCCACTGCACTCCCTGGCCACAGCAGAGAGCTGGCCTGGAAGAGGAGTTGGAATCTTGAGAAATTTACAGGCAGGAAGGTAACTGGATGATTTAATAATGTGATACAAAACGTGGGAGTTCCTAGGCTATTTAGCTCTCACAGGAAGTGCCCCTGTGCTGTACAACTGGGGAAGACATTTTCCATTGAGACTCCAAGGAGGAACTAAACTGAGGCACTGTTGTGTTATGTTGAAAAAGCACTTCCAAAAGCAGCCCTCAGGGGGACAAAAGTTCTATATCTGAGGCATACTACTTATTACTAGGTTGAATAGGTAGGGATAAAACATGCTGTGATCTCAGTCAGGATTATGAAGCAAGATGCAGACGTCCCAGGGCAGATCACACCGTATGGGATAACAGCAATATAGGTCAGAGAGGAAAAGCAAAGAGATTGCTAAAAACAAAGCAAAACAAAACAAAGGAAAAACAAAGCTTCAACAAATTAAGTTTTAAAGATCTGATCGGCTTTGGTAATTTGGGCTGCATCCCGCCCATAAAATACAGGGCTCCAATGAATTGAAATTACAGGCAGAAATGGACTGAAGAGGCAGAAATGGAACAAAAAGTGGGTTGGTTCTTTCAAGGTTATTTTCCTTGTAGAGTTAAAAGAGAGATTTCCTTAACATGCTAGTTCAAGTAAACCAGGCCCATTTGCTGGTTTTGATAGTTTCCTATGAGTCTCCTATTTTTTATTTGTTCATTTACGTTTTTTAAGACTGGCCTATTTTAACATTTTGTTTGATTGGCGCCTAGCATGAGTCACTTTACTGTGAGTTTGCATCATTTTAATTCTGCACTAGCAGAGGCCAATATTCAGTATTAGTAAGCAGGTACCCAAATATCATATCTACTGGGAAAGTTAATGAATTCTAATTCACTGTGGTGCCTGAATCATGGCTCCTCTGAACTCCAATTAATCTGAATATTAACTGGAAGAACTGGATAATAAAATGTTACTAGAGATTTGTTTGCAGGATGATTCAGAGTTATCTGTGATCCTATGCCCACATTATCCTTATTCATCTTGACTTGATTAATTATGTACTATTCATAAGAGTTGTACATAGAAGTAAAAATAAACAGGGCAGCTTAAAATAAAGTGGATTCATTTTCTCAGGCTGCTGCTGTAAGAAATGTAGCACAAACTGGGTGGCTTAGACGGTAGCGACTGATGGTCTAGCAGCCCTGCAGCATGGAGGTCTGCGATGAGGGTGCTGGTAGTCAGTTCTGATGGACGACTGTGAAGAACGTGCCTGAGACCTTCTCTTAGGTTCAGCAGGTGCCGGCGGTCATTGGCGTTCCTTGGCTTTGAGTCACAGCACCCTGACCTCTGCCTTCTTTTCTCATCATTGCTCCTGTGCATGTGTCTGTGTCTGAGCTGCCCCTTTGTGGAAGACATCAACTCAGGCCCACTGTCATCTGGTATACAGGAGGGTACTTCAAAAAGTTCATGGAGAATGAAATGAAAAGACATTAATTTTGGTACAAAAGCATTTTGAAATCCAGGCATATGAGAAGCCATCAAAAAGCTCATGAAAATGTGGACTATTAAAAAATTATGCATGGATTCAAAAAAACTGTCCACCAAAATAAATGTAGCTCTTAAATGAGTTTTCTACAAACTTTTTGAAGTATCTCATAAACTCACCTTAACTATGTATATGTGTAACAGCTCTGTTCCTGAATCAGGCCATATTCTGAGGTACTGGCTTCAACATATGAATTTGGAGTGGGGAAGGAGCACAGTTCAACTCATAACATAAAGAATGGGCAAAAATCTATTGGGAAAGTGGGAAAAAAGCAAAACTGGCAGTGGCAATATTAATGTAGGGCACAGTGGACTACCAGGGAAAAGAAGGATTAATTTGAAAATAGTTCCATTTAATAAGTAAAAATAAAATTCAAAATGAAACTCTCACAGTTATGAATCTGCCTATTCTAAAAATAAACAAAATATATAGTACCAAAATAAAATATATTAAACTCAAATATTATAAGTATATTAAATACATAATTATATCAAACAACTTTAATGTACCTTTCATAGTCTTTCATAAATCACGTGGAAGAAACATTAAAATTAATAAGGCTGACTAATTGATTTATAAAGAATTTTGTACCTTTCAGGAAATATGTACTCTTTTAAACTGCTGATAAAATATTTATAAAAATTTGTAATAATCCAGGCCAGATAGAAAAGGTATAAATTATACAAATCATGAATTGTATACTTTGTTATATGACCACAGAATAGCAATAGAAATTAATAGCAAGATGATAGCCACTTTTTAATTTTTATATTTAATTGATAGCTTAAAGATAAAACTAGAGGTAAGGATGTAATTACTAGTTATTTAGAATATAATTTTAAAGAGAGTTTTAATTAGCAACAATTATAAGGTGTATTCAAAGCTCTGAACAGAGAGAAGAATTAAAATAAATAAAATTATCAAAGAAAAAAATAGCTGCATAAGTCTAATAAATGGAAACTTGGAAGTTATGTATTGGAGAAATAATAAATGAGAGGGACCAAAATGTAAAATTGATTCCTAAAAGTATTTAAGAATTTTTAAAAAATTTCAATTTAATTTTTCAAATGATTAAGTAAAAAATAAGATTTTGGCAGTTGGATTGAGAAAGATAAAATGCAAGTGCAGAATATTAGCAATAAGAAAGGATATATAATCTTAGTTAGAAAGGCAATTGAAAATTAGAAAACTATGTGATATTTCCACTACTTATTTGAAAATATTGGACAGATGGATTACTTTCCCAGGAATAACACCATAGACAGAAAGAGAAAAATCATAATGTTATGACATGTTAGTTAATAACTAATATTATGCATTTTATATGTGTATTAGTTTCTAGGAAACAGAAATGATCAAACTTGACTCCCCATGTGGTAAAAAAAATCCCCAAAATACTATTTATTATATAAGAAATCAAAAGCATTGCCAAAAGTTCTATTTCCAGCAATTCCACCATACTCAGATAAAAAATTCTTTCAACTCTTAAAAAATTAAATGTAGATTTACACTGTTCTGAACACCCACATGAAAAAATTGCCTTAATTTATTTCATAGAAATAATTTTAGGCTGACACCAAATTCTGAAAACTATAGTTTAAAAAAAAAAGGGAAATAAATACTTATTTCGTTTACTTTTAGAGATACAATGATATAATTATAAAATAATTGATAGCAAATTAGAAAAAATATAACATGATCATGTATAGCTAATTCTAAAAATTTAGATAGTTTGATGCAAAGAGCTGCACTGATATAATTTATCACATGATGAGGCTGAAAAGGGGAAAATACAGTTGCAAAAGCATTTCATACACTTGGAAATCATTCTGATTTAAAAATTTTTAGCAAATGCAAAGTAATAAAAAAATTTCCTTAAAAAATAATATCTCTTACATGAACAGTGCACTGTACTTAATAAAAACTTTTAAAAATTCTATTAAAAGAAGCAAATAGATGATTCATTAGTTCTATGGATGATTGAGTCCATTTCATAGGATAAAGGAAAAAAATGATGCAAATAGTTAAGATCCTAAATTCTCATTGCTAAAAGATGATTTGCTTGTTAGAAATGCAAATAATTGGTTAAAAATGTTAGAATTAATACGAGTGTTTAAGCAAGTGATTGATTACAAAACAAATACACAACAGTCAACGGTTTTCCAATGTTTTAGAAAGCTAGATTAGAAATATTAATAGACTTGCCTTATGATGCAGTAATCCCACTACTGGGTATATAACAAAAAGACATGAACTCATTTTGTCAAAGAGATACCTGCTGCATAGTTTATAGCAGCCCTGTTCTTAATAGCCAAAATAGGAAGTCAATCAAGGTGGTTGAAGAAAGTGTAGTAAATATAAACAATGTAATATTATTCAGCTATAAAAAAGAGAAATTTTATCAATTGCAGCAAAGTAGCTGGAATTGGAGAACATAATGTTAAGTGAAATAAGCCTGACACAGAAAGACAAATACTGCATGTCCTTTATATGTGGGAGCTAAAATATTTTTTAAATTTTATTTAAGATATACAAATTTCATGTATTTCTTATATACAAGTTCAGGAACATAGTGATACTTCAACCCCTCCCTCATTCCTGTTCATGCCCACACCCCACTTCCTCCTCTCTCTCCCATTCCCATTCTTAATTTTTACAATGATCTGTTTTCAGTTATCTTTATGCACATAAGTTTAACCCTAAACTAAGTAAAGAGTTCAACAAATAGTACAAAGGAAAAAACACTGTTCCTCAACAGTTAAGACAAGGACTGTAAACAATTATTGAATCTCAAAATGGTAATTTTACTCCTATAGATTACCCGTTAGATACTACGTTATCACAGATCACAGAAAACATGCTATTTGTCTTTTTAGGACTAGCATATTTCACTAAATATAATGCAGCCATTTTGTTGCAAAAGATAGGATTTTATTTTTACCCTCTGTGTTGTATTCCATGGTGTATATATACCATAATTTCTTTTTACTCAGTCATCAGTTGATGGATACCTGGGTTGATTCCAAGTCTTAGTTATTGTGTATTGAGCTGCAATGAACAGAGGGGTACAGATTACTCTTTCATCTGCTGATTTCATTTCCTTTGGGTAAATTCCCAGAATTGGGATGGCTGAGTTAAATGATAATTCTATATTCAAATTTCTGAGGTATCTCCATACTGTCTTCCACAGTGGCTGCACAAGTTTACATTCCCACCAATAGTGTGTCAGGGTACCTTTTCTCCCACAAAATCACCAGCATTTATTGTTTGTTGATTTCTGTATGAGTGCCATTCTAACTGGGGTGAGGTAAAACCCCATTGAGGTTTTGATTTGCATTTCCCTGATGGTTGGTGATTCTGGGCATTTTTCTCATGTGTTTGTTGGCCATTTCAATTTCCTTTTTTGAAAAATGCATGTTCAAGTCCTCTGCTCATTTTCAAATTGGATCGTTTCTTTTGCTGTTCAGTTGCTTGAACTATTTAAAGATTCTGGATATTAATCCTTTACTAGTTTAATAGTTTACAAATATTTTCTCCCATTCTGTTGGATGCCTCTTCACTTTGCCCAGTGTTTCTTTGGCAGTGAAGAAGCTTCTCAGGTTGATGAAATCCTATTTATGTATTTTGGCTTTGATTGCCTGTGCTTCTGGAGTCTTTCCTAAGAAGTCTTCGCCTATGCCAATGTCTTGCAGAGTTTCCCCAAAGTTCTCTATTAGTTTGATGGTACTAAGTCATAGAATTAGGTTCTTGATCCATTTTGAATAGATTTTGTGTAAGGTGTAAGGTAAAGTTCCTGTTTCATACTTTTGCATGTGGAGATCAAGTTTTCCCAGCACCATTTTTTTTTCTATTTTTTAACTTTTATTTAATAATTAAAAATTTCCAAAATACAGCTTTTGGATTACAGTGCCCCCCCCTTAACTTCCCTCCCACCCACAACCCTCCCATCTCCTGCTCCCTCTAACATCCCATTCACATCAAGATTCATTTTCAATTATCTTTATATACAGAAGATCAACTTAGTACATATTAAGTAAAGATTTCAACAGTTTGCACCCACACAGAAACACAAAGTGTAAAGTACTATTTGATGACTAGTTATACCATTGATTCACATAGTACAACACATTAAGGACAGAGATCCTACCTGGGGAGAAAGTTCACAGTGACTCCTGTTGTTGATTTAACAATTGACACTCTTGTTTATGGTGTCAGCAATCACCCTAGGCTCTTGTCATGAGTTGCCAAGGCTATGGAAGCCTTTTGAGTTTGCCAAATCCGATCTTATTTAGACAAGGTCATAGTCAAAGTGGAAATTCTCTCCTCCCTTCAGAGAAAGGTACCTCCTTCTTTGATGACCCATTCTTTGCACTGGGATCTCACTCACAGAGATTTTTCATCTGGGTTTTTGTTTTTGTTTTTGTTTTTTGCCAGAGTTTCTTGGTTTTCCATGCCTAAAATACTCTCATGGGCTCTTCAGCCAGATCCGAATGCCTTGAGGGCTGATTCTGAGGCCAGAGTGTTGTTTAGGACATCTGCCATTCTATGAGTCTGCTGTGTATTCTGCTTCCCATGTTGGATTGTTCTTTCCTTTTTAATTCTATCAGTTAGTATTTGCAGACACTAGTCTTGTTTATGTTATCCCTTTGACTCTTAGACCTATCAGAGCCATCAATTGTGAACTGAAATTGATCACTTGGACTAGTGAGATGGCATTGGTACATGCCACCTTGATGGGATTGAATTGGAATCCCCTGGCACATTTCTAACTCTACCATTTGGGACAACTCCAATTGAGCATGTGCCAAACTGTACATCTCCTCTCTCTTATTCCCACTCTTATATTTAACAGGGATCACTTTTCAGTTAAATTTAAACACCTAAGAATAATTGTGTGTTAATTAAAGAGTTCAAACAATAGTATTAATTAGAACAAAAAAAATACTAAAAGGGATAAAGTATTAAGTTGTTCCTCAACATTCAGGACAAGGGGTGATCAAGTCATTGTTTCTCTTAGTGTCCATTTCACTTCAACGGGTTTCCTTTTTGGTGCTTGGTTAGTCATCAACAGTAGACTGGATAAAGAAATTATGGGATATGTACTGTATAGAATACTATACAGCAGTAAAAAAATTGAAATCCTGTCATTTGCAACAAAATGGAGGAATCTGGAAAACATCATGCTGAGTGAAATAAGCCAGTCCCAAAGGGATAACAAATATCATATGTTCTCCCTAACTGGTGACAACTAATCCCAGCACCATTTGTTGACGAGACCATCCTTTCTCCAGGGATTGATTTTAAAGGTGCTGATTTTTTTTTTTTTAAAGAAAAAGCCTGATTATAAGTTTTGTTGCAAATACAGTGTTTTGTTAAACTTTGTTTAAAATATTTGTCAAAAATTAATAGAAATTATGTACTACTCTTTTTTTTTTTTTTTTGGACAGGTAGAGTTATAAACAGTGAGAGAGAGAGAGAGAAAAGTCTTCCTTCAGTTGGTTTATTTCCCAAATGGCCACCAAGGACAGAGAGAAAAGTCTTCCTTCTGTTGGTTCACTCCCCAAATGGCTGCCATGACCGGGGCTGCACCAATCCGAAGCCAGGAGCCAGGTGCTTCTTCCTGGTCTCACATGCAAGTGCAGGAGCCCAAGCACTTGGGCCATCTTCCACTGCCCTCCTGGGCCACAGCAGAAAGCTGGACTGGAAGAGGAGCAACCAGGACTAGAACCTGGTGCCCATATGAGATGCTAGTGCCGCAGGCGGAGGATTAACCAAGTGAGCCAAGGCACTGGCACTACTACTGTGGTTTTGATAATTGTTTTGACTATTTTAAAATTTGCTTTAATGTGGTGAAGTTGAATTTCTTTTCCTTTGAGTATTTTGTATAGCCCTTGCCTATTTTATTGCTGTACTATGGTCTTTTTACTTTTTATTTGTTGAATTCTTTATTTAGTGGAGTAAATAAGCCTTTGACTATAATGTAAATTAAAAATACATTTCTCAAGGCCAGCATTGTGGCATATTGGGTCAAGCCACAGTGTGCAATGTCAGTATCCTATATATGGGGGCCAGTTCATGTTCCTGCTGCTCCACTTCTGATTCAGCTCCCTGCCAATGTGCCTGGGAAAGCAGAGGAAGATGGACCCAAATCCTTAGGACACCCAGAAGAAGCTCCTGGTTCCTGGGTTCAGCCTGGCCCAGCCTTGGCAATTGTGGCCATTTGGGAAGTAAACTAGCAAATGGAAGAGCTCTCTCTCTGTCTCTCGCTCTCTCTCTCCCTCCCTTTGTATAACTCAGCTTTTCTAATAAATAAAATAAATATTTAAAAAATAGATTTCCTCAAAAAGTGAAATATTAAAAAAAGAAAAAAGAATTTTGTTCCACTTATAATAGCATATGTGAGGGTACTTCAAAAAGTTAATGGAAGATTCATGCTAGCAAAAAACTATACATGGGTTTCAAAATTTTTTGCAGTAAATTAAAATTAGCCTATAATTCTATTTTCATGAACTTTTTTTTGAAAAAGCATTTATTTCTTTATTTGGAAGGCAGAGAGAGTGAGAGAGTGAGAGAGAGAGAGAGAGAGCATTTCCAACTGCTGGTCCACTCTCCAAATGATGGTAACAGTCAGGGCTGGGTTAGGCTGAAGCCAGGAGCCAGCTTTTTCTGTTTCTTTCCAAGGTGTATCATCAGGGAGTTGGACTGGAAGTGGAACAGTCAAGACTTAAATTGGTACCCATATGGGATGCTGGAATCACAGGTGGAAGCTTTACCAGCTATGTCACAATGCCAGCCCCCTTTCATGAACTTTTTTTTTTTTTTTTTTTTTTTTTGACAGGCAGAGTGGACAGTGAGAGAGAGAGACAGAGAGAAAGGTCTTCCTTTTTGCCATTGGTTCACCCTCCAACGGCCGCTGCGGCCGGCGCATCGCACTGATCCGAAGCCAGGAGCCAGGGGCTTCTCCTGGTCTCCCATGTGGGTGCAGGTCCCAAGGACTTGGGCCATCCTCCACTGCCTTCCCGGGCCATAGCAGAGAGCTGGCCTGGAAGAGGGGCAACCAGGATAGAATCCAGCGCCCCAACTGGGACTAGAACCCGGTGTGCCGGCGCCGCAAGGCAGAGGATTAGCCTGTTAAGCCATGGCGCCGGCCGAACTTTTAACATTAGTTTCCTAAGTAAATTCATTTCCAGTATATGACAATGTATAGGCTATGAGAACAATATTACAAAAGAAGGTTTGAATAAGTGGAGAAACTTATCATGAAATTTATTGGGAATGACTAATGTAAAGATGTTGATCCTCCTCCAAAGCTGTCTCTAGCATAATACTTCTGTAAGTTAAGAAAATTATTGTGATACTTATTTGAAAGACTAATTGTGTGGGAATAGCAGTGGAACTTCTGTAAAAGATGAGCCTTGAGAGATTTGACCCCTGGATTAAAAAAAAAAAAATTGAAAAGTACCATAATGCTGAACTGACCCCAAGCAGGAAAAATGGAAAAATTAAAGTTCCTTGGACAAATCCAAGTACTAATAAGGTTTTACAGTTTGTTTATCATGGTATTAACATTATGGTGGGGGAAAGGATTATTCACTGGATGCCATTAGGGAAAAGTCCTGACATTTGAAGGGCATGGGGAGGGAAAGAAGTTAACCTTGTTTCAAAGAATGCTAAAGTAACTTAGGTATATATAAAAATGACATCTAATACCATTAAAGTTTGTGCAAAATATAAGTGAATATTTACATAACTTTGAGGAATGAAAATATTTCTGAATTAGGATATCAATACCAGATTGCATAAAGGGAAATAATTTTAGATTTTTCCAAAGAAACAATAAAAACCAAAATTCTAACTTGGTTAAAATGCCATAAATGTAGCTTATAGGAAGATAAATTAGAAAAAGTTTGCATGTCACACATGTGTTTCTCTCAATAATTAATTAAGAAAGATTTATGTAATAAGACAGTATGATTAAGAATTAAATTAGATGTACACAAGCACTGTTCAAACAGTTTTCTTTCTTTTTTTAAGAAAGCTTTTACTTAATAAACATAAGTTTCATAGGTACAGTTCTTAGAATATAGCAGTTCTTCCCCCCGTACCTGCCCTCACACCCCTACTCCCATCTTCCCTCCTATTACCTCTCCCATACCATTCTCCATTAAGATTCATTTTTAATTATCTTTATATACAGAAGACCAACTCTATACTAAGATTTCAACAGTTTGCACCCCCCCACACACATACAAAATATAAAGTACTGTTCAAAAACAAGTTTTTCCATTAATTCTCATAGTACAACTCATACAGGACAGAAGTCCTACATGGGGATCAAGTGCACAGTGACTCCTGTTTTTGATTCAACAATTGACACTATCATTCATGATATCCGTGATCACCCAAGGCTCTTTTCATGAGCTGTCAAGGCTATGGAAGCCTTTTGAGTCCACAAACTCCATCAGTATTTAGACAGGGCCATAAGAAAAGTGGAAGTTCTCTCCTCCCTTCAAAGAAAGATACCTCCTTCTTTGATGATCCCTTCTTTCCACTGGGAACTCACCCAGAGATCTTTCATGTAGGCCATTTTTTTTGCTACAGTGTCTTGGTTTTCCATGCCTGAAATGCTGTCATGGGCATTTTAGCCAAATCTGAATGCCTTAAGGGCTGCTTCTGAGGCCAGAGTGCTATTTAGGGTATTGTCATTCTATGAGTCTGCTGTGTAGACTGCTTCTCGTGTTGGATCATTCTCTCCTTTTTAATTCTATCTATTGTTATTAGAAGACACTTGGTCCTATTTATATGATCACTTTGACACTTATTCTGATCTTTATGATTAGTTATGTGCTTAAAACGATCACTCCAACTAGTAAGATGGCATTAGTACCTGCCAACTTAATGGGATTTGGAGTCCCATGTCAAGATTTTAGCCTTACCCTTAGGTGTAAGTCTGTGGGAACGCAAACACTTTTATTAATAAGAGATTATTTCAAAGGCAACAGGTAAGGGAAAGACTCAATATTTAGGAAATCAGTCCCATGGGAATACTGGAATTATGGGACTTTTTGTGACATGTTTTTAATTCCAAAAGAAGCTGAAAACAGTAAAGAAAAATGATATCTAATGTCGTACATGAAAGAGTAAGTGGAAGTTTGTAGGGAGAAAATATGCCTATGAATAATAGATCAGCATGGTTCTGGGAAAAGGGGATTCTTTTCACATGGGGAACCCCTGTCCATTGGGTAGAGAGATTACTCCCCTTATAAATTAATCTTTGGCAGAGGTACGGGAGAAGTGGAAACAGCAAAGTTCATGGCACAGATTATTGCCTATATTGTTTCAAAAAGATAAGAGAAAGGCATCAGGGATTGAGGTTCACTGCTTCTGTTGGCCACAAATGACGTGGATGGGGCCTGTGCTCTGGCACAGTGGGTTAAACCCTGGCCTGCAGTGCAATCATCCCATATGGATACCAGTTAAAGTCCAGGCAGCTCCACTTCCAATCCAGCACTCTGCTATGGCCTGGGAAAGCAGTAGATGGCTCAAGTCCTTGGGCCTCTGCACCTGAATAGGAGACTTGGAAGAAGCTTCTGGCTCCTGGCTTTGGATCAGCTCAGCTTTGGCCATTGAAGCCATTTGGGGAGTGAACCAGCAGATGGAAGACCTCTCCTTTTCTGGCTCTACCTCTCTGTGTAACTCTTTCAAATAAATAAAATAAACCTTTTAAAAAAAGTTCATGGAGAATGTGTAAAAAAAATGCATGAATTTCAAAGTTTGAGGCATTAAAATTAACTTATATTTACTTCCATTTTCCATGAATTTAATGAAGCACCCTTGTGAATTAATGAGAGTTTTATTTCTAAGACTTGTAGTGGCAATGATCAGAAATTGGAGAGCAAGGAGCAGAACAAGCAAAAAGGACAGAAATGTTGAATGACAGCAAAGGTGGGAAGGGGTAGGTCATGTGGCACCTTATGAGTCAAGTTAATGAGTTTAAATTACACATATGTAAACTTTAGAGGTTTCCAGTGAAAGAGTTAGCCTTGCTGATCAAAGAGATTTTGTTGTGGGGGCGTGATTATTGCCATAGATCCACTGGAAGACAGCAGTGGTGTGCATTAAAATATCACCACCGAAATGCAAGTTCTGGACCAATGAGGAATATAATTTTGAAGTGGAACCTTGAGGACTTGCCAATAGATGATAGATGAGGATTTGAAGATTGATTGCAATAGAGTTCTTCATAATTATTCCAGGGTTTTTTGGCATGATGCCATTTGCTGATTTGTAAGTTGTTTGGAGTCTGCATCAGGTGGTGATTACATTGGCTCATAATACATCCCATTTTTTTGGGGGGTATGTTTTGTGTTGTAACAATTTATAACTTGAATCTGTTTCAGTTGTCTTGGCTAACACTTAAGAACTGGAGTCAGTCACTAATTCAAGAATGTTGCTTTTCTTCTTCCTAATTCTTAATTTTGGGTCAAGACAAATGTTACTTACGGAAGTAGAAAATAGACATCAGTGATTTGTTCATTTTTCTTGTCTTTTACAAGCTATAATGTTTGATAGAGCATGTTGAAGACATTCACCAAACTTATAGTTGCTTTAATTACTCACCTTCTCCTAAACATAACTATTAATGATTTAATTGCAGCTCACATTGTCCTCTGAAAAGCTGAGTCAATTATAGAAGGACTTCTAGTATAATCAGTAATACAACTCCAGAATTTTAATTAAAATAATTATTTAACAGAAGCCCAAACCATAAGAATACTCGTTTTTGCAATGATTGAAAATAAGAAAGTTTTCCACAAACACTTGAGTTTTAACAGTCTCTTTTGTTCTACAACCAACAAGATTGTCTGGAACTATTTGTGGTTTTTCATGAGGCTATTTGTCTAATAGCTGCTATAGAAGACAGTGTACTTCTTGTTGCCCTCTTCTTCTAAAAATAATGTTATAATAAACCTCTCTTGAGACTGTGTCTTAGATTTACAAAGGATAATTCCATTTCTTCATGTGATCGGCAATATTTATTTTCTTCATAAAAGTGTTACTCAATAACAAGAGGCTGTTCTAATGACAATTTAATGATAGACCCTCCAATGACAGTTTATATTGTCAAATTATTCATTTTAACATTACCCACATCCCTTAGCTCGTTTGCAGAAAGTACTTAGTTATTCTTTTGGGTAGTATGTGTGAATTTTTCATCCCTTCTCTCATCTCTCCATAATGAAATCTTAGAGGCTAATTAGTTCATCGATCATAATTTCATTTTGGGGAGCAGTAATTCAATTCTCCTCTTTCTGGTAAAGGAAGTATTTAATCATTTCTTCTTTGAAACGAATTCACATATGATGCCTCCATGACTAGATCAAATGTCATGGTATTTCCTACCTAAAAGGGCATTGTAACTGAGGCTATTGGGTTGAAGCTAAAGATAAATTGATTGTTTCTGAAACTAAATTTGATAAGTTATCTCTCTGGCAAGAAGATGTCACCTGAATGATTCTGTCATCTTTGAAAATGTGTGCGACATTTACTATACTATGACAAGTGTAAATAGGTGATCCTGGGCTATGTCTCAAAACCTGGTTATAGAACTGTGCTACAGTTCAAGTGGTTATACCTGAAACCTCTAGTTGAATTAGCCAGCAGTGGGTCAACATGAGGGTAGCAACCAACTCCTCTGCTGTGATAGATTGCAGCTGATTTTTTTTTTTAACTTTTTTTTTTTTTTTGTTGACAGGCAGAGTGGATAGTGAGAGAGAGAGACAGAGAGAAAGGTCTTCCTTTTTGCCGTTGGTTCACCTTCCAATGGCCGCTGCAGCCGGCGCATCGCGCTGATCCAAAGCCAGGAGCCAGGTGCTTCTCCTGGTCTCCCATGCAGGTGCAGGGCCCAAGGACTTGGGCCATCCTCCACTGCCTTCCCGGGCCATAGCTGAGAGCTGGCCTGGAAGAGGGGCAACCAGGATAGAATCCGGCTCCCCGACCAGGACTAGAACCCGGTGTGCTGGCGCCACAAGGCGGAGGATTAGCCTGTTAAGCCACGGCGCCGGCCCTGCAGCTGATTTTTTAAAATGTTTATTTAATTTATTTGAAAGGCAGAATTAGAGATAGAGATAGAGATAGAGATATAGAGATAGAGATAGAGATGATAGGGATAGGGATAGGGAGAGCGAGAGCGAGAGCCAGAGCGAGAGCAAGAGCAAGAGCAAGAGAGAGAGACTGGTTTTCCTTTCACCGGTTCACTTCCCAAATGGTCACAACAGCAAGGGCCAGGCCAGATCAAAGCCAAGAGTCAGGAGTTCCATGCAGGTCTCCCACAGGATGTAGGGGTCCAAGGACTTAAGCCATTTCCTACTGCTTTCCCAGGCACATTACCAGGGAGTTGGATTGGAAATGGAGCAGCTGGGACTCTGACTGGTACCCATATGAGATACCGGCTTTGCAGGTGATGGCTTTACTGCTATACCACAATGCTGGCACCACACAGCTGATTTTTTAAATCAAAAGTTGACTCAGAATATTCATATGTCCCATTTTAAATGTAAAACCTTTCTGAATATTTTGATTAGGACAAAAAATTTGCAATTTATAATTACAAAATGTAAAAATAGCAGTACATTTTTAAAATATAATCATTTTTTCTAATTGATATTAACAAAAAGGACAACTATAAATGCAACCTGTATCCTTATGTTTGTGAAAAGCATTCACAAGAATAGGTGCTAGGATAACCACACTGACCACATGGTGGGTCAGCTGCTCAGGCTAACTTTCTTTCTGATTTGCATGAATGCAATGCGATGGCTGGACACAGGAAACATTGGAAAAAATCGATGATGAAGGTACCTATGAATATAAGAAGCGAACAAAGTGGTACTGGTCAGCCATTCCTAGGAAGTTCAGGCTGCCTTCCAGCTTCTGGTTCCGTGACTAAAATAGCAGAACAACAGACACTGTTGAACCCTAAGCAAGCATCGGCTGCTGGCCCCCCATATTCCTTTCATTGACATCCGCGTGTATTATCCCTTCTTGTCCTGTCTCACTTTTTCAGCTTCCTCTACTACATCATCGGAACGAAAAGAAGGGTGGCAGTTAGAATCCACTTTTCATAAAGGAAAGCTGAGTAACTCTGACTTCAATGAACCCACTGCCAGAGCGGGAAGCAAAGCAACAGAACTGGTGAGGTTGAGTCCCTCCCACACGTGGTACCCTCAGTTATCAGTAAAGCCGAACGCTGAAGTCCGTGTCCTTGTTTTTGAGATCTCAATCATCTTCTACATTACTATCTCTTTATTTGTCTAATAGCTGCTATAGTAGACAGTGTACTTCTTGTTGCCCTCTTCTTCTTTACTGATAACATTAATAGACTCTTTCTATGAATATAAGAGAAATCTTTTCAAACCTATTAATGGATGAAAAGTGATGCTGTAGATTGCAGTAAAATAGAAGAGTAAGGGTGAAAAAGAGATACTTTTGGCTCTATGGGAATGCAATTCTTAAGTTTCAGTTTTCTAATTCTGCACTGCTGGGAACTAAGATTTTTGCAGAACTGAAACTTTTTTTATTCCAAATGTCAGGGCCTGCTGTACTTGAAGATGACTGAGGGGTATAGCAAGAATTAATTTTACTGTCTCCATTCAGAGTTAATTTAGTGTGCTGCCATCAAACTGAAACAGCTGAACTAAAACCACCAGTAGCAGTAACAGCATCATTTAAAGCTGTTTCTTAAATGGTGTGGGACCTATTTAATGTAAGGGAAGAAATTAAGATGAGGGTTCAGGGTTGTTTAATCCAGGTTGAATAACCGATAGACTAATATCCTCAAAGGATAATATGATGTGCTTCTTATAAAATGTCTTTCAAATACAAAATTGCAAAGCTAGAAAAAGGAAGATTTCTTCTTAGGAGATGAGATTTGGATAAAATTGGAAACACATCTTTGTTGAGGATTTAAAATAATTCATTCTTTTGATGTTAAAATAGTTACAGATGCTGTAGGCAACATCTCTGGGTAACATTTACAAAAATTAATGCTAATCAACTATTCTTATTTTTGTTAAAGGATAAAAGTAATTCTTAATTAGGTCTTTCAAGATTCTAGCCAAGATTTACAAGTCCAATCAAGTTCTTTTCATTAATGCTCTAAGGTGGCATTCTTTAGACTCAGTACCTAAATCGAGTTACTAACACATAAATTGAATCTGTAGAGGTACTTTTAGATTTTAGATATTCTCTGGTTATACTAAGCATAGTATTTTGGGTGTGTTATACAAAGAATAATAATAATTCTCAATTTGTATGGTGTTAAATACAGCAAACTCATAAAGTGAAGAAGAAAAGCTTATTTTGAAATGTGCACTCATGCCATTCTGATTTTTTCATGAACTCATATTAAGCACTATGAATGCATCAATTGTTTTTTTTTTCCTGGCAGAATTCTGGAAACTTTCCATATTGTTTGTGCTCAGTAATATTAATCTCTTTTTCAGTAAATGTTTTACTTCATTAGATCAAAGTTATTCACTCTGATGCAAATCATACTGTTGAGTACTTCTCATAAGTCAAACTTTCTTAAGTGTTTCCCCTTCATCCAGTCCATCCATGCTATTTGAGGATAATGTAATATATTTTTATTATGCATTGGCAAAGTGTTTCACAGATCTGATGGAAATGACACTGTAAGCTCCTGTATTAAGTGCTCACTCCACCACCTGTCTGATTAAAACCATAAACATAAATGATCAAACCTACATTGTCTTGTATAAGGAAGTCTCGCAGCTGGCACTGTGGCACAGCGGGTTAATATCCTGGCCTGAAGTGCCACCATCCCATATGGACGCCAGTTCGAGTCCAGGCTGCTCCTCTTCCATCCAGCTCTCTGCTATGGCCTGGGAAAGCAGTAGAAGAAGTCCTTGGGCCCTGTACTCGCATGGGAGACCCAGAAGAAGCTCTTGGCTCCTGGCTTCGGAAGGGTGCAGCTCTGGCCATTGCAGCCAGCTGGGGAGTGAACCATCAGATGGAAGACCTCTCTCTCTCTTGGCCTCTCCTCTCTCTGTGTAACTCTGACTTTCAAATAAATAAATAAATAAATCTTTAAAAAACAAGGAAATCTCATGGCAGAGAAATGTGGCAGAAGCACATTTGAACAAAGGCCCCAACCCATTGGGTTTTGGGATCCCACACAAAGATGGCCACAAAGAGATAGATACGTAGTGTCCCACATATAGGACTGGAGGCAAGAATTGGTCCTTGGAGAGAAACTGGCAATGAAGAATGATAATAGTGTGAAAGCTTACAAGTATGAAGTTTTTATTCAAGGGGCCCCAAATAGCTAAAACAAGACTGAAAAAGAACACAGTTGGAGTATATTTCAAAATATATTGTAAAGTCACAGTAATTAAGATAGTCTGCTACTGGCATAATGATAAGATACATGAACCAATAGAACAGAATACAAAGTCTAGAAATAAACCCTTGTTTATATGGCCAAATAATTTTCAATCTGTGTGTCAAGATTGCACAATGGGAAAAGGACAGTCTCTTCAACTAATGGTGGGAAAACTGGATATCCACTACAAAAAAAAAAAAAACAAAAAAAAAAAACAAAAAAACAAAATTAGATTCTTAACTTACACCATATAAAGAAATTAACTCAAATTGTATTGAAGATGTAAAATCATTGCAAACTAAAAATCGTAAAGAGTCATAACATTTGGAAAAAAAAAAGAAAAGAAAAGAAAACCTAAATGAAAGATCTCTGTGAGTGAGATCCCAGTGGAAAGCACAGGGCCATCAAAGAAGGAGGTACCTTTCTCTGAAGGGAGGAGAGAACTTCCATTTTGACTATGACCCTGTTGGAATAAGATCAAAGTCGGTGAACCCTAAAGGCTTCCATAGCCTTGGCAACTCATGACTAGAGCCTAGGGAGATTACTGACGCCATAAACAAGAGTGTCAAATTGTTAAGTCAACAACAGGAGTCACTGTGTACTTACATCTCATGTGGGATCTGTCCTTAATATGTTGTCCAATGTGAAGTAATGCTATAACTAGTACTGAAACAGTATTTTTATACCTTGTGTTTCTGTGTGGGTGCAAACTGATGAAATCTTTACTAGTATATACTGAATCGATCTTCTGTATATAAAGATAATTGAAAATGAAAAAAAAAACTTGGTGTTAAATTGGAAATTGCATAGAAAATTAATCAATTCTTAAAAAAATATCATGTAGGATCTCTGTCCTTAATGTGCTGTACATTGTGATTTAATGCTATAACTAGTACTCCAACAGTATTTTTCACTTAGTGTTGCTATGTGAGGGCAAACTGTTGAAATCCTTACTTAATATAAACTAAACTGATCTGTATATAAAGAGAATTGAAAATGAATGTTGATGTGAATGGAAGGGGAGAGGGAGCGGGAAAGGGGAGGGTTGCGGGTGGGAGGGAAGTTATGAGGGGGAAGCCATTGTAATCCATAAGCTGTACTTTGGAAATTTATATTCATTAAATAAAAGTTTAAAAAAAAAGAAAAAAAGAGTCATAACATTGGTAAAAATATATTCTTGATGTTATATTTTTGTCTATTAAGTTTATATATTGCAAATGCTTTTTTCCAGTGTCATTTAGATTTTAATTTGAATACTTTTTTTGTAGTTTCATTGCTGAAGAAATTTCAGTGAAGCTCAAATTATTTATGACAAAATTTATAATTTTGAAAGTTATATATTCAGTATATACTATTGAAAAATAAATTGAATATATACTATACAGTCAAACATTTGAAAAGGTATAGTTATTTGTATCACAAATGCTAGAAGAATGTAGACTACTTGAAAAGTAAATATCAGAAACAACATTAGAAAAACAATTAGGTTAAAAGAAAGGCATTAAATGTCTCCCTGAAATGCCCAGTGTAATTGATGACATTTTATCATACATATTTGTGAAAATAACTTGCCAGTTATTGTCGCACTACTGGGTATACAAACAAAGGAAATGGAATCAGTATCTCTAAGAGATGGCTGCATTGTCACATTATTCACAATGGCCAAGATAAGGAATCAATTTACATGTCCATCAATGGATGAATATACAAAGAAAATGTGGTGTGCACACACATTGGAATAATCTTCAACCTTAGAAAAGAAATAACATTTGCCATTTGCTGCAAGATGGATGAAGTTGGAGGACACTGTGTTAAGTGAAATAAGTCAGGCAGAGAAATACAAATGTCTCATGATCTTACATATAGTGAAATCTAAAAAAGCCAAAATCATAGAAGCAGAGAGTAGAATCATGTTTATCAGATGGGGTGGGAAAGAATTGGGAGATGTTAGTCAAAATGTATAAAATTTCAGTTAGAAGGAATATGTTCATTAGTGTGTTTTACCACATGGTGACTACGTTTGATAACAAAGAGAATAGTTTTTAAATCCCCCATCATACACACAAAAAAGGGTACACATGTCTATGTCAACTAGCTTCATTTAGTCATTTCACACTGTATTCATATTATAAAACAACATGTACACCATAAATGCATGATTTTGTCAATTTAAAATTAAATAAATAATGAAAAGGGAAAAATGATTTATTTTTAGAAGCAATATATTTTTAGAAACAAAATATATATTGCTTTATTTATTTATTAGATGATTTGCCATAAGTAATCTGAATGTGAATCTAATTGTTCTTATGACAATTTTTAATCCATAAAACTTTTATTTAAGGTATACAAATTCATGCACTTCATAAACACAAATTTAAGAACATAGTGATTCTTCCCACCATACCTATCCTCTCACCCATTCCTCCCTCTCCCATTCTCATTATTATTTTCTACTAAGATCTATTTTCAATTAACTTTATACACATAAGATTAACACTATATTAAGTAAAGAGTTTAGCAAATAGCATTTAAAAAAAAAAAAAAAAACTATTCCTGGGCCGGCGCCATGGCTCACTAGGCTAATCCTCCCTCACTAGGCTAATCCTCTGCCTGCGGCACTGGCACTCCAGCTTCTAGTCCCTGTTGGGGCACCTGTTCTGTCCTGGTTGCTCCTCTTCCAGGCCAGCTCTCTGCTGTGGCCCGCGAGTGCAGTGGAGGATGGCCCAAGTGCTTGGGCCCTGTACCCCATGGGAGACCAGGAGAAGCACCTGGCTCCTGGCTTCGGATCAGCGCAGCGTGCCAGCCATAGTGGCCATTTGTGGGGTGAGCCAATGGAAGGAAGACCTTTTTCTCTGTCTCTCTCTCTCACTGTCTAACTCTGCTTGTCAAAAACAAACAAACAAACAAACAAAAAACAAAAGCAAAACTATTCCTTAACAGTTGAGCAAGGGCTGTTCTAAGTTATCCATCTTAAGTGTCAATTTCACTTCCATAAATTACCTTTTAGGTACTGTTATCAATTTCCATAGATCAGGGAGAACATATGGTAATTGCCCTTTTGGGACTGGCTTATTTCACTAAGTAGAATGTTTTCCAGTTGCATCTATTTTGTTGCAAACTGCAAGATCACATTTTTTTTTTTACTACTGTGTAGTATTCCATAGTGTATGTATCCATAATTTATTTATCTAGTCTTCAGTGGACAGACATTTGAGTTGATTCCATATCTTAGATATTGTGAATTCAGCTGCAATATGCATGGGGGTAAAGATAACTCTTTCATATGCTGATTTCATTTCCTTTGGGCAAATTCCAGGAGTGGGATGGCTGGATGACATGGTAGGTCTATATTCAGATTTCTGAGGTATCTCCATACTGTCTCCACAGTAGCTGTACCAGTTTACATTGCCACCAACAGTGGATCCTCGCCAGCATTTGCTTTTTGTTGGTTTCTGTATGAAAACCATTCTAACAGGGGTGAGGTGAAACCTCACTGAGAAAAGTGATTTAGATATTCTGTTTTTAAAATATGAATTTGATTATCAATTAGCATTTTGCATTTAATTATGATTACCTGCCTTTGCCAATTTATATTATGAGTTATATATTTTTAAACAAAACTGGCCATATAATGAATTTTGACATATTGACTTTAAGTTCAAATTAAGTATTGTTAAGAATTTCTGAATTACAAGAAAGAAAACTTAGGGCTGGCACTGCGGCTCAATAGGCTAATCCTCTGCCTGCGGCACCGACACACCAGGTTCTAGTCCCGGTCGGGGCGCCGGATTCTGTCCCGGTTGCCCCTCTTCCAGTCCAGCTCTCTGCTATGGCCTAGGAAGGCAGTGGAGGATGGCCCAAGTGCTTGGGCCCTGCACCTGCATGGGAGACCAGGGTAAGCACCTGGCTCCTGGCTTTGGATCAGTGTGATGCACCGGCCGCAGTGCGTCGGCTGCGGTGGCCATTGGAGGGTGAACCAACGGCAAAAGGAAGACCTTTCTCTCTGTCTCTCTCTCTCTCACTGTCCACTCTGCCTGTCAAAAAAAGAAAGGAAGGAAGGAAGGAAGGAAGGAAGGAAGGAAGGAAGGAAGGAAGGAAGGAAGGAAACTTAAATCAAACTAGCTTGAGCCAAAGTGGGATGACATTGGCTGATGTTATACAACTGCACAAAGGGCATGATTGCTCTTAGGCTTGAGTACTGGGACTTGGATCCCTTCCAAATAACCATCCGCTGTTCTCAGATTGGCTTCTTCTTGTGTCCACACTATATTCTCTCAGTCTAGATTTTGCACATCAGTGGAAACATGACTGCCTGGACTGCCTGTAGCTGTGAGGATGCTGAAGGAACCAAGACTCAGCCTCTTTGACCCCCTGGTTCCTGATCAATCTCTATCCAGAGTGAAAAAGAGATTGTGAAAATAAGGTCAACTCAGAGTGGCTGAAACAGGGACATGCACAGGTTCCAGAAGTGGTTCATTTCTCAAAGAAATTTTGAGACAGAAAGCTTACCGGTGTCCACTCTTATGATAGTTAGGAAGCTGGAGAGATGAATTGACAGGGAAAAGAGTCCTCAAAAGAATCTACTTAAAAAGATAGTGCATTGAATTAAGTGACTGCTCTTTTATTTATTTATTTATCTATTTATTTATTTATTCATTTAATATTGACGTTACTCATTTGAAAGGCAGAGGAACACAGAGAAAGAGATTATCCATCAGCTGTTTCACTTCCAAATGGCTACAATGGCTGGGGCTGGTCCAGGCTGAAGTCAGGAGCCCCAAACTCCATTTGGGTCTCCCACGTAGTGGCAGGGATTATTCAGATACTTGTGCCATCACGTGATGCCTCCCAGGATGTGCATTAGCAGAAAACTAGATGAGAAGTGGAGCAGCTGGAACGAAAATGAGGAACTGCGATAGGGGGTGCAGGTGTTCCGAGCAGCAACTTAACCTGCCACACAACACCTGTCCCTCGACGGATATATTTCAAAAATTACATTTTCTATAATTTAGTCATTTGAAAATGAGATATACTAAATTTTTCTGTAAGTTTTCAATGTGAGCAATCACATTATCTCTGAACAATAACAACACTCTTTTCTTGGTTTAGTTTGCTGACTAAAATCTCCATTTGTTTGTGATTTCCCCAGAGATATTGTATCGTGAGACTTCCTAAAACCACTGCCTTTTTTGAATAGCGTTTTCAAGTGAATTATTGTATCATACCATGAGAGTGTACCAGAATTTTTAAACTACTTTTCCATTGGGAATATATATGTTATTATGATTTTAAGTTTTTGTATTTATAAAAGCTGGAGTTTTTTTGTACATAATTACCCACATAGCTCAGCAATTTCTTAGGTTATACTATAATAGTAAAATTGTTAGTACCAAAGAGTAGGATCGGTTTTAACATTCTCAATATGCATTGCCAAATTACTTTTCAGACAACCGGCAGTGTATGGAAACATCTCTCACCACATCCTCATTAGTATATCGATTCTCCTTAGCTAATTTGATAGGCAAACATAGTATTTCATTTTAATTTGCATTTATTTGGTTGCTAGTGAGGCTGATCTTTTTCTACACTTGATCTTAGCCAAAAGGCCGAGAAGCGATAGAGGCTGATCTTTTTCTCAAAGTATTTTTTAAGCTTTTGGTGTTTTCTCTCTTCTGACTCTAGTGGAATCATCAGTTTGAGAATGTTGTCTCTTTAATCTGCAAAGTAGGTAATAATTAGTAATTGTTTAAATCTATTTATATTTTTATTTACAATCTCTTTTTCTATAACTCAGAGTTTTTTATTCTTGTGAAATTTAATGTTATTTCCTTAACAATTTCTTGCATTGCTTAATTTATGCATTCCTAGAATGTCTGTTCAACATTTTTTCTCATGGTTGTTTATAACATTAATGGAATTTGGCTGAACCACATACTTACATGCAAGAGGTCTTCAAAATGTTTGTGGAAAATTCATACTATAAAAGAATCATGCATGGATTATCATTTTTTCTTGCACCAAAATAATCTAATTTTTAAATTTCATTTTCTAGGAATCTCCTGAAGTTCTCTGTGTTATATAACCAGCTGGTACTAACTCAAGCTATAAACTGTTTCTTCTAAATTGAGAATTCCAAATCTTAGATTATATCATTTTTATTTTGTATACAAAGGGTTTGATATAGTTTTGGGGGCTTAATAGTTATTCAAAAAATGTTTACCGAATAAATTGAATGGTATGTATTTTAATCAGAAAATTCCTACAATCTCATTTTTAATGTACCTCTAGATTTGTTAATTTAGTAACTCTTAAGTATTGTAGAAAGACAACATTTATGATCTTTAGCTACTTTTGATCATTCTAACCTCTCCATGGGCTTAATCTACCCTTGTTAGCCCTCAAACAGCCCACTGGTCATCGTGTGCATTAAGCAGGGCTAGGGAGTATGGCCTGTGGTTATGGAATAGTAATTTCCTCTTTGTGTGAAATGACATCTTCACATTAGGTGCAGAAGCCTAATTTTTACTCTTGTTTTGACCTCTGATCCCCTGCTCTAACTGAGGGGAGGAACTACTTGACTGAGTTACTCGAGTGGAACTGATGCATTTAGGCCCTACAGGCCATCGTTTCTGGCAGGGAGATATTGTTCATATTTTAAACCATATCTTAAATCTTACACTTTCTTATTTCTACATTACTTTTCCTCCATAGAATTAGATGCTTCCTCACCTGTGTTCTCATAGCTCTTAACATATTGTGTTACCAGCCAACAAAAGTGAATGTTGAAAGCCTACCACATACAAGGCTTTGTGTTCAGAGATTTGCATAGTCTCCCTTAACCTCACGTTGACTCTAGGCATGGAGACTGTCATCACTCACTGGTTTTCTGAAGAGGATACATGCTTAGCAGAAGAACACACCCAAATTTACACTGCAAATAAGTGTCAATACCAGGATTAGAGGCAGGTTTTTGTACTTCAAAGCTGAAGCTTTTATTGATATCATATCACTACTGCTGAACAAATTCTTCTAAGGGACAGAAACAGCAACTTATAAAATTTTGCATTTCTAATACTTGGTTCAGTTCCTACAATTTAGTAGGTATTTTCCAATTTGGTAAATTGAAAAAATGGAGTATGTTCTGGAAAGGCCTGACTACTTGGGCCTGTTTGACAGCACACTTGCTCATTATTTCTGGAATGGCTTAGATGGTTAAATCCTCTACAAACTAACCACATGTATACATAGAGCCTATACTTCATCAAAGAGACTGTTTTACCTAGTGTAATGAGAGATAACTTTAATTTTTGGTGGTTGTCAGATGATCCTGTATTGAAACATTTCCTTTGTGTTGCTTAACTAACTGAGCAATCCACTGCACCACTGTTGAGGCCATCGGTGAGGTCATGAGGGAGACATCATTCTCATTGCCACCCACAGGCTGGGTAGTCACCAGGATCTTGTTAATGGTTCCAGAGAGTTCTCTGGCTGGTTGGTCTGCATCTGTTGGACAATGTTGACAGTATCATAATAGGCTTTATTTCTGCTTTGTGTAATTTTTGTATGTCTTTTTCTGTCTTTTGTTGGGGGGATTTGATGATCAGGGCAGAGGCAAAGGCACACCTGCATCTGGGCCTGTCTGTTCTAAATGGCCAATTTCCCTGCAGTACCCAGACTTTTCCTGGTGATGTCATCACCAGCTGTCTTTGGAGACAGACCTAGGCAGCCAATCTTGGGGGTCAGAGCAGACGCAGCTCTGACCTTGCCACTGGTATACCCCAGGTTCATGACTGTGTTGAGGGCAAACTTGTGTGGCATGGTGGAGGCAACTGATGTTGGATGAACTCAGGTTCAGGATGAACAAAGAAAGTTGAGCCAAAATTAGGAGCTGATTTTAACTTTTAAAAATTTATTCTCTGCTATATACTGCTGATTGGAGGAGATAAATGGACTTACTGTAAGTCATTAAAGACAGAGAAACAAACTGTGACTTATGCTATCCAGGTAATGTGCTTGGCAGGGTATCTGCAAGTTCAATTTACCTAATGTTTCTTACTTTCCTTTTTTTCCTGGTTGTTGCCTACATCAGAATCTCTGACAAGCAAACAGAATTTCTGTATCATTTTCTCACTGAGAAATAGGTAGAACCAAAAGGCAGCATTTTCTGCTCTTGTTCCTCATTCAGGTGCAAGATTAACACACATATATAATAAAGCTATTGAGCTATTTTAATACTTTCGCTGTCATGCATTCAGGACACTCTAAAGTTGTCACCAGCTCCTGTTTCATTTAATTCTCTGGCCTTCAGGGTAATGTAAGAAAATTGAAGCGATCAGGAGCCATCTCTTTCCTGTTCAACGCATTTGTGTTGCTGTAAATTGGCACCAACCTTCAATCTCACGGTCAGGACTCTCCAGGGTCCTCCTACCGATATGACAGCCCAGGCAGCATGATAAATGGTGCACACCCTCCAGCAAGGCAGACAATTCTTCCTTTCCTGACTCCACAGTTCTCTTCCCTGAACTAGCAAGGAGGCAAAACCTCCCCATCTCGCTGCACCAAGACACTGATGCTCTTCAAGTGACTTAGAGTATAGTTTCCTTGATTAATTATCCTGTATTCACTGACAAAAAATGACTTTGACAAGTAGTAAATTATTATGAAGGAATATAACAATACAGAAACTGCACACAGAAAACTGCACTCTAACATTATAGTCTTTCTTTTTCACCAGTTCCCCTAGTGGAAAACTGTCTCACGCAAAGGTGGAAGCCAGTCCATTGCCTGAACTGCACAGTCCAGTGACTCTAGCTGGAGGGTTTGAAGTTTGCAATTTTTCTGAATGTGTATATGTGACAGAAAAGACAACAGATCACGACATTCTCACTTAAGCAGAGAGGGAAAGAGAGACATTATTGCACAGAGAATGAATCAATCTCTTTACAGTAAGAAATTGTCATTTTTATAAGGTTAGCCCAGGAATTCATGTTTGTATATGTGCTTAATTAAAAATAATTTAAGGGCAAGTGTTTAGCATAATAGTTAAGATACCTGCATCACATATTGCACTGGCTGGGTTTGAGCCCTGGCTCCACTGTGGATTCCAGCTTCCTGGTAATGCAGACCCTGGGAGGCAATGGTGACAACTTGTGCATTTGAGTCCCTGCCATTCATGTAGACAATTTGATTCAGTTCCTGGCTCCCGGCTTTGGCCTCACCCAGCCCCAGCTTTTGCAGGCATTTGGGAATTGAATCAGTTGATAGATTTCTGAGTCTGTCTGTCTCTGTCTCTGCTTTCAAAAATAAAATAAATAAGTAAAAATTTAAATGGTTAAGTATGGATACAAGGAATAAATGACTGATCTCACTCAGAATCATTATTTTTCAGTAACAGCTGGAGTTCTTGGAGATTTGGAGATACATGGCTGGCATATCCTCAATTTGGGGGAGGGGTTTGTGGAGACAGTACCACTTATAAAAATATTTATAGCTGTCGTCTGTCCTGACACCACTTCATTGCTCTAAGTGAAAAACACGTCAGACTCCTTCAGTAAATGAACATCTTAGTTTTCTTTCCACCTCTTGTGGTCCCCAGGGATGAAGCTTGGACCTTCCCTGTGATGCTCTGACCACTCCTCACCTGAACACCTGCTTGAGTGGTCTGCATATGAGAGACACATGGACAGTATATCCCATCACTCCTCACTCCCCCCCTCTCCAGCGTGGCCCAGCTCAGAGTTCTGGCTGCCACAGGGAATGAAGCTGTAGAAACCACCGGCCAGGGTATCTCATTTGGATGGCACATCCAGAGACAGTATTCAGTATACATTTACCTTGCTTAAACACATTCTGAGTGTTTTTTTTTTTTTTTAACTTTTAGCTTAAACATTTTCTATGCTTCATCAGTAACTAAAGACTCCAACATCTTTTGTACGACATTCAAGACTCCATGATGCGAAGCTGGTCCTCTTTCTCAGTCTTAAAAACTTGTCATATATACTTTCCTCTGCCCCTGAACCACATGCTTTATCTACAGGGGCATGTACTTGACTGTAGTGGAATGAGAAGGCCATGCCAAGGTGGCCACTGGCAAGCGAGCGTCAGTTAGTCAGGAATGGCTTTGAAACTGCCTGGCGACAGGCTGTGATTGGATGGCTTTGAAACTGCCTGGCGACAGGCTGTGATTGGATGGATTTGAAACTGCCTGGCGACAGGCTGTGATTGGATGGCTCTGGAAACTGCCTGGCAACAGGCTGTGATTGGTTGGGGTATAGACCGCCCCTTGACCAGATTGGCTGGTCTTGGCTATATAAGCTTTGCATCAACTGTAATAAACGAGTCTGCAGGCTGCTCGCCTCAAGCCTGCTCTCACCGGACTCCCGGGGTCTGTGTGTTGACTCCGCGCCTCTTGCCCCCACCACGCTGCTCTTCTCAGAAACGAACCCACTGCTACATTGTAGAGAATTCAACGGCTACACTTGACCTGATCTTTTTGCTGTTGCTCAAGTTTTTCTCTCTATTCCTACTTACTGTCTCTCCCCCTCTTTCCATGTGCTGTTTCTGTTCCTATTGTCTGTCAGCTACACAACTACTTTTCTTTTCTTTCTTTCTTTTTTTTTTTTTTATTTTAGATGAAGAGAAACAGAGAGCTCCCCTCTGCTGGTTCATATCTCAAATACCTGCAATGGCCAGGGTCGGCCAGGATCAAGCTGGGAGCTGGGATTGCAATCCAAGTCTCCCAAATAGGTGGCAGGGACCCAATTACTTAAGCCATCACTGCCACCTTCCAGGGTGTACATTACCAGGATCCTGGACTCAGGAGTCAGAGCTGAGAATTGACCTCAGGTGCTATGCTTACTTTTGTATGCTCTGGAGAATGATGTTGTGATTGGAGCCTGCAAATTTACTTTCCCAGATTCATGTGTCAGCTCAATGGCACTAGATCATGGGACTGTATATGCAAGGTAGGTATTGTGTGTTTGAATAAGCCATAGACACAGAATGGGAAGAACTTGACAGAAATTCTTCCTCTTCCGCATAGCACTTAAATGTCTAATGAGTGTTTTTCTCTTTCCTCATTACTGGCCTTGATCTTCTGTTTTGATGTTCATTTTCAATAGTTCTGATATACAATTATTTACATATTTCTTTTCACGGTAATATTAAGCAGGAAAGATAAGATGTTGAGAGACGATTTTCTTTAAATGATTGCAAATCCCTTGTAAGATGGAGCAAAATATGCACACACAAATGCACACACACAAACAACAACACAAAATTCTATTCTTGTGCTTTTGTACAAATCAACCAAATTCTTTGAATCTCAGTTGTATCATCTGTCAAAGGTGGGTTATAATTATATATGGAGTATTCAGGTCGTTAAGATGATTAATGAAGATGTAGTGAACAGTTTTAAAAACTGTTACATGTTATTCAAAAATAATATACTAGTATTTTCATAATAAGTATTTGTGAAGTCATATGGTTCAGGAGTGAAGAGGTGGAGTTAATAAGAACAAAAATCATGTGATACCACCATGGCATAGCCACAATAGTAAACATAGAATTTGGGAAAATCATTTGCACTTAATGTCCTGGAATATAAATTACAGCCAATATCACCAGAGGCATTTTGAGTGGGCAGAGATCTTTGAAGTTAGTTATCTGGTCAAGTTTTGAACTGTGTGGTCTGGTGATGGTACACAGGAATTGGTCTCTACTCCTCGTTGATAATGTTACTGATTAGGAAGAATATGAGGCAAGATTTCATTTATAAAGATAGTTTAGGATGAGTTCAAAGATGATTGATTTGTTCAGCCTCTGTTCTTTTATACTAAGGCTCAGAGGTTGCTTGGATTTGTCCAAGATTGTGAACATATAGGATATCAGAACCTTGAGCCAGGTGTCCTGCCCATCAACCATGCTTCACTGCTTTCCTGGGGCTCATATTTCAGTTATTGGCTACAACTCAAACTTTGGTCAGGCAACCTTGGCACAGGGCTGTTCCCCATGTATTTTGGTGAAAATAGAGCATTTTAGGTAGGTTATGATTTTTTAGAAGATTCATTCATTTACTTTAAAGGCAGAGAGAGAGAGGGAGAGAGAGAGAGAGCGTTATCCATTTTCTATCTGCTGATTCACTTCCCAAATGGCTACAATGGCTGGGGCTGTGCAAGGTTGAAACCAGGAGCCAGGAACTCCATTTGGGTCTCCCACATGAGTGACAGGGGCCCAAGTACTTGAATTATTGTCCATTCTTCCCTAGATGAATTAGCAGGGAGCTGAATTTTAAGTGGAACAGCCAGGACTTGGACAAGTGGCAGGCTAACCTGCTGTGCCACAACACTGGACACACAGATTATGTTTTAAATCAGAATATGAAAATTCAAAGAATTCAAGAATTCAGAGTAGCATCTAGTGGGAGGACTGCCTTGGGAACCTGGGTTCACAAGTATTATTCTATCAATTTCATGTACAATAGAAATTTCAGGAGATGAAGTTCTAGATGACTGCCACCCACAACCAAGACAAATTAGATTTGCCAAAATTAATAGAATGTAACATGGATTATCTGATTCATGTGAATTAGTTATTTAAGGCCTTGGATTAACATAGAAGTAGAGAGGCTTATAGAGAGAAGGACATATGTAAGAAATAAATGACCCCAGAAGTTTCCCATGGGCATGAGAGGAATAAGAGTCATGTCCAGGAAATACTCTTACTTATTTTAAAGGATGGACTTGGCTTTGGGGAAGTGAATTAAATAGTTCCTGGTAGATAAAGGGGTTGAGAAAGGGATACCTCTGCCTAACTCTCAAAGGCATCTCTATGGGCTATAGTGGTAGAAATAGGATGAAAAATTACTCTGAAAGCTCACCAGAAACCCCCCGTAAGAGTTGTAAGGGGTTCACATCTTTTGTTCTTTTCCATTGACACTTCCCTTTCTTGCCAAGACACCCTGATGGCCTCCTGGCAGCTAAGTCTGCCACTCAATTGCTTTGTGAGTCTGATCTCTTCTTTGCTCCTCATTCATAATAGTCTTTGAGTAAGGCAAGTTCACTACTGTTATTACCAAATCTATCTTATTAAATGGCTTCTTCTCCTTGTCTTTGAGAGGACATCAAAATATTGCATTCACACTATGAAGCTCCAAGATTTGGCTACAGACCACCTTCCTGAGTTAATCTGCTGCTCCAACTTTTGCTGTGACCTTGTGGTACAAACTGAGCTCCATTTTCAGTGATGCTGTCATTCCATTGCCTTGTACACACAGTGCTTCATTGTCCAAGAAATGCCCCCTCTTTGTGGTGCAGATCTAACTCATTCTCCATGTCTTGATGAATCAGTTCTCTGGAGGAGACGTTGCTGCCCCTTGCACCTCTGCTCTAAGGACATTAATGTTTCGTTGTGATAACTTGTATGGCCAAGAAAGTAATTGCTATTTACTACCATGACACCTTCTAAGAGGCTGGGTTTTATACAGATGAAAGATCCCTTGGTCCTTTTATGTTTTTTAATATACAATTAATTGGTTAATTAATTAATTTAAAAGGGAGAGGGGGAGAGAGAGATTTTCGTTCCACTGGATCACTCTCCAAATGTCTGCAACAGCCAGACTAAAGCCAGGAGTCTAGAACTCTAGCCAGGTCTTCCACATGAGTGGCAGGGATCCAAGTATCCAAGTACTTTGGACATCATGTGCTGCCTTTCTAGGTGCATTAGCAGGAAGATGGATTGGAAGCTGAGCAGCTGGGACTTGAACCAGTACTCTGATATGGGATGCCACTGTGGCAAGTGGCAGCTTAACCTGTCGTGCCACATTGCTGATCCTAATACTGAGGAGTGTTTTGATGATAATGAAAGGTGGCCACAATGAGCTGGATGTAGTGTCTGGAAAGATTTGAATCAGGGAATCTTGTTTTGCTTTTTCCACAGACTCTTTAGTGAGTGCTTAACATGTGCCAAGGCTGGTCTAAGTACCTTCTGTGCATTAACTTACTTAACTTCACAATGGTGCTTATCCCCATTTTATAATAAGGAAATTATAACTTCCCTAAGGCGTCACAAGTAGTAAGTGATATAGCTGAAATATGTTCTTGAGAGGGAAGAGGCACAGGAGAGAAGTGGCAAAGAGACAGGCAGAGGAAGAGTGGCCCTTGAAAGCTACACGATGCAGGCAGAAGCCAAAATGAAGCTTGGTTGAGATGCTGGGGTGCTGTTATTTTAAAAAGTGGGCTCTCTCATTTTTCAACTTTGAGCTCATTTATTTAGTCGTCTTTGAGTTCTATTGTCTGTCCACTACATGGTAAGCATAATCCTAGGATTGGGTGATGGGAGGTGGGTGGAGGAACCCTTGCTCATAAACTGAAAATTTAACAGAAGTCCAGAGAAGGAAAGGGAGAGAGTTGCACATTCATTTGGAGAAGGGTGATCAGTCAGAAGGAAGAGCGGATGCAAAGACCCTGATGAGGGAGATGTCCCATGTTTCTGAGGAATCTTCTGGGAGCTTTTGTGTCTGGAGGAGGGTGAGCAGGGTAAGGCTGGAGATGTGGTTAGCAAGGCGATGAGGGTTGTGACAGGTAGCCCTTTTGAATTTTGTTGCTGAGTACAATGGGAATGTGTTTGTAGGGTGTTGAACAGAACAAGGAGATTGATTTGATTCACACAATTTAAAAACTTCTTTGCGTATTGTGTGAAGAGTAGATTCTGGAGGCAAATGGAAGGAGAGTTAGGTTACTGCATTAAACAGTGAGAAGTGACACTGTTTTAGAGCTTATGAAAAGTGACCAAATTCTGTGTATATTTGAAGAGACAGTTGTCAGGTCTGCTGCAAGGTATTTCTCCATCTCTCAGAATCTCCAATAAGTCTTGCTTGTTCCCTAACAAAGTGCTATGAGTAAGGTGTACGTGTGTGTGTGTGTGTGTACATTAAGGGAGAGGTTCATTCTTCTGAAAATGTGATGCAAAATAGGAATACATTCCAGACTGAAAAGTTTCCTAAACTGAACTAATTCATCAGAAAGAGCATGGAATAAAAATATAAGTTTCTTGAGAATTCTTACACTTTGGGGGAAGATATTGGACTTTTCAAAATACAGGGAATGGAAATTAAGTAATTTTAGATGGCAGAATGACCCGAACCCCAGTCTACATTAGACTACTGTCATACTCACCTTTCATAATAGACTACAAAGTTCATTAGAGTATGGAATGTATTTGTGTTTCTGTTATTTATCATTGTGCTTCTAATGGCTGGCACATAAGAGATGCTTAATAAATATTCCTTAGAGAAAGAAAATGAAAAATGTCCTTGTCTAGGAGAAGCTAATATTATTCCCTATTCCTGTCTATGCTAAGTGTCCAGAGTGGGGAACAAGAACTAGAACTCAAAATCTGAATAATTCCTTAAGAAGGGCAAATCAGAGCTAGCTGCCAACTCAGCAGGCCAAATGTAGAAGTAAGCATTCAAGGGGAATATTTCCCATTCTTCATCACTATCAGCAGCAGTGGGAGCATCAAACATTTATGTTTGTTCACACTATGTGAGAGGTATCTAAAGAGAAGAGGGACCTAAACAGAGGACAGGAAGTCTAACTAGGTGCTGCAGGGAAACCTATGCCCCATAACCTCAAGACTTTGGGGGCAATTTCGCATTCTGCCATTTATTAGCTATGTGCTCTTGGGCAAGTAGTTTATTCTCCAAGTTAAAACAATAATGGGCAGTTGCTTATAAAATTGGGACATTGGGGATAATACCCATGAAGACCCTGTGAATTAAATGAGATCATGTTTATGAATATGCTTTAAAACTTTTAAAGTGTAGTACACATGTACGTTCTATGCAACCCTACACTATCTTTAGTGGAGATACATGGCGTAGTAGAATGCAGCTGATTGTATTAGATGTTCTCCCACAGAGTAAATGCTTTAGACAGGCATAAAAGTGCTGACTTTTCTGTCTTGGGCAGCCTAATTTACTGCTCCTCATCATTCTGCTCCTGTGTTCCTCAGTATGGGATAGCTACAGGTAGGTGCCGGGCAGCACCAGAGAATCCACTGTTCATTTACAGCTCTCCATTTGCTCCCTTCTGGACTTAAGGCATATTATGGAATTACTGTAAGCCAATGAGTCTCCATCTGCAAATGAGGGATAAAATTTGCCAGCTGTCTCCTAACCTCCCTGGGAGGAACTGGGGTTTAATAAGATAATGAACATTATTCTCTCCATATGCACTGTACACTCTTGGCTTCTGTGGTCTTCCAAAGGCTCTCCATAGGCATAAATGCAGATTCTTTGAAATCAATTTCAGATGGTCAGAAGGTAACCCACGTAGACTCAGGCCAATAACTATTCATCACACATTAATATTCCTATCCATTAGTTGAGGTTTTCTATTAGTGATTGTACAAATAATCAAGAACAATATGGCACAAGGTGGAACCAGCTGCAGGTGGGTAATTGGGACTTAGGTAGTGTGGTCACCACATCACCTCTGCTTGTTTTTTCAAGTCTCCCCATCTCTGCTGCTACTTCTATGTCTGGACATCAACTCTAGTAACTGAACCCATGAAACGATGTTGGGAAAGCACAGCAGTACTTTCAAGGTATGAAGGAGGAGTGGCGTTTTTGAAGAGAGTTGCAGGAAGAGGGTGATGCCTAAGTGTTTGTTAACAGGGATAATAAAAAAAAACAACAACAACAGTTCTCACTTATTGAGTGCCAAATGTGTAAGATTGTATTTAGGAATTAAGATTATTAGAAATGGTCTATTGTTTCAGATGCTTATGGTTTCTTTGGGTTAGCCAAGAACAAGTCTACAAAAGTGAAATGATAACACTCCCAACAACAACACAGAATTCAGATAACAGAAAAAAAGAGTTTCCCAAGAGTAAGTCCAGGTTCCTAATTCAGATCGGCTGGATTTGAGTGATAGTTCTTCCCCTTCTAGCCTTGTGATCTTAGCTAAGTTGTTTAACCTCTGTGCGCCACACTTTCCTCACTTGTAGACAGAACAATAATTCCCATCACATGCAGTTGCTGTGAGAATGTTATAATATGGCCCAAGTATTTAAAATTGTCAGTGGAATAATCATGATAGCTTGTGATAAATTACAATGCATTATTAATTTCAAAACCTCAACACTGACAATGGCATTCAGAAGAAGTCAACCCTATCTCATGGAGGTGGGTAATCCAAGTTGCATACAGCTCACGTATGACCTTCTAGACGAGGAAGGGGTAGAAGCAAGACAGAATGGGTGTAAATCAGCATTTCTAGTGCAGAGACTTGTACACGGTATAACATCCAGACAGCAGAGTCAAAGGGACTCATGCCCTCGGTATCAGATATAAGTGCTCTAGGAAGATGATCTAGTGATGACAATGTAAGAGAGCTGGAATGAGGGGAGATGGCTGACAGCAAATGTTAGGCATCGGTGAAAATGAAATTTGGGGCCCCAAAGAACCCCTTTGAGCTGCTTGTACATAAAGCATGTCCTATAGTAGTTTCCTTCCCATCCTAAGGGCTCAGTGTGAGGGCAAATGCTGATGATTGCAACAGTATGCAGAGCTGGTGGTGGGCAGAGTTACAGGTAGAGTCCCTTACAGGTGCAAGTGCTGGAGTAGTTTCTATGGCATAGTGCTTCGCTGGTGCACAGGCTTGAGGTGGTAAGGAAGGGGCTTGCGTTCCTGAAATTCAGGAAGTCCTTCCTGAGCACTACAGCTTTTCTCATCATGTTAAACTGTGCACTTTGCAGCTTGCTGCGACTTGCCTCCTGCTGTCTTTTGAATATTCAGCCATCAACCTTTAGGGTGGAATTAGCAGCACTTTTAATTTCCTGATAACACCTAAATTAAGGTAAGAGTTCTAAATACTTTATTAATAATGTACACTCTAATTAATAGAAATTACTTTCCCTGCATGTATTATTAAAGGATGTATTCCAACATGCCTTTTTATGTTTTCCAATTTACTTGCTTGGAAAACTGGTTGCTGTTTCCACGTCTAATCGGAACACATTCTTGATCGACTTTGTGCCATACATAGAGGTAAATTCTCTACTTTGAATCTGAGAAAAAAGCTTCTCCTTTTTCCCCATGTGGTACTCTGTTGAATTTTTTTTTTTCTGTTGAAATACACTTTGGGCCTAAAACTTTCTGCCTCAGATGATTAGTTCTTTATGCCCTGTGCTTGTGATCCTATCCTTCCAAATATGAAAAGCAAAGTTGGAGCTCAGCTTCAAATTAGAAATTTTCAAAAGAAAACCTACAAAATTAGTAGGGTGCCTGTGCCTTTTGCTTTCCCAAGTGGAAAATGGTAGAGTTCACCATTCCTGATACAGTTCTTTGATCTGGAATTCACTTCAGTTCTTACTTAGTGGGACAGTAAAGTGGAAGTAGGTGACATTTACATTAAGTGAGACACCAGGGTGTATTAAAACCCTTGGCTCTCCAATCAGACTGTTGAGTTCAAAACTGGATCTTAGAATTCCTCAGTGCAGGCTGGCGCCGCGGCTCAACAGGCTAATCCTCCACCTTGCGGCACCAGCACACCGGGTTCTAGTCCCGGTCAGGGCACCGATTCTGTCCCGGTTGCCCCTCTTCCAGGCCAGCTCTTTGCTGTGGCCAGGGAGTGCAGTGGAGGATGGTCCAAGTGCTTGGGCCCTGCACCCCATGGGAGACCAGGAGAAGCACCTGGCTCCTGCCATCGGATCAGCGCGGTGCGCAGGCCGCAGCGTGCCAGCCGCGGCGGCCATTGGAGGGTGAACCAATGGCAAAAAGGAAGACCTTTCTCTCTGTCTCTCTCACTGTCCACTCTGCCTGTCAAAAAAAAAAAAAAAAAAAGAATTCCTCAGTGCAAAACAGTGCCCAATAAACCAAGTCTCCATTTTCCTTCATTTCTTCATTTGTAGATAGGGGTGGATGAGCTTGTTTCCAGGATTCTTGGGAGAATTTAGAATTGATACGTATGGAGAATATAGAACCAAGCTCAGCTCAAGGAGTCATTCATCAGATCCCATTCACCCATACCTCTCTAGGGCCTGTTTTCAAAACTCTACCCTCCACTCAAAGGACCCACCTCCAAAGCCATGTTGGGGCTTCTGATAATTTTTTTCCAAATAACTTTCCATTTAATATGTGACACATGCATGCGTTGAAAGCCTGCTGAGCTATTGTCAACTGCCTGTAGGGAGTCTAGGTTTCTGTGAAGAACTAAATAAACAGGAGCCACCTAGCACTTTCTGTCCTGCATGATTTAGAGATGAGAGACCTCAGTCAACGAACTTATGCTTTCAATAGTAATTATTCCCAAACCACGCAGAGCCTGGGATATCACAATGCTACAGATCTCGTATCCATTCACTGAGGTGTGCTTCCTCAATGTGTCTCTGTTTTCTACCCCCTTTCCAGACGATCAACAGATTCCAAAGCTAGTACCTCAGCTCACTGCCGCCAACTGAAGTGTGGAGGCTTGCAGAACACATTAAGTCAGGTGTATATCATTATTTTGTTCCTGGTTAGTGTAATGATTGGTAAAGACGTCCTCCTTTTTTTTTCTTTTTCATTTGCTTTTCCAGAAAAAATGTTTTGAATCTCAGGATTGTCAGTAATTTCCTAGTCTCATGGACCTGAAGATGGATTTCCCTCAGGGGACCTGAGGAGGCCATCAGTGTAATTTATTTCTCTCCCAGTGCTCAGTAATGGACGTGACCTTCTGTCTCAGAAGGCTGTTAACACCCATGGCCCTGGATATGAAGAGTTAAACATTGCACTCCTCTGTAGAGAGATGTAGATACCTTGACATTCAGAGGCACAGTTCCCAACCTAATCCTTTCTAAATCAGATTAGTCCATCCCATCGCTGACAGTTCACTGACGAGTGCATTCCTCAAAGAGAGTCTCATCTGAGATGCAGAGCACTCGCTGCAGTTTTATAGTATCAGAGTAGTAATTCATGCCCTGAGTAATAAAGAAACTCATTAAATGTAGAATCTGGGCTCTTGCTTTGTACTTAGACCTCCCAGCAGTTTAACTTCTGCATAATGAGTCTAAATACTTTAAGGGATAATATGAAAATTATCTACTATTGTTTCATATCTAAAATTGTACATTTGTTTTCCCTCCACTACATGGCAAACATAACTTAGAAACAATATATTACCCTAATTACATGTTATTTATTAAAAAGGAAGCAAATCAGTCATTTGGAGACAAATCCCTGTAGTTACTCATGGAACTGCTTTAGATGACAAAGATAGAGTAAAGCCAGCAGCCTTTCATTATATTTATTACACACTCTTTGTGCTAATGAACAATAACAGGCTTCACTGAAATAGTAGTCAAGTTCCAAGTCACGTGGCATGCTATATGGGCCATATTCATCAAGGGCAAGTCAGGGTTTGCTTGTCCTTTGTGTCTTTGCTTTCCATTGAAGGAAGAGGGTGGAAGACAAACAAAAGCAGCTTGGGAAATTGTAATAAGCACAATGGAAATCAATCGGCATATTAAAAAAATCTTCATGCAACCTTCAGCAGTAATACACTCATGGAAAAAAACTGATAATTTATAGTCTATCTGAGTCCCTCAGTACAGTCTTTAGTCCTCACCTAAAACATGGATCTACATAGGCACACATATATTTACCTAAGATTGTTAACTATGAAGAAAATGTTTCTAAGATTTTTAAGATACTTTTAATATTTATTTCTGTACTACTCATGTGGGTTACTGATTCTATAAATTGGAGCAAGAAATTAAGGTGGTTCTTTGCTTTGCCATGGAAAGCAAAAACATATTGTAGAAATTCCAGCCTCAAAGAACATACGGATTTGCTAAGAACTTTGCATTAGGGGAGGTAGGATACATGTTGAATATTATCTCAAGGGAAATATTTTTAAAGAAAGATTTAAAAATAAAACTCATTTTCTCTATATACTTCATTTTTTTTTTTATAGTAGCTCATACTACATCGCTGGGAGAAGAAAATTCTTAACACGAAGGCCAGGGGAGAACCCTTTTATACACATATGTTTTCAAAAAGCTGTCCAAAGTTGTGATGGTTGCAAGGAGGAAAAAAAAATGTGTTTCCCTTCCTTTGGAATAATTGAACCAATATGCTAGCATTTAGAAGTGTTGCCTCACGGGTAGCACAAGAACTGTGTTTGGGGATTAAACCACAGATAACAAAGGAGTGAAGGAGAATCCAAGAGGGAAGGAAGCCAAGAAAGTCAGCTGGGACCATCTCTTCTTTTGAATTAGCAGTTACCCTTCAGTTGCTTGCTATTCAAACATTTGTCTAGTTCCTCTTCAGAGCTGTTTAGTGTACTCCTTCTTGCACAGGAATATGCAGCAGGATTTCCCAGCTCCGATCAGACTATCAGTGCATGGAGCTGGAATGCTAACATTGGCAACCATCCAATAATGAAGCATCAGCAAGGCAAACCCAGAACAAAGCATATTGCCAATTATGCTAGGCTGTGAACAGGGTTACGCTTGGGGGTAATGCAGGCAGGGTGGGATGGGGTGGAGAGGAGACCACGGGGTGTGGGGATGAACAGTTTAGGGCTCAGCATAAAATCCTTCTGGAATAGTCCCCCATTCCTGCTTTAAATCCCTTCTAAGCTTTTTACAAAGATCAAATCAAGCTAGTTTGTTAAATATATATTTTGTGAAACATGTCTCTGAAATTCAGAGCAATGAGAAGCAGCAAACCCAGGCTGGCTCTGTCAATTTTCTTTGAAGGATAAATCCCACTAAATCTTTTCTGTGTCTCTCCTGTCCGGTTTCTGGGTGACATATTTTGGAGTCTTGTGAGGTAGCAAAGATGATTGTGCCACTTAGCTTATTTGAAGGTCCTGTTCACACCTATTGTCCTGGAGTAGTTAGCACCCTATTATTCCCAAATGTGTTTGGTTAGAGGGTGTGGTGGCCCAGTGGGATAAGCCACTGCCCACAATGGCATCCCATGTGAGTGCTGCTTAATGTTCTGGCTGCTCCACTTCCTATTCAGCTCCCTGCTAATGTGCCTGAGAAAGCAACAGAAGATAGCTAAAGCACTTGGGCTCCCAACACCCATGTAGGAGATCTGGATGGAGTTCCATGGTCCTGGCTTCGGCTTAGCCCAGTTCTGGCCTCTTTAACCATGAGGGGAGTAAACCAGTGGATAGAAGAGCTGTCTCTCTCTGCCTCTCTCTCTTTCTCAGTAACTCTGTCCTTCAAATAAATCTTAAATAAAATTGTTCTAGTTTGCACAATACATCTCGTGGTTACCCTAACTATAACCCAGAACTGAGCCTCTGGCAATTGAGCACCCAAGGGAATTTGCTTTTTATGTTTAAGGGCTCCTAGACATACACATCTCTACTCATCTTATTATTGTTTTGAAGAAATCACTCGAATTTGACCTATTCTGATGAAGTGCTTTTTGGGAGAAAAGTGCAAGAATGCAACTATCAAATAAATTAGGCTCCTTCTGTCTTTTGGAATAGCCAGACCTGGAAGACTGGTCCGTGTGTGATAGCTTTGAAAACATACTTTGAGTTTTATTTTTCCCTTCACTTTGCTATCATTTTGACTTTTGAGTAATGTCAGGGAAGATCCGAGACCACAAACCCATAGTGATCCAAATAGATGCAACTTCTTCTGCATTCTTTGTTTCTCTTAGAAGTGCATCCAAAGTGGGATGAGCTTGGCAGCTAGTCCAAAGTGAAAAATCCTCAAGGACAAAGGACCCCAGAACTCAGGGTTTGCTCAGAGACCTATCTGGCTGAAGATTGGTTAGAGGGAAATGCACACTGGGTTCCATCTCTTCTTCCTAACAACCATATTCTAGGTGAATGCTTACTTCTTGAACAATGATTGGATTATTTGATTGATTCTGGATTTCATTTCTCTTTTTAAAGATTTATTTATTTATTTGATATGCAGAGTTACAGATAAAAAGAGGGAGAGACAGAGAGAGAGGGGTCTTCTGTCCTCTCACTCACTCCCCATATGGCCGCAATGGCTGGAGTTGGGCTGATCTGAAGCCAGGAGCCAAGAGGCAGGAGCTTCTTCCAGGTCTTCCACATGGATACAGCAGCCCAAGCATGTGGGCCATCTTCCACTGCTTTCTCAGGCCATCAGCATGGAGCTGGATCAGAAGTGGAACAGCTGGGACTTGAACTGGCCCCTGTATAGGATGCCAGTGTCACAGGTGGAGGTTTAACCTACTATACCACAGCACCAGCCCCTGGGTTTCATTTCTCATTGTGCCATCCAGCCTAGTTGACCTTTCAAACCCACAGGATAGGATGATCACATAAGAGAAGCTCTAATTTTTACTCTATGGAAAATAACTTTTGATAGATTGAAATTACCAGAGAAGTTTATCAATCAGATTTGGGGCAGGATTCTCATGAGCAACACAAATAGAAATAAGAATATAATAAAACATTTTCTTATAGCTTGGTTCTGTTTTTTAGAAAACACAACTACTGAAACATAGTGAGTAACAGCTAACATACCTCTGCTTCAGAGAGAAGATAGATTGTGCTGGTCCTATAGAAAAATGGAGACTATGTGACCCATGGAAAAGGGGGCACCCAGACTCGCCCAGTTGCCTGTTAGCTTGTGGTATTGGGGTCTCTTTTGATGGAACTTCTGACTACTTCCAAGAGAAATAGTAATCTGTATTTCCTTGCGAAATCACCTGCATGCTATTGGACGGGAGCTGTCATCTCCATTTCTCAGAATCACCACCCATCCATCTTTCCTTACCATCATTAGCCCCCCAAAATGTATTCCTTTGAGGAACATGTCAGAGGACTATCTGCTCCGTTCCTCTATTATTCCCCCGAGCACCATGCCTAACCCTAACCCTAACCCTAACCCTAACCCATCCTCCACTGTCATTCTCTTCATTTACTAACGACAGCTATCAGTCCAGGGCAGGGTTTGGTGTCTGTCTCACCATCACTATACAGTGTGTTGGGAAGTCAAACATTAAAGGTAGATGGTACCATTAACACCCTGGCCTCTGGCCCTTCAGTACCATGGGCAACACAAATTCCACTACCTTTAATTTCAAACATTCAATTCTCTGGCTACTCCTTCCTAATGTGCAGTCTATTTCCTTTAGTAATCAGACTCTAATTGAGGCCTGCTGACCCACTGATAGTTCTTACTAAGCTAAAGTAATGATCCATCGTAACAATCAGTTTATTGCAAATACCTCAGCTTGCTGACCCACTCACTCCATCATACTCCTTTGGTTAAAGAGCAAACAAAACAAAACACTAACTCTGAAAAATCTAATTTTCCACATACCCTACATCTAAACAAAGTAGCTGAATGTGGCTTGAAAAAAAAAAAAAAAAAAGAAAACTACATGAAATGATCTCACTTGAAATTTTTGGATTTAAACCTTAAGTATATCTTTTTGTTGTTGTTCTTGTTTAAATTTTAAAGGAAGAGAGACAAATAGAGAGAGAGAAAAAAAGATCTCCAACTCTTGGTTCCATTCCCAAATGCCCACAACAATCAGGGCTGGGCCAAGAACTCAATTTGGATTTCCCATGTATATGTCAGGGACCCAAGACTTTGAGCCATCACATATTGCCTCTCAGGGTGTGCATTAACAGGAAACTAGAATCAGAAGCAGAGTTGGGACTCAAACCCAGGAAGCTCTCATAAGGGACTTGGGCCTCCCAAAGAGGGTTTAGTGGCAGCACCAAGCTTCCATCCCCTTGAGTGCATTCTTAGCGTTGTCATTTCCTTTGAAAATCCATCTGCCTAGTCCCTCAGAAAATAAATTTTCATCTTCTCCTTTCTCTTCAAACCTTCAATATCATCTTGTCTTCAATCCAGGTAATAATCTTAATTTTGTTTTATTGAGTAGATATAGTCAATAATAAGGAACTTCTATATTCTACACCAAAAGTCTATCAATTCCCTTGCATCTGAACCTTTGTGTTTTTCCTTCCCCTGCTATAGCAAATAGTCTGCCATTGTTTTGACCCACAGCTCTAAATGCAATACCCTCATATATTTGAGGATAGCCTCCTACCGTTTTGCTTTTCATCTGCTATCTCTTCCTCTCCCTAGATCAATTCTATTAACTTAGCAATATGTATCAGGGGCCAGAGCTGTGGTGTGGTAGGTTAAGCCTCCACCTGTGGTGCCAGCATCACACATGGGCACTGGTTTGTGTCCCAGCTGCTCCTTTTCTGATTCAGCTCTCTGCTAATGGCCTGGGAAGGCAGTGGAAGATGGCCCAAGTGCTTGGGCCCCTGCATCCGTGTGGGAGACCCTGGCTCCTGGCTTTGGATTGGCCCAGCTCCAGCCATTTCAGCCATGTGGGGAGGGAGTGAACTAGAGGACGGAAGACCTCTCTCTTTCCCTGTGTCTCTCCCTCTCTCTGTCTGTAACTCTGTGTCTGAAATAAATAAATCTTTAAAAAATATATTGCAAATTCGATCACCTTACTATCCCCAAATGCATTCTTCCTCTCAATGTACTTTTAGTGACTGGCCTATTTCTCCTCTCTCTCTCTCTCTCTCTCTCTCTCTCTCTCTCTCTCACAAACACACATGTGCACACACTCCTAAAATGATTTCTATACTGGCTGCTTCCATCTTCCTACTCCTATTCTGTTTTTTAAACATTTATTTATTTTTATTTGAAAGTCAGAGTTTCAGAGAGAGAGAGAGAGAGAGAGAGAGAGAGAGAGAAAGGGAGAGACAAAGACACAGAGATTTTCCATCCGCTGGTTCACTACCCATATGGCCGCAACAGCCAGGGCTGAGCTAGGTAAAAGCTAGGAGCCAGGAGATTCATCTGGGTCTTCCACATAGGTAACAGGGGCCCAAGTACTTTGGCCACATTCCACTGCTTTTCCCAGGCCATTAGTAGGGAGCTGCATTGAGAGTGGTGCAGCCGGGACATAAACGGGCATCCATATGGGATGCTGGCATCACAGGTGATGGCCTCACCCACTACACCACAACAGTGGCCCAAATCTCATTCTGTATTGAACCTAATCCAATCAGGTTTTCTTCAAGCTGGGTTTATGAGACAAATTCAGTCCCCCTTTTAAAAAAATATTTATTTGAGGAAGAGAAAGACAGAAATATTCCATCTTTAACAGTTCACTCTCTAAATGCTTGTAATAACTGGGGCTGGGCCAGGGTTGAAGCCTGGAGCCTTGAACTCAGTTCATGTCTCCCACTTACTTGAGCCATCAGAGTTGCCTCTGTAATAACAGCATGCTGGTTCAGGGGATGGAGCCAGGAACTGAACCCAGGTGCTCTGGTGTGGAGTGCAGGCTCCTTAACCACTAGGCTAAATGCCTGCTTCGACAGATCCAATCCTGTGACCCACAGTTGCCTTCTGACTTGGACAGCATCAAGTATTAGAATTGTACAGTACTTTATAGATACTATATTCTTTTTAAAAAGATTTATTTATTTGAAAGGGAAAGAGAGAGACAGAGAGAGGGAGAGAGAGAGAGAAAGAGAATGTCTACTGGTTTACTATGTGGCCACAATGGCCAGAATTGGGCCAAGCTGAAACCAGGGGCCAGGAGCTTCTTCCCAGTTTCCCACATGGACAGCAGAGGCCCAAGCACTTGGGCCATCTTCCGCTGCTTTCCTTGGTACATTAGCAGGGAGCTAGACAGGAAGTGGAGCAGCTAGTGTTACAGGCGGCAGTTTAACCCACTACACCAAAATGCTGGCCCTAAAGTCCTGTATTCTTAATTTCATTTCAGCTTTACAGTAATCCTATTAAGTAAACAGGGAAGGAATTTCTCTTTCCTTAATGCAAATGAGAAGAAATAGATTTGGGGGCATTAAGTAACTTGCTCAGATTAGCATAGATGTAAGTGGTGGCTGCATCCCCAGGAATCAGAGCTCTTTAATACCTTCAGAAAGATGAGATAAGGAAAGTGTAGATTGGGTATACATAAGTAAGGTTCATAACATTCATATATTTTAAGTGGAAGAGGTCCTTGGAAATTGTTTATTTCAATAGAATGTTAGGGAGACTGAGTGGCTGGCACGAGGTCACTGAGTTGTTCAGTGGCAGAACCTGGGCATCAGGTGTCCTGACTCCCAGTTAATGCTCTGTTTCAGATATCACAGCTAAGATTTGAAAATTCAGCATCAGTGGCCACAAACTGAGTCAGCTACTGATGTGTACAGAACATCTGCTTGAAAATTCCTATAGCAAAGTAGCAAAAACAACAACGTTAAGAACAGCTATCACCAAAAAGCTAACATTCTCAAAGCGCAGGTCAGGATCAGAATCTGACCTGCAGTTTGAATAACAATGCCAATTCATGGGCTCTCTTCCACTTGTACAATATCAGTGCTTGGGACATGAGGCCCAGAAATTCACATTTTAAACAACTTCATCTGGGCTGGCGCCGCAGCTCGATAGGCTAATCCTCCGCCTGCGGCGCCGGCAGCCCGGGTTCTAGTCCTGGTCAGGGCACTGGATTCTGTCCCGGTTTCCCCTTTTCCAGTCCAGCTCCCTGCTGTGGCCCGGGAGTGCAGTGGAGGATGGCCCAAGTCCTTGGGCCCTTCACCCCATGGGAGACCAGGATAAGCACCTGGCTCCTGGCTTTGGATCCGCGTGGTGTGCCGGCCACAGCCCGCTGGCCAGAGTGGCCATTGCGGGGTGAACCAACGGCAAAGGAAGACCTTTCTCTCTCTCTTTCTCTCTCTCTCTCTTTCTCACTGTTCACTCTTCCTGTCAAAAAACAAACAAACAAAAAACCCAAAAAACTTCACCTGGTGATTCTTATATATCCTTTTCTTGAGGACTACTGCCTGAACAAGAGTGGACAAACCCATTCAGCACAACTTTTAAGTCATAATTTCAACCTCCAGTAGGAGCTGTCATGTGTTTTGACTTTTCACTAATGAAAAGCTAGGCAAGAGGAATACATCTCTCACTACCTAATAAATTCTTGGAGTACTGTTCATTTTTGTTTTTCTTTACAATCGAGCATCATCCATAGATTAGGCGCTGTAGTGATATAAAACAAGATGCCCAGTGGGTCTGTAGCTGGGGGCGTGAGACTGGAAACGCACATTCCAGAAGCATGTGGAATGAAGATGGTTCACTCACCTCTGTCTTTCATCAAAGGTGGGGCCTCTAGGTCCCTGTGAAGCACCTGTGGAGTGGTCGGCAGGCCTGCCTGGTGATGAATGGGATGGAGCGGAGGCCGTGCAGGGATCTGTCTCTACAGGTGATTTATACCTGTGGACACACAGAGGGGCTGCTGGCTCTAGAAATATCACAGGGGCGAGATGCCTCAACACCTCAGCAAACTGGGTGATGCATGGCCTGCTTTTAGATAGGCTATTCCAGGGGGTCCAACCCTTTTGTTCCTAGCTCCTACTCCCTCTGGCAAAACTTGATAAATACAAAGGCAGTCCTCTTGGCTCAGGTCTGCAGTACAGCCTGGTTTTAGTTTTAGCTTCAATGAAACTTTGATATAGGAAAAATATTTAGAGCTGTGAATGTTCTTATACACTACAACTTTGGTGAATGGAGGAAGACTATTTTTTTGTAAGGTAAGAGAAAAAATATTCAGAAATTATCAGCAGAATATTCAAATCAATGTAATTCTTTTATTTCTTGTGAGTTGGGAAAAATAAATCCTTAAAAAGCTGAATTATCCAATCATTTTCTGTGAATCAATAACACCTCTCAAGCTAGATGTGAGAGCCCCAAAGGTTCTATTCCTTGGAAATCTGTCTCTCTTTTTCTATTTCCCTCTCTTTCTCTTTCTCTCCCCCTCCACCCCCTTCTCTCTAACAATATAAGTTTTGAGACAGAGAGTCTCATCCACTCTCCCCAAATGCTCACAACATCCAAAGTTGTCAAGACCAAGCCAAGAGCTGGGAACCTTAACCCAGGTCTCCCATATAGGTGACAGGGACCCAGTCTTTTGGCCATCACTTGATGTCTCTCAGAGTTTGCATTAGCAGGAAGCTGGAACTGGGAGCTGGTGCTCCAACTTAAAAGCAGATATGCAGATAGAGGATGCAGGCATTCCATCTACCTGTGGCCTATCTGCTGGACCAAATGTTTGTCCCTTGGAAGAATTATGGATCTTTATCAAGCCTAGGTCAGAACTGAATGTATCATAAGAACTGAATAGCTACTTGGTGATTGATTAATCGACAAAATAAATAAGTCATCTAGGTTACCTTATTTTAATTATTTATATGATGTAGCTATAATGTTTTCTCCAAAAATGGAACAAAATGTAGAAGGTCAAGTTGAGAGGGTCACTTCAAACCAAACCCATTTCAGCAAGTATTATTTGGACGCCAAGTTTACCAGTGGTTGTTTCCTGCTTCAAAAAGTACTGCATGGACTTTGAAAAGTTGCAGCAACGTGGAATTAAAAGAGATAAAGAGAATGCACACTTTCCACGAACCTTTTGAAGATTCCTTGTATGTGAACTCACCTTCCTATAGGTTATAGAGAAAGGACCCAGGAACTCAGGAGAAACACAAAGAATGGTTCTTTTGTTGTAGAATTTTTCTGAGTATCCTAAGGTAGCTCTTTCCAGTCCATGCACGTCTTTGGCCATGGTCTCCAAACAAATGCTTGTGCATATTGACCCTAACAAGGGTGCCTGAGGAATAGGTATGTGGGTCGGAAAACAGCCTGGACTCCTGTCAAAAGGCCATGATTCCTGCAGAGTGTCTCTAGCAGAACAACATTTCTAATGAACTCAAGGGCACCAAATGCCCTGACCTTCCTGGTTTTAATACTTAGCCTTGAAGAAGTATCCAGGCCCTTTTGGGTAGGTTGTTTACCATCTATGCCCATTGTTTATACAACAGGCTTACAAGGTATTCCTTCTTGAATTTACCAAGATAGAATTGTTGATTCACATGAGTGCACATACTGTTTGCTGGAGGCAGGCCTAGAAGTCTGATTAGATTGTTCTAGAATTTCATCTCCATGGATCTGATAAATTGAGGAAACTATTCTGATTATTCAATTATGTGCAGGGATTAATTTGATTAGTTTAGAATTCAGACCTGTACATTAGCCATTGGTATGTACAATGAGCCATGGGAGTCACATAAGGCTACTGGTTTTACATGGAGTCTAGAATAAGACAAGGGCTCTAGAGCAGGTTGAAGCATACAGCATGGATTATCTATTTATGGCCAGAAGGGATGATATATGGAGACTCTGGGAGATCCTGATGGAAAAATCATAGTATAAACCCTGACAGTTTCAGAGTAAACCCATACTGTTCTTCAGGTAACTACCTTTTTTGTTTTAATTCCTCCTGTCTTGCTACTGGGCCCTGAGAGAAACTGAATATTTACCCAAGTGGTACCAAGTTTCTCTGGGCCCTATGTTGCCTGTTATGGACTGGGTGCTATCGGATCTACCATGCAGTAGTAGTGTACAGTAGTCTTCCACAGAATAGAAGGACAGTCTCAAGCAGGTCCAGAAGACACAGATAAGTGTCTTGAGCATATGGTTCATACTCCCATAATATCTTATCAGGAACTGACTTGTACCTCTCAAAATCCATATGTTGAACCCCTAATCCTCGGTACCTCAGAATGTGACTGAATTTGGAGACAGAGCCTTTGAAGACCCATGATTAAGTTAAAATGAGACTATTTGTATGCATTCTAATCCAATCTGACTGGTGTCCTTACAAGGAGAGGATATTGGACATGCAAAGAGAAGTCACAGATGCACATGCACAGAGAAATGGCCATGTGAGGACAAAGTAAGAAAGCAGCCATCTACAAGCCAGGGAAAGAAGTCTAGGAAAAACGAAACCTGCCCTCACCTTGGTCTTGGACTTAAACTGTGATAAGGTCGATTTTTGTTGTTGAAGCCCTCAAGACTGTGGTATTTTGTTACAACAGCCCTAACAAATGATTATGTGCCTCTTCCTGCTTCATGACCTGGTCTGCTTCAACCGGAACCCCTGGCCTCATGGGAGTTCCCTGTAGCCAGTTGATTTTGAAAAGAAAACAGCAACAGCAACAACATGATATTCTGTTACCTGTTAGAAGATCATGGCTGCAGAATTATGTCCCAACTTGGATATTGCATTTGTTTTCCATTGCTGACTAACAAATCATCACAAACTTACTAACTTGAAACATCACCTTTTTCTTTTATCTCATAGTTCTGCATATCAGAAGTCCAAGTAAGCTGGATTAAGTGCTCTACTTAGGATCTCACAAAGCAAAACTTAATTTTCCCTCTGGGCTGGGCTCTTATCTGGAGGATATAGGGAAGAATCCCCTTGTGAGCTCATCCAGTTCATTGGCAGAATCCAGTGCCTTTCAGTAGGTCTGATGACTGCATTTTTTCTCCAGCTGTCAATCAGAGGATCTTTCTCTATTCCCAGAGGCCATCCACCTTCATTCTCACATGATCTTCTCCATCCTCATGGCTAAAAATGGTGGGATAAATCTCTCTCACCCTTGGAACCTCTCCAGCTACAACCATAAGTTGTAGAAAAGGCTCTGTTTTTAAAGGACTCATGAGATCAAATCTGGCCCACTTGGACACTCTCCCTTTCACTATGTAAGTCAGTTACCTTATGATGAAAGTGACATCTCATTATATTTACAAATTCCACCTATACTCAAAAGGGAGTGAATTGTAAGTGGTAGAGGGCCATTACAGCTCGTTTTCAGAACTCTGTCTACTAAGAAGTGGTCCTGAAGTACTTTGAAAAGGCAAATCCTCGTAATGAGTAGTGCATCTTATCATCTTATGTTGCTCACTTTGCTTGAAGGAGAAACAACAAAAGTGTGGATCTCTACTCATTCTTAGTGGAGTCTAGTTGTTGGCTCTATGGTCAGGGATTTGGATGGAAAGAGAAGCACTTGGGAATAGGTCTATGATGGAACTTTCAGAATGAGTCATAGTTTTAGGATTCATATATATATATATATATATATATATATATATATATATATAATCATATATCATTTCACAAAGGAAAACCACTGCATGGAAAATTCTCAAAAATCAAAGGGTCAAGAAAACCTATTCTGTGGATAGTAGTCAACAGCTTTGCCTTGCCACTCCAATCCTTGCTCAGTGTGATAGGAATGGATTAGCCACAGGAGTATGGATAGAGTTTATGCATGGTCTCAAAGCAATTAATTTTTCCCTCATCAAGACTAATCCAGCTATATTTTCTACTGGATGCCTAATCAGCCAAGGGCCAACTACAAATCCCAAATATGGCATCTTTCTATAAGGATAACTAGTCACCCACCTGTTGTCAAGTGTTTTACCTTGGACTTCTTCCATCTTGGATAGTGCTTTGATTTTTTTTTTTTTTTTTGGAATATACTTTGTATTTGCCTCCCTTACCTTCAGTATTCTGCCAGTATCACTACCTGGGTTTTATTTATTAATTTGGTATTCCACACTACATTGTTTTGGCAAGGGACTCATTTTGTAAGGAAGTCCTGTAGCAGTCACCTCAGCCCGTGGAATTCACAGGTTTAACCGTATATTCTGTCCTCCAAAGCAGTAGGTCTTGTGGACTATTGGCATGGACCATTGACGACGCAGGTACAGAACTGGCTGAGTAGAAATTTTTTGTGGAGCTAGAGTAGTGTCCTATAAAATACAACATATGTTATAAACCAGTGTTGTTTTTCTTATAGCCAAAACACACAGACCAAAGAACCAAAGGGTAGGGATGGGAGTTGCTCTTGTCTGTGATATATTGGTAAAATATTTGCTTCTCGTGATAACAACTTTGAGCTTTGCAGGTTTAGAAGTGTCATTCTCTAAACATGAATTCTTCCACCAGAGAACACATGGTCCCATTAAGCTGGATGCTAGGATTTCCATAACTGGCCATGTTGAGCTTCTCATGCCATCTATGAAGAGAAAGTGTTCTTATTTTGACAGAGATTTGGATGGATTTTTTCTTTGATTATACATGAGCAACTTGGATAATTTATGTACAACAAAAGTATAAACATTTCTGAATATAATATATTCCCTAGGGAGTCTTTATTAACCTCAAGTCCAGTAGTACATGTTAATGGAAAACTATAGAATTCAGGAATAGCAGCGCCATTAAAGGCTCATGTGGGATGAAGGTGTGAGTCACCAGCCAGCCAAAGACTGAAAGCAAATCAGTGAGGAGATATGTCAGTGTCAATCCCTTTGTGTTATAGAAATTTGACTCTTCCTTGCATGTAACAGTTTTTAATTTATTTTTTAAAGATTTATTTATTTTATTTGAAAGGTTGAGTTGAGAGAGAAAGAGAGAGGGAGAGGGAGAGGGAGAGGGAGAGGGAGAGGGAGAGGGAGAGAGAGAGAGAGAGAGAGAGAGAGAGAAGGAGATAGAAAGAATCTTCCATTTGCTGGTTTACTTCCCAAATGGCTGCAATAGCTAGGGCTGGGCCAGGCTGAAGCCAGGAACCTGGAACTCTTTGAGATCTCCCACATGGGTAGCAGGGACCCAAGCATTTGGATCATCTTCTGCTGCCTTCCCAGGTGCATGAACAGGAGCTGGATCAGAAGTGGAGCAGCCAGGACTCGAATGCTAGCTTCATAGGAGGTGTCTTAAGCCACTGCAGCACAACACTGGCCCTAGGCTTGTGACATTTAGAATTAAAGTTTATGGATACAACTCATGTCAGTCTCCATGTTGAAGGCAAAGCTTAATTTCTGTCTTTTAAAAATAAACATAAACAAAACAATTACTGTTTTCTTCCTGATTTAATTGTAGGATATCTTGCACAGTCCTGGGGGTGAATATACCCCACTTGGAAGATCACTGGTCTTTTTTTAATATAGAGTTTTTATTAAAAAAGATTTATGAGAAAGGTAGAGAGTGAGGGAGAGAGTAAGTGAGAGAGAGAATCTTCCATCCGCTGCTTCACTCTCCAAATGGCCATACGACTATGGCTGCACCAAGCAGAAGCCAGGAGCCAGGAGCCAGGAAATCCCTCATGAATGGTAGGGATCCAAGCACTTGGGCTATCTTCCACTGCTTTCCCAGACACATTACAGGGAGTTGGATCGGAAGTGGAACAGCCAGAACTGGAATGGGTGCTCATATGGGATGTTGGTGTTACAGGCAACAGCTTAACATGCTGAGCCACAGAGCCTCCTCCCTGAAGATCCGTGATCTTGACTGTGGATAATATTATATAGTAAGTGAGTATGGGAATAATGGCAGGGGTACCAGAAAGGTCTCCATGTTCTAAATGATGTCCGATTTTTTGAGTGTCCAACTCTGCAATTATGCAATTTCAGACCAAGGCCTTTGTGAAAATAAAGATCATTAAGTGTCACTGATAACTGACTTAACTGAGGGTGAACTCAGCTTATCAGGCTATTCCTTCTTGTAGACTTTATTGAGGGAGGAGAAAGAGAAGAATGTAACTCCGGCGACAGAGTGGAAGGGGCTCTGGGGAGGAAATGAGATGATCAGATCTACCCAGCCTCTCTTTGTTGTACTGGAAAATTTCATGTATTTATCTCATTAAATCTTCTGCATAACTCTGCGAATTTGTATTTTCTACACTTCACAGATTAGAAGTCTGAGTTTCAAGAAGTTAAGTTGCCGGCTCAAACTCTCACTGCTTGTGAGAGTGGAAAACCTGCTGCAAACCCAGATCTGCATGATCCTCAAACACATGCCCTGGATACCACATTACTGGAAGACAAAGACAAACTTGGCTCCCTTCGCTGACTTCCTTTCTGATTATCACTCTTTTTTTTTCTTAGAGTGCTGACTTCCATTAATAAGTTCACAAATGGGAACATTTTATCCTCATTTCATTTAGTAAATAGCTTTCTTCTCAGACTCAGAATAAGCTTTAATAAATTTGTTACAAAACTTTGAAAGAGGAAATATTTTAAGGGGATGTCCTTGACTCATCCACTGACCCCAGATTTGAGGGAGACAGACCCAGCCTTCCCCATCACATAGCTAGGATTCTTCTACTCTGGCAAAGACAGTGAACGTTCACCTTGTCATCTGAGGCAGGACTGGCCCTGCTTCATCCTTCCTCCTTTTCCTTTCCCTGGAAGAGAGGTGAGGACAGGTTGTCCAGTAAGGATTCTTCTAGGTCGTAAGTTTGTAGGTTCGCTCTGTGAGCCGTGGGTCAGTTCCCCTTCCCAATATTGAAGTGTCATAGTCCCAACACCTGGTGGTACCCAGAAGTCTGGAGATTAGCTGTTATCTGTGCCATAACACACAAAGTTTCCCTTAACTCTAAAACCAAAGTTGGTCAGACACTGTGGCTGGTGGATCCTCTTCACTGGAGCTTTCCTTGTCCAATGATGGCTTATCCTTTCAATCATGGAAATGATCGTGGGGACACGAGTTTGGCAGCCGTGAAGATGTTGGCATCCCTTATCAGAGTGACTGGGTGCAAGTCCTGGCTCCACTTCCCATTTCAGTTTCCTGTTAATGCGCATCCTGATAGGCAGCAGATGACAGCTGAAGTACTTGAGTCCCTGTCACCCACATGGGAGATCTGGATGGAATTTCTAGCTTTCAGCTTTGGTGTCTTCCAGTGCTGGTCTTTGCAGGCATTTGAGAGTGAACCAGCAAATGGGAGCTCTCTCTGTCCCTAGGGTGGGGAACACCTGGCAAGCAGATTGCATAAGGTCTGTGAAATCATTTGGTCTGGCCCTGCTAAGAAAACCACAGGTAGGACTCAAAATTCAATAAATCTATACCAAGATAGATTTTTAAAAAGAGACAGAGTTACAGAGAGGGAGAGATAGAGATATTTCATCTGCTGGCTCACCCTCCAAATGGCTGCAAAAGCCAGTCAGAAGCCAAGAGCTTCCTCTGGGTCTTCCATGTGGGTGTAGTGGCCCAAGAACTTGGACCATCTTCTGCTGCATTCCAAGGCGCATTAGCAGGGAGCTGGATCAGAAGTGGAGCAGCTGAGAACTGATCCAGTGATCATATGGGATGCCATTGTTGCAGGCAGTAACTTAACCAGTGAAGGAAGCCACAACACTGGCCCCAGATGGCTGATTTTTAAATTGACCACTTTGTGTGGCCCACAAATGATGAGATAAATATCCAAATGGCTCTTGGTAGAAAAAAAAATATTCTCCACCCCTGGTAGATCGTCCGTCTCTCAAATAAATAAATAAACAAAAACAAAAATCCTTTAAAAATAATCATCAAATTGGGACATGCCATAGAGAAACCTGAAACCACCCATAATATGAATTTGTTATGATGCATTCCCAAGTTATCATCTGATCATTTAGTGTTACGTTTTGGGCATGCACCAAAAAGTCACACATTCCACATTGGAGTGTTTGAGTTTGAGTCCCAAGTCTGCGTACCATTGTAGCTTCCTGATAATACGCACCCTGGGTGTCAGCAGGTGATGGCTTAGCTACTTGTGTCCCTGTTACCCTTGTTGGAAGACCTGAGCTGAGTTTCTGTCTCCTGGTTTTGGCCTGGCCCAGTTTGGTATGTTGTAGACTTTTAGGGAGTGAATCAACAGATGGAAGATCTCTGTCTGTCTCTGCCTTCCTGATTTTCAAATAAATAATTAAAAAATATGAAAAAGAAAACAAGTGAGTAGCCAGTTACTAATTCTCCAATCATTAAAAAATGCTTATATTGGGCAGGCGTTGTGGTATTGTAAGTTAAGCCACCATTTGGGGTGATCATATCCCATATTGAAGTATGCAGAATCCAGTCCTGTCTCTGCTTCTGATCCAGCTTCCTGCAAATATACACCCTGGGAGGCAGCCGGTGATGGTTCAAGTATTTGAGTTCCTGCCATCCACATGGAGTTCCTGGGTGCTGGTTTCAGCTTGGCCCAACCCTGGCAGTTGTGGGCATTTGAGGAACGAACCAGCAATTGGAAGATCTCTCTCTTTATCTGTCATTCTTTTGTTTTTTTTTAAAGATTTATTTATTTATTTGAAAGAGTTACAGTGAGACAGAGGGGAAGAGAGAGAGAGGTGGATTTCATTTGTTGGTTCATCCCCTAGATGGCTGCAACCACTGGGACCGGGCCAAGCCAAAGACAGGAGCTTCATCTAGGTCTCCCAGTTGGGTGGCAGGGGCCCAAATACTCAGCCCATCTGCTTTTTCCAGGCTACTAACAGGGAGCTGGATTGGAAATGGAGCAGCTGGGACATGAAACAGAGCTCATATGGGACACCAGCATCACAGGCAGCAGATTTTTCACTGTGCCACGACGTTGACACCTCACTCTGCCTATCAAATAAATAAAAATAAATAAATAAGCATTAAAAATACGTGTGTGAGTGTGTGTATAGGTTCTTCCTCCACCACGTGCCTGTGTGTCCCAAAACACACAACATAAAAATATGTTGAGGCCGGCGCCGTGGCTCAACAGGCTAATCCTCCGCCTTGCGGCGCCGGCACACCGGGTTCTAGTCCCGGTCGGGGCACCGATCCTGTCCCGGTTGCCCCTCTTCCAGGCCAGCTCTCTGCTGTGGCCAGGGAGTGCAGTGGAGGATGGCCCAAGTGTTTGGGCTCTGCACCCCATGGGAGACCAGGAGAAGCACCTGGCTCCTGCCATCGGAACAGCACGGTGCGCCGGCCGCAGCGCGCTACCGCGGCGGCCATTGGAGGGTGAACCAACGGCAAAGGAAGACCTTTCTCTCTGTCTCTCTCTCTCTCTCACTGTCCACTCTGCCTGTCAAAAATAAAAAATTAAAAAAAAAAATTAAAAAAAAAATATGTTGAGACTTCCTCTGGAGTCTCTCAGTTTCTCAATCTTTTATGCCAATAAAGTTTTCTATGAAGGGGTGACTACTTCCTACCCTGCAGGAGAATTCCCACTGAAGGATGGGATGGGAGCTGGGTATGATTGCCTGTGCACTCAACATGCTCTCAAATCTGCTAGGCTGAAAGCGTTCATGTACAGACACACAGTGGCCACCGCGGAAGCTCTGGAACTTCTAGCTGCAGCCTGCTTGGAGGCCACCGAGGCTGCCTATGTGGGAGATGGTCCTCAGAAGTGTCACTGAGGCTGGAGGCAAGACAGAGCAAGAGGAGGCATCTTGCACTTCAGCTGCCATAACCAAAAAAAAAATTATTTTTCTTTCAAGGTGATTTTTGTCATTTTGAACTATATCAGCTGGCGGAGGGCTTTTGTTATGGAACAAGCTATCCTCAAATTTAAAAGCTTAAAACACTAAATATTCATTTGGTATGTGTTTCTGGGAGTTAGCAGATTAGGCTCAGGTTGCTGATCATGTGAGCTGGGCTCATTCATGGGTCTGCAATCAGGTGGGAGCTGGCTGATCCAGGGTGACTTCGTTCCACTTGGTCTTCCGCCCTCCAGCCGGCCAGTTTGGGCTTCTTCACATGTCAGGATATCTTGAGGCCGAGAGTTTGACCTTCTACTCACAGGTCAATGTCAGTATAAGGCAAGTTCAGCTTCAAGGGGAGGAGAAATGATGTTTCCTCTTCATGGGGCGAACTGTGAAGTCTCAGGGCACAGTGATTTGACATAAGAAAGGGTGAAGTATTATAGACATTTTTGCAATCTGCTACACCCTGGGAGTTCCAAATTGCAACTCACTTGGGGGCCACTGGAATGACTCATATACGAGACAAGATGCAGCGTAAGAAGCAAGTATACCAGGCAATTGAGGCTGATAGAAGACTGAGTATTCCGAGGCATTTTTAAGCATTCCTTCCTCTCTTTGCTGTAAGGCAATTTTGTTATTTGGGCAAACATCAGAAAGATGTCTGCATGAGAGGCTCTTTGAGGAAGGAACACTTCCTGGGCTGGCATGATCGTGTGGACAGTGGCCAGACCACCTCATTCCTGCCAGCCACCTTAGCCTTCTCTGCTGACCGCTATAGGATTCCTGCAGCCGCAGCAATCAGAATCGATCATGGAGAGGGGTGGCTTGCGTGGCTTGGCTGCAGTGCAGCCCAGCTGGCCTCAATCACGCTTCTTAAATGTTTCCTCTCAGGCTTTTAAGGGTCTAAGAGAGCTGAGTGCACAGGAATCCAAACAAGCCTTACCACTGGCTTGTTCACAATTGGCTCAGGACCATGAAGAGAGGAAACAAAAGATAGGGTGAGGATAATGACCTGCTTGAAACAGCGTTTAGGAGACTTTTTCTCTTCCCGTGCACAGATGGCTCTGACTCCAAAGTGCTCCTTTCTTTGAGTATTGTGGCTCCCCCTAGGTGAGGACCTGTGGCTCAGCTTGCTCTGTGGCTGCCTAAGCTGGAAGGCACGGGCTGTGACCAGGGACCACTGCTTTCCTTCCAAGATATTGTATCCAGCAGTTTTTATCTGTGGTCAGTCAAGGAGACAAGAGGCTTTGAATTTTATTCACAGGATCCAAGGAAAGGCAAAGAATGCCAGCTTCTTTCTAAGCTCCTTTTCTTCCTTAAAGGTTTTCTATTTTTCCTCCTTGACCCAGCCCAAGACTGCAGCGCGCCTGAAACAAGTGTGGCATTTCTCATCCTCCAGGACCTCACTTCTCCCTCAGCTCCCCCTCCCCCTCCCTCAGATGAGATGCATTCAATCTAGGAGCACGTTGGGACGACGGCTGGATCCTAGGTAGTGATGCTAAATGAGAATAACCTGACTTCTTTGAACATTTATTTCATTCCACCTGACAGCAGCTGGAGAGGTGCAGGGGCAAAGCACAAGATGGCATTGCCCTCTGCCTTCTGGGTCCAAGGTCAAGGACTATTACAGTGAGGCCCAGATGGTGCTAGAGGGCTTAACAAAACGCCATTGAACTATTCTCAGGCGATCGATTGGGATATTAGGGTTTTCGGTTTTCAAATACTTGGCTCTTTACAATCCAATTCTGTAAAGATTTATGTAGCATTGGGGGATGGTGGGAGATACAGCACATATGGTTTTGAAGCTGTCAGTCAAGAAATGAGGCCAAATGATGCTTTTGAAGTGCTGGTACCTGTCCACGAGAGCACTTCCAGGGAGATAAAGCTCACCGAAGGTCATGGCTCTGAGACTGGCAGGGAAATTGGCTTCCAGTTACCAAGCATTTACTCAATGCTTGCTATGTGTCAGGCACTAAGCATTTAGAAATATGGACTCAATTTATTTCTATAACTCAGGCCTTATTCTCCTTATTTTATAGATAAGGAGACTTTTCGTGGAGCAGGTTGGCAGCTTGGCTGGGATGACACTGGTCAGAGCCAGGACTGGAGCCTAGAAATGTGGCTCCAGACTCCATATTTTTTTAAAAAGATTTATTTGTTTTTTTAAAAAAGTGTAGTTACAGAGAGAGGGGGAGAGACAGAGAGAACGGGGGGTAAGAGAGGAAGATGGAGGGATGGAGAGAGAGGGAAAGAGAGAGAGATCTTCCATTTGCTGATTCACTCTGTAAATGGCTGCAGTGGCTGGGGCTAGGCCAGGACAATGCCAGGGGTCAGGAGCTTCATCCAGGTCTCCTGCATGGATGGCAGGGGCACAAGCACTTGGATCTTTGCTGCTTTCCCTGGCCTTCAGCAGGGAGCTGGATCAGAAATGCAGCAGTTGAGACATGAACTTGCACCCATATTGGATGCTGGCGCTGCAGGAAGCAGCTTAACCTGCTGTGCTACAGTGCCAGTCCCAGACTCCATCTTTTTATCACCATGTTGTGCCACCTCTCATATTAATTAAAGCTTATGTGGCCTAATCAGACCCTCCATTTCCCCCCTAGGTTTTCACTTTTTGGGAAACTGGGGCAAAAAGAGAAGGGAAGAAGAAAGAGCTAACATCTGTAAGACAGATGCTGTGTTCCACTGTTCATAATTGGCACAATTCCCAAAACAGTGGTTATGAGGTATTCTTACCCCTCCATTTAGATATACCAATAATGAGGCTTAACAAGGGTAAGTGACCTCATGGACAACACATAGCTAGTAGAGGGCAACATTGGAATGTGTGCCCAGCTTTCATGGATCCCACAGCCCGTAACTGCTTCTACATTATGCTGGTTAGCTGACGTAGTTGACTAACCTTGCAGCAGCTTCCAAGAGCTAAGAATTTGCTTCCCACTTTCTGATCACACAGTTGCTAGCATTCATGGATTGTCTTTGGAGCTTATCCTACTTTTTGGCCAGGAAAATAAAACACTTGATGTTTTGAAGGTGTGTGACACAGCCAGAAGAAAACTTTCAAATTCTTTCAGTTTTCTATTAAAGTATGGCCTCATGAAAGTGTCTCTAATACACTCATCCCTTTGCCTCCTAGACTTCCAATATGAGTTCTCCATGGATTCACCTGTTAGAAGGCAGAGAAGTAATTTCAAACTTTTTTTTTCTGATTATGGGAAGACCAGAAAACACAGAGTCTTAATGCACATGTCAGGTCTAAGTAATTTGTGCATGTGGCAGAGTGACAGATAATTATCTTCACCCTGTTCCTTGAAATTTCACCCTGCCTCTCACCCTGAGTGGGCACCTGGCAGGTTCTGTAAATGGAGGACCTGGTGCACTGGGGGGAGACTACTTCAGTACCACAACTGGAAACAACACCCAGTAAGATCCAGAGCAGCACAGTCGCATGCAGAGGAGAGCCAAGGAACTCCAGTGGTCTCCCAGCAACTGTCAGGCCCTTTAACTGCTTTCTTTAACTGGGCAGGCTGAAATTAATGTTTTAAATCCATGTTTTAAGTTTCTCACAAAATGAAGTAAAATAGAGTAAGGACAGAAAAGGAACAAAGGTATTTTTTTTAAATCCATATTGCTCTTAAGGCTTATGAGGGTTTTCAGAGAGCTTATTGCAATTTTTACTCCCCACCTAAAATGTAGAAGGACTAAACATCATTTCATTCAACAGGTGATGGAACTCTGAAGTTCAGAGAAGTCAAGTGATTTGCCTGAGATCAAACATCCACCAAGAGAAGGAGCTAAGACATGAGTCAAGCTTTTTGTTTTTGTTTATTGTTTTTCACTTTTTTTTTGCTATAAATTCAGTAGTCTTTTCAAGATAGCTTGATCCTCTTTTATATGACCTATAAAATGTACTATCAATTAGGAATTATAGTGAAATTACAGTTTGTTGAATAGCTTTGGGTTATTTAAAAAACAAAGGCAATAATAATTATTATTTTTTTCACTCTTATTGAGTACTAAATGCTTAATGTCTACACTTCTCCATTCATTCATTTGATGACCCAGGTGCCTACTCTGATCAGATGTTGTGCAAAGAGTCAAGTATTATTTGCTCTGTCTTGTAGTTACACAATCTGAGACTTAACAGGAAGTAAAACAACATCCTTAACGTCACAGAGTCAGTAAGCCACAGAACCGGGACAAAAATTCATCTCTCGTGACTCCAAAATCCCCAAGCTAAACTATTATTACACATAATCGCAGATCATTTAAAGTTACTAACTGTTTTAAAACGAGGAGACAGTATCTGGCTTTGAGCCATCATTTTTTATGCCTATTGCTAATCCTAGCGAAAACAAGGAGAACTGTACATTTGCCTCTACATGACCTGGCACTGCTTGACTATTACATGCTCCTCCTATTATTGGTAATAATTTCCACTACATTTGGATCTGCTTCAAGAAATAAATTCTGGTAATTACATTTATATAATGTTAATTATTTTACAAAACATTTTCTATGTGAACACTGTCAGTGCTCAGTAAATCATAATAGTCATTATTATGACATCCTTGACACCTATGGAAATGAGGGACCCTTATCTCAGCCCAGAGGCAGGCAGGCTTTGTGAGGAGACACTGCCAGAGGTTTTCTCCCCAGGGACTCTGTCACTTTCCTTGGGTCTAACTCCCTGTCCCTGTTGATACCTCAGGCATGTGGACATTACCATGGAAATGCAGGGATGCTGGAGAAGCCTGGCACACAAAAATGGCTTCTCTTAGTTCATCCAGGCTTTGTAACAAAGTCCCATAAACTGGGTAGTCTATAAATTACAGAATTTTATTACTCCAGTTCTGGAGTCTGGAAAGTGCAAGATCAAGGCCCTGACAGATGCAGTGTCTGGTGAGGGCTTCCTGGCTCATGGATAGTGCGTTCTTGCTGTGTTTGCACGTGGAGGAAGCTACAAGTTAACTCTCTGTAATCTCTTTTATATAGCCACTAATCCTAACCATAAAAACTTTGCTCCCATGATCTAATAACTTTCTCCTAATACCACCACCTTGGGGTTAGGATTTCAACATATGAACATTGAGGGGATGCAAACATTCAGACCATGGCAGGGCTTAATACCATTAGTTAAGTATAGACAGCAAAGGCAAGGATGAGGGTTTTGGTTAGGAGATGGCCCTAAGTTCTGGAGATCTCTTCTCAATCAACAGGACCCGCAGCAATGCCATTTCCAAAGGCAGAAGTTCAAGTGTCTTCCTTGTCTCCTTCCTCTTTGTCATTCCTAATCAACTGCTAAATTTTCCAATTCATTCTTAGAACCAGATGTTACCATGATACTTCATGGCCCACTATGGAGTTCCACTGTAACTTCTGTAGACAGACCTCCAGTGGCTTCCTATACCATGTTCCTGCACCTTGTTTCTAGCACAGAGGGAGCAAATAAGGGTATTTTATACAATTAATTACTCAAAGCAGTGACTTGACTATTAATTTGCTGGTCCTTGACTTTATTCTGTGCCACACCCTCTAGTGGTACATCAGGGATCATCACCTCCTACATAAACTGCTAGCATGCAGATCTTTTTCTTGAGTTGTACATGGGCGAACAGGAGAGAGGATCACAATTAAGAGGAGCTCCCTCACTGTGGGTGATTCTGTCTGTTGTCACTGTTCCTACAGCTGTTTCTGTGTGTTCATGACTATTCTGTACCTCGTAGTAGGAGCAATCCCTCTCAAACACACATCTGTTCTCAACATTTCCAGACTTAGACGCATTCACTGACTCTTCCCTGCTCCCAGGAGACAGTCCAGATAACTTGGGCTTAGCTGGATGTCTAAGGCCCTTCATGATCTGTCCACTGCCTATGTCTCACCCTCTTCACTCAACACTCCTCTCACCCAGAATTAAACCAAGGATCACTGAATCACCAGCCTTACTCTTTTTGTGTGTTTTTTTTTTTTAATCAAAACCTTTGCACACAATGTTCCCTTTAATCAGAATGCCTTTCTGGTTTCCTCTCCCTCTCTCTGATCCTCTTCACCATCTTTGCTATCAGATTCTTAGTTGTCATTCAGATCTTCAATTGTATGTCACTCTCTTGGTGAAGGAAGTTCTTCCATACTTCCCAGATTTAAAGGTAAGATGTCATCCCATAGCACTTTCACTTGCCTTATGGCTCTGTGCTGTCATAACTGACTACCTTGTCTTTCTCACAGATCAGAGTGTGAGCTTCTTGAGGGTTCAAAATGACTTTTCATCTTTGGATTCTTAAAAGTTAATACCTGGCATATGATAGGTGCTTATGAAATGTTTGGTGAAAAAAATTGCTATTGAAATTTGTTCGCTTGATGATAGTGTGGTTGAATTTTTTTCTTGTTTATTTCACACATACACACACATAGGCACACACATATACTCTATTCTTCATGACTGTTGGACCATGGTACTACTGGGTTCTATTTTCCTAAGGTGATGAGACTCCACACAATAGGAATATTTTCCAGTGGATCAGATGTGGTTCAGATCTCACCTACAGACCAAAGTCTGTAGCCCTCAAGTAAAAAGTACTCCTTTGTGGATGCAGGCAGCCTACCTGAGCCACCAGATGAGGCGAACTCAGAGAGCTCTTTTCCTAAGTAATAACTCTAGCAAGGACATCCCAAGTGGGGGTGTTTCAGAGACATCTTAAATCTCTGACTCACTTTGACAGTTGCCTGCACTTACGTTCCAGCTCCCTAACTTCGGGTTCTTGCTCTAAAATTCATTGCCAACTCTTGAATGAAGCACCAATCTAATGTCCAAGTTTGGCTCAAATGGCAGACTTTGAAGGAGGAGTGAACAGTCATTCTCCTCATCAGGCAAGATTTCCCAGTTCTCACAGTTTTAAAGTGGGCCTGACTCAGAGGTTCAGGACAAGCAATCCTGAAGCAGGTGTCACCACAAGTCTTCCAAGCTTTGTTTCTCCCTCCTTGTCATCACAAGTGGCCTCTGAAGAGCTCTCATGGGTCTTGGCTGCAGAAGCTAAAAGCTTTCCCAGGAAGCCTCTACAGAGTAGGAACTTCCCGCGTCTCAAAACTTCAGTGTTAAGGTTTTAAGCATGTTCTTTGAATTGCTTTCACTTTGTAGGGAGCCTACTGAGGGAGGGCCTCAGAGACTTTTGGTTCTTGGCCCTAGCTCTTGTGAGTATTAAATGGCCAAAACATATGTAAAGTTCCCAATATTATGCCTGTCACTTTGTAGGTCCCCATGAATATGACCTTCTCCCACTGCTCTTGCTCTGGACTGATTCAGTGAATGAATTACTACCCAGCAGCTGGCTTCCAGGTTCAAGATTACAGGACCTGGAATCCAACCAAAGAAGGGCCTTTTAGAAACTTCTCTCTCATCAACAGTGTCATTCAGGAAAGGGGGATTGAGTGAAAGAAACAAAAGTGAAACACTGCATTGTTAGCATACAATTTTAATAATAATGCTATTAATAACAATAGCAATTAAAATAGCTACCTCCATAGATAAGGAGAACATGCCAGAAACTTTACTTGTGTTATCTCTGTAAGGCTACATTCCCTGCAAGGCTAGTATATATCACCCCCATTTTAAATGTTAATGTCAGCTGAATGGTTTGAGTCAATAAGTAGTGCTATGTGCTCCCTGCCCCAGAAGTATTGTTCAAGCTCCTCTGTCAAACCTCGCTTCTTCACCCTCTGACAACATCTTGGATGATCTTAAAACTTCCAAAGTCCTTTTCAGGTGTTCAAGAGGCTTCATTTTTAGGTTTAAAAAAGCCCAATTAAATCTAAATAACTACAATCTGTCATCCTAATGAATGTTTCTCCTCTTTATCCAAACCCATGTTGAACATGTGCTCTGGATACTACAGTGGGAAAAGAATGCTGTGTAGTTTATACTTCCCCCTTCTTGGAGTCAGAACAAGAAGACATGAGGGGCCAAATGTGAGTGCCGTTGGACAGGGCTGATGTTGTGATTCTTTCTTGGCTATGGAATGCCCTCCCTTACAGCATAGTACATTAGTTCTGAAAATACAGATGCTCCTTAACTTACCGTGCAGCTTCACTCAAATAAACTCGTATGCTGAAAACATCATCAACTGAGAATACATCGAATAAACCAACCTACAGAACCTCCTAGCCTGGCCACACAGCACATTGTGGAATATCAGTGTTTCCCTTTGTGACCATGGGGCTGAGTTGGGGCTGCGCTCACTGTCACTGTCCAAAATGGCCAGAGGGAATTGTACCACCCAGTGCTAGCCTGGGAAAAGACACAAATTCAAAATTCAAAATATGGGTTCTACTGCATGTGTATTGCTTTTGCACCATCATAAAGTTGAAAAATCCTAAGTCAAACCATCATAAGTCCAAGATCAGCTGTATTTGGAAACTTCAGAGGGCTCTTAATGGTCTCCTTCCTGGCTTCCCTTAATCACTTTATTTCCTTCCCGTTCACCTTCTCCAGCCTCCTGCCCAGTCTCCCTTAATCTTCCCTCACCTCTCCCCTGTGCTCTGGTGACTTCTGATCTGTGCTGTCTGACGTAGGTGAATGATACTGAGATTGTCCACTTATGACTCTCTCTCTCTCTCTTTCAATTTATTTCTATATGTGTGACTCACCTGCCAGGCAGTCCCTATGAATACAGCCACTTGTAACATCTGTGGGCCTTTAGCTAGTATACCAAAAAAAGCTCACAACTTTATATACTTAGACATATTTAAAAGTTGCAAATCAAGCTGAAATGATTTAATAAAATGTGCTCTCTTCTCCTTCCTTAACGACCACACCTTCATAATAACCTAGAAGATCAGGCGAGATTGTATCTAGAATTCTTACACACTGGAATTGCAGGCTGGGCAGCCTAACACTTGCCTCTCTTTTTTCTTATCCTTGGCTATTCTAAGGATTCCTGTGGATATCTTTGACCTCACATCTGCCAGAAAAGCTGTACCTTGAATATGCCCTAGGCCTAGTAGAGATGAGCCCTACCCTGGGAAGCTGGCTTGAATTGAGGCTACTTGGTACTGGGGTTCTAGAGTTCCAGTCACCCAAGACATAGGAAGAGGGCATGGTCTCCAAGTGCACATGTTTCTGTGGTGAGCATACCCTAGTGGCCTCAAGAACTATTCCTCTGAGGGAGAGAAACATGCTGCAGGAAGGCCAAAGAGTAACCCAGTGTGGGATCCAGGACAGGAATCCCTCCTGCCCTTGTCTAAGGGAGCTAATTCTTTTGAGCACAGGCCTTTCAAGACAGTTTACACACAATTCCCTTCCACATCATTCAAATGGCCTGTGGATTAACACAATTATTTTCCTGCTAAACTCCAGAGAGGCTGGCTACTCCCAAGAAGATGGTTGGTCTTGTGATCTGATAGTTGCATGGGTGGGGCTCCCAATGAGATCTTGGGCTCCCTTCATGACAACCTGCATTCGCCTAAGTGCATCTGCTTAGGAGCCCTTCTCACATGTCGTGAAAGTAAACAATTTTGCTTCACTACTGTGTCTTCAGTGCCTTGACCTGTGCTTGTAACATAGTGAAGGTTCAGAGTATATATGTCATGTGATTGAAGCAGTGAGAAGTATCCTGTCCTCTTCCTCTTGAGAATTTCCTACCAGGACAAGTTCTTCAAAGATCTCTTCCCCGACTCCAGTCCCATCAATCTCTCACCAGATCCCTAGGCTTTGCTTCTTTTTGGGTGATGAACTATGGGACATAAAGCAATTTAAGCCATCTCATAGTTCTGCATAGATCAGCAATGTGAGGTACTGGTCCTCTCTTTGGTCTTTAGCTGGAATTCTAAGCTGCAAGAGAGATTCCATTTAACAATTCCATGCAACTTGCCTCACTCGTGCAGCTATAATGGCAAAGAGGAGACTTGAACCCAGCACTAACTGGTTCCACAAGACATTCATTTTCATTAGGCCAGGTTGCATCAGAGACCCAATTTTAACAAGCTAGGCAGGGCTCGGTGAGAGAGCTTGCATCAACACACTGCCAATCACGCGACAGCCGAGGGCAGCCTGACTCCTGACTGCCCAGAATCGAATCGCTGATGCTCTGACACACAACTGTTCCCACATCTCATTTGGCTGCTGCTTTATGTCCATTGTCAGCCGCTGGCCTCAGGAGAGTTGGGGAGAGCCCCCAGCTAGTTGGAAAGTTCAGTCAAATGGTTGCACAGATTACTTGGGACTGTTCCTGGGATTCAGCTGCGCAGTGATTTGTACAATTAGAACAGCTTTCTCGCCTGAGGCCTTCGAAGAACAATTACAAAAACAAATAGCAGCAGCAGTACCAGCAGTCATAGCAGCAGAGAACAAAAAGGCACCAAACAAGACAAATGCCCCCTTCCCCACCCGTGCCCTGTGGCTGCACATGGAGTTCAGCCGACGACAATGTTGTTTTGTATTTTTTTTTATCGGAGACCTCAAAGAGTCAGCTTCATCAAAGAAAATTGCAGTTAGCATCCCATGTAATTTCTACAATGGATACTAACCCATTGTTTCATAATTCTTCTGAAATGAACATGCCATAAGGGTCTCTCACTTGAAACTCGCACTATTAATGGTTGGATGATCAGACCAAGCCAGCAGACTGTGGGTTTGGTGAACTGGAATGTGATGTGCTATCTGGGCTGCTCCTCTGCTTTCTGCCTGTGTTGGGGAGCTGTTCTCTTCAAGCTCTAAGCCTAAGTATCTTTGCTAACATCCACACCTTTCATTCTGTCCTACTATGTCTGAATGAAGACCACGCCGGCAGGATTTGATAATAATAGCCAAGGATCGTGCAGTGCATTAGAATTTTCCCAGCCCACATGGGAAAGCTTGTCATTCTCATTTTGTAGGTAAAAGACAGGAGAGAGTCTACAGGCCAACATACAAAACTAACAAGTGGCAGAACTGAGTGGAGAATTCAAGTTCTCTTTACACCAAACTACACTATCATTATGTCACTCACAGAATGAGGAGAAGGTTCCTCAACTTCTCTTACTACAGCAAACTTTACCAAAATCTTAAGTCTTTTATAAGGGAAACACACACAGAATGAATGCTTACAGGAGAAAAATTAGAGGCACAGAGAAAATAAAGCAAAAATAACCCAGAATCTCAGCAGGTAGTGATAACCCTCCATTAGCATTTTAATTTATATACTTGACAATGTTTAAGCTTGGTATCATATCAATGTGCTTTTTAATTTTTTTTCACTTTGTGGTGTATCATGTATATCTTCATATTGACATATACAGAATTTTTTCTGTGAGTAACTTCTGATTTTCAAAGTTCTTAGAATTAAAACTAAGGGCCAACATTGCGGTGTAATGGGTAAAGTCCACTGTCACTTGTAATGCTGGCATCTCATACAGGCGCCAGTTCCTGTCCTGGCTGCTTTACTTCTGATCCAGCTTCCTGCTAATGTGTTTGGGAAAGCAATGGAAGATGGCCCAAGTCTTTGGAACCCTGCACCCACATGGGAGACCTAGAGGATGCTTCTGGCTCCCAGCTTCAGACCAGACCAACTCCAGTTTGTGGCCATTTGGGAAGTGAACCAGTAGATGGAAGTTCTCTCTCTGTGTCTCTCCCTCCCTCTCTCTTTTTCAGTCCACCTTTCCCTCTCTGTAAACTCTGACTTTCAAATAAATGAATAAATCTTTAAAAAAAAAGAATTAAAGCTAAATGTAACCACCGCAGACAGGAAACACTAGGAGTCACTTTCATGTTGCTCACTTTGGTTGGTAAATGAGTAAGTTTCATTGGAAACCAATGAGTTCATCTATAATGTTTTCTGGAGTGTTCCCAAGTCTCCCAGTAGGCTGCACTTTACTCCATAATATTTGTGTACGGTAATTTTAGTGATTTCTTGTGGTAGAATGTTTTGTGATTGCACACAGTTCTAGGATGGACACTCTTATCCATTGACTGATTATTCAAGTTCAGAGTTGAACTGTAGGGATTAGAAATTTTTCTTGGAAAGGCAAGAGGACAGGAGGAGTGATGGTGGTATCCCCTCAGAGTCACCGTGTACCTCCAGACCTTAGGTTCTGGGGGGCATCTCTCTCTCTGCACTGCTCTGTCGTTGGTGCCAGTTCTGGCAGGTCCATTAGGAATATGCCTTCCTTAGGATTAAGTCTTTGTCGACATGGAAAATACCAACTACCCCATGGGGGAAGCATCTCGTAAGAGTGTACTTTGATGCAAAGATATCCCTTTATGTCGCCCTACATTGTTCTTTGTAACTCCTCATGAGTGTACAAAGAAGCAATGAAGAAATCTTACTAAAATATATGCACTGGAGCCAGTCCGACTGTATTTGGTTCTAGCTCTACCACTTATTAGCTGGGGAAACCTTGGTCAAGTTATTTAATGCTTCAGTGCCTCAGTTTCTACCTCTATATAATGGATATAATGAAATGGGTGCATAATGATAATTACCTATATTATAGACTGCTAGTGATAAGCAAATGGAGAATGCTTACCATGGTGCCCTGAACATAGATACTTGCTCAATAAATATTACTGATTGTTATCTTCCTAACTAGGCTACACCTGTCACAGTCAGGGATCTTGTGTTATAGTAGAAACTGTGGATGCTCTGCCCAGACCCCCTGAGCACTCACTGCTCCCCTGCATATGAATTGCTTGTTAGGGTAACCATTGGCCATATTTTATTTGAGGGCTTTGTCTGGTCTCTAAGTATTCCCAGACCACACACAGCTCTGGAAACAGCTTTTAACCCCATGACAATGGTAGTGGTAGTGGTCTTATCTTTCCTGCCACCTTTGCCATCAAGGGAGTACAAATCTGAGGAATGTCGCACACTGCACCCCAAGAGTCTTCAGCAGGATTGAGGCCTAGTTGTCTTGGTAACCTGCTCATGAGACCCTGTGGTCTTCCATTCATTGTTTCACTTCACCTCTTCCTCCCCAGTGGGGGAACCAGTAGGATATCTCCTAAGAGATCTTGGGGGAACACAGATTATGTCAGGTATTAGAATTCCTTTGGCCGGCACTGCAGCTCACTAGGCTAATCATCACTAGGCTAACCCTGGGTTCTAGTCCAGGCTGGGGCACTGGTTCTGTCCTGGCTACTCCTCTTCCAGTCTAGCTCTCTGCTGTGGCCTGGGAGGGCAGTGGAGAATGGCCCAGGTCCTTGGGCCCTGCACCCACATGGGAGACCAGGAGGAAGCACCTGGCTCCAGGCTTCAGATCGACGCAGCGCACCGTCCATAGCAGCCATTTGGGGGGTGAACCAATGGAGGGAAGACCTTTCTCTCTGTCTCTCTTTCTCACTGTCTAACTCTGTCAGAAATAAATTCCTTTTCTATATTACAGAGAAAAATAAATATTCATCACCTCCCGGTTTACCAATAAGTGTTTGTATAATTGCCTCTATGAAAGTACAACTTGGGCACCTTACTCTCTTCTTTATGGACATCATTAGTGAGTGCTATGCTCTGTTCTCTTTATCACATGGGAAGCACAAGGCTCATCCCTTGACAACTATACTTTCTTTCTTTTGACTCCAGGGTGGATGTCTGCAGAGAGATTCCAGTTCAGGGATGGCAAAATCACCTGTCGACAGAGGCAGGCAGCCAAGTGGGGGAGGCGCGCCTCTTTGGACTGCCCTGAATTTGAGCACATTTGTAATAAAGGGAGTGGCTCCTCAGCACAATCACCCGCTGCCACCTGCCAGCAGGAGGAAGGCCCCTTGCTTTTAGATCTTCTTTTATTATTTTTTAATGTGTACTTTTGTGTAAAGTAGCCCCATTTTAAATTATTGACAACCAATTCACTTTTTTTCCCAAAATATCTCACCTATAGGCATAAACTCTACTCCTCAGGCCTCCCAACAAGTTACTTCTGCTTTAAGCAAAGGCCCAAGTTCACCTCAGTAAGCAAACTCATTTAAATGATAAAGTAGGCCACAGCACCTATCCCTGGTTTCCATAAGGCTCCCTGCCTTTCCCGGGCATCAGCTTTTGCTTCAAGCTTCAACCTCTTCCGGTATTGTGCAGCCGAGTTCATTTGCCTCCCCAAGCAGACACTGATCTAGAGTTATGTGAGGAGCTTCCATTTCCAGATCTCATGTAAGATTAATTTTCATAATTCTCTCAGTTCCTGCCTGTCTATACATATCTTTCTTCATTAACCACTTTATTTCCACATCTGAACTGCCTCTGTTACACATCTGGGAGGAAAGACTGCAGACAACTTTTAGCTATGAGTTGGCAAAATGCTTTCCAGAGTCCTGAGCTCCTGCTCTCTACCTTGCTGTGCCCTTTAAAAAATGGTAGTGTAACAACAGAACAGCACCGCAAAAAATAAGCAGTAAGTTCCATTGTGAACAATCAAATCAAATACAATCATGGATAATATTGCTCTAGTAAGAGATTCTTAAACGTTTTTGTACCCATAATTCTTTGCCCAACTTTAATACACCTTTTGATTGTATGAATGATGCTGTTTTCTTCTTATTTATTTGAGAGGTAGAGTTATAGACAGAGTGAGGGAGAAACAAAGAGAAATGTCTTTCATCTGCTGGTTCACTTCCCAAATGACTGGAACAGTCAGAGCTAAGCTGATCCAGAGCTAGGAACAAGGAGCCAGGAGCTTCTTCCAGGTCTCTTATGTGGGTTCAGGAACCCAAGCACTGGGACCATCTTCTACTGCTTTCCCAGGCCATAGCAGAGAGCTGGATTAGAAGTGGAGCAGCTGGGACTCGAACTGGTTCCCATATGAGATGCCAGCTCTGGAGGCAGTGGCTTTACCTGCTATGCCACAGTGCTGCCCACCCGCCTGCCCCCCACACCTTTCATTTTAATCAAGCAAGTCTGGTATAGCTGTCACAGGGTTCTTGTCACACTAGATCAGAAAGAAAGTGATGAGACCCTGGAGTCTCAGGCTAGGACAGGTTCTGGAGCCAGCCTGAAGGGAACATCCTTGTTCGGCAGATGTGTCTGTGAGGGGTTCTGTGTTATGCGGCTGCACAATTATTTGTTTTCCTTCTGGTGCACTTATTTGCACTGTGGTGGCATTTTTTTTTAAGCAGTAAAATGCATTTTAAAACAAACTCTACATGGTACTCTCATATAAATGAAGACAGTTGCTTTGTTGAAAAAAAAAAATGGTGGAGGAGAAAGTACAAGTTTGCTCTAGTCCTCCCCTGAGCCTCCTAGGGTACTTTCTGGGCCTTTGTATCCTGGTCCACCTGGACCACGCCAGCCAGGGCCCTATCCCTGCTTTTTCCACATCACAGTCTGTATTTTCACAACACCCCTTCATGTGCATCCCCCATAGTGCACATTCAGGTTTGAGAAACAACAGTCCAAGGCTTTGCAAAGCACTCTTAGAAGTCACTGATCTTGGCCTTCTCTCAAGTGAGAGATAAAGAAGAGACCCAATCACTAGATCGAAATGTTATTTTTGTTTCCCTAGAACCTGTTTTAAATTGTGCTACTGTATGTGTCTACCCTAAAAATTGAAGTTAATTAAATTTTATTTTTTCTGGCATACTTGGGATAACAGGAAATAATGTTGTATCCATATATAGGCCTTGATGGCCATGACTGGGGATCTAAGAGAACTTATCCAGGGCTCTCTCTGACCAGTATATGTCTCTGCTGCCCGCAGTCACTCTCAAGGGACCAGTCTCTGGTTCCAGAATGATGTTTGGCAAGGGGGACCCTTGCACTGTACTTCCATGGCTTGCTCGAGTGGATGTTCTTTAAAGTTCTGGGTGGAAAACTCTATACCGGTATAAGTGAGATAACCAGGATATTCCTTGTCTCTGGACAAGTGTCTATAATAAGGATACAAACTGGACTTTGTTGGTTTTAGTACTGAAATTCCCTTATCCCAGGGTGTTCCTTGGTCCCCAGCAAAACAGGACAGTCAGTTAGCCTTGTCTACAGGCAGGGACAGGAATGTGCAGGTGGAAACGGTGACACGGGCAAGAGTGTTGGTGGAAATGGTGGCACAAGCTCCCAGGTCTGCTATTCTCCTCCACACCCCAGTGTATGAATTTCCAAAAGTGGCTTAATGATTTTGTTTCCCCACGTATTTCTCAGATAGCAGTTGCAAATGATTCCAAGATATGAAACAGGTGTTTCTGCATGGTCTGCTGGATAGAACGAAGAAAAACGTCCTCCCAGATTACCCTACAGATGACGTACCCAGTGCTTTCTACTTTCAAATGAAAAATACGCTCAATCACATAGTCGACAGGATTCCATCTGGCCTGTCTATAACATCCAGAGCCGAAAGGGAAGCCTCCGCGTCGCTTCTAGATTCAGGCAAAAACCTTACAGTGCTTCATGAAGCAATGAAAGCAGGTGTGCGTCATCTACACCTGCTGCCTCTGTAGACAGTCAGCACCCCCTACTCATGGTCCGGAAAATTGCTTTTAGTGTGGGTTGTGCGAAAGCAAACAAATGCTTTGGCAAGGGTTTTGCGGCCACCAGTCCCTTAATATGGGAGTCAGGGTCCCCTTCATAGAACTGTCACTTTCTGTGCTGTCGAGGAGGAATTTTCCACTGAAGCGTCCTCTGATTTAGTGCCTTTGGGTGTGGTTCTCATCTTATTGCACTAATATAGTCCTGGTGTCTAGTCCTGTAATCATTTTTGAACATGCTTGCGTGACAGAGACGGGGAGACTGCCACAGTGGGAGAAGCCAGACACAAGAGAACTCACAAAGGTTTGAAGAAATGAAGTGTCAGTCACACCTTTAACTCTAAAACTTAAGACCTTTCAGCCCAATGGATATCACAGTGGTTAGCCCCCAAGATACTCTGCGAGGCTTAAAAAAATACTGATGCTCAGCTCCTACACCACAGACTGTTTTATTTAATCTAGAGTGAGGTCCTAGCTTGAAATTTTTAAAAGCTTCCCAGTTGATTCTAATATGCTCAAGGCTCTTTATAATAAACTTCAGTCTTTTCTATTCTCTCAGTAATTTGGACTTATTTATTTGTTCTACTTTCCTTTGTTCATTCATTTCTGTTTATTACCTTTCTACAAATTAATTGATTCATCGATCCATTCATTGATTTATCCCTCTTGCTTACTGCAGGCATTCTACAATAAAAAACAATGAAAAGCAGAGAATTCCTGGGGCAAGCTTTAAAAGAAACACCCTGGGGGCCAGCATTGTGGCACAGCAGGTTAACCCACTGCTGCAGTGTCAGCATCCCATATCAGAGCAACAGTTTTAGTTCCAGGTGCTTTTCTTCCAATCCAGCTCCTTGCTTTTCCTGGGGAAAGCAGTTGAAGATGGCCTAAGTGCATGGGTTCTTGCTACCCACATGGGAGACCAGGATGGAGTTCCTGGCTTGGCCCAACCAGGCTCTAGCAGCCAACTGGGAATAAACCAGCAGATGGTAGATCTCTTCTGTCTCTCTCTGTGTGTGTCACTCTGCCTTTCTAATAAATAAAATAATAAATAAAATATGCTATGATCATGATGTGAACCATAACCAGTAATTTCCCAAGTCTAAGCATAAACTTTGATAAAACATTTTACTTCTTAGTCTTGTACCTCAGATATACCTAAGGGAAAAATAATTTTATTTTATTTTATTTTATTTTAGAGATGTATTTCTTTATTTGAAAGGCAGAAAGTTATAGAGAGAGAGAGGGAGATCTCCCATTCTCTGGTGTACTCCCCAGATGGCCACAATGGCCAGCAATGGACGAGGCCAAAGCCAGGAGCCAGGAGTTTCATCTGGGTCTCCCATGTGGGTGCAAGGGCCCAAACACTTGGATCCTCTTCCCAGGTCATTAACAGGGAGGTGGATTGGAAGTGGAGCAGCTTGGGACACAAATTGGCGCCCAAATAGCATACTGGCATCTCAGGGTGTAGCTTTACTCACTAAGCCACAAGGCTGGTGCCAGGAAATTTAATTTTAAAAAAGCATAAGTAGTTTCTAAACACATTTAAAACCTACCAGTTGGGAGTCAACTTTGACTTCTGAATATAGGCTTGTGCTAATTCTTTACTTGCATTCATTAAATGTGCAGTTCAATTGCTAACACTTACAGATGTCATCAAACACAGTGTACTTCCTGCTATTTGTAACCATAAAGATGATCCTGAATGCTGTGGGAGAAAAATTATTCTTCATTAACATCTATCATTTTGAAATCTCAGAAAAGTCTTAGATCTAAAATCTTGTCCTTAGAGAGTTGTACCCCATTTCCTGGGGTTTAAGACAAGGAACAGTGGACTGAGAGTCCAGTGGTTTCTCACGAAGTTATCTTCCTATGAAGGAAATCTGACCACATCCCTGGGCCCATTTGGTGGTGCTTAGATTTTAGTGTCAACACCCGAAGGACTTTGGCAGATGGGCCTTTCCCAGACTTTCTCATCCTACAGGTTTCTGTAGAAGGCAGAATGAGGCAATCCCGCTTCGAGAACCACCATCCTATGCACCCACCTCGCTAGGCATCCTGTTTGCTTGTGTCTTTTTTCTTAAGGGGGGGTCAGAGGCTCAGTAGCATCAATGCTATCAATGCAGAATCTTGGGCCCTGCTCCAGATCTACCAAGTCAGTCTTTTAAGAAGGTCCTTGGGCCATTTCTATGCTCATTGACGTCTGAGGAGCACAGGTCTCAGAACAAATCTTTTAACACAATGGACAGAGCTCGTCACTATCTGACCGTGAGCTCCCTCTCTAAAGTCATCTTCTGGACGTTTCCTTATGTCTAACACGAAAGCCCCTCTGGTCTTAATGTTTCTGTGTGCTTGTGGCTCTGAGGTTTTACAAATGCCTTCACCTCTGCCTGGACTGAGTGTCTTTCTTCTTTGACTGATAACATCAATTCACCCTTCAGGATGTGGCTCCAATTTCCTCCTCTATGATTTCTTCCATCTCCAGCTTGGGGCATATGGCACTGTATTGTAATTGTCTGTTTAACTTCATGGTCCTACCCTTAAACTGTGAGCTCTTTGAGAGCAGTGATGTGTTTTCATAGTCTACATTCACAGTCCTCAACATCTATATGGTATGTGTTTAAAAATCGGTTTTGAGGACCGGCGCCGCGGCTCACTAGGCTAATCCTCCGCCTAGCGGCGCCGGCACACCGGGTTCTAGTCCCGGTCGGGGCACCGATCCTGTCCCGGTTGCCCCTCTTCCAGGCCAGCTCTCTGCTGTGGCCAGGGAGTGCAGTGGAGGATGACCCAAGTTCTTGGGCCCTGCGCCCTATGGGAGACCAGGAGAAGCACCTGGCTCCTGCCATCGGATCAGTGCGGTGTGCCGGCCGCAGGCGTGCCAGCCGCGGCAGCCATTGGAGGGTGAACCAACGGCAAAAGGAAGACCTTTCTCTCTGTCTCTCTCTCTCACTGTCCACTCTGCCTGTCAAAAAAAAAAAAATCGGTTTTGAAAGAATGTGTGACACTTTGGTTAAGTCCTTTAATTTTTTTGTCTCTCTTTGCTCATTTGAAAAAAGACGATGATGAGTAAAATAATACTTAGTTTCCCTCCCCCATCAAATCTACTCATTGCTCTGTGATTCTAGATTACAACCATGCACCATATAATGATGCTTCAGTTAATAACACACTGTATATACAAGGAGACTTTAAAAAGTTAATGGAAAAACTTAAAATAGAAGTGTATTTTGGTGCAAAACTTTTTGAAACTCATGCACACAAGATCTTCAAAAAGCTCATGGAAAATGTATATTATGGATTCCAAAATTTCTTCTTCCAAATTAAACTTATCTTTTAATTTCATTTTTCCATGAACTTCTTGAAGTACTTTGCCTGATGGTGGTTCTGTAAGATTATATCATCTAATGGCATCTTAATTGCCTTATGACTCATTTCTTGAACATATCCCTGTCACAAAAGTGACACATTACTATATTAAAAATTTCTACAAATATTTACTGAGCAAATACTAAGTGCTGAGTATGTGGCTATAGATGGGGCATTGGTCAGGGATTCTGCTGTTGGCCTTTGCTGTCTGTTAGGAAAGACAAACCATAGGCAACTCTTTTAAACAAGTAATTCATTTTCAGTTGATTAAGTGTTTATTATAGGACATGAATGATGTTAGAGTTTATTTTTATGAGTTAAATGAATTTTTATGAGTTAAATGAGTTATGAAAAAATCCAAGTTGTCTTTGCATTATTGACATTAATGCTTTATTAATCCCAAACAAAAAAGACTTGTCATTAATTTTTTTAAGATTTATTTATTTACTTGTGAGGTATAATTACAGAGAGAGGGAGAGACAGAGAGAGAGGTCTTCTATCTGCTAGTTCACTCCCCAGATGGCCACAATGGCTGGAGTTGTGCCAATCTGAATCTAGGAGCTAAGAGCTTCTTGCAGCTCTCCTGTGTGGGTGCAGGGGCCCAAGCACGTGGGCCATCTTCTACTATTTTCCCAGGCTATCAGCAAAGAGCTGGATCAGAAGTAGAGAAGCAGGGACTTGAACCGGTGCCCATATGGGATGTTGGTGCCACAGGAGGATGTCTAACAGACTATGCCAAAGTACTAGCCTCTGTTCATTAACTCTTGATATGGTTCCAGGGGTGGGGAACCTTTATTCTGCCAAAGACCACTGGATATTTGCAGCATCATTTGAGGGCTATAAAAGTTATCAACTTAAAAATTAGCCTGCTATAGATTTATTGAATTTTGAGTCCCCCTTGTTTTGCCTTGTCAGGGCCAGATGAAAAATTTTTGTGGGCCTTATACTGCCTGGGGGCCAGACATTCCCCACCCTGCTAAGCTCTGAAAATTGGCTAAGTTGGTAGGTTTCAGAAGTACCTAGTCTAGACACTTTTCTGTGCTTCTCAGCCCCATGCTTTTCCAAGTGAAAGAGCCTTGAATGCAGCAAACCATCTAGAAACCATATTGAATACATGTGTTAATGAAAGAGCTCTAAGAAACAGTTCTATGGGATAGGGCTGTGGCCTGCCTGTAAGGTGCAGTGTGACCCAGGGGTGACCGACTCAGGCTATAGGACTGTAGGCTTCTGGTGACTCTACCAGGAAAAACTATGAAGCATGGACCTCAGGATTCTCAACTGTGGAATAATGAAGACGAATCAGTGCATTGTAAATCCAAATGTCTTCCCAGGGACTTAGGAAACTGCCAGCCCCTGCATCAGACAATGATGATTTTCACAGAATACAGTTGGGTGTTCCCTTGGCAGCATAACCTTCATTCCTGAATCACTTGAGTAAATTAAATGGTCTTTTCCCAATTCTCTACAATTGCCCCTTTTGGCCAATGGGATTGGAAAGGTCTCAACACAAGATGGGGCTTGAGCTTGAGCCTTGGCGGCAGCCACACTAAGACAGAGTGTGGCAGTGGAGAGCAGGAGGAACCCCTCCTTCCTCTGATACGTTCTTCATTTTCAGTACAGGCTTGGCTAAGCTGCCATTCAGCAGTTGCAGGAAGAGATATATCATCTGAAGGAGCTGAGCCAAATATTTGATTTGGATGATTATGCTGCAGGTGTCTCATCAGAACTGCAGTGCCTAGATTACTAATTATTTTTCCTCAACCTAGTGTCTTGTGCAGGGAACACAGAGCAGGGCAGGCATCCTGAGAGATGGCCCTAATAACTGAGGCACTGGACAGCTGATGCTAGGGGCTGGCTGGAAGGGCTTGGACTGCAGAGATAGTGCAATCAGTGGACAGAGAGAAGGATGGCCCCACTGAACAGTTAGGCTGGGAGAAGTAGTGATAGGGGATATCTGGGAACACCTTGCTTGGATCAAAGGATAAAGTAATTACCATTTATGAAGTTGAGCCAGAAATGGCTTCTTGACACAACAAGAAATCCTTCAAGGGATTGCTTGCATGTCATTCAGAATATTTCCATTTTCATACACCTTATTTACTGTCTGGCAGCATGAAAGAGTTAACACAGCTTTCCAACCCGCCCAGATTGACTGGAGTAACAACATAGCTTCATATCTGGAGTCATTCTGTAGCATAGAAAGGGCACTCATGCCCACTACTTGGTTGCAGCCCCCCCAATAAAATGGCAGGTATTTAATTATCTTGATGTTTTTTAAAAAAGATTTATTTATTTATTTATTTATTTATTTATTTATGTTGAAAGAGTTACAGAGAGGCAGAGACAGAGAGAGAGGTCTTTCATCTGCTTGTTCACTCCCCAATGGCTGCATTGGCTGGAGTTGGGCCAATCCAAAGCCAGAAGCCTGGAGCTTCGTCTGGGTCTCCCATGCAGGTACAGGGGCCCCAGGACTTGGGGCATCTTATACTGCTTTTCCAGGCCATAGCAGAGAGCTGGATTGGAAGAGGAGTAGCTGGGACTTGAATCGGCACCCATATGAGATGCCAGCACTGCAGACGGTGGGTTACCCACTATACCACATTGCTGGCCCCTATCTTGATTTCTGACACAGGAAAACTACAAAAGCTCAGTGAGCTAAGTGATATGTGCCAGGTCACGTGGCCAGGGAACTTTAGGACCTTGGCTAGGTCCCTCTGACCTCAAGACCAAGATCTTTCCCACTCTGCTATCTTGTTTCTCTCATGCTGTAAGAGTCTCCCTTGTTCATTGGTTCAGTCTGTGGTGCTAAGAGATTGGGGGTTCATTCTCACAACAGCCCACTTGGGTTCTAGCTCCTAGGTCAATAGATTACATTGGTCCTTCTACATTTTTATGAAATAGCTATGATGAACACAAACCTATTTCTGACTCCATAATAAATGAGTTGAACACAGCCTATACACTGATTATGTCTGATTTTATATGTTCAGCCCAGATTCCTTTTTTGAGACTCAAATGTGTCTATCTAGCTACCCCCTGGACTTGGCTCCAATGATAGTGAACTAACACAACTGTAAGCATCCTTTCCTACCTGGAATCCCAAACCCACTCCTCTCCTCCCTCTGAATGGCACTGTCATCCACCAATTTCTTAAGGACAGAAACCTAGTGTCATCCTTATTCCTTCTCTCTTAGTTTATCTTTTAGCAACCTCGAAGGTGCATGACCAGTGCCATCACAAAGGTTCCTGTACTTACAAGGGCCTTGTTCCTGGGGTTTGATGCTCTGTAGTTGCTTTTCTGAAATTCTTAATGATTTTTCTTTGAACTTGTGTCTTGCAAGTGAAGTCTGATAGGACAGTGAAGCACAAGGTGGAGCTTGGAGTGTCAGCTCACGCAGGGTCCCACCTTTCATCACCTTCCTGCCTCCCCCAGAGGCACTATCAACTGCCCACACTTCTGCACTAATCCAGCAACTGTTGATCCCCTCTAGTGGGTGGGGTTGGGAGTGCTGGTGTACACACCCACCTGCCGAATGGCAGGACCAGATCTGTGGTGCTTCTTGAATGTTTCTGTGCCTGAGGGAGCATGATATTAAACAGCAAGTAAAATATGCTATGAGACACTGAGAGACAGGTCACAAAAAAAAAAAAAAAAAAAAAAAGGAAAATGATTTTGAACAGGGATCCCATATTTTTTGTTTTCACTGGGCCCTCCAAGTTATAAGGCTCACCCTGCTAATTATTTACAGGTTTAATGATCCCCCCTCACCACTCATTTAAAAAGTACCAACTCTTTTTTTTTTTTTTTGACAGGCAGAGTGGACAGTGAGAGAGAGAGACAGAGAGAAAGGTCTTCCTTTTGCCGTTGGTTCACCCTCCAATGGCCGCCGCGGTAGCGCGCTGCGGCCGGCGCACCGCGCTGTTCCGATGGCAGGAGCCAGGTGCTTATCCTGGTCTCCCATGGGGTGCAGAGCCCAAACACTTGGGCTATCCTCCACTGCACTCCCTGGCCACAGCAGAGAGCTGGCCTGGAAGAGGGGCAACCGGGACAGGGTCGGTGCCCCGACCGGGACTAGAACCCGGTGTGCCGGCGCTGCAAGGCGGAGGATTAGCCTGTTGAGCCACGGCGCCGGCCAAAAAAAGTACCAACTCTTGAGTTTGACTATTTCCATTGGTCCTTCTCTAGTTCAGAAATTATTTTCACTCTCTACAACAGCCTTCTCATTGTTCTTCTCTTTATCTATGGCTTTTTCCCCCAGCATTCTCTTTTGTGTAATGTGGCCAGAGTCATCTTCCTAAACAGCAGCTTTGATTCTTTCACTACTGTGAAGTGACCCCAGTCCTCATCCCAAATAACTCTCTGTTGTTCTTGGGGTAGTGCCAAACTCCTTAACAAGTTGCATCAGGTCCTTTATTCACTGTTTACTACCTGCTGATGGTTAACTGCATGTGCCAACTTGGCCAGGCCATGACACTCAGCTATGTGGTCAGATATAAGCTTACATGTTGCTGTGAATGTAGTTTTTGAGGTGAGATTAACATTTAAAACCATGGAATGGCCTAAAGCAGATTACCTTTGTAAAGGGCATAGCACACAATAGAAAGTTCCTAAGGAAAAAGACCGAGGTCCCTGAGGAAGACGTTGAGACTTTGGATTGCAGTGTTGTATCACCCTTTCCTAGGTCTCTGGCTTGATGATCAGCCTCACAGAATTGGACTTTCCCTCACCCCCATAATGCCAGGAGCCAGTTCCTTAATATATGTCTCTTTCTCTATATACAGATGAAGAGTATTCACAGAGTTCATGGAAAACAAGTATTATGAAGAATGTATTCATACACCAAAATAAACTTCTTTGAATTCCATTTTCCACACACTTGTTGAAGTACCATCATATACACACATGCACACTGAGTATAAGCATATACATACACCCATGATCAGTTCTGTCATTCTGGAGAAAGTAATACATTAGTGTCCCTTGATCTCCCACAGACTTCCTTTAAACATTTGTGGCGTCTTAAATCCATTTTCCATTTTTTTATGAACAGAATTTTCTTTTCTACTATTTCCCATCTTACTAATACATACCTCCAAATATGGGCTTAGGCCTCTCTTAGTCTCTCCCAATTATTACATATGACCCTCTTCTTCTTTGTTTTTAAATATTTACTTATTTTATTTGAAAGTCAGAGTTACAGAGAGAAGGCGAGACAGACAGAAAGAAGTCTTCCAACTGCTGGTTCACGCTCCAAGTGGCCATAATGGCCAGGGTTGGGCCAAGCTGAAGCCAGGAGCCAGGAGCTTCATTTGGGTCTCCCACATGAGTGACAGGGGCTCAGGCACCTGGGCCATCTTTTACTGCTCTTCCTAGGTGCATTAGCAGAGAGCTGAACTGGAAGTTGTGCAGCCAGGTCATGAACCTCTGCCCATATGCAATGCTAGCATCATAGGCAGTGGCTTGATCAACACAATGCTGGCCCTATGACTCTCTTCTTAAACAATATACTGTATTTGAGCTTTCTTTTGACTACCTCCTTGACTACCTCCCTTCTATAAGGGTAGGGACCATGCCCATTTTGTTCAGATGTTATCCCCAACACAATAAGTACCTGGTGCATAGAAGGAACTCTTGGATGCATAAACAAATTGGATACATGCATCAGTTAAAAGGGTCATACATTTGTATTGTTAGAAAGAATGACAAGTTCATACATCATGGTACATTAATATGGACCTATCCTCCATGATCTCATAGACACTCTTTGCCGGCTATTTTTTGAGGAGATATTGACAGCCTTAATGATGCTGGTTTAAATTTCAACCTGATGGAGAAAAAGAAATAAATGGATCTTACACTAATTGCCTTATCTCTTTTAAGGCCTAAGGCTAGATGTGAGGCGACATTAAAGGATTAGGCTGTATTTGATGGTCTTTGAGGGATATCATTAATGAGTAAGAATCAAATCTCTACTATTTTCTTTGTGCCTGGAGTACTCCATTATGGATCAAAGAAAATTCATAAAACAGAAACAAATGATCATATTTTCTGGGAAGATAAAGAGATCTAAATACTGTAGGAAAAGGAGAATCTGAAACAGTAGGCTCAGTTCCTGCAGTGCCTTCTTGACAAGCCTGGGACTCAATCAGCTATTTTCTTGGGATAAAAGAAACATCAATGCCCACAACAGACCTTATCGATCACCACTGCACCAATGATGTTTATCTCAGGTTGTTTCACAACTATTCCCAGAAGGTGATGCATAGGAGGGTGCCGGGTATCCTTCTCCTCCCAAAAATGGAGTTGATTCCCGAAAGTTTTTTTTTGGTCCTGGAGTCACTTCTCTAGGAATTCTTAACACATGGAAACAAATTACTGCTGAACTGCAAAAGTCCCTTTGCACATTGAGCTTCCCCCTGAAATCTATTTTTCAGCCCAAGGAGGTGGATTTTTGTCTCTCAGATAGTGTTTGTCTGTGATCTTTCCTCCTGGTTGAGATGTACTTACAATGGTATGGTCAATGCTTGTGGGATGCAAGATTGTGTTGTATTCACTGGCAACACCCTCCTCCCTCCATAGTACTGTTCTGTGACTGCCCAATTCTTGCACTGTAATAAGTATGTTTGCTTCTTCTGCTGATGGAGCTGCAGAGGCAATCACCCCCTCTCTGAGACCGAGCCTCCCTCCCCACCCATCCGTCACCCCACAGGCTGCCTGGCAGAGGCAGGGGGCAGGATGCACAGTGTAATAAATTCCATCCACTGCTGAGCCCAGGGATAACAGATGGATAGGTTTCCTCGCACAATTTCCACTTCACTTGGTTTGGGTATAAAATAGCAGAAGGGTGGTTTCTTCTTGTGCAATTTTCAAACAGATGAAACCAGAGGGAGGGTTTGTTAGGCTGAGAGGGAAGTGAGGGACTTGACTGTCCTTCAGAGGAGCCAAATAAACAGGATGCCCTGAAAACCCTGTGAAAAATTCAGGCGTGTTTTTTTTTTTTTTTTTCTGCAACATAGGAATCAGTTCTTCCATCCAAAGCTGTCTACTCATCCCCACCAGGCATGGCAAAGGAAACAAGCTCAGGGAGGCCAGACAGTCTGTTGTTCATGTTGCTATAGTGTTATGGTGATTGCAGTACAAATTCTCAGGGTGAAAAAAAGGTATAATGACAGATTGTGTGATTATAGCCATACTTATAATTAAGCTGTTACAATACAGACAAGCGCCTGCACTCTCATGTCACCGACAGAAACCTCTTTGCTTGGAAAGGAAAGTGACTAACTCTGGCAATTAGAAGGAGTTCCCTACAGGACTTCATTTTCAAACCTTATGAACACTCCAGCAGGAAGATGTGTGGCTTGCTTGAATTACAGGGGAAAGTATAGACATGCAAAAGCAGCCACCTGATCTCCAGGTATGGGATGTGGTGCCAGTTAGAGCAGGAATTATTACCATCACAAATAACCTCTTTGCAATGCACAAAGGACTTGGCTCTCACAAAACACTTTATCATGGTGTTTATATGAGACTGTGCAGTGTAGGGTGGATTTGTGGTTTCCATTTTAGGGCTGAGAAAGGCAAGAGAGAGAGAGAGAGAGAGAGAGAGAGAGAGAATATGAGAATACAACTTACAAGCCACAGAGCAAGTTGGTGTCCAGTTGGGACTTCTGACCACCTGCTAACTTGGTCACTTCACTGGCAGTTATTTGCCTGTAGTAAAGTGAGTGGTTTCTACCTGAAGAGTTCTCAAACCCACAGAAAGTGTTATAGTGGATCTTCCCACTGACTTTGAACCATTTTTACTGCAAAGGGAATCAAAAGAACTCACTTTCCCCCCTTTTTAGCCACTATTGTTTGATGATTAGCTCTCGTTCCCTTTTCTTTGGCAGCCATTTTTCCTTCTAGACAGGCTGGAGGGAAATTCACAAATCCCCCCTGCAAATACGTGTTGTGGGTGTGTCTGTTCAGGTGATTTGCAATACAGTTGATGGAAACCTGCTGCAGTGAGGAACACATTCTTCCGTATGTCAGGCAGCTTTTGTGGGATTTGCACACAGAGCACCTGCTTTCCCCGTATAGTGGGAACTCAAGAGTCGCCCTCTGTAAGGACTTTCAAATGAGGAATCATTAGGACGTTATTTGAAATTCACAGATGGGTTTCCTGGAAGTCGTGTAATCCCTCTGCATACTGTTTCCTTATCTACAACTCCTGGTAATACATATCCACCTCCAGAGAGGCAACTTGAAAGCTAATTAGTTAATGATGTATGTGAAGTGTCTTCAAGACACGAGGCACAACACAAGTGGTAAGAACTGATACTATCGTGTTCACATAAATATCATCCTAGAGCCCTGATGTTCAAAGAACTCACATTGAATCATTTCTATAAACACAGAGAGCATATGACTCATAACAAGTATTTCCAATTTTTAAAAAATGATCGTTTTGTTGCTGATTGAAAGAAATGATTTACAGCAGGCCAAGTCTTGGGTTGTATCACATCCTGTCTGTAGGTGTGGGGCTAGTAGCTTTGTACTCATGTGCATACTGCCTATCTTCCAAGCATGCTGGCTGAAGTCGGGGTGGTGGGGTGGTGGTGGTGGGGGTGGTGGGAGGGGGTGTGGGGGGTGGTTATTGTCTTGTTAATCCATATGAAATGCTATGGGTGGTTGGGGAACGGTGGAAGAATCATACCACAAAGTTGAGTGTTGGTTGGAAAAATAGCAAAGCAAGAGGCAACAAAGGCCTCCGGATAACAGGTCCCTAAGTGCCTAAGTGCCTGGAGGGGTTAATGTTAATCTCCTTCCTCTTCATATGGTACTTGCACCTCCTTTGGGGCAACAACTGTCCACCATCAGACTGTTTTGGATAGGGGTGGCCTGTCACCCACAACTAAAGCTGTCAATGTATTCCACCTTTCTGGCCAAAGTGATCTGTTTGGGAGCCATTGTTTCATATAAAGCACGTTCAAATGTTCATGGACAAATGGAATTCAAAGATTTGTTTTCTTTGGCGCAAAATTATTTGAAGTTTATTCATAGAGCCATAGTTCTTTTGTTTTTGTTTTTGTTTTTTTGATAATACACGTTTTCCATGAGCTTTTCAATGACCCCACCTACAAATTTCTAATCCAAGGAAACTCTAGCACTTGTGTTGAAATTGTTTTCAACAGAAAAATCGAAGAATACTGGAGGCACAGGTGAGAATTGTGCTATCAGAAGGGGAGGAGTTACATAATAATAAGACTAAGCCACAATAAAGGACACACACAGCACCCAGGTTTTTTTTTGTTTTTTTTTTTTTTGTTTTTTTTTTGGACAGGCAGAGTTAGTGAGAGAGAGACAGAGAGAGCAGGGTCTTCCTTTTCCGTTAGTTCACCCCGCAAATGGCCAATATGGCTGGTGCACAGCGCCGATCCAAAGCCAGGAGCCAGATGCTTCCTCCTGGTCTCCCATGCGGGTGCAGGGCCCAAACACCTGGACCATCCTGCACTACACTCCCGGGCCACAGCAGAGAGCTGGACTGGAAGAGGAGCAACCAGGACAGAATCCAGCGCCCCAACCGGGACTAGAACCGGGTGTGCCGGCGCTGCAGGCTGAGGATTAGCCTAGTGAGTTGTGGCGCCGGCCAAGCACCCAGTCTTAGTATCAACTCAGGATCCCTGCATTCAGTTATGCCTGGACTTTCAATCATACCAGTCAATACTTTCCCTTTAAAACAACATTTAAGCTAGTGTTGAGTTTGGGTATTGGTTGTTGGCAACTGAATGAGTCTCAACGAATATAATTCTCATCAATCTTTTACTTGGAACTTCACTTCCAAAAGTTGCTGAGGCCGGCACCACGGCTCACTAGGCTAATCCTCCGCCTGCGGCGCCAGTACCCTGGGTTCTAGTCCCGGTTGCTCCTCTTCCAGTCCAGCTCTCTGCTGTGGCCCGGCAGTGCAGTGCAGGATAGCCCAGGTGCTTGGGCCCTGCACCCAGGAGGAAGCACCTGGCTCCTGACTTCAGATCGGTGCAGTGTGCCGGCCGTAGTGGCCATTTAGGGGATGAACCAACAGAAAGGAAGACCTTTCTCTCTGTCTCTCCCTCACTGTCTAACTCTGCCTGTCAAAAAAAAAAAAAAAAAGTTGCTGAAGCTGATTGATCCATTGAGCTGTCTTCCCTCAGTACCTTACATCTCTGTGAAATCCTGACCCCATGAATCATCCCTTCAGGGAGCAAGTTTACCCATTTTCACAATGCTGTGATCTAAAGTGAGTATGTGACAAGTACCTTGGGCATAATAATATGTATTTATTTAGGATTTTCAGAGGTCAGAATCATTACAAATACCTGGGGAGAAGGATTTCAGGAAGTAATGGCATCTGGACAGACTTAGACACTTTGAGGGGATGGTGGATCCCAAGATAAGAGAAGAGCACGCCAGCTAGAAGGTATGGTATGTATAGGGATTGGTGTGATAGTGGATAGAACAGTTTCCTGAAAGCCAGCAAGGAAAATATGGTCGGAACAATTAATTAACCCAAATGGAGAAGGACCTTTGTTGCCATGCATGGGAGCTAGATTTCATCTAGAAACAGTGAGGAACAATGAAATCTTATTGGCAGAAAGATGGTTACATCTGTGCATGGATTAAAGAAGGGATGAAATGATGGAGACTAGATTATATTTAGAGACTACTACAATAGTTCAGGCAAAGGATAATGAGAGCTTTATCTATTAGCCAAGGATGTTAGAGGTTAAAGAATATTCTGGCATGAATGGAAAAGATGTATCGAGAGTGGAATGCACTGGTTTCAGTGGCCGATTGAGTGTGGGAACAAGGGAAGATCTGGGTGATGGGAAGATGTCATGCAATGAACAGAATTAGGAAATACAGATGGGGGAATAGTCTGTGGGTGAGTAGCTGTCTTCATTCACCCAGAATTCCCTTTCTTATATAACTTCCAGTTAGTGTTGGCCACAAGGCACACGTCACGTGAGCTCTGGATGTGGAAATGAAGCAGAACCATACATTTATACTTTGAAGTTCGGTGCAGGGTGCTGGAAACTGCAGCAGCTCATGTGCCTCATGTCACCCCTACCGAAATACACACCTCCTCCTGTTCCCACCAAATTTTCAAGCTCTGGGCCAGGTGTAAATACAGCTATGTGGAGAAAGTCACCACCAGCTGCTGCAAATGACCCACAGCCCTGGTGGAGGCAGTGAGAAACAGGTGTGAGTTCTAGTTCAGCTCTGCTTCCCAGCTGTCAAACTTACTGACCCCTAGTGACTTCAGGCTCAACTTCCGGCAGAAAAACAACAGCAATGTAAAAGCTCCTCAACCAGCTCTGGTAATTGTGGAAGTTCTAATTCCCTTGTTCCATCTTTTATTTATGTTTTGTTTAAAGATTTATTTATTTATTTGAAAGGTAGAGTTACAGAGAGGGAGACACAGAGAGAGAGGTCTTCCATTTGCTGGTTCACTCTCCAAATGGCCACAACAGCCAATGCTTGGCCAATCTGAAGCCAGGAGCCAGGAGCTCCACCCAGGTCTCCCATGTGGGTGCAGGAGCCCAAGAGTTCAGGTCATCTTCCACTGCTTTCCCAAGCCATAAGCAGAGAGCTGGATCAGAAAGGAGCAGCTGGGACTTCAACTAGCACCCGTATGGAATGCTGGCGCTGCAGGCAGAGGCTTAGCCTACTATGCCACAGCACTAGCCCCTCCATCTTTTATTACACAGTGAGTACATCAGTGGTGGTTCTGGTTCTCTGATTGGACTCCAGCTGATTCAGAGGGCTCAGTAGCTGTGAATCTGTCCTCTTTTACACATGTGTAACTTGGGACTTGAGATGTTGGTTGCATATTCAGGGAGAAATGTATACTGTGGGCAGCGGAATGGTGGGCTTGGGTTTTGAGGAAGACATCAGACTTCCACACAGCCCTGAATCAGCCCTGAAGCCATGGAGACAGGGACTGTAGATGGGAAAAGAAATCAAGGACAGGACTTTGAAAAGTGCCTGTGCTAGCAGGCAGCAGGAAGAACAAGAGACAAAGAAGGAGCCTGAAGTTAGTAAAAAGGCCAAATAGGACCCCAGAGAGAACATACACAAAACACAGATGGAAAGAGTCTCCGGAGGAGGCCATTGTACAAAATTATACCATGAGGGATGAATGATTCTCTTTTGGTATTGCTGAATTGAGCATTAGAGAAGAAATCCTGGACATAATTTAGCCCAACTCTGTCATTTTATCAGCAAAAGAACAGAGGCCCCTCAGAGCTGTCTTGAGCTCCCAGGGCTGGTTTGGCAAGGACTAAAGAAGAAAGTCCAGTTCTTTTGCTTTGTGTTTGAATGATATTGCCTGGTTATTATTTTCCCTTCTCTGATTTATGCTGTTTCTAGAATCAATGAGACAGTATTGCAAAATATTGAGTCCCCAAGGAGAAAGATCTAATGATAATGCTGACATAAATTGCAATATTACCTTGTCTTGAGGTACACCAAGCACTTTGCATAGACTATTGTTTCTCAAGAGAGTTGTCTACCATAGGACAGTGACAAAAACTTGTATTGTTCTTCTATTACAAACAGAGAAACTGACTCATGAGGCAGCTTTCTTGGTGTAAGAGGTATTTCTTTTGAAGAAAGATGCACCTTAAACACTTTTGATAATGAGGTTACATGGGCATCTTATATAACTTTCCACATGTGAATGTTATTTTTTGAAAGTTCAGATTCCCTATTCCACCTTTCTACAGTTACAGCAATAATTAGTGGTTTGTAAGAACTGCTTCCTTGGCTCTGAGTTACAATTCATGGGTAGTCTTCTTATTTTTATATAATAATACACACTGGGAGCCCAGCAGATGGAGAACAAATGTTCTTGACTTCAATCATCTCAGGAGGGTTCTCCCACTTCTGTGATCTTCAGAAGTGGGAAACGGGAGTGACCCTCACGCCATCCTCATCCTTTTCTACATGCTTACACTAAAATGCACTGGGATGTTGTCAAAGCAGTAGCTGATCAAACTGAATTTCATCTCTTGATTGGAGGTTTGGATCTTTGGTCAATTTGCCCCTTCTTTCTTGGTGAAGGGCCAAGGTGAAATCAACAAGGTATGAGAGCTGGAGATGCAAAGGGGAGGAGAGGGCTTGCTGGATTCCAGGCTGGGAAAGCGAATGGGTGGTGCCAGTTACCAGGTACTAGTGATCCTGGCTACTGTCTTATTTAACAGTCTGGATGGGAAAGTGTCAGTCAGCTCAGACTGCAGTAGCAAAGCACCTGAACAATAGAAATTCATTTCTCACAGTTCTGGAGGCTGGTCTGAGACAGGGATGCTGGTGTGCTTGGGCCTGGTGACAGCCCCCTCCCACGTTGTTAAACTTCCTGTTGTGTCTTCCTATGGTGGTAAGAGGGTTAGATAATTCTCTGGAACCTCTTTAAAATACTACCAATCCCTCCTGACCTAGTTACCTCTCCCAAACCCTCACCACCTAATGCCATGGACTCTGGGGTTAGAATTTAAAAAAAAATAACTTTGTGGGAGCAAGAGGAGCACAAACATTGAACGTGCAAGAAGAAGCTTAAGGGAAAAACACATGTTTGAAGTTCTGACTTTGTGCTAAGTACTTGATTGTACTCACCAGGTACCACACACAAGGTTTCCCGACTTTGTCTCTATATGTCCATTATTCAATCACTTGTCTATCTGTCTGCCTGTGTAACTAACCCCAGAGAGAGGGAGCTTACAAAATGCAAACACTTGGTAAGAAATGTATACAGAGGATCGGTCAGAAGGAGGAGGCCGGGTGACAAGGGTGATGCTGTCCCCAGAAGAGCTCCCTCTCCAGCAGCAGAAATCAGAAGCCGGGCTACAAAGGGAGCCACCCCTTCGTGGCTCTATCGATTTCCTTGCTGGAACGCAGGTAGGTTGCTGCTGTTACAAGTGCACGGCAGTACAGCCCCGGGCTGAGCCTCACTGCGGCCCTGCGGTGTGTTGCTGGGACCGGAGACTCATAATCACCCCTGCTGCTGCCTCCCCTCCTCGCTCTCTCCCAGCCTTTGTGTCTGCAGTTCTGACTGCCTTTTGTCATTCTTGCCAGTGGAGTTTTCAAAAGCAAGAATCCCGCTTCCTTGGGCCACTCAGAGAGTGTACAGTATATTTGATGTCTGGGACATCAAACAAATGCTTGTGCTCACAGCGCAGAAATAATCCCAGACAAAAGAAGACCTTGGCCATGGGGAGAATACGAAAGAGACCAGGTCAGGAAATTACCAGTCAAGTCAAAGAAGAGGCGGTTTCAGAAACCCAAGTCACCTGCCAGAAATAGGAAGCAGGAGCTGTCAAGAATCTGCTTGGAGCCCTCTGATCCCAGCCACCGCGGAGGCGACCATGCCGGGAAAGGCTGCTCCTTCTTGCGACTCCTTAACTTTGCCCCTTTATCATCCTTGCAAGCAAAGTCCAGAACAGTCTGGAGAATGTTCCTAAACTTGGACTTGACCATGGAGAGGTGATCACACGTAGACACCCGATCCCAAGGCAGAGAGGAGCCAGGCGGCTCAGTGTCCGGGGAAGCAAAGCCTGCCTGTGCCCATACTGCTGGCCTCACAGAGGGGACTGGGACTTAACCGGAATCTGTGGAAGTTGCTCTTCACCTCCTGGCTTCTGGCCCCTGTCTCCCAGATCCCTCTGCTCATCCTTCCGGCTCTGTGAGGCCAGAAGAGTTAAGGATGCATTAATTGGAAGAGGAGGGAGGGGGAAAAATGAGGGCTGAAGAAAACTCTGCAAATCAAAGGGGTTTATCTCCCCTGAGGGCTCTGGACTCAGCCATGCTCACAATAGCAGTTCAAGTTCACCTTGTGCTAAGGAAAAGAGGTGTTTTAATGGAAGGAGAAAGAAAAGAGGGATAAGGGATAGAAAATCAAAAGGGGGAGAGAGAGAGGAGGGAGAGAGAGAGGTGCAAATCCAAATGTCGATGTGTAGACATAGTGAGGAGAGCCTGCTGGCTGACAGGGTGATTTATTGGATTCTTCCAGTTAATCACTGCCGGCCTGTGGCCAAACGGATCTCCAGCAAAGCTGAAAGGCAGCCGAGGGAAACAGGCTTATAAGCATAAAGCCGCATAATGGTGTTCAATGAAGTGTGAGACTTTTAGTTCAGTCTCGCTGAGCCGGCCGCACCGCCGGAATGTCAAAGAGGGATTGTGGGTGGAAAAATTATGGATTTAAACTGCTAGCTGTAAATGAGGTCAATATGTCTGGTTCATAAACAGTCCGAGCCTATTCCAAGAATGCAGTGAGGGGGAAAATTAGCGTGAAGCCAACACTGTAGACAAACCTCATTGAGATATAATTGCAGCTATAAATACAAGCGAAAAGCTTACTGAGTGCAATAAAATACAGACACGCTTTTTTATTCCCCCTTCTTCTTCCTTCTTTGAATCTATGCATTTGTTAAGGGTTGTGCATCCCTAATGCTCCCTTCATCTCTCCCTCCCTCTCCTAGTGACACCCAGTGTTGCAATTAATTGAGTGTTCTTGATCTCCCATTCCATTTTATTCAGGCGAGATTGGAAAAAATCAAAAGAGCACATCTAAAGCATTTTCTTTCCTTTTGCTTCTCTATTTGAATCAGGTTGGAATGTGTGAAAAAAAAAAGCAGCGCTGATTTTTTTATGAAGGGGAAAAAAATCCAAGTAAAAAGCCTTTTTAAACTAATACATCTGTTAGATCATTTGAATCTCAGTTTAATGAAGGGACATCAAAGGCACCCGCAGGATCCTATGCTAGGCACACTCAGGAGGGTTACCTGGTCCTGGCTCCTGCAACATAGACTCAAAATGGATATTTTTCCCTCTCTCTTCCTCTTCTTCATCTTCTCTTAAAAAAAAGAAAAGACTCATTACTGTATTTTGTACTCGAGCTCAAAGGACAGAGGACTGATATTAGCAAACTTGATTTCCCAGTTTAAAAGCCGATACAGTAATAAATTGCAGTCTAATAGCACTGGTCAGGCTGTCTTTCCCCCTAAACCAATTGATTTAAATGGCAGTAATTTGGCCAGCGAGGCTAGTCCTGTTTAAATTAAACCCATTAATATAATAGCACAAGTCTTGAATGAAACCCGTCGGCAGGAGCGGCTCCACCGGTCAGTGGTTTCATAACTGTCTGGGGATGTCCTGAGACGCCCACAGTCATCGTGCAAACAGCAATTACAGGTGACAGCTGAGACCTCGCAAAGCTCCTGAGCGGAGAGACAGACGGAGGCAGAGAGGAAGACAAGAGACGCGGAGGAAGAACAAAGTGTGAGCACACACAGGGAGAGCAAGTGAGAAACCGCCTTGAAGATTTCAAGGGAAATGACCTTGGTTATTAGTAACCATGAAAGGTTAATTGTATTAATAACAACAAGCAGTTCTCCTGCGGGAAAAGCTGGCAGCATCCTCTCTCCTCCCCTCCCCCAGTCCACCAAGGAGGCATTTTTCTTCTTTAACTGCTCTGCCTACACCTCATCCCCCTAATTTCTTCAAAGCAAGGAATTCTCAGCTGAAAGTGGGTGTGTGTGCACGCTTTTCAGCTTTGGGTCTCGAGACAAGGGCTGTGCAACGGCCACATTCGGTTCAGAGCGCATGCCCTTTGTTCGCTTACATTAATACGGCCAAGCAAGTGGGCTTTGGATGTGAGGCTCAGGCATGCAGCTGCCATTTTCATCACTGAGTCTGAGTCAGTGTTTAAAGCGGAGCAAATTGGCTGCCATCTGTTCCAAAGGAAGAGATGCTTCCCAAACAGACCAGAGAGCCCAAGCTCAGGAGCTGCGGACTTGCAGGGACGTCAGCTTTTCCAGGTATTTGAGGGTGGGAGTGTGAGAAGGCCACACTAATTCACAGGTGGCTGGAGAAAGAAGTTCGATTGCTTCAGGGGCACATTTTGAATCCAGCGCTTCAGAAACCAGTAGGAGGTGGCAGGGATCCGACAGCAGGACAGGAGAGAGAGAGATAAGCAACTCTGGGATCCAGCCTATCTCTGTCATTTGTTTGGCTGTGGACCCAGGGAAAAGAAACTTCGTCTCAGCTTGTTTCCTCTTTAAAAAGAAAAAAGAAGGGAGGAATACACATGCCTCACAGATTGTTGCTGGAATCAAATGAGAGAGTGTATGGCAATGTACAAAGCATTAACTATATCTAAGTAGTAGTCATGGTGCCACAAGACAGTAACTAAGTTATTGCATAGCTATTATAAGTGATGGCACTTTTAAAAGTTTATGGAAGAACAGAGTGAAAAGGGTGAATTTCTTTGGGGGCAATTTTTTTTTTTTAAATTCCTGCATAGTTTTTTTTCTTTTCTTTTTTTTTTTTTTAAATGTATTTAATATATTTGAAAGACAGAGTTAGAGAGAGTGGGAGAAAGAGAGGTCCTCCAAGTGCTGGTTCACTCCCCCACATGGCCCAACAGTTAGGGCTGGGCCAGGCCAAAACCAGGAACCAGGAGCTTCTTCTGGGTCTCCCATAAGGGAGCAGGAGCCATTTTTTGCTGCTTTCCCAGGCACATTAGCAGGGAGCTGGATCTGAAGTGGTGCAGCCAGGACTTGAATTGGCATCTATACAAGATGGTGGTGCTGCCGGTGGCGGCTTAACCCATTACACCACAATGCCAGCCTCCCACATAGTTTTTTCGATGACATATTTTCCCAAGAACCTTTTGAAGGTACCTGGTATGCATGAGTTTCAAAAATTTTTGCATCAAAACAAATTTTTTTTTTTTTTTTTTTTGACAGGCAGAGTGGACAGTGAGAGAGAGAGACAGAGAGAAAGGTCTTCCTTTGCCGTTGGTTCACCCTCCAATGGCCGCCGCGGTAGCGCGCTGCGGCCGGCGCACCGCGCTGTTCCGATGGCAGGAGCCAGGTGCTTCTCCTGGTCTCCCATGGGGTGCAGGGCCCAAGCACTTGGGCCATCCTCCACTGCACTCCCTGGCCACAGCAGAGAGCTGGCCTGGAAGAGGGGCAACCGGGACAGGATCGGTGCCCCGACCGGGACTAGAACCCGGTGTGCCGGCGCCGCAAGGCGGAGGATTAGCCTAGTGAGCCGCGGCGCCGGCCGCATCAAAACAAATTTATCTTTTCATTCCTTTTTCTGTTAACATTCTGAAGTACTGTCATACAACATAAGAGAAAATTGCATAGATTCATTTAATCTTTGTCAGATGCTCACTGTGTTTATGACACTACAATAGGGTCTTTCACATATGCAGTTTAATTTACTTCTCAGACAACCCTGTGAGGTAAATATGACTTTCCACTACTTTATAGGTGAGGCAACATATTGGTTTTTTTGTCTGTTGGTTTGTTTTAAGGCTTATTTATTTATTTGAAAGGCAGAGCAACAGGGAGAGACAGAGAGAGATGTTTCATCTGCTGCTTCACTCCTCAAATGGCCACAGCTGCCAGGGCATTGCCATGCTGAAGCCAGGAGCCAGGAGCTCCATCTGGGTCCCCCGTGTGGGTGGCAGGAGCCCAAATATTTGGGCCATCTTCTACTGCCTTCCTAGGCACACTAGCAGGGCGCTGGATTCTAAGCAGAGCAGCCAGCACTCAAATCAAATCAGTGCTAACTTAACCCACCGCACCACAACAGTGGCCCCAATGTTCAGATTTTAGTTCTTCAAGGACACATTATACATCTTTATTCCAGAATTGCCACTGCAGGCACTGGTGCTGTGGTGTAGTAGGTTATGCAACTGCCTGCAGTGCTGGCATCCCATGTGGGCACTAGTTCAAGTTCCATCTGCTCCGCTTCTGATCCAGCTCCCTGCAAATGGCCTGGGAAAGCAGTAGAAGATGGACCAAGTGCTTGGGCCCCTGCACCCGTGTGGGAGACCCTGAAGGAGCTCCTGGCTCCTGGCTTTGGATCGGTCCAGCTCCAGCAGCTGTGGCCATTTGGAGAGTGAGCCAGTGGATGGAAGACCTCTCTCTCTGTCTCTCCCTCTCTCTGTCTATAACTCTGTGTCCAAGTAAATAAATAAATCTTTAAAAAAAGAACTTCCACTATATTTCTGCACCTTATTCTAAAGGCTTAATACACACTAAGGGCTTAAAATCACCAATGCATTTGTTTGCTTTCAATAATGATGTGGTTAACGTCCATCCTAGAGTTTCTGATTTGATGGTTCTGTGTCAAACCAGGATAAGTAGTTGTGGTTGAGTCTTTCAGGAAAGGAAGAATTTGAACGAATATCCCTAAGGCTCCTTCCAAATTAGGTGTGTGATTTTTCTTGATTAAACACACGCACACTCACACACAATTCCATGCATAAAGACTTCTGACTGATTCCATAATTCCGACACAAACTAGCAAGACTGTAGGATGTCAATAGAGCTCCCTACAACCATCTTCCTCTCCACTAAGAAGACAATAACACTGGGGCAATATTACAAAGGATAAATGTCCATTTGCTAGGTGACAGTCACTCTGATAGCTGTATTCTCTGGTAGTGTCTCACTAGTGGTGGATGGGGCACTCAACAGGTGAGAAGCCAGGAGTAACAGCAGTTAGTTTACCTGTTTCCACTTCAAGGTACTATTTAAGGAATCTCCAGTGGGTTGATCTTGACTAAACACACACAATTATATGAAAATACATTGAATAGGAGGTAAAATCGTTCTCTATGGAACACAATAGTCAGTGATTCCTTTGAAACTTATAGATGGAAATAATCAAATGCACTAATACAAATATCACATAAACTAAATAGCAGCGCTGGAGCCTAAAAGAGAGAAGTAATCAGAGAGATTCAATTAGTAAATATTTAGAATATTTTAAGGTTGGAATTAAATTTTGGGACGTAAGAAACTGCTTTAGATTTGCCGAAGAAAAATGAATGATAGAGCAATGCAATTAATTGAGTCTCAATTTCATTTGTGACACAGTGTTACCTATCTCTTTACTGTTTTCAGGGTGAAGACGCAAAAATTCGTTTCTTTTCCCTGTAAGCCTTGGGGCCATAAGAAAGGATTGTACCCAAGGGATATTATGTCACTAAGTTGTCATTTCTTTTGAGCCTCATTATTGGTGAACTGGTGCTTCACCAGTATCCCCGAGAGAGAGAGAAGAATACACTCTCTGGAAGGCTGTGGGTTTGGGTAGACTCCTTAGTGAACTGCCCAGAATCAACAGAGTCATACCAGTGACTTTTCAGTCAACGATGGACCACATTCACAGTAGGATAGCCCATCTAGCCTGGGGTGTGCAGTGGATCATGCTTTCTAGGTTTGTGTAAGTATACTCTATGATATTTATATTACTATGAAATCATCTGATGCAGCTCTCAGAACCTACCCCTATTAAGCAATGAATGACAATAGGCATATTTGCAGACTATGCAAAAGGGCAAAGGGGAATAAAAACAAAAATAAATAACAACAGTAAAACCAAAAAGATGTGAAAACCCTAAAAGCAAATAAAATCTTGTTTTTCACATTTTAATCTCTTTTCCCAGATGTACAGCATGATAACTGTATGTACTATCACTCAAATATATTCCAGTGTGTCTTCGAGTCTCAGAACATGAACAAGAAGAGATCTAGTGCTGGGTCTTCATTTTACACCACAGAGAATGCAGTTGGCCAAGGACAGCCAGTGAAGATGTGGGAGTCCAGAGAGAAGAACAGAGGCCTCCTTATTCTCAGACCAGGGCCCCAGCCCTCCCAGTTGCTAGCACTCAGTTTCCCTAACTATTGATGTATCGCTGATTCTCCACTTACAATGTCCATGTTAGGCCAACTTCCAAATACGAAAAGCACACTTCCTGACTTAACTGGGCAGCATCATGTGTCCCTCAATGATCCTTCTCTGAGAGATATCAGTCAAGAACACGAGAAATCTAAATGGTTGACATTTCAGATTTATGATACACATTGTAAATATGTGAGGGCTAGGCAGAATTCATATTTTTATTCCATATTGTACTAGTGATGAAAAAGGTTATACATAGAGAGATGAACAAATAGATGACTTGCACACAATTATGGAAGGGGAGCATGTTCATTATAAAACAAATATTTATTGAGTATCTACTATATCCCAAGTACTGTCACCAGGACTGGGAAATTCAAACATGGAACTCTCATTTTTATTGGGGATAGATAATAAAGCAATAATAAACAAATCTATGCTACTTCATATGTAAAAATATTTTGTTTTGCACAAAATTACACATTAAGCAGGATTTGGAGAGAAAGAATGATGAAAGATGCTAGCTTATGTGGGGTGGCTAGAAGTGCCTTTTTTTAAAAAAGATTTTATTTGTTTTATTTGAGAGTTAGAGTTACAGAGAGTGAGAGGGAGAAACAGAGAGAAAGATCTTCCTTTCGTTGGTTCACTCCCCAAATGGCCACAACAGCCAGAGATGTGCCGATCTGAAGCCAGGAGCCAGGTGCTTCTTCCTGGTCTCCCACGAGGGTGCAGAGGCCCAAGGACTTGGGCCATCTTCCATGCTTTCCCAGGCCATAGCAGAGAGCTGGACTGGAAGAGGAGCAGCCAGGACTAGAACCGGCCCCCATATGGGATGCTGACGAGGCAGGCAGAGGATTGACCTACTGTGCAACAGCACTGGCCCCAGGAATGCCCTTTCTAATGAGGTAGCATTTAAACAACTTGAAGTGATAGATACAGCATTTTAGGCAGCAGGATCAGCATGGGGCATGGGGCAAGAAGTATGGTTGTGCCTTGGGCAAGGTTGTGCTTGTTCGTCTAGAAATTTCCAACCTGAGTTTCTTTTTTATTTATTTATTTATTTTTTGACAGGCAGAGTGGACAGTGAGAGAGAGAGACAGAGAGAAAGGTCTTCCTTTTTGCCGTTGGTTCACCCTCCAATGGCCGCTGCGGCTAGCACATTGTGCTGATCTGAAGCCAGGAGCCAGGTGCTTCTCCTGGTCTCCCATGCGGGTGCAGGGCCCAAGGACTTGGGCCATCCTCCACTGCCTTCCCGGGCCATAGCAGAGAGCTGGCCTGGAAGAGGGGCAACTGGGATAGAATCGGGCGCCCCGACCGGGACTAGAACTCGGTGTGCCGGCGCCGCAAGGCGGAGGATTAGCCTGTTAAGCCACGGCGCCGGCCCCAACCTGAGTTTCTTAATCTGAGGCCTCTGCTCTTTCCATTATTCAGTATGGTTCATCCATACGTCGTGTATAATAGCACATGGCATTGTTTCAATTCCCATCTGTGTACACAATCCAAGGTATGTAAGGAGATCATCTAAGGGAAAAGTGATGGAGAACACTCCACTCTCCTCACCCATGAATTTTTCTGGGGAAGGAAAAGGAAAGGTGGAAATTAACACTCATGTTCTAGAATGGCCACAGCTCAGTGGTAAAGGAGCCATTTTGCTACCTCTATTTTTTTCCTCCCTGCATCTAGCTACATGCAGTTCATCAGGAAACCAGATGTTCCTACCTTCTATGAGCTTTTCCCATGGGGCAATTGGGTTATTATGGAGTCAGTATGAGGGTTCAGAAGCCACAGAGAGCTTATTTTACAGCCAAGCCTTTGTCACTGCCAAGATCTGGGTTTAGTTCTGGAAGTGTCATGGGAATGTCTTCTAAAGAGTGGAAATTCAGAAGGTTCCCTGGTGTTTCTTTGGCAGTTCTCACTGCTCGTGAACCACCATCTACATGAACGAAGCCTCCTGGTTTTGGGATCCTCTGACCTACTCTATTTTTTCATTCTGCAACCTCACCCACTGTTTATGTCAAAATGTTAGAGCAAAAAGCTAAGGAAGGAAGAGCATATGGGATGATTAAATAGCCAAAAAGTAGTTGGATTATAGATTGATAATTTCTTTCCAATTAATAGAAGTATAGAGGTACCCTTGTGGCCACTAGTGAAACTATCTTCAAATGTTTATTATGCACCACCTTAAACATCTAGCATAAGGATTGGAATCAATATTTACAAATATTTGCTTGGAAAATCATGCTGCTCACCAATAGAGAACTGTTCATACATACTTATCAATAAATGACGGCTTAAGACCTTATGCTCCCCCTTGCTATGGCATGGGGGAGTTTTCAGATTTTGTTCTCATTACAGTAAGAACTCTTAACATGAAATCTACCCTCTTAGTGTTTTTTAAGTGCATGAAGTACTGCTATTTACAGGCATAATGTTGTTCATTAGAATTTCAGAACTTTTTTGGTCCTGCATAGCTGAAATTTTATACATATTGATTACCCACTTCCTATTTCCTGTATTCCATCTTCTGGCAACCACCATTCAGTTCTCTACTTCTATGATGCTATGGTCTGAAAGTGTCCACTTCTATCCCCAAATCCATGTATTGGAAACTTGATCCCCAATGCAATGGTGTTGGGAGGAGTTTAAGTCATAAAGAGTCAACTCTCATGCGTGGATCAATGCTGTTATAAAAGGGCTTGATGGAGGGAGTTTGTTCCTTCTGTCTTCAGCCATGTGAGGACACAGCGTTCCTCTCCTGCCATGGACACAGTGTGCAAGATGCCATCTTGGAAGCAGACAGCAGCTCTCAGAAAATGCTGTTGCCTTGATCTTGGACTTCTCAGCTTTCAAAACTGTGAGAAATGAGTTTCTCTTAATAAATTATCCAATCTGTGGTATTCTGCCATAGCAACACAAATAGACTTACACACATGAGTTTATTTTAGATGTCTCATATAAATGGAATTACACAATGTTTATCCTTATTCCACTTAGCATAATTTCCTCCAGTTCTATGCATGTTGTGTCTTGCAGGATTTCCTTCATTTTTTAAGGCTGAATGGTATCCCATCATGCGTCTATACCACTAATACCCTGTCCTGTCACCCAGGTACTTTCTTTCTCACCTGGCAGAAGCTTGCAAAATTGTTGGTTACATAGTGTCCAGTTTTTAAAGAACTAATTTGTTAAACAAACCATACTAAAAAGAACTGTAATTTGCTTCACAAGTGCATTGCTGTTTTAAACTCTCTGTCTTTCCTATCTCAGCCTTTCTGGTACAGGAAGAAAATGATCAGGAAAGAGATTTCTTGATTTGCAAACCACTTCCTTAGCCTGTTCATATATGCCACAACTACAGCCATTTATACCCCCAAGGCACACAGTCTGGCTTCCTTTTGTCCCTTCTTTACAGTTCTTCCATGTGCTTTTGTTTGTTCCATCTCATATGCAGCGGTCCAGCTTTATCACATTCCTTTGTTCACAGTGTACTCTCAGGATGGGCGCAAACAGTTCTCCTTGTTCTCTTTTGTCTTCCTTTGCTCTTCCCCGTAGAACACACCCTTTTGGATAGGCCTCCACATTAGACAACCATTCTCATCAGTCATGCACATATCATTGTCCATGCATGTTTATGTACAAGCTGTATTATTTTCTGCTCTCATTTTTAACTTATGTAAGTACAGTTGTCTAGTACGTCACAACCTATTTCCTTTTTAAATCCAGTTCCATGTTTTCATTCTTTTTTTAATTCATAGACTGTTTTTTGAGGGAAGTAGAAGGTTAACATAAAGAATGAGTGGAGAATACAAAGAATTCCCTTTACTCTCATCTCCAACCATCTGCTTCCAAGCTTGTGGATTTCCCATTTTATTAACAACTTGCATTAGTGTGGTGTATTGTTTTTATAATTGATGAGCCAATGCTGATACATTATTACTATTGCAGTCCATAGTTTACATTAGGGCTCACTCTTGGGTTGACAAAACTATTAGGTCATGGTTCCACCACTCAGCACCACGAAAACCCTCCTGTGTTCTATCTAGTCACCTCTTGCTTTTTTCTCAAGCCCTGGCAATCACTGAGCTTTTTACTGTCTCGATAGTTTTGCCTTTTCCAGAAAAATTTTCAAAAGAATCATATGGTTGGAATCATACAGTATGTAACCTTTTCAGATTGGCTTCTTTTACTTAGCAATATGCTAAGGCTCCTTTAGTGCCTTGATATAGTCTAAATTTCCTTGCCATTTATATTAAAACATAATTGAAAAATAAAAATTGTATGTTTAAAGTATATAATATCATGACTTGATATACATAGTGAAATAAATAAAAATAATTAACATATCCTTCACCTTATATAGGTACCATTTTCGTGTGATAAGTACATTTAAGATTCACTCTCTTAACAATCCTCAAGTACATAATGTATTATGATGAACAAAAGTCACCACTCTGTATATTAGATCCTTAGAACTTAATCACCTGTCTAACTGGAGCTTTGTACCCTTTGACCAACATCTTCCCCTTTCTCCATCACACCCCCAGTCTTGGTAGCCACCTCTCGCTGTTTCTATAAATTTGCTGCTTTTAGATTCCACCTGTTCGGGAGATCATTTAGTACTTGTCACTCTGTGTTTGGCTTATTTCACTTAGAACAATGTCCTAATGGTTCATACAAGTTGTTGAAAATGACAGGATTTCCTTCCCTTTCAGAACTGAATAATTTCCCATAATATAATACACACACATATTCACGTTGTATGTGTGTGCAAACATGTATGTATATATGTATTTGTCACATTTCTTTTATCCATTCACCCACTATGGGCACTTAGGTTATTTCCATATCTTGGTTATATTGAACAATGCTGCAAAGAATATGGGGATACAACTATCTCTTTGAGATACTGATTACATTTCCCTTGGATACATACCAAAGTGGGATTTAAAGATAGTATGGTAATTCTATTTTTGATGATCAGTACTGTTTTCCATTAATGGCTGTATGAATTTACATTTCCATTATTACCCTTTTCTCCACAGCCTTGTTAACACTTGTAATCTCTTGTTTCTTGATGATAGTCATCTTTACCAATATAAGGTAATATCTCATTGTGGTTTTGATTTGCATTTCTCTGATGATTAGTGATATTGAACATCTTCTAATATACCTGTTGGCCATTTGTATGTCTTCTTTTGAGAGATGTCTACTCAAGTTCTTTGCCCATTTTGAGTCTTGTTTTCTTGCTATTGAGTTGTTTGAATTTCTTATATAGTCTGCATGTCAATCCCTTATCAGATGTATGGTTTGCAATGGTTTTCTCCCAATCTGATTTTTTCATTTTATTTATTGTTTCCTATTATACAGAAGCTTTTTAGTTTGATGCAATCTCAATTGTCTATTTTGGCTTTTGTTGTTCATGCTTTTGGGCTCACAGCCAAAGAGTTAGTGCTAAGAAAAATGCTAAGGAAATTCTTCCCTCTGTTTTCCTCTAGGAGTTTTACAATTTCATGTCTTACATTTAAGTCTTCAATCCACTTAGAGTTATTTTTATCCCATGGCAGAGATGACAATGTGATATAAAAGAGTCATCTTGTGGAAAATAATTTTTGAGATTTTTTTTCTAATTCCAGAGAATACTGGATCAGTGTAATTGGGATTTCTATTTTTAATATGATTTCTATTTTAACAGGGCTTCCACCTCTTGGATCCCACACCATGTTCTTAAAGTCATTGTTTAAATCTTGCAAAGGTTTGTTACCAGTCAAAAATTTGAACAAGATGTGGGACATGTTAGTAGTGGATCTAACATGCATGCCAAATGAATAAATGAGTAAATGTAGTAAAGATTGAGGATTGGATTTCCTTTCCCCATGAAGTTCCAAGTTTTAATAGCGGTATCTTAAAAAGATGAAATAAACAACCCTTGAATGCCCAAAGCCTCTAAACTTTAAAAGAGTTTTTGGTGTAACCAGAAATAGAGGGGATAACTGAGTAAGGGGAATTACCCAACCACCATTCAAAGGACGTCTCAGAGCAGTCCCAAATGTATCCATTTATATTTCAATTTTATTCCATTCATAGAAGTCATTGAAAGTCTACATATCTGGGGTTGGCCAGATGCTGTTACATAAGTACCCATTTTCTAAAGATTTATTTATTTATTTTGAAAGAGTGAGTGAGTGAGAAAGAGAATCTTCCATCCACTGGTTCACTCCCCATATAGCTGCAACAACAGCCAGAGCTGAGCCAATCTGAAGCTAAGAGCCATGATCTTCTTCCAGTCTACTATGTAGGTGCAGGGGCCCAAGCACTTGGGCAATCTTCTGCTGTTTTCTCAGGCATATTAAAATAGGAAGCTGGATCAGAAGAGGAGCAGCTGGGACTTGAACCAGCATTCACATGGGATGCTAGTGCCATAGGCTGTGACTTTACCTGCTATGTCACAGCTTTGGTCCCATAAGTACCTATTTTCACAGTTTAGGATGGAAAGCATGCATAATTAATATAACATGATACACTACGACAGGGTTTGCTCAGGAGGTGTTTACAGTGTTATTGGAGCCAGAAGTAGGAAATAATTCTTCCTGGGAGAATCCAGGAGATTTCCTACAGGAGTAGGTATCTGGTCTCAATCGTAGCTATGAGAAAGAATTCAGCAAATGGACTAGTAATATGAAGATTTAAAAAACCATAGATCAACCTCAATGTTATATATTACCAAGAGAAACAGAAATGACTAGGCAAATTTCCCAAGGCCACTTGCTTCAGGACATGTTACTAACACAGTAAAAGATCAGATGCAGACATAGCTTTCATCCATGCTTACATGTCACATTTTTCGAGGGCAGAGTCTTTTTCCCTTTCATTCTTAAGTTGTCTTAGTACATGTCTGTGTTGTGACAATCAGGGTTGATTGTCTTAGATTAGTTCTACTGTTGAGCTTAATTTTCCTTTTGAGCTGTTAACCATTCCAAATGTGCTTGATTCTGTGATCAATTTTGCTAAGGAAATTTTCTGTTTGGGAACGTGGGTAGCTTTCCATCCCTGTTTTTCTGCTAGCATTATACAGATTTAATAAGAACTCTGGTTACAGGAAATTTAGGGAGACAAAGAGATGTCAAACCAATATTGTGCTAGCATTTATTACCTCCTGAGCATATTGTGATCAACGAAGGAGAAATGACTTTTACCCAAGAGGTCAGAGGTAACAAAAGAAATGACGAAATACGCTTAATTGCAAAGCCTAATTTTTCCCTCTGCGACCCTTTCCCCTCTTAGCATTTTTATGGAAAGAAAGCATATATAGGGGATGTCTCCTCTCTGCCTTCTGGTCTTAGCTGAGATGGCACTACCATTTCATTCTCACGGATAATGAAGACTGCATGCTAAATTCTTGTTGCCATTTCCATAGCGAGGGTGATAATCCTAATTATAGAGTTCTAGAAAAGGTATTTGGGCAGGGCACAATGGGTATCTATGTATTTATTTCAAATTCAATGCTATGCATCTGAAAGAATAACAAACATGACAGCAGGGAAGGCATTTAAGTATGGTAGCCATGAAACAGACTCTTAGTCTCATGTAGATAATTGGCTTTTGAGAGTGAAGCTTCCAGGACCTCAGTTTTCTTGTCTACAAAATCAAAGTGGGCTATATTGTTCTCAAACCCTTTCTTTCTATTGTAAAATCTCCTTGGATTCTAGAGAAGGGATTTTGGACAGTGTTGTATTTTCCAAGTTTGAGGATTTCGGTAGAATTCTCATATTTAACACTATTATTTGCCCAATATGCCTTCTTATTGCTTTCTTACTAACAGAAAGCTAAAGTTTTTGGAGAGAGACATCACTGCAGCCAACATTAAGAGAAAATCACTTTTTGAACATGCTTTCTGAGCAGTTTTGGCCATGTGACATTCTTCCGGCCAAAGGAATCTAAGAAGTCTGTAGGAAACTCTAGGAAGACTTTTGCTTTTTCCAATAAAAACAAATGACAAATTGGTGTCCCCATCCCCCCTTTTCTCGCTTTAAATAAGGATGCAAGCAGCATCTTGTGACTTTATATTGCCTATAGCTGTGCAGCATTATTACCACAATTGCTAAATGACATAAACATGTCCCTCTTGGTTTAAGTGTCTGTAGTCGCAGCATCATCCACTCTCTTGGGATCTTGAAGGCCAACAAATGCAATTGAAATTAGGCTCTTGCCGGCTCGGCTCAATAGGCTAATCCTCCACCTTGCGGCGCTGGCACACCGAGTTCTAGTCCCGGTCGGGGCACCGGATTCTGTCCCGGTTGCCCCTCTTCCAGGCCAGCTCTCTGCTATGGCCTGGGAGTGCAGTGGAGGATGGCCCAAGTCCTGGGGCCCTGCACCCCATGGGAGACCAGGATAAGCACCTGGCTCCTGGCTTCGGATCAGTGCGATGCGCTGGCCACAGCGCACTGGCCACGGCGGCCATTGGAGGGTGAACCAACGGCAAAGGAAGACCTTTCTCTCTGTCTCTCTCTCTCACTGTCCACTCTGCCTGTCAAAAAAAATAAAAATAAAAATAAAAGAAATTAGGCTCTTTAGAGTGAAGATGCCCAACATCTTCAAATGTTAAATGTTTATATTATAATCTTACTTACTTTGTAATCTATAAATTAGAGGTTATTTTGAATATGTGTGGGAAAAAAACAGACTATTCCAGGGCATCTACACCATATACCTATTGATTGTGTGTCCACGAACAACTCAGAGTACACGGAGGAAAAGGGGTGTTTATGACAAAATTTGAACAGAGGAACCGGCGCCATGGCATAGTAGGTTAATCCTTCACCTTGGTGTTGGCGTGCGTCCCATATGGGCATCAGTTCGATTCCTGGCTGCTCTTCTTCTGATCTAGCTCTCTGCTATGGCCTGGGGAAACAGTAGAAGATAGCCCAAGTGCTTGGGCCCCTGTACCCACGTGGGAGACCTGGAAGAAGCTTCTGGCTCCTGGCTTTGGATTGGCCCAGCTCCAGCTGTGTGGCCATTTGGGGAGTGAACTTACAGATGGAAGACCTTTCTCTGTCTCTTCCTCTCACTATAATGTCTGGCTTGGCCCAACCTTGGCTGTTGTGGGCATTTGAGGAGTGAACCAGTAGATGGAAGATCTCTCTGGCTCTCAAATAAATAGATTAATAAATAAAAGGAATGTGGCAGAGGAGCAGGCATTAGATTTACTCTGGCGATTAAGGTGAAAACCCTCGGAATACCTGGGTTCAGTTCCTGGCTGTAGCTACTGATTCGAGCTTCCTGCTAATACAGATCCTAGGAGGCAGTGGTGATTGCTCAAGTAATCGGGTTCCTACTCCCCTGGAAGACCTAGATTGAGTTCCTGGCTCCCAGAATATCCCCTATCCTGCCCCAGCCAATGTGAGCATCTCGGGAGTGAACCAGCTGATGGAAGTCCTCTTCCTGTCTCTCAAATAAGAAACTCTCCCTCTGCTATAATTCTACCTCAAAAATAAAATCTTAAAAAAATAAATTAAAAATATTTGAACAGAAACCTCTCTCAATAGAGTTTCAATTCTCTTTGTCCTGCAACTAGCTTTTGGAGTTCTTTTGTTTCCACAGGATGACACACCAAATCACAACAAGATAGTCCATATTCATAACAGTTCCTCAGAAAATGCTTAGCCCATAGGGGCATATAGATAATGGTGAGATCATAGGGTCATAGGCATCTACATGAGATTTTACTTTTTTGGAACAGATAAGATGCCTTTATTTCTTAAAGTTAATCAAATACTTAGTTGATGAAAATATATATTGTATACAACATGTTGTATATGTTGAAATATGTACACATTGTTGGAATGGCTAAGTTGAGCTAATTAACATATACATTATCTCATATACTTAGTTACTTTGTAGTGAGCACACTTAAAATCTACTGTCTTAGAATTTTGAAGAATGTACCATGCAGTTATTAACTGCAGTCACAGGGTTGTGCAACAGATCTCATAAATACATTCCTTCTGTCTAATGGTAATGTTGTATCCTTTGACCAGAATCTCCCCAACCTCTACCTTCAGCCAGCCCCTGTTAACTGTCATTCTACTCCCTACTGCTATGAGTTCTTTAAGACTTCTTTAATAAAATAGCATCCTGCAGGTGAAAATCTACCCTCCTTTACAGGAGACCAATATGGCATCTACAGTGCATGTGGAGAAAGACATATTTATAGATTTTATTCTTAAAGACAGAGGGAAAACTGAGAATACAGAACTATAAATAATCCCAAATAATTTTTATCTGTTTTTGTAAGCAGTTAATAACAGTTTAGATATATATTCATACACATGCTGATACTCCATATATGAGCATGTATGTTATACACTCACTAACACATAAATCTCTTCAGCTTATTATTTTCTTAATCATAGAAATACAGATGTGTGGAAGGTGGTACAAAAGAAAGGCAGATAAACATAAACAAAAGTTAGCAGTAATTAATTTCTTGACAAATATACAGAGTTCACCCACATAGGAAGTACACTGCCTGGTGCTTCATCATAGCTCCTGTTGTCAGAAAGGGACAGCCTGAGTATAGGGCAGCACAGTGACGGGAAACCACCACACTGCTGCTTAGAAGCACTCCATGGCTTAGAGGTACATTGCGCTTCCCCGACCACACAGTCACCCTCATGGGAACCCTTGATGTATGGGCTATCAATACTCCATGTGTTTACAGAGAGATCCCCAACTGGGATCTCCTGCTGGAGGAGCTACTACATAGGATCGAGCACACAATACATTTCAATTAAAGCAGGAGGGAGTTACTGATTTATCAGGTGTAATAAGGAGCTAAAAGATGTGCCTAGGATGTAAGATTTGAAGATAAATATATCAATAATAGACAGTAGATTTCTAGGTACCTGACAACTTGGAACAGATCGTGCTGCATTTTAATTCAAATCTAGGTGAAATCAGGTTAAAATAATTGGCTGATTTGTCAGGACAAAAGAAGGAAGGACTCAGCCTGAGGAGGTAGTGTAGTGATCAGCGGTGCAAAGTGGAAATGTGAGAATAGCGTACTAATTTTGTAAAATCCCAGGTAGATTGGCAATTATTATGAATGAATGCTATGGCATTTTAAGTGCATGGCCTCTCGACAAATATGGTTCAAAACCTTCTCTGGATCTGTAATCAGGAAGGAGATTGCAAGTAGGAGAGAGGGACTTGATGAAGCCCCTGTTCTCTTCTGCCCCTAAAATGCTATCTTCCCTCCAAGAGTTTCTGAAGGCTTCTCATTCCTACTGTCGTCAACATGCTCACCTGTCACTGTTCTGCAATTCTTCTTTCAGCATTCTACTCTAGTAGAAACCTACACCCTTCTTTTTTTGCCCTTCACTATATTTTCGAGAAGACAAAACAATGCAGAGAAATAGTTTTGTCCAAGGGAAACAATAATGACATCATTGCAGAGTACATGGTAAAAAAAGACACGAAAATTGAAAATAAACTTATGAAGTAGAATGTTGTTGGTTTTTTTTTTGGGGGGTGGGGCCTGTTTTCTTTTTAAAGAGTTTATTTATTTATTTGAGAGTTATAATTATAGACAACGAGAGAGAGAGACAGAGAGAAAGGTCTTCCATTGGTTCACTCCCCAAATGACCGCAATGGCCGGAGCAACACCAATTTGAAGCCAGGAGCCATGCACTTCTTCCTGGTCTCCCACGTGGGTGCAGGGGCCCAAGGACTTGGGCCATCTTCTACTGCTTTCCCAGGCCATAGCAAAGAGCTGGACTGGAAGTGGAGCAGCCGGGACTAGAACCCGTGGTGCCACAGGCGGAGGATTAACCGAGTGAGCCATGGCACTGGCCCTCTGTTTTCTTAAAATTACTATATTTTGCCCTGCAAATGGTTAGAATTACAATAGTTTCTTTGGATTCTTGATCTTCTTGTGCACTACATTGTATGTAACATTTTATTTGTCCTTGTTGGAATCCTCTCTTGGACCATTTGCCCTTATTTCAGGGAAAAGCTAAAGGTCTTATGTCAATGCTTTAACCTCCTTTGGGCGTTTCATTAAATTCGTTATCATTGCTCTTCTACTGCTGATGGTTGGATTGTCTGCTTGTATAAACTAAGGCTTAATGTCTATGTCACGGGAAATAAGCGACAATGCCTTGATCACAGTATATACATGTGATTGTATTGGATTTTAATCCATTTAGTCCAGTCACAAAACATGTTGTTTCAATAAACTTCAACCACCAAAAACCTCAATAATTTTAAATTAATTCACTTTTTCTATTGTAAGCTGTGAAGGTCACTCATAGCTCATAGCACTCATAGTTCATAATATTACTACATTTTTTTGCACTAAAAATTTCTTTTAAGCCACTCAAGGACTCTTGACAGCTTTATTTGCAAAACCCCTTTAAAAAGTCCTGCCTCCCTTTTCCATATTTCCTCTACAAAAAGCTTTTTCCTGACCCAAATCAATGCACCCCCTCTTTCTCTACCTCTCTCTTTTCTTTTATTCTGCATCTCAAAGGCCTGAATGATCATACTGGCTGAGCATGAAAATGCTGTCTCCTAGGCAGGTTGTTGGTGAGGGTGGGAGGGAGGAGAGAGACACTGAGGAGGCAAAGACCGGGTCATTTTTAGTGGTGGAGAAGAGGAAAGATTCGGATCCTCTAGACATTGAACATTTTTGTTCTTTTTCACTGAGAATAAGATTACGTATTCTAGGCTGGGGAAGGTCAGTGTGTCTGGTCTTCCTGAGTGGGTTTATGGGCCAGACCCCCCTGCTAGTCCCTCCTTGCTCGCCATCCCTCTACCCACCCACGTTCCTCAGGTAGAATGGATGGACCAGGTCCTTCTCCGATCCCAATATTATCTGTTTTTAATTCTTTGAGTTGTTTTACTGGTAAAGTGCAGCTCTCATATTTGGAGTCTCAGCCACCAAAAGCCTTGACAGTATCAATAGTAACTGCAATTCTTTCAAGTTCATCAAATCTCCTTTTCTCCATTACAAACGAGAAAAATCCTTGTTGCCAATGGTTTTGAGATGGTAGCTGGGTTTTTCAGGTGCTTTTCCCCCTAAGGCATATTTAACATTGGCCTCAGATATGTGAATTTGACTTTAATATGGCTTTTAAGGAAGGAATATAGAGCTCAAAATAGCAAAAGCACATGTGAAATAGTTGCGGGAATTGAGAAGATAAGATATTGGAAATGTGGGAAGTAAATTCTTTTTTGAAATTTTCAATACACTTTCTGGATCAGCAGTCCTCCCTCCCCCCTCAACATGAAACTCTATGGTTTGCAGGAACACACTGGTTTAATAAAATTGGCCTTCTTCCTTCTACTAAAAGTTTACCTGCGAGAGCCCCGAACATAATAAAATCAGATTATGAAGGCAATCATATTTACTTGTAATAAATCAAATCTTGCAGACATCAGTTAAGTCTCCCTACTGCACTGGGACAATATCATGCGTGCATACATCAATACCTGAGGTGTCAGAAATATATTTCATAAGTTCAGAAAAATTGCACATACACTTGCAGCACCATTATGAGCAGTGAATTTGTAATGTGAACATTATGATGTATAAAGTGGCTTTGTTCCTACATTTAATAAGCACTGCATGTCAAGCCCACAAACATAATGGAATTTGCTGGTGATTTCTTACCATTAAATGTAGGTTATTGTTTTCAGGAAAAAAAAAGAACTTTTCCGTGCTTTGCTAACATTATCCATTTCTAAGCACACAACCTCCTTCATTCAACAGAGTAGCAGCCTATTTAAATTAGTAAATAAATAAATAAATAAATAAAGCCAGACCCACCACTGTGACATTAAATTAGGTTGGACTAAAATAACCGCTAGCCCCACTCTTTGTCTAGGATTAGCTGCTACGAATCGCTGTGTATTTCTTTTTCAAAGACATCTTTTAAAATTACAGCAGGCCAATAGCCCACTCCCCACCCCCCACAACATACACATACACTTAGGTAGAAAGGTCCCAAATTATATGGCATTTTCAGGATAGCATCACTGAAATCTTATGGTTCTTTCCTTCAGTCCAATACTTTAAATTGTTAGTTTATTTATAAGGATGACAAAATGGAATTTGAATTTAACCATAGTAAAATTGGTAGTAGTGATTTGGGGGGATTAGTTCATATATGTTTTTAAGATTTTTTTAAACATTTTTTAGGTTTACTGTAAGAATAATATATGCCATTCTGTTGAGAAACTGGTTAGTGAGAAATAACAATAAATGTAGAAAACCCATTCCTTCATTTAATTTTTGGAGAAAGCACTTTCTCAGAAACCTATGTTATGAGGTCTTGCTGCATTAGTCTAGTAGTTCATGTTCTCGTAGGGCAGGGGGAACCATTAGAGACATCACAGGACTAGAAGGGGCAGCAATAGCATTGACCAGTCTGTGTGGGGTCAGTGTGTGATGCAGGAAACCAGTGCCTTTCTGGAGTACCTACCTGATGGTGCTGGCATTGAGCTTTCTACTGGGCAATAAAAGAACCATCTATCTGGCAAGTCCATTGCTTTTCACTTGCACAGATTCCTTAGCAACTTCTTTTTCATTCTTTCCCAGGCTGTTCCCCACCTTTCTATTGGATCTTTTCTTTCTCATTCCATTTCATTTGCATTGGAGTTCATCCTAGGTGGCTTGATTGTTTTAAGAATTTTGGTTTGAGGAAGTCTATCCTCACATGATAAGGGGACCAGGCAGTGACTCCTCACAAAGGGGTCACTGACAATACAGATCCTGGCATGTGCTCCCGTGAATGCTTCCTGACCACAGATGTGAGGTAGCAAAGACAGAAGAGGGAACCCAAAGAACTGTGAAGAGGGCTAGGTTTTGTACTTGCATAGAATACAGACAGGGGAAGAAAGGCCTGGCTCATACACTCCACTCTCTGGGAGGAAGGAAACTCATTACTGCTTAATTTTGCTCTTTAGATTCTGTCCAAGGAAATTTCAAGCACCTCTCTAAGAAGTTCAGAATTTTTACTTACCATAGAGTATTTTTAAACAGAACATTTCACCCCTTTCAATGTCTTAGAAATAGGCATTTCCATTCACAACTTCTCTCAAAGATGCTACTTCAAAAAACACCCACTCTGGGTCTCAGGAACAGATTGGGATTTAAAGAGTCCCGTGTCTTATTGTTCATAATACTTAGGCCAGATACGTATACTGTGGAAAAGCAGCGTTTGGGGCCGCAAGAAATTGAAAACACTGATTTCATTGCCCTGAAAACTCAAGGATAAAAGAGGAGCAGGAGTACACAGAAAGAAAGCAAGGCGATAAGCCGACACTGCTTCAACACCTGCCACTCACCTGGCTTTGCTCCAGCTTCCTCTCATGTCTCTCACTACACCATGACCCTCTGAGGCAACGTTCAAGATGATCTCCGTAGTCGTGGACTGACTGGCGATACTATAAAGAGAGACACACACCATGATGCTAAGGATCAGGACAATGTTTTTCACACTAGGGCCCCTCTGTTCCAAAGCCTGCATGATTAACCACTGCACTCTCTTCCTTACTCATCAGACTATAAAGAAAAGCAACTGTCTGATTTTTTTTTCCATTTTATTTTCAAATTCATGTAACTAAATCCAATACGATCTTAAGACCTCGAGACTTGACGGGCTTTACTTCCTTCCCCTATTGCTAAATAGTTGATGATAGGAAAGCAAATTCTAGTGGTGGGTTTCATTTTCAATTATCCAATTACATTTTTCTGGGATTAATAATGTATTTTTTTTAAGCAGCAAAGCTTAAAATATTAAGAGGTGAAACATCTCTCCCATGTCTGAGTTGGGAAGCTGTTATGACCTGAATGTTTATATCCTTCAAAATGCAGATGTTGAACTCCTTGTCCTCAAAGTGATGGTATGAAGAGGTGGGACTTTGGTGATTAGGTTATCAGATCTGACCCAATATAAATGAGATGAATGTCTTTATAGGAGGGGCCCCCTGAGAGAACTCGCATTTCTTCTGCTGTAAGAGGACAAGATCAGAGGACACTTGTATATGAGAGAACAGTCCCTCATCACACACTGAATCTGCTGGTGACTGGATCTGTGACTGCCTCGCTTCCAGATCTGTGATAAATAAATTTGTTTGCACACTACCTAGTTGATGGCATTTTGTTGTAAAAGCCTGAATAGGCTAAGACAGAAGCTATGATATATGTGATTAAGAATTAATTGGTTTCTTAATTATCTTCATTCTTTTTCAGTTTTAGGTATTAAGATGATGCAGGCTTCATAGAAGGAGTTTAGGAGTATTCCCTCCTTTTTGATTATTTTGAATAGCTTGAGAAGAATTAGAATTAGTTCTTTAAATGTCTGATAGAATTCATCAGTGAAGTCATCCTGGGCTCTTCTTTATTGGGAGGGTCTTTATTACTGATCCGATCTCTGTCTTGGTTATTGGTCTATTTAGGTTTTCTATACCTTCAGGACTCAGTTTTGGTAGATTGTATGTTTCTAGGAATGGGCCAAGATGTGATAAGCCAGCCAGGAGAAGAATGCAGCAGGGGCTCAGCCCTGGAACACCCATACTTCAGAAATCCTTTTTATCTCCCCCTAAGTGGATATCTGCATTACTTCTTACTTTAGTGCTTCAAGATTCTGTATGTTCGACATGTACTGTCTGAAGGATAAAAATCATTAGTCCAAATTCTGATAGTTAAAAGCTTTTTTCCCCATAGGAACTGAAGTGTGTTCACCAGCAAACACATTTTAAACATATAGCTTGTAAACTTTGAGGACAGTTAACCAAACCTGTGACAAATCATGCCTTAACCCCCTGTCCCCTTCTCCCCTACCCCCCAACCCTCCAGGACTCTGTTACACTGATACCTGTTACACTGATACTTGAACTTGTACCTTATGGCTTTTGCTATCTTTTTTTTTTTTTAAAGATTTTATTTATTTATTTGAGAGGTAGAGTTACAGACAGTGAGAGGTAGAGACAGAGAGAAAGGTCTTCCTTCTGTTGGTTCACTCCTCAGTTGGCCGCAATGGCCGGAGCTGTGCCAATATGAAGCCAGGAGCCAGGAGCTTCTTCCTGGTCTCCCACATGGGTGCAGGGATCCAAGGACTTGGGCCATCTTCCACTGCTTTCCCAGGGCACAGCAGAGAGCTGGATTGGAAGAGGAGCAGTCGGAACTAGAACCAGTGCCCATATGGGATGCCAGTGCCATGGCGCCAGCCCCTGCTTTTAACTTTTCACTATATGTTTATATTTTAGTTATACTTTCAGAGTTTGATACAAAGTGAGTGGCTCTGTATGGTATCAAGTTGGCTAGAGTGACCTACTGCTATTCTCAGAATTCCCTTTCCTGCATGTTTCTGGCTAAGGTGGGCCAGCAGAGATTTCGTGTGAGGTTTAGTGGGCAGAAGCTCAGCGGTAGCCCTGTGTGTCTCTTCTGGCTCATTTCATTTGTGCAGAGAACCAGACAGGCTGGCCGCTGCTCCTTTTCCCACCCCTTTCCTGGATCCTCACTCAGCAGCTCCAACTCCTGAACCAGGTTAGAGTTGAGCCCCATGATGGAGTCCACCATCTTCAAAATTCCCATCACACCAAGCTCAGGGCCAATGAGAGCTGACAAAGGCTCACTCCATGCTTGTGCGTTCTGCCTCCTGTGTATTGGTTCCAGGTTGTTCTTACTCTCCCTGACTGTCATAGGTTGAATTGTGGCAACCAAGAAAATATTTTTAAGCACTGATTTATCTGAATGTCAGAGTTACAGAGAGAGGGGGAGAGATCTTGTATCTGATGATTCACTCCCTAAATGGCCACTAGTCAGGACTGGACCAAGCTAAAGCCAAAAGTCCAGAGCTTCATCTGGGTCACCCACGTAAGTGGCAGGGGCCCATGCACTTGGGCCATCCACTGCTGCTTTCCCAGGTACATTAGCAGAGTGTGGATTAGAAGTGGAACAGTCGGGACGTGAACTGGGGCCTATATGCTGGCCTCACAAGCAGTAGTTTAACCTGCTGTGCCACAACTCCATTCCCCCCAAGAAAAATAGATTGCGGTCCTTATCCCTGGTTAGACCTTATTTGGAATAAGATATTTACAGAGATGTTAAAGTAGTCATATAAATTCATCCAGTGTGATCCAATGTAATATAACTGGCATCCTTATAAAAAGGGGAACTGTAGGCAGAGACATGCAGAGAGGGGAAATGATGTGAAGAAACCCAGAGAGAACGGCAAATGAAGGTGGCGAACTAGAGTGGTGTGACCACAAGCCAATGGATGCGGGTGATGACTGGGAAATACCAGAAGCCAGGAGGGATGCATTGGAGCATATTCTCTCTCCCACCTCAGAAGGGACCAACTATGTGGCCAATGTTTTGATTTTGGACTTCTAGTCTTTAGAATCTTATGGCAACAAAATTCTGTTGTTCTAAGCCACCCTCTTTGTGATATTTCATTTTGGCAGCCCCATGGGCTTCAAGCTCCAGTATCTGAGGCTAGGACAACAGTCTGATAAAGATGACCTCAGCAGCTTCCATAAGTCCCTGGATCAATTCCCTAGTGGATTTGCTTCTCTGATTGGGCTCTAACTGATAGGAAGAAAATAAATTAGTTTTAAAGTATCCCAAAAGTTTTGGGCACAGTTGTATAATACAAAATTTAAAGGCAACAAGGAAAGGAACACTACCGTGATATTAAGAAATGGAGTAAACTTAAATCTGAATCAATACAAAAGCTTCAGCTTGGGCCCGGTGCTGTGGCACAGTGGGTTAACGCCCTGGCCTGAAACACTGGCATCCCATATGGGTGCTGGTTCGAGACCTGGCTGCTCCATTTCCTGTCCAGCTCTCTGCTATGGCTCAGGAAAGCAGTAGAATATGGCCCAAGTCCTTGGGCCTCTGTACCCACGTGGGAGACCGGGAAGAAGCTTCTGGCTCCTGGCTTTGGATCAGCACAGCTCCGGCCATTGCAGCCATCTGGGAAGTGAACCATCGGATGGAAGACCCCTCTCTCTCTCTGCCTCTCCTATCTCTATGTAACTCTTTCAAATAAATACATAAATCTTTAAAAAAAAAAAAAAAAGCTTCAGCTTTTTCTTCTAAACATCCTAGCTATGCAATTAAACTTGTTTGATGATTTTACCTGTGTCGACAAAGCACATTAGCAATGGCCACCTATGTTTTTATTGTTTAAAAGCAATAATTCTAATTTTTATCAAATGACTAAAGAAACCTTAAACAATTTATTCTCTTTCCAAGTAAGTTGAATACAAGTTCAGGGAACATAATCCCACGTATTGCTTTACGTAACATAACTATCACTATTAATATTATAATTTTCTGTGGAAAAAAAATCTCAATACTTGGCAGATAATACTTTATTAAAACTTTACCATTGTCTTTCTGAGCTAAGAGATGGTACAATTAATTATCACTGCTTTCAACACAAACAGGGGCCAGTAGCCTGGTATTTGCTGAAATCCCTGGGCTAGTGTTTTTGTTTTACGAGAACAGCAAATTTCTATTCACATTCTTAATTTTCTGGGATTTTTATTAAAAGTATTACAGGGGCCGGAGCTGTGGCTCTCTTGGTTAATCCTTCGCCTGTGGTGCCAGCATCCCATATGGGTGCCAGGTTCTAGTCCTGGTTGCTTCTCTTCCAGTCCAACTCTCTGCTGTGGCTCGGGAGGGCAGTGGAGGATGGCCCAAGTGCTTGGGTCCCTGCACCCGCATGGGATACCGGGAGGGGGCACCTGGCTTTGGATCGGCACAGTGCCGGCCATGGCGGCCATTTGGGGAATGAACCAACGGAAGGAAGACATTTCTGTCTGTCTCTCTCTCTCTCACTGTCTATAACTCTACCTGTCAAATAAATAAATAGAAAAATAAATAAATAAATAAAGTATTACAATAATTGTTTTTCTTTAAATTTCAAAATTGTTTTGAGTTTAGGCCAAAGAAAATCTATTGGTTCCCAAGCCCTACAAACTAACAATAAAGAAATGTGTTTAAGATTATTTTCTCCATAAACAACACTATTCAATATCTCAAATTCATCCTTGGATTATCACAATCCTATTTTTATACAACAAGGTATCATCTTATAAATTATCATTTGTTCTTGCTTATTCATTTGTGTTAAATACTTCAAAAGTTATTCAGAAGCTGAGACTGAACCACTTGTAATGCATTTTTTTTAAGCAGGTTTGGCAAAACAGAAGATTCACTGGTCATCCTTAAAACACTGCTTTATTGTCATTAATCAGGTCATCAGTTAGCTATAAACTCTGAGAAGTATTCCAACCCCTCTCCATGCAGATTTGTGAATTTAATATCTTTTCTAAGGTAGAGCACAAAAATAAATCTAATCAGTGCAAGCCCACAGCATCTAATGGCTTTAAACCTGGTTCTGGTGTTGCTTCTTCACTTGCTGCCATATAACTTATTTATGTTAGTATGTAGAACTTTGGTATAGAATATTCATCATTTTGTCAAATTCCATTTCCCTTTTTTATCCTGTTCTGCCTACTGCAACCAATATAATTACCTACTACATCCATTAAAATACATGACAACTTTCCTGCCAAGGGGCCCCTACATAAGAGGTGTTTTTCCTTTATAATAGTCTGTTCTGTTTCAATTGTCTTTTTAGAACATTAAGATATAGGGGGAAATGTAGTAAGCTATTTTACACCAGAGATCTTTGACAGAGTAGCAATTAGTTACTGGATTATTTTAACTTTCCTATGCAAATTAACTTATTTGCTTGGATAGTGAAAATAGTGAGCTTAAAGTTAGCTGCAGGGGGTGACATAATTATGGTTGTTACGAACAAAATATTTCTGGTTAAGGAAATCATAGAAATTTTTGCAGAAAGAGAAATCAGGAAGGGAAAGTATTAAATACATCAATCAGAGCTGTTGGAAACGAAGTAAGACAATTACTTCTGGAAGTGGAGAAGGAAGGAGGGGAGGAGGAGAGAGTAGGAGTATAAGGAGAGAGGGAGAAGGATTCATATTCCAGGAAACCAATACATGGGAAATAGATAATGCTTTTCTGCCATGAATTATCAAGTTGTAATGTTTGCAACCAAATAATTAGTTTACTTGGTTACAAATATCACTTTATTCCACAAGAGAACTCACAGGCAAAGCCAGTGATATAGCCTACGATGGAATAAAGCCTATTACTAAGTTAAAGTTAAAATCAGAACTGGCCATTGAATCAGACTTAATAGAACTAAATTTGGGGTGTTCACATATGAAGGTACTTCAAAAACCTTGTGGAAAAAGGAATTAAAAGATGGGTTTATTTTGATTAAAAAAACCTTCAAATCCATGGATAGTTTTTTTCATAAAATACATTTTACATAAAATTTTTTGAATACCTGTTATATGTGTTTGTGTTTCTTTTATTTATGGGCTGAATTGTCTGTTTCTGAAGAAACAAAGCAGTAACTAACGTAGCATTTCTTAAAATGCATTCACTTGGATAGAAAGGCGACCTTGCCAGGATTCCTCATGTATGAGAAGCCAATTAGTTCATTTTCAGGAGGCCTAGCTTCTGGTTCTAATTTTACCATCGTTTTGTTTCTCACTTTGAATAAATGATTACTTGGAAGATCTCAATTTCTAGAATTGTAAAGAATTTGGGGTAGATTGTTTTTTCAAACTTGATTTTCAGTCACAAAACAATTTGTTCAAGCAGAAATCATTCCTGGAAACCCAGGTGCAAAACTTGAGCTACTCTCCTTGAAGCTGAGAGCTTTGGAGTCTAGCTGAACTTCAGTGTTCTGCTCCTGCCCCTCCCCAATCTCAAACATCGTGGATGGGGCAGCCTCTCCTAAAACTGCAAACTTGGTGAAATTAACCACCCTTCGTAGGATATTCTTTTTGCAAAAAAATTATCAATAGAAAGTAACAGATTTCATGCATTCCATAGGTACAATTCCAAGAAGGCAACCACACTTCCCTCACTCTCTTGCTCTCCCCTAAGTCCCCCTCCGTCCCTCCTCTCTCTTCATCTGTCTTTACAAAGCCATATTTTAATCATTTTAATTGACTCTGTATTCACCTGCTTAATTTCCCACTAATCAGAATATTCAACAAGAAAAAAATTAGGAAGATCACAGTTCCACAGGAGTATAAACAAGGATTAAAAATGACAACCATATCCCAAAATAACCACTTCATCTCTCTATATTGTTTGGCACTCTATATTAACTGTCACATATCAGAGAAAAAAATATGATATTGCTCTTTTTTATATTGACTTATTTCAACAAGAATAATGGTTTCCAGTTGCATTCATTTTATAGCAAAAGAGAGGACTTCATTTTTTATGGATGAGCAGTGTTCCATAGTATATGTGTGTTAGGTATATGCCTATATAGTATATGCCTGTTAGGTCTTCCTTTGCTGTTGGTTCACCCTCCAATGGCCGCCACAGCCAGCGCGCTGCGGCTGGCGCACCGCGCTCAACTGAAGGCAAGAGCCAGGTGCTTCTCCTGGTCTCCCATGCGGGTGCAGGGCCCAAGCATTTGGGCCATCCTCCACTGCCTTCCTGGGCCTCAGCAGAGAGCTGGACTGGAAGAAGAGCAACCAGGACAGAACCGGTGCCCCAACCGGGACTAGAACCCAGATTGCCAGTGCCGCAGGCGGAGGAATAGCCTAGTGAGCCACGACACCGGCCCCTTAATCAATTTTCAATTTACCATATTGTTTAATTTTAATAGCTCTTTTTATATTTTAATTAAAACTTCCTTGTTTTATCTTATTTGTTTAAGAAGGGGTTGGAGAGAGAGAGAGAGACTTCCCATCTTCTGGTTTGATCCTTAAATGCCTGGGAGCCAGAAACTCAATCTAGATCTCCTATGTGGTTGGCAGGAACCCAAGTACTTAAGGCATCACATGTGGCCTCGTAGGGTATGCAGTAGCAGGAAGCTGGAATTTTAAGTAGAGCTAGAACTCAAATCTAGGCCCTCTGATACAGGATGCAGGTGTCCCAAGCAGCATTTTAACTGTTGTTTCAAAAACCCTTCCTTTCATATTTATTTTTAAATTTATGAACATCTCCTTTTAAAAACAACTAGCATTATTTTTATTATTGTGATTAAGGCAATAATGATATTTTTTTTATTTTTTATTTCTTGACAGGCAGAGTGGACAGTGAGAGAGAGAGACAGAGAGAAAGGTCTTCCTTTGCCATTGGTTCACCCTCCAATGGCCGCCGCGGCTGGTGCGCTGCGGCCGGCGCACGGTGCTGATCCAATGGCAGGAGCCAGGCGCTTCTCCTGGTCTCCCATGGGGTGCAGGGCCCAAGCACTTGGGCCATCCTCCACTGCACTCCCTGGCCACAGCAGAGAGCTGGCCTGGAAGAGGAGCAACCGGGACAGAATCCGGCGCCCCAACCGGGACTAGAACCTGGTGTGCCGGCACCGAAAGCGGAGGATTAGCCTAGTGAGCCGCGGTGCCGGCCCAATAATGATATTTTAAAATATAATTTTCTCTTCTACCCTTTATATTGTGAATCCTCAGGATTCCTTTTTGGTTCTTGCTTATTTTGGTCTTGTTTTTTTTCCAAGTTAAGAATTTCCTTCAATCTCTGGTGGTCCTTAGCTCTCTCATTCACATTTGAGGACCTGAAGAGTTTTGGGAAACTCCTATATCAATGATCAGAGCTTCTCAGGTGATCTAAAAGGAACTGCTTGTTTTCTTGATAGAGTCCTAACTATTCTATCAGGCTGATCAATGAGGAAAAATCCGTCAGTCTTCTACCTGGGACTATAAATATGGCTGCCAATATTCTGTGTGCTAAAGGAGGAAAGGGGTTGATAATTTTCCTGTCTCTATTAGACATTAACTTAGTCTCTGTTTGTAACCTTGCCTGATATGCTCAAGTTTATGCTTGCTCTGGTTGCAGAAAATATATGTCTTACCTTGTAGTCTTTTGCTAGAACGGAGGAGGGATAGATGCCTACTTACATGAGGTTAGGAAAGGTGATTGAGCATGGATTGGCTACATAATTTGCAGGGCTCTGTGCAAAATGAAAATGTCCAGCCACTTGTTCAAACTTACATGAATTTCAGATGACAGCAACAAAGCATTAAATTGCATGGGATCTTCTATGAAGCCATTCTTGGATTTAGACATCTAACTACTTTGTAAACGAACCTTAAATGAATTACATTTCTAGGCCTACCTTCACTCCCAGTTCTTCCGAGGCACCCAGTGTCTTCCATGGCTAAGTTTCTTATGTTTCTGTAGCACAAATGAGATTGCTTCTTGGCTTTCCTCTTCTTCCCTAAGGCTCCTTATTCACAGCAGTTGATTTTCCTGTTGCTCTTCTGTAATCTTTGATTTTGAACCTGCAAAATTCAGTTGATATCGCTCATTAGATGATCTCTCTTACCCGTTTCTCTTTGTCTCTACGAATGTTTGTATTCTTTTTACAGGTCTGTTTTCTCCCATTTTACCAGTGTGTGGGGAGAAAGCTAAAATAAGTGCTTTTCTTATGTCTGCCATATTTCATTACAATTTGAATTTTAGTTTTATATTCCTCACAATATCCTTCTCCATTGATTTTCTTACAGGTTTATACTTTCTATAAGGATCAGAGTCTTCCTTGGGTTAATATATTTTTATGCTCCCCCCTCAACATTTTAACATAAAATCTTCATATTAACAAACAATAATAAAGTTATAAATGCTAGTAATAGCTGCTCACTTATTTTGGTCAACTAACTGAATCATATTTTAGGATGTGCTGTCCATCTTAAAGTATCTACACTCTTTAAGTATTCAACATTGAACAAATGCTTGTTGAGTAATTCCAATGAATGTGGTACTGCTCTGAATGCTTGATTATATATTTATAAAACATCATTTAGTAGTCTTAAAACTACCATTGGTGGTGTCTTGGAGTAAACTGACTTTAGCTGTGGGAAGAAAGCTGGAAGTCCATTTCCAGTTTGTCTCTCATCAATGCCTTCTTGCTAATAGACAAACTAGTTCTAAAAGGCAAAAATTAGGACTCCTACAGTTTCTTCAGAGGAAAAGGTAATGGATAATTTTCAGGGTCAGTTACTATCCTTTTTTACTTCTGTCCCTCTCAATAATGATAATAAAATTGTAGATTTGATTGAATATCTACATTGTGTCCAGAGCTGTACTATCTGTTCTATTTTAATCCTACAGTAGTAATTCTGAAAAATAAGTGTATATAGATATAGGAATTAAGGTTCAAATGGATGAAGTCCATTTGTCCAAATTCAAAGTGTACACGAGAGAGCAAGATTTTGGGTCCAGTTTTCTCCTATTCCAAAGTCCATGTTCCAACCAAACATTCAGAGACTGTGGTTATGATGCAACCGATTAGATTACTTTGGTATATGTTTATTAATGATTTTTTGATGGCAATGTTGATGGCTAACTGATTATCTGATTATAAAAAGAGTGGGGTAAGCAAGTAAATGTATCAATAAAACTAGTTATATTAAACAGGAGTATTTGAAAAAACTAACTTTCTGCAAAGACATTCACAGGACTCTCTGATGTCTTACAGCTGAGCTCTCACAGCAGCTCATCAAATATGATGTCATGAAGCCTCAAGTTTAGCAAAGAAGCTAATGAGAATGGTATCACGATCATCGTTCATTTTTCTGTTACTCATTCGTTATCCTCCCAGAAAAGTCAACTCAACTGAACCCTGAGTTCTTACTCAGGATACAAACTATCCCTCAAAAAGTATGAGACATTCAATAAAACAACTACTGAGAGAAAAGATTGCAGATTCATTCTAAGACTGCTGCATCTTAGACAGATTTATTAGATAGACAGATTTATTCCAATGCACATGAGGTTTTCAGAAGAGAAAAACACCCTAATAGGAACCCTTAACGAAAAATCCTGCGTCTTTTTGGCCAGCAGAAATTGTAAAGTTTACTAAGGAAACTACTACAATATAAGATGATCACTGATGAACAGCAGACTATTTAGTGTAAATTAGTTTTTCCTTTTCTATTGTTTTTCCTTTGAAATCTTCCACAGAATATGCTCTTGTTTAGAAAAATTTAAGAGCTGATACTGAGAGAACCTAGTTTGTTAGTGCTCGCTCTCTCTGTGTGTTTGTGTGTGTGTGTGTGCATTTCTGACTCAATGATTTATTTATCTCTACTAAAAACAAGGAATATTAATAGATAGATTTAGACAATAAAACTTATGGATTAGGGATTATGTTTTCACTGGAAGGAGAAGAAGAGGAAGGGAGGAGGGAAGAATAAAGGAGGGAAGGAGGAAGGAAAGCATTTTGGCCTATTAGCACCAGAAAGATGTGCATAACTAAGGCTGTAGCTAAGTGGACTTAGAAAAGCTAGAGCACTTAATAAAGGCAGAGAAAAAAATATTCTGTGAGCCTTAAGACCATTTGCCTAGCTGCCAAAGTTATTCATTGCTTAAGATTTGGCAAACATGTTCTTCAACTCAGGTAGAGTTCAAGTTTTTTAAAACATGTGTGGCTCACTTGGCTAATCCTCCCCCTGCAGTGCCAGCATCCCATATTGGCTCCAGGTTCTAGTTCCGGTTGCTCCTCTTCCAGTCCAGCTCTCTGCTGTGGCCTGGGAGGGCAGTGGCGGATGGTCCAAGTGCTTGGGTCCCTGCACTCGCATGGGAGACTGGAGGAAGCACCTGGCTCCTGGCTTTGGATCAGCACAGCGCCGGCTGTGGTGGCCATTAAGGGAGTGAACCAATGGAAAGAAGACCTTTCTCTCTGTTTCTTACTCCCTATAACTCTCTCTCTCTCACACTAACTCTGCCTGTCAAAAAATAAAATAAAATAAAATAAAATAAAATAAATGCTTTATAAAAAAATGCTGAAATGCCTGGCAGGCTTGCTTGTTATCTTGTAAGTAGAGTGAAATGAGTAAAATCTCAGATTCTACAATTTTTGACTTGCTGGCAGGACACATGAGAGACCAGGGTCGGAAACAAAGGGCATTATTACTCGCTCCATAGCAAGGCTGGGTTCCCTTTGTCTCCCAACTCCCTCTGGAGTGGTGTGGAGGGTTCCAGGTATGATGCTACCCACCCTATGTTTTTATATCACAGTGGAGAAACCCTGAATTTGGAGAACCTGAATCATTGTAACACGCCTTGCTTGTCCTTTCTCCTGAAGGAGACATTCTATTTATTGTACTGGGCAGCATGTGAACCAGGAGACAATCTCTGTTTCTTTCAAGGTTGTTAGCTATACAGACGTCTTTTAAAATACAGTTCAGAACAAAATGATGTGCAGCACATTTAGAAACATAAGCGGCAGATGGCAGATTGTTTGCTGACAAAAACATAGGGATGCTACACTAACTATTCTGAGATTGGGTCAGTAATGAATTCCTAGGGAGAGCCTAGTTCAGAGATTTGGCAACTTGTCAGCTGAGCCTGCTCAACTGTTTTCCTATGTGTGAGAAATAGGTATGGTGATGACCGGAGTGGAAAAGGCCCCGCTGCCTGCCTCCAAACATTTGCCTCATACGGGTTAATAATTAATAAGTGCTTTTATCTAGGAATTATAAAGCCAAATGTCTACAGGGTCAACAGGTAACCAAAATGTGAAGTTGGCCAAGTATGGATCATGCAGGGTTTCTAAACTTCTGGATTTTTAACGTTTTTGGGCAGATAATTCTTTGTTGGAGGTCAACCTGTGCATCGTGAGATGCTTAGTGTTATTCCTGGCTTTTACTCACTCAATGCCAGTAGCACACACATCCCTGGTTCTGACAACCAAAAATGTCTGTAGACATTGCCAGATGTCCCTTGAGAAGAAAAATCATGCTGGTTTGAAAACCACTGACTACAGAAAAACTGAAAATCTCAGTTCAAAAGGCATAGGTTCTGCTCTCCTCCAGCTGACTGTTGCAAGGTGAATATGCTGGCTTTTTATTGCCAGACCTGAAAAATTTTTAATGTAAGTTAGAAATACAGACATTTTAAAATATGAAAACACTTTGTTTAAAAATATTGGCATCTGTATGCCTTTTTTTGCATTTTGACTATGAAGATTACACATTTGAGGGGTTTTGGTAACTTTTGAGCCAGAGTCTATCCAACAAGTCTTGCATAGGTCATTTTTGAGTGTTGGCCAGTAGAGGAGAGAGTGGTATAGGGTCTTTTTTTTTTTTTTTTGACAGGCAGAGTGGACAGTGAGAGAGAGACAGTGAGAGGTCTTCCTTTTGCCGTTGGTTCACCCTCCAATGGCCGCCACGGTAGGCGCGCTGCGGCCGACGCACCGCGCTGATCCAATGGCAGGAGCCAGGTGCTTCTCCTGGTCTCCCATGGGGTGCAGGGCCCAAGCACTTGGGCCATCCTCCACTGCACTCCCTGGCCACAGCAGAGAGCTGGCCTGGAAGAGGGGCAACCGGGACAGGATCGGTGCCCCGACCGGGACTAGAACCCGGTGTGCCGGCGCCGCAAGGCAGAGGATTAGCCTAGTGAGCTGCGGCGCCAGCCGGTATAGGGTCTTAAGCAAGGCAGCATGGAAAAGTGGATAAATAGAGTCACTCAAAGAAGGAACAAGGCAGAAACATTTTCTGTTCGTGATTGACTGGTGTATTTATCCCTCCTGGATTCTCCCTACTGTTCCTTTCCCCTGTCTTCTACTCAAGGGGCCACCTTAGGAAGTCTGAGATTTTACAATGGCCTACCATATTCTGGCCCTCCAAGAGAAAATAAACTTCACTGGAGGCAAATGTGTTATCATTGCTCTTTTGTCAACCATATGTACTGTTTGCTGGCTTATTAAAACATTAGCGTGCAATCCACTGGAAATAAACATCTTCATAAAGATAGCAGCTTCAAACATTTGTACTCAGATTTCTTATTATTCTCTTATCACATATATGAAAAAGTTCAATTCTCTAAAAATAACATTAATAAAAAACCTTTAGTAATAATATTATACTCATGGAAAATAGAATAATATAAAAGCAGTTCTTCAGAGATATTCTCCTTTCTTCAGTTGGGAAACATTCTGAATATGTCAAATCCACTAGGAATAGAGTAATTAGGAATTACAATTAGTTTAATTGTATTAATAGTGATTAATTATAATATGTGATAATTTAAGAGTAATTTTTATAAGAAGTAGAATTCAAAGTGATTCAGAGGAAATAATATCATGTTGTAATTGAAAGAACTAGTGAAAGAGAAATGAAGGCTGATTGAAATCAAACTTCCACCTGTCATTCATATCTGACTTTTTTTTTTTTTCCGCAGAAATCATTCCTCTGACTTGGAATCCCCAAAGTCCAGTTTTGACAAGGCTAAATCTCTAACGTGTGAGAAGCTACTGATACCAGAGACTCGCAGTTTAAGAGTTGTATGCTCAGGAAATATTTCAAAGGGTGTTAGACTGAATAAAGAAGTCTACCGTCTTTATGATGCCAAAGAATCTAAACTTCGCAACATGATAAATTCAGTTTCCAAGGTGTATAGTTTGTAATTTAGTGACCAAAATGGTTTCTGAAAGCTTCTCTCTCACAATTCTCTTCAGAGACAGATGGAATTATAAGGTAAGTGTGGGACAGAGAAAGGTTTGTTTTGCCAATATTTCTCCTGGTATTATCTACTGCATTTCTTACTTCACTTTTGGTAGTCTTTCATTTCCCCATAAACCCATTTTTGGGAAATTACTGATATTTATAATTTGGGGAATATAACTCTTGGCCCTGACTATGTAATAAGTGAGTACTCCTTTTAATGTGGAATTTCAATCATCAGCTATCAGATGAAGAAATAATCTTCCATGAAAGAAATCCCATGTCCGGTATTTATAATGAACAGATAACATGGAAAATTTTTTGATGCTAAAGAAAGATTCATTTATTATGATTTTTTTAAGACCAAACCCTTGCATCTGGCTTAGCCTAAAAACACAGTGAGTTTACAACACTAGCTGAAGTTTATCCTGAAACCTTGGATTTAAAGGAATGATGTGTATGCATGAAACACCAGAAATGGAGCACCAGAGGGCATTAGGCATGTGTCAGTAGCTCATGGAAATGTTGTTGTTCTTTCCTCTTCCTCACCTTGGTCTAAAGTCATCAAAGACATCATGAAAAATTTTATCAGTGCTAAAAGTCTTTGCAAAACTGAAGGTGAAAGGATGGAGTATCTTTGTTAGAATAAGAAAAACAGCATATTTTCTCCTTTCAAAGCTAATGCACACCTGGTCACTATGGACAGCATATGTTTCAAAGCCTCATTTGCTACCTATGTGTTCTCTATGCTCAACCCATGTGATGGTTGAGCATACTCAAGGCAATTTCTGTTTTTGCTCCATTGTCTGTCTCCTGAACTCTTCTCTGTTGGGTTAGTTCTTTGTCTTGGATAAAAACTGAGTATTCAACTGGTCATTCTTGGCTACCACAGAGTATTCTCTATTCACTTTCTATTACAAAACACAGTCTCAATTGAGTAATAACAACATCTATCTTAATTTCACATTAACACTTCTATCATGATTTAAAATTAACAACTTTTCTCCCATCCTCAACTCCTGTTTGCTTAGTACTGGAAGCTGCTGGTCAGCAGAGACATCCAACCTAGGACATCAGTCTTTTTCTCCCATTTTTTATTGCTAACCAAGATTATGTCATAGGGTGGGAAAAGATGTAAGAAATCAAGAATGTAACTTAATGAATGCTGTCATTTTAATCCCATGTCAATATTTTCTGGGCTGCTAGATATTAAAATGAGATTTTTTTTTCTTTTTTTCTTTTTTTTTGACAGGCAGAATGGACAGTGAGAGGGAGAGACAGAGAGAAAGGTCTTCCTTTGCCGTTGATTCACCCCCCGATGGCCACTGTGGCCGTGCACTGAGGCCGGCGCACCGCGCTGATCGGAAGCCAGGAGCCGGGTGCTTCTCCTGGTCTCCCATGCGTGTGCAGGGCCCAAGTACTTGGGCCATTCTCCACTGCACTCCCAGGCCACAGCAGAGAGCTGGACTGGAAGAGGGGCAACTGGGACAGAATCTGGCGCCCTGACCGGGACTAGAACCCGGTGTGCCGGTGCCACATGCGGAGAATTAGCCTATTGAGCCACGGCGTCAGCCTAAAGTGAGAATTTTTAGCAAGAAGTTTTGTGAATTCTTCAAAGATTCTTGCCATCATGCCATTCATTGCATCTCCTCTATCTAAAAGTCATTTTCTAAAGGCAAATACATTTTGGTCTGACTCATTTTTTTGCTAACTGCTGTGAACAGATTGAACCAGTCCTCCAGGGATCTTCACTGATGTCCACAGGCCCTTTTGAACAGACCATAAGATCCCTCAGTACCCAGACGTCTTTAATACAGGGCCTACGTGAAGTATAAGGGGAATAATTATTCCTTTCTTGCTCTGAGGATCTCTAGGACTACGAGTCACTCACGGCCAACTGATTCCTTTGCTTAATGTCAGTTACTCAGTCCATAGTTAGAACAACTGCAATGATCATCTGAGATGTCACATTTCAGAACAGGATATACTTCTATCTTACGTGATTCATCAGATAGTCAACTGTTGGAGGTATGAGGCCGAGGACTACATTGTAGTCCTCAAATGATTACCATGATTTGCAATTCACATTGCTCCATGTCTTATGCCATGTCAATGGGTAAATGATGGGAGGAATAATGTACATTATCACTTGAAACTTTGTAAATGTGAACACAGCAAATTTTAACATCTTTGTTTTATGGTCATCTACTTCCAAAAATGAGAAAAAAAACTGCTGTGTTACTCTTCCATCCCAAGCATCGATATTTGGAAGGACCTCACCCTAACTCCCTTCTAAAACCAGAACTTTTTTTTTTTTTTTAATTTTTTTTACAGGCAGAGTGGACAGTGAGAGAGAGAGACAGAGAGAAAGGTCTTCCTTTTGCCGTTGGTTCACCCTCCAATGGCCGCCGTGGTAGGCGCGCTGCGGCCAGCGCACCGTGCTGTTCCGATGGCAGGAGCCAGGTGCTTCTCCTGGTCTCCCATGGGGTGCAGGGCCCAAGCACTTGGGCCATCCTCCACTGCACTCCCTAGCCACAGCAGAGAGCTGGCCTGGAAGAGGGGCAACTGGGACAGGATCGGTGCCCCGACCGGGACTAGAACCCGGTGTGCCGGCGCCGCAAGGCGGAGGATTAGCCTAGTGAGCCGCGGCGCCGGCCCAGAACTTTTTAATGATCTGATGTCATAAGAAATTGCTTAGTCTTGGGTTGGTTTATATTTCAAAGGGGTTAGCTGTAAGATCTAAGGCAATTCTCACCGAGTATAGGGTGATTATTTTTTGTAGTTTAGGGCATTAACAAGATTATTTTCAATCTCCCTGTTTTTCAATGACTAGTCTCTGAAGAATGTGTCTGGAGCAGAGAACCCTGACAGACAGCATTACTAAGGCCAGAAGTTAACTGGAAATCAGAATCTTCCTTCTATGATACTCAAAGCCACCAAATTGGACAACTTCAAGACAACTATTCATATCTTTGTCAATATACATGAATTGATGTGGCAGTCTTACATATATTTTGGATGACTACTCTACTTGCACATAGATTTGCATGCCTTTCTTGGAGCAAGAGCCACAGAAAATAAATTGTGCAGCATTCATACAAAGTATTTGGTGTGCACATGTGTACATAGTAAAACTTCTTTTGCAAAGTTATTGAAGATCAAATGATATAACTTAGGTGGAAGCCCTAGGACTATAGATGTTACAGTTTGGAAGCCTTATAAATAATTATCAAAGTAAACATTATTTTTGTCCAAAATGTCTTTTGTAGTTGGGATAAAATAAAATACATTAGTTTTTTCATGATTCATATGGAAACTAGGGATATTGTTTTCAGAACTCTACATGGAGGATGAAACATAAATGGTTCATTCATTCAACGAATATTTGCTGAGGGTCTATTATGTGCCAGTGTTAATTTAAGTGCTTATGAGCTTATGATTCATCAGCGAACAGAACACAGAAAAGCTCTTGTCATCATGGAGCTTATATTCTAGTGAGAATCCAGATGTACTCTTTTATGATCAACCACAACGCCCATCACTTGACAAAGAATGAATGTACTTCAACTTTTCTGATTTTGGAAAGTTAGGAAGTAAATTTGAGCATTAGATCTCAATTTAAATGTTCCTCCACTCTGAAGGATTTCTTGAAATACAGAGGAAAAGTTATATGTTTATTACCTATATTCATTCCTTTAAGCACTTATCTTACTGTCCTGAAATTATTGATTTATTTGCTTTGCCTTTTTTCTGTCATCAAACATGTATTAAGTCAATCAATGCACAAGGCAATGATGTGATTGAAATATGTTGTTCTCTTGGAGAACTTTGATTTAATATTTGCAAAATGTATGCTGTGTTTAATTGTCTACAGCACAGATAGGTCTCCTGATTGTCCTTCTCCCCATTTTTAAGTCACCCTGTTAACAGTGGTGACAGATATTCTTTTTTAATTTTTTTAAACTTTTATTTAATAAATATAAACTTCCAAAGTACAGCTTTTGGATTACAGTGGCTTTCCCTCCCCACATAACTTCCCTTTTGCATTACAGTGGCTTCCCCCCCCAAAACTTCCCTCCTACCCGCAACCCTGCCAACTCCCGCTTCCTCTCCCATTCCATTTACAGACAGATATTCTTTACCCAAACCAAATTGAAGGATGTAGATTGCATTCTGGAACAGTAACAAAGGACAAGCAATGCCCATTTTCTTCTAGATCTCAAACTTTTAGATTCTAACTTCAATGAGTACAAGAATCATGGGGAAAGATAATACAGAACTTAGAGGATCAGGCTGGTTGAAGGAGAATGAAATCTACTCATCTTGCTTTTGATAAGTTCCCAGGTGAGTATGATACCTGGCTGGAGTTTGAGAACAATGTTTCTGGTGGGAAATGATTGAATTTTCATAGGACTTTTGATATCTTGAATGGATGGATAGAAACTCACAAAAGAATAAGATGGAAATATATAAAGGAGCACATAAAGCTAATCCATGACAGTGGTCCCTAATGCAAGCTACAGGCCCTGAGCAATCAATAGTCAAATAAAATCCTTTTGTGTTTCAAGGGAAATAGAAAATATTTAGAAGGGGTGTGTGTGTGTGTGTGTGTGTATGCATGTATGTTACAGAACTGTTTCTTTGGAAGAATTCTTATCTGGACTCTGAGTATGTAAAATCTGATATAATTGGAGGTCTTTGAAACGATTAAGATTTAGAGTGAGTTGGGCCCCCATCCTTTGCCCACTGAACTGCTTCTTGGCTTCTTCTCAAGTCTTTTTAAGGCTTTTGGTGAATTCCCAAGGTTTTTGGGGGGCACAGTTTGACAGCTACCAGTATACTTTATTTTTTTTAAAAGATTTATTTTATTGATTTGAAAGACAGAGTTACAGAGAGAGGTAGAGACAGAGAGAGGGGTCTTCCATCCGCTGGTTAACTCCCCAGACGGCTGCAATGGCCAGAGCTGCACCGATCCGAAGCCAGGAGCCAGGAGCTTCTTCTTGGTCTCCCATGTGGGTGCAGGGGCTCAAGCACTTGGGCCATCCTCCACTGCCTTCTCAGGCCACAGCAGAAAGCTGGATCGGAAGAGGAGCAGCCGGGACTAGAACCGGCGCCCATATGGGATGCTGACACTGCAGGCCGGGGCTTTAATCCACTGTACCACAGCACTGGCCCCAACCACCAGCATACTTTAATACCTCTGCTTCATCATATCCTCCCATGTTCTTTTTGTTGGACATATTCAACGCTGATGTGACAAATCATTAAAATCCAATTGATACCTGATTCTCACATTTAGGAAGGCACCTGTAAGTCAGGAATTCATGCCAGATGTACTGAAAGAAAAGGCTAGATGAAATTCTTGGCTTCAGTTTCCCTCTGGACAGAAAGAGAAGCTTGAAGAACAGCAACACGGAGCTCGCCAGCCAGACAAATTTTCATCTTACCTTTGCCAATTTGGCTTCCCACTCCCTTCCCCTTTTGGGAGGCACGTGCCTTTTTCAAGTAGAGAAGGAAGGAGAAAAATTTCCTCCTGCTGTTCCATGTGGGGTAATTTTTTCTCTTACCCTCTGAAAATGGTATCCTGACTTCCTAACTTATTATTCATATTGCCTTGTAATTGCCTTATTTAACACAATGATTTTAGAAGTAATTTTTTTCCTTTTATGGGCCTGGAATAAACTTTTTTTCCCAGCAATTATAATTCTTTTGAAAATTGACTTCTAGGGGCCAGTGCCATGGCTCACTTGGTAAATCCTCTACCTGTGGTGCCGGGATCCCACATGGGCACAGCATTCTAGACCCTGTTGCTCCTCTTCCAGTCCAGCTCTCTGCTGTGGCCCAGGAAGGCAGTGGAGGATGGTCCAAGTGATTGGGCCCTGCACCTGCATGGGAGACCAGGAGGAAGCACCTGGCTCCTGGCTTCAGATAGGCACAGCACGCCGGCCATAGTGGCCATTTTGGAGGTGAACCAACGGAAGGAAGATCTTTCTCTCTGTCTCTCTCACTCACTGCCTAACTCCATCTGTCAAATAATTTTTTTTTTTTTTAAAATTACAACATACGAATAAAAAAATAAAAAAAAAAGAAAATTGACTTCTAACTGTTAGAGGGGCCAGGGAATATCTGCTATTATTAATCAACTACATATTCTCTGAAGACAGCAAACAAAAGTATGTTTCATTGAGTTCCATCTATTTTATTTCAGAAAGAACCTGTCTTTCTTACATGAAAAGATAATATATTTTCTAAAAAATTTTCAATGCAAAAACAAATTTCACCCATGTTGCAAATGAATCCAGACCAGAAGTACAAGATTGAAACAAGAGAGCATGTTTCTTCGGGAGCCTGTAAACACTCCTTTCATAGCTAGCACAGCAATCTCCTTTCTACAGTCATCTCCTAGGTTGAAGTCACTGGAAGATAAACTCCTGAAATCTACTTTCCAGGAAACAATTGTTAAAGAGGAGCTTAAACTGACACTTAACGCTTTTAATAGGGTGGCAGGAAACAGTTTTCCTTTTCCTTCAGAACTTCTGAATCCTTCTGGGAGAAAGACATTTGGGTGATGTATGGGGAATTTTACTCTTTGCGCTCTACTGCTTTATTGTCACTCTTAAATTGTTCAGCTGGCTGAATTTAAGGATGTTTATGAGCGGAAATATCTCTAGCTTTGAGAAGAGCAGAGGAAGAGATAAATGTCTTACTTGCATTAAAATTGCACCTGTAATTATAGAGTAAAATTGAGTATCTGTGTATTTAGACATTGGTGGAAACAGGCAGCAAAATGTGCCGGCAGGTCCCCTCGAACTCTCATATCTGTATTTCTACACAAGCACCGTGTGCTGGCACGCCTGTGCTCCTTGCAATGTGCTATTCAGTGTCCATTGCTTGATGCAGATTTTTTGCTGGCAAATCTTGTATCAGTCAAAGTCAAGTTTTCACTTCTAGAGAGGCACAATAAACTGAGTTTTTAAATTCATAAGTGTCACAGACTTTTAGAAGTTTTGTCTGCTCTGGTTGCTACACCTAGACTTACACATTTTAAGGAGCTTAGACTTGAAATTGGCTTTTATATCATGCCACAAGTTTTCCTTCATTTTGAGTTTTTCCTCTAAAGAAGGCAGGCATGCTATAAAAACAGAGAGCAGTGGGCAAGACATACAAAAATAAATGTAATTTATTTCACATTAGGCCGAACAGTCTTTCATGTGAACTAACTAACAATTACCTAAATAAATAAACTCAACTAGTAAAACATTTTGCTTTCAGCATCAGGATATTCATGTTTAGGGAAACATATCAAATAAGACCTTTTTTTTTTTTTGATACAACTTTGGGTTTTGAATTATCTGGGCATACTTTATGCAAAAGACCTATTCCTAGTTCAATATAGGATGAATTTTTGACCAATCTAGAGTGTTAAATATAACTGAGTATCTTGGCAGTGGTGTAAAAAGAGGATTATCTTGTCTAAAACTCTTAGAAAATGGTCTGAAAGTCAGTTGAGAATCCAAAACCTCAATACTAGCCTATGCCTAATTCTGCCCGAAGTGATGTAAAGAAGTCAATTCTAGCAGACTCCTGGTGTTTGTGTCAATTCCTTTTCAAGGTGAGAACATTAAACAATTATTTACTGCTCTGCCTACAAGGGCCTCAGGGGCCTGAAATATTTCCACTTCCAGTGGGATAATTGTAGCCTTTTTCTGCAGCATTAGGTGAGAATGCCACATTGCAATGCAAATGACTCATCACTACATGGAACAGAGAAAGAGCTCTTTAGAAGGAAATGATAAGAATTTCTTAGGGTTGGAACATAGGGGTGCTAATACTGGCTAAGTCCTACTCATGGTGAAGTCATTCATGTAGAAAGCCTAGTCTACTTACTCTCTCTCTCTATCCTAGCAAAAATGAGTTTAGGGGGTAAGATAGTTAATTTTATGTGTCAACAGTACTGAGCCATAGTGTACCTGCATCACTTTATCAAACCTTATTCTGGGTGTTTCTTGGTGGTATTTTGAATTAACATTTCCATTAGTAGACTTTGAGCAAAGCAGATGGCCCTTCATAATATGTGTGTGGGCCACATCCAATCAGCTGAAGGCCTGAACAGGACAAAAACACCTGCTCCTCTCCGGCAGGAGCATTCTCCAACAGGTGGCCTAGGTTTCATCTGCAGCTTCTACTCTGGGTCTCCAGGCTGCTGGCCTACTCTGCAGAGTTTGGGCTTTCCAGTCTCCTTAATCTTGAATCCAGTTCCTTATAATAAACCACTTTCTTTCTTTACATATACTCATCCTATTGGTTCTCTTTCTCCAATGAATCTTGACTAATATAGGGGGCAGAATTTGGCTTTCATGTCTAGGGACATGGAAACTAATATTATTTTGCAATTGGAGACCATTATGCTTAGTGAAATAAGTCAGTCACAAAAAGAGAAATACATAGTTTTCCTAATTTTTGGTAACTAGTATAGAGAGTAAAAAGACAATGGATATGAGCAAAATTGACATTTTGAGATTTGATTAGTGTTTATAGCTCTTGTCTATACTCCTGAGGAACAGTGGTTTTTCTAATTCCTACTTGTTGAATTCTTTATTTAGTGGAGAGTTAAGCTTGTGATTGCTAGGTGAATTGAAAATATGTCAGGCCAGCGCCGCAGCTCAATAGGCTAATCCTCTGCCTTTTGGCGCCGGCACACCGGGTTCTAGTCCTGGTCGGGGCGCCGGATTCTGTCCCGGTTGCCCCTCTTCCAGGCCAGCTCTCTGCTGTGGCCCGGGAGTGCAGTGGAGGATGGCCCAAGTGCTTGGGCCCTGCACCCCATGGGAGACCAGGATAAACACCTGGCTCCTGCCATCGGATCAGTGTGGTGCGCCGGCCGCAGCACGCCAGCCGCGGCGGCCATTAGAGGGTGAACCAACGGCAAAAGGAAGACCTTTTTCTCTGTCTCTCTCTCTCACTGTCCTCTCTGCCTGTCAAAAAAAAAAAAAAAAGAAAGAAAGAAAGAAAGAAAGAAAGAAAAAAAGAAAAGAAAAAGAAAATATGTCACCATAAAAATTAAAAGAAAAATAAGAATGGAAGAAGGAGGGAGGGTGGGAAGTATCACACTCTTAAAATGTATACAGTAAATACATGAAGAATTAACATTAAAAATGTAAAAAAGAACCAGAAAATTAGGGTCACCAGACTCTCTGGTGTTTTGATGACTCCTTAACTAGACATAGAAAGAGAGATGATATTTCAATAGAGGCACTGAAGTGCTAGTTAGCAAGAGAGCCAGTATGCAAGAGTTAGGGATTCCTCAGCTTTTCTTTTCATTCATCCCTCCCCTCATTCTGTCATTGAGCATTCAATTAATATTTACTGATAGCCTCCAAGGTGCCAGGTAATGTACTTGGCATGGGACATTTTCAGATCATAGCAACAGGAAAGAGAAACCACACAGTATGTCTTACGGAGGAAGTATAGCATAAGAGTATTTTTAAAAATCTATAACATATGAGGAAACTTATTTTGGACTCCAGGGACGAAGGATAGTCACCAAGAAAGACAAACTTGGGGATTTCAGTGGAGAAGGTGGAGTTCAACTCCTGAATAGCAGAACAAATTTAGCTTGGAGTTGCTGGGCCAAAAACAGGTAACCTTCCAGAATGCAGGTGGAAAGGAGGCCTTCAATAACTTGCAACATGGCCTTGCAGGTTGCCCTGGAACTGTTGTGTGTGTGGGGGGGGACTTTGAGTTCTGTGTAGAGAAGATCTAGACAGGTAATTGGCAGGCACTGGGATGGGGCTGAGCGAGATCACACTGTGTTTGTGGCTGCGGCAGGCAACACCTGGTGACACTAGATGTCCTCTCCCTACCTTTTGCCAAGGGAAATTATGGGAGGCCTCTTCCCCCTGTAAAGTCCCTCTGGTGTCTGTTACTGAGATAGCTCCTTGTGATCTTATTTTTTTTTAATCAGTATTGTTTTATTTAAATTAGTATTGTTTTATTTAAATTAGTATTGTTTTATTTGAGAGGCAGAGACAGAGACCTTTGATTTGCTGACTCACTCCCCAGATGCCTGCAATGATCTGGATTGGGCCAGGTTGAGGCTGAGAGCCAGGAACTGAATCCAGCTCTCCTGTTTGGGTGGTAGGAGCCCACTCACATGAGGCATCACTGCTGTCCCTGAAGGTTTGTCATCATCCTTATTTTATTTTTTTTTTCAATTAATCATAGGCTTTTATTGGGGTTCCGCTCCCGGGCGAGGTTCCCCGGTCCCAACAGAGCAACAGAGCGGGGACCAGGGAAGTCGCGCGTCAGAGATTGGGAGAGCTCCTTTTATAGATTTAGGGCATGGGAGTTAAAGGTTGAGGCGGGTCTGATCCTCATTGGTTGACCTTTAGGCACCTGCAGGGACCTTGACAAGAACTTTCTTCCCCAGAAGTAGGCCTCTCCATTCCCGGAAGTGTAGGCCTTCCCTCCTTGCGGATCCCAAAGCTACCATCCCGACCTTTTGATGATAGGAAAGGGTGCGATGATGAGTCTCTCTGGCTACTTCCTGCTGACTGGGGACATCGTCTAGAGGGGCCTGCTGGGGGTATCTTGAGGCTCCGCAGGGACAGGCATGTATGGATGGAGAAGCATCTGGTTGACTGCCTGGTTGCTGAAGGCCTTGGTTCATTCCATTATCACCTGCTGTAAACACTTAAACAGACACTGTAGTATATAAGTCAGGGTGAGAATAGCAACCGATCATCCTTACTTTAAAGGTTTATCATAGCACATATTGAAGGATCTACTTAAACCTGAGAGACAATACATTGATAAATGATACACGGTTATCAAGCTGCTCACTATTCAACATGGAGCACAGTCCTCCATATAGGTAGCTGTTCAACAATATGACAAGTGTTGTGGGTGCAGGAGGCATAGCATGCTATAGGAGAACAAAAGAGAGATACTTCCTCCAGGCTTCCAAGGTGAAGGATGGCTAGCAGAGTCAACCACAAACTCGCCCTTCAACATTACTCCACTTGGCCACCAACTCATCAGGAGCCAATGGTCCTCTAGCATGTCCCATTAACTTAGACTAAACAGAATTAGAAGTATCTTCCAATAACATTGTCTACAAATTGCTCAGAAATCCCTCAAGGAACTCCAGTTATTCCCTTGACTGAATGCAGTCTGCATTTTAGAGTTATTAATTTCTGAATCAATTTCTAGTCAGGTATTTAGATTTCTTAATTTTTAGAGTAATAACACAAAGCAAAGCCAAGAGATCAAAAGCCATCTAAAATTGAGATCTCAGTTAAGAGAGAGCTGGGGGGATTTTGAATGTTCCCAACACAAAGAAATGATAATTGCTTGAGATGATGGTACACAAATTACCCTGATCTGATCATTACACATCATCTACATGTATGAAAATACCACACCATATACAATATGTACAATTATTATGTGCCAATTACAAAGAAACAGAAGAGTGAAGAGGAGGAGGAGGAGAGCAGGAGGACAAGAGGAGGAGGAAGAGGAAGAAGGAAACAACAACAGACCAACAGAGACCTTGGACCTCTCTTTGCTCATCCCAGTTGTACTTTCTTCCCAGCCTCATTGCTGGGTTTTTTCCTTGGATTTTATGGCTTTTCGGGTTTACTTCTTCACCAGCCCCAGAATACCCAGAATAGCTGGAGTCCATTCAGCTTGGTTCACTGGGTCTTGGCAACAATTTTTGTTTCAGCCCTGAAGGACTGGGGCAATTCTAGGTCTGGTGGGTTGGCCTGGATCACTCCTTGTCAATGAGAGTCATATATATAATAGAGGCAAAGAAGCAGAGAGGGGAGTTTAGCTAGAATAGGATCTCAAAATTCTATGAAAATTAATGAAATGGTAAAATAAAGAGAAAATTTGGGCTGCTTGGAATAACTTTTTCATCCTTAAAATAGGCATTTTCCCTGTTCTCTTATATATAAGTGGTGAAAAAGACAAGGTTTTCCCTAAAGTGACTGTTTTGGTTCATAAAGAATCAAATGACATCTCTTTAAGACAAATTTGGCAGCTGATTGTGAAAACGCATCCTTAGTAGGATTGAAGAGTTAGTCCTACAGCCTTACCCTCAGCTGGGGTGGACTGAGAACATTTTGTGAGATTAAATCTGTAAGTTCACACTGCAGGGGTGAGAGGGCTGGGAAGGAATTTTCCAGAGCTGAAGGAATACTTTGTTTCATGTACACCTGTATTTCTAGCACACCTGGAGAGTTGACTTGCTTTATGACTCTACTCACCCATGCTAATTACAGAGATGTTTTATGTGACTATAACACTTATTTTTTTTTATTTAAAGTTTTTAGGTATAAATGACAATAGCAGATAAACTTTAGACTTCTTATAGTCCAACCTGCAATGACAATAGTCAAACTAACTCTTAATTTGTTATTGTCCACATCCCTTGATAGGAATGAGTCAGAAAATATGTATAAAATGTGCAAATGCCAAAATATCTTCCCCTCTGAAGTCTCCTTTGGGGAGTGCAACATTCACAGAAGCTGTAAAATAGCTTCACATCCTATTTCCTTGTTTTCTTTCTTGAATGGGGCAGGAAGGTTATCTTGTAACTCTTGCTTGATGCTTTCCTACTTTTTAACAAAACCCTAAGCAAATGGCCAGTCAACCAATAATGTGAGTCCAGCCTTTGCACTAAAATAGAGATAAAATATTAAGTGTTAGTTACACAAAAGGGAATTTGCCAGATTTCTCCATCAAAAAGCCCCCTATGTCATAAAAATGTCCTTTCATTAATCAAAATATCACCTGAATGAAGTCATCATGTTTAGCCTGATTGCATTTCCCTCATATATGTGCAGCTGCATTTGCCTCTCCATAAATGTCATTTGATTATGAGAAAATAAACAGGAAGGGACTCAAAGGGAGTCAGTACAGGGCCTGCTTGTTTACCTGCGGCAGCTTTCTTAGCTGAAGAACAAATGTCATGCAAATGGTGCACCAGCAATGAGCTGCCAATCACCCCGGCTTGGCATTCATGATGATTTGCTAAATCATTTAAAGAGACATGCTTTACTAAATGAAAAAATATCAGCGGCAAGGGCCTGTGTTTAAACACGGGGCTGAGTTATTATCCCAGTAGGCTGGAACGAAATGAAGACATCTTCCAATTAAAGCTTGCAGATGAACCCAGACAAACCCCCCTTTTTTCATAAAGACAGGCAGATTATGATTGGGAAGGAACAGCGACAGAGGCTTTCATTACACGCTGATTATGGTGATAAAATTCCCAGCGCTGTGTGTCTGCGGGCCCAACTTCACATTTGAAGGTTTTTAATATAATTTCCTTAGGGTGAAATGCTGAAGATTTATTAAACTTTATGAAGGGCTTACAGATCCAATTTAAGAGGACATATCATAGGGCAAAACTGACAGACGATAAAATACATTCCAACTATAAGGGAAAAAAAAAGCAAGGAGAAAGTTGAGCCGTGAAACTGTTTTTAAACATTTTTTGTTGGTGGTGGTGTTCAAGGGAAATCAATCATTTCCCCCAGTGTTACAGCCTTGTTGCTCCACTGAAGTTTTCTCCATGCTTTTTACAGAAGGTGGGCGTATTCAGTCCACAGAAAGGCTGCCTGGAAAACTTACCTAATTTTATTTGGAAAAAAAAATAAGATCATCCAAAATCATTTTGAGGTCATCAAAAAAAATCATAAAAATTCTCCACATTGGCAGTCTTTCCATAATGAAACATGTATGATTCTCCTGATCCAGCATACCATCTTTCAACACTATCCCGGTATGGGTGCAGACCTGATTCCTCCAAGCATTTCCATACAAGACAATTTTAGCAAGTTCAATGGGTTCTTTTTTTTTTCTTCAAAAGTTTCAAAATATTCGTGCAGACCACTTCTCTTTCATTTTCATGCTGGTTCCATCAGCCTGTGCTTCTGGGGTGGATGTAGGGTTTGTATATTGGGAAATAAATATAATAGTGTATAATTACTCTTCCACTTGTCAAGGAAGAAAGCTTTTCTGGACGCGACTATAACTTAGATAACTCCTACACCCTGATCATCACTCAAAGCTGCAGGTCATAGGTAAGAGAGCAGCCACAGTTCACTTCTTCTAGTGTCTGTCTAGGAGTTCCAACCCCTGAAACTTGCCTAAATTGTTCTGTGGTTAAGATTTCTCAGAATAGAATATTTTTCTACTCCCACTTCCTCCTTCCCTCTTCCCTTCCTTCATTCTTTTAACAGCTTTTCTTTTTTTATATACAATTGACACAGCATAAAATTTACCTGCTTTAAGTGTACAACTCAATGCTGTGTAGTAATTTACAGAGTTGCAAAATACTTACAAAGCAGTGTTCCAACATTTTAGCAGCCCAGAAGGATCCTCCATGCCTGTGTGTAATCAATACCAGCCCCCGGCCACCCCGTCCCATCCTGTGTCAGGCAATCTCTAATCTGCTGTTTGTCTCTATAGATTGACAGTTTCTAGATACTTCATATAAGTAGAATCCTAAAATACATAATTATGCCTAGATTTTTTTTTAACTATTTCAGGATTAAACTCAGAACTCTCACTGGCACTTAATAAGGATTCAATTTGAATTCAAATCTTCCTGGGAAAAAAAGGTGCAGTTAAAGTCAGATCAGCCTTGGGACTTTTTCATGACTAAAGACTGTTTAAAGCAGCTCTATGGAAAGCCACTAGAAAGGTGACAATAAACCCTCTGCGTCTTTCCAAATTTTTGGAAGAATGAAGGAAAAATTAATACTACTTATGAAGAAACTATTTGCTTTCCACTAGGAAAATAAAGGTGTCTCATCACTGATTCTTTTACTATACCATTACAAAGTTCCTAGAACAAGGAGATGAACCCCAGCTAAGGAGCAAGAGAGACATCATGTCAATGTGACACACAAGCCTAGCTTGGATGCTGATCAGTAAATATGTTCTATAAAGATATATTTAGGAACAAGTGATGACTTTTAGTACAGACAGTATATAGGGAACACAAGGTGTGTAGAAAGGAGATATGTCTTATTATCTACAAGAAATTAAGAGAATTATTTGACAACTATTCATGATTTGTGTTATAATGAGTTCCTGAAAGCAGATGGTATAACTAATAATAGTGATAGCATATTATCACTATTAGCATGTTATCACTAATAATAGTGATAACATAAATGATGTTTATGATCCTGTGATACTTAATAATTATTGACAAAAATGGAACAACTTTATCTTAATCATTTGGTGAGTATTTCATATGCATTGGATTTTTTGTTTCCATTTTTATTATTTACCCTGTTTGCTGCCACCTATTATCTGTGGAGGAAAATGGCTCAAATCATGGTTGCACCTCCCACTTCCTTGCCTATTTCTAATTATGAAAAGATCTACTTGTGGGTTACAATTGTCATAGGTCATTCAGGCTGCAATAACAAAATACCATAATGAGGTGGCTTATAACCAACTAAAATTCATTTTTCACAGTCCTAGAAGCTGGGAGATCAGAGATCAAGGCACTAGTAGACTGAATGTCAGGCGAGGGCTGTTTCACACACTCCTTCTTGCTGTGTCCTCCCGTGATGGAAGGGGTGACCTAGCTACTTTGGGCCTGTTTTCCAGGGACACTCACCAGATGCCCTCATGGCTCAAAAGGCCCCACTTCCTCAAAGCAGTACCTTGTAGGTGAGGACTTCAACATCTAGATTATGGGGGACACAAACACTCAATTCATAGCAAACATTAAATTTTCACTTCCATAAGCCACCTATACACACTTTTCCTAATACTCTCTCATTTTTTAGAACTGAAGATTAATCAAAAGTTAAATTTAACAATGCAGAGTTCTTCACAATTCAGACTCAATCCATATTCTCAGGATTTTACATTGATAAATAACCCCTTAAGGTAACTAGGCAACCTTGTTATATACAATAGAATGCAGATAAAAATATCATTGAAAGGCAGGCTGGGAACAAGAAAGAGCCAGGGCAGCATTCTTCTCCTTGAGCCTTCTGACAATGTGTTTCCCAGTGTGCAATTCCACTATGCAAAGATGCATCCTGATCTCAACTCTTCCCTTGGATCCTCCCGAGATGGGAGGCTTCGTTGGCTATGAATTACTGCACTTTCCCTTGCCAGTGCCCCCAAAGATTCCTACACAGCTACAAAACAACAGTGGAGTTAAAAACAAGAAAGAACAATGGGAAGATAAATGTTAAGTTTGTAATGGTAGATTCTCAAGTTGTGAAATTTGTTGAACCATTGACTAATGAGACCAAAAGAAAAATGTTTATGATCATCTGAACTGATGTCCTGTGGGCTGGTTTGCTTACCAATGTGAACAAAACTAAAAGAAAGGAAAGAGAAGAGAAGTAAAAGAATTCAAAAGGGCAGAGAAAGGAGGTAAAGCTATAGGGCAAAGGTACAAAAAAATCAAAAGAATAAGTTTTCTTTGGAGAATCAAAAAATGACACTTATATTCTGAGAATCATAAACAAAATGGAATTGAAAGAACATTGAGTGTGAGAGAAGTACTAGATATAATCTTTTGCCTTTATGGGTAGGCCTCAATGAGTGTTAAGAGATTCAATCCAAACAAATATTTATTGAAACCCATTTTGTGTAAGATATTCTGCTGGGTGCTGTAGGATGAATCTGACTTGATTTCTGATTTGAAAAGAATTCTCAACAAAGGAGAGACATCAAGTCATTTAGAGAATGAGAGAAAATAATGTAAGATTGTGTTTTTAGGTCAGGGCTAGAAAGACAAGTGAGCATTCAATAGTTAGAGGTGGCAGCTTATAGGTGTGGGCAACTAAGGCACACTGAATTGCATGAGAAAAATGACATTGACAAAAGAGTAAGTTGTGTACTGGAACCAAGGAAAAGTCCAGTTAGGCTAGTGTAGGGATTTATGTTCATCAATACTGGGAAATATGGCTGCCATATATTGGAAGGGTTTTTAATTTGGTAGGTGATAAAAAACACTGGACATTGACTTTGGAGGTATAAGAGTAATTCAAGAAGTTCATGGATGTGGCTATTTAACTTAGCATAATGATCTCCAGTTTTATCCTTTTTGTTGTAAAGTTAGGATTTCAATTTTTTTTTTTTATGGCTGGATAATACTCCATTGTGTCTATATGTCACATTTTCTTTACCAGACATCAGTTGATGGATATCTGGGTTGATTCATTATCTTAGCTATTGTGAATTGTGCAGACCCAAGATATTTGCTCTTATTTGTGGTCATATATATATATATATATATACACACACACATATATATACACACACACATATATATGTATATATACGAAAGAGAGTTTATATATGTGAAATAGTTTATATATAGAGAGAGATACTACTATAGTTTTAATGATCAGTAATTATTTTAAAATGTACTCTATGTGAGTGAAATGGGCATCTCTTCATGTGATTATTGTTTATAGCCCTTGCCTATATTCTTCCTGAACTATTTTTTTAGTTTTTACTTGCTGAACTCTTTATTTAGTGGAACATTAATCTTTTGAGTATAATGTAAATTTAAAAAATGCTATTTCAAAAATTAAAAAAAAATAAAGAGAATGGAAGGAGGAGGGCGGTTCAGAGAGTGAGAAGGAGGGAAGGAAGTATCACATTCTTGGAATCGTGTCTGTGAACTACATTGGATTTTTTTCTCTTTATATTAATATCACAGCAACATAAGAATTGATGAGAACTGTGTTTTAGTAATTATCAGGCATTTGTTGTGACCCTGAGAATCTAATGTATTAATAAATTCCTTTTAAAAATTTCATGTAAAATGGAATTAAAAGAAGTTTATATTAGTGAAAAAGAATTTTGAAATCCATGCATATGAGGGGGTCATCAAACAATTTCATGGAAAATGCATATTACCAAAAAGTCTACGTATGTATTTTTTTATTAAATAAATATTAATTTACAAAGTACAACTTTTGCATTGTTGTGGCTTTTTCCCCTATAACCTCCTTCCCATCCACAACCATCCCATCTCCCACTCTCTCTCCCATCCCTTTCTTCATCAAGATTCATTTTCAATTATCTTTATATCTATGTATGTATTTCAAATTTCTTTGCAACAAAATAAACTTTCAAATCCATTTTCGATGAAACTTTTTAAAATACCCTCATAATTGCTATTTATTTCATGCAGAAGACATATGGGAAGGAAAACTGGCACAGTGAGTGGAAAGGAAGGGGTAAAGGGCAAGGTGAAGGGTCAAAAGGAGAGAGGGGGAAGCAATCCCAGATGAGCTAAACGGAGAGCTTACATGAAGACAATGACAGAGAGGAAGCAGAGATTAAAGAAACGTTAGGAAGGAAGACTGAAAATTTGACCTTCCTGGTCAGGGAAGGGAAAGTTGCGAAAAGGTTTGTCTGTAGATGTTCTTGCGAGGAAATATAAATGTGGAATTCCAGTTGCCCTTTGACTCATTTATAGGTAGGAAGCTTCAACTGTGCACCAGGTGTTGTGCCAAGTGCTGTTTGGGTGAAACGGGTGCTCATAGACAACTGACAGCCCATGGTCCCGGTGAAACAAGACACAAACAAACATTGTGTAAAGTAGATTAATCTAGATGTTGTTGCAGAGAAAAGAAATCCAGTTCTCTGGTGTTCTATGGAGAGTAGTCATCATTTCTTCAGTGCGAAGGTAGCACTGAGTAGGGTTTGAGAAAGAAGGGGGCTTTGGACAGGGCTGCTGTGGGGAGGGCAAATAGTTTTAACATACTAAACTATTAGTGAGCTGCAGGAGAAAAAAAGAGGAGAAAAAAAGATACAAACTTTACAAAGGTAGTTCAAAAATCTATAGAAGATGAAATTAAAGAAGACTTATCCTGGTGCAAAAATTTCCATGAAATTTTTGAAGATCCCTCCTACAGAAAAAATTTAGGAAGGATGTAGATGAATATGCCAACCCTCCCCCTCCCCGTTTTCCCCTGGTTTTGACTACAGTTACGAGCAGAGAATCCCTTTTCTCATCATCTTAATCTTTAGCCACCTCTCTCATATGGATAGTGTTAACATTAGCTAAAATGTAGAAATGTCTTCCATAAATTCAGAGCAAAGCATCAGAGAAATATATGTAAAATATAAATACAAATAAATCATGTTGGTTTTCATTATCAGCTTACAAACACTTTGAATAGAGCTACACAGCTGATTGCTCATGATGGTCACCACCAGAAGGCTTCTTTCATGCTCCCAAAGAGAGGAAGAGATATTTATTCTAATATTTTTTAAAATAAAACTTCTCCAATTCTTCCAGCTATAGACATTGTTTTATTATCTAAGATCTTCAGGAAAGTTTGAAAAGCTGGTAGGTAATATCTAATGGTAGCCTCTGACAGAAAACTACATAAAATATAACCTCCTAAGTTGCATTTGTAAGTAATGTCTGTTCTGACGTCATGAATTGAAAAGCCGCCATTCTAAGTTCAAGTCAGGACCAACTCAGGTTTAAGGCCAAGTTAAGAGTTCTAATGGATCTGAGTCACAGGAAACACTAGGTTATCAAAAAGCTACTTTCTGCCCTGGGCAAAGATTTCAGAACAAAATTAAGTAATACAACATCCATCTTATAATGATGAGTATTATGAGGTTGTGTACTGTTTTTGACCTGATTTCTCAATGAACCATCTCTAAGGGATGAAAAATATTAAAGAAATAAAAATATTCTTACCTAATATATACTAAACTGATCTTCTGTATATAAAGAGAATTGAAAATGAATCTTGATGTGAATGGAAGGGGAGAGGGAGCGGGAAAGGGGAGAGTTGCAGGTGGGAGGGAAGTTATGGGAGGGGGGAAGCCATTGTAATCCATAAGCTGTACTTTGGAAATTTATATTCATTAAATAAAAGTTTAATAAGTGAAAAAAAACTAGAAAAAAGAAATAAAAATATTCTTAATAAAAATATTAAGAAAATAAATGTGAAATTAAACAATCGTTGCTTACTCATCTTTAAGGGAATCTGAATAGCACTTCCTGAGTATGGGGAAGACTCAGAAAACAGCTGAACATTGATGTTGTTTCTGCACAACTCAAGGAGGCACTCTTGAACAGAAGGCCAAGTACTCCGAGCTGGATTCTTCACTTTCCGGGAGTCATTTTTGTGATAGGGAATGCTTGCTCTCTGGTTTTTCCTTCAGTAAAAAATATCAGCTACTTCGTTTTCTTTTCCAAGGAAATCTGAGTTCTTTAACGAGCAGTATCTTGTTTGCCATGTCAGTGTAGTAACAGACCACGGCATATACCTCTCCTGTTCCTCGTGCAGAGATTCATTAAAGGCAGGGACTAGCCAAGCCTGCTGCTAACTACAGTCCCTTGGCAGACCCCTGCACCACAGGTGAAATTAGAGAACTCAGTCACCTGCCTGGGGTCCAGGATGTCCTCCTGAGTTGTGCTATCCAATACAGGAAAGTATTTTTAGCCATATACACAGGGACAGACTTTGTCAGATGATATATGCACAACTGATAACACTGTTTTATTGTACTTTCAACTGTTGCACAGGCTCCCTACAACCACATTAAAACACTTCTCACATTGATGGGCACAAGGGAACAGAACAAATTGTTTGGAAAATCAGATTAATAATTACTTCCTAGCATATTACACACTACCATCTCTGTATGTTCATTTTTGATCACCACAAATAGGTAGTTTCCCTATCAGCAAATTCACTAGACATTTTATAGTGCATAACTTCTATTAATAATCTCCACAACTAGTACAAATGGATGAAGAGAAAAAAATCATATCCAATCAAAGCCTGCAACAAAGTTTACACCCTTTGTTTAGAATTCTAATTCAGGGCTGGGCCATGTAGGGAACTAAACCTATTTTGATTAGATATTGAGTATCAGAACAGTAATAGGCCAACTTCTAGTTTATGGCTAACAGTAGTAGACAAACCTGTAACATCACAAGCAAGAAAAGCTAAAAGTTGCCATAATTTACAATCTACTTCTTATCCCCAGGAATACCCCTTCCTTTTTTTTTTTTTTTTTTTTTTTTTTTTGACAGGCAGAGTTAGAGAGAGAGGTCTTCCTTTCGTTGGTTCACCCCCCAAATAGCTGCTACGGCTGGCACACTGCACCGATCTGAAGCCAGGAGCCAGGTGCCTCCTCCTGGTCTTCCATGCGGGTGCAGGGCCCAAGCACTAGGGCCATCCTCCACTGCCTTCCCCGGCCACAGCAGAGAGCTGGACTGGAAGAGGAGCAACCAGGACAGAATCCGGCGCCCCAACCGGGACTAGAACCCGGGGTGCTGGGGCCGCAGGTGGAGGATTAGCCTAGTGAGCCACAGCGCCGGCCCAGGAATTAACTCTTCCTACAGGAATCCTTATCCTGATGTCACTCGCTAAGCCTACCTTCCAAATTTCTCATCGTTCTGTCTTTGGCCTTGGCCAGCTGTCTGCTGTGCATTAGCCCTTGATTGACTGCCCTCTGCAACTTCCTTCCCCTGTTCTATGCTAGTGCATATTGATTCTCAGTATTGGATCGCTCCCTCCATGTCCCATACCAGGCACTGTTAAGTCTGGGATATATTCTTTCTGCAATGCAACGCTATTGTCTGAGTACAAGTGGGAGTACGGTCACAGAATCTCAGGACTTAAAGAAACCTTAGAATTTATGCAATCTAACTGCATCATTTTATAAATAACGATGCTGAAGTCCAGAGAGGTAAGAGAGCCTGGCACGAGATTCAAGTACTAAAAGCTGTAGGGCAAGGACCCAAGTCTATGGACTGTGTTTGCAAGTCCAGCCCTGCACTGTACCATTTGCTACAGTGTTCATCTCTCCAGAGGCTTACTTACAAAGTGAACCCATCATCCCACTAGCTTGACTGTTAAAGAAAATAACATATTAAGGAGGAAATTCAGACCAGAGGAAGCTCTGTACACTAGATGGAATCCAATTATTTAAGATTTCTAAATGCCAGTAAAATTACAGAAAAATTAAAATACTATTACATTATTAACCAAGATACTTCCTGTGGCACCCTGGGAGAAGGCAGGGAACTACATAGAGATGATTTGAAAAAGCAAGGCAAGTTAAGTTTCTTATGGCCAATCAGTCATTCTCTGGCCATTGTCTAATGACTTAGCAAATTTAACTGCTTATGACTTTATTTTTTTTATGAGAAGAGTATGGATGCATACCTAAGAGAGTTGGATCTAAGTGACAAGGAAGATTTGGGCACTATTTTGGCTCATGTGTGGTCATTTTCCATTTGCCCCTTCTTTTGCATCCATTCTCTACTTTCTCTGTTTTATTGTTTGCTGGCACAGAGAGAAAGGGAAGATCTCCATGAGCTCTACCAACTGCATTTCAGCCAGGCTCCATTAACCTTGCTTCTGGTTGGACTTAGTCAATGAGAAACCCTGCCTGGCAGGAAAGCAAAGACCAGAAGAGAGAAGATTAGGTTTTTTTAATTTTTTTTCTCACCACTTTCTTCCTGCATTATGTTGCGGTTCTGACAATACCTCGATCCTTCAAAAACAGATTCTCTAAATTGGCTTTTCTCCATGGGACAGCTCTTCCTAGAGTCCTCCAGGATTGATCCCTCCCCATGTCTCTTCAGGCATAGGCATGGTAATTACTTCTCCTAGCTGCTAGTCTCTGGATGCCTCAGTGGCCCCCCTTCGCAACTTTGTACGTTGTTTCCTCACACTCGCATCTGAGCAGCTTTTCCTTGCTTGTCTGGGCACTAACTGAAACGGTTCATTTGGGGTTAATCATAGTCTGAAGTCACCATTTATCTTCTTTGCTGCAGCAGCAAAGTCATCGTCATAAAGGATAGAATCAATTCTTGTTCATTTTGTATCTCATGGATCCACTAATCCATGAGAAATGAGCACTGACTCTCACCTCCAATTGCATTTTTTGCCTTTTGGGTTTGGTTGGCACTAAATATAAAAACAATCATTAACAGGCAAGAGGACACAGAAGAAAAGGTTATTTTTGTTTTAGTTCCATGTATCTTAACACTTCCAGAATTATGAAGACTGATAAAAAAACTTTACTGCATATCTAGAACCTAATATCCTTCAGTGGATAAAAACATATTTCATACAGTTGAACTGTTATTGATATATGGGCAATTATACCTGCAAAAAAAAATCATTGGTTTTATTTATGAAACAGCATGATTAGTGTGTTGGTTTGAAACTGGACCCAATTTTCCTCCAGAAAGAATTATTCTGGTTTGTTTTTAATTTTTTTTTCTTTTTAAACAATCATTGTGGAATGTTGATTAATGATAATTCATGGCTAATGTTTCTACACATTATCAACTTTTCTTTATGTTGAATATATCATTTCTACTACTGGAGGCAATTACTTGCCTCTATTTTTTAGTGAAAGAATGCTGTATATTTGCTTTTCTCAATTAATCTCTGTGAGACCAGGGAACTTGGCAGAAGGACAAGATATCCTTTCAATAATAGATAGGAAATGGGACAAGAGTTAGAGAGTACAGAGATTTCATGTCTTGTCCTGCATATTGATGGAACTTAGGTTGTAGGTCATACATTCTTTCAATCCATGGATATTTATTAAGCCAATATTTGTAAAATGCTATCAAGTGCTACAATCTGGGGACTGAAAGAAGATAAGATGTGCTTATGCCACGAGGATTCAATGAAATCAGGAAGCAGCTATCTGGTGGATTAATGGTCCTTCACCAAATAGGAAGATGGTGCCAGTTGCTACATGTTATCACTCGTCTATTCAGTTTCACGTCAGGGAAATAAACACCTAAGTCCAGATTCCTGGTTTCATCACTTTGAAGCTGAACCTTAAAATAGTTCTGGCTCCACTTTGGAGAGCAGAGTGTAGCAGGAAAGTCTAGAAGGAAGAGAACCAGTTCCATACTAAATATTATTTCAGGGGATGGTATGGGCTCTGTTTTTTTTTTAAACTTTTATTTAACAAATATAAATTTCCAAAGTACAACTTTTGGATTATAGTGGCTTTTCCCCCCATAAACTCCCTCCCACCCGCAACCATCTCATCTCGCACTCCCTCTCCCATCCTATTCTTCATCAAGATTCATTTTCAATTATCTTTATATACAGAAGATCAACTTAGTATATACTAAGTAAAGATTTTAACTGTTTGCACCCACACAGATACACAAAGTATAGAGTACTGTTTGAGTAATAGTTTTACTGTTAATTCGCATAGTGCAACACATTAAGGACAGAGATCTGACATGGGGGGTAGGTGCACAGTGACTCCCGTTGTTGATTTAACAACTGACACTCTTATTTATGGCGTCAGTAATCACCTGAGACTCTTGTCATGAACTGCCAAGGCTATGGAAGCCTCTTGAGTTCATAAGCTCTGATCTTATTTAGATAAAGCCATAGTTAAAGTGGAAGTTCTCTCCTCCTTCTGAGAAAGGTAACTCCTTCTTTGATGGCCCGTTCTTTCCACTGGGATCTAACTCACAGAGATCTTTCATTTAGGTCACTTATTTTTTTTGCCACAGTGTCTTGGCTTTCCAAGATGGGCTCTGTTTTGAGTCCTGGCTGCTCTACCCTGCTAATGCATCTGAGAAAGCAGCAGAAGATGCCCCACATGCTTGGACACCTACCACCCACATGGGAGACCTGTGAGAAGCTCTTGGCATCCTGCTTCAGCCTGGCTCAGCCTTTGTCATTGCATCCATTTGGGGAGTGAACCAGTGGATGAAGATTCTCTCTTCCTCTCTCTCTCTCAAACTCTGCCTTTCAAATAAATAAGTAGATCTGTAGATCTTTTTTAAAACACTGTTTGAAAACAAAGGCCTATTACTAAAAGAAAAGTGGGAGAAAGGAAGGAGGGAGACAAGGAGAGAGGAGAGAGAAAACTAAGGAGGAGGAGGAAGTTGAAGGAAGGAAGGACAAGAGGAAGGAAGGTAGATTGGAGGTCGGAAAAGTCATTAGCCTACATCATGGATCTGCAAACATTATTCTATAAAGGGCCAGTTGACTTTCATATAGTTTTTACATGTCTCTTAATTTTTTCAACCATCTAAAATGTAAAAATCATTTTTAACTGGACCATAGTTTGCAAAATCTCTGGCTATAGTAAGAAACCTAAAGAAGAAGAAGCATTGTATGTACCATTGGTCCACAGAATCCCTGATAGCATTGTATCTGATGCTCCAGGTAGCCATTCGCTACATTACTGATGAGGACACATCTACAGGTAGGTAAAGCATCTTCCCGGTGACCATGAGCAGAGAAGTTGGCCTTTTTGAATCCCTTTTCTTTGCCTGTAAGATAGACTCTTTTCTAGGCCATTTTAAATCATAGGTTTTGATGAGGATAAGTAAAACAAAACCCATCTACAGCACTTCATGCCTACAGAAATGAAAGCATTCTATAAACCTGATGTATTATTAAAGAAAAAGCAAATCTGTCGAAAGGAATTGGAACTCTCCAAAGCACAGCGCCCCCTGGCTGAAAGGCACTGTCCAGTGGGAGCTCTTCTTGCCAAGGTGAGTGATGTGGCCTGCCATGCCTAACATGGTTTCCCCATCTCTCATCACCTGAAGTGGAATGACTTTCCTGCCTACCTTTTTTTCCTACCTCATTGTTGCTCAGATGGATTGCTCCATGGCATTTGGCTGGCTCCTTCCCTCTGAAGCTCACAAGGTTGTACTTAGCTGGCCAAGACTTGTGCCTGCTCTCAACTTTAATGATTATTTGTCATATTATCCCTTGTATAGAATAGCATCAGAAGCTCTCTTATGAAGTCCAGGTAAAACATGCCCATAGTTTTTCTAGAGGGAACTCATTTAGATATTTAATCAAATTGTCTTTTCAAAGGTGGCGAAGGGGTCTTCTTTTGTGGACTAGATCATGCTTGTTCTTGATGAGGTGGGACATTTCCTGGTATCTTGCGATGACTTTTTCTTTTCTGGCTAAATGCTGGCACCTATCCCTGTGTCCCCCTGATTCCTTTCATTTTTCCCTCTAGGCAGAATAAACCAGTGACATTAGAATATGTTGTGTCCACCTGAAGTTGGTCTGTGTCATCTGAAAGGTTTGATTTTCCTCTCTTCAAATGTTACGGTTTCCAGATTTTATTATATTGGATGCATCTGTGATTCCTAAGAATGACTAAGACAAGTTTGATATCTTCTTTGTCATTAGAAAATTTCTTATTTATTTTGGAGGTTACCTTGGTTTCAAATTTTTGGTATAGTTGTCTTAGAAATTATTTTTTTCCACTTTCTGTTCCTTATCTATTTTTTTATTCTTTGCTCTTTAAGTATACTTTTTAAAAGTAAAATAGGCATACAAACACCCAAGCAGGAAATTTGAAGAGAATCTGGCATAGAATAAAGAAAGGCTATCTTTGTCTTTGGTTAAGATTAAAATTTACTCACTTAGCTTTTTAAGATGATATGATTAAACCACATATTTCTGTAATATCATTACTCATGTGACATATCCTTTCCCTTGAATTTTTAGGATTGCCATCCTTGCCCTGACGTTGTTTCGCTATGTTCTTTCTATTATTACATCAATAATATTCCCATAAGTATAAGTGATATGAATCAGCTCTGCCTTATTCTACAGTTCTGCTCTTCTGCTTATTTCTTCAAAGCTTCCTTCATACAACTCTTACAACAGTAGTCTTCATCATAGTTTGATGCGAACTATGTAATGTCACTGCCAACTGAGTAGAAGATATCTTTTTAGAGACTTTTCTCCTGAAACTTGAACCATAATTTGTATCAGATGGCAAAAAATCACCATAGATAGAAGACAAGCTCTTCTTTCCTTTAAAAGGACTTTTGAGCAGTTTTAATAACAAACCATTCTGGGCCATTGCTATTGTGTCTAAGAGGCACCAGTGTCCCTCAGTTCTGCAGTCTGGGCTTAAAACAGTGTCACTTGAATTCAATCAAGTACAGTCCTCTGATTACTTTTATTTCTGGGACAGATTTTCAAGAGCAACGTCTAATTTTCGGTATTGTAGCTGAGATTCTTCCTGTCCTCTGCTCTCCACTGGGGTTCTGTGTGCATTAGCTTTCCTTTGAAGGCGACAATCGCAGGCACTCATAGATCTGCAGGAAGCTTGTGGAGGTGGTCGTGAGGTTGGGCAGACAGAGAGGAAATATCTTTCTGTGTATTTTGCCTATGTGTTTAATTCTACACAATCATTTTTACAAATAAGCAACTTTTCAAGGTCTGTTTTAATTATTGTGTGCCTAGCCTAGAGAGTCGAAGCCAGTCTGAAGTGGTATCAGTTATTTATAATGAGGCATAAAATACCTTCTTTTGCAAGTCAAACTCAGTGCGCATTCTTACTGTGCTGTGACATATATAAGAAATATTTTGCCCTCTTGGATGTTATGTTTTAAATGTTATTTATTTTAAAGGAAGAGAGGGATTTAGAGAGAGAGAGAGAGAGAGACAAGGACAGAGAGAGTAGCAGCCACCCAAATGCTTCAGCCATCACCTGCTTCCTTGCAGGGGGTACGTTAGCAGGAAGCTGGAATTATAAGCAGAACAGCAACTTGAACGTAAGCCCTCCAAAATGGGATGTAGATGTCCCAACTAGCAGTTTAACCACTGTGACAAACATCTTCTCCATCCTGGATATTTTAAATATTTTGTCAATAGTTCTATTTTTAAAAATTTTTGTTTATTTATTTATTTCAGAGGTAGAGTTACAGACAGAGAGACAGAAAGATCTCCCATCCTCTGGTTCACTCCTAAATGCCTGCAATAGCTAGAGCTGGGCCTATCTGAAGCCAGGAGCCAGGAGCTTCTTCCAGGTCTCCCACATGGCTGCAGGGGCCTAAGCACTAGGGCCATCTTCTACTGCTTTCCTAAGCCATCATCAGGAACCTGGATTGGAAACGGAGCAGCTGGGTACGAACTGGCCCTCATATGGGATGCTGGCTCCATAGGCTACCTGCTATGCCACAGTGCCAGCCCTAACTGCCAACAGTCTTATCCGTCTGCTATTATTGCAAAAAGCAGGGCAGAAACCAAAGGAGTGTTAATATGGGTGCATAAGTTAGGAAGCTCTGAAGTTGAATTTTTTTTTTTTGACAGGCAGAGTTAGACAGTGAGAGAGAGAGAGAGATACAGTGAGAAAGGTCTTCCTTCCATTGGTTCACCCCCCAAATGCCTGCTACAGCTGGAGTACTGCGCCGATCTGAAGCCAGGAGCCAGGTGCTTCCTCCTGATCTCCCATGAGGGTGCAGGGCCCAAGGACTTGGGCCATCCTCTACTGCCTTCCTGGGCCACAGCAGAGAGCTGGACTGGAAGAGGAGCAACCGGGACTAGAACCCCAGGGTACCGGTGCCACTGGCGGAGGATTAGCCTAGTGAGCTGGCTGAAGTTGATTATTTTTTAAACTTTTTTTTTTTTTTAGTTTTTTTTTTTTTTTTTTGACAGGCAGAGTTAGACAATGAGATAGAGAGAGACAGAGAGAAAGGTCTTCCTTTTTCCATTGGTTCAACCCCCAAATCGCTGCTATGGCTGACGTGTTGCGGCCGGTTCGCTGCGCTGATCTGAAGCCAGGAGCCAGGTGCTTCCTCCTGGTCTCCCATGCGAGTGCAGGGCCCAAGGACCTGAGCCATCCTCCACTGCCCTCCCAGGCCACAGCAGAGAGCTGGACTGGAAGAGGAGCAACTGGGACAGAATCCGGTGCCCCAACTGGGACTAGAACTCAGGGTGCTGGCGCCACAGGCGGAGGATTAGCCTATTGAGCCGCGGCGCCAGCTTGAAGTTGAATTTTGAAATGTATGAAGCTGATAGGTTGAGATGCTCACACAGATAAATGCAAGTGTCCTGAAACAAAGTCCTCTGGGGTGAATTTCCTCATGGTTCTGAACTGTCTGGAGACGCAGGTTCTCCCTGTCTGCTATCAGAACCAGACCGTTAGCTAGGACGAGATCTGAGGCAGTACTACCGGAGGTCCTGGTGGGGCAGACTGTGAGTGTCACAGGAATGAAGATTCACACAAGTGTGGAAAGACTCCCTCATCTTTCTGTCCCAGTAATATGGAAGCATCACTGATGTTCCCACTTCAGAACTGGACTACCCACTGTAGAACTAAGTGTGGTTTCCATTCTGCCCTGACCTCTCTCCTTAAAGTTGAAGGTGGGGACTTGCAACCTCGTGTGTGATGCAGGCTCCCGGCTGGAACTGGACAGCAGGTTCCTGAGTGGTTAGTGAAGTAACTACTTACAGAAACGTGAGCAGAGGTAAAGGGCACATAAAAGGAATGATGCCTTATACCTGAGCTAGTGATAGTGGAAGCTACTGCCAACCAAGGGCAGGGGACCTGTCCCAGAGAGAGTGGCAAGAGCCTAACATCACTGAGGGTCAGTTATGCAGCCACTCTCATGGCGACCCAGCAGGCAGGAGCTACGGAAGAAATAACCCTCTCTCTAGGCTTATCTGCTGGTGTTCTAGCAGTGCTGCCCATTGGCCAAAACCAGCTGGCTGCAGAGGGCATGGAAACCTTTGGGGAGTCGGCCTCCTGGTCAGAGACCAGAGCAGGAGGAGGCTGGGGCAGAGCTGGGGGAGACAGGAGAGAAGGCCCGCTCGTTCTCCTCACATAACCCTGCTTCTACGTTTTCCTGAAGCTCTTGGCTTTCCTTCTTGATCTCCTCCTCCCGGCCTTATGCTCTCAGTTTCCCTGCTTAGCAGGATTTCCTCACTCTCTGCTCACTGTCTGTGCCATCCCATCGTGCGATTGGCACCCGAAGGCCTCCTCCATATGCCTGCGGTGGCGCCTCCCACCAGCTTCACACAGCTTCGCGTCAACATCCAGCGTGCCCATAGCTCTTCTCACGCCATCGCCCTCACCTGCGGGGGCTTTGCCCACTGCGTCTCAGCTGCCTTCCGGAGCTGGAAACCTTTGCGGCTCCAATATTTTGAAGTCACGCTTGGAGGTTGCAAATCTGTCACTGATACATCCTTTCACATAGCGCCGTTTGTATTTTGAGTGTTGCATAGTAAATCGTAATTGCCACCAACTAAAATAGATATAGGAAATAGGAAGTGTGGGCAATTCTTATAATTTACCATTCACGCTGAATCTTCCCCTTGGTGTGACTGCAGAAACAGTTCTTGCATAAAACACCCAGGAATATGTTGGTTGAACAGCACAAAACTGCTTTTTCGCTTCAAATTGCACTAAGGTTTCAGTTTCAGGCCTTGAGGGGTGGTCTTCTCTCCATAGGAATTTTGAAGATGCCCATTGATAATATGTCTACTTGCCAAAGCCTGGCTGAGTAATTTAAATTATTGGTGGCGTGGCCACTGGCAGTGCCTAACTACATGAGAAATGAAATTTACATTGTAGCCACCCTCTCTGTAAGAACCCAGAGGAAAAACTATGCAGACACCAGTGCTAGGAATTGCCATGCTATTCTGACCTAACCAGAGGCTATATTTTTATCCTCTGGACATTAGGAATCTTGTGTGTCTGACCATTCTTTTATCTCTGCAGTTAAATATTTCAGTGCAATTTGAAGTTTATCCCTAGCATGCTGCTATGATCTCCTCATATCCCTATATTGAAATCCTCACCTCCAAGTTGGTTGACAATGGAATCAGTGTCCTTACAGAAGAGACTCAAAGCAGAGACTTTCACTCCTTCTGCCCAGGGGAGGACAAGTGAGCAGGTATCATCTGTGAGCCAGAAACCAGGTTCTTCCCTGACACTGAACTTGCTTGGATTTTGAACTTCCCTGTCTCCAGAACTATGAGAAGTAAAAAGCCATCCTTTCTAAGGAATTTTGTTACCGCAGTCTGAACGGACTAAGACGCATGTATCACCCCGTCATTATTTTATTTATTCACTTTCTCTGTCTTACATTCAGTTTATAGGAAAGCTACTGATTCTACTTCCAAAATAGATTTTCTTCCGCCTCCAATGTTACTCCTAACATTCACTGCAATGGCTGAGGGAAAGTCCAAGGCATTTCCCTTCTGGAGCCCTGCGCGCATCCCCTCACTGCTCTTCTGCATTCCAGTCACCCCTCCCCAATTCCTTCCCCACAAGGCACCTTGAGCAGCTTCTTCAAACACAAATCTAGTATTTCCCCCAACTCTTTACTTTGCAAAAAATAGAGCATGAAGATTTGTAAGAATAATAGAAGGGCACCCATGTACCCTTCACTTCGGTGCACATTTTCTCCCTGGACCCTTCAGCACATATTTCTTATTAAGAAAGTCATCCTCCTACAAACCATATTCAGGAAATTTCCCATCTATACAATATTATTATCTAATACATAGTCTTACTGAAACTTCCACAATAAGGTCCTTTATAGTTATATAGTTAAAGTTAAAGTTATAGTTATAGTTATATGTGTCCTTAACCTCCTTTTGAAGAATCCAAGTTCATAAAATTGCAGACTATTTCTCAGTTTGGATTTGTCTGGTTGTTTTCTGAGATTGGCTTCAGGTTCCATTTTTGGGTTTTAATTTTTGCAAGAACACGATAGAGCTGCTGTCGTATCCTCAGTGCCTCATAGTCAAGGTGAGGCTGTTAAGTGATTTCATTACAGGGGATATAAGGTTTGGTAGATCAAGGGGTTGCCTACCACAGTTTTTCATTATGCGAATCTTCCTTTGGTAATTTATGTACAACCTGTAGGGTAATGAATCTAGTGATCTTAAAGTTAAAAATCACCTTAAGAATACAGTTACAGCCCTACCAACACTTTTCCTCGCAAATGCTCTTGTCTGTGAGGTTCTCAGCATTGTGTGTATTGGATTGTTGGTGCCTTCTCACAGTTCTTGTCTAGCAGTAGATTTCTGTCTTCAGGGGGGCTTTCTCTATCATTCAATCAAAGCAGGCCTCTCACCACTTGCCAGCTACTCTTCGGAACATTTTCCTCTAGAACTTTCCTAAGATAATATTATTTTTCTGGCTATTTATTTTATTACCTATAGCTACAACTAAACTTTAAGTCTTTAAAGGGCAGAACTACCAGGACATCCTTTTTCACTATTATGCCTCCAATGCTAGAATATAGAGAGCTATACCCATGGCAGACTGTCACATAAAGGTTTGTTGAATGAGAAAAAAATCAATGCATGTAAGAACAAATATTATTTCTTCGTAGGTTTTTACGTAGTCATATATTCTAAAATATTTTTATGGAAAGAAATCAAAGGATATAGGACAGTGATGTAGGGTTTTATATCAAAGTTCATGCATCCCCTCCTATGGTGTGGAGCTGTCACTGGCAGAACAGTCACTAAAGCAGGGACTACATTACCTATTATCCCCAGAACTCAGCTGTGGCTGTGAGGTCAATTCTTACCAAGGTGATATGGTAGTGTTGTGTGTTTCACATCCTGGCCATGCTCTAAAGAAGTGCATGAGACCTCTCTTTTGTCTCATTTTCTTAGATGCTGATAGGGCTTGGCATCTCCACGATTTAGAAGGATCCTAGGTCCTTGAGTCATGACAAGGAAGAAAGCTACCCATCAGACAATGATTGGAATAAGAAATGAACTTTCATTGTGTATCTCCATTTAATATGTCATTTATTTGTAGCAGCATCTAACATTGCTTTGAATAATATAAAAGCAATATGGGAAGAATGGTAGCCAGAGAAATAAGGGAATGAAAGTGGAAAATTATGATTACTTAAGATTCACTGTCATAGTACTATTTTTGTCAGTGTGTACTTTCCAAAGTAGGATTGGGCCTACAACACTCTTGTAGGAGATTTTAAAGCAAATTTAACTGTAGAGTAAAACCAAGGGCCATCCTTGTCTTTGGAAAAGGTGAAAATGCTGTTAGCTTTTAGAGATGATCTGATTCAACCTCATCAATTCTGAGACCCTACACTGTACTGCCAAACTAATCAGCTGGAATTCCAGTACGATTTAAGAGACAATCCATCAAAGCCCGTCTTTGTTGCCTCCAGTGCATTTTGTTTGCTGTGGGTAGCATGGCTAATGGAACAACAATCTACCCAGTAATTATTTATTATCAAGCCAGCAAGTAAAGGTTTCACTGAATTTTAGAGATGGAAGGGGTCTTAAGCTTATTTTGCAGTGGGCTCAGAAAATGTAAGTAAGTATTTGCCTTACAGAATGTGATACAGAGTTGGTTCCTGGCCAATCCGACCCCAGCAACTAGGGCCTGAACTCAACGCAGTTATGTGCTTACTGGAACCAGTGTTCAGTGATTCCCTGATCAAGACTCAAGGGGAGTGATCTGAAGGACTTCAATTGATGCTGTCCATGGCTTTTGTTTCACTAGTGCAGGAAAAAGTTGGTAGTGCTTCACAGTTGTGTGTTATGTATTTGTACATTTCTACCTTAAATAATGTGACTATTTCTAAACAAACAAAACCAAAACACATTCAAATGATTGTGAGACATTCAAGGTTATATATGTATTCTAGCAATGCAGTCATTTTTGATAACATTTAAAAATTTTATTCTGACTTATCTTTTAGAGCTTATGACACATTATTCTTTTAACTCTTTTCCCTTCTGACTACAAAAGTAATTTTGCCTACACCCTGGAAATTACAAAAAAAGAATAAAATTAAAACCACACATAATTTGAACCCTGGTACGTAGGTATTCTAAACACGGCAAAGTAGTTCTGTAAATGTAAGCATTCATAGGGTATATTTTTGTACACATGTTTCTATAATACTACATAAGTGTCTTTAAGTTTTATCATCTGTATTCACCTATAAAATGGATTCTTTAATTTTAGCTGTCATACTTAATTGGGAAGGACACATGGATTTTTCTTCAATGTTCTAGCTTTGGCAAGTTAGTGGGAAGAAGTTTGAAGGCTTTTGAACTCTAAGAAGACGCATTCTCTTGACTGCCCTTTGTGTTTGTAAACCTTCATCCTTGGAGTTGTCATTTAAAAAGTAAGCAAAAGATATTGGACCCAGATCTGGTGAATAAGGCAAATGATCGATCCAAGGAATGCCATTTTGAGTCAAATTGAGGGCAGCTAAAATGTAGTCAGACACTGTGAAAAGAAGTTTCAAAAGAAGAGTTTCAGAAATATTTTGAACAATAGAGACACTCACCAAATGAAATATGTTCATGTGTAACAGCTACCTTGAAGGAAAACAAACAGTTCAATGCTGAATTTCTGGTGTGGATCTCAAAAACAAAACTTTATTGTCTCTAGACATTTCTGCACACCATCACATAAAAGTGGAAGGACAAGCAATCACAACCCACCATGTGTGTGTGTAGAAGAAAGCTGAACTCTGTAGCTTCCTACGTCCTGTCCTATTACAAAGAAAGATAGAAATGAAGCATCAAAAAGAAAGAAGAGGGAAGATAGAAAGGAAAGGAAAATAGGAAGAAAGAGGGATAAAGAGCAAGCAGGAGACAGGTAGGAAGACAGGCTTCCTCCCTAATATTTCTCTAACGTAGTGATAAAGCAAATACTTAAAGGTGAATGTATGAAGCCAGTCTTAAACTTACAGCATACCAATGATTTTCAAGCATTTAAAGATAATGGTGTTCTTTGTAACATTTCCAAGACTCTGGAACTCTAATTACAGTACACTTTGAGAATGTCTTAAAGATGATGGGGCAGATACACACAGATAGACTTGAGACAGTACCTTCACAGAGCCTGCAGAGAGCAGCTTTTGAAAATCAGTTCTAGGCTGATGAAGCCCATTAGTGTAGTTAGCCTGAATCTACCAGTCTTCAGAAGGGACGCTCATGATAACCAGATAAAGATACCTTAACAAGATTTTCAGAATCCAGGGTCCTTTGGGAAGCACCCTGACCAGAAATGGAATGTTATGGCCTTTATCAGCTCATTAGGCTGTGTGTTCTGTAAAAGGGAACCAATGTGCCCATTAAAACCCACCACTTTCAAGAACAAAATGCCACCCAGAGTTATAGCCTATCTTTATCATATTTTAATATAAGCCATGAAATAAAACTGGATTTAGAGATAACTTTTTTCAGATCTGGAAAATCTAGTAACTACTTCCAATAAATTTAAATTCACAATCACTTGAATGAATGTCTTTTTTGAAAATTATGCACTCAAATACACACACAAGATGGTTCAGAAGCAAAAACTGCTTTTCTGTTTCCATCTGATTGTATTACATGTTTCTGGAATTAAACCACAGTTTGTAAAATCCTTACAACAGTGATTGGATTGTTACATAATGACTCCCACACATAGAACAATTAGAGTAGTAAATGGTAGAAGGATTCCTAACCTCTTACTCCTCCGCTTCATAGTGGAATACTTTTCAGTAACATAAAAATAGAAGTAACAGATTCAATACTGAAAAAACTTTATTTCATACTTGTCGTTTGCTTAATGGTGGCCATCAATGAAAACGAGACAAATAATTATTGCAGAGGCTTTGTTTTGTGAATGTACATGGGCATGGGCAAAGTGTATTATCAAATGACAAAATAATTCAAGGTCTCTCTTTTCTGGGGACTTTTATTTTTAGAACAATTAAGACAGAAGCAGACCAATAAAAAACACGTATAAGTGTTATATAATTAAATAAATAATATCTACAAAGAGAAAAGGAAGTGGGGTTATAAGGAAATCACTATTTATTGCATTTAATCTTAGAAAATCAGGAAAGCTGTGCTGTCTACTTTCTTAGATTTCAGTATCTGAAAATATCAACAGTAAGGACAGTAAAGAATATACAAATAGTGAATTAGGAATTTATTTCAACTCGAAGGAGTGGTGGAGAATAGCCTTTCAAAATCAATCCATTTTGGAAGGTTTTTGTTAGCCTTGCTTGGAAAAATAATGACATCCAAAGAATGCCCATATTCTAACACCCAGCACCTATGTGTATAGGGATTTTGCTATCTTTAAGTTAAAGATTTTGAGATGGGGAAATGAGATTATACAGATAGATTCAATGTTATCATAAGTGTTCTTGTAAGAACTCTAGGGAGATAGGAGAGTCAGAGTCAAAGGAAGAGATGTGATAATTCCAGCAGGTGCAAGTGACTTGTGCCCAGGATCCTGGGGGTACAGGCCACCTCTTGAAACTGAAAAATACAAGGTGTCCCATATAGCATCAGAGGACATGCAGCCCCGCCCATCTGTTTTGGACTTCTGACCTCTATATCAGTAAGATAATAAATTTGAGATAAGTCACTAATTATGTGACAGCTTATTACAGCCTTAATAGGAAACTAATACATTAGTTTTGGGAGAAAAAGTTACCTTTTACAGAAAACTGACACAGCATCATGCTTAATTGCTATTCAAACACATGAATTCTCAATTCAGATTGGAGATGAATTGAGAAAAGTCAGATCAATCATTAATCATTCTTTTTTTGTCTAATAGTTTTTTTTTCTAATACAGCTTGTTTCATGGCCTATAGTCAACTTCGTACTAAAAAGGGAAAAAGAACTGCCCTTTCATGAGAAACTACCTGGACTAGGTACCAGATTGTTGATATTTTTTTTCACATTATTTTATTTAATCCTTAGAACTACCCTAAAATGGAAGCATCATTTACTGACAAATGAAGTAACATTCTCAGAGAAAATAAATGCAATACATTTCAAGTTCGTGATAGAACCAGAAAAACACAATAATGGGACAGAGATTAGAATGAGGATAAATTTGTATTCCCATTAGAGAGCAAATAGATAAGAACTGATGAGCTAGATAGACAGACAGCTAGATAGGGTGATAGAAGAGGATTGGAAAAAAGCACAAAGAATCTTACACATAGAGCTAGCCATGTCCAAAAGTTTGCAGAGCAAAGTTTTGACCTAGATAGTTATTAGAGAAAAAAATCTTTTGGACACTTCATCTAACCTCCTGCTTTCTGCCTCTATGAAAGAAAGAGAACAATAGACATCTCTCTCATAAAGAATCCCAGGAATAGGGCTGAATGCTGTGACACTGAAGAGCTCTTTAAATGTTGATTCAACAATCTGTGGTCTACTTAGGATCCCCAAACCAATTTGTGACTCATTCAATGCTAAGAGGTTATCTGTTCTGAGCTGAGAAAAAGAGACATTGTAAATCAGGTGGCAATCAATGATTCCAAAGAGAATTGAACATATTATTTGTCCAAATGAACAGAAGATGTTGGTATGAACTGTGTGCTCTCAGTGAGAAGTAGATGCAGCCGAAGCTGCTTACCGAGGGTAAGCACAATGCAAGAGAACCCTCGAGAACAGCAGCTCCCAAGACATCTTGGATAAGCGTCTTGAGTTAGGTCATCAAGATGAATGAGGTCACCTAGCTATAGTTTAGACAACTGCAAAGTAGAACAATATGACCAAAGACTGGCTTAAGACCTGAACACAACTACAGAGCCAATGGCAGCTGGAAACTCTTAAGGACTAAATGCGAAGGAGAGAGTAATTTTGACATCAAAGGGATCAGTTTGACAAATGAAAATCAAATTGGATGGACTTTAATGCAAACAGCTGGGTGTGATGCAACCTAAAGAGGCAGATTTCCTGGAGTCAGCCAAATAGATTTATTAGAATCCCACATACCTCCCACGGAGAATGTAAATACAGATTTTAAAATTTTCAAGTTTTTTCCATTCCACACAATAGAGAGGCAAGTATGTTAAGATAAACAGGCTTCGCCACAGTCCTTGGATCCACTTGATGACTGCACTTACTCTGGGTGAAGACATTTTCTTCTGTTTCTTCCATATTTTCTACCCTTTCCGTTTCCCATCTATTCTTTTAATGAGCAGAAAATTTTATCCTGACATAATATACCTGAAAGTGTTGTGATTGAATCAATAGGTAAGTATTTTCCTGCTGAAGGATTTCTGATACTGGAAGCTCCTGTGCATGGGCCAGGAGTTCACGACAGGAGAGACAGATAAATTTGCTTCTCAATATGTGCTTGGCAACTGGCCTTCCTATGAAACTCATCAAGTATGATATTGATTTACATCAGCCATGGTTTGGACAAGAAGGTAGGTGGCTCATTTACTTAATGGAGAGCTCAAACTCAGTGTAAATGGAAGAAAGGACAAAAGTTTGTCATTAGGCAGCAGCAAGTCACTTTGGGGGTAACTTCAAGGACAACTGTCTTTTCTGCTTTCTAATAATGATCTATGCTTATTCAGTTATCAGAAGTAACCCATTTGAGTGAGAATGTAAATAGTCAGTATAAAAGATTAAAGTTCCTGGAAAAGACAATGCTGTTGCAAGTCTTATTGCCCTAATGCCTCTGCAATAACACAGTGGAAACTCCTTGAAGACAGAAACACTCACTCAAGAAATGTAGAAGTTGTTTACCATTGCTCGTTATTGTATCTCCCAGAAATTGGGCAAACTATAGGACATTTAGAAGGCAACTGATATGTATTTTATATGTTAATGGGTAACAGGAATCAGAAATCTGTAAATGGGTCTAGACATGATTAAGTGTAAAAAGAATGATAAGATACCCTCCATTTCGTTAAATCATCATTTTCCATTTAAATTACTCAAGTTGCAGTATCTGCAGAGCAAATTCAAAGCCGTAAAAATTTAAATTCAGGATTAATTTGGGGGCTCAAACAAGATAAAGCAGAGAGAAAAAAAAAGCCTCTCTAGCTCTAGGTAGCATTTAAAAGGGTCTATTTGCCTCTTCAGAACTTATGTAAGGATGTCTAAGCAGCCTGTAGGAGATTTTAAGCTAATACACCACTTGTCATGCTTTGTGGTGGATCAGTGAATGATTTCATTGACCTGAAGCTTTGTTCTGATTCTTGTGCCGTCCTAGATTATTCCATTGATACACTGAAGAAAGGCGTGCAGGTGAGGGCTGATGGGTTCGGCAGATACTAAGCCTGCTTTCTTTATGTTTACTACGTGCAACTCCTGCTGGTTTCAAGGATTCAGTTTTTCATTTGAAGGTATGTTTGTTGACATATTAAGCTCTTTAGGGCCATACCTGGTTCAAGGCAAAGATTTCCCCACAAATTCGTGCTTACATATCAGCAAAATAGGAAATGGTGTAACTACATATATTTGTGCCCAGAAAGTTCTATGAGCAATGAACTGATGAACCTACAATGAAGTCTTGGGAACTAAAATGGAGGTCTTTTTACTTACATTTAGAGGAACTGGCTTCAAATCTTTCCACAAATAATAGTCTTGTAAAGAATTGAACGCATAAAAAATAACAATGTGGATCACTCGAAATAAGACTTTGTACACAAGATTTTGCAATGCTAACAATACAATTATTTTGTAGACTAATTCAGAAAAATCAATACTAGTGTTATGTGTGTGTATGTATGCAAGTATGTACATGTACACATTATATATAGTCTAGGGGCTGGCACTGTGGCGCAGCAGGTTAATGCCCTGGCCTGAAGTGCCGGCATCCCATATGGGCGCCAGTTGGAGACTTCGCTGCTTCACTTCCTTGGGCCCCTGCACCCATGTGGGAGACCCGGAGGAAGCTTCAGGCTCCTGGTTTCGGATCGGTGCAGCTTTGGCCATTGTGGCCAACTAATGAGTGAACCATTGGATGGAAGATCTCTCTCTCTCTCCCTCTCTCTCTCTCTCTCTCTCTTTCTCTCTCTACGTCTCCTTTTCTGTGTAACTCTGACTTTCAAATAAATAAATAAATAAACAAAACTAAACTCTACCTTAAAAAAAAAGATATAGTCTAAACATTGCCTTATGATGACACTTACTAGTCTAGCCAACATAACTGGTAAAGAACTTCTAAATTGGAAACAAAAATTTAAAACATATTTTGGATGCCAGATAAGTTTTGCATTGTGAAAGATGGTGAGACCAACTTTATCTGTCTAAAACAGTTACAGACTTTTAAAAGACATTGGATATCAATTCATAGTAGCAGTTAATTTTGGCATTCACTGGATGAAATTAACATTCTTCCAATAATAAATGAGTTCATGCAATGTCAAGTGAGACTTTGTTGGTGTAGATTTCATGTTAAAATGGTCTACAGAATGCTTAGATCTATAAAAATTGTTCTCAGTTCACAAAAGTTGCCTTTTCTCTCATTTATCAAAACATTTCCTTTTCTCTCTCTATTTTACTGCTAAGAGAACAGAATTGAAAGAATTCAACAGAATTCACTGCTCTGAACTCACCACATGTCCAAGATTGGTCCAATCTCAGCAAATCCATGTGTTTGGGATGAACTAGATTTGTGCCATTTGGAGTCCTTGTGAATATTTCTACATTTATCCCTCAACCACTAGGAAATGGATCAATTCATGCACATGATGAGGCTTTTTAGGAAGCTGGTTCATCCTAGAACAAAATAGTTCTGAGTCTAAATTTGAGAATAACACTAGCTTGTTCAGTGTATGGATGAAAAGAAAAAGATTAAATTAAAAATGACTGCACAGTAGCAGAAAAAAAGTACAGAAAGAGCTCAAAATCAGCTCCTGTCACTTGTGGGTCATCCTGACTTTTCAGAAAGGGTTATCTCAGCAGTTAGGAGTGTTCTCCGTAGTTAGCAATGGGAGCCCAAGAGGTTAAAACAGCTCATCACTTTATCAGGATTACTGAGGGTATGAGGGAGGCCTTAATGGTCTGGCAGTCCTTTTTGTCACAATTTAATGGCATATCGATCTTGCAGAGTGAACAATCATGACCTTCAACTGTTTACAGATGCTTTGGAGGGAAAAGGCTTAAGGAGCTTATTCCAGGGAAGCTGAGAAGGTTCGGCCCTGACCAGTCAAGTTGGCAAAGCCAAACAGCAATCAAAACATCCCAGTTTGGGGGCAACTTTCCACTGGGGGTGGCACTTACAACTGGGAAGATCACAAGTGCTTCAAGAAAAGCCAGTGGTGTTACAGGCAATCAATAAATCAACCAGGAGTGTCATTAACTCAGAGAGAGAAGGGGAGTGAGTGGTGTGTGGTGCTCGCACACATGCACGCATGCACACACACACACACACTCTCCAGTGAAGGGGTTGTGCGTCTGCTGGTACTAGTTTTCAAGGAAAGATTTCTTTCAGGTGCTTAAGCAATTTGGAAACTTCAGATCAGCAAGCCGGCTCCTAGGATGAGGTAATCATATGTCCTAAGACAAATCTGAGTACAAAGCAAGATAAAACTGCAGTAGTTTTCTTAATATAATTAAGTTGAGGGTTGTGGAAGACATTTTCTTTAATTCACAGGAAACTGCCTCTCAGATGTGCACAGCTTTTTTTTTTTTTTTTTTTTTTTTTTTTTTTTTTTTTTTTTTAGCATGAATGCACTGAAATCAAATCTTTAGAGGGGACAGGATTGTGAAATTTATCTGTACTATCTATTTCAGTGAATTTAATCTATGCTACTATTGAATTCCAAAGCAAAGGCTCCAGCCCTGTTTTGTTGTGCTCCTACTGTGTGATCTGCAAGGTTCTGGTTGCTACATGAAGCATAAAGAGTTCCTGACCTTGAAGAGCTTTTAAGTCCTCTAAACAGTCATGGGTTCACATATTATTTTTGTCTATGAGACTCTACCCTTTTGAACTCAGTAGATTGCATGGTGACTCTACCAAAAGATATGTATGTCTACATCCCATTCTCCAAACTGTGAATGTTACCTGGTTTGGAAAGGGGGTTTTTGAAGATGTAGTTAAAAATCTTACAATTAGATCATCTTAGGCAAGTGTCCTTATAAGAGACACATAGAGAGGAAAAAATGATGTGAAGGCAGAGGCAGAGCTTGGAGTGATGCAGCCACAAAATGAGGGACAACACTCAGGGCTGGCAGCCACAAGAAGCTAGGAGATGAGCATGCAAAGGATTCTTTTGCTCCCCCCAGGACTTCCAGAAAGAGTATGGCTCTGCCAATACCTTGATTTTGGATGCTGGCTTCCAGAATGATGAAGGAATACATTTCTTTGGTTTTTAAGTCATGAAATCGGTGGTAATTCATTAAGCAGCTCTAGGAACTATTAGATGTTAATTCATGGAATGGCGAGGGGGAAAGAAGCAAGATGCCAGCTCTTCAGAGTATTAGCCTTCGTGTGTGTAGGCAGAAAGGAGGGACTGTGGCAATGCTGAACATCAACATTGGGTATTCAAAGTGCACAGCTGCAAACAATGGGCAACAGAAACATGATAAAGTTGTGTAAAGTATGTACCCACTGTATTAGATGTATCTTAAAAGTTGTCTCACATTTTGTTTCCAGAAAAGGGGTCTCAAAATCAGCTAGTACTTTGTGGGTCACCCTGACCATGCAGGAAAGATTATCTGAGCAGGTTGGAGTTTTCTATGCGTGCAGCAACAGAGAAAGAAAGAAATGTTGGCTTTGTGCTAATTGAGTCCATTTGGCTGTCCAAAATAAAATTGAGTCAGGTAGAGGCACATGGTGGTTATGTTATAATGGGCAACACCTAGAGAGATGGATCCTCCCATTTGCTTGTCCAGCTCTTGCATGAGTTGCAAGTGAACCTGTAAACCTCTCTGCCTGTAACCACTCTGCAAACTGACGAAAACATCTTTCCACAATGTCAATTTGATCACAGTTCTCTACATGTCTGCCCATATGAAGTCTTCATGATCTGTGTCCACTTAATTCCATCTCCTGTGTCATCTTCACCTAGGTCCTCCATTCACTGAGTTATATGCCAGCAATTCTGAGCAAACTCATTTACTCTTCAAAACTCAACGTATTCCCTTGTGAGACTTGTCTAATAGAACAGAATTAATTATTCTATTTCAGCTATCCCTAGCCTACACTGAATTCAAACCAGAAACACATCACATTAGACTACAATGTATTTTTATAACCATATCTCATAATAAACTCTGAATGCAGAAGGTAGAAATTTTGTCTTCTTTGTAAGCGTAAAAGCGTATCTTCCATGTTGTCATGTACCTTCTGTGTCTGGTCATGCCTGGGAAAATAATTGGTGTTAATAAATGTTTGATGAATGAGTGAAAGGATGACTAGTCCTTTCCATGTTTAGTAAGCTCTTAAAAGCTCTTAAGACATGTATATTTACTCACAAGTCATTAATGTGTGGTAAGCTCATCTCTACACTTAAAAGACCTTTGAAGGAGGAGGCTGCCTTTTTCTCACGAGTAAAAATCTAGTAAGATTTTTCATTATAAAAGTAACACAAGTTCTTTTTAGAGAATTGGGAAAATTAGAATAAATATATAAACAGAATTCATCTTTAGTTCTATCACCCAAAGATAAACACAATTAATTTTTATTTACATTGAATTAAAAATACACCCATATGGTCAGGGGAGCAGATAAATATAATATTTATGAAAATATAAATAGGAGTAGGCATTTGGCACAGTGGTTAAAATTCTACCTGGGTTGTCTGCATCTAATGTCAGAAAGCCTGGCTCAAGCCCTGGCTCCACTTACTATTGAGCATCTGGCAAATGTACACCCTGGGAGGCAGCAGATGATGGCTCAAGTTCTTGGGTACCTGCTACCCAAGTGGGAGACCAAGTTGGGTTCCCTGCTCCTGCCTTCAGCCTGGCCTTTCTTCATGTCTGTCTGTCTGTTTCTCTCTCTCTCTCCCTCTCTGTCTCTCTCTCTCTCTCACACACACACACACACACAACACACACACACAAATTACAACATAGTTTATATAAGGGTACTATATAAAAGTTCATGGGAAAATAGAATTAAAATACATGTTTATTTGTCGCAAAAATATTTGAAATCTATACACAGAACTTTTTGAAGTCCCTTGTATTATTTGAGGTAAAGCAAGTTGCTGTAAAATATATAGCTCCAAAAAGTATAATGACTTAAATAATATAGAAACTTAGATATTACTTGAATAATGTCTAGAACAGAAATTCATTATGAGCAAGGTTAGAGAGTTTGCTCTGCAATCTGCATCAGAGAGCTTCCAACGTTCCTATTTTCCTAAAGGGCAAGAAGCATTATTGTACGGCACAACAATCAAGCTACAGGCCTAGAAGATGCATGGATTTCTTCTATATTCACACTCCATTGGCTAGAACTCAATCCACATCCAACTGGAAGGCAAGTTGCAAAATAATGTTTATCCATGAGCCTAGGAAGTAACGAAAATGGGTTTGCTGAATTGTTAGTCTCTGCCGTACTTTGAATATATTCTTTTATAACTCTGTATTTCCATTTTGAAAATATTTCATTGGAATGATAAAATAACACTAACTGCAATTGTAACATTACTGAGGCAAATGGTAATGTGTTTTGCCAAACTATCAACTTTTTAAAATGTTTAAATACTTGTTTCACATATTGTGATTATATGTAATTAACTACATACAAATCCCTGACAGTTATATATTTATTGTGAGTATTACTCTTTATCAACCTAATAGGATTTTGTCAATGCCTTTTCTCTCTCTCTCTCTTTTTTTTTTTTTTTTTTTTTTTTTTTTTTTTGACAAGCAGAGTTAGACAGTGAGAAAGAGAGATACTGAGAGAAAGGTCTTCCTTCTGTTGGTTCACCCTCCAAATGGCCACTACAGCCAGCACACTGCGCCGATCCGAAGCCAGGAGCCAGGTGCTTCCTCCTGGTCTCCCATGTGGGTGCAGGGCCCAAGCACTTGGGCCATCCTCCACTGCTTTCCTGGGCCACAGCAGAGAGCTGGACTGGAAGAGGAGCAACTGGGACAGAATCCAGTGCCCCGATAGGGACTAGAACCCGGGGTGCCGGTGCTGCAGGTGGAGGATTAGCCTAATGAGCCATGGCGCCAGCCAATGCCTTTTCTCTTGAGTTCTAGTTCACTTTAAACAAATGCAATCATTTGTGCTTGGCTTTTGTTTGCATTTTCAAGCCAAGTTACTAACGTTGCTGAGTCACTTTTTTCTATTTTTGTCTCTTGTAGATTGTATACAGTGGATATTTTGACCCAATCTAAGAATTTTTGTGCTTAAATAAAGACATTTAACTTTTTTTCATATTTCTGTGCCAATTAAATTGTTACAAATCTGTTATGATGTATTATGATGTCTGGGAATCATTGTCCTTCTGAAAAGACTTCCTAATACATTTTATATTTATCTTGTCAATCAACATGCAAGTTTATACTTCTATTATTGTGTTTTATGATTGGCTTTTCTACAAGTAATTTGTCTTTTGTAAATTGAAAACTAGTCATTTCGTTCTATATCCTACAACTTGTCTTTTTTAAAAATGGTGATTTAGTAGATTACTCAGCTTTCCAAGGTCATTGCTCACTGAATGAACAAATCTAATAAAGAAGGAAACAAATCTAATTATTTCTCTTCAAATAGGAGTAGCAAAATTTTATGTTTTATTTCCTTCTGCCCATACCCGCTGTTGCTGAGTGTTAACGGTTTGCATAACCTGAGATATTAGGCCCAATTTAAGAAAATCAGTAGTACCATCATATGTCTCTTCCATATATAAATAGCAAATCTGTTAGGTAGAATTGTTGGGTCTGGAGCAGGCATTTAACTTAGCAGTTAACACAGCTGCGTCCCCCATCAGGGTAACCCAGATCCAACTCCTGAATCCAGCTTCCTGCTAGTGTAATCTCAGGGAGGTAGCTGTGATGACTCAAATAATCGGGTCCAACAGCATGGCAGGGGCCAACAACATGGGAGACCTGGGTTGTATTCTTGGCTCCTGGTTTCAGACCTAGCCCAGTCCCACTCTTTGTGGACATTAGGGAAGAATCAGCAAATGGGAACTCTCTCTTTCTCTCTCTCTCTCTCTCTCTCTCTCTCTCTATATATATATATATATATATATATATATATATAAAATTTCTCTCCCATTCTGCCTTGCTCTCTCGCAAACAAATAAATAATTAGAAAAGTTTTTGTCTTATTTCCAGAAAATTTTTGTATTTATGTGATTATCCTTGTGATATTCAGCTTAAATCAAAATGTCCCACCTTCTGGCCAACTCTGTGGCATACTGAGTAAAGCCATGGCTTATGACAGCAGTGGAAGGTGGAAGCAGTGGAAGGTGGTCCAAGTATCTGCACCTTTGTTACCCATATAAGAAACTGGGTGAAGCTCCTGGTTTTGGGCAGGCTGTTGCGGCCATCTGGATAAGAGAATCAGTGGGTGGAAGACATTTCTCTCTCCCTCTCCCTCTCTCTCCCTGTAACTCTTTCAAATAGACAAATCTTTTTAAAAAAAAAACCCATCTCAAATTCTCAGCATAACTTAATTCTGCAGCAAGATTTAATTTATGCTGATAATTTCACAACAGAGTTAGTTTGATTACCATAGTAATAAGTGCTTGGCAAAAGTAATCCACACAGGGCCCCACACTATTCATCCAGTCTTATTTTCATTATACAAGGTACAATTCACATCCTGCTTCTGCTAAGGGGTCCACCCTCTCCCCTGTGGTCCACTTTCCTCTGTCTTCCATAATATTAATGGTTTATGTTTCATAAATAAGCCATTAGTTATAAGCCAGTTCTATAATTCCCTCTTTGTTGTTTGCACACTTGTCTTCTCTCAACAACTAAACAGTAATTTGCTTGATGGCAGGGGCATGTCCTAGTTTCTCTGTATAGCCTCAGTCATCTAGCGCTACAGTGAACAGTTGACACTCGCTACTTATTTCTTACCTGGATTAATCATATTAAAGTTTATTTTCAGCTGCTAGTTACAAATTTATTTTTGTATTTAAGTTTGGCAAAGTTTACAAAGTTTGTTGGCTGTCTCAGTGAATTTGTGCTGCTATAACAAAATATCTGAGACTAGGTCATTTACAATGATCACAAAATTTTTTTCTAACAGTTTGGGAAGTTCCATATCAAAGCACCAGAATGCAGTAAGGTGCTTCTCACTGCGTCATCACATTGCAGAAGATCAAAGGGCAAAGAGAGGCTAAAGGGGATTGAATTCACACTTTTCTAAAATTGCACTAGTCTCACCCACGAGGGTGGACCCCTCATGGCCTAATTGATTACATGGTAAAGTTCCCATCTCTTAACATTGTTACAGTGGCAGTTACAATCAAACCTGAGTTTTGGAGCAGAAAAATATTCAAACCATATCAGTGGCCTAGTTTACATCAATTATTTATTTTTGATCCTTTTCCTACATATAAAATGACATGCAGAAATGGCACAATTGAAAAGTAGGCAGTTAATTAAATGAGGAAGGCAATAAATTTCATGAGCGACAGGAATGTCAACTTACTACAGCAAACATCAGCAGTAGCAATACAACCTTGAATGAGTGCCACACACAGTGCAAAGGGCTCACATTAATTCTCTGATATACTTCTTATCTCAAACATATACATGGCTGCCATTCACACTATTAATGAGCATGAGAAGTCTAAGGTTTACGTAAGTAGATATGGAGATATAGATAGAAGGAAAGAGGGGACACACACACACACACATATATACGAATATAACTTTGAGGATTATATAATTTATGTTAGACCCAGTAACTTAAAGTGAACATTAGTTTATTTCCAACTTAGTTTTCTCTAGTATCACATTGATTAGTTATCCATCATGAAAATACCCAATGTTAAACTTTGCTTTTACATTCAGCATCATATATCAAAAACAGGACAGGGTTTTTTTTTTTTTAAAGATTTATTTGTTATTTATTTGGAATATAGAGTTATAAATAGAGAAGGACAAGGAGAGAGACATTCCAGCCCTGATTCACTCCCCAAAGAGTTGCAACAGCCTGGCCCAGCCAGGCCAAAGGCAGGAACAAGAGCTCCATCTGGGTCATCCAGTGGGTTGTAGGAACCCAAACACTTAGGCTACCCTCTACTGCTTTCCAAGGAGCACCAGCAGAGAGCTGGATTGGAAGTTTGGCATTTGTGTCATGAACCAGCAGCAATATGGGATGCTGGCATTGCAGGCAGTGGCTTAACCTGCTATGCCACAATGCAGGCTCTGGTATAGGATTTTACACTAAATAGAAATGGGTTAGAATTTTGACTCTTTTACTTGATGACTGTGTGAACTTGTGCATTTTATTTAATCTCCTTTTCCCAGTTTATTCATCTATCCATAGAAATCTATTTACATTGCAAGGCTGTTAGGATAATGAATGTTAACATACAGAATGCATTGGCACAAAGCTGTTGTTCAATTGGTAGTCATTATTATTGCCAAAATATTTCTGACTCTCATCACTCTGCCCTCTCCATTTCTCAGTCAATTGAAATCTGTTTTTTGTTTTTGTTTTTGTTTTCTGTTCAATAGTCTTCTTATATGACACCTTCTTCCCTAATAATGACTTGCCTTTAAATCTTACTATCTTTTAGGGCACATTTCATATATTCCTTTTGTCAGTTAAGTCTAGACTTGTTTGCTGTCTTTCTCTCTGCTTGTTACATTTTCAGCCTAAAAACTACTTACTTATTTTGAGCCACACTTTTTACATCCTTATTTGGTGACTCATGCAGAGTAGGCTCCAACAGTGTGTTTCAATGTTGGTATCATGACACTACGTATTTGTTAACTTCCATGTTTCTGAACTTCCATGTTTTAGAAAAATCCTTCATTTCTTCCTACCATTGACTGCATATTCTGATAGTTCCAAATGAATGGAACTGAAAAAACTGTATAAATAAATACATAGTTGTATCAGGTGAACTGGTAACATTCTTAAATGTCTTTAAAGCAAAAGCAGCATTTTAAATTCTTACTATAGGGCTATATTTCTCAGTCTTGGTTGACTAGGTTGACACTTGACCTGGCTTTTAATAATCAACATTGCTTTAAGTTCAAATGAGTTTCCAGTGAGCTAAGAAGAACTCTAATGACCTTTAAAATAGGGTATTAAGTAAAATACAGGGAAATTGTCCTGGTAAGCTGACATTGTTTGAAAGTATTTTATAAGAGAATAAAAAAGAAGAAAGCCTATCCCAGAATTCTGTAAATAGCCAATAAAAATTCACCTTGTCTGTATATTGTCCTAGGAGACACAATCTCATTTACATTTATTAGAAATAATGATGTAGTGTCCTGCAGATAATTAACACAATAAAATGCTGCTAATTTCACAGTGTCATTATAAAATTTGCCAGTTCAAATTAGAAAGTGATTAACCCTCTGAGTGAGGCAATGACATTTCCATTCCCAGTTTGTGAATTAAATTTGAAAGGATATTTCCCCAAGTTTGAAAGTTCAGCTCTCTTACCATTCTTGTATCTTTGTTTTTCTTTACTGCCTTTACCATGCCTTTCCAAGAATGAAGATCTAGACTTTAGCAAGGATGTTTATGACAATTTCCTATCCCACTGTATTTGAGTTTTCTGCAAAAGCCTACACTTGGAATGGATGCAATTTTCTGTATTTAAAAGAAAGTGTGGAATTACAGAAGGAAGAAAGAAAGGAAGGAAGGAGAAAAGAGAGAAAACAAGGTAAAGACAGAAGAAGTGAAGGAGGGAGAACAAAACAGTAACCTCAGACATATGCGATTATCACTGAGTAAGAAACTTCTTGTTGGTGTGAAAGTATAAAATGCTTGATTGTCAGTCTGCCTTCAGAATCTGTTTCATTGCATTTAAAGGATTTCCCAGACACTGCGTATCTCTCATCCACAACTTATTTTAACTAATTCCTTAAAAGGGAATAAATTCATTAAAAAGAAGTTTTGCAGTGCTTTATTTTAAATATTCTTATTGAACTAGAATCCTCTTATAGATTATTTAATAAGGGAATGGTATTGTAAATTTAAAAAACCTTGAGTTATTGATAAAATTGCCCAACATGTTCAGAAAACTATTAATTGAATAAATCTAATGCATGGATTTATAAAGGTGCTGAAAATATGCTGTCGTGCCCTTTCCCCTCCTTCACTCCTTTACTTCCTGTGTTGTTTCAGGGCTAAAGAACATACCATACCATATAAGTTATGTAAGTAGGACTTTCTCTTAAAAGTAGGGATTCATTTCCAAAGCACTAGAGCTTACAAAGTATTTTCAAAGAATAAAACTAATGACACATGTTCAGGGAGCTCTTCAAGATAGCATTCTAAGCACATTTTATCTCATAATTTCCTCTGTGTTTCTGAATGCATTTATTACTGCTGATATTTCTTCATAAATCTATGCAATTTTGACACTGAATTGCCCCAAGGATTTTGCTTCAGGATTTGGGAGGTTACAAGTGACTAAAATCTAACTTGAACCAGTTTAGACCAAAAGGGGTCATCTCTTGGCTAATTATTCTGGATCCAGGTGCCAGAAATGACATCATAAGACTTTCTCTCCATCTTTCATCTCTGCTCTCCTGTGTGCAGCTTCATTCTCAGGCGGGTTCTCCATCCTGATGACCCTCAGCTGCTCAAGGCCTCAGGAGGACGCTCAATTAACACTTCATTGTCCCAAAGAACTTGTTTCTCAGTGAGGACAAAAGCTATCATATGCTTTCCTAGCAGAGCTCAATGGATTGGTCACTAGATAGTGGTATAAGTAATATGGAAACTCACCCATGAACTGCCTCACCAGGAACTCCATCCTCAGCTAAACACCTGACACTCCTTTGGGATGCAGAGTTTGTTCACCTGTACCAGAAAGCTTTTGTCAGAGGGGTCTTTTGTGCTTTTAGGTTAGTAATTTGTGTTTCTATTTGGTGTAGCAATTTATTATTTAGATGTAGCAATTTGTGTTGATCAGGAAAGAGTCCTTTAGTGGTTCAGGGGGAAGCCCTGGTGCTAGAATTTATCAAAGTACCTTCCCTAGAGTTCTGAGGACCAAAGAGGTGCGTGGGTGAGGGCAGGGGGAGCTGGAGGGATGAGTGCTCAGGGGTTCAATGTTGGGGGGTGGAAGATTGTACTCTCAATTTGTACCAACAGGAAATATGCTTGCATTTATATGAGCTCTTTAGGAACGGACTACCTAGAACTGGCACAGTGGACTCGGAACCTAAAATTGCCTGGCAACAAATACCTTTTAGCATTTGAGTTCTAAGTGCTTTTCTAAGCTGCATTCCTCTTGTTTGTCAGCCAGTGCTGCCTACAACGCAAATCACATTTGGGGAGAGGGGTCAACTTGCGAACTCTCTCTGTGGAACCTCTGGGCTCTCAAGACTATGGTTGGAAAACCAGCGAACCAAATAATCTTTCACATCATGCCAGCTCTTAAGTGAGAAATACAGTAAAAAGTCAGCTGTTCTCAAGTCCTTAATATCCATTGGTGGCCAAGCTGAGAAAAGAATTTTCTCACATCTGAATTTTTATTTACTTAAAGCACACACACACACACAGAGGCATACATATACAGAGTCTTCTGCCGTCTAATAACAGTTCTTAACTACAACCTAGGGCACCATTGTATATTAGCTGTTATTAGTTTCTTCCCTTGGCAACTTTCTAAGAAATTAAAGTTTCTTGACTGTGTATTCTGCTGAGGAGGCAGATTAGGGGAGTGTATATGTTTAAATTTAATTAGATCACAGCTCTTACAAAGTACCATGTGGAGACTGTGTCTTGTTGGTAAGTTCTAGTCTATTGCAACAGAAGGTAGAAAAACACACCTTTAGTCAGTTCCTGTTTCATGGATGAAGTCTTCAGAGTGGGAATACCTTTGAGCAAAGGGAATAATAGTTGGGTATGCTGATAGAAGAGATAAGTGAAGACAGAAGGTAAACCTCTGGTTACATAATAGTCTTTTTGGCGTACATAAATTGAGAATACTCAATTCACTGTTAAGGAAAAAAATGCTTAACCTTAATCTATGCAACAATTCCTCCCACACATAAACTCCCTTTCATTGTTAAGTTTGGTCCCTCCTTCCATGCGTCTTTAATGCACAGCCCATCTTGGCATGTGTAGGAGGATCTTTGCCCTTTTATTTCCCTCCACTTCCATCATGGCATCTCCCTGATGAACACTGTTCTCTCTCCAATACGGTGCACTTAATTTTAGGTAACTTCATTAATTATGTTAGTTATATAGAATCATAACTTAGACTGTATGTTTTATTAACCAGAAACCTTAAACTCATATTTTAAGCTGTGGTTACAGGGATTAAATCATTTTTGTTTTGTGCTAATCCCCGGAAGAGTCAGGTTAGTCACCTTAATTTCCACTTTATACCCTTGAAATCTAAATAAGAAGGTTAAATGATCTGCTTCATTTTTTTTGGGGGGGGGGAAGCTCTGAGAAGCCAAAAGAGTGTGTTTAATTTCTTTTCTCTTAAGTTCAGACAAAGCTGATGAATTTGGTATTATGCCATATTTGTTACTTTTCCCATTTTTTAGAAAAAATCATGCTATGCACAATACCAAACATTTTAAAAACATACATTATTTAAGTCTCATAGCAATTCCATGAGATGGTTAATTTTACCCATTTTACATATGGAGAAATTGAGTCTCAGATTTAACTAACCTGATTGAGCTAGGATTGGATAGCTAGCATTTGGATCAGGCTGGCTTGACTCTAGCGTTAATACTTACCTACTACATCATGGTGCCTTTTGTGTAAACCAGCTTATTTGTGGTATGCCAAATATACATGAGCATTCAGAAATGGTATTAACTGGAGTGAAGTGCACTCAGGTTCTACCAGTCATGTAATACTCAGACCCACAGCTCCTTTCCTTGGAGCTCATTTTTCTCAATAGTGAATTGAACAAAGATATCTGTAAATCTGCTTCTGTGCTAACAACTTAAAAAGGTGTTATTTGTTTGGAAAGTTTTAGCTTATATTCCTTCAACTATATAGGGATATAAAAATGCAAAAAGAAAATACATGAATTTGAATTCTTATGATAGAAGATTCCACATAAAGAAACAATAGGTAGGGGCCAGTGCTATGGCGTACTAGGTTAATCCTCCGCCTGTGGTGCCAGCATCCCATATGGGCACTGGGTTCTAGTCCTGGTTGCTCCTCTTCCAGTCCAGTTCTCTGCTGTGGCATGGGAAAGCAGTGGAGGATGGCCAAGTGCTTGGGCCCCTGCACCTGCATGGGAGACCAGGAGGAAGCACCTGGCCCCTGGCTTTGGATCAGCGTAGCTCCCGCCGTAGCGGCCATTTGGGGGGTGAACCATCAGATGGAAGACTTTCTCTCTGTCTCTCTCTCTCTCACTGTCTGTAACTCTACCTGTCAAATAGATAAATAAAAATCTTCAAAAAAAAAAAAAAAAGAAACAATAGACAAAGAAAAGGTCAGGGCTCTGTGTGTGCCTGAGTTTGCTACAGAAATTCTTCCCCTTCTCCTTTTGTCAATATTTAGAGTGAAAAACAAGATGATATCTTACAGTGATTAAAAAGAAACAAAGATATTTCATTTATTGTTTCACCTGAAGATATTTGTGCCCTGTCATTGATTCAGTGATTTATTCTGCTTATTGTTCTTTTTCAGATTTCATTAAAACTTAGATGATATCAATTTCAAACAGGTCAAGAACAAAGGCTTTTATAAAAAAGGCTGTAACCACTGCAACTGGGGAGTATGGCTGAATCAGTGTAGCTGGTGGCCAAGATCCAGGGTGGGGAGTGAAATAGTTACTGCCACTTGTCTCTGGCAGCTACTGGTGTCAGGGCTTCCTACTGTGATGGAGTTTGGGGAGGTAATTGATAGAAAATTTGGCCCATGTATGTTGACGTGGAACATGGTTGAGTGCGTGATACATGGAATATGGTAAAGTACAGACTCAATAGCCAGTGAGAGGGGAAAGCAGTCTAAATATGGCACTCATTATCTTCCTGAAGTTGCCCAGGTGTGAGGAGTAGAAGAGATTCTCTGAGTCATGGGATGATTAGAGACACAAGGAAGCATTTAGGTGGTTTCAGCAATAGTTCCAGAGACAGACAGGCATGCTGAAAAATGGGGCAATGGTAATGATAACTGAAAACAAAATGAGCAGAACAGTCCTTGTACTAAAGCTGAATCTGCATATGGAGGTCAATTCTAGGAGGGAGGTAGGAAGGAAGAACGCTCTGGTGTGGAAGAGACCCCCCAGGAACAGAGCGAAGTAGGAGTAGGGAGAGGATGCTGAGGAGGAGCTTCACATGTTAGATGTGGGCAGAGGAACTATTTAAAGAGCAATAAGGAACTCCTAGTGGTAGAGGGGAAAGTCTGATGGAAGGTAAACCATAGACAGCTTCAGGAAGGTGAAGAATGTAAGAGTAAGGGAAAGCTTAGAACAGAAATCTGAGTCAAATAAAACAATCTGCAATAAGCTTGAAACTTTTTATGCTGACATGCTTATTCAAGTGCGTAAAAATAACATGTTACATGGTGGAATGGCAAGGTGATTGTCAGCCTCTATGGCTCTGGGAAGGTTCCTTCACTACTTGGATTCACATGATCACATCACTGTTATTGTATACATTTTCTTTATGATATACATCATACTGATAAAGGTACAAGCACTCTTGAAACAGGGATGAATTTTTGTGTATACAAAAGTGTATACATGTATACACTTTCTGTATTGCCCAATACATCCTGCATATTCATAAAACCTTTCCATGATAACCATTATTACAATAAAAGAACTAATTAATCACTCCTCTAAAGCAAACGCTTAATGACTAGACCATTGTAAAGAAAATAAAATTTGCCTCTTCACATTCTCAGCAGGTATTTGGCAGCAAATATTTTCATTCAATGAGAATAGTGTATACTATAAAGACTTTCAGAAAAGCAATGATCTCACATTCAAACACAGTAAAAATTTTTGTAGCTGTTTTTAGATACCAGTCCAATTAGAGTTCTGCTTCAGGTGCTCTTTCCTAATTCTTGACTGGTATGGAATGTGAGGATGCCTAGCAACTGTCCATAGTAGGCACTGGAAGTAATGAATTTCTTAGATCGTATTTCTTACCTATAATGAAAATGTAATCCACTCATAAGCAAGACGCTAAATTAGCCACGAAGGCCTTAGCAACATTTACTGAAATGGGTGAATCCAGTGTTGGAAGCTGTAGGTGGCTAATGCTTTGTACTCTTCAGTGTAAGTGAACATTGAAAACATACATAATCCTCACACACTGGTTCTGGTACCTAAAGAAGATATGGCATCTTTCTTAGAGTCCAAGTTTTTACTAATTAAATTATTAATTCTAAACATGGAAAAGGTTAGAATTTTTTTTGTCCATCATTGGAGAGTATTTTTATTTAAACCACCTGGTGAAAAGTTACAAATCTGCACCACTGTTTATACTAAAAGATAAGAGTAGCTTAAGTGTCCACAATGTTGGAGAATGATGTTTGATATAGGAACTTTATTCTATTCTCTTATTATAACGATCTTTCATTCTAAATATGAGTGATAACAGAGATAGTCCTAAGAGGTAACGAAAGCTCACAAGTAAAATCTGTGCTTCTTATCTATCAAAGAGAAGAGAAGGAGGAGGAAGGAAATGAGGACAAAATGTAAAAAAAAAAAAAAGCTGAGATTAAGTTGCAAATTTTCAGGGGTTGGCATTGTGGCATAGTAAGCTGAACCTCAACCTGTGGCACCTGTATCCCATATGGGTACCAGTTCAAGTCCTGGCTGCTCCTCTTCCAATCCAGTTCTCTGCTTATGGCCTGGGAAAGCACTGGATGATGGCCAAAGTGCTTGGGCCCCTATACCACATGGGAGACCGAAAAAAGCTCCTGATTCCTAGCTTTGGATCAGCCCAGCTCCAGTTGTTTTGGCCATTTGGGGAGTGAACCAGTGGATAGAAGACCTCTCTGTGTCTCTCCCTCTCTCTCTCTGTGTGACTCTGCTTCTCAAATTAAAAACAAAAAATTAAAAACTTGCAAATTTTTAAATCAGTATAATAGCTCAATAACAAGGCAGTAATTAAAAGCCACTATCATGTTTTTTGTTTTGTTTTGTTTTGTTTTTTTAATAAAAAATGAGTACTATTGAGACCATTTCACATGCTGGAAGGTAGGTAATCATGTCCATGGTCATTCATAAGGAAAATCAACTGTTGCTTCTAGTCTTTATAAAACAATTCTGGGAGCATATACTCTGCATGTGGAAATCAACACGATGCTCATTCTGGTTTCTCACCACTTATTTAAAGCTGTAGGATGTGCAACAAAAGGAAGGAAAAGTGAATGAGGGATCTGAAATACTTCACAGTGAGTAGCACTCTACAGTTTGGTGTGTCTCATCAAATATTCCAAAGGAAAGAATAGTTCACTAAAGCAAAGTAATTCTAAGAATGGGTCTGGAGTTTTCAAGGTAATAAGTTGAGTTTTAAATAGGAAAAGAGGGGCCAACATTGTGGAGTAGCAGTTAATTGCCGCCTGCAGTACTGGCATCCCATATGGTCGCCCGTTTGAGTCCCAGCAGCTCCACTTCTGATCCAGCTTCCTGCAGTGGACCAGGAAAGCAGAAGAAGATGGCCCAAGTCCTTGGGCCCCTGCACCCGCATGGGAGACCCAGAGGAAGCTCCTGGCTCCTGGCTTCAGATTGGCTCAGCTCCGGTCATTGCAGCCAGTTGAGGAGTAAACTAGTGGATGGAAGATCTCTCTCTTTCTCTCTTTGTTTCTCTCTCTCTCAACTCTTTCAAATAAATAAATAAATCTTTAAAAAATTAAATAAGAAAATGAAGATAGTTCACATATGATTTTATCATATGAAAAATAGGGCTTGCACTGTGGTATAGTAGGCTAAACTTCCACATGCAGCACAGTCATTCCATGTGGGCGCCAGTTCATGTCCTGGCTGCTCTTCTGATCCAGCTTTCTGTAAATGGACTGGAAAAGCAGTAGAAGATGGCCCAAGTGCTTGGGCCCCTGCACGCACGTGGGAGACCTGGAAGAAGCTCCTGGCTCCTGGCTTCAGATTGGCCCAACTCCAGCCATGCAACCATTTTGGGAATGAACCAGAGGTTGGAAGACCTTTCTCTGTCTCTCTGTCTATAGTTCTACCTCTCATAAGTAAATAAAAAATCTTTTTAAAAAAATCCTGAAAAATACATATCTTCTCCTATTTGTAAATGATCAAATTGACTCAGGGATCTTAAGTAACAGATTCAAGTTTCTACAATTGTGTTTGGTTGTGTCAAACATGACTATTTTGACTGGAAGTGAGTGATAGAAACAGAAATAGAAAATTATCTCAATAGATGCAGAGAAAGCATTTGAGAAAATACAACATTCTTTCATGATGAAAACCTTAAGCAAATTGGGTATACAAGGAACATTCCTCAACATAATCAATGCTATTTATGACAAACCTATTGACAGCATCTTAATGAATGTGGAAAACTTGGAAGTATTCCCCCTAAGATCTGGAAACAGACAAAGGTGCCCATTCTACAATTGCTTTTCTATATTGTCTTGGATGTTTTAGCCAGAACCATTAGGCAAGAAAAAGAAATCAAAGGAATGCAAATTGGAAAGAAGGAAGTTGAACCATCCCTGTTTGCAGATGACATGATTCTATACAGGGGATCCAAAAGACTTCACTGAGAGACAATTGGAACTCATAAAAGAGTTTGGTAAAGTGGCAGTATATAAAATTAACACACAAAAATCGACAGCCTTTGTATACACAATCAATGCCATGGCTGAGAAAGAACTTTTAAGATCAATCACATTCACAATAGCTACAAAAATAATTAAATTCCTTGGAATAAATTTAACCAAATATGTCAAAGATCTGTATGATGAAAATTACAAAACATTAAGAAAGACATAGAAGGAGATATTAAAATGGATAAATCTTCAGTATTCACAGATTGGAAGAATCAATATCATAAAAATGTCCATACTACCGAAAGCAATTTACAGATTGAATGTGATACCAATCAAAATATGAAGAACATTCTTCTCTGATCTAGAAATAAAATGATAAAATTAATATAGAAACACAAAACACCCCAAATAGCTAAAACATCTGGTACAACAAAAACAGAGTTGGAGGAATCACAATACCAGGTTTCAAGACATACTACACAGCAGTTATAATCAAAACAGCCTGGTACTGGCACAAAAACAGATGAGTAGACCAATGGAACAGAATTGAAACTCTAGAAATCAATCTACACATCTACAACTAACTTACTTTTTCTACAAAGGAGGAGCTAAAATTAATCCCTGGTGCAAGAACAGTCTCTTCAACAAATGGTGCTGAGAAAGCTGGATCTCTGCATGCAGAAGAAACTAGACCCTTACCTTAGACCTCATACAGCGATCCACTCAAAATGGATCAAAGACCTAAATCCATGGTCCAATACCATCAAATTACTAGACAGCATTGGAGAAACTCTGCAAGACATTGGCATAGGCAAAAACTTTTTTGAAAAGATCCCAGAAGCACAAGCAATCAAAGCCAAAATAGACAAATGGGATTATATCAAATTGAGAAGCTTCCACACTGTAAAAGAAACACTCAGCAAAGTGAAGAGATAAATGAAAAAATGGGAAAAAAATATTTACAAATCACACAACTGATAAAGGGTTAATATCCAGAATCTTAAACAGCTCAAGAAATTTAACAATAACAAAACAAACAATCCAGTTAAAAATTGGGCAAAAGACTTGAACAGGCATTTTTCAAGAGAGGAAATTACCAACAGACACTTGAAAAAATACTCAGGATCACTAGCAATCAGGGATATGCAAATCAAAATCAAATTGATATTTCACCTCTTCCCAGTTAGAATGGTTCTCATACAGAAATCAACAAATAACAAATTCTGGTGAGGATTTGGGAAAGGGTACCCTAATCCACCATTTGGTGGAAATATAAACTGGTGCACCCACTGTGGAAGACAGTATGGAGATACCTCAGAAAGCTGAATATAGACTTACCACATGATCCAGCCATCCCACTCCTAGGAATTTACTGAAACCAAAAGAAATTAGCATATAAAAAGTTATCTATACCCCCATGTTCATTTCAGCTTAAGTCACAATAGCTAAGATAAGGAATCAACCCAGAAATCCATCAACTGAAGACTGGATAAAGAAATTATGGCATATATACAGAATGGAGTACTACTCAGCTGTTAAAAATAAAATCCTGTTGTTTGCAACAAAAGGGATGAAACTGGAAAGCATTATACTTAGTGATATCTGTCTTTTTGGGCCTGGTTTATTTCACTAAATATAATGGTTTCCAGTTGCAGCACTTTTGTCGCAACAAATGTTCTATTAAGAACAGTATGTATGCACAAATATTCTATATTTAAATTTTTGTTTATACAATAATTGATATATGATATTAAGATATTGTTTTATAAATATGTTTATTATAAGTAATTAAGAGATTATACTGGGAACATTATTTTATAAATAAATTATGAAAGCATTAATGTAAATGTATATGGGATTAATATGGTTGGTTATAAATTCAAAGACCAAACTATAAATCACTTCCCATTTGTTCATTTGTAAATAATTTTACATTATCTAATTTACCTGTTTTAGTTAAATGAGTATTGAAATACTGGACTTTGGGGAAGGAGTTATAGAATTTTTAAAGCAGAGCAGTTGTACCCAATTGTGAATGTACTTGTTACGAAGAAGCTGATTATATTGACATTTGTGTGCTGAATGAGATGAATGTTTAGATGAAGACTTAGCAGGTAAATGTCAGGTGAATCATCAAGTGGAAAAATACCACTACACTATTTTTAATTTGTATTTTATATTTTAAGATTTTTTTAAAAAAGAAGAAATCTGTAAGATTTATTTACTTTTCCAAATGACAGAGTGAGAGAGAGGGAAGGAAGGGAGAGACAGAGGGAGAGAGACAGAGAGAGAGAGGAGAGGAGATCTTCCATCTGCTGATTCACTCCACAAATGCCTGTGGAATGGCCAATGCTAGGGCTGGAACTCTATCTGGTCTCCCAAACGGGTGGCTGGGAGCCAAGTCTTGGGCCATTATCTGCTGACTTCTGAGGCACGTTAGCAGGCAGCTGAATCAGAAATGGAGCAGGCAGTCTTGAATTGGCTGTCCAGTGTGGGATGTGGGCATCATAAATGTTGAGTTAAACTATTCCACCACAACACTTTCTCCTAGTTCGTTTTTAACTAATCAAAGCAGGAAACTTTGAACTTTGATAGTCAGTAAATTCCTTGAATAACTGAGATAGTGTGATTTTTAAATGTGGTTAGAAATAGAATGCAAAGGTGTTTAAAAATACCTAGTACAAATTTAGAAAATATTTTATGAGTATGTATTTATTCTAAAAATTATTTTAAGTGACTTTAGTGTAACTCTGAAGGGCTTAAACACAAATAATTGATGTACTTGAAAGTTCCAAACAAAACAAAAACAAAAGTAACTTTCCTGTTCTAAGATACTGTATTTCTTTAAATTCTGCTTTGTTATAATAATCCTCTTTTTTTTTTTTTTTTTTTTTTTTTGGCCAGGCAGAGTTAGTGAGAGAGAGACAGAGAGAAAGGTCTTCCTTTTTCTGTTGGTTCACCCCCCAAGTGGCTGGACAGCCGGCATGTTGCGGCCGGTGCACTGCGCCAATCCAAAGCCAGGAGCCAGGTGCTTCCTCTTGCTCTCCCATGTGGGTGCAGGGCCCAAGGACCTGAGCCATCTTCCACTGCACTCCCAGGCCAAAGCAGAGAGCTTGACTGGAAGAGGAGCAACTGGGACAGAATCTGGCGCCCCAACCGGGACTAGAACCCGGGGTGCCAATGCCACAGGTGGAGGATTAGCCTAGTGAGCTGCGGTGCCAGCCCTAATAATCCTCTTAAATATGTAAAGTGTTCAATACACCTTTATATTTTCACATGCTTTTTTCTATTTTTCTACTCATAATTAATATTAAATAATATGGAGTAAATACCATGAAGCAAATATGACTAAATGTTGAAAAGAATGCTATATTTGCTAAGTTTTCTTTGTTGTACATCATGTAGCATGTTGAATGCTTTGTATTTATGAAATAAATAAATAGTTTTGCATCATTCAAGTCTCTATAAAGTGGTAGCCTATATTGGAGGCTTTTTTTTTTTTTTTTTTATGGTCAGGCAAAGTTAAACAGTGAGAGAGAGAGATACAGAAAGGTCTTCCTTCCATTGGTTCACCCCGCAAATGGTTGCTACAGCCAGAGCTATGCCGTTCCGAAGCCAGGAGCCAGGTGCTTCCTCCTGGTCTCCCATGCGGGTGCAGGACCCAAGCCCTTGGGCCATCCTCCACTGCCTTCCTGGGCCACAGCAGAGAGCTTGACTGGAAGAGGAGCAACTGGGACAGAATCTGGCACCCCAACCAGGACTAGAACCCAGGGTGCCAGCGCTGCAGGTGGAGGATTAGCCTAGTGAGCCGTGGCGCCGGCCTTTGGAGGCTTTTCATATCAGAATCACTGGTATGTTTTGAACAGGATATGACTCCTGAAAGCATGGCAGACAGTTGGACTTCATCACAAGTTAATGCTACTTAAAGTATAGAAACTTATTTAATCATAGTGTTTAGGAGATGGCCTAGGGGGAGGTCCTTATTTCCTTGGGAGTGTGACCTCTGAAGTTAGTTCTTCTAAGAGGGTCAGTTACAAGCAACCAGCCTCTCCCTCTCCTAGTTCACTCTGTTTTCCTTTGTCCACAGCCATTCTGCACTTGCCAAACATTGCTCACCACAGGTAAGGACCCAGACTAATAGGACTGCTTGATCTTGAACTGTGAACTTTCACAACTGTGAACCAAAATAAACTTTTTCCCTATGTAAAGTTAGTTTACTTAGGTATTTCATTCTTGTAATGAAATACTGACTAATACAACCATCATTTTGTTTTTACTCCTTGTTAATCAGAGAGTAAAACCCAAACCAACATATCTTGTAGCCTGAAGATATACACACATATCTTGGCCCCCACACACATTCTTTTCTTTTCTTTTTTTTTTCCAGACAGGCAGAGTGGACAGTGAGAGAGAGAGACAGAGAGAAAGGTATTCCTTTACCGTTGGTTCACCCTCCAATGGCTGCTGTGGCCAGCACGCTGTGGCCAGCGCACCACGCTGATCTGAAGCCGGGAGCCAGGTGCTTCTCCTGGTCTCCCATGCGGGTGCAGTGCCCAAGGACCTGGGCCATCCTCCACTGCACTCCCAGGCCACAGCAGAGAGCTGGACTGGAAGAGGGGCAACTGGGACAGAATCTGGTGCCCTGCCAACTGGGACTAGAATCTGGTGTGCCGGCGCCGCAGGCGGAGGATTAGCCTATTGAGCCGCAGTGCTGGCTCCTCACACACATTCTTAAACATACACCAGTGCACCTCAGTGATTTTTAAATCAATTATTCTATGAAAAAATTTCCTGACCTTCATTTTCAAAGTAAGTCCCTGCATCCTCAGGTCTTTTTTCAACGTGAGCTCTGGGTTTAATGGTTTTTATCTTATGATTCTGAAGGATATCATTATATAGGAATATAATTGTTATATGAAAAACTTTATGCTGCCTATGGTTTCTTATTCTCCATGTTTATTTTCCAGTTTACTCACCATCATTTGATATATGAATAGGCTTGAATAAAGACTTAAAAACTAATGAGTATAGACCAAAATATGTTCTGTTCCTTATGTTAACACAGTATTTCCCTATGAAGTGAAGCCATATTTTTCTTTTGAGGCAAGTGGATTGAGGTAAAGGAAGGGTCCACATAGGACTTTTACCAGATTTGTAATGTTCTACTTCTATAAAAAATTTCTGTGTCAAAATATTAACATTTGGAAAAACTGGGTAATGAGTACCACTGCTTTGTTATAGTTTTGCTGTATTCTCTTTCCTACTTGCCTAAAAATATTTTATTCTAAAAATTAATAAAATTTTGGGCTCTGACAAAAGACTTACAGGTATTAGAAAGATAAAATCCAAGCTTCTTAGCATGGTCAACAAACTCATCTCTGTTTAGGTCCTTCTTGGTGCTTCACCCTCATTGCTCTCCCTTGGCCTTTCCAGAATTACCTAATTAGTCACAGCTTGTGAATAAGACAAGGAACTACATTCCACCCATGTGTGTGGTCAACAGTGTTACTGTTCTGCTTGAAATCCCCATCCCAGTATATTTGTCCCCAAAGCGGAACTCTGACCCTTTCAAACAAACTAAAACATCTCTGCTCTTCATTGTCTTTGAACCTTCAATAAGCACATTATAGCAATTGGTTGATGTATATTTATCTCCATGAGACAATCAACCTTTATAGGCTGGAGTTATCTACTCCTAGAATTACAGGACACAGAATGTTTTATAATGTGAGAATAATCTTTATTTTTATATATATGACTTCAAGTTTATTTAAGAATATCACTAGAAATTATTTTTAAATGTGTTATTATATTTTATGTTTTTAAATTGCTATATATCTACTTTCTTTGCAGTTAAAGAATTAGAGTATCATTGTTAATTGTATTTAAAAATTTTAAACAATTTTAAGGTGCTCAAATTTCATATATTTCATATATACAGACTTAGGAGCATAGTAATATTTCCTACCCTACCCTACATCCTCCTTCCTTTCTTATTCTTTCTTTAAATCTTTACAATGATCTACCTTCACTTCATTTTATACTCATAAGATTAAACCTGCCCTAAGTAAAGAATTCAACTAATTGTAAGAAGAAAAAGCACTGTTCTTCCACAGTAGAGACAAGGGCTTAAACAATCATTGAATCTCAAAATGTCAGTTTCATTCATATGCATTACTTTCTTTGGTATTCTATTAGTTATCACAGATCAGGGAAAACATATGCTATTTGTCTTTTGAGGACTGTCTTATTTCACTAAGTATAATGGTTTCCAGTTGCATCCATTTTGTTGTAAAAGACAGGACCTCATTCTTTTTATGGCTGAGTAGTATTCCAATATATATTTATCCAGTCACCAGTTAATGGACATCTGGGTTGATCTCATATCTTAGCTATTGTGACTTGAGCTGCAATAAACATGGGGGTTTCAAATAACTCATGTGCTGATTTCATTTCATTTGGGTAAATTCCAAGGAGTGCAATGGCTTGGGTCAATGGTAGATCTATCTTTAGCTTTCTGAGGTATTTCTATACTGTCTTCCACAATGGCTGTACTAGTTTACATTCACACCAATAGTGGATTAGGGTACCTTTTCCCCACATCCTCACCAGCATTTATTGCTTGTTGATTTCTATATGAGAGCCATTCTAACTGGGGTGAGGAGAAACCTTATTGGACACAGAATTTTTTTAAGATTTATTTATTTGAAAGGCAGAAGTACAGACAGAGTTGCAGAGACAGAAAGAAAGATCCTCATCCACTGGTTCACTCCCCAAATGGCCACTACAGTCAGAGCTGGGTTGACCCCAGGAGTCAGGAGTTTCCTCTGGGTCTCCCATGTGGATTCAGGGGGTCAAGCACTTGGGCCATCCACCACTGCTTTCCCAGGCCATAGCAGAGAGCTGGATCAGAGATCAGTTGGGGCATCAATGGGTGCCCATGTGAGATGCTGGCACCAGAGGCATAGGCTTAGCCCACTACGCTATAGTGTTGGTACCAGACACAGAATTTTTTAAACTTTAGCTATTATTCTTAATTTTTTAAAAAGTAACACATTCCTATTTTTAAAATCCCAATAATTTAAAAGTACATAAGATATGTATTTTTTTCCAATTCACAACTTCCTATCCAACCCCCAAGGTTAACATTATTTTGTTTGTATTTGTAGAAATAATCTTTTATATCCTAGAATGTAGTTATATGAATGTAAAATAACACATGATTACATGAAGTTTTGTATCACTTTATATACAATTGAGGCAGTTTACTACCCAATATTCTGCATCATAATTTTTAAAAAATATAGTAAGTTATCTTGCCTTTCATTCATATTGGTACATATAAAGCTACATTTTTCCTTTCAAAACCCACATTATATCCCATATTTTATATAATTTAATTAAGAAACAAGTGACATGTAACCTGGTTGAAATTGGAAATAGAGTATAGAGGTTCATAAATTGAGAAGAACATAAGTTCATGATTTGGGAAGGAAAACATCTATGTTGGTCTAATCCAGCAGTCCACAATATCATCCAGAATAACTTTCCATGTGTGTCTGTGGCATGCTCTGAGATCAACTGCATCCTTGGATGGCTTCTTTACAGCAGAAACAAATTGATAAATGAGATCCAGATTTCACATAAAAAACACACCATTGAGAAAAGCAACATATGAAAACATATGTCTATCTTAATCCTCATCAATACAAAGTTTTATCACTGAATCAGAAACAACATTATTTTGTATACCATTGGTTAGAGCCCTTGAATCATATTTGGCATTTGTACAGCAAGTCAGAAATTAAAATGAAGAAATTAGGGTGACATGTTTAAGATGATGTGTTGCTGTTATTTTTGTAAGAGGCAAAGAGAAAGAGATCAGAGAGTGAGCTCCCAATCACTGGTTCACTTCCTGAATGCTCACAAAGACCAAGACTAGGCTAGGCTGAAACTGGGAGCCGGAACCTAATCCAAGTCTTGCATGTGGGTGGCAGGGATCCAGCCACATAAGCCATCACTGGCAGCCTCACAAGATGCACATTAGCAGGAAGCTAAAATCAGGAGTGCAGCTATGACTCAAGACCAGGCACTGTGATATGGAATATGGATTTCTTAACAGCCCAGATGCCTGCTTTAAAGAGAACAAACGAGAAATTGGACCCAATGAGAAGTTACATAAGGAGCTTGAGATGTTTTGTCAATTTGAGTTGAAGGTTGGAGGTAGACCAGATTTCTGTTAATTTGGGCTGACATATTGGACAGGAGAGGCAAAAGAGTTTCATATAAAACGTTCTCCATTCTCTGCTGGCTGATGCTTAAAACATGATCATAAGAGAGTTGATCATTCCTCTTATATTTGATGTTGGTTAAAATGTTCTTGCATTTTGAAAAAAGTAACTTGTATCATTGTATGTTAAGGATTACTCCTTATGCTGATTAAAATACCTGCCAGCAAGGAGAGAGAAATGATAGCCCGAGGACAATGGGACAAATGGGGGTGGGGAAGGGCGGGTAGGGGGTCAGCCGGAAGTGAAGAGAAGGTTTCTGGTCATGACCTGCTTTTTTCAATTTTGCATAAAGTTGGAGCTGGAATGTCTAGTCTATGAAGACTTTAGGACAGAAAGTATTACTTAAATTCTATCCAAAAAGATAAAGTGCCATTCAAGGTAGATTACAATTGTCTCTGAGTTCTGGGAGAAGCTGAGAGAAAATAGTAATTCTGTGCTCAAAGAATGAACTTGGAAAAAAAATTGAGCTCAAGGAAAATTTCAGATTGCCTCATTATACACATCCACAGGGGAATTTAGGTCACCATATTCAGATTCCCTATACTCTTCATAACTCTCCCCTCCATACACACACACACAAACACATACACACACAGTGGTCAGTTTAGGAAACTAACTCATTATAAGTGGTTAATAATGTTAGCAATAGCGCTTAAATTGTAATTGAAGGACTCCACTCCAGGGAGGATAAAAAACATTAAGGACCCATAATTACACCAGAATAGATGTCACTTTCCTAGTATGTACTAGGTGTGGTCCTGCCCCAGGCAGATAAACAGACTCAAGTACCTACCTGTGAGCCTAGTTACAATGCTTTTCTCCACAGTGCAGGCATGTTTTGAGAATTAAGGAGATGGTATCAGTAAGGAATTTTAGCTCTGAAGAAAGGCCAAAAACAACCTCCCTACCATGTTATTATCACCCTGTGAATCACTCAACACCATTATAACCAGTTCTGCTGTGGTGAGATTCTGGAACCTCCACCATACAATTGAAATTCTGGACTTGGATTTGGTTGACTGAGTGATTTTTTTTTTTTTTTCATCGTGGTGTTCATCCATTTCTCTAGAGAGGTTTATCATAGGTGACTATCTTAGAAAAGGCAAGGCTTCACATGTCTCCTTGCCTGCCTCCTCAACTGCCCCAGGAGCACGGAAGAGTTGGGCTCAGACAGAGATAGCTTTCTACTACCAAAGAAGAGAGGACTCTGAATGTGACTAATCACAAGTCAACAGCCAAGTGGCTGGAAGGGCCAAGAAAATTCAAGGAAGCACACAGGACACAGAAGGTCAGCTGTGCGTGTGCTTGGTAGACACACCTTTGCAATCAAGCTGAAAAAACATGCAGTTCTCCATTCCAACTAAGAAGTTGCTGAGAATCCCACTGCTTCTTTTAATCTCACAGGACTAGAAGCAGACCGGCTCCGTACCACTTAGAAATCTTACCCTCTACTCCATCACAACTCTGGAGGTTCTCATAACATTTAAATAGTAAACTGGATATAAACAAACTACTGCATAGAGTACTGATCTATAGTCCAAAAATATTAAACAGGAAATTCCAGGAATAAACAATGGATTTGTTTTAAGTTGCATGCCATCCTGTATGATGAAATTTTGTACCATACTGTTCTATCTTGTCTAAGACATATATCATTCCTTGTCTAGTATTTGCACACTGGACCCTCCCCTTTCCCACGCCCCATTAGTCACTTAGTAGCCTTCTTGGTTATCAGATTCACTGACAGACTATTCCAATGCTTATGTTCAGGTAACTCTGTGCAAGTGAAAGAACACAGTCATATAAATTTTATTATGGTATTTTGTTACATTTGTTCTATTTTATTTTTAGTTGTTAACCTCTTATTGTGCCTAATTTAGAAATTAAACTTTATCATAGGTATGGATGTATAGGAAAAAATACAGTATTATAGGGTACATTATTCTCTATAGTGTCAGGCATCATTGGGGTCTTGGAACCTATCCCTCACAGATAAGGGAAGCCTTCTATATAGTCCAGATATGACAATTCAACATTCATTTATTCATATGTATTTATTCATTCAATGCCACATTTTAAAACACCTATTTTATGCCATATTCTGCATTAGATATTGGAGATATAGTGATGTGTAAAGTCCTACTTTAGTGATGTCCACAGACCAATGGGGGAGACACATAAGAAAATAGTACAATGCAGAATGGTCATGACAATGAAATAAGTATGTCCAGGACACTATGGAAACACACGGGGAGGGCATCCAGATCAGCTGGTGGCTGTGTGGTTAGTATGTATTCTTGTCATTTATATAGGTGTGTGTGTGGATGTGGGAGTAGGGAGGAAGTGTGGATGACAATTCAAAAAAGGCTTCTTGGCCCTGGAGATCCTTCAGTTGTACACAGGAAGCACATAGGATTTAGTCAAATAGAGAAGGGTCTGATAAGTTCACAAGGGAAAGGAGCTACAGAACCAGTGGTGTCAAGGAACACATTCATGACTATGCAAGTGGCTGTGAATAACTATGCCAGTCAGTGCAGATGGGCAGACTGGGAGATGATGATGGTGAAAGTGAAGAATGCTGGATTTTTATACTGAAAGTGATAAGGGGCCTGGTCAGGTCTTTTTAAATATCCAAAGATCATTCTGGTGACACAGAATCAAGTTGGAAGTTATGACTACAGTCAGTAGTCCACCAGGAGGCTATAATCATAACTCAGGAGAAAATAAAAAGATGTTTGAGTTGGAGCAGCGTGATGAGACTGGAGGGGAGACGAAAGTTTCAAGAGAAATGGAGAAAAATCATGTAGAAAGATAAACAGAGAGACGTAGGAAAAAAGGGGTCTCAAATGACTATCAAGTTCCTTAAACAATAGGTCATTGTAGTTCCTTTGCTTGACATGCTAAGGATGGTAAAGATAGAAATTTATGGGCTGAAGATGATGAAGTGGAAATGAGGAGTTAGTGGATACACGGGATTCAAGGGAGCTGAAGAGATTTGTGTTCTATAGTTACAAATGGGAATCATCAATATCCAGCTACACTTAAAGCCTTGGGCATGGGTAAGGCTATTGAATAAAAATAGATGGGATGAGCAGAGAAAAGGGCTAAGGAGGAAATCATGGAGAACCTCGGAATTTGGTAAGTAGGCAGAGGTTGGCAGGTGTATGATGAATATTAAGTGACAAAGTTAGACAGGTAGGAAGAAAACTAGAATCAAGTAGAACTCTCAAAAACTAAGAGAGTAGCTTCATGGAGGAAGTGGTTAATGACATCCAGTGTTGTCAGAGTCAAATAAGATCTTGAAAGAAAAGTGTCTGCTGGGATTTTGGTGATATTTATGACAGCAGCTTCGTTAACATGGTAGTATGGGGTCCAGTGCTGTGGCACAGCTGATAAGGCCACCACCTGAAGTGCTTGGCATCCCATATGGGCGCCAGTTTATGTCTCAGCTGCTCCAGTTCTGATCAAGCTCTCTGCTCTGGACTTGGAAAACAGTGGACAAAGGCCCAAGTGCTTGGGTCTCCTGCACCCTCGTGGGAGGCCCAGAGGAAACTCCTGGCTCCTGATTTTGTATGGGTGCAGCTCTGGCTGTTGTGGCCAACTGGGGAGTCTCTCTGCCTCCTTCTCAATAACTCTACCTTTCAAATAAATCAATCTTTAAAAAACAAGTGGTAGTATGTATTGAGAGGTTAGCTTGAATAGATATGGCAGAGGTATAAAGAGAATACATTATAGATAGATACATGCAGTAAGCCGTTAATCTTGTCTCTATACACTGGTCATATATACATTTTTGACTATAGGGAACAGTTAATTATAATGTGAAAAAGAACAAATTAGTGTTATGCTATTGGCCCAAGAATTTTGATAAAGAAGATGTCATAATGACCTGTAGGATAATCCCCTACATAATAATCTTCACCGATGGCCTTTATGTCCTTGTGCAATCCTCTTCCCTTGAGTGCGCTGGAAACAGCAACTTCTAGAGAATGGAATGCAGCAGAAGCAATGAGACTTCACTTCTGAGATTATGTAAGAAAAAGACCATGCGGCCGGCACCGTGGCTTAACAGGCTAATCCTCTGCCTTGTGGCGCTGGCACACCAGGTTCTAGTCCCGGTTGGGGTGCCGGATTCTATCCTGGTTGCCCCTCTTCCAGGCCAGCTCTCTGCTATGGCCCGGGAAGGCAGTGGAGGATGGCCCAAGTCCTTGGGCCCTGCACCCGCATGGGAGACCAGGAGAAGCGCCTGGCTCCTGGCTTCGGATCAGCATGATGTGCTGGCGGCAGCAGCCATTGGAGGGTGAACCAATGGCAAAAAGGAAGACCTTTCTCTCTGTCTCTCTCTCTCTCTCTCTCTCACTATCCACTCTGCCTGTCAAAAAAAAAAAAAAAAAAAAAAAGGAAAAAGACCATGGATTTCATAGTAGGGCATTCTCTCTCTCTCTCTCTCTCTCTCTCTGCTTTGGATGGAGCAAGTTTTCACGTTAGGAGCAGGCTTATAGACAAGGACTGTTGGCAAGAAATTGGTATCTCCAGCCAACAGTTGGCAGGAACCTGAGGCCAGCCTACAGGCACATGACCGAGCTTAAATATGAATCCAAGGGCAGCCAGTGGTCATGTGGAGGAGCATGGGCATCCACTGAAGCCATGGCCAATACCCTAAGTGTAGCTTTGTGACAGACCCCGAGCCAGAGGCACTCAGGTAAGATATATCCACATTCCTGAATCACAGAAACTCTGAGATAAAGAATGTTGTCTTAAACCACCTGGTTTTGGTATAATTTGTTACACAGCAATAAGTAGCTGACATATAGGATAAACATCAGGTAGTATCATATACTTATGTTCATCAGAATAAATTTCCCTATCTTAAAATGTGCCTTCAGCTATAATCTCAACCATGAATGACCGTATTGCAATATCAGGCCTTTTTAGGGAGACAGTTTTAAACACCAAGTAACAAAAGTCCTCTACTCCACCAAAAATCAACAGCAATTACAGTTTTCAGAATTTCTTAACATCACAGTCATGCATGTGCTGAATCTGTAATTGAAGGTTAGGAATGCAAAAGAGGTCATCGTGGTTCACTCATTCCCTGCCAGACTGTGGAACAGAACCCGGCTATTATCTCATCGCCTTCCTAGTGATTAATTCATATCTGTCTTTCCTACCCTCTCCCTTCCTCAGCTGGCATCTTGTGCTTTCTGTTTACCAGAATCTGAAATGCCATGTCTCCTAATCCTCCAATCCTCATGTATAATCCTGCGCTCAACTCAAATGTTTCTTGATTGTATTGGATGTTATCACATCCTATTGACTGCCTGGAGTTTGCTGTTATCTCCAGAGGGTGTTCATCCTTTTGTAATTAACAGCTTATTTGATTCAATGGTAACAGAGGTCAGGCTGTGTGTATTTTACCATTCTGAGTTTGCAGGAGTATTTGCCCTCCCCTTTGATATCTTTATTTTAATTACTTCTGAGATTTGTGTCTGTATCCATAGGATGTGGAGTATGAGCTATTTTAAATATTTCTCTTCTTTTTTAATATAGTTGTGAATGCTTCATTTATTCATGAAAGGTTACATGACAGGTTTAACAAGCATTCAGATTTTTTTAACTTTTATTTATTTATTTATTTGGCTTAGATCTATTATCCTCTACCCTTGATGAATTTTAAGTTTGCTGTTTTGATGCAGATATCATAAAGCACTAGTTGAATCTACCCCAGGTAGAAATTAAAATAGATATATGCAGGTTATAGCCAAATATATGTTTATGTGTTGTGTACATCTTATTTCTGCATGTGTTGAGATACAAAATGTAGGATGAATACATGTGAGCTGGCATTTTGGTATAGCCAGTAAAGCCACCATCTGCAATGTCGGCATCCCATATGGGCACTGGTTTGAATCCCAGTTGTTCCATTTCCAATCAGCTTCCTGTTGATGGTTTGGAAAAAAGCAGCAAAAGATGGGACAGGTACTTGGGCCCCTACCACCCATGTGGGAGATCCAGATGAAGCTCCTGTCTTCTGGTTTCAGCATGGCCCAGTGCTGGCCAATGTGGTCATTTGGAGAGTGAACCAGCAGATGGAAGATCCCTCAGTCTTTATCTCTCCCTCTCCAGCTGTAACTTTGACTTTCAAATAAGTAAATAATTACTTTTTTAAAAAATTATTTATTTATTTATTTATTTTAAAAGATTGATATATTTATTTGAAAGTCAGAGTTACACACAGAGAGAAGGAGAGGCGGAGAGATAGAGAGGTCTTCCATCCACTGGTTCACTCCCCAATTGGCTGCAACGGCCGGAGCTACGCCGATCCAAAGCCAGGAACCTGGAGCTTCTTCTGGGTCTCCCATGCGGGTGAAAGGGCCTAGGGATTTGGGCCATCTTCTACTGCTTTCCCAGGCGAAGGCAGAGAGCTGAATGGGAAGTGGAGCAGCTGAGACTTGAATCGGCGCCCATATGGGATGCTGGCACTGTAGACAGCAGCTTTACCCACCACACCACAGCGCTGGCCCCGTAAATAAATCTTTAAAAAAACATCCTTTTAGGTACAAATGATAAATGATGTTTGAAAACAATCACTGTCATCATCAGCAGCAGCAGCATCATAAATAGTTCATAGCACCTGCTCTTGGTATCAGTCATTTGGTTTAAGATAATATCCTTCATTAAAAGCTTGTGAAGGGGCTTGATAATAATCTGGTGGGCTTTAGGCCTTGTAAATTCAGAGGCCCAGACCTATCTATCTCTTCACATGGGGTATATCCTAAGGGAGGTGTGAACCTCCTAGGGGAAGGCACTCTGTTGACTTTCACTACTTGGCTGGCCTGGGAGGAGAGCTGGCCAGGTAAAGGCAGGGGGCATCTCTAACAAGAAATTTACAGTTCTGCCTGCAATGTTGCTGACCCTACTTGACCATCCCCTCAGCTGCAGTGGTCACTTTGGAAGTTGGGCTGAGTGAAGGGCTTTTCAGCTTAGAGCCAATAAGATCTGTGGCTCTGACCTGGGCATCCTTCGACTCCAGGGCAGGTCCATTTCCAGTGATCCAACTCTTGGCAGAGCTGCCAGGGCTCTTCACAAGCTGACTTCTGCTGAAGCCCAGACTTACCACATTGAAAGCCACTGCAGTGGACTGGCCTGTTGGGTCTCCTTGAGGGCAGATCACTGTACAGATCAGCCATTAATAGGCCTGCCACCCATTGCTTCTGATGCTGAGCTTTCTTTTCCTCCTGGTTTGTGTTAAAGCAGACCAGAGGATGCAAGTCAAGGGAGTGCCCAAGTCCCATCTCTAATCTTCGGTGGCCTGAACTACAAGTCTATAGTCACAGGCATGTTCTGTAGTAGTTTTTCTAAGGTAGACAATGCCCATGAGGAAAATTATATTCTCACTTTAAAACTTTCTTTCCCTTTGGTCTGAAAGGGAGGTTTTTTCTACTTACTGTATACTTCGCTGATGGCGAAGTGAATCTAGCTATGAGATTATTATTTGAGTTCTTATTTTGGCTATGCTATTGCAGAAAAATGTTAGCCATCTCTTTTATAAGGTCTAAAGATTAAATTGTGCATCCTACAGATTCCTTCATAATAGAATTAGTTTCCTACCTTGAAGAGAATAGAGAAATGAAAGAACAAGTTGGGCTTAGAATAGAGATATGAGGGAGCAAGTCCTAGATCGCTTGCTGACAATAGCAATATCACATGAATACTTAGCAAACCGTTTCAACCATTAGATAACAACTTAAGAAAACATTTACCAGAAGGTCCAATGCCTTCTATAAATTTTAAGAATCATGTATTTGAAAACACCTCTTAAATATCTAACATGGTGTAGTTTGTTTAGCCAGTAAACTTAAGCACAACCATCTAAAATGTTTTTAGTTTCTTTCTACCAACAAGTCTAAAACATATGATACACAGATTCAGGTCCCACAAATTAAAATGTATCTTTGATTGATTTTAGCAGCTTAAATTTATGGACAATCTTATGTATAAGCCATTTAAAATAAAACTCTTAATAAAATTTCCCCATGTGGACATACAATATGTACACACATATAATATAGCATAATAGACCAATATAGCAATTTTAATAATAGCTTTTAAAATCTTTAACTCTTTTTGTAGATTGCCAATTGATTTGAATTGCTTTTTGTTTTTAGTAACCTCAGTTAAGCATACTTTCTCTCAGTTGGTACTGTTAATACATTATTGGCTTCATCTGTTTACAGAGCCATCCCAAAGTACTGAATACAATAAAAGTGGCTGGAAAAAGTCCATAGGAACCTATAGGAGGACAGCTAAACACAGAACCAACAACGCTTTAGTTTTATGAGCAGCAGATCATATATAACTGTGGATGACAAAAGACTTTAAGTCGCCATGTTTAAAATTATAAACTCATCAACCAACAAGAGGCACTTGCTTACTTCACAGTATTTTTGAAAGCACCTGTAGGATTTTACAAGTATTTAACCCTTTAAGCCTCTGGGGCTTTCTCATTAAGATAACTATCATGTCTGGTAACACAAGATCATTAGACTTTTTAATTCTCAAACATTTGTATTAATAGCATTTTCCATTATAGAAACTTAAAGTCTGGTACCACATCACATCTTGACAGTCCTTCTAATATACTCCAAATAGACTGATTAGTTGGTGTCTCTATAAGATGAGAGACATAGGTCCTTCGATTTTTTCAGTTGGGCCCAAACTGGAAAAACCAAAGTCCAGGATTTACTGGAAATTTTAGGTTCTATTTGCCTCTCAATCAGAAAACTTAATTGTAGCTTAGACAGCACCTTTCTTAGCTCCTCTAATAATGACTCTGTCCTTTGTTCTAGGCCCTGTCTAGTGCACTTGGGCCTCATTCCTTTGTAACCATAACCTCTACTCTACCACCAATGACTCTACTCCCAACATGTGTGTACTGATGGTCCTCTTCCCCACTTAATGCTGTATAATTGTTCAAACCTGGTAAATGCCACTCTTAGGATCATTGGTTACTATCCTCACTCTGTCTTTTATGACCTTGTCTAAATATGATCAGAGTCGGCAAACTTGGAAGGCTTCCCTAGCCTTGGCAACTCATGACGACAGCCTAGGATGGTTACTGGCACCATAAACTAGAGTGTCAATTTGTTGGGTCAACAACAGGAGCCACTGTGCACTTGCTCCTCATGTGGGATCTCTGTCCTTAATGTGCTGTACATTGTGATTTAATGCTATAACTAGTACTCAAACAGTATGTTTCACTTTGTGTTTCTATGTGGGTGCAAACTGTTGAAATCTTTATACTAAATTGATCTTCTGTATATAAAGAGAATTGAAAATGAATCTTGATGCAAATGGAAGGGGAGAGGGAGTGGGAGAGGGGAGGGTTGCGGGTGGGAGGGAAGTTATGGGGGGGGGGGAAGCCATTGTAATCCATAAGCTGTACACTGGAAATTTATATTCATTAAATAAAAGTTAAAAAAAAAAAAAAAAGCTTGTGAAAAGGGGCAGAGTTGTGGTGCAGAGGTTTAAACCGTTGCCTGCAATGCTGGCATTCCATACTGGTGCCAGTTCAAGTCCAGACTATTCCATTTCTGATCCAGCTCCCTGCCTACGCACCTGGGAAAACAGCGGATGAAGGCCCAAGTGCTTGGGCCCCTGCACCCACGTGGGAGACCCAGAAGAAGCTCCTGGCTCCTGGCTTCAGATTGTCCCAGTCCTGGTTGTCCCAGCCCTGGTTGTTCCAACCATCTGGGGAGTGAACCAGCAGACTAAAAATTCTCTCTCTCTCTTCTCTCTATTAACTCTGCCTTTCAAATAAATAAAATGAATCTTTTAAAAAATGCTTGTAAAAAACTCAATGCAGGCCGGTACCGTGGCTCACTTGGCTAATCCTCTGCCTGTGGCGCCAGCACCCTGGGTTCTAGTCCCGGCTGGGGCGCCGGATTCTGTCCCCAGTTGCTCCTCTTCCAGTTCAGCTCTCTGCTGTGGCCCGGGAAGGCAGTGGAGGATGGTCCAAGTGCTTGGGTCCTTGCACCCGCATGGGAGACTGGGAGGACGCACCTGGCTCCTGGCTTCAGATCAGCACAGCAGCAGCCGTAGTGGCCATTTGGGGAGTGAACCAACAGAAGGAAGAACTCTCTTTCTCTCTCTCTCACTGTCTAACTCTGCCTGTCAAAAAAATATAAAAAAATAAAAATAAAAAATAAAACTCATTGCAAAATCTATACAGAAACTTTTATAGCCATTCAAAGAGTAGAATGGAGATCTTCCTTCCCACACCACTGCATCCCAAGAGCAAGATCAGATATGCTTCTGGTTTATTGCAGTAGGCAGTGCCATCATTTGTTGTCAATAAACTGGGTTTTGTATTTTGGTTGGACCAATTGGGTAATTACAAGATAGATATACAGATTTGCAAATGGGCATATGTAATTTTGTGATCAAGTCATGAGATTATCCTAGAGGATTAAGCAGGGCTTATGTGTTGACTGGGGCAAAATATTTAAAAGTGGTGATGGGAAACCCAACCAATTACAACAGCCTGAAAGAAAAAAAGAAGACTCAAATTTCAAATGTTAAAGGAGGCCATAATCATTCCAGTTAATTAGGCAGGTAATGAGACTTAGCTATACAATCCAAAAGGATAATGAAGATTACAGATGTGCTGACTCAGTTTCCCCCATGTAACTGGGATGAGGACTGCACTATGACATTTGTATTGATATATTTTTATATAGTAACTTTATGGGCTGTTGTGACATTTTAGAGAGGGCCACCCAACTGACTCCTCCTTCCAGAATGTCAGCTACATCATAGCAAACTCATTTTTTATATTAAAATTATGCCATCAGTAATACAAATGCAAATGAACTATTATTTCCTACTCTTCATTAGTTCCTTGGATGTAGCTAACATTTTAGAGTAGTCAAGTAACATGCAAAATCAATTAAAATATATTGTAATTAAATAATATGATACTAGTACATCAAAATAATGAAACAAATTAGAAATCCAGATACAAAATGAATTTTATGGGGGAATTTAGTGTATGGTAAAGGAGATGCCTTAAATTAAGGAGATGAAACATTTTTAAAAATAATTTTAGAAAATTTGGGTGAGTGATGAGCCTCTAAGCTGTTTCCATATGTTATATTAACTGAGGAAATTGCATACCAACACTTCAAGCTACTTGGAATTTCAGAATTTGTAAAGGAGGAACATCTGAGAGAAGCTAGGCCCAGGCTTCCACTTGCAGAGGCTAAGTGGATGGCCCAAGAAAATGCTGATATATCTAGAGTCTAGCTTTAGACTTTTATTATTATTGAATGCCTGGATTCCAAGTCTTGTGGGATTTTCTTTGCATCACACTTTTTTCAACAAGTATAGTCAAATGCAGTACAAAGATGTTTCAGTCAACAATGGACTACATAGACAACAGTGGTCCCAGAAGATTATAATGGAGCTGAAAATTTCCTATTACCTAGTGATGTATAGCCATCCCAATATCATAGCACTACAAATTATTCACATTTGTGATGATGCTGGTATAAAAAAAACCTGTTCTGCTAGTGGTATAAAAGTATGGGACACATGATCATATACAGTACATAATTTCTGATTGTGATAGTAAGCAACTATGTTATTGGTTTCTATACTTATTAGACTTTACTTACAAACATTCTTTTAGAGTGTAAACTACTTCTATTTATACATAAAAATGTTTACTGTAAGAAACCATTTTTAAAAAAATTTATTTATCTATATTTATGAATGGCTGAGATAAAGAAAGACCTACTCCCCAAATGGGTACAACAGCTAGGTCTGGGCCAAGATGAACTTCATCCTGGTTTCACACGTGGGAGGTAGGATCCCAAGTATCTGGACCACCATCTGCTGTCTTCCCAGTTGCATTAACAGGAAGCTGGGTCAGAAGTGGAGTAGAAAGGACTGAACTGGTACTGTGATATGGGATGTAGGTGTCACAGCAGCGGCTTAAACTGCTGTACTACAATGTGCATCGTATCTCCAGTGTACCATATTACCTTGGTAGCAGCTTCGTGTATCTTGTTTTCCCCATGTGTCATTATTATATTATGAAGAGACCACTAACATCACAGACCTCGGAACATATTCCCTTTGTTAAGTGGTACATTAATGCATAAAGCAGGAACTGCTAGGTGCTCTGATTTGGCTACATGAAAAGTAAAGCAGAGAAAGTATCTGTATAAGCATTTTCCAAAATGAGTTTCTTGAAGCATCAATCTAGCAAGACACCTTGCAAAATACAAACAAATAAAAAAAACGAAACAGTACTTTCATGGCTAAATAGTTTGGGCAAATGCTACGTTTCTTTCTCAAAGAATCAATGCACATAAAAACTCTCAGAAATTCTGTACTAATGAAACCTGTTTAACTTTATTTAATGTAGCATTTCCCAAAGAACCTCTTTCCATATAACAAGTGATAACACTACAGAGCAGAACACACTTTAGAAAGTTGTCCTACATTCTTTAAAGAAAAATAATTGTAGGAAATAGACAAGGAAAGCGGTAGGGGTTAAGATCATGTTCTTCTTTCCAAATTCTCTGGGTACATGCTTCACTTCTCCATTTGACTTGATTGTTCTAGGCCTATAATTAAGTGTGTTCTCAGGCCTCTCCCAGTAGTGTGAGGCTGAGTCACTGATGCCTGCCACCTGCAGCCTGGGATCCACCCAAGTCTTGAACTAAATCTACAAAGAACAAGGAGTGTGTCAACAACCCAGCTCTCCAGACATGGGATGGACAGTTACTCACATCGACTCAGATCTCACTGAATCACAGCTTGTTGCAATGGTGCCTGAAGCCATTCAAGTTTTTATCTTTATTTGGTGTGTATGTTATCAATCCCGACTTCAGGTTAAGGAACATTCTTTTTCAGGAGTTCAACCTGGCACCAGACTCTTTTCACACCCCTAAATTACCCTCCAAGAATTGGCTGAGGTCTGAATGCAAATGGATAACTATTATTATAGCTCATATTCACAGAGGATTTGCTACACGCCGAGCATGACTCAAAGTGGTTTACCTCAAATAAAGCAGGTAACCGACATGCTCTCCGTACATACTTTGTGCCAGGTGCTAGGCTAAGAAGTGGCAACCAAAATGGGAATAGATTTTGCACTCATGGAGCTTAAAATGTAATGAGATAAAAAGATGGCTATCCAAATAATTGTACAAGCAAGTCATACCATATAAACAAATCATTACAACTAAGCAGTACAAAGGAAATTGCAGAGTACTGGAAGCCTGTATAATGTTATGGTTGATAGGGTCTGAACTAGTTAGGAAGTCAGAGATGGCTATTTTGCAAGTAAAGTTTGGACTAAGAGCTAAACGATGGTGAGTTGCAGACACAGTAAATGCAAAAGGATTGAGATGTTCCTTCACGCTCTGGAGTGTGAAAAAGAGGTTGGCTGGGATAGAGCTCAGAGAAGGGGGGAAAGAAACTTCAAGTAAAATTAGATGGATAGTTGAGGTCAGATGTTATAGGAACTTCAAGAGCGTTTAGGATTTCATGCTGTGAGTAACTGAAAGTGAATGTGAAGATTAATTGGTCTAACTTTTGAAAAATCAGGAAACATGGATTGGAGGGGGATGTGGGAGGGAGATAAGGGAAGAATCTGAGAAAATGACTGCCTGTCCATGTGATACCAATGCTAGCTTAGACTAAGAGGAGTCTAAGAAATGCACATTTTCAAGAGACACTTAGGAGGCAAGATCAACAGAAGTAATAATGGATAACATACGGAGAATAGAGCATGAGAAGTTTCCAACAGTGACTCCTATCTCTCTGGCTTATACTTGGGTGGCTGATGACCCCTTTCACTGAGTGTATTATTTAAGCTATTCATTAAAGACTGCTAGAAAGAATTCTTGGGGACTTAACCAAGTAAATGTTAATTTCTCATTCACACAACAGGGTATTCATTAGATAGCTGCTTTGTGATAATGCATGGAGGTCAGACTCCCACACTGGTCTCCTGCTTTTAGGGAACCATAAGTGAAGATCACATGGGAAATTCTAAGGCCAAGACTGGAGTTAGCTACTTCTGCTCACATTCCATTCACCATTATTATGTCCTAAGTGAGGTGGAAAATAAAATGCCCCTCAGCATCCTGGGATGAGCTTCTAGCCAGTTCTCTACACTGATATTGAAAGCAGTGAAAATGTTTCAGGTTTGGGAAGGATGGCTATTTGAGATCTCTTAAATTCCATTTGAATCTCAGGATCAACAATGTCACTTCTGCACAAATGGCCATTGTGTTTTTGATAGAATTGCATTGACTTAAGATTGCTTTGGACAGTAGTATCATACAATATTAAATCTTTCAATCCACGAATATGGGATGTGTTTCCATTTATTTACATTTTATTGAATTTCCTTAATTGATATTTTTATACAGTTACTAGTGTAAAAATCTTGTACATCCTTGGTTAAATTTATTCCATAGGATTTTATGCTTTTTGATGTCATTGTAAATGAAATTGTTTTCTTAATGTGGTTGTCCATTTCTTGTGTACAGAAATATAACAATTTTTGTCTTTAAGGTATACTACAGTTTTGCTGAATTCATTTATTCTAACAGGTTTTTCAGTGAGTTACTTAGGATTTTTTTATATAATCCTATATTCCTATATTTTTTGTATCGTTTCCCAATTTCCTCCATTACTGTGATAATTTCTGATTAGTGATTTTTTTCCAGGGCACTATTTTAATTTACTTCTCATTTATTTTTATGTATTTTTTTCTTAATTACAATTAAGACCATACTTTATACCATTCACATTTGTATTGGCATCAACTCAGTTTCAATAGTATACACAAACTACTCCTTAACATGTTAGGAAAAGAGTTGCAGATTGGTGCCTCCTCACACGGGGTACCAGAATGTTAGGAAAAGAGGTGCAGAATAGAGAGGAGGCAGTATAGGAATCTAAAGCCAGATCGAATTTATTCAGAGAAAATACATTCATAGAAGTGAGTGACCAACTGCCCATGTGCCCATGATGAAACACATGGCAGAAGACCCTGACCCCCAGGGGCTGGGCCTTTTTGTATTTTAGGAGGGCTGGGGCTGGGGGTGGGGTAGGGGGTAGCAGGCAGAAGGAAATTCCTGGAACTGGTCTTTCAGGTGGCTGTAAGGGGTGGGGTATGAAGGCAATAGGGTGTGAGACCCAATTGAGTTTCAAGGGCAAGGAATACATTCCAGTGTTTATCTCTTTTGGGCAATGAGGGACAATGGCTGAGGCTTATGCCATTGTTCCATCAAACAGCATCTCTTATCTCTTATGTTGCAACTGTCTAAATTATATAATTGTGCATTGTGTTGTCATTAATATAGATCTGAATTTACTGTCTTACTAATTTGTATTTTAAACCTTATATAGGGAAAAAGAGGACTTTCAAATCAGAATGCAATAATATAAGCCTTGATGCTTAACTGTGAATTTACCCTCATTGAAGTTCTTTTTTCTTAATAAGGATTCAAGTTACTCTACTGTCCCTTCATTTCAGATGGAAGGGGCTCCCTTTAGTATTAATGATGGGGCACTGAAAGCATAAGAGGAATATTTGAAGAAATAATTTCTTAAAACTTCCCATATTTGATGAAAGATATGTATCTCTACTTTTCCTCTTGGATTACCATTACATGTATATTGGTACATGTGATAGTGCCCAACAGGTCTCTTAGGCTCTGTTGACTTTTCTTTGTTCTTTTTTCTTTCTGATCTTCCATAATCTCAATTAGCTTATCTTCTAGCTTGCTAAGACTTTCCTCTGCTTCTTCAAATCTGCTGTTGAGCTCCTTTAGTAAAATTTTTCTTTTAATTATTGTACATTCAGCTCTAGAATTTTTGACTGGTTCCTTTTAAAATAATTTTTCTCTTTATTGATGATCACTATCTGATGAGACATCATTCCTTTAGTGCCTTGTCTACAGTTTCATTTAAGTGTTTAAGAATATTTAAGACACTGTTTTCTGATAAGTCTAATGACTGGGCTTCTTCAGGGACAATCTCTATTAATTTTCTTTTTCTTTTCTTCCTATACATAAGTCTTCTGATCCTTGCTTCATTAGTTTCATAACTTTGTTGAAATCTGAATAACATGAAAACTCTGGATATCAAATTCTTCCCCCTTCTCAGTATTCATTACTGATAACATAATACATTTATATATACTCCTCAAGATTGATCTCTCAATATAAATGCAAGATCTATATGAGGGAAATTGTAAAACTCTGGTGAAAGAAATCAAAGAAGTAAATACATGAAGATATTCCATGTTCATGGACAAGGAGATTCAATATTTTTAAGATGTCAGTTCTTCACACATGATTTATAGATTAATTTCATTGCTAATCAAAATACCATAAAATTATTTTTTTGGGTATAGATGAACTGATCTTAAAGTTTATACAGAGAGGCAAAAGGCAACATTTAAAACAATATTGAAGGAGAACAAAATTGAAGAAATGACTATTTTACTTTAAGATACTGTGAAGAAAGAGTAATCAAGACAGAATGGTATTAGTGAAAGAATAGAAAAATTTATATAAAACAGAACCAAGAATCCAGAAATAAATCCAGTTATGGTCATTTAATTTTTTAAAAATATTTATATTTATTTGAAAGGCAGAGTTACAGAGACATAGTGAAAGAGAGAGAGAGAGAGAGAGAGAGAGAGAGAGATCATCTACCTGGTGGTTAACTACTCAAATAGCCACAACAGCTAAGGCTGGGTAAGGCCAAAGCCAGGAGCCAGGAACTTCTTCCAGTCTCCAATGTGGGTGGCTGGAGCCCAAGAACTTGGGCCATATTCTACTGCTTTCCAAGGTGCATTAGCTGGGAGCTGGATAGGAAGCAGAGCAATTGTAACTTATGGAATGCTGGTACTGTATGCAGTTGCTTAACCTGGTCATAATGCTGGTCCCTAGTCATTTGATCTTTGACAAAGGACAAAAGGTTATACAACTGAGAAAACACAGGCTTTCCAACAAATAATGCTGGAACATCTGGGCATCCAGATGAAGTTAATCTAGATATAGATCTTACAATCTTCACAAAAATTAACTCAAAATGGATCATAGTCCTAACTGTAAAATGCAAATTTATAAAACTCCTAGAAGACAAAAATTCCATGTTATAACACACCTAGAAGATAACATAGGATAAAATACAGATGATGTTGGATTTAGTGATATCTTTTTAGATACGTCAAAAGCATGATTCATGACAGACATAATTGAAAAGTTGTAATTTACTAAAATTAAAAACTTCTGCTCTATTAAAGGTAATATCAACAGAATGAGGAAACAAGGGGAATACTGGACACAGAAAGGGCAAAAATATTTGCCAAAGCCATGTCAGATAATGTATTATTATGCAAGTTAGGCAAATAAATCTTAAAGTTTAATAAGAATATGAGCAACCACATTAGAAAATAGACAAAGACCTTAATAGAAACCTCACCAAAGAGGCAAATAAACACACAGGAAAGATTCACCACAGCATAAGTCATCAGGGAAATACAAGTTAAAAAAACAGTGAGCTTCCTCCATACAATTTTTAGAATGATCAAAATCCAGAACTTTAATAATATCAAATACTGCTGAGGATATGGAGAAACTAGAACTCTTCTGCATTGCCAATAGAAATACAAAAGAGTATAGCCACATTTGGAAGTCAATTTGGGAGTTTCTTGGAAAAAAAAAAAAAACAAGCAAACTAAACACATTTTCACCATGTGAACCAGCAATCATGCTCTTTGATATTTATACAAGTAAGTTAAAACTTTGTCAGCACAAAAGCCCCCACACATATATTTACAGCTTTATTCATAACTGCCAAAACTTGGAAGCAACCAAGATATTCTTCAGTAGGTGAACGGTGGTACGTCTAACAATGAAATACTGTTCAGTGCTAAAAATAAATGAGCTATCAAGCCATGAAAAGACATGGAGCAATCTTAACATACACTGTGAAGTAAAAGCAGCCGTTCTATAAAGACTACATACAATAGGGTCCCAACTATATGACTTCTGGAAAAAGCCAAACTGTGGTGACTATATGAAGATGATTGGCTTCAAGGGGTTACAGGTTACAGAGGGATGAATAGGCAGGACATGGAGGAGTTTAGAGCAGTGATACTATTCTCTAATATACCATATTGTAGATATATATCCTTATACATTTTCAAAACCCAAAAATGAAATACCAAGAATGAACCCTAATGTAAACTATGGACTTTGGGTGATAATGGTACATCAATGTAGATTCAGGAAAGTTTTGTGTGTGTGTGTGTGTGTGTGAGTGAGTGAGTTTAGAGATGCTGGGGGTATATAGTAACTCTCTGTTCTTATACTTTTCACTTCTTGTACTTTCTGTTCAACTTTTCTGTGAATCTAAAACTACTCTAAAAATAACGAGAGCTAACAAAAACCAAACTAAACATATTTCTACTATGTGATCCAGCAATTATGCTCCTTGACTTTGACTCTAATATTTACATTTATATTTGGTCAAATGAGTTAAAATTTAATTCAGCACAATCCCTCCACCGCCCCCCCGCCAGATATTTACAGCTTTATTCATAAGTGCTATAATTGCTTACTTCCTGAATTGCAGCAGTTTCTTTTTTTTCACCTGCTTCCCTTGGCTGTGGGTTGTTTGGATTTCAGAGTTCTACAAAAGTTGATTCTGACAGTTTTTTCCAGCTCATTAGATGTTTTGTGTAGGGATGGAGCCATGGAGATCCTTCTGCCATTTTAGAGAAACTATCATGGCCATGCCTTCTCCTCTGAGGGAAGTGAGGAGTCACTGGGGAGTTTGAGCTGAGCAGTGATTTGCTCTGACATTCTAAAAGGTTTTATTCAAGCTTCGATGTCAAGGCTAGTCAATATGATGACAAGTGTAGACACAAGGAGACTACTAGGAGGATATTGCACAATCCAGGAAAGAAATGATGATGGCTTGCAGCAATGTAGTAGCAATAGAAAGGAGAGGTGACTGGAGTCTATGTAGAATTGTTTAGAACAGCCAAAAGGTTCTAATGTGAGGTGTGAAAGGAGACATCAAAGAGGACTTATTCATCTATTTTGCTGTTATCCCATGTTAATGTTTTTACTCCTATGTTAAATGTTTAAATGCATAGGTTGGTGCATGGAAAAAGAAAAAGCACACAGGCTTTAGCGTCAGGGACATCTGGATGCATTCTTCTTAAATCATTCACCTGCTACCTGTCCAAGTCCCAGTGACCACTTCTAATTTGTTATAAGAACACCATGTCCTCACCTCAAGGACAATGATTGTGAAATAGAACACACATACATCTAGCTTCATGCCTGCATTGAAATAGGAAAAAAAAAAAAAGGGGGCAAGGCCAGTGAACATTTGGAGCAGAGGTTAAGATGCTGCTTGTGATGACTTCACCCCATGTCAGAGTGCACAGTTTGAGTCCTGGTTTTATTTCTGACTCCAGCTTCTTCCTAACGTGTACCCTGGGTTCAGCAGGTTATAGCCACTTAGTTGTGTCCCTGCCACTGATGAGGGAGACTTGGATTGACTTCCCAACTCCCATTTTAAGAATGAATCATGGGCCAGCGCGGGGGCTCACTTGGCTAATCCTCCACCTCTGGTGCCAGCATCCCATGTAGGTGCTGGGTTCTAGTCCTGGTTGCTCCTCTTCCAGTCCAGCTCTCTGCTGTGGCCTGGGAAGGCAGTGGAGAATGGCCCAAGTGCTTGGGCCTTGCACCCACATGGGAGACTGGGAGGTAGCACCTGGCTCCTGGCTTCGGATCGGTGCAGCGCCAGCCATAGCAGCCATTTGCGGGGTGAACCAATGGTAGGAAAACCTTTCTTTCTGTCTCTCTCTCTCACTGTCTAACTCTGTCAAATAAAATAATAATAAAAAAAGAATGAATCAGTGATTTGGAGCGCATACTCTCTTTCTCTCCCCCTCCCCCCATATAAAGTTATGTAATTTGTCACCCGGGAGTGCAGTGGAGGATGGATCAAGTCCTTGGGCCCTGCACCTGCATGGGAGACCAGGAGAAGCACCTGGCTCCTGGCTTCGGATTAGCACGGTACGCCGGCTGCAGCATGCCAACCGCAGTGGCCATTGGGGGGTGAACCAATGGAAAAGGAAGACCTTTCTCTCTGTCTCTCTCTCTCACTGTCCACTCTGCCTGTAAAAATTAAAAAAAAATAAATAAAAATAAAAAACCCCAAAATTAAAAAAAAACAAAAAAATGAAAAATGTTAAATTAGTTTGACTTTTCACTATTTTCCAAATCTGATAACAATAGGCCTACTTTAGAGGTTCTATGTACTTGAATCAAGCCTCCTTCCAGTTCTTGGACTTAAAGTTCTTTAACTTTTTCTCTTCAGTAGGAAAGAGGAGGGAGGAAGGGAGTTGGGGGAAGAATAGAGAGAAAGAGATAGAGAGAGAGGGAGAGAGAGAACAAGAAAGACTCCATTCTCCTAGGATATGAAGTAATGGTCAGATTATGTTAGAAATTTGTAGTATCTTGGAGTCAGAATTGTGGTGCAGGGTGTTAGGCCATTGCATGCAGTGCCAGCATCCCATAAGAGCACTGATTTGTGTCCTGGCTGCTCCACATCTGATCTGGCTCCTTGCTAATGTGCTTTGGAAAGCAGCAGAAGATAATGTGAGTGCTTGGGTTCCTGGCACCCACATGGGAGACTTGGAAGAAGATTCTGCTTTCTGCTCTACAGACTGGCCCAGCCCTAGCAGTTGCAGTCTTATGGGGAACGAACCAGTAGATAGAAGCTCTCTCTCCCTCTCTCTCTACCTCTTTCTTTTTAAATAAATAAGTAAATAAATCTTAAAAAAATAAACCTGTAGTTTCTCAATTCATTTCCTCACTAATTAGAGAGTCCCACAGGGGATTTCCTTGTGGAAATTCCTCTCCTTTTCTTTCTTATAAAAGGGGCTTGGGAAAACCTTTACATCTTTGTAGATTTTTTTAAAAAAAGTGTAAAAAGGACAATTTTGTAAACTGAGATAGTTGGACACTGTCAAAATGCTTACAAAGATCTGCTTGATAAAAAGACATGAAAACTCAGGGGAAAACCCATATTACATATTAAAAATGTATTAGGTCAAAGTTGTAAAGATAAACATGAACATGTATGTCACACTGAGCAGGAGACACTGCAGCACTTCCAGTGCTACAAGAGGAAACTTCTTTGGGAAGTTTCTACAGAGATGCTGGGTTACCCTTGAATGCCATAAAGAATGCAAAACTGGCACCACCTGAGACACCACCTGAGATACCATATGGGCGCTGGTTCAAGTCCCAGCTGCTCTACTTCCAATCCAGCTCCCCGCTAATGTGCCTGGGAAAGCAGCAGAAGATGGCCCAAGTCCTTAGGCCCCTGCACACATGTGGGAGACCTGGAAGAAGCTCCTGGCTCCTAGCTTTCATCTGGACCAGCCTTGCTAGTTTCTTTCTTTTTTTTTTTTTTTTTAACTTTTTGATAGGCAGAGTGGACAGTGAGAGAGAGAGACAGAGAGAAAGGTCTTCCTTTTGCCATTGGTTCGCCCTCCAATGGCAGCCACGGCTGGCGCGCTGCGGCCGGCGCATCGCGCTGATCCAAAGGCAGGAGCCAGGTGCTTCTCCTGGTCTCCCATGGGGTGAAGGACCCAACCACCTGGGCCATCCTCCACCGCACTCCCTGGCCAGAGCAGAGAGCTGGCCTGGAAGAGTGGCAACCGGGACAGAATCCGGCGCCTCGACTGGGACTAGAACCCGGTGTGCCCGCACCGCTAGGCGGAGGACTAGCCTGTCGAGCCACGGTGCCGGCCGAGCCTTGGTAGTTTCTAAGCAATTTAAAAGGCAGTCATTTGAGGAGTGAACCAGCAACTGGAAGATCTCTCTCTCTCTCTCTCTCTCTCTCTCTCTCTCTCTCTCGTCTTTTCCACTCTCTGTGTAACTCTTTCAAATGAATAAATAAATCTTTAAAGAAAAAAACAAAAACTTTCTCTAAGAAGCTCACACAAGTGGTCTTAATAGCTTCTGAATCTTTCCAGTTGGCTTGGATACATCAGGCATGTGTTTTTCTACTAAGCAGGTACAATTAAGAGGTTAAAAACTGCAGAAATTCAAGTGTTTCCTGGGAGAGTGACTGAATCAAATTTTGTTTTCTCAAACAATCCACCATTCTTACATTCAGTTCTAACCTAACATCTATTCCTGCAGATCTCTAAAGTAGAAAGAACTAAATAAATTACAATCTTGACCCTGGGATATGCTTACTAGATACACAATATAGAATTTTCTTTATAGCTTTCACATGATCCCTCCTCTAACATACAAAGATAAGGATAAGAAATCTAGCCACAGGATCAAGCTTGCGGCTTAGTTTGTTCTACATGACTTCCTTCTGCAGCCGTCATAGCTCTGGACTATATCTAGTACGTGCAAAAGATGTACGCTATGGGTGGGGAGGGGTCCTTGCAACCACCTACCTGTTCTGAAACCCTAAAACATGAAAAAGCCTCGGAGAATTTTGCCCACATAAGTAACTAACATAGAGCTACTCAGAAATTCATGGGATTAAAACAAGACTTGAAAAGGCAAAGGGAAAAACATTTTCTGGCCCTTAGGGAAAATAAGAATTGCTTAACATGTGCCATGGCATTCCTGGAATGGATTTTTAATCAACAACAGTTCTCATTTAGTGCAAGAGTCAGCCAATGAATAGACTAATACTACTGACTGACATTATGGCCCATTCGTCTGCTTAAGTTGTCTAAAAATTTCAACTGCCAGCAAAGGATTAATATTGATTTTCAGGCTGTCTTCGTTAAATACCTGCTATAGAGTACCACTCTTTTATTCTTCTTGCCAACTCTTCCCCCAATTGTCACTAGTATTAAAATGAAACCTACCTATTATTAAATCAATCATGCTTGGCAAAACTATTCAGAAAGAAGGAGAGCATCTATCATCTTTACTGTCAACATGAAGCCTGATTCTTTTTTCCTTTTAGTTGGTCAATCTGGAATTACTAGCACAATTAATTAAAATCTCTTTTCAGAACTCTTCTAAGAAACAAAGTGAAATGTCAGTGGAAGGATAGTGAGTACAAGGAGAGGCAAACTTTGAAAACATTTTGATAGATGTATAAGCTTGTCTTTACCTTGAGCTGCTACTAGTTCAAACCGTGAGGCTAGGCTGACAAGATGTTTGGGAAGCCCATTCCACATTTTCCCACTGGCTGTTCTGCCTGAAACACTCACAGTCTTGTGCACCTGGTCATCCTACAAAACAATCCCTCAATTTCTCTGCCAAGGAGTCCCAGGCTACCCTGGCTAAGTACCTTCACTGTCCCTTGGTCAAACCTGTAACATAATCCTCATGCCTCCTAAAAGGCTGTGAACACTTTGTGGACAGGGGCTGTCCTCCTTTTCAGACTTAAAATCCAGCAAGAGATTATTGAAAAGCAGCTGAGGATGTATATGATAAAAAGTGAATGAATGAATTAATGAATGAATGAGTAGATATTGAAACATGTGATTCCTATCTGATTTTCTTGTAATATGTAGTTTCTAAGCAATTTAAAAGGCAGTTGAGCATAATGGCTGAGATCTCAGGCCATCAAGCCAGACTTTCCTGTTTTGAAATCAAGACTGATCACTTATGAGTTGTCTGATGTTGGGCAAGCCCAAAACAAGAGCTAAAATGTTGCTCAAGTGTTCCTCAACTGTCTCATTTAAAAATTAAAGTGAATAATAGTACCTACTAGGATAAGTATATGGATTAAATGAAAAACAATCCACAAGCAACTCATGGTGTAGTATCTGATCTACAGCAAACATACAGCAGTTAGTTAAACCTGAAAGCCTTGAGTTAATTTCACTACATGTTTTAGGAAATGCATTCTTCATACTGCCACACAAAGAACTTATACTGGATAATTCTCCAGCCAATACTCCTAAAGTAAATCTTTCATTCCAGGCATTACACATAATTATTCCTTAGAGCAACAAAACATATTTAATTATAAAGTTCCTTTAAACAACTATTTATTGATTACTCATTAAAAACCAACAACACATAGCTCTGTGCTTTCAGAAGTAAATGAATGACACATGGCCCCAGTCCTGAGGGAACATGGTCTCCAAAGAGATTGTTACAACAACATATTAAGTGATGTAGAAAAGTAGGAAGTTGGGATAGAGGTTACCTAGAAGTTTCATTCTTTCATATGAGCCCAAACCATGTTGATAATTGAGGATTTGCATCACATGATATATAGGAGCACTCATTTAAGACATTCTCACGACCATTGAAATGAACCATAATAAAGAAAATGGACACCCTAATAGCTTAAACACTTCATTTTACAAAGGATAAGGATGATATAACAACAAATATTCCCTTTTACTACCTTAGTACCAACTGCATAGCAGCATTATGTAGAATATAGATTTGGAGAATCCATGGATGTTCTAAGTAAATTTACTGCATATAAGCAATAAAGATTCAACTCAATACACATGGAGTTCAATCCATATTTTCAAAATAGTTATTACTTAGAATAACAACTAAGACATAATATGTTTTTCTTCTTACTCTTTATTCTTTCTTCAAGCTATTCTCTGGCAATGAGTATGGATTACATGACAGAGCTCTTTACCCTTTCCTTCCATTAGATCAGTGTCAAGTGAAGGTAGAGAGAAAGCAAAGATTCCAGGAGCGCTGTAGCAATTTTCTATCCTAGACAGTCACTGTGAAGAAGTAGAATATAGCTACAAGGGTACTAGGGAAAATTCTGTCTCAAAACCCATTTTGCCATTAATTTTCATGGTCAAATTATAGATGTGTTCTCCTAAGACAAAATCAGGTAAAGACATATTAAAAAATAATTATACAAAATTTGGCTGACCTTTAAACGCTAATCATCTCTAGAAAGGTAATTATTATGTTCATGTAGGATTCATATTTAAAATATATCAGTATATTTTAGCTAACAAGAAGGACAACATTCAAAATCAGTTTCAAGGTGTAAATTCAAAGGAGTCAAGGCAGATTTTAGTCTGGTGCAACACACTCTGGGTGAAGGAGATGAGCAGTAGCAGCTTGACTAGACTCAGACTCTGGCTGGAGATGTCATCTGGCTTTGCACACTTCCCTGTGGACCTTGGTTGGTAATCTCCTTAGCTGTCTTTTATCCTAATGATTTTGTGAGAATCTGTTGGTCTTTAGAGCTACCTGAACAATTTTTATTAAAATAAAACATTTCAGGAAGCAGGCACGTAGGGCTAGGAAAAATGTAAGCTTCCCCCAAAATCTACTCAGGAAGTCATGACCAATTATGTCCTGTCTATTGCCCCAACAGGTAGAGTTCTTATTTATCCTCATATCATGGTTCTCACCTAATTGTGGGGAAAATACCTGAAGCAGAATACAATGGGAAAAGGATCTTTATCCCTTTCTGTTCCAAATTCATTTTTAACCCTTCTTGTCTCAACAAAGCTGTATAGCATTAACACCACTGTGCTCTGTGAGAAAAAGAAACCCTCCGGCCCCCTTGGCTCTGCAGGAAGCTGGAGGGTGCCACTACTAACGCCCTGTGTAGTAGTGCATAGAATTCTAGCTTTTCTCCTCCTTTCTCTGTATATTGGGCTAAGAGATTACATTATGTCTCTATGTGAATACATACAGTTAGTATTTACCAACATGTATCTGTCTACTTTCTCTTGTTTAAAAAAAGAAAAAAAAAATGGGGTTATAGAAGGTCAGCAAAGGGTGGGTTTGAGATGTTTGGGTGGGTTAAGTGGGCATTTTGACAACATGGCTTCTCCTTTGGCATGTTTAATTGTGATGTTTAATGGACATCATTGCAGTTCAAGATGACACTTTTAAAAATACAGTTCTCTCCTAATGATGATTTGAGCCCTGCCACTCAATGGGAGAAATCAGCAGAACCTGTAGGATCTTATCTGGAATTGACAATCTCTATTGTAATTTTGTTTCTGTTTATTTTTAAATTTTCTTTTTGTTTTACTGGAAAAGATAGATATTCAGTTTTTTTTAAAGATTTATTTATTTATTTGAAAGTCAGAGTTACACAGAGAGAGGAGAGGCAGAGAGATAGAGAGAGAGAGGTCCTCCATCCATTGGTTCATTCCCCAAACGGATACTATGGAAGGCACTACACCTATCCAAAGCCAGGAGCCAGGAGCCTCCTCCAGATCCCCCACATGGGTGCAGAGCCCATGGACTTGGGCCATCTTCCACTGCTTTCCCAGGCCATAGCAGAGAGCTGGGTCAGAAGTGGAGCAGCTAGGCCCATATGGCCAGGGCGTTAACCTGCTGCACCACAGTGCCGGTCCTGATATTCCATTTTAATCATTAAAGTGTAAAAGTTGCTTTGTTACAATAAAACTAAATGTGTAAAAACAAAGAGAGAGAGAGAGAGAGAGAGATACTATATTTAAATGATATGTAAATAGGTGGGATAGCATGAGCAAAGGCTCAGGGCTGCCCAGTGCTCTAGGAAGAATGAGTCGTCTGGGTCTGGTTGGTGTGTAAGATACATGTGAGAAGTAGCAAGAATATGATGTCAAAATGTAGAACTCAATGCAGATTTTTAAGAGGATTGGAAAAACTAACAAATTTTAAACTTTTTTTCATTAGCAAGGAGAAGCTATTACACTTATATTCTTCTCACTGCTGTCTTGAAGATATTTCTTTTGAGTTAAGAATTTATATGCAGGGTCTGGCATTGTGGCTTCCCATATTGGAGCCCTGGTTCAAACCCTGACTTCACTTCTGATCCAGCTTCCTACTAATGCTCCTGGGAAAGCAGGGGAAGATGCCCAGGTATCTGGGTCTCTGCTACCCAAATGGAAGACCCAGATGAAATTCCTTGTACCTGGTTTCAGTCTGGACAAGTACTGGCCATTGAGGCTATTTGGGAAGTAAACAATGCATGGAAGATCTTTCTCTTTTTCTTTCCCTTTCCCTCTCCCCCTACCCTCCTCCCCTTTCTCTGTTTCTCTTTCTGCAATTCTGCCAGTCAAACAAACTCTGCACTGTGGCATAGTAGGTTAAGCCTCCACCTGCAGAGCCGGCATCCCATATGGGTGCCTGTTCACGTCCTGGTTGTTCCTCTTACAATCCAGCTCTCTGCTTATGACCTGAGAAAGCAGTGGAAGATGGTTCAACTGCTTGGGGCCCTGCACCTATTTGAGAGACCCAGAAGAAGCTCCTGGCTCCTGGCTTTGGATTGGCCCAGCTCCAGCCACTATAGCATTTGGGGAGTGAACCAGTGGATGAAAGACCTCTCTATCTGTCTCTCCCTCTCAATAAATAAGTAAACCTTTTAAAAAGAAGCTCATGTGCAAAGAAGAGGATAAAATGAGTGGATTAAATGCTGTAGGAAAGAGTGTGAAATCACACACCTAATGGAGCCCACCCTTTGCTAGTATAATGGCTTTACAGCTCCTGTTTTTCAAATGACTTTCTCAGCAGATAGGGCCACTTCCACACTCACTCTTTATTTTACCTCCAACTGTGATAGTCACCAACCATCCAAAGTGATTGGTGAAGTTTCTTTCCAAAGTTAGCAAGTAAGAGAGTATGTAAAAAGTGAAGTGAGGCTAGATACAGAGACATTTAGAAAGAATGTTAGGCTTAACTTGAAATGTTTATATACCAGTTTTTATTTATTTCTTATTTAGGATTTATTTTATTTATTTGAAAGGTGGAGAGAGAGAGAGTGAGAGAGCGAGAGAGAGAATCTTCCATCCACTGATTCATTCCCCAAATGGTCTCAACCATCAGGGCTGGGACCTGTTGAAGTCAGTAGCCTGGACTCCATCTGGGTCTTCTACATGGCTGGCAGAGGCCCAATTACTTGAGTCATCTGCTGCCTTCCCAGAAGTAGAGCAGCCAGGGCTTGAACTGGGGCTCATATGGAATGCCAGCATTGTAGACAGCAGCTTAACCTGCTGTGCCACAGTGCCAGTCCCTACATATCAGTTTTTAAATGATGATTTCAATATCCATTTAATATCATTAATCCTTTCTGAGATATCTTGAAAATGCTGATAAAAACTGGAAAGTGCTATTTATTCTTCCATAGACCGTTAGTACTATAGGGTTCAAACTTGAGCTTTGTCTTGGCAATGATTGCTAGCTTAGGATGTCAGCCTACTTCCAGGATTAGCTGAGATACAAAACATCGAACTGCATAAATAGCTACCATGTCAAATGCATGTTTGATGATGACTACACAACCATTTGATGATGACTACACATCCGTGGGATTTCTCCACCATCACCTTTTCACCTTTCTTCAAGGGAACTGAGGGAATATACTCTATTTATATTAAGTTACATCATTGAGTAGACTCTAATTTTTTTCTACATCACAGGTCCAACAGTGCTGAGACAAATACAATGCTTAAAGTTACTTTCTTCCTTTGTAAAGTAGGAAATAGAATTATCGTGATAAGTTGGCGGGGAGGGAAAACTTTCCTAGTTCTTCATTGCTTTAGAGGCAGCAGCAGAAATAGAAAGATGAGGCTTGTGGTGACTACACCATTTTATGGGAGTAACTGACTTACTGAGTATGATTGGAGGGGTCTCTGACCCCCAGATATCTCCCTGATGAAGGGCTGAAATTCTTGCAATTACAAGTCTTCCTTAAAAGTCTGTGGAAAGCCTTTTCATCTTTACTGTTTGAAGCCTTACATTAACAAGAATATACAATATATAATTAAAATGCTGAACGGGAACATCTTACTTTTAAAAAGCATTCCCATTCATCAGAGAACAAGACAGCATGAGGATGAGACTCAAAAGGGAGCAATTCTGTTGGTGAAGATGAAGGGATTTTAAACAAAGAGTGAGCAATGTGTATGCTCGTGTGACTGTGTATGTGTACTCACGTGTATGAGTGTTTGGTGGGGTGGACAGAACACAATATGATTAGTGTTTTCCATGAAGCATAGCTCAGTTCTGCCTAGCAGTAAATGTCAAGAAAGCATTAGATGGGCATGAGATTGACTAGGGGAGAGAATAGCAGAATAGAGTAGAGGATGATTCAGAAAGAGCTTGCCCTATGTAGGTTTCACACCTAGAAAGAAAAAGGGAAGGAAGAAGGATGGAATAGGAAGAATCATGGAATGAGACACAGTTAGTTCCAAGACCAATTCAGTCAGATCAATGAGGAGTCCTTGAGCCAAAGTCCCTATGAGTCATGCATCTCAACGCAAGGGGCCCACTTTAGTGCTACACTTTGCTCTGGCTTTACCAGTCCTAGCCTGCAAGAGGCATCACTTTGATGCAAGTGTGATAACTGACCCAGCAAGAAAGCAGATAGGGCCATCAGTTAGTTCTGCTTTCTGATCTCAATGGCACATTGTCATGGCTATCAAAATTAGCAATGTTTTAAAAACAGAATTTGGCATGCTTTTGTAGCCCATGAAATGTATGAAGTTGATTATAATTGGAAGAAAACTTTCAGTGTTAGTATTTATTAGTATTTATTATTTATTGACTGAGAGAGAGGGAGAGGGAGAGAATATATCTTCCATCTGTCGATTCACTCCCTAAATGTCTACAATGGCAGGGACTGGGCCAGGCTGAAGCCAGGAGCCAGGAGCTTCATGTGGGTCTCCTACATGGGTAGTGGTGGCGGGGGGTACCCACCTGGAACATCTTCTGCTGCTTTCCCATGCATATTAGCAGGAAGCTGGATAGGAAGTGGTGCAGCCAGGACTCAAATGAGTGCTCATAAGAGATGACAACGTTACAGGTGGCAGTTTAACCTGCTGTGCCATGCCAGCTACAGAAATTTCTTTAGTTTCAATGTTATCCTACATAAATATATATATTATTATATAAAAGTTGAATGGGCAGTGCAATTTTTTCTTCTAATTATCCACTTTCAGGAGCATCAAAAAGCCCAGGGGCAGCTATTCTCAACATTTTCTTACTTCAGCACATTCCTGGGAAAGGAAATCATTCTTTCATTAACAGTGACTTCCCTGGCAGTGAGACTCGGTCTCTTTGATTGGGACACCCTTGGGCATTATATATTGTTGATTCCAAGTTGAGATGTGTTGTGGAATTGAAACCTACCACCCATCTCTATCACCACCAATCCTAATATGATGAGTTGACAGTTGTATAGTAGCTGTGCTTGCTTTTCAAAGAAACTTTCCAGGTTCATGCACATTCCTATTGAGGAGCAATGCTCTATGGAAATGGTTTTCAAAGTTGAGCAAACAAAAAATAGGAGGGGGGAGCCTTGTTATATACAGATCTGTTTCAGGAGGTCTAGGGCAGTGTGATTAATGAACAGATTCTAGTAGGCACTCTAGATGATGCTATATACTCAGGGGAGCCACAGAAGCATATTTTCAAAAATACTGAATCAGGGCCTGGGACATTTTGAATCTACAGGAGTTAATTGTCATCTAGACCCAATGAAGCAACGCAGCAAAATGTGAGATTTGCAAGGTGCAAAGTGAGGTCATCATTATATGGGACCATAGAAAGATGATGAGACAGAAAGGAATGAGAAAATCAAAGGATGTAGAAATGTATATCAGCTATATATCCATATCTTTCTAGCTATATATATCCTATCATCAACTTCATTAGGAAAATCCATTTCATTTTGGAGAATGGAAAGGTATGCATTCAAAAAATAGTTATTACTTTTTTACATTTTAGTATGTATATCACTAAGTACAATGTTCATTATTTTACATATACATGCACATTTTATCATTTTGTATGTAGTTGAGCATCACTGAACAGTGGAGATATATTCTAAAAAATGTGTTTGTTAGGCAATTTTATTGTTATGCAAACATCATAGAGTGTGCTTACACAAACCTAGATGGCTTAGTCTAGTGCATACCTAGGCTGTACAGTATATTTTAGGCTATTCAGTATATTTATAGTATAGTTTCTTGCTCCTAGAACCATGCTGAATAAAACAATTAAAACAAGCACAGAGAAATTCATGTCATTAGGACATGGTAACCACAAGATGTATGAGGCTGCTGCCAACATAACAGCGCATACTGTTTTTTTTTTTAAAATATTTATTTTATTTATTTGAAAGAGTTAAAGAGAGAGGTCTTCCATCCACTGGTTCACTCCCCAGATGGCCGCAACGGCCGAAGCTGCACCAATCCGAAGCCAGGAGCCAGGAGCTTCTTCCAGGTCTCCCATGTGTATGCAGGGGCCCAAGGACTTGGGCCATCTTCCACTGCTTTCCCAGGCCATAGCAGAGAGCTGGATCAGAAGAGGAGCAGCCGGGACTAGAACTGGTGCCCATATGGGATGTCGGTGCTTCAGGCCAGGGCTTTAACCCGCTGCGCCACAGCGCCAGCCCCCAGGGCATACTGTTTTACAGCAAATTTTTATAAGTAGGAATACACCCCCAAAATAATAAAAGTATACTATAGTAACTGCATAAGTCAGTAACATGGTTGTTGATCATCATTATCAAATAGTACGTACTACACATAATTGTATGGGCTATACTTTTATATGATGGGCAGCACAGCAGGTTTGTTTACATCAGAATCCCCACAAACATGTGAGTAATTCATTACTTTACATTGTCACAGTGAATGGCTATGGAGTCACTAGGCAATAGGAATTTTCCAGCCCCATTATAATCTTATGGAACCACTGTTGTATATGTGGTCATAATTGATTGAAATGCTGTTAAGTAGTGCATGACTGAATATATGAGCAGTCTTCAAAAGTTCATGAAAAATGTGCATTATCTTTTCATTCTATTTTTCCATGAACATTTTGAATTCCCCAGTGTAAGTGTGTGTGTGTGTGTAAAATGTGAATGCACATACATACATGCACATTGCTTTATTAGGTTTCCTAAGCTTTATTTTACATGTAAAAGAACTGCACTGATCCTGCATGTAAAAATATATCTGACTGTTAATACTTCCAAACAGTAGAAGTCAAGGGGTGTCATTAGTGGGCAGCGTCATCTACACAATTACAATGTTATGGAAAGGCAGCTTAATCTTTGTTTTACAGTTTTCAAACTAAAAGCCAAATATGAATGCCTGATGGAAAAACCAAGGCAAGCAAATAGATGATAAACCGTTTTATCAGGAGAGCAGAAATCCATTTGTATTTCTTAGTTTGCATGTTACTCTTTTGAACACTGATGCTTAAAATAATGCCACCTATATGCTGCATTAATGAAAGTGTTGATGCACTTCTGTACCCCTCGGCTTGCCTCCCTAGTGCCATCAACCAGCTGATATTATCGTGACATTTTGACACTGCATGGTGACACAGTGACCTGGTGCCTCCAGCAGCCTAGAAGGACAAGTTGACTAAACTATTATGGTGCATTAGGAAGCAATGAAGCAGTTCATTACTGCTACAGAGACAAAGTAAACTGTGGAGACAAGAATTCTTATCTAAGGCACAAGACACTTGATTCTGTTTCCTGTTCTACCACTAATGTACTAGGAGGCTTGTAACAAATAATTTTAATTCATTGGTGACTCAGCTTTACTTTCTGTAAAATGGAAACAACCCAACATACATGATTTTTTTTAATCCTAGGGCAATTATTTCACTTGCAATTCATTCTTGGAGAATAGAAATTTTGGAAGCATACTAGGAGGAAATAAATTAAAGGATAAACACATTTGATTGATTTTTTCCAATACTGTCATAGTTTGAGAATTCTTTACTGCCATATTTCTTTTTTTCCCCCCAAAGAAATCTTTTATTTAAGGAGTACAAATTTTATAAGTACAACTTTAGGAATACAGTGATTCTTCCCACCATACCTGGCCTCCCACCCTCATTCTCACCCTATTTCCTCCTCCTTCTCGTATTCCCAGTCTCATTTTTCATTAAGAGTCACTTTCAATTAACTTTGTACACAGAAGACCAACTCTGTACTAAGCAGAGATTTCAACAGTTTATACACACACACACACACACACAGAAAAACTGAGAACAAGTTTTACAGTTAATTCTCATAATATAATTCATTGAGGATAGAAGTCCTGCCTGGGAAGTAAGTGCACAGTTAAATCCTATTGTTAATTTAACAATTAACACTCTTATGTATGACACCAGTGATCACCCGAGACTCTTGACGTGAGCTGCCAGTGGAAGCCTTTTGTATCCACAGTCTTCATCCGTGTTTAGACAAAACCATAAGCAAAGTAGAAGTTCTCTTCTCCCTTCAGAGAAAAGTACATCCTTTTTTGATAGCCACTTCTTTCCACTGGGGTCTCTCTCACATAAGTAGATCCTTCATTTAGGACATTTTTCTGCCACAGTGTCTTGGATTTCCATGCCTGAAATGCTCTCATGGGCTTTTCAGCCAGACCAGAATGCCTAAGGGGCTGATTCTGAGGTCAGAGTGCTATTTAAAGTGGTTTCCATTCTATGAGTCTGCTGTGTGGACTGCTTCCCATGTTGAAACATTCTCTCCTTTTTAATTCTATTATTATCACCAGACACTTGATCTTATTTGTATGCTCCCTTTAACACTTAATCATAACTATTGACACTTTAACACTTAATGTGGTAATTTTAACACTTAAGATGGCATTTTTACTACCCAGCTTAATAGGATTTGGGGTTTCATGGCAAGTTTTTAAACTGTACCCTTAGAAGTAAGTCTGTAGGGCTGTATGCAGAACTATACAGCTTTATGGTTACAAACTTCCTCCTCTCTAATTCCCCCTCTTATTTTTTACTGAGATCCATTTTCAGTTGACTTTATACACGTGATTAGCTCTATGTTAAGTAAAGAGTTCAACAAATAGTATTAAGAAGAGAGGAAAAAAAAAACAGACTGTTCCTCAACAGTCAAGACAAGGGCTGTTCAAGTCATTGCTTCTCAATGTGTCAATTTCACTTCTACAAATTTCCTTTTAGGTGCTCTATTAGTTATCACAGATCAGAGAGAACATATAGTATTTGTCCCTTTGGGACTGGCTTATTTCACTAAGTATAATGTTTTCCAGATTCATCCATTTTGTTGCAAATAACTGGATTTTATTTTTTTAACTGCTGTATAGTATTCTATAGAGTACATACTCCATTATTTCTTTATCCAGTCTTCAGTTGAAAGGCATTTAGGTTGATTCCATGTCTTAGCTATTGTGAAGTGGGCTGTAATAAACATGTGGGTGCAGATAACTCCTTTATTTTCTGACTTCATTTCCCTTGGGTAAATTCCAATGAGTGGGATGGCTGGGTCATATGATAAGTCTATATTCAGATATCTGAGGTATCTCCAAACTGTCTCCATAGTGGTTTTAACAGTTTACATTCCCATTAGCAGTGGATTAGGGTACATTTTCTCCCAGCATTTGTTAATTTTGGCTTGATTGCATGTGCCTCTGGGGTCTTTTCCAAGAACTCTTTGCTTGTACAAATATCTTGAAGCGTTGCTCCAATGTTCTCTAATACTTTGATGGTATCAGGTTTACATTTAGGTTTTTTTATCCTTTTTGAATGAATTTTTGTGTAAGGTATGAGATAGGGGTTCTGCTTCATACTTCTGTATGTGGAAATCCAGTTTTCCCAGCACCATTCTTTGAAGAGACTGTCCTTGACTCACGATTGATTTCTGGCATTTCTATTCTGTTCCATTGGTCTATCCACCTGTTTTTGTACTTGTACCAAGGTATTTTGATTATAACTGCCTTGTAGTATGTGTTGAAATCTGGTATTGTGATGCCTCTGGCTTTATATTTGTTGTATAAGATTGCTTCAGGTATTTGAGGTCTCCTTTGTTTCCATATGAATTTCAGCATCCTTTTTTCTAGATATGAGAAGAATGTCTTTGGTATTTTGATTAGTATATCATTGACTCTGTAAATTACCTTGGATTTTTCCAACCCATGAACATGGAAGATTTTTCCATTTTTTGGTATATTCTTCTATTTCTTTTTTAATGTTTTGTAATTCTCATTGTAGAGATCTTTGACATCCTTGGTTAAATTTATACCAAGGTATTTGATTTTTTTTTTTGTAGCTATTGCAAATGACATTGATCTTAGAAGTTCTTTCTCAGCCATGTCATTGAGTGTGTACAGAAAGGCTGTTGATTTTTGTGTACTGATTTTATATCCTGCTACTTTACCAGACTCTTCTATGCATTCCAATAGTCTTTTGGTGGACTCTTTTGGATCCCCTATATATAGAATCATGTCATCTGCAAATAGGGATAGTTTGGCCTCCTCTTTCCAAATTTGTATCAGTTTGATTTCTTTTTCTTGCTTAATGGCAATGGCTAAAACTTCCAGTACTATATTGAATAGCAATGGTGAGAGTGGGCATCCTTGTCTGGGTCTCAATCTTAGTGGGAATGTTTCCAACTTTTCCCTATTCAATAGGTTGCTGGCCGTGGGTTTGTCAGTCAAGTTGCCTTGATTGTTTTTCTTTTTCTTTTCTTTTTTTTTTTTTTTACAGGCAGAGTGGACAGTGAGAGAGAGAGACAGAGAGAAAGGTCTTCCTTTTCCATTGGTTCACCCTCCAATGGCCGCTGCGGCCAGCGCGCTGTGGCTGGAGCACCGTGCCGATCCAAAGGCAGGAGGCAGGTGTTTCTCCTGGTCTCCCATGGGGTGCAGGGCCCAAGCACTTGGGCCATCCTCCACTGCACTCCTGGGCCATAGCAGAGAGCTGCCCTGGAAGAGGGGCAACAGAACCTGGCATCCTGACCGGGACTAGAACCTGGTGTGCTGGTGCTGCAAGGCGGAGGATTAGCCTATTGAGCTGTGGCACCAGCGCCTTGATTGTTTTGAGGAATGTTTTTTCTATACCAAATTTGCTTAGCGTTTTCATCATGAAATGGTATTGTACTTTATCAAATGCTTTCTCTGCATCTATTGAGATGATCATACGGTTTTTGTTCTTCAGTTTGTTAATATGATGTATCAAATTGATTGATTTGCAAATGTTTAAACATCCCTGGGTACCAGAGATAAATCCCACTTGATCCAGGTGAATGATTTTTCTGATGTGTTGTTGGATTTGACTGGCTAGAATTTTAAGGATTTTTTTTTTAAGATTACAGAGTCCATCCACTGGTTCACTCTCCAATTGGCTGCAATGACCAGAGATGAGTCCATCTGATGTCAGGAGTCAGGAGCTTCTTCTGGGTCTCCCAAGAGGCTGCAGAGGTCCAAGAACTTAGGCCATCTTCCATTGCTTTCCTTGGCCATAGCATAGAGCTGGATCAGAATAGGAGCAGATAGGACTAGAACTGGTGGCCATATGAGGTTCAGGCACTGCAGGCAGAGGCTTAGCCCACTAACCCACAGCTCCAGCCCTTGAGGATTTTTACATCTGTGTTCATCAGAGAAATTGGTCTGTATTTCTCTTTCTCTGTTGTGTCTTCCTGATTTAGGAATTAAGGTGATGCTGGCTTCAAAGAAGGAATTTGAAAAGATTACCTCCCTTTCAATTGTTTTGAATAACTTGAGAAGAATTGGAGTTAATTCTTCTTTAAAGCTCTGGTAGAATTCAGCATTGAAGTCATCCAGTCCTGGGCTTTTCTTTTTTGGGAGGGTCTTTATTACTGAATCAATTTCTATCTTGGTAATGGGTCTGTTTAAGCTTTTCTATGCCTTCATGGCTCAATTTAGGTAGGTTATATGTGTCCAGAAATCTATGCATTTATTCTAACTTTCCTGGTTTGTTGGCATACAGCTCTTTTTAGTAATTTCTGATGATTCTTTTTATTTTGTAGTGTCTATCATTACATTTCCTTTTTATCTCTAATTTTATAGATTTGGTTCTTCTCTCTCCTTTTCTTGGTTAGTTGGGCCAATGGTGCATCAAATTTGTTTATTTTTTTCAAAAAACCTGATCTTTTCCTTTTTGGTTTCAATTTTGTTGATTTCTTTTCTAATTTTAATTATTTCTTTCCTCCTACTAGTTTTGGATTTGGTTCGCTGTTGTTTTTCTAGCTCATTTATTTGGTGCTTTCCATTTTCTTGATGTAGGCACCAATTGCTATAAACTTTCCTCTTAACACTGCTTATTCTGTAGCCCATAAGTTTTGATACATTGCATTGTCATCTTCATTTGTTTCCAGGAAGTTTTTTGATTTTTCTTTTGATGTATTCTATGGCACACTGTTTATTCAGTAGCATTTTGTTCAGTCTCCATGTGTTTGCATATACTGTAGAGATTCCTGAGTTGCTCTTGTACTGGAGTCTATGTCTTCCTTTACACCCCTTAACATTTCTTTTAAATAGCCAGGTGCATATACATTTATAATAGTTACATCTTCCTTTTGAATTGATCCATTAATCATTACTTAGTGATCTTCTTTGTCTCTTTTAGCAGTTTTTGTGTTAAAGTCTATTTTGTCTGATCTTTGAATGGCTTTACCAGCTCTTTTTTGGTTTCTGTTATCATGGAATATCTTTGTATCTTTTCACTTTCAGTCTATGTGCATCTTTGTTAGTGAGATGTGTTTCTTGTAGGCAGCAAATAGATGTTTTGTTTTTTTTTTTTTAATTAATGCAGCCAGTCTGTGTCTTTTAACTGGATAGTTGAGGCCATTTACATTCCTGTTGAATATTGATAAGCAACTACTTTGCCCTGCCATTTTCCTATATTTTGGAATTTCCTTTGTACTTTTACTGGGAGCTTTCCTTAATTTACCTTCTTCTGTAGTGATGACCCAGTTTCTGTGCTTTTGTGTGCAGCACATCCTTAAGCATCTTTTGCAGGGCTGCACAGATGGTGACAAATTCTTTCAGTTTCTGTTTGTCATAGAAGGTCTTTATTTCACTTCATTTATAAATGAGAGCTCATTAGGGTATAGTATTCTGGGTTGACAGTTCTTTTCTCTTATGACTTGGAATATATCTCGCCATTCTCTTCTAGCTTGTAGGGTTTCTGATGGGAACTCTGCTGTGAGTCTAATTGGAGATCCTCTGAAAGTAATCTCACACTTCTCTCCTGTACATTTTAGAACCTTTTCTTTATGTTTTATTGTGGACAGTTCGATTACAATGTGTTGTGGTGAAGATCTTTTCTGTTCATGTCCATTAGGAGTTCACTGTGCTTCCTGTACTTAGATGTCCCTTTCTTTCTTCACCTTAGGGAAATTTTCTCTTATTATTTATCTAAAAAGGCCTTCTAATCATTTCTCTCTTTCCATGACTTAAGGAACTCCTAGAACCCATATGTTGGGTCATTTAATAGTATCCTGTAGATTACCAATGGTGTTTTTTAGTTTTCTAATTTCTTCTTCTTTGGTTTGGTCTAAGTGTATAATTTCTGTACTTTGTCTTCTAAGTCAGATATTCTTTCTTCTGCTTAACATATTGTGTTATTAAAGCTTTCCATTGCATTTTTTATTTGTTCTATTGAATTCTTCATTTCTATGATTTCATTTTGATTTCTCTTTAACATTTCAACTTTGTTGGAGAAATTTTCTTTCATGTCATGTATCGGTTTCATTAGTTCATGAATTTGTTTCTGATTAATTCTAAGTAACCCTATGATCAATTTTTTTGCATTCCATTTCTGGCATTTCTTCAGTCTCATCATCTTCACTATCTAGTATTGAAGTGTTATGTTTTTTTGTAGGTGTCATGTTGTCTTCCTGAATCTTATTTCTTGAATTGTTACTTTTGTTATTTGGCATTTGTGGAGATACTCATTGGTTTCTTCTTTGTTTTTTTCACTGTGGTGGCTTTTATCATTGGACTATGTCTGAGTGGATTAGTGGAGTATCTGCTTTCAGGGAATACCTAGTGATGGGTGTGGCAAAGGAGTTCTGTTCATTGCTCTAGTGTGAAGGGTGTGTCTGAAATGACACATCCAGGTTTGGCATGATTTATCTCTCTCTCTCTCTTTTTTTTTTTTTTAACTGAGGGGAAGTTTGTTCCTGTCTGCTGGTATAGACTTAGCTGAGCTCCTCTCCTTAAAGGATACCAGTGCCTGGACACTAACCCCAATGGGTATATTATTCGTCTACTCTGCCACAAGGACTACACAAAGGATCTGTTCAGTCCTCAGTGTGAGCTCAGATTCCTCAGCAATGTTCCTCACCAGGTAACCAGGGAGCCCTGATCATGTGTAGCCTCCCACAATGACTGCCCAGAGTCCTCCCATGCAGCTTCACTGTTTTCATATTCCTGGCACACAAGCCTCCCACAGTCACAAGCACCCAGATTCCTGTCTGTTCTCCCCCACCAGACTCAGGAGTCTCCACTTGGCTGGTTGCTGCATGTGGAGACAAGCTGGCACAGCTGTATGTCCAAAACGGCACCTGCTCTCTATCAGCTTGTTACAGGATACCTTTGCAGGGTGATTTAGAAGAGAGAGATGTGCCCTCCCTTTGTTTTTTATCCTCTAATTTGGCAGGGATACTATCCTCTAAATGGCTCCAAGCTGGAATTCCTCTAGGCTCTTCCTGCAAGTTTTTCACCAGTGGCTTGGGATGCTGCAATCTTGTCTCACCTTACTCTTCAATGTTGGTGAGGAGGCTCTCAGCTTCTGGGGTCCTGAGTTGTGCATGTCCCCACCCTCCACATAAGTCTATTGTGTCCCTTCAATTTGCGTGGAGTTTCCTCTGCTGTTTTATCTCTATCTCTTCCTTGAGACTGTACTCTTTCCACTTTTTAAAAACTATCTTCTCCTAGATTAGAACAGTAAGCTCCCTCTCTACTCCACCATCTTAATCCAACCCCCATAGCTAGCTTTCTATCTTCTCTGGATTAAAGGTCTTTGTGAAATTCCAACTTTGGAATCTTCTTTGGTCTTTGCTACACATCAAAATTTGCCCTTACATGGGGCTGGCACTGTGATTTAGCAGGTAGTTGCCTGCAGTGCCGGCATCCCATATGAGTGCTGGTTCGAGTCCCAGCTGCTCCTCTCTGATCCACTCTCTGCTATGACCTTGGAAACAGAAGCTGGCCCAAGTCCTTGGGACACTACACCTGTGGGAGTGTCCTGGAGAAAGCTCCTGCTCCTGGCTTTGGATCAGCCCAGCTCTGGCTGTTGTTGCTATCTGGGGAGTGAACCAGCGGATAGAAGACCTCTCCCTTTCTCTCTCTGCCTCTGCCTTTCTGTAACTCTGCCTTTCAAATAAATAAAGAAATCTTTATAAAAAAAATTGCCCTTACTGCTTAGCAGGATGTTGCTCATTCTCTATGGTATTATAAGTCCCACTTGGCTCAAAATTCCATCTAATAGGCATTGTTTGACATTGTGTACTTTCAATTGTTAAAAAAACTTACTGGTTGGTTCTGACAAGCAAGGTTTGTCTTGGAGATCACGTCACAAACTCCAATGGAAGAGTTGCCTTCCAAAATAAAGACTTTCCTCTGGTCCAGTTCACGACCTGTTTTATACACTCAGCCTTTCTACATGGAAAGTATAATCTTGGACCTCTTTGACCTGAAATGACCTTTTTAGGTCATTTTGACCAGCAGCATTTTGGAGCCCACAATCCCTTCAGAAGCAAATGCCATCAGTAAGATAATACACAGTCATTAATACAATGGCATCTATTGTACAGCCAGTAGCAGAGCAGAATCTTAGACCTCTCATTCCCTGACATTTCAGAGGCAGGGTAATGAGCCATGGGGGTGGCCACAGCAGGAATTCTGTAATCAAGCCACAAGGGGGCAGGGAAACATGCTCGCTTGCCACCTCAGCCAGGGGAACTTGTGTGAGCTATATTTTGATAGCCTTGTTTGTTTTCTTAGCTATCTAAAGGGCATACTAATAAGTGTTGTCGCAGAATAAGGGAAAGATGGAATTAAATATCAAGGAAAGTCATTAAAATGAAAGAATAGTATAAGTCTCACCACACTTCCAAAGCTTAGCTATTTCCTGTCCAAAGCCAAATTCCCTTTATTTTGTAAAGGATGAATAAAATGAAGGCAAAAGCATGCTTATTCCCTCAGTACCCCTGTATTAGCCAAGTCCTGCTCACAAAGAGTTCTGATGAAATGAATTGCAAGGTGCCACATAACCCTTTTCTCTTTAATATACAAACCTCATCTATCTATTTTTAAAGGGGCCTTTGTGCATGTTTCCTATCACCCAAAGCTCACTACTTGTAACCACAACAAAACAAGAACAGCAGGAAAAATGCAATTGGATTCTATCAGGAAAACCTGGCAGAGTCTAGTTATCCTGATAAAGGAGTGATTCTCACCAGGGGAGAAAGCTTGATTCTTGACTTTCTGTTGCCAAACTAACTAGGACATGTTACAGGTATCTCAGCTTGGTTATGTAAATAATTCATTACTTATGAAAAATTCTAAAGGACAATCAGTGCCAATGATAGACTGTACATTCTAGGATAGAACAGTGCTTAGAATCTTTTTACAAGTGTTTGCTTTTTATATTAAACTTTTTTATTTTTTGATTTAAAAATTATTTAAGTTATACAAGGTTCATGTATTTCACATGAACATAGCAATACTTTGCACCGCACCCTCCCTCTTGCTCCCACTTCAAACCTTCTTCCTCCTCCCTCTCCTATTCCTACGATTAACTATTACAAAATCTATTTTCAGTTTACTTAATAAGCATAAGGTTACCTCTACAGTAAGAGTTCAACACAGTATGAAGAAAAAAACACTGTTCCTCAACAGAAGAGACAAGGGCTGTAAACAATCATCGAATCTCAAAATGTCCATTTAAGCTTTCTTGTTAATTATAAAATAAATTTAAACAAAGAAAACATAATAAGCACTTATGGATTTATCACCAAGAATTAATCGATAGTATTAGTTCGCTAGCTGGGTTGCTTCAGAGCTCTAGTTTGTTTTTTGTTTTTGTTTTTGTTTTGTTTTTTTAAATTCTATGTTATGGCTACAGCTAAAGTCTCTTACCTGCCTCATTTCCTCCTCTGTCCTTCCTGCCTCAAAGGAGACCACTGTCTAGCTTGGTGAGTGTCACTCCTATTCAAGGGGCTGCTTGCACATTTGTATAGCAGCAACATGGGAGCATCCTGTTTCTGGATAGCAGAATGGATATCTAGACTGGCTTATTCATGAGATGGAATACTAGTTAGTAGTTAAATAATGATAACTCTGAAAAACCATACTAGTAATCAGAAAAAAAAACTACAAAAGAATGCAAAAAGTATACTATCCATGTAAATTAAAAAATACATACCAATAAAATAAATCATGGGGGCTGGTGCTGTGGCACAGTAGGCTAAGCCTCCAGCTGTGGCGCCCACATCCCATATGTGTGCCTGCCTGTTCATGTCCTGACGCTCCTCTTTAGATCCAGCTCTCTGTCATAGCCTGGAGAAGCAGTAGAAGATGGCCCTAGTCCTTGGGCCCCTGTACCCGCATGGGAGACCTGGAAGAAACTCCTTGCTCCTGGCTTTGGATTGGCCCAGCCCTGGCCTTTGCAGCCATTTTAGGATTGAACCAGCACATGGAAGACCTTTCTGTCTCTTCCTCTCTCTGTAACTCTGTCAAATAAATAAATAAATCTTTAAAAATAATAATAATCATAAAAATCATTTAACAATGTCTACATAGCAACAAATGTGAAGGTGTCTAGTTTTCAGTATAATGTTTAATACTCCCTTTTGTACTCCACGTAGTTATCAGGCACTCTGATAGGTATTGCAAAAGACAATATGTATGTGATTAAGATCCCTACCCTCTCACATGAACTCAGGTTGATTAGCAAACAGAAAGTAAATCAGAAGATCAGTGATGGCATCAGTAGGGCAGCCCATGCAGTTTGGCAAACAATGAGGTATTCAATAGCTGTGGCTAAGTATGGTTCAGCCATTGCACAGAGGAGAAAACTGAGGCCCAACTAAGTGAAGTCATGGTACAAGAAAACGGCAGGTGAAGAAATAGTATTACCTAGGTTCTTTGTCTCACATGGAAGAAGAATTTCCAAGTGGACAAGGAAAAGAGAAAAGTGAGATTGAACGGTTGAAAAGCAAGATTTATTAGAGTTAAAGACCTCCAGCCAGAGTGGCATGGCGGGGGCTGCAAGAGAAGCAAAGCCCAAAGGACCCTGTGGCACTGGGGTTTTTAAGTACAATTTGGGGAAGAAATTGTCAATAAGTAAGGTGGGGATCTGATTTACAATTCTTTATCTTGTCTTTCTCTCTCTCTCTCTCTTTTTTTTTTTTTTTTTTTTTTTTTTGACAGGCAGAGTGGACAGTGAGAGAGAGAGACAGAGAGAAAGGTCTTCCTTTGCCGTTGGTTCACCCCCTCAATGGCCGCTGCGACCTGTGCACTGCACTAATCTGAAGCCAGGAGCCAGGTGCTTCTCCTGGTCTCCCATGCAGATGCAGGGCCCAAGCACTTGGGCCATCCTCTACTGCACTCCCGGGCCACAGCAGAGAGCTGGACTGGAAGAGGAGCATCCGGGACAGAATCCAGCGCCCCAATCGGGACTAGAACCCGGAGAGCTGGTACTGCAGGCTATTAGCCTATTTAGGATTAGCCTATTGAGCTGTGCCACTGGCCTTGTCTTGCTCTTGATAAAACAAAAAGCCATCACAAAGGTGGAGGATGCCTAATTTATTTTCACAATAAACTGTGATCATCACCCCCTTGCTATTCTCACGGTAAATTTGAAGATTCTCAAGGAAGGAGGGCAGACATTTTGTTCTTGCTAAAGATAACCTTTTGGGGGAAAGCAAGCATTCTACACACCAAATTCCACTGAGACCACCCTGGCTGCCTATTAACCCATGTGACTCCTCCCAGTAACATATCCTAAACCAGCTGCACCGGGAACAGAGTCAGCATTGGAGCTGCATGTATACATCTTCACAGCTGTTCCCTGACTGCTGATTATTCTAACTGGACCTCTGTATTTGTTACTATGAAAAAGGAAGGATATTGTAAATAATAACTAATCTCTGAGGACTAAAGGACAATACGGTAGAGACAGAAAACAGCCCGGTGGTTGCCAGGTGGCAGTGATGGATCCTGACCGCAAAGGGCTGGAGATTTTTGGGGGTAACAAGGCTCCATATATTGACTGCCACAGCATTCATTCGTCAAAACTCCTAGAACTGTACACTAAAAATGATGGATGTTACTGCATGCAAATTGCACCTTAGTAAGTGTCACATAAGAAACAAAATAGGTGGAAAAAAGCCCAGCAAACAAAAATCTTCAAAGGCTTGTGGAGCAACACTTTGTTCCAGGTGCAGACACTTGCTGTTGACAATGTATTCCAACTAGGAAATTCGGGGAGAACTGGAAAGAGGTCTCCATCGGGGCCCACAAAGTGAAATAAACCATAGACAGAGAGATGTGCCTGCAGTGAGCAAGGGCTTTCCTTTAGCTGAAGGTGGAAGGAGAGGTCACGGGGGAAGCCCTGTGCTGTGCTCCAGGGACTCTGTACAGCTCAGCCGGCCTCGGGTGTTCACCTGTTATTGCTATAGAGGAGAAGCACTTGGCAAGCTCCTGATGCTCCCAGGAGCTCTGGCAAACTTGCCCTTCACTTGGTCTCTGCAGATTGCACGCTGGAAAGCATAAGCATTTGTGGGGAGGAAGGAAGCCTCTCTAATCTGCAGCCTGAATATCTCTGAGTAGAGCCCTCGAATCTTGGCAGTTTAGATCCTCTGATGATTACTGGGACACAGGCAGAAAGACAATGCATGAAGCAATTTAATCAAGGCGAGTCAGAGCTATCACCACGGAATAAAGGGATGGGCTGCATAGCTGAGACTTCTGGTCTTCCTCCCTGAAGGCTGCATTTCTTTGTAATTTTGGGTTGAGGAGTTGCCGCTGTTCTTCCAGTCCATAGCAGAGACCAGCAGGATAAGACATTAACAAGCTTAAAAGGTATTACCTGCCTTGCCATACCAGGAGGTTGGTGCAGACAGTAGGGGCTTCCTGTATCTCTTGTAGTCTCCAGATAGAATTATTTAAACTTCCCAAGGTGGGAAGTATTTGATGCAGATGACTCACTTTGCCAGGCCTGAGAGCCTCATTACTCTGATTGGCTGACCTAACTATACTGCTCTCCTTGTTCCAGGAAGGGGCCAAAAAGCTCTTGATGGGTAAGTAAAATAGTTCATTATCATCCTTTCATGCAGCCCATAAAAAGCTCCAAAGGAACCTGCTCGCCAAGCCAGGGCAAGAGGTAGTGAATCTACAACATTCACCATGCTCAGCAGGACTAGAGATGCTGAAAAGAAATATGCAAATGCCATTCATTCTTCTAGGATTCTCTTTAATTCTTGAGGGGCCAGTGTTTTAGAGCCAGCTAGAACCAGCTGGGGGAAAAAAAGCACCCATTACAGATTCTGAAAGGTTTTATTTGTTGCAAAGGAGAAACAGGGAAACCATAAAGCCTCCTTTTAATTGATTCTAAATGAGAGTTTGATGTTGTAGGCTTTCTAAGACAAGTCTCTGCTAAATGCAGGAGGGGTGCCCCTCTCAGAGAAAGCAAACCATTGGAGATAAGACCCTAAAATGGTGCTTCTCAAATAGAAGAGTGTAATCCAGTCATGTGCCAACTTGATTAAAATGCAGATTCTGATTTAGAAGGTGGGGATGGTACATTTCTAACAAGCTCCCAGGTGATGAAGTCCAGGGGACTCACTGACAAGTAAGGCCCTAAAAAAGATACAAATGAAAACTATTTGCAAACTGAAGGCACAGAGCCATGCAAAGTATTCAAATGATTCACGATAACACAGACATTCACTGTCAGTTTTTAAAGTCTGATAAATTTCTTTCCCCTTTGCTTATCTGATCACCTGTGAGGAGCTACCAAGCTGCAGGGCCCAGCACAAGGGATCTGAGATGGTCTTAGCTGGTCCTTGACGTCTCCAGTGTTCTGAGATGTATGGGTTTTTTTGTTTTGTTTTGTTTTGTTTCCAGATCATGAGACTAACTTCAAGGTGACATTACCTTTCTAAATACATATGCATGCCATCCTCACTCCCTTCCTTCTAAGTCAGAATCAGCTTCTCTCCAAATCTTCCAAATCTTTGAAATTTTTGTCTCCACAGACACCTGCTTTTTGAGAAAGTGATATAAAAATAATATGATGATCTTGTCTTATTCCATTAGAACTCTGCTCTACTGACCTGAACATGGAGTACTGAGATACTGATGTGAATGATTAAAAAAAAAAAAAAAAAAACTAAACTTAAAATCACCAACCTTTTGTTTATTTACTTATAAAGAGACAGGCTATGCAAATAGATAATGCTACGAGATTTTTCAAAAATTGTATAAAATCGCTAATAAGTACTATTTCCAGGCATAATTACATATTTTAAATCCAAAGAGAAGAGGTGGGTGTTTCTGAGATCTTGAGCAACACTGGACCCATTTTTAGTGGTTTATACACACATAATTAGCAGTTTAATTTCCTCTGTGGCTAAGTTAGCCTTAAGATTTCATTTAATAACAAGCACAATTTTATAGCCAGAAGGAAGGTTCCATTGCCAGTCTCAGCTCAGCACTGCCCTCTGCCGTTCCCCAACCAACTCACACCACCTTGCTTAGAGAAAAAGCTTATGAATTGCAAATTGCAATTGGGTTGCACAAAAATTAATTGTAAGAGAAACAGAGGAATATAATTCACTTAAAACTCTCTTTAACGAAGGTTTTATTTTTAGCTGAACAGCAACAGCAACATGAAAGATTATGTTCCTAACCTCCTTTCCTCTATTCTTTCAGATAATGCTCATTACCATATTAGACTTGAAACTGGTTTCCCTTTCACATTACTTAGCACAATTAAAAATTATGTAGAATACTTCCATACAAAGAGTGGCTCCAAACAACTATTGCTCAAAATAACAGTTGTTGTCCTTAAGTAACCAGAGGAATTGTGGTGTGTTTTATGCTTGGCAAGGACAATTTTGTCTTTCTTTCCTAATCTCTTCATGCAATTACTTTTTTAAAATGAAGGAATAAAGTTTCTTCCATGCCCACAGCCCAGTTGCTTTGTGTTAACACTCAGTGTGACTGACCACCAACAGTGGAGATGCCTCTTGAAGATTCCTGCTAATGAGCTGACAAACATCAAAGCTGCTCTGTTCAGGGTCTGTCCTTCCGGCCTTCTCTTCATCAGAAAGGAGAGATTTGACAATTCTATTAGTTCTACCATTTCAAAATCCCAAAATGACTTTATGCTATGTGCAGAAAAATCACTGTGCTTCAGAAAAGGGGTGTTTGAAATAGGAATCAGAAGAATTCACTAGAACTTGAAGACAACAAATGAATATCCCTGTTGGAAATACAGGTAGACTGAAAGTCTGAGCAGCCTTGGCCGGCCAGTGCACTGAAGCTATGTGAGGTGAGCCCTGCTGGCTGCCTCCTCCATGATTTGCTGGGCTGAGATGCTATGAATAAAGAATCCTTGTCACAAAACCCTGTTACCTACCAGAATTTATAAAATTTTGGCTTAGGGTAAGACTGGGATCAAATGGCAAGTCTGCTGCTTTGTTAGACCTATGGTTTGATCTCCAGGAAATGACTTCCATGTCTTAAGTCTCAGTTGGTTCATCTATATACATGAGGTATATGACTCACGTAACACAGTCACTGTGAGGATTAAAATTAGATACCTTGTGAAAACACACGGAACTGAACATCCTAAATTTTCATGGGTTCTGAAGTGAGGTACAATAAGGGTTCTGGGAGAGGGATGCTAAAATAGACGTGAAAAGAAATACACTCATGTATCTCTGATAGTAGCTAAGAGGCTGGCTTTCTGATGCCTAAACCTGGATTTAAATCCTAGACCCATCTCTTTCAATGACCTTGGGAAAATAACTGACTACTTGAACCCTCAGGGTCCTCATCTCCAAAATAGATAATGGTAATTCCAGCTCATAGCATTATATGAGTAATAAAGGAAAGTCATCACCTTCCTTGTCCTCAAGTAGATGTTAGTGTGACTGGTTTGGGGACCCTTCTAGAAATTCCAGAGTCAACATTTCAGTTGCCTATATGTCCTTGCATATTTCCTAACTTATAATCACTGTTTATCTTTCAGTTCATAATAACATTAACTACATATTTTTTTTTCTATCAGGTTAATAATAGTAAAGAGGAAAGGGCTATGCAGAGAAAAATTAGGAGGCAAAGATGGAGAAAAATCACTCAGTGTCTGTGTGGAGCTGTGGTAGGCAGCATGCCCAGTGTCCAAGGAAGAATCTTTACAGCTGGTTTACAGAATTCATTGGATGCACAACGACGACCTTGACTATTACCACCTCATATTTTCCTCCTCTTTTAAAAGGCAATGACCCAACTAATTTATAGCCCTGATTCTAGGACAACCAAGAAGGAAGTGCATTGCTTCCAGCTTTTGTCTGGCATCTGGCACCAATGCCACTTAAGGAACAATTAAGAAACCTCCTGGGTAGAGATGGGGCCGCCTGTTTTCCTATACTGCCTCCTTCACTCTAGTAGATTTCCAAAAGAAAATAAAAAAGAGATGAAGATAGACTTACAGTGTGGTGAAGCTTTAAAGGGCCAACAAATGGTGCTTTTCTGTGCTGCGTTTGGAATGAATTAAGAAACAGATACGGGACAGATGGAGATCAAAATATTAGCTTTGTGAGTGGTCAAAGTTGAATTGAAGCTATGGAATCAGATCAGTGTCCATGATGGCTTTCTGGTAGTTCAGCTCTGAGTAAGACCAATCTACTCGCTAGCCTGGAGCAGAGCTGGATCACTGGTGAGCCCTGACTGCATGGCAGGGCGCATCCTATAAGCTCTGCACAGACAGATCTAAAAAGGGGGAAGGGGAAATGCTGGAGTAAGGCTTTTCTTACAGCTTCTACAGGTAGAACTCTCAATACTCAGATCATTTAACACTACGGGGAGCAGTGAGTTAGGGGTAGAGGAAGAGATGCAACAGCCTTCTCTTCTTCATTTATTCAGCTCTGACCTTCTTTATGCTATGCCCTTCTCCCCAAGATCTTTGAGGAAATGTTGACTCTGAGTAGGTGGCTTAGCCCTTCTGAGCTCCAGTTCCTTTCTTGTGGGATAAAGATGACACTGACACTGTCTCTATAGAGCGTTCATTTAAGAATGTATTTATAACAGCCCATGCAGAATATCTGGCCCAAGGAAGTGACTCAGTCCACTTATTCTGATGATGAACATTGAGCTGTTTGAGATGGCACTTTTGGGGATGACAAGCATGCTTTGCTCCCTTCCAAAAATGTTAATTAACATCTTTTCACACTGAACTAATCCTAAATGCAGTATCCAACCCTCATTGCCTGTCAAGAATCTTACTCTTATTCTTATATGCACGGAGAAAAAGCAAAATTTGTTCCTTAAATCACACACACGTATACACACACACACACACACATATATATATATATACACATATATACACATACATATATATATATATACACACTCGATAATATCAAGTGAATCAGGTTCAGTTATCTTAAATACTTTAAGCCTATTTTAAACTTTGACATGAAGGTTGATGGGGTTGTAGGAGGACAGGCCTATGATTTTGCTGTGGAGTTCTGTCTACTGGAAATTTTGTAATAACCTTTGCCATTTACTGACATCACAACCTCATCTCTCTCTCTCCATGTTCTGATGTTATCCCATATGGAGAATAAATTCTTTTCTGTTTCAACTGTAATCAGGGAGGAAGCACAATTCCTTCTGATTATTACCAACTTGATATTTTACAAAGGGGCTACAAAGAATTGGAGGAAAGGGTTTAAGGAAAAACCATGCATGATTTCAAAAATTTTTTACATCAAAATAAACTTATGTTTTAATTTGACTTCCATGAAATTTTTGAACTATCCTTCAATTGAAGAAGCGAAGGTTATTATGACCAGTAGGAAAGATGTTAATAAGATTGACTACAGTGTTTTCTTTCATTTTGTCCCTTGCAACTTCTGTTTAGATAGAATTTTGGAGCAAGCTTTTTATTTCTCTTTGACTTATTAATAAGACTGCCTTATAAAATGGCATCAAAGTCCTGATTGTAGAGGAAGTCCAGGTAGATCACAAATACCGCTTTCCTTTATCACCCTGGCCTGTGACTCCAGCACAGAAGGAAATGAGTTCATTCTGGACAATCTGATCTTCACAAAGCCGTTGTGGTTACAACCCAGGATCTTATTTCCTCATAGAAGATTGCAAATTCACAGTCTATTTCTTCAAGTACCTTTCCCAAGTCTTGCAGTATGATCTTGGGATCACCAAGGATGACTCTTTTTATCTTTATTAAATGTTGGCAAGTTGTTTATATTTGGCAGCTTTCAGTTTTTCTCTGCACTGAACAAACTTTTATAATAGTATGGAAACCTCAGTAATCCTCAGCTATTCCCTATATCTGATGCAAATACTAAGGTATTACAAGGTATGTCAATTCTCTTTTAAACATCTTTCAAATGTGCTTCTCATTTTTCTAATTTTAATGCTTTAGTCTAATGTTTCACTACCTTTAACCTTTATTTTTGATAGCTGATAACTTTCCTCCCATAAATTCCCCTTAATCCAGTGTATCCACCATACTTCCAGAAAAAAAACTAAACCAAAAACCCAAACAAACAAAAATCACAAGAGATAAAAACCTCAAAACAAAAACTTGAAATGCAAAAAAAAAAAAACAAAAAGAACAAACAAAAACTCAAAAGTACTCATGTTGGGACCATGGCAATAGCACAGGTGCAAACTTCCTGGTCTGACAGACAGCATCCTCATAACCAATTCTGTGGCCTCATCTCCCACTGCTGTTTTCAGTACCACACACTTGAGTCAAGTCAATCTTCCTCCCATTCACAAAGATATGGTAAACTCCTAGTATTTTTTGCAAGTTTTTAAAAGGAGGGAGAAGGCTATTATGTTGATTACTGTGTCCCCCTAAAATAACTAGGACATGATAGGCATCACATCAGGGGATGAACAACACAAACCAGATAAGTTATTATGTCCAACTTAATGAATCCATTTATTCAGTTTATTGTTTTAAAAGAATAACTTATTTTAAAGGCAGAGTGAAGGAGATACAGGAAGAGATGGAGAGAGAAAAAGATCTTCCATCTACTGGTTTCAATCCCCAGATGGCTGCAATGGCCTAGGTTGGGTCAGGCTGATTTGAGTCAGGAACTCCATCCAAGTCTCCCAGGTTCATAGCAGGGACCCACGTACACAGGGTATCATCTATTGCCTTCCCAAATGCATTAGCAGGGTACCAGAAGTGGAGCTGCTGACACTAGAAGCAGCACTCTATATGGGATGCCACCATTGGAAGTGGCAGCCTAATGCACTATGCCACAATTCCAACTCCTCATTCTGCATTTCAAGGGTATACTCAAGTAGAGTTGTCTGTCTTACAGATTGGCATCCAGATCCCACCACTCTATGTGGTTGCTTGATTCATTTTAATGTGGTGGAACTGAGAGAAGGCTGAGGGGAGGTGATGGCATGGGATGAGTTGAATGGTATAAACTAAATTTTACTGCTTATTAATTTCATTCTAGATTTATCCAAGGATTCAGGCATCACCATTTTCATATACAGATGTGACACTTAATGACTGCAAGAAAAATCTAGATAAATGAGTTACAATAGGGATTGAAAATAGACTTATTCTTTTGGCCACCAATTTAGGACAGGCCAAGCTGAAATCTAGAGCTGTGAGGGCTTGAGGTAGCCCAGTTTTGCTTCTGTCAAGATGAAATCACTCCTACAACAGATGGTGTTTCCTGCTAGGCTCTTGGGGTCAGCTCAGGATACATAGATATCACCACACAAGTTGACTCTGAGACTTCTTCCTGGGCAACTTTGACTTCCACCAACAGATGGAAACTGGTAAAACAGGTGCGTGTCAAAGTTTGTATTAAGCAGATTAGTCCCTTTATTTAATGAGTGGATGACATCATTTTCTTTTACTCCATTAATCCTTGCAAATTCTAATACAGCTCTACTTTGGATGTCATAGAGGCAAAAAATTCTGGGAAAAGGAAAAACACAAAATCACTCTTTGGGCTGGAACAAGAGAGCTTTGGAGACAAGGTCTACAGCTAGGCCTTCACGGAGCCTCTTCTTACCTTGTCAGAGGCATGATGGGGAGAGTTCCTTCAATTCTCTTTTCCAACTATGTGTGAACAGACAATTAAGCAGGATAGTCTTAAGAGAGGAATAGGCTGTAGGACAGTGAACCCAAGAGGATGGCCTGGGCCATCTTTGCTTGGCATTTGGTACTTCTGGTTCTGTTTTCCTTGCCAACAATACAGAACCCCTGCTTTTCTTGGTGATACCACTGGGTGCACTTGAAGAACTTGTTCAATTACTCCCAGCCCTGACTGCCTAATTAGCCCCCCTCTTTAGACTTCCATCACAGGTGCCTTGTCCTCTCCTTTGGCCATTACAACTGGTACTCCCTGAATCCTCTCCACAGAGCTCAGATATATGGCGGCTCACAAAACAAGGACTTCCCCAAGATACCAAGGTTTCACTGACATCTCAGTGAAAGAAGAAAAAGAACAGGAAAAAGCATACAAAGGCTTGCAGGCAGCTGTTCAGTGCAACAGCTACCTGGTGAGGACCTACTCCCTCTTGGCACTCCACTGGCATGGCTTAGCTATTAGACTGACTGGGATTTTGTCCAGAGCTCTCTCCAGGTGAAAAAGTAAGCCCTACTTCAATCTTAGGAGGTGCTATTAAGTCATTTTCTTATTGCCTTTCAGATTGGCTTTGAACTATAAATAAATCAAGTGCCCATGAGTAGCTGTGATGCTTGCTGTAAGGTTATTTGCATCCCCTGTCTCCATCTGAATCCCCTTATGCCAACTCTCCCTTTTAGAAACCCCACAAGGTTGGCAGGTCCACCACTCCTGCTGCCAATGTCAGTGCATTAGCACTTAGCTTAAGTGAAACACACATGCTAGGCTGGCCCATGGCTTCCTCCTCCCTTCTTTCCTAATGGAAACACTTCAGATAAAGACTGACACCCCTAAAATATTGCATACGCTTATTATATTGATCCTATTTGAGAGTACTAATACAGTAACTATATAAGCTAACATTTTGTCAAATGTCCAGTGTGAGCATATAATTGTGAGGGCAACAGTGAAAATAAAGATGATAAAATAACAGCAGTCTACTACAGTTTGTCAAATATGAGGATAGGTATATATTTTGCATGATGCATAACAGGTGTCATTTTTAGTCCTCACAAAAACTCTGAGAGTTTTTCTAATCTTTAGATGAAGAAAAAGAGGCTGGGGCAGTTAAATTATTCATCCAAAGGCCCATGGTGAGCAAAGAGTACTGTCTTCCTTCTTTGTCAAGTGGCCATTTTGCTCTTGTCCTGTTGCTTCTATATTTAATTTCATGTGACAAGGAAAGTTAGAGGGCTTAATTTTCAAATTCTTTCAAAAATTTTAAAGCAGTCTCACTTCTCTTAAATTTCATGGGAAAATCATAAAGCCAATCAATTTCAAAATGTGAAACAGTATGTTGGAAGGTAAGGCCAACTTTGAGTACATTAAAGTGTTTTTCTCCACAATAGCAACATGCTAAAAACAGAATATTTAATATTGTCTCAGCTACATTGTCAAGGATATTCAGTGACCACTCACTTCTTTCTTGTAAGCTTTGATGTTGTTGGTCACATAAAGAAGGCCCAATTTCCCAGGGTTTACATGAGCTTAAAATTCCATTTCTTCCACTTTCACAAGTCTTTTTTTTTCTACTGTGGAAAGAACTGAGCTGGTTTCTTTGACTTCATGTATTTGGAAATCTCCTCTCTCTCTCTCTCTCTCTCTCCCTGTGTGTGTGTATGTGTGTGTATATATGTGTGTGTTAAAACAAAAAAGGAAGAAAGAACTTTTAAGTACATGACCTGTGGGAACCTGAAAAAAATTACCATCTATGTTTTAACCATAGGCAGAATAAACCTGACTCTAACAAGAGCAGATTATTAACTCAGTTACCTATTGAAGATTTTCTGATCAATATACCATTTATTGGACTATTTTTCATTTTGTCACTTTAGTTCACCTGTATAATATTACACTTGCTGGCCTCCAAAGCTTGATAAGATGCCCTGTTTCAAAGAAGTCAGGGACCCTAAATAATATATCTAAAGAGGAAACATTGGCAGGGAAAAAAGATTCACGAAACCCTGCAATATGAACATAAGAATGTAGGGGCACAAATTTGGCCTAGCAGTTAAGATGCCCATTGGAATTCCTGTGGCCCTATCAGAGTGCCTGGGTTTGAGTTCCAGCTTCACTCATGATTCCAGCTTCCTGCTAATGCATATCTGGAGAGGCAGCAGATGATGGCCCTAGTTTGAAACCCCACCACTCATGTTGGAGACTGGATTGAGATTTCCATCTCAGAGTTGGCCTGGCTCAGTCTCAGCCTTTAGTGGCATTTGGGGGAGTGAACCAGTGAGTGGGCCTTTCACTGTCTGCCTTTGAAATAAAACTCAAACCATAGGATTGCTCCTTTGATTTTGTGATGATAAATATCAATGTTTAATGTCTCAAACTGTGATATGGAAAGGGAATAATTAAAGCCCATTAAACACTTTTCACTAACTAAAAGCTTACTATGCTCTGGGCATTGTTCTAAGCACCTGACATACATTTGCTTCCATTGAATCCCAACTGCAACATCACAAATAGTATTATGATCATTCCTTTTTTATTTGTGTGTGTATATATATATAAATGAAATTGAATCACACAGAAGAATTCACTCTCCCAAAGTTGCATCAGGTTGAGTTCAGGAAAGAATCAGCTGAGATTTGAACCCAGGAGTTCAGGCTCTAAAACCTCTGCTGGTATCCACAGAGTATGAGCTCAAGTTCTTTATCAGAGAGGTTTCAAGTCCAGTGGTGTGCAGGTGTTGTGTGGTACCAGTGAAGTGCCCCAATACAGATCACTCTGTGTGTTAGTCTGCTTCCTGCTGCTAATCAGACACCACCACACATGGGGTCAGTCATAAAGAAGGTTATCATGGCTCATGATTCTCTTCTGAGGGTGAGGGCCACCTGTGATGATGACCCACTGGCTGATAGAGTCCCAGGGAAGTGCAGAGCATCACAATGCAGGAGCCAGGGAGCAAGCGTGTGACCTTGTTTTATAAGCCCTTCTGCTTATAAAACCAGCAGAATACAATCATGGAAGCTCAATATTGACGATTTATTCCGGTCCGATCACTCCCAAAGCAGCCCCCCTCTAAACACTCTAGCCAGACTAAGTTTCTACCTTCCGAAGATCTCACAACGGGGATTGAATTTCAATATGAATGTTCAATATTCAGATTATGGCTACCTGAAGCCACATGTCTAGACCCTGAGCACTGTGAACGCCTCTGTCAGCATCTCCCCATTTGGTCATTGACTTAGCCTACAGGGCTGAGCCTTTATGACCCTACGAGGAGGAAGGAACCATCCCTGAAATCCATAGCTTTCCAACATCTCCTCCTTCCCAATAGATTTCAGTGGGTTACAGATCACGGATTTGAGAAGGAATGAATCCAGAGCTTGTAGGTGTTGCAATGAAGACCTCTCCCATCTGCAGTGCAGAAGTACTGAAGCTGGAACCCTCTTGGCAGAAAGGTCATCCTCAATTCCCCTTTCCTTTGTACCACCGAGGGCAAATCCCAGAGGCAGGTGGAATACAATGGGTCTGAAGTTTCCTGATCATACCTCATTACTTCCCCCTAGCCGCCCCGCCAAGTCACCTGTTCCTCACTGCAAGCTACTAGCAGACACTTCTCCAAAACGAATTCAACTTAATCTTTTCCCCTCACAAATCAACAAGGAATCTGCTGATGGCCGTCAGCAATTTTTGTACCAGCCTTTTGGAAATTGTGTGTGCTACTGAATCCACCTTGCCACTCAGCAAGGAAGACTTATCCAAGACAGTCAGACCAAAGCATGTTGCATTGAGTTCCCACACACAAACAATTATAAGATGGTTTAATCAAGTCTATGATGTCTTTACAATAGGGGATTAAAAAAGGCCAGAAAAGCACAAACTATCATTTATAATTTAACAGCATTATTTTATTATGATCACCTCTGCTCTCCTGTGTTTGTCTCATATCCTTCTTGGCATTTTAAACAAAAAAATGCTTCATCCAGTTCCCCTCCTGTTTTCTACCAGGTCATGTTATGTCTTGTCATATCAAGTCATGTTTGATGTGACATGACATGGTGCTATGTAACTCATCCCAATCAATGGAAGAGTAAGAACAGCCTGGGAAGATCTTTGAGGCAAAGCAGGGGTCCAGAGCAGCACACTGCTTTTTGACAATTGTCATGGTTCTTCTCATAACCAGCTAGTGACAGGGGCTAGGGATATCCACATATAATGTGAGGATGCTCTATTTATTGTTTTCATTTCTCTCTGCTACTGTTAACCTAGCTAGGGAAAGTGTGGATGAAATATTTTTCAACTGTGCATAGTTCAGTTGCATTTTGTGCATCTAGGACTGCCTATGTAATTTGTGGGACCCAGTGCAAGATAAAAAGTACAGCCTCTTGTTCAAAATTATTAAGAACTTCAATTTCAAGGTGTCAATATCATAGCATTTAACCAAGCGGGAAACCCTTGCAACTGTGGGACCCTATGTGACTGCACAGGCAACATGCTCATGAAGCCGGTTCTGTGTGCATGCCTCCCACATGCTGCAAAGGCTCCTGGCATTGGGATCATATACAGGGGTCTTCCTGCCTTTAGAAAGTGTGCCCTGCATGATGGTGCACATTTCTGATGATGGCCTGTCATGCCAGACACAAGAGGGAGAGGAGGGATGTCATTATAACTGCATTCAGGGATATTTCAATCGGCGCTGATTGCTACTTCTCTTTAAAGCACAGCAATTTGCGTGCAGACTCTGTAGTGGCAGGAATGGCACCCACTGCTATTTCCTACCTCTGTCTACTTCCCTCTCTTTCTTGGAACAGTTGCTTTATTCCTTTTCTTCTGTTTCCATTTGGTTCATAATGCTTTGAGCAAAGATTACTTTCTTCAGATTTTTACATTGCCACTTTTATTCTGAAATGAATCGCCTTGCTTCATTTTGTTTTTCTGGTTCTCTGTAAAATGGCCCCAACACTGAATTGCACAATTAATGGATGCAGTTCATGGACTCAAAGGACTGAGCCTTTTCCTTTGAGCATTAAGTTGTATGTGTAGGTTTTGTGTGTTTGCGCTACATCCAAGCACATTTTGCAAACTGCAAATGAACTGAACAAATACATTTGGTATATAGATAACTGGCTTTGAAATTTGTTGCAACTTCTAAAAGTGCAGTATGCATGAAACAGGATGAAAATAAGGAGAAATAAGGGAGACAAAAGAGAACTTTTAAGTCAAATGTTTTCCTCTTTGAACAGGTTGCTGTAACATACTCAGATATCTTGTTCAAAAGCAAAGCAAGTCAAATTGCTTTAAAATCCTCAAAGACTCAGTCCGTGAATGAGGTCCTGGGCCCTCTCAGAATTGCCAACATTTTAGCACCAGCTGGCACCACAGGCTCTACACCTAGGCATCTTGGATGTCACAACCCTGCCTTTGGAGAGCTAAAAAACAAATTACCCAATTAAGATGTAACAATCCTCCAGCCTGGAAGTAACAATCCTCCAGCCTGGATGAGAGGAGGCCTCCTTACAATCACAGTGTGCGGTAAAAATGTTATCCGGTTCTATCAGACCTTCAGGACTGAATTAGCCAGCCCTGTCCCAGTGAGAAGAGTCGCAGGTACGCATGCCAGTGAGGATGGCAGGAACCAGGGGCAGGCGGGTTGATTGTCAGGGAGGTTTAGGGAGACACTGGCTGGACAAGAGATTGGGTGAAGAAGTATAAATAAGTAATGGGGATGCAAGGCAGTTACAGTCATCTCCCAAAGAGATTCCACTGATTGGGAACAAGATGTTTCTCCAACACAAAACATCATCCAGGTAGCATAGGTATCTTAAAATGTTTTCTAGTAAAACTAATGCATATGTAATTACATATAATTTTTAAAGGTTCATCATGTTTTGAGTGGTTCTAAGCTACTTGGTTTAATTTGCCTTTTAATTCTGCCATGCTCACCTAGTGAATTTCATTTTTTTTCCCTAAAAACAGAAATATTCCTTCTGTACATTAGGTGAAGGACTGGGGCTGCCCATCTCAACAAGGCCGTCTGTTCCCCTAAAGTTCAGAGATGACGGAGTCTAAGGATGTCTTTCAAACATTTTTCTGATTCATTCTCTCTCTCTCTCTCTCTCTCTCTCTCTCTCCCTCCCTCTTATGTCTCAACAAGATTGGAGAAATGATAAGCAGAAGCCACCCTGAGCCTGGAAACAGAGACTGTCAGTCCTCTGCTTTTACAGAGAGCAGGGGCACTGTCTGGTATGGACACAACACATTCATCAAGGCCGTGAGGCCTCTCCTATGTACTGATCAGATGACAAAGAGAAGGCCTCCCTCCACCCAGACTGAAAGAGTGGCATCCAAAAGGTGAGGGAAGAAGAGAAGCTGGGCCAGAGGATTATGTTTCATGGAAGTGCAGTGAGTGCGAGTGTTGTGTGTGCATGTGACTGTGTGCATGTGAGTATATATGTTGGAACAGCGGAAGAAAGGGAAGACACACCAATGGCAGAAATGGCTGCCAATGCTCTCCGAAGAGGTCTCCACTCCTCTATGAAGCTGTTTGTGTTTTACCAACTTGCATTTTAAAAGTACCATTCCTTAAATCTCTCTGATAGCCTCTAATACAGAAGCTACTCTAACCACATGTGGCTACGGAGTGCTTGAGTGTGGCTAGTACAAATGGAGCTGCACCATTGGTGTAAAATACACCCTGGATTTCAAAGCTTGCTTATGAAAAAGAGATGTAAAATGCTGAGACTGGTTATATGCTGACAGTTCAATATTTTGGATATACTGAGTTAAATATATTTTTAAAAATTAATTCCATCTGCTTTTAAATATGTCTTAATGAGGCTAGGAGAAACATTTAAATGCCACGTGTGTCTGGCATTATTTCCTATTGGACAGTGCTTCTTTAACTCTGTCAGTTGTTGGTGTGCTGGGGAGGAGGGACAGGGCTGGAGGAGCTGTGAGCTCCTGTCTTCATATGTAGTGTTCTTTGATCTTAGCGTCCTAATCACCCCGAACTTCTCACTCGATTACCCCCAGCCCAGGGAGATATGACATATTCCAGAAAGGACTATCTACGGTTGTCAGTTTCTCCATGTCCTATAATCCTGCAAAGGAAATATATTTACAAGGCACTTACGCCTGGCAGCTCTCTTATCTTTCTTAAAATATGGGTAAGGGACTGGTTCTATGATTGAGCACAAAATGAGAGCGGCTTTTTCACGCCATCTTCCAAGCAGGTGGTATTGTGTGCCAGGCTATTTATGCAGTGAGTCCAGAGCCCAAGCAAGGAAAGCAAAAACAACCCTTTTACTAAAAATCTCTGATTTCTTCAGGAACATACAGAGCAGAAAAAGATATTTGATGTCAGCAGTTCTTCATTATCTAAATCCTTTCTAATTAAAGCTATCATTAAAGATTAAAAAAAGATAGCATCAATAGTATCTTGTACTTGTGTAGCTCTTTATAATTCAAAAAGTGTAGCCCTCACTGCAAATGAGGAAACAGAAGCTGTCGAAACCCACAGTTAGTGAGAAAGCAAGGGGCAGAACTCCAGCCTCAAGACTGATTTGTTTTCCTTCCGTTCCTCTTGTGGCTTGGTTGGATTCACTTAAAAAGTACTTCAAGGTGTTCTTCCAACCAAAGTTGTAAGATTCTAGGACAAGAACCAATAAACTCTTGGGAGGGCATATACAAACCCTCAAAGCCCCCTGTCACAATCAATTGTGTTCACTCATGACATGGAAGTGATATGGGTATGATCACCAGAACAGATCAATTGTGAACACACTGAGGTCCAGGTGACACAGAGCAAATTCTCAAAACTGGTTGGAAGAAATGCTTATAGAATTCCCCAAATTTGCTCTGTTTGCCAACAGGCCGAAAGCCAATCACAGACATTTGCATGGCCAACAAAAGGAGGTGTTTACTGTAGAGCACAGAGCAAGAATCTGGGAGATAATTCCTGGGCTCCCCAAGGGGTGAGGGATGAAGGTTCTTATGAGCTGAAGTTGGGATGAGAGGTACATGTTAATAACCACGTGTCTGGGTCCCAGGTTGCTTGGCAATGCCTGTGGCCTTCCTTTGATTAGTTGACAATACCATGTTCTTTAGGGGATTTTTATTATGCCTGAGTGGGCTGCAGTCAGTCTGGGGGCTAGATGCAGGTGGTAGTTACTTTCTGTCCCTGACCTGGGAATTCTCCACAAAGAAACCCATGGAGACAAAACCAACTGTCTAGCTGTTATCTTTTGGAGAAGAAAATGACCACGTGAGTCCAATGATTAGAACCCTGTAGGGCTGGCTTTACCACTCCCTCAGTTTAGTTAGCTGATCTTAGTAAGTGTTGACTTGTTAGCAGAGAGCAGGGCAAGGACACTAAACTAATGTAGGAAAGCTAGGAGACTGAGACCCGATGGCATCCAGCATCTGCTTCCAAGGTACTGTGTTAGCGGTTCGATGCTAAAGTGTAACGGTCCTCAAACATTAGTAGGCAAAAGAATCACCTGGAGGATTTGCTAAAACATAGATTCCTGGGCTTCATTATCCTAGTATCTGATTCTACAGGTCTGGAGTGTGCCTGAGTACTGGCACTTTCGTCTAATTCTGGGTTGATGCTGGTGCTGCCGGCTCGGGGGCCACACTTTGAGAGCCACTGCTCTAAGGTATTAGTAACATGGCAGAAATTCACAGAGACAGACAACAAATAACTGCAGTGTCAGGGAGAAGTCAGTGAAAATGGATTTGGAAGCTGATGTGGGTTTTCTTCAGAGATCATTCGGGACAAGGATACCTTACCTTAGTGAGTATCTGGGATACAGGAAATTAAGAAATCAAGGCAGCAGAACATGGAGAACAGTAGGGGAGAAAGAGAGACAGGCAGAGGCAGACACACAGATAGTCACACAGAATATTAAAACAAAGAACCTACCAAAGACGACTAGAACAAATCAATGCCCGTTTCCTGTTGTACACATATTAAGAATAAGCAAACAATAAGAAGGTCATTAGTCAGCTATTTAAATGTTTGCTATGTTTTCTCTCTGAAGGAGAATGATCATTTATCACCATGGTTGAAGTCATTTAAAAAAGTCTAAACACACAGTCATCCAAACCGGCAGTGCAGGCAGAATTGCTTGTCTCTCCAAATCGTGACAAAGCAATAGGAGTTTAAAACAGTCTTTGATACAAAATTCTGAAATAGAACTATCATCCAGAGGATGCTATTAACTATAGTTATTTTTCTTCTGACATAAATGTTAATTAAATAAAACAAATCACCCAAATGTTCCCACTCTCACTCCCTGCTTTCCCCCAGAGCAGTGGGGATAGAATTTCCCATTCTTTTGAAATGTCCTTTCGTATCCTTATTTTTTTTTTTTTTGCCTTAGTCTTTCTTTTGTTTACTGTATGCATAAATGCTAAGTTGAAAGAAAAAACATGTCATGGAATGACAAGTTTTGTATAGCAATGGTCAAAAATCAAATTAACCAAAGTACAATAATGAGAACCCTTGCTTCAAGAAAAATCATTCTCCTATTTCAAATGAGGGACAAATAAAATTTTCAACTAAATTGTTTCTGGGGCATTGAGTCGTTTGTCGCGACACAGTGAAACAGTTTCATAATTGTAAGGCGGCATGCCACTTGGGAGAGGAATTTTCCATTTACGAGAGAGCAAGAAGAGTTTTCACAAGAAGCCCTTTCTGATTCAGTGACTTTGGGCAGAGCAGGGAAGTGGTGCCTGGCTCTAGTTCTTGTGGCTCCATACCTGACTATGCATTGCCCACACTTGCACGGTCTCAGCACAATTTTGGAATGGACCTCCTTTTTGCCCTGCTCAGTTAAAAGTTGGAAGGAGTGCAACTGTAGAAAGCTATGGCTAGCACATTTTTTTATGAGTAAAATTTATGGAGTAATGTATCTACTTTTAGCATGACTATTGTTAAACCTGGAGATCAAGCGAAGTGACACTGAGTATATTGCTTTATCAATTGGATTCGTTCGAGTGAAAAATGCTGATCAGGCCATGTCTATCCCTTGGGTGCAGAAACCCTACTTCAACTCTTGAATGGTCGATACATAAAAGTCAAATTCATTATAATTTGTAGCTTTTTTTTTCTTGAAGAAGCACGCAGTTCTCTGTACATCAATATCAACTCTTAAATCCACATCGGATGGAGAGGGTACAGCACAGTAATTCAATCTCTTTACACTTAATATGGTCAGGAAGGGAGAATGAAAACAGCCTCTTGTAAAATGATGGAAAAAACAGGATGCAATCACTCTGATGGAGCAGTGCAAAGGAGTCATTTTACACCATCCGTTACCAGGGCAACAAAATACAGTGAGCCCTATACATCTAACAGGTGACATTTTAGCTAAGAAATTGCTTCTTTGGTATTTTTTCTGTCTATGAAAAACAATGTTACCAGCGTTTTCACTTGTCATGTACTATAGGGCAACATATTCCTGCTGACAGACCCATAATGGAAAAATAGAGCAGCTAAATAGTATCACGGTATAACTTTTGGATACATGCTAATATGCTCTTTAAAGAGATTTTAGACATTTTCAAATACCCTGGAGATTCAAGGGACCAGAAACCTCTTCATACATCTACATATGTGACTTGGTTTTTGGATAAAGAGAACAAATTGAACTCTGTTTCCAGAATATGACAAAGTCCTAGAAAACTTTTAAGAAAAGTGACGAATACAATTGACTCATCCAACAAGGCTCACTAGCTTGGCAAACTCAGCTTTATGGTATTCCTATATGTCTGTCCTAAGGTAAAAGAAATATTAAAGAAAAGCTGTTTTCACAGTAGAAGAGTCTTTTCTTTCCAGTTACTCCAAAGGTAATCTGGTCTTGAAAAAGTTGAAAGTGAAAACAATTTTATCAAGAGCCCATTGAATAGTTTTACAGAATGCAATGTCACTGTTTTTTTCTTAACAGGGGAGAAGGTGATGACTTCAAACTCCCTTTCTCTGACCCCCAAATTCATGCAGTGTGGTGATTAGAAAGTTCTCTGTTAATGTGTCCCTTGGATTTTGTTTTGTCACCCATCTAAGGTTACATTATTGGTTCAAAGCTACTCTAGTTCTTTTGGGCTTAGCTTCTGAAGTGCAATATTCAAATTTTTGACTGAGTCATGATTTTGCATTAGCATGATGTTCTCTTGGAGCCACTGGTGTATAAGAATAGAATCTGAGAGTTAGAATAGGGTTTGGAGGATGGTTAATGTGAACTTTTCTCTCATGAAAAACTAATGAACCTGGCAGAAATTGGACCAGAACCTAGCTCCCCCTCGTGCTGGGGATCCCACATGCTCTCTTAACTCCTACAATTATTGAAAAAGGTAACTTTAATTACTTAAATGTCATTCAAATATTTATTGAACACCTGCTACATGCCCAGACTTTTTGGACAGAAAATTGAATATAGCACAATCACAACCAGCTGAGCAGACACAAGCAGGTGGGCAGGCAGAGAGATATGAATGCAATAGGGTAGTGCTCTTGTGAAGACATAACCAAAGCACAGTGGGACACAAAGGTAAGAAAGCACTTGTTCAAAGCAAAGGCTACATGTTAATCATAGAGCAATTTGTCACCTATCATAACTAAATTCCTCAGTTATTGGGCTCAAATGGGAAGTGGCATATACACTAGAATGTATGATTCAAGAATCATATATTCTTTCTCTCAAGCTTTTATTCTAATAAATGTAGTCAAATGAAATTTACTACCATAAACATTTATAAGTGTACATTTCAGTAGTGGTAAGTATATTCACATTATAGTGAAATAGATCTCCAGAACTTTCAAATCTGAAACCCTACACAGGCTGAACAACTGCCTTCACCTCTCCACTCCCTTTGGCAGTCGCATTCTACTTTTGTTTCTATGAATTTGACTATTTTAAATACTTCCTGTAATTGGATTCCTACAATATTTGTCTTTTTGTGACTGACTTATTTCACTTAGCATAATGACCTTAAGCTTCATCTATTGTGTAGTATATGACAGAATCAAATTCCACATATACCCCATTTTTCTACCCATTTATCCTTACAGGGAAATTTGGTTTATTTCCACTTTTCAACTATTACGAATAGTCCTTCTATGAATATGGATGTGCAAGGGGTCAGAAACACTGTAACAAGGAAAGACGTCAGACAGGGCAAGTAGTAGCCCTGGAAAGTGAAAAAATTTAGAAAACGGTGAAAAAGCATCTGTGTGTGTGTGTGTGTGTGTGATTATCTGGATTTCATCCCTTATAGAACAATGAAATAAAAATGAAGAATGAAGGAATAATTTTTCAGTAAATGAACACATAGAAGGTTGGAAAAGTTAAATGAAGAGTTTTCTTATCTTGTGGTTTATGTTAAATATTAAAAGATTATGAAATAGTACAATGCCTGGCACAATGTGAAGAGCAAGGAAGTCGTAACCAAATTGGAAGAGAGAGAAAGGGAGAGATGGAGCATTTTAGACACAACTGCAAACCAACATTGCCTCCTATGGGTGTTAGAGACTACAAGATGTGACATGGAGATGAGAAATAGGACAAATGTACACTTATTTGTATTTGTAGTGCAGGACATGAGAAAGTCAATGGGTTCATTTTTTAAAATTTATTTATTTATTTATTTTGACAGGCAGAGAGAGAGACAAAGAGAAAGGTCTTCCTTTTCCGTTGGTTCACCCTCCAATGGCCGCTGTGGCTGGCGCTGCAGCTGGTGCACCGTGCTGATCCGAAGCCAGGAGCCAGGTGCTTCTCCTGGTCTCCTATGCCGGTGCAGGGCCCAAGGACCTGGGTCATCCTCCACTGCACTCCTGGGCCACAGCAGAGAGCTAGACTGGAAGAGGAGCAACCGGGACAGAACCTGGCACCCCGACCGGGAATAGAACCCGGGTGCCAGTGCCGCAGGTGGAGGATTAGCCTATTAAGCCGCTGAGCCAGCTGTCAATGGGTTCAGTACTGCAATATAAAGCTAGAATTCCACGGGGGTAAGAGAGGAAGGTTGCGGGAGAGAGAGCTGCAGAAATCCAAGGAACTGCATAGGACTGCAAATGACAGCAGTTATAATAAAGCCCAATTAGACCAAGATGGAAATACCTCAAAAAATTAAAGATAATTAAATACAAAAGAAGGAATCATATACTATTTTATATGATTTTCTATACTGTTTCTCCTGTCTGCAATGTCCTTTCCTGTTTCCTGTACATTTAAGCAGCTGAGCTAATTGGAAAAGCCTTGCCTGTGTGCTGAAAGATGCCACACCATCATTCTATAAAGGTTTCTGTGCGCACAGTACACACAAGACTAATGATTGCTGCAATCTGGGTTCTCAGATGTCCATGGAGGTGGTACCTCTTGGGTCAGTTCCTGTCCTCTTTAGAATCATGTGTTAGTACAGAAGGCTGAGAGACCTGAGGAGCACCTGGAGAAGCTCCAGAACCATGTGGGTACATTTTGGAGAGCCATCAATGTTTTGAAAACATGAGTGGGAAAAAATTCTGAGATAACACAGATTCAGATGTTAAGCTGAGATTGCTGTTAAATGAGAATAATACTAATCACTCATCTAGGTTTCAAATTTTTTCTGGTATTTTCCTGAGTAAACATTAATTTCACAAATTTCAATCTGTGTATATAAACTCTAGTGATGAGAAGCAACTTGTCTTTCAGGTTTACTTTTTAATTCTCATTTTTATTTTTTGAGATGTAATTCATTTGTAATCCTCTTGGGGCCTCATAAGTAATTATGACATAATATTAATCACATATCCTGAATATAAAAGTATTAGAGGGAATGTAATCTACAAAATGTCCACAGTGAAATCTGCGATGAGATATGCATCAAGTATGACCGCTGTTAATTGGCCAAAGATATTTTCAATAGCAGAGAGTGGGGTTCCATTTTATTTATTATTCTTCAACGTGATTTAGGTTTCTTAGATGAAAGTTACGAAAGAAGTATGGAGTACAGAAGTCAGAGAAAAGACAATGCAAAAACTCAATTTCTGCAAATTGTTGGAATTTGATAATTTACTTCCCAACTTCTCCATTTTATGGAGAAGGGGAAACAGTAATGTTTGTGTAAGAGAAAAATTAAAGTGAAATCTGCAGCCTATAATCTATAAATTAGAATTATATAAAATGGTATCTCAGTAAAAGCTGATTTTTGCATTGATGCTTTAACTAGTAAAACATATGAAATGCAAGGCTTAGTTTTAAACTTCGTAACAATATGCTATTATGCTATTACAATTAGTCATATCAATTATTATAAACAATAAATTATGACTATTTAAGTTTTAGTCAAAATCTTTTCTCTTTTCTTATATCACGTTATTTCCTGTGCAATTTAAATTTCTTAAAGAAAACCCCTGGGAGCTGACATTGTGGTAGAGTGAGTTAGGTCACTACATGTGAGGCCAGCATTGTATACTGGAATGCTGGCTGAAGCTCCAATTCCCATTCAAATTCCTGCTAATGAACCTTGGAGGCCACAGACAATGGCTCAAGTACTTGGGGATCTCTCTCTGTCTCTGTCTCTCTCTCTCTGTTGCTCTTTCAAACAAATAAATCTTTAAAAAATGTTCAAAATGGCAAGGAAAAACAAATCGATGCAGGAAAACTGCAAAATACAGAAAGTGTTCATAAAGCGTCCTTTGAAAAACAAAAAGGATGATCCCTACACATTTGATTATAAGTAGACATGGGATTAATCCCTGGTGACTATGTTAAAAACTTCCTCAATACTGGTGTCCCTGACACTGTTGCCATTTGCCTCCTTCTAGTTATCTGCTACTAATCTAATGGAGTAATCTTTTAATTCACAGATCAGTCAGTTTCCCACTCAGACTATGGAATAAAGTCCGAATTCTTTGATTTTATGGGTGACCTGATTACTCCCTACTTTCCATCCTGCTCTTGACTTCCTCATGTTCTGTGACCCTCACATTCTGTGAACAGGTCTTTCCAAACCTGGAGTCTTTGCTTATCTCTCTTCCTGGAATACTATTCTGCAGACCTGTGCTCCTGGAGAATTGCTGATGGGATGCAATTTTTTTTTAAGTCATCTAATGGTGCCTTAGGAAGAGACATAAGCAAATGAAACCCAGCCTTGCCAAATAAGCTGAACCCAAAGTACAAGAACAGTGGAAAAAAAAAGTCAAGTCAGCTTAACCCCAACTGGCACTTACAAGATTAACAATATGGTTTACAGTGCATTTGGAGTGAAACCAACCAGCTTTAGGGTAATTAAATGGCACCATCAAGGAGGGATGATGCAAGTGCCAAATAAGGTTGTCTGGCACACCAAATCCCTTCCTATCTTACAATGCTATACAAATATGAAGAATTTGAAGGAGTGCAGCCCTAATAGTGTTTGTGTTGCTCTAATTCTGGCTGAAGGAAGACTTGGGTAACTAGATAAAGCAAAGGGAGCAAATAAAATCAAGGACACATGTTTGTTCACTCTTTAATTTTAGTGTATAGATCCAAGAATTTCATGAGTACTTAAACCTGTTTATTCTCTGTCTGGCTCTTATTGAGTCAATATGAGCAATAAGTTATGGAGCTGCCTGTCCACATTATTTTGCTTCTTTTGCAAAAAAGATATAATAGACCCAAAATATAAAGGAGTGCTCTTATAGCATGAGAAATGAGTACAATCTTGTTGCCATGTCCTTGCCAGTACTCAGAAGGTTGGATCCACCCAACAGAGTTAAGTGTTAATAGAGTCAACAGCAACTGCCTCATAATTTAGGGTCAGTTTGAAGACCATTTCCTCTGGGGTATTTTCAAATTCATCATTAGTTTGTATGAACAGATTTAATTGCTTCTTATATAGTGTCTGTAAAACTTTATACAAACCCACAATGCAATCTTTTACAACATATACCTAAGTTAAGTTAATTAAAGTTGGGGAACCTAGAGTTTCATCTTTTGTAGTTTTAGTTCCTTGAGGATAGTCTGCATTAGAAAGATGCTGTGCTAATTGCATTGTCAAATTAAGCTATGAATGCATAAGTTTCTAAGTCATGTTCAGTCCTCTTTATCTTTCAAGTTTACTTCAGTGGTTTCATGAAGTCCCTCTATGCACCACAGTCTAAGACCAGTGATCTTTCTCTGAACTCCCATTGCATTTATTCTTAATGTGTTATAGTTCAGAACTTAATTATTTTCCACATACTCATTCTCAGTTTCTTGAATTGTTAAAACAGAAATCATGTTTTACCCTAAGTCATGTCCAGCACAATACTGCCACATGAGGGGTGGGTATTGTGGAGCAGTGGGTTAAGTTGCTGCTTGGGATGCCCATATACCATATAGGAGTCTTAGGTATTCCTCTTCTATTCCAGTTCCTTGATAATGTGCCTAGAAAGCAGCTATTGATGGCTCAAGTACTTAAGTTCTTGCCACTCATGTAGGAGACACAGATTGATTTCCTGGCTCCTGGCTTCAACCTGGCCTAGTACTGGCTGTTTGGTGAACCAGCAGATGGAACACCTCTTTCTCTCTGTCTTTCCTCCCGTTTCTGCCTTTCAAATAAACAATATCTGAAAAGTGTTGAGTAAATGTTTGTTGATTGGACTATTTAGGTCAATATCCTGGGTTTCACACAATACACTGATATCTGATACATTAATTTTAATTATAATGGCAACAACAAGAGCCCACATATGAATTTTGATGTGATGGAATTCCAAATTGCTTCCTTTCCTGGCACTATGAAAGAGAACCGTACTCTGGAATCAGGTTGACAATATAAAGCACATTTCTGACCCTTGCCAGCAATTGAATTTAAATTGTTCAAACTTCATTTTTCTCAGGCATAAAATGAAGATAATAAAAGGCACTACAACATAACATAGTTGCCTGGATTAATTGAGATAATGTATATAAAGCACACAGTTCAATGCCTAGCATAAAAGGACTTCATGAAAGAAAAAATATTATTATTATTATAATCTTAAGAAAAGTAGTCCATCAACCCAAGAACTTTCAGCAGACCTTTAAACTGCTTGAAATGTTTTACAGGAGAAATCTTCCACAACCCCTAGAAAAATGCATGCAAATGAATAGGGAATAATATTGGTAATGGGCAGATATTATTATTTTAAAAAGTTACACAGAGGGGCCAGCACTGTGTTATAATAGGGTAAGCTGCTGTCTGCAATGCTGGCATCCCATATGGGCCCTGGTTGAAATCTCAGCTGCTTGACTTCTGATCTAGCTCCCTGCTAATGCCCTTGGGAAAAGCAGTGGGAGATGTCAAGTCTTTGGGCCCCAGCACCCAAGTGGGAAACCCGGATGAAGCTGCTGACTCCTGGCTTTGGTTTGGCCCAGCCCCAGCCATTATGGCCAGTTGGGGAGTGAACCAGGGGACAGAAGACTTCTCTTTCTCTCTTTGTTCCTCTCTTTCTAACTTTGCCTTTCAAATAAATACAATAAACCTTAAAATTTACACAAAAAAGGATAACAGCAGAGAAAATAGAGATTTAAGAAATTCCAAATCCAAATCGCCATCCTTAGTAAAAGCAACATAACAACAATGAAACCTGGCATAAGAATCAACTTTTCAGAATTATGGAAGTTAACAAATCTTATAGCAACTGAGGCACAACTTATTCCTAGTCCTGTTCTCTCCTCTGGAGCTCAGTAGTGGTATTGAAAATTAACAGACCATATTACTGATACCTATTCTGATGGTACAGAAGCCCTTCATTTGCAGAGCATTATCCATGGTAGATGTCTGCTGACTTCCTGGAAGGCTTACTCAAATGACTCATCTTTATCTTGGCTAACTCAGAACTCGTCCAGTTAAAGTCACTATTCTTTTTTTTTTTTTTTTTTTTGACAGAGTTAGTAAGAGAGAGAGACAGAGAGAACGGTCTTCCTTCCATTGGTTCATCCCCTAAATGGCCGCTATGGCCGGCGCTGTGCCGATCTGAAGCCAGGAGCCAGGTGCCTCCTCCTGGCCTCCTATGCGGGTGCAGGGGCCCAAGCACCTGGGCCATCCTTCACTGCCTTCCCAGGCCACAGCAGAGAGCTGGACTGGAAGAGGAGCAACCGGGACTAGAACCAGGCACCCATATGAGATGCCGGCACCGCAGGCAGAGGATTTAACCAAGTGGGCCACAGCGCCGGCTCCTAAAGTCACTGTTCTTTGGGCATTTGTCAAGACATTTACTGTTAAATATTTTAGTGGTTGTTACTTGAAGCAATGAACAGAAATTGGGGCAAACAGTATATTAACCAAAAATTTGGGTGGAAACATTGGGGAAATGAAGTATTTTGGGAAATACAAGCTTTGAAATAGCTCTGATGCAACCTTGGGAATGTAGAATTCATATGGATACCAAGGCTGCTCTCTGTCTAAAGAATTGCCTGCAAAGGCCTTCGACTCTCACCTCTGGCTGACTGAGTGTCCACATGAACAGATGTGAAGGTTCATGAAGGGCTGTGAACTGCCAGACAGAGCATTAAAGACTTTAAAGGAAAATGCACAGAGCTCCTTTACAGCAACTGGAAGTTCCTTTTTTGTTTGTTTGTTTTGATTCCAGGAGTTCCAGGAAATCTCTGTCCAAGCATTAGTTGGTCACTAAGCTAGTGGAACAGATACTTTAGTGGCCCGGCACAACAAAGAACAAAGAGTTTACCAAAAGAGTTTAGAAAAGTCACTAAACAAACAGATAAACAAAAATAACCATGACATGCAGCAACAAAAATCCTTGGATGGGAGGAGATCTGATTTCCAGAGTTGTACATTAAGATATTAAAAAATCTCCCATTGTAAACAAACAATTATGAGGCACTGTAAGAAACAAACACTTGGCTCCTACATGGAAAAAATAAAGCAATTAATAATAGAAAGTGCTCATGAGAGAGCTCACACATGAAACTTACTAGACAAAAATTTAAATCAGCTGTTTTAAATATGTTCAAAGAACAAAAGAAAATCATGTCTAAGTAACTAGAGAAAGGCATAAGAATGATGTCTAAAAATAAAGATATAAAAAGTGTAAGGAACCAAATAGACATCCCAGAATTGAATATTATAACTGTTTAATCGAAAAATATATTTTAATGAACTTGAGAAAGCAAAAGAAATAATCTGTGAGCTTAAAAATAATTCAACTGATATCACTCATCCTGTTAAAATGAAAGAAAAAAGAAGAAAGGAGGTGAACAGAGACTAAGAGGCCTGTGGGACTCCAGCGAATATATGAGGATATCCATAACCTAAGACCAGAAGAGGAAATAGAGAGAGAGGGGCATCAAGAATATTTGGAGGAACAGTGGATGGAAGCCTGTAAATTTTATTTTTTTTAAATTTTTATTTATTTATTTTTTTGACAGGCAGAGTGGACAGTGAGAGAGAGAGACAGAGAGAAAGGTCTTCCTTTTGCCAATGGTTCACCCTCCAATGGCCGCCGCGGCTGGCGCGCTGCGGCCAGCGCACCGCGCTGATCCGATGGCAGGAGCCAGGTGCTTATCCTGGTCTCCCATGGGGTGCAGGGCCCAAGCACCTGGACCATCCTCCACTGCACTCCCTGGCCATAGCATAGAGCTGGCCTGGAAGAGGGGCAACTGGGATAGAATCCGGCGCCCCGACCGGGACTAGAACCCGGTGTGCCAGCACCACAAGGCGGAGGATTAGCCTAGTGAGCCGCCGGTGCCGGCGAAAACCTCTAAATTTTAAAAAATATTAATCTACATATCCAAGAAGGACAAAAGCTGTTTTCTAAGTAGGATGAGTTCAAAAGGATCTACACTGAGACCCATTAACCTGAAAATGTCAACAAAGACAAGGAGAGAGTCTTCAAGGAAGCAAGAGAGAAGTGATTCATTGTAAACAAATATCTTCAGTGTGAGTAACAGAAGCACAGAGCACAAAAGACAGTGGGATGACACATTCAGAGTGCAGAAAGACAAATCATGGCAATTAAAAATTCTGTATTCATCTAAATAAAAGGGATGCTTCCAAAATGAAAGAGATATTAATACAGTACGAAATAAACAAAAAAAAAATGAGAATTTATCACTTTCAGATCTCTACACGTAATGCTTCAGTCTATCAAATTTAAATGAAAGAACACTGGATAATAAATGCATACAAGTAAATAAAGAACAGTATTAAAGATTCACAGACAAAATAAAAGGCATTATTAATTCATTTTTTGTTTATAACTCCTCGTTTCTATCTTATTTCAAATATAGTTGTGTAAGACAATTAGAAACCTATGTAAAACTATGTATTGTTGGGCACCAATGTATAAAGATATAACTTATGACAACAATAGATCAAAGAGAAGAGGAAGGACAGCTTTGAGGCATATAATAATGAAATTAATATTAACTTGAACCATAAAAATAAGTATTGTAAATTAAGAAGAATAATGTTGGGGCCGGCGCTGTGGTACAGTGGGTTAAAGCCCTGGCCTGAAGTGCTGGCGTCCCATATGGGCACCAGTTCTAGTCCTGGCTGCTCCTCTTCCGATCCAGCTCTCTGTTATGGCCTGGGATAGCAGTAGAAGATGACCCAAGTCCTTGGGCCCCTGTAACCATGTGGGAGACCCAGAGGAAGCTCCTGGCTCCTGGCTTTGGATTGGCGCAGCTCTAGCCATTGCAGCCATCTGGGGAGTGAACCAGTGAATGGAAGACCTCTCTCTGTCTCTACCTCTTTCTTGTAACTCTGTATTTCAAATAAATAAAATAAATCTTAAAAATAAGAAATAATTGTTATCTTCATGGTAATCATTAAGAGAAATCAAAAGAACTAGCAAATAAGCCAACAATTTCCTAATTAATATAAAAGAAGGTAATATTGTGTGAACTGAAGAACAAAGAAGATATGAGAGACATAGAAAATGAATGAAAAAAAAAAAAAAAAAGAAGACCTAAATGAAAGATCTCTGCGAGTGAGATCCCAGTGGAAAGAACGGGGCCATCAAAGATGGAGGTACCATTCTCCGAAGGGAGGAGAGAACTTCCACTTTGACTATGACCCTGTCGGAGTAAGATTGAAGTCGGCGAACCCTAAAGGCTTCCATAGCCTTGGCAACTCATGACTAGAGCCTAGGGAGATTACTGATGCCATAAACAAGAGTGTCAAATTGTTAAATCAACAACAGGAGTCACTGTGTACTTTCGTCTCATGTGGGATCTGTCCTTAATGTGTTGTCCAATGTGAAGTAATGCTATAACTAGTACTGAGACAGTATTTTTACACTTTGTGTATCTGTGTGGGTTCAAACTGATGAAATCCTTACTTAGTATATACTGAATCGATCTTCTGTATATAAAGATAATTGAAAATGAAAAAAAAAAAAGAAAATGAATGACAAGATAGTAGAGGTACATCCATACTTATAATAATTACTTTAGATATAAATTGATAAAATTCTCCAATCAAAAGGCAGAGATGAGCAAAATGGATTTAAAATAATTATCCACATATGTTCTTTAGTAGAGACTTTCAATAGATTCATAGGCAAAAAATAAGTTTTATGTGAAAAGACAGAAAAGGTATTCCATGCAAAAAATAACCAAATGTGATCTGGAATGGCTATACTAGCATCAGATAAAATAAATTTTAAATCAAAAACTGTTACAAGAGACAAAGAGCATTATATAATGATAAAATGGTCCATCCATATTATAACATCTATAAATATCAATGCATTTAACAATAGATCCCCAAAATACATGAAGAAAGACTAACAGAAAATCTGAAGGGAAAAATAGACAATTTAAAAATAGTAGATGAGTATTTCAATATTCCAATTTTAGTAATAGATAAAATAACTAGACAGAAGATCATTCAGGTAATAGAAGACTTGAACACCACTACAATTCAGTTGAAGTAACAATTATAAAGCACTCCATCCAGCAGAAGCAACTAAACTCCTTTCAAGTGTATATGAAACTTTCTCAGAGTAGCCTATCTGTTAGGTCACTGTATAACTTTCAATACATTAACAATATTGAAATAATACAGATATGTTCTGACCCCACAGAATATGATTTTAAATCAACAGAAATTAAAAATCCACACTTCTAAGTAAACGATGGATCAAGAAAATAATTACAAGAGAAATTAGAAAGTACTTTGAAATGAAAAAAATATTAGAAGAAAACTTGTTAAACATTATTAGAAGCAATGAAATCTCTGTTCAGAAAGAAATTTGTAGCTGTATATGTCTACAATAAAAACATAAACCCAATGCAAGAAGGAAGGAAATAATAATAACAAAAAAGCTGAGACACACAAAATAAAGTATAACAAATGAAACCAAGTGGTAGTTCTTTGAAAAGATAAATAATAACAAAAACGATGATGATGATGATGATGATGATGATAAAATACAACTTGTTAGGCCATCAAGAAAAAATAAAGAGGATTAATCTCACTAAAATATGGAATTAAAGTGGAGACATTACTACCTATCTTAGCTAAATTAAAAAAGATTAAAGCAGATTACTATAGACAATTGCATGCCAACAAATTAAATAACCTAGCTTCAATGTACAAATTTCTAAAAAACAGATTACATATACTGATTCAAGAGAAAACAAAATATGAAAAGATCTGTGAGAAGTAAGGAGATTGAGTCATTAACCAAAACATATTCATCAAAACAAAACAAAACAAAATCTAGGCCCATGTTGCTTTATGATAAATTCTACCAAATATTTAAAGAATAACTGACAAATTCAAATGCTTTCAAAAACAAATGGGAGCATTCCTCGCTCAATCTTTAGGTCAGTATTAAACTGAGACTGAAACCAGAAAAATAAACACAGCAAGAAACAACAACAATAAATAAGTAGCTCTTATGAACATAGATGACAAACTCTCAACAAAATACCAATAAATTAAACTCAGGTGCATATTAAGCAATTTGAACCAACAATTTCACTTTTATTGTGTCTACCTATAAGGACTTAAAATTTAATGTTGATGTGGAAACTGTACTCAAATGTTTGTAGAATCTTTATTCATAATAAACAAAACTAGAAAAAATCAGGATGCCCTTGGCCATCTCAGGGGTTCAAAAAGCAGCTAGTACATTCATACAATGGAACAGGACTCAACATCAAAAAGGAATGACATGGGGCCAGTGCTTGGCGCAGCGGGTTAATGCCCTGGCCTGAAGTGCTGGCATCCCACTTGGGAGCCTGTTTGAGACCCAGCTGTTCCACTTCCAATCCAGCTCTCTGCTATGGATTGGGAAAGTAGTAGAAGATGGCCCAAGTCCTTGGGTCCCTGCACCCATGTGGGAGATCCAGAAGAAGCTCCTGGCTCCTGGCTTTGGATCGGTGCAGCTCCAGCCGTTGTGGCCGATTGGGGAGTGAACCATCGGATGGAAGACTTCCTTCTCCTCTCTCCCCTTTCTTCTCTCCCCTCTCCCCTTCCCTCTATTCTCTTTCTGTGTAACTCTGACTTTCAAGTAAATAAATAAATCTTTAAAAAGAAAAAAACGAATGACATATTGATTAATGCAACTCAGTGGATACCTCTTAGATACCTCTTTCTAAGGTAAAGCAGTCAGTCCCAAACCTACGTTTTATATAACTTCATTTACAAGGAACTCTACAGAGCAAAATTTAAGGAAGGAAATAAATGAATGAACACCAATAGTTAAAAATGAGGGGAGGGTTGTCTGCACAGGTGCAGCAAGGGAGAATCTGGGAATGATGAAACACATGATGTTTCATGTGTTTTGTATGGAACTTCAGTGGCAGACACACAACTCTATGCATTTGTCAAAACCCTTAAAGAATGCACATCAGAAAGTGAGTTTCACTGAAAGTAAAATCGACCAGGACATAAAGCAAAAAGTATCCCAGTCTGTGACAAATGTATCTAACTGAAATATAAATACATCACATAATCACACTCACAGGGATGGAGAGGAAAGAAGCTGGCCCACATAATCTTGGAAATGGTGTTTTGACTGGATACTGTGAAGTTGAAGGACAAAAAGAACTCTATATAAACACTGTACTGTAGTTTTAAATTTATTCTCGTAAGTGTATGAGTTAAATTCAGAATGTAATTTGTTCCTCTATTAGGTTTGAGCAAACTCATTGTACATAATGACAACCAGACTTCTTGCTGTCTGAAGAAGTTTTAAAGAGGCAAAGCTAGAATGAATTCTGTAGCACTGGATTGAAAATTAGGAATATTAGCAGGGACATGTGTGTGTACGCACATGTGTGTTTGAAGAACACATCGAGAGAGAGGGAGAGAGACAGAGACAGAGAGAAAAGAGAGACAGATAGAGAGAGAAACAATCAGTTCTCATTATTTGTGGACTCCCTATTTTCAAACACACCTGCTTGCTAAAATTTACTTATGTAACCCCCCAATCAACACTCACTGTGTTTGTTCAGTCATTTGCAGACAATGTGTATAAGCAGAGCAGTGACAATCTGAATCACCTGAAACACGCATTCCCAGCTGAGAGTGAACAATAATTTATTTCAGTGCTCATATTGTAAACGAGTTTTTCATTGTACATTTAATGCCACAGTTTCAACATATTTTTGTGGCTTAATTGGTTAAAGTGCTCATCAAGTATAAAACTTGTACTTGTTCCCAACTACAAGCAGACTGTGAGGTGCCCTGCAAAAAAAAATTAGTGTATGCGATGTGTGTTCAGGCCTGAGCTATGGTCCTGTTGGCTCTGAGCTCAATACTAGCAAATCAGCAATATATGTTTAAAAGATGTCTTTACGCTGAACCATATAGAAAACAAAGGCAATGAAAATGTGACCAGAGGCTCACAGGAATGTAGTTCTATATTTCTCTAGGAACAGTGACTCAGTATTCACTAACTCAGTGTTTTCAGGATTCTACAGGACACATTTACAATGAATAACTAGAATCAATTGAATATGTGTATTTTCTGTTTCCACTGACAGTAGTCACGCAGTACTACAGTAGAGATTAGATAATTAGAAATTTCATAAAAACTTTTTTAGACAGAAAACCTGAATTAAGTCCTGGTTTTTCCACTTTCCACCTATGCATATATAGACATTGTTTATATTTTCTAAACTTACTATTCTTTGTAAGATTAAGATATTAATAATAATCACCTTAGTGGGGGTTAAACTCTAATTTAATACTCAAAAGGAAAAACACTTTATCAGTGAAAAATATTCATTACATATTTATCAAGATATGTAACACTGTCTTTAAGAACATTATGACTGCAGACTGCATGCGGACTTTATATGCAAATGTATAATATTGCAAATATTCATGGAATTTCGCACAAAATGGTAACAAAAGTTGCAACAAAGCTATAATGCGCAAATAAGAAAATATCAGGCCTACCCTGTGCAGGATGAAGTCATCAGCAATAGAAATGGATCAAGGAATTCGTTTCTGAAATCATTCCATGCACACTCTTCCTAGACTCATCCACAAACAGCATTGTCTCCTAAGAAAAGAACCAGAATCTTACTCCCTTGGTGTGTTTCCAGCCCCATCCCTCAGAGGCAGCACTGCATGGGGTACACTAACATATTCTGTCTCAAATTAGGATCACTTCTTCTTTGGTCCTCTGCATTTTCTTCATAGAGACCCAAAATGACAACACTTAAGACGACACAGTACAAATAAGAGGGAGGAAGGCAGAAGTGCATTGCTCCTTGCGATGCTTAACCAGCTTCAGAAAAGTGTTATCGTCAGGACCAGTGATGGAAAGAGAACTAGGAGAAGCCACGAGCATAGTCTGGGATTATTTGGAGTTGATAATCATCAAATATATGTCACGGGCCATGCAGCGTTTTGGGTACCAGGACACAATTGTAAATAAGACAAATAAGTCACGGTCATAAAGGGAAGGACAGAGACAGTAAAATAAGGAGGTATGTAATTAAGACAGTCTTAGACTGGGGTAAATGCTTAGGAGGAAATGAAGTGGGGTGATCTGACAGAGAGAATGGGAAAACATGATTTGAATTACAAATTAAAGTAGAGGTACTCAGTTCAAGTAAAAATATCAATTATGTAGTTCACCAGTATTAAGAAACTTGACATGGAAAATCAAAATGTAATGATGATATAGGGATGTTTATCAACATTGGAATGTGGAATTTCTAACACTACATTGTAGCAAAAGAGAAGAAAGAAAAATAAATTAATATTGGAAACAATACCATCTGTAATCATATTATTTAAAAATTTTCTCAAAATTCTTGACATTTTGAAAAAAAAGAGAATTAAGTATAATGTTGTATGTATGTATAATTATGTATGTATGTAAGTGATAAAGTTATCTAACCAGGGGCTGGCATTGTGATGCAGTGGGTTAAAGCCCTGGCCTGTACTACTAGCATCCCATATGGGCACTGGTTTGAGTCCTAGCTGCTACACTTCTGATCTGGTTTCCTGCTGATAAGCCTGGGAAAGCAGTAGAGGATGGCCCAAGTGTTTAGGCCCCAGCACCCACACAGGAGACCCAGAAGAAGCTCCTAGCTTGTGGCTTTGGATTGGCTCAACTCCAGCCATTGCAGCCATTTGGGGAGTGAACCAGTGGATGGAAGACCATTCTCTCTCTCAGTCTCTATCTCTCTCTATAACTTTTTCAAACAAATAAAATAAATCTTAAAAAAGTTATCTAACCATAAAAGCCAGAAGAATAATAAGGAAAACCTACTAGAACAAAAATGAAATATTAGTTTATAGTGTAAAGTATCAAAATTAGTAAAATAACTCTAAAAATATTGTATTACATAATAAATATGGAAATGATAAAAGATACAGGCTAGGCCGTGCCACGGTTCACTTGGCTAATCCTCCACCTGCGGCACCGGTTCTAGTCCCGGTTGGGGTGCTGGATTCTGTCCCTCTTCCAGTCCAGCTCTCTGCTGTGGCCTGGAAAGGCAGTGGAGGATGGCCCAAGTGCTTGGGCCCTGCACCTGCGTGGGAGACCAGGAGGAAGCACCTGGCTCCTGGCTTCGTATTGGCGCAATGCACCGGCCACAGCATGCCAGCCGTAGTGGCCATTCGGGGGGTGAACCAACGGAAAAGGAAGACCTTTCTCTTTGTCTCTCTCTCTCACTGTCTAACTCTATCTGTCAAAAAAAAAAAAAAAAAAAAAAAAAAAAAGATACAGGCCAGGGGCTAGGTTCCCGAATAGAAATGGTAATATTACTAAATATTTTCAAATGAATTGTTGTTATTATAGTTCTATTTAAAGTTCCAGGAAATTTTACTAAAGAGATTCTGACGTACATGTGAAAAAACAAACAGGCAAGACTCAGCAAGAGAACTTCCAGGAGAAAAGGTGGAATAGATCATACAAGTGTGTGAAACCCAGAAGTTCAATCAACAGTGTGTTACTTATTCAGGAATCCACAGGGGGATCAGTGCAGCTGAATGGGAAGCTCCGAATCCAGATGTTTTTCTGTGTAAAATTAAATATATGATAGAGGTGGTTTCACAATCATGTGGGGAAATAAATATTTTTCTGCTCACATTTTTTGCTCTGGCAAGCATGCTCAGAATTCAAAAAAGGGAAGACTAGTTCATGTCTCACAACATACACTAAATTCATTCCACATGGCTTGAGGAATTAAACACCACAATGACAATAAATAAGTATAAAAGGTACAGATGAATCTTGAGAATGCCTCAAGACTAAAAAGACTAAAAAATAAAAAAAAAAAAAAAAAGGAAGACGGCATGCATTTAAAAGCTGACATGTTGCATCTATACACAAAATCCAAACTTCTGAGTGCAAAATGATCATAAATAAAGAAGATTTACAATGTATAGTAAAATAGTTTCCAAAATTTGACAAATTTATTTGGTTCAAGATTGACATCATGTAAAACATTCTTAAAATCATGCAGAAAACAGTGTTAGAGGCAGTAAAAACTGATCAGAGTAGCAAACAGAAATGCACATGGGAAATGCTGGACAAAGGTATGAAATTATTTAATTCTAATTCCTTGATCCACAGAAAGGAGTAAATATAACGAACTGAAACAGGTTTCTTCCAGAAAGACAATAATCAGGAAACCAAATAGTTTCACACCAAATGGCATCAAGCAGTGGTAACTGAAAGGGAGCTGTGGACTTTTAACATGATGTTGACCTTTGGGAACGTCAGATAGTCTGGAAGAATATCAATCACACTGTGACTTGCTGTGGTTTGACTGTCTTCTTCAAAATACATGCTGAAATTTAATTGTCATGGTGACCGTATTAACAGGGGGGGCCTCTGAGAGGGGAATAGGTCCCAGGGCCCTGCCTTTGCTTTGTGAATGAATGAATGCTGTTTTAGTGGGAGTGGCTTCTTGACTAAAGGTTAAGTTCAGCCCCCATTCTCTCTCTCTCTCTCTCTCTCTCTCTCTCTCTCTCTCTCTCTGCCTCACACACTCACTTGGCCTTTCACCTTCTGCCAATGACCATGCAGCACGAAAGCCCTCACACTGCCAGCACCTTTATTCTGGACTCTCCAGACTCCAGAACTGTGAGAAATAAATTATGCATTCTGTAGCTTGTGGTACTCTGTAATAGCAGAAGAAGATGGATTAAGATTGAACACCCTAAAAACCTGCAGAGAAGCCAAAGATAGTCTAAGGCAGTAAGACGCCCCCTCTTACAAGGACTGAAAGGAACAACAGTGAGGAAATAATTTAGACCTATGATATAAGCTGTCTCTAAGGGAATGACCAGGTTAAACACCTGGACAGACTAAGGACAGACGCAAGGAAGGTAGAGGATTTTGAGTGTTTATGGCTATGCAGATTCAATCTGGGAACTTATCATATCTACTGCTTATCTTGCAGGCACTGAGAAGTGTAGTACAGTTTCTACTGAAGTTGAGAAACACTTCTCCCTGACACTGCACATGAAAACCTGTGGACAAGGAAACTATGAGAACAACCTTTCCCCATGCCCTGTGCCTCAGGATCAAACAGCCCAAGTATGGAGTGAACTCCAGACGCAGGCCTAGCACGATGATTGAATTTTCTTGTTTGTAAATCAGAAGTAATTCTACTCCTAGAAATTTTTTCCTATCCTTTGATTTTATTATGGACTGCCAAAATAAGAATTAAAACAATGATGTGGCACTTTCCCCTTAAAAACAGGTGATCCATATACAAAAATCAACTCAATGTGGATCAAACACCTAAATTTGAGAACTGAGACTAAGAAGTTGCTGGAAGAAAATGTAAGAGAAACACTTTAATATTTTGGTGTAGGTGATGGCTTATTGGACAAGACTCCCAAAGCACAGGCAACAAGAACAAAACTAGAAAAATGGAATTATATCAGACTCAGAAGTTTCTGCACAGTAAAGAAAATGATTAACAGAGTGCAGACACATCCAGCAGAATGGGAAAACATATTTAGAAGCTACCCATCCGACAAAGGATTAATATACAGAATATATCAGCAACTCAAAAACTCAACATCAAAGAACAACCAATCCAGTTGAAAAATGGGCAAAAGACTTCAATAGATGGTTCTCAAAAGAAATACAAATGGCCAACAAATTTATGGAAAAATGTTCAGCATCACTAGCCATCAGGGAAACGAAGATCAAAATCACAATGAGATATCTCCTCGCCCCTATCAGAATGGCTATTATCCAAAAGAGAGAAAGTAAAGCTGGCAAGGAGGAGGAGAAAGGGGAATTATTATAAACTGTTGATGGGAATGTAAATTAGTACAGCCACTATGGAAAACAATATGGAGATTTCTTAAAAAATTAGAAATAGACTTTCCATATGATCTAGCATTCCTAATACTGCTGGGAAGACATGAACACATTGTATCAAAGAGACCTACACCACCATGTTTATGGTAGCACTGTTCACAGGAGCCAAGTGTCCAGCATCAAATAAATGGATAAAGAAAATGTGCATGTAAAACAATGGAATATTTTTCAGTGATAAAAAAGAATGAAATTCTACCATTTGCCTCAAAATGGATACAATTGGAGGGCATCATGTTGAGTGAAATGAACCTAATGCAGAAAGACAAACACATTGTGTTCTCCCTTATATGTGAGAACTAACTAAATAAATAAATAAGAAGAAAAGCAAAGAAAGAGAGAGATCCCTATGTGTATTAGTATTGCTGCAAATATAGTTTTGTCAAACTTTGTTATCTATCATTGTCAAACCAATGATTAAGAATGATATACTACTATAGTTTTCATGGTTTGTGATTATTTTAAACTTTATTGTATGTAAGTGAAATGGACACCTCTTCATTTGATCATTGTTTGTGGCCCTTGCCTATATTCCCAACCAACTATGGTCTTTTTATTTTTTACTTGTTGAATGCTTTATTTAGTATAGTATTAAGCCATTGACTGTAATGTAAATGAAAACGTTATTGCAAAAATTAAAAAGAAATAAGGAGGAAAGGAAGGAAGGAAGCAAGGAAGAAAAGAAGATAGAGGGAGGGAGGGAGGAAGGAAAGGAAGGAAGGAAAAAAGGAAGAAAGGAAAGAAGAAAAATTAAAAAGGGAGGGAGGGAGAAAAGTATCATAGTCTTGGAATTTTATCTACGAATTACATGGAATCTGTTCTCTTTATAATAATATCATACTAACATGAGAATTGATAAGAATTGTGTTGTAATAATCATGTATTTGCTTTGAACCTGATAATCTAATCCATTAATAAATTCATCAAAGTTTAAAAAATAAATATGAAAGTAATACAAGTAATAAGAATTCCCCTTTCTCCTCCTCCTTGCCAGCTTTGTTGCTTTCTCTCTTTTGGATAATAGCCTGATAGGGGCAAGGTGATATTTCATTGTGATTTTGATCTTCGTTTCCCTGATGGCTAGTGATGTTGAACATTTTTCCATAAATTTGTTGACCATTTGTATTTCTTTTGAGAACCATTTATTGAAGTCTTTTGCCCATTTCTCAAAAAACAAAAAAGAGAGCAGGAGAGCTTATTGAAAGACATTATACAGCTTTGGCACATGTTCTTAGGCACTTCCAGTATACTGTTTGTTCAAATGTACATTTATATTAACTTTTGATTGGGTTAAATATATCAGGAAATATATGATATCAAACCACTATACTTCCTTAGTAGGAATTTATTATAAGGAAATAATGACAATTGTGATAAAGGTGGTGTATTTTTATAACTAAAAAAAAAAAAAAAGACCAAAATCTAAAATAGGTGTAAGCATTTGGCACAATGGTTCAGACACCAGTTGGAATGTGCACATTGCTTACTGTAGTGCCTGGGTTCAAGTTCCGGCTCTGCTTCTGATTCTACCTTCCTGCTAATGTGCACTCTTGGAAGTATCAAATGAAACCTCTCCTCTCTCTCTCTGCCTCTGCATCCCGTTCTCTGTGACTCTGCCTTTCAAATAAATAGATACATCTTCTAAAAGGAGAATATTTATTAGTCTTTTTAAAAATATATGTGGACATAAATACCATATTTCAAAATAACAACTATTTCCAATAAAGCTATAAACATGTAATGTTTTATATATGTTTACAAACCTATTTTAGAACACAGCTAAATTACACTATTTGCTTCTTCATTTATCTTTTAACAAAATGTGGCTTTTTTTTTTACTTTTTTTAAACATTTATTTAATGAACATACACTTCCAAAGTACAGCATATGGATTACAATGGCTTTCCCCCCCATAACTTCCCTCACACCCACAACCCTCCCCTTTCCTGCTCCCTCTCCCCATCCATTCACATCAAGATTCATTTTCAATTATCTTTATATACAGAAGATCAATTTAGTATATATTGAGTAAAGATTTCAACAGTTTGCACCCACACAGAAACACAAAGTGAAAAATACTGTTTGAGTACTAGTTATAGCATTAAACCACAATGTACAGCACATTAAGAACAGAGATCCTACATGAGGAGTAAGTGCACCGTGACTCCTGTTGTTGACTTAACAAATTGACACTCTTGTTCATGGCATCAGTAGTCACCTTAGGCTCTTGTCATGAGATGCCAAGGCTATGGAAGCCTTTTGAGTTCATTGACTCCAATCATATTTAGACAAGGTCATAGTCAAAGTGGAAGTTCTCTCCTCCATTCAGAGAAAGGTACCTCCTTCTTTGATGACCCATTCCTTCCACTGGGATCTCACGCGCGGAGATCCTTCATTTAGGTCATTTTTTTTTTTTTTGACAGAGTGTCCAGGCTTTCAATGCCTGAAATACTTTCATGGGCTTTTCAGCCGGATCCGAATACCTTAAGGGCTGATTCTGAGGCCAGAGTGCTGTTTAAGACATCCGCCATTCTATGAGTCTGCTGTGTATCCCGCTTCCCATGATGGATCATTCTCTTCCTTTTTTAATCTATTGGTTAGTATTATTCAGACACTAGTCTTGTTTATGTGATCCCTTTGACTCTTAGTCCTATCATTATGATCAATTGTGAACTGAAATTGATCACTTGGACTAGTGAGATGGCATTGGTACATGCCACCTTGATGGCATTGAATTAGAATCCCCTGGTATGTTTCTAACTCCACCATTTGGGGCAAGTCAGCTTGAGCATGTCCCAAATTGTACATCTCCTCCCTCTCTTATTCCCACTCTTTTTTTTTTTTTTTTTTGACAGGCAGAGTGGACAGTGAGAGAGAGACAGAGAGAAAGGTCTTCCTTTTTGCCGCTGGTTCACCCTCTAATGGCCGCCGCGGTAGCGCGCTGCGGCCGGCGCACCGCGCTGTTCCGATGGCAGGAGCCAGGTGCTTATCCTGGTCTCCCATGGGGTGCAGAGCCCAAACACTTGGGCCATCCTCCACTGCACTCCCTGGCCACAGCCTTATTCCCACTCTTATATTTAACAGGGATCATTTTTCAATTAAGTTTCAACCCTTAAGAATAACTGTGTATTAATTACACAATTCAACCAATAGTATTAAGTAGAACAAACAAACAAACAAAAAATACTAAGAGGGCTGAGTGAATTAAGCCAGTCCCAAAGGCACAAATATCATATGTTCTCCCTGATCAGCGACAACTAAATGAGCACCAAAGGGGAAACCTGTGGAAGTGAAATGGACACTATGAGAAACAGTGACTTGATCAGCTCTTGTGCTGACTGTTGATGTACAACGTAATACTTTATCCATTTTAGTATTTTTTCTTTGTTTTGTTCTAATACTGTTGGTTGAACTCTGTAATTAATACACAATTATTCTTAGGTGTTTAAATTTTAACTGAAAAGTGATCCCTGTTAAATATAAGAGTGGGAAAAAGAGAGGGAGGAGATATACAATTTGGGACATGCTCAAGCTGACTTGCCCCAAATGGTGGAGTTAGAAATGTGCCAGGGGATTCCAATACAATCCCATCAAGGTGGCATGTACCAATGCCATCTCACTAGTCCAAGTGATCAATTTCAGTTCACAATTGATCACACTGATTGGTCTAAGAGTCAAAGGGATCACATAAACAAGACCCTTGTCTGCTAATACTAACTGATAGAATCAAAACGGGAGAGAATGATCCATCATGGGAAGCGGGATACACAGCAGACTCATAGAATGGCAGATGTCCTAAATAGCACTCTGGCCTCAGAATCAGCCCTTAAGGCATTCGGATCTGGCTCAAGAGCCCATGAGAGTATTTTAGGCATGGAAAGCCAAGTCACTCCAAAAAAAAAAAAAAAAAAAAAAAAAAAAAGAAGAAGACCTAAATGAAAGATCTCTGCGAGTGAGATCCCAGTAGAAAGAACAGGGCCATCAAAGAAGGAGGTACCTTTCTCTGAATGGAGGAGAGAACTTCCACTTTGACTATGACCCTCTCAGAATAAGATCGAAGTCGGCGAACCCTAAAGGCTTCCATAGCCTTGGCAACTCATGATTAGAGTCTAGGGAGATTACTGACGCCATAAACAAGAGTGTCAAATTGTTAAGTCAACAACAGGAGTCACTGTGTACTTACTCCTCATGTAGGATCTGTCCTTTATGTGTTGTCCAATGTGAAGTAATGCTATAACTAGTACTGAAACAGTATTTTATACTTTGTGTTTCTGTGTGGGTGCAAACTGATGAAATCTTTACTTAGTATATACTAAATCAATCTTCTGTATATAAAGATAATTGAAAATGAATCTTGATGTGAATGGAATGGGAGAGGGAGTGGGGGATGGGAGGGGTGCGAGTGGGAGGGAAATTATTGGGGGGGGGAAGCCATTGTAATCCATAAACTGTACTTTGGAAATTTTTATTTACTAAATAAAAAAATAAAAATAAAAAAAGAAAATACTTTAAATATTTGGAAACTTAAAGGTCACAGTATCTAATACCAGCTTTCTTAAATTCTAATTTTGCTTACAAGTTAGAATTTTGGTGGTGTAGTAGGCAAACGTTCTGCCCGTGGTGCTAGCATCCCATATGGGTGCCGGTTCCTGTCCCAGCTGCACCTCTTCCAATCCAGCTCTCTGCTTATGGTCTGAAAAATCAGTAGAAGATGGCCCAAGTGCTTGGGCCCTTGCACCTGCATGGGAGACCCCAAAGAAACTCCTGCTCCTGGCTTCAGGTCGACCCAACTCTGATCCTTGTGGCCATTTTAGAAGTGAACCAGCAAATGGAAGACCTTTCTCTCTGTCTCTCCCTCTCTCTGTCCATAATTCTACCTCTCAAATAAACAAATACAATTTTTTAAAAAAAGATGCTAGAATTTTATCACTGGAATAAATGTTACCAATTGGTTTCCCTGAAATAACAAAATAATTTTGTTCCTCATTTTCATGATAGGACTATTTCATTTAAGTGTAGTTTGTCAGTCATTCTTTCATGTAAACATGGTGTTCCATAAATAAAAACAGGTATTTCAGCTCATAACTCAATCCTACAAGTGTCCTTTACTGTTTGATATACAACAGAAATTTAGTGACAGTTTTATTGTAAAAAATTTGTTAAAAAGATGAGCACTCGTGTCAACATTTAAAAATTTAATACTATTCACTGATCATCGAGGACAATCTTATGTAAAATTCACTTTTCATTTTTTTAAAACTGCAAGTACTTGATGGTGAAGAATATAACAATTGCAATACACATGGGTGCTTCTGCTTTGATGTGTGCTAAGGCACTGGCAGTTCTTTGATTGCGTTCACATTATCAGTGCTAGTGTCAACACAAAGGAAAAGACAGATGAGGCCTTCATATGATTATAAAAGTAGCTCTGACTTGTAGATTCCTTGAAAGGCTCTTCAAGGTCCTCAAGGATCTATGGAACACACTTAGAAAACTGCTGTGCTAAGATTTATGCAGTCATGTGTCACCTAACGACAGAGATACAGTCTGAGTTGTCAGGTGACTTCATCATTGTTTGAAGATCATAGAGTGCACTTGCATAGCTAGAGGGTCCAGTCTAAAACACACTTGGACTCTCTGGGATATACTGTCATAAAAGCAGTGCATGGCTGGCCATCACGCAGGGCATGCATGTACTTAGATTATGAAAGGGCTTACTGGGATAAAAATTGAGGACGTCCTCAGCTGCGTCAGATCTGCTTAAACTATGCTAGTATTCCCTGTTTTCTCCTCACTGAATTTGCTCCACTTGTGCTGGTGTGTCATAGAGGAGGCTTCAGTAGTCAGGTCTATTTTAGTAAGCCTTCCATTCCGAGGAAGTCAGTCTGAGAGTGATCTCTCAAAAAATCCAACTTTGTTGAAGGTGCTCCAAAACTCACTGGTAAAAAGCTTCTGAAATATTATTTTCTGATAATTACCATTACTGTTGGTCAAGTGGAAGAGAAATTTGGCTTAGTTGAGGCAGCTTGATGACATAATGTGGGTTTTTGTTCAACCTCAACTTGCCTTTGTGCAAAGTTGATGACTGATTTGGTATATACTTTAATAAACTCATTCTCTGATCAAACTATCTGGAGTGCAGGTTTTTTTTTTTTCTTTACAAGTAAGAACCTTATTATATATAATTGTACATTTATTAACACATACAGTTGGGTTTATAGTAAAATCTGAAGTAATTCATTCTAACTATTTACTCATTAACTGAAGCATAATTTTTCTTCTTCCACTGATGGGTAATTTGTGATGTGTGTAGTCTAAAAATTCTACAAGGTTAGAAATGTTCATACCAGCAGTATAGGAGAGTTCCTGTTTTCCTCTAACCTTGCCAATATGGTATACAATTTTTCAATTAGAAAAGTATAAAACAATATATTACAGTACTCACAGTTTATTTAATTGCTAGTTGCTTTCATACTTAAGTATGTTTTATGTTCATATCATGTTATCTCCAGTTGTGTCTTGTCTTGTAGGAACTACATGTATCAAAAATACTAATCATTTGTTCATTGGTTGATTTGACTTTGTTTGTCAACAATTCCTTTTTTATTTTATTTAGATTTATCCTGTATAAAAGCTCCCAATTTTAATCTAAGTAAATATGAACTATTTCACTAGAAGCTATTAATGTCTTGTAAAAAATTTTCCCTATTGCAATGTCATAAAATATTCCTTTTTTCCCCTTAAAATTATCTTCTTTTTCAAAATAGGTCATTAATCCACATGGATAATTTTTAAACAGTGAGAGAATTTTTTTACTGTATTTTCCTTTTGATAACCAATTTATGGATAATTGATATGTTTCTAATATTAGAACATTTAACCCATAAATGTAGTGTAGTTTTACATATTTTAAAATCACAGTGAATGTTAATATTTTCTCCAGAGAAGTGTTATGTCATTTTTAAGACTCATTGTGATACACTTCATATTTTTAATGCTATTATAAATGCTTTATATTTAAAATTTTAATTTTCTGTCCCTTAATGGTATATAGGCCCTTAATTGATTTTTGTGTAGTAATCTTATACCCATCTTTATTATTGTCTTAATTAGTTCTGAATTGTGTTTTGCATTCATATGAGGAAAATACACTTTCTAAGAATATTTATATTTTCTTCTTGTCTTTTCTTTCTGTACTAGCAAGGGATTCCAGTCTTGACTAGAATAAAACATATTGCCTATTTTCTGTTTAAAGTGAATTGTTCTCAATTTTCATCATTAAATATATTTGCTATATATAAAAGAAAAGCTTTTTTCCATAATTAATGATTTCCATTTCTAAAAATGATGTTTCTTGTCTATATGGTCTTGTGTTTTTATATTTTTAATCCTCTTTTTATAACAATTTTTTACATATATTTACTTTGTAATCTCTACTACATGACAGTTTAGTGGTATGCTCTTGCTATTTGTTTTAACTACTTTGTTTTGTGAAAGATGAATCGGTTTTCCTTAATGTTTTGTCATATTAAATACTAGGTTCATCTTTAGCAGAGTGACATGAGGTAAGATCTTATGAAACTTGTTAAAACAAAACTCTTGAGATTGACAGGTCTCTGAAATAAAAGGATTTATTGAGCTATTTCAGATGTTAGCCAGAAAGCAAGCACCTGTAACTGTCAGCGGCAAGGCTGAGTAGCATTAGAAAAAAAGTCTGCCGAATCTAAAAGTCAAAGTATTTGAAAATTAAAATTTTGAGAAAAGAAAGCATGCATTACTGACATTGAACCTACCTTGGTTCTATATAAGAGTGGTGGAGCAAAACAGCAGGCATAGCACTGGGATTGGAGAGGATCTGTAAGAAGCGCTTGCAGATTCTGGACTGGTTAAGGTTGGGGGCACCTTGACTGTTCACCTCCTGGACTTTCAAGTCAAGGATTAAATATATCTTTAAGATGCCAGCTAATTAATTTCTGTTTCCTCCCTTCTCTTCCTCCAGTATCGTAGTTAAATTTAGGATATCTCAGAATTTTTCTCTTTAGAATCATGCTAGGGTGTTGCCTTTCAGAGCAGTTTTATATTTAATATTTCCAGAAGGCCTGGGAGCATTGTAAGCCTGGAGCACTTTTGTTAGTTTAGTCACTTAGATTGTGGGTTATATATTGTGATTCTAATCTTAAAATTTAATGATGAGGGGGCTTTGGTTATAAAATCTAGTTCGGGATACCCACTGCCCTCAACGTGGAACTCTGACATGATGAGCTTCTTCAATGTCTTTCTAAGCCAGCAATGGATAGTTTCCTAGCCCCTCTTTTCTTCCAAGAGTAGGCTCAAAGGTCTAAGATATATGTGAGTTTCCCATTTAAATTCTGTTTCTTCTGTCCACTACCCCATCTCTTGTCTTGTTCTGCACATTGATAAACCTTCAGAAATAACACTCTACTTCTCTTCATTATTCCTAAATCATTGAACCTATACTCAGGTTCTTGTTTCAATTTCTTTCATTTGTGGTGACTGGAGATAGTCCTACTTGGGAGTACTACTATGTTTTTAAAAAGCATTTGCTATATTTATCTAGAACATGTAGGTGTTTTATAATTGAGGCTTTTTGATGTTATCTAATATTGCCTCTTAAATATATAAAACTGTTGCTATTATTAGTTAAAAATTAATCACATTTATAAAAATTATCCAAATTCCATGCTTATCATTACTTTTTACATCCCATTTCTTCTCTATTATTATTTTTTGCAAAGTATATTCATTATTTTAGAACCTTTTGGGGCTTACAGGCAGTCTATTCTTTTAAGTATGAAAAACAAATGGTCATTATTTTTCCTTCAGTTTTGAATGACAGCTTAGCTGCATATTTAATTCTAACTTGACAGTGTATTTTTCCTTAATACTTTACTTTGCAGACATTACTTCATTGTTTTCTGGCATCTATTGTTGCCAATAAAAATCTGCTGTCACTGTAATTGCCATTTTACTATATAATTATAAAAGAGAGTCAAGATATAGAACTGTATTTATAATGTAATTCCAAAGTCCTAAATTTTGATAATGAGTTTCAAAAACAAGGAATACCTACTATCTGAACTCACTCTGTCCCCCAATTTCAGATTGTGAGTGATGAATATTTACATAACTTTCTGGAAGTCAATTTAATAATATATGAAAGGCTTTCAAAAACTTAACCCAATAATTTCATTTTTAAGACATACAAAGAGACTTTTATATATAAACTAATTCATTGCTAGATTTCATGTCAAAAATGGCAACGATATGAAAGTCCAAAATAATTTAATAGAAAATTATCCAGTCTTTAGAATTATAGTTTTGGAGGTTTACTAATTGTATGTAAAGTTATATTTTCCATTCCTAAAATTTCATTCAAAGTATTCAACAATATATTATTAAGACATACAATCAAGGAATAAGTACATGTATATTTCTGGGCATGTATCACTGTAATTTGCTAAGGGTGACTTGCAGACTGGGGTTGTATATAACATTTAGTTTTTTTAATTCTTAAAAAGTGAAAATTCTACACAGTGAAGTGGTATCATTTCCATAATTAAAACAGAGAGAAGCTATCAAAACAGACACACAATAACTCTGCCTACTAAGTAGCTTAGAGTGTAATATTGTTGATCATATCATTAAATTATGACAGTGGGAGTTTAGTTTCTCTACAAATATTTTTTCCTTTAACTGAAATGAATACAGGCTAGCCAGGTGCCCTGATGATATTTTTACTGATGCTAGAAGTATGTGGCCCACAATGTGCCCCCTTTACACAAATAAAAAGCCTGAGTCCCTTTCACTTGTACCATGGTATTTTGTTAGATCTGTTCTTCATTCTCCCAGTTACTAAACTAGTATCTTACCTTCTACCATTAATTCTGTATTGTCTATGGACTGCTTTCTACTTAGATTTGCTTTTCTCTAGGTTGTTTGTTCTTTCCTACAAATAACCTAAGGCAATGCTCCTCCTTGCTAGCCAGCCTATCTATTTCATTCTCTTCATGTTCTATTCCCTTTTTCACCCCTTCTCTTTCACCTAATTTCAGACATTATCATTACAGAAGGGTATATTATGCATGCAACCAAGTTATCAATGAATTTTTTAACTAAACCCTTTCAACAATTAAATTAGAGAGAAATTACTTCATGTTTCTGTATTTTAAAAAATCGCAACATCTTGCACTTTGGAAGTGTTCTGGTGAAATACTCCAATTTTGGTGAAGGATTTCATTTCTATTAACAATATGAAACTTCCCATGTTTTTTGCCACGGTGAACTGATGCAATCCAGGATTTTGTTCTTTTCAAGAAAAGATGGGCAACTTTATAGGAAATCTTAAGGGAGAGTAAAAAAAAAAAAAAAAAGACTTCTTGTATAACAAGTACAGCTTGGATAACTGATAATTTTACATGAGGGTTTTTGAGTCAAAATAAGGAAGAGGATTTTTAAAGCCCCAAATAGCAACCTGAAATCCTTCAAACTGATACGGACACATTTGGATATTAGGAATGCTGTATGATTTCTTTTGAGAACTTGACAAAACTGAATTTTGATATCTCATTTTAAAAATTAATCTGTCTTTGGAGACTAACTAAATTGTATATAAATCTGAGTGCTCTGCACCTGGTATTCAAAAACTGGGTATTATTTTGATATTAATGATAAGATTGGGGATGCAAATTCTGAATTCATGTTTTGGCTTTGCAACTAGTTGTTACACATTCTTCATTTTTCAGGGTGCTTCATTAGAACAAGATTTTAAATATCTATCTTGGCTTTTTATAGCATTTCTGTGATGGGGAAAAGTCAGATAATAAAGCACTCCTGACCCATAATTGTTGTCCAACTAGGACACCCTTGCCTATGAAATTTTATGTAATGAAAACATATTCTTTCCAAATCCAACCATTTTTCCTTCATCAATAAAGCTGTGAAGTGTCTGCCTTGAATATTCAAACATGGATCTTCTTATTGTACCTATTCTCTTACCATCTCTTAGTCAAGGAAGTTTCCTTTAGTTTTCATTTTTCTGCTTCCCAAGTGCTAAGATAACTCAGAAAGCAATGCTCCCAAGGCACCAGGATCATCTTATAATTTGCCTAGCAATGATATTAATAATCCTGACAATAACAGTTAACCTTTTCTGTGTGTAAAGGCTTCAGGCACTGTGCTAAGCAGTTTTATAGGCATTATTTTATTTAATACTCCAAACCAATCCAAGAGATTGATATAATTATCACTTTTATCAAGAGGAGAATAAAAGTCAGTGAGTTTCATTCATTTGTTTAATAAATGTGTATTGAGTACCAAATATATACCAGGTACTGAGCTAGATGGAGTAGGAAAAGCAGTAACCAAGATTCACAATGGTGCTTGTACCATGGGTTTATATTATGGTGGAAGGAAAGACAGAATGCAAGCAAGAAATGTGTATATCTCAGAAAGTATTGAGCAGGGTCACTTTTGTGGCATAGGGGTAAAGCCGCCATCTGTGATGCTGGCATCCCATATGGATGCTGGTTCCAGTCTTGGCTGCTCCATTTCCAATCCAGCTCCCTGCCAATGTACCTGGGGAAGCAGCAGAAGATGGTCCAAGTGTTTTGGCCCCTGTACCTAACTGGGGGACCTAAAAGAAGCTCCTAGTTCCTGGCTTTGGACCAGCCCAGCTCTGGCCATTATGGTCATTTGAGGAGTGAACCAGCTGATGGAAGATCTCTCTCTCTCTCTCTCTCTCTCTCTCTCTCTCTCTCTCTCTCTCTCTCTCTTTATCTCTCTCTCTCCACCCCCTTTCTCTCAGTGAACTCTGCCTTTCAAATACATAAATAAATATTCTTAAAAAGAGAGAGTATTGAACACTCCACAGAGGATTGAAACTGAGTGACTACTTTTAGAAAGAGACTTAGAGAAGATCTTTCTGGGGAAATCATAAAGGAGAAAGCCTACAATATAGGCAGAGATCAGTCCCATGAGGAAGGCCAGGAGAATGTTCTATGCTGAGAGAACTTAAATAGAAAGGTTCTAGTTTGTGCATGTGGAACACAGTAAGGAGGTGATGAGAATGATGGCGAGTTGCAGATAGAATTAAGATACATTTCAGGGATACAACTGATAGTTTCTATTAGAGGTGGGAGTGAGGGAATAAAACGAACCAATGATGATCATGGTGTTTTCTGCATGGTTTAGATGACAGAAGTAGGTTGCATAACAGTTTATTTGGGGAAGATGGAGAGAGGTGGGCAGGTATGGGGGAACAGCATGAATTGCTTTTAAGTGTTATTTTTATTAGGGAAAATAAATCTAACATAAAATTTACCACTTTGCCCATTTTATCATGTTTTTCAGTGTACGTTTCAGTGGCATTAAGTACCTTCACACTGTTGGACAACTACCACTACTATTTATCTCTACAACTTTTTCATCTTCCCAACTCAAACTCCATGTCCATTAACAAGAACAATAGCTTCTTGTCTTCCACTGCCCTCTTCTTCCAGCTCCTGGCAACCCCCATTCTACTTTTTGTCTCTATGAACTTGACTGCTCTAGGGACTTCACATCCATGGAATCATACAGTACTTTTCTTTCGGGGGTTGATTACTTCACTCAGAACAATGTTCTAACATGTGTTGAAATTTCCTTCCTATTTTTTTTCAAATAGACTGAAGGTTCTCAGATTAGCTTAAGGTTCACTGCGAAGTGAAGTAGAAAATGCAGACGGTTCCCACATACCCACTGCCCACCCCGACGCACATCATGCTCAGTCTACATTATTTTACCCCGGAATGGTCCATTTAATACAATCAATGAATTTACATTAGCTGCTACCTTCTAATATCTAATAGTAGCATCAGGACTAACGGGAGATACATTGTGGAGTTACAGCTCGGAGTCAGAGATGCTCTTCAGAGCTAGTGCATTGATGAGATTACTCAGGCAGAGTATGTAAAAGAAAGAAAGAGACCCAGAAAACCAAGGTTTTTTTGTTTGTTTGTTTGTTTGTTTTTGAAGTTCAGTTGAATTTTTTTTTATTTGACAGGCAGAGTTATAGACAGTGAGAGAGAGAGACAGAGAGAAAGGTCTTCCTTCCTTTGGTTCACCCTCCAGATGGCCGCTATGGCTGGTGCTGTGCCGATCTGAAGTCAGGAGCCAGGTGCTTTCTCCTGGTCTCCCATGCGGGTGCAGTCGCCCAAGCACTTGGGCCATCCTCCACTGCCTTTCTGGGCCAAAGCAGAGAGCTGGACTGGAAGAGGAGCAACTGGGACTAGAACCCAGCACCCATATGGGATGCTGGCGCTGCAGGTGGAGGATTAACCAAGTGAGCCACGGTGCCGGCCCCAAGAACCAAGTTTTTGTTTTTCTTTCTTTTTTTTTTTTAAACCCAATTGGTTCACTGCATTTAGAAGGTAAGCAGGGACAAAAGAGACAGCAACAAAGACAGAGGACAGGAAAGGAATGGTAAAAAGGGGAACCCAGAGGAGATAGCCAGGAAAACCAAGTGAAGAAGAGCTTCCAGACAGGTATCATCAACATAGCAGAGGCTGATGAAGTCCATCAAGTAAATTTGCAAGTGAAGTGCAATTGTTTGGGGCAATATGGACAATAATAGTAATCTGGACAAGAGCAAACACAATGGAGCGTTAAAGGCTGATGGTTTGCCTGCATGCATGCAGTTGGTATGTACCAGAATTTCAATGCGAATCTAGGTAGGCTGTCTCAAGCCCACGTGCTTAACCTTGGCATTCATAATGAAACTTCTCAGGGAGACTGTATCATTTAGCAGTGATTACACTCTGAATTGGGAGAGAGTAAGTCATTGTTTTCTTCTGTTCTCAGCACCTGTGAGCGAGGCAGCAGCAGAGGGGAGCAACTGCAGAGGGTTGCAGGCTCCAGCAGAGTCCTTGAATGTCCACATGACTTCCAAGATTGCAAGGCAATGGGATGTGGGTTCCTGCAGCCCATCTCAGAGGAGAAAGGAGATTCCTAGGGTTTTGTTGATGGAGCTTTCTTCTCTCTCATTTTACAGACTCACTTTATCCCTTTTATTTTATCCCTTCTTAGAACTGTGTAGTCAATTCTCTATTAAATTCCTCCTATTGAAATTATCTGGATTCAATGTCAGTATCCCTTGTACACACTGATTTATGCAATAATATAACATAAAAGGATACTATATCTAAAAATAACACAATTTACAATAAATAAAATGATTTCATTGTCTCATGTCTCCTTCCTTTTCCATAAGACTGAGGACATTTTAGATGTGCATCTTTTAGTGTTTTTTTTTTTTTAAAGATTTGTGTATTTATTTGAAGGTATATACAGAGAGAGAGAGAGAGAGAGAGAGGGAGGGAAAGATAAAGAGACAGAGAGAGATCTTCTATACACTGGTTCACTCCAGGTTTCGGCCAGTCTGAAGCCAGGTCCCAGAACCCCATCCATGTCTCCCATGTGGGTGACAAGGGCCCTATTATTTGGGACATCTTTCATTGCTTTCCCATGCAATTTAACAGGAAGTTGGATCATAGGCAGAGTAAGTGAAACTTGATCTGGTGCTCATACCAGATGCCAGTGTCACAAGCTTAATCTTGCCCTGTGCTACAATGCTGATCACTCTTCAGTAGTTTCTCAGTCTGTGGGTTCACTTCAGAGATCAGAGATCAGAGATCAGAAAGATCAGCATGTTGACTGATGACAACTTTCCCAGTGATACAAATGCATCAGGAGATAGAAAATCATTTGGTTCAACTTTTTCACTTATAGTGTTCTTTAAATTAAATTTACATGTTAACGATTCCTAACCACTACAACAGAATTCACATAGTAAAAGATAAAGCAAGAAAACAATGGATGGTTCATGTTCATGTGGAGCCTGACACAATTTCTAGCAAGGTATCTAGGTGCTATCACCCAGTGCGTAGACTTTCCCTGACCTGTAATGCATCACTTAAATAAGGCAATAAAAATAGAAACACAATTTTAATTTTTAGCTTTTAGATGACAACATGCCTGAACTTGGATACCTGATTTATTTCTCATTAGTTCAATGACTTAAGAAATTTTCTTACAGCTTTCATTCCTCATTTCATAACTGTAAAATGGGTCTAATAATTTCTACCAATAGAATTGTTTAGAGACTTACAGAGATATCTGTGTGTCTGATAACTAGTATAATTAATATATTTTCTCAGTTCTAAATTGCCATTGATTTTAAGATACTTACTTGTATTAAATTGCTTTTAGGATTATAAGGTAGTATGAAGAACTCTAATGCAATAAGTTCACATAAAATACAGAAGAAATCATTTAAGTATTATTCAGATTATTTTCTATAATGCTCTTGGAGGAGGGTAAATTAGTAGTCACCTTTCTGGAGACAAGCAGCTTGATTTAATTAACCTTACGTAAGTTTTCCCTCCTTTTATTGAGAATAAATTTTCCTGTAGATTAAGAATCATTAGATCCCTGTGCCAGGGGTTTGGTTTAGCAGCAATCATACTGGAACATCTTGTTCAAGTCAGCTACACTCTGTTTCCTGTTCAGCTTCTTATATGCATACTGGGAGGCAACAGGCGATGTCTCAAGTACTTGGGTCCCTGTCACCCATGTGGGAGATCAGGATGGAATTCCTGGCTTCTGGCTTTAGCCTAGCACAGAACTGGCTGCTAGGGGCATTTGGGCAGTGAACCAGAAGATGAAAGATCTCATTTAGTCTCTCTTTCCTTCTCTCCCATATCTATTTCAAATAAAATAAAAAAATAAATAAATAAAGCACAAAATGCTGTCAGAATTTTTTTTTAAAAAATTACTGGATTTCAATGAGAGCATTAGAAGAGAAGAGGAAGATAGGTATAACATTTGTAATCTTTTGTTTCTCCAGACCCCATCCAATAAAGTAGCCAATACTGAAGCCAGTGCTGTGGTGCAGGGGGTTAACCTGCCATCTACAGTGCCAGCATCCCAAATGGATACCGGTTTGAGTTGTGGTTACTCTACTTTCAATCCAGCTCCCTGATAACAAGCCTGGGAAGACAGCGGAGGATGGCCCAAGTGCTTTGGCCCTGCACCCAAGTGGGAAACTTGGACAAAGCTCCTAGCTCTGCCATAGCCATTGAGGCCATTTGGGGAGTAAACCAGTGGACAGAGGGTTTCTCTGTCTCTCCCTCTCCCTCTGTACTTTTGACTTTCAAATAAATAAATAAATAATCTTACAAAAAACCCATTTGTATTAAAGTAGCTTGATATTATATAAATATAAAGTATTTTGATATAATGCAAGTATAAAACATACACCAGTTTGACCACATAGTAAGAAAGGATCAAGAATATTTTGTTACTAGTTTGCATTGGATAATTATTGAAATAATCATTAATTTTATTTTTAAATTTTTAAAATTATGCTAAAATACACATAACGTAGAATTTACCATTTAAACCATGTTCAAATGTATAGTTCAGTGGCATTTCACTGATGTAGTATTATAATCACCACCATCCAGCCATAGAACTCTTTTCTTGCAAAACAAAATTGCCTGTCCTTTATTTGTGTAAAGATTTATTTATTTATTTATTTGACAGGCAGAGTTACAGAGAGGCCGAGACAGAGGTAGAAAGAGAGAGAGAAGTCTTCCATCCACTGGTTCACTTCCCAGATGGCCATATTGGCTGGAGCTGCACTGACCCAAAGCCAGGAGCCAGGAGCCAGGAGCACTTAATTGAAGTGCTCAACAGTCAAATGTGGATGGACGCTACTATTTTGAACAATGCAAATACAGAACATTTTCACTCATCACTGGAAGTTCTGTCGAATATTGCTGCTCTGGAATATTCAGGTGTATACTGAAGTAACCAAAGAATAACATGGAATTCTGAAACAAGGTCAGTATAGTGGATCAAATAAAACTTTCAGTCAAAAAGGGAAAGCAATAATTAAAATTAATGTGAAAACTTTAAAAAGTATTGTGAAATCTGCAAATTGCATTATTTCTGATAAGTCACCGAAGTAACATCAACAGAGAGCTTCAAATGTTTTTACCATGACATTTTAGACATCACTACCAAATGTACAACACACTACTGTGTACTGTCATCAGTCAGTTAAAACACATGTAAACATATGTCATGCCAGTCATTAAGAAGAAGGGTATAATTACATTTTTAAATGTGGCAAAGCATTTTGAAAGTAGTGTATAATTTTCCAGAGAGGGAACCTTTGTGAACATATCTTTCCTTGAGTGTTTGTACAGCCTGACATCTTCAAGTTTGTTCAAATCAAGAGCCCCACTGTGAATAAGCCAGCTGCAGACAAAAGAAGCAATTTGTTCTTTAGGTGCCATTTCATTGAGAGAACCGAATAGAAGTAACTACAAAGGCACAGAGTCACAGACAGAGAGATCAAGACAGGAGCAGTTACCCTGGATTAGACTGAGGACATGAAAATTAAGGAAGTTCAATTTAAGAAACACATTTTTAATAATTGCTTAGGACCAAGATATAATAAACGTGTAGTTTATCCTATAATGTTGATAACTTGGCACTTTTGAGTCAAGAATGTACAACAGATTTCATAAGTAACTCACAATTTAGTATCTGTATTTTTAAATTTCTGGGTTCATTTTTGTTCACTTCCTATTTTAATGCGAGTTCTCTGTGGGCAGTTACCTTGTCTGGTTTGTTTCTTCCTTATTCCATGCGGGAAGAGCAGCTCTAAACATTGTGATGAACAATGACCACCAGCACTGTTCACATTTGCCTCATTCAACACAGATTTTTGCTAGCACATCATAAGTGCACAATTATACAAAAAAGTTATATTTCTTTCTTTCTTCACTAGGATAAGAGCTTTTTCACCAAATAGATCCCATAGCACTCACTATATAACCTGCATATATGAGTGCCCAATCAATATGTGTTGAATTCAATAGAAGAAGAGAGTGACTTTTCATAGAAGAGTATATAAACTACTCTAACTTTTTCAGAAGGCAAATGGAAATATGAAAATTGTCATCAGTCTAAAGTGAGCCCATAAGGCTAGTAAAATTAAGCATTATTCTTTTAAAAATTGTTTATTTATTTGGCCGGCGCCCTGGCTCAATAGGCTAATCCTCTGCCTGTGGCATCGACACACTGGGTTCTAGTCCCGGTCGGGCACCGGATTCTGTCCCAGTTGCCCCTCTTCCAGGACAGCTCTCTGCTGTGGCTGGGGAAGGCAGTGGAGGATGGCCCAAGCACTTGGGCCCTGCACCCCATGGGTGACCAGGAGGAAGCACCTGGCTCCTGCCTTCGGATCAGTGCGGTGCGCTGGCTGCAGTGCACCGGCTGTGGTGGCCATTGCAGGGTGAACCAATGGCAAAAGGAAGACCTTTCTCTCTGTCTCTCTCTCTCACTGTCCACTCTGCCTGTCAAAAAAAAAAATTGTTTATTTATTTGAAAGGAAGAGTGACAGAGTGAGAGACACAGAGAGAGACTTTTTCTATCCACTGGTTCACTCCCAAAATGGCCATAATAGCCAAGGCGAGGCAAGACTGAAGCCAGGAACTTCATCTGGGTCTAATATGTGGGTGACAGGAGCCCAAGTACCTGGGCCATCATCTGCCACTTTCCTGGTTGTATTAGCAAGAAGCTGGATTAGAAATAGAGCAGCAGAAACTCAAACTGTAACTCTCATAAGAGGTGCTAACATTTCAAACAGTGACTTAATTCACTGGACCACAATGCTGAACCTATAGTAACAAAAGAGAGAAAAAGAGAAAAATATTGTAGAATCCAAAATTTACATAATATTTATCAATCTACAGGCAAAAACTTAGTAGCATCCTTGTACAAGCAAATTCCCTTGGCTTTATCTATCAGGCATTAAGATTTTACCAAGATATATAGGTACAACCCCAAATTTCAAAATACAACTTCAATGTTGCTAGCACTATTTCTGTTCTAACACAAATGGCTCTCTACTGGACATGAAGAATTATTTCTATAAGGATTCCTGTAATCAGAAACCCGTGAATTTTGTATATATAATTGATTTCATGGCTTAGACTTTCCTTGGGAGGTCTGTTTTTTAAAAGTCCTCTAGAAGCACATTTTATTGTCCATAATGATCAAGGTACTTCAATGATGCTTCATCTATATGGATATGCAGTTACTGTGAACAACATTCACGAGGACCTTGTGCAAAGATAAGCAGCTGCATTGTCAATGGCTTAAAGAACTTGGATTATCTTCTAGACCGTCCCTGATGTCTCTTCCATTGCTGTTGCTTTGGCTGTGAGCTATCATCATGGATACCTGTATTTCCGCCATTCAATCTGCAGCTTCTAGATTCATCTGTTTTTATCATATGGATCTGTGCTCGGCAACCTTCAGTGATTCTGCAGAACTTGCAAAATAAATCCCACATGTCTTGGCTTAGATTGAAGATCATGCACAAAACTCTCTCCCTAAAATGTACCTCGTTGCCATCATGGCTAGCATTCAGCTTATTCCTATAATGATTTCCAGTCTCTTCCATCCTTGCTTTTCCTAATTCAATTTATTTGAGTAGAACATGTTACTGAAGCCACTCCACCTACAGAAATTCAACCCACACTTTCAAGCCCATATCTTTTCCTGTAATCACATAAGTAATTGTGATCTCTGTTAATCTCTTCTAAGATCTGTTTACATCATACTCATATAGAGCTTAAAACAGTGTCTAGCTTACAACAGATGCTTATTAATAAAATGGTTATAAACAACCAGATTTTATGTTTATTTTCTACTTTCTTTCCTCTATGGTTGTATGTTCTCAAGAGTGATTACCATCTCTAACTTATGTTTGAACCAGGACAATACTTAATTAAGCTGATGATTACTCATGGTAGTCTTTTGTTAAATAACTTAAATAGTGGCATTTGCTATTCACTGGCAATCAGTTTTAGATTTTCTTCAGTGGCACAGATAGAAAAAATATTTACAAGTTAGCTGTTTATTAACTACGTAGATAGATATGGAATTACTGTTGGCAATAAAATTTGCCCCGTCACCTGTTCTACATACTGGTTTGCCACAACAACTTATTTTTTTGTTCTTGGCTCTATCTATTATTCATCTTATTCAGCTTCTGAATTCTTTATCAACCCTGTTCTCTTTTCTTGACTCATTCCTTGCATTTGATGACGCTGCTTTTTCCCTTCAGAATAGCCTTGGCTCTTTCTCCCCAAAATTGTGGAGAAGAGGCTCAAAATTTTGCCACATTTTCCATGGCTCCAACACTCTACACGCTTTCAGCATCCCCCAATCCTTGCTTTCCTAGTTCCATTCCATCCATAGAGTTCCCAACCAGCTTTAGTCGGCCAGGGAATTGATAAATTTCCTAGAGTCTTTCTTTTCTACAACTCTTATAGAGGGCTATACTTTCTTTGTTTATGTCATAGAAATACAAAGAGGAACAGATCAATGGGTAAGGCAAAGTATGAATTTTAAACCAGAGTTATATAAATCTATGGTATTATTTTAAAATTAAGCTACTAAACATACCCCTGGTAACATATATTCTTCATTTATATTTAGCAAGAAACACATTCACAAAGAATACAATTTTTATCTTACAATTAAATTCTCTGTTTAGTCCATCATAAAATGCTTTAAAATTGGTGTTAGCCAAGGCAGTAATGACAATTAAAGACACTGGGTAAAAAAATCCTTTTCCAAGATAGCTTAATGAGAGAAAGCTTAAACCTCTGACAGAAAGATTTTACTGCATGTGAAAATCCCTCTTACTGGGTCACCATTACTCAAAGAAGGGCCTGCTGAAAATAAGAAATTCACAGTTATCCTGCTGACATGGAGAGAAAGAAAACTTCAAAGCAAACCTTGAAGAAATGATTTTTAAAGCAGTAGAGTTGAGGGTTGACCCGGTAATAGATTTTGAAAGGGTGTTTGGTATCTCTGTGGTAAGTCGGGCTGTCCAACAGACAAGGCTCCGAACCCAAGTACAACCAGGCTGGAGGCGCCTTAATAGCGATATTGATTGACTATAAACAAAGACAGGCGAGAGTAACCAGGAGAGCAGAGAAAAATGTATTTGGGGAAAAAGGTTATTATCCTCCTTCGGGATGACTAATATCACAGCCATAGAGATTCATTTTACAACAAATATTTTTTGAGATCCTACAATGTGGCAGGCCCTGGAAAAAAAGACACATTTCTAACCCTCAAGGCATTTGCAGGCTGGTTTATGTGTTTCATGGAAGTCGGTGGAAGGAGGAAAGAATCCATGGCCTTTATGCAAAAATGAAACCTGTCACTTGAGCATTATCAGTAACCCACACGGTATTGGATTTCTCAAAAAAAGAACTAGACCACACAGAATGACTCTTGTTTCTGTTTTCTTTCTTTTTTTTTCCTCAAAAGAGTTGGGTTAGTTACAACAGTCATTTCACTTTTCTGATTATTTTCCTCTTGTCCACAAGAGGAAAGATGAGAGGAAGGGTGGGGGAAGAGGAAGTAACAAAGATTGCTTCTAACCCTGCTTCCAATTCCAAAGTTTAAATTTGGCTGGGAGTGGACATTTGCCACAAGAGTGCAAGTGATCTCTGGTGACTTCTGTGAGCAGAATGCAAACTCTCCCTCATTCTAATAGCCGCATGTACCTGACCTATTGGTGGAGTCATTTAGGACAAGTAGAGGGTTTGCAAGACTGACATTTTTCTTATCATGTTTATGGGGTCCTGTCTCTGAGAATGCAGAAGCCTTCATCAATGACAAGGTAAGCAGCTCAGCATCAGTGAGGGGGAAAATGGGAAGCAAAGTCCCTTTCCCATTGCTCCTCCTGGGCAAATACTTTCCAAAGAATAGGATTTAATCATAACTACCCAATGTGGAGTAACAATTCTTCACTATGGTTGGGACATTGGCATTCTCCTGATTTATGTGTATACATGTTGTCTTCTAGCCTTAGAGACAGTCTTTGGGCTAATCTACAGTAGCTTTGGCTTTTCCTGAGCAGCACACCATGTGGACTTCAACAAAGAAAGCTAGAACAAAACCAAAACACTTCAGTGAGCCCATCTCCAAAGAGGTAGCCAAGTACATGGCAGACATTTGAGACTCCCCTGTCACTCATCAATTAAAATTTGCTGGAGCACCTTACATAAGGGAGGTAGGGTGGAAGGGCTGAAGTGATAGCAATAGAAACAAATTGATCTTGCACCTAATAGGTGAGAGAGGTAATATACACATGACAAACTCAACATAAAAGTAATTTCAGACAGTGGCAAGTCTATTACACATCACAGATTCACACTTGAATTTGACTCTGGCCACAGCAACTACTCCATGCCAGCTTCAACCAGCTTCACAGAGAAGCACCACTTGCTGGCGCCTCCTCTAGGCCTGCATTGTGAACCTCCCAAAGCCTGCCTGCCCTGGGACTTCTCAGGTCAGCCGCCTAAAAGGAACCTGCTAAGTACTCATTTGCATAACTGGCACCCTTGGACAATAAACGATGCAGTCCTGGGTGACACAAAATAGATATGGTCTCTGGATCATTTCCATAGAAGAAAGTTCTATGATGTGTCTCATTAGGCAGCTCAGGTGATGCTACCAGATTGAAAATGCGTTTATAATATTTGCTTTCTGTCCCTTCCTTACTCTGCTCCCTGTCACTGGTGCCTACTACTTGAGACCACTCCCAAATAAACTGCCTTCAGGCAAGCTTTTGTTTCCTGTTCTGCTCTGTGCTGATACCCATGTTACTGCAGCATACAAAATTCTCACACTTCTGCTGCTTTGCCTATAGATAGAATCATTGTATCAGATCAGAGGATATCCAAAGTTTGGGGGGAGCTGTTGAGGAGGGCTGGAGGAAGAGAGTTCAGAATTGTTTGGCAAGTACAAAATTTCCTAAGTCAAGTGTTTCATATTAAAAATTCATGTGAATTTTCCCTTCCTCTTCACTGTATTTCCATGTGTAATATTTAAAACTTTAATAGTACATTTTTGGGGGTATAATGTTATACTTTTCAGTACATGTATACTGATGAAATTAGGAGAGTTAACATTTTCATTTCCTTATACACTTAAAACAGTGTTTTGATGAATGTACAATAATTGTGGGTACTTGTGGGGTACAGTGTGAATATTTCAGTATGTGTACAGTATGCACTGATCAAATCAGGGAAATTTACATTTCCATTCCCTTATCTTTACTTCACGTTTGGAGCTTTCTAGCTCTTCTAGTGATTCATGTAATACAAGAGGACTTAAAACCTGTGGAAAATAGAATTACAAGTTAAGGCATGTTTCCAATAAAATATTATCTTCATAACACCTCCATAATGACAAGAGTCCTGCAACAGCTTACTGACTGGCCTCACTGTTTCCTGCTTTGCCATGATCTAAATCATGATTCATAGCATTCTGAAATGCAAATCTGATCAAGTCATTTCTTTTTAATTTTTTTTTCAGAGGCAGAGCTCCCATCTGCCAAATCACTCCCCAAATGTCCACAGCAGCGGGGAGTTGGAAATCTAATCCAGGTTTTCCTGCCAATGCAGATTTTGAGGTGCTGGAGCCATGACTTGAACCCACTCTAAAATGGGGCACAGGCATCCTAACCAGTGGCTTAAGCATAGGCCAAACTCCTGCCTTCTCCCCCTTGCTTTAACATTTAGAAGGACTGATGGTCTGATTAAGTCCTGAAGAAGTTCAAACTCCTTAATGTGAGTTATGAAGTCCTGCCTAATCCTAACATGGCTCGCGATTCCCTCCCCAGCCATTTGCTACCTTCTCCCTTACATTTCTCACCCAACTGTAATGAATTCCTTTTGATCCTGTTAACTCTCCATGTTCTCTTGCTTCCAGGCATCTGCTGGTTGTGTTGAATCAGTCTGTAATCCTCACCCACTACTCTTCAATATGCCCTTGTATCAGCTCTTTAAAACTCAGCTGCCTCCTTGGAACATTACTCCCCATCTTTGCCTGGGCTAGATGCCTGCCTGTGTGTTCCTGTTGCATCATAATCTTATTCTTTTACAGCACATTTCACTCTTTTGTTCTTGCATGTAGGTCTGGGTCTCCCAAGGGAAAGAAGCATGGCACAGCAGGCTAGTCCATTGGTGCCTGTTGCCCGGTGCCTCACACAATACTAGGAGCGAAGGTACAGACTATAGAATCAGCAAGCTCAAATATTGTTCCTAAGACCTACTGACTTTCAACTTTTACAAGCTTACAGTCTTAGTTTCTTCATTTGTGTATTTATTGTAGGAAGTAATATCCTGATTATAGGAAGACTAATAATAAATAAATCATGGGGTAGATATTTTGTGCAGTAGTTAAGATGTTGCTTGGGCTGCCCAAACCCAATATTGGAGTGCCTAAGTTTGAGTCCTGGCTCCACTTCCTTTTGCAGTTTCCTGCTGATATACACTCTGGGAGACAGCAGTGATGGCTCAAGTACTGAGTTCCTGCCACTTACATGGGATACCCAGATCACATTTCAGGTTCCTGGCTTTGGCCTGGCTCAGCCCTGGCTGTTGGCATTTGGACAATGAAGCCCTGGCTCAGCCCTGGCATTTGGACAATGAACCCAGCAGATGAAAGATCTGTTTTTGTCTGTCTGTCTCTCTACCTTTCAAATAAAATTAAAATGATTTTTTAAAACATAAGTAATTCATGAAATTTAGCACAATAGCCCAAGACAGTACTTAATAAATAGTAAACTTATTATTTGTTTCCCTTGGGAGCATGCTTTTCAAAGAATGGGATTTAATTGGTTAATTCACAATCAATCATCCAATGTGTGGTAACTATATCAAACAGAACACTTAATGGTGACTGAGAAATCAGGATTTCTCTTTATCTACACATACAGTTGCCTTTCAGCCCTTGCCATAGTCTTCTGTCCAATATTCTATAGCTAGAATAGTCCCTAAGCACAATAATTCTGTCCTTATAATACTACTATTATCATAATTATTCTAATATTCTATTAATTATCATTAGCTACTATTATCCTAATAATCATTATTAGCTACTATTCTACAACTGTTATTATAATATTTCTTATAATCATTAGGTACTGATATAAGAATGAATTGATTGGATAAATGCAAAACAAAAGAAAAAACTTTCATACCCTTTTTCATTTATTAAAGAGCAAAGGAGGTTTTTATTATCTATCCATTGCTTAAGAAATGTAACTTAATAGGTTAATGATACACATAAGATTCAGTGGCATCTAGAAAAATTTTCTTCACTGTTCCATTATCACAAATGCATACACACATGAAGATAAGACTGGCATTTTCTTTGGAATTTTTATAACTAAGTGGATAGTATAATAACCAAACAGAAAGTTATAGCCTAAATGAGGACCCAAACCCCACAAGGATTCTCATGCCCTAACCTTGGTTCCTGTGAATATGTTATGTGGTTAAAGGGGTTGTGCAGATGTGACTGAATTAGAGTGCTTGCCACAGGAGATTATCCTGTGTCATCCAGATGGACCCAATGTATTCACAAGCATTCTTCTAGAAGGCAGGCAGAAGTTAGCACTATCAGACAGAAAAGGCTATGTGATGATGGAAGCTGGAGCCAAAAAGTGGGACCATGAGTTAGAGTGAGGGCAGCCTCTAGAAAGAGAGGAGGCCACAGGAGCTCCTCCTCTGGGGCCTCCAGAAGGAACTAGACCTTCTGTCACCTTGACATTGGCTTTGTAAGACTTGTTAATGTTCTCATCTCCAGAGTGTTAAGACTCCAACCTCTAAAAAATACTGTTCACTGTTTGTGGTGATTTTTTTTGTTAGGAAGTAACCCAAAAATGCATATTTGAGACACACAGAATAGTGACCACAAAGCAATTTACAAAGTATTTTTAGATGATTGAGGATGGAGAGTTTGATAATGCATGAATTATACTCAAGAGACAATTTCTTATGTGAAGAGGACTAGAGATATAATTCTAACTTCTCCTGGAAATTTAAATCAATGGGAAGTGCTAGCATTTTCTTAAATTCCAACATCCATTCACATCCATTTGGATCTGTAACGATGCTGTTGTCAGTACTGTGACTCCATTATATACTTGTGTTTTACAATATGGGGGAATTAGCTTCAACTCATTAATTTTCTTTTCAGAAAGTTTCTGGCTACTGTATATTTATGCCTCCAGTTTAATTCAGAAACAATACTATCACCTCAAAATACTAGCATTTCAATTTTCTTTCAGTCTTAGTTGACTTGGGAGGATTTTTGGAAAGTGTAAATAGCTTAATTTTATGAACACATTTTATTCATGAATAATGTGTATTTATATATTTAACTAATTCTTTGTATATGTGCTTCAATAGAGTGTTATATTTTCTCCAAAACTGTTCTATATATTTATCATCTGATTTCTTTCTTGGCAATTTTTATTGCTCTTATAAATGTCTTTTCATGTTATTTTGTTGTCAGAGGGGTTTGTTGTATTATTCAGTTTGTGGCTATAACAAAATGCCTGAGCAGGTGTATTAGCTCCCAGTTCTGGAGGTTCAAGGGCATGGTGATGTCATTGGTTCAGGTCTGGTGAGTGCCACAATGCTGTGACACATGATGGCAGATGGCAACGGCAGAACATATGTGGGAACAAGTGACTGCATCTTTGTCTAGGAAGCCAGAGACTGGATAGGATCAGGCTCTGGCTATTACAATAATCTTCTATGAGAACTAACTATGTTCCAAAGAGAACTGAGCTCTCCTTGATCCCTTTCGAAAGCAGCACCACACATTGACTTAAACATCTGCTACTAGGCCTCACTTCCCAAAGGGACACTCAAACCATATCCAAACCATAACACAGTTATTCTCTTCTATTGGTTTCCAATTTTGCAAGTTATATTTCCTTTTTTTTCCCATGATAAATTCATCTATTACACAGAACTTTGATTCCTGGGATAATTCAAGTAGACTCTTTCTCTTATATGTGATATACGTTTCCTTTTTACCTTTTGTTTCTAGAGAAATTTGGCCTTCAGAGCTTCTCTCAATTAAAAAAACTCCATTGTTTTCATATGGGTACTATTTCTTTTTTTTAAACTTTTATTTAATAAATAAATTTCCAAATTACAGCTTTTGGATTACAGTGGCTTCCCTGCCCCCCCCCCATAACTTCCCTTCCACCCACAACCCTCCCATCTCCCGCTCCCTCTCCCCTTCCATTCACATCAAGATTCATTTTCAATTCTCTTTATATACAGAAGATCAATTCAGTATATATTAAGTAAAGATTTCAACAGTTTGCAACCATACAGAAACACAAAGTGTAAAGTACTGTTTGAGTACTAGTTATAGCATTAATTCACATTATACAATACAATAAGGACAGAGATGCTACATGGGAGTAAGTGTACAGTGACTCCTGTTATTGACTTAAATATTGACACTCTTGTTTATGGCATCAGTAATCACCCTAGGCTCTTGTCAAGAGTTGCCAAGGCTATGGAAGCCTTTTGAGTTCGCCAACTCCGAACTTATTTAGACAAGGTCATAGTCAAAGTGGAAGTTTTCTCCTCCCTTCAGAGAAAGGTATCTCCTTCTTTGATGGCCCATTCTTTCCACTGGGATCTCACTCGCAGAGATCTTTCATATAGGGTTTTTTTTTTGTTTTTGTTTTTGTTTTTTTTGCCAAAGTGTCTTGGCTTTCAATGCCTAAAATACTCTCATGGGCTCTTCAGCCAGATCCAAATGCTTTAAGGGCTGATTCTGAGGCCAGAGTGCTATTTAGGACATCTGCCATTCTATGAGTCTGCTGTAGATCCCGCTTCCCATGTTGGATCCTTCTCTCCTTTTTAATTTTATCAGTTAGTATTAGCAGACATTAGTCTTGTTTATGTGATCCCTTTGACTCTTAGTCCTATCATTATGATCAATTGTGAACTGAAACTGATCAGTTTGACTAGTGAAATGGCATTGATGTATGCCATCTTGATGGGATTGAATTGGAATCCCCTGACACGTTTCTAATTCTACTGTTTGACGCATGTCCGATTGAGCATGTCCCAAATTGTACATCTCCTCCCTCTCTTATTCCCTCTTTTATATTTAACAGTGATCACTTTTCAGTTAAATTTAAACACTTAAGAATAATTGTGTGTTAATTACAGAGTTCAACCAATATTATTAAGTAGAACAAAAAAATACTAAAAGGGATAAAATATTAAGTTGTTCCTCAACATTCAGGACAAGGGCTGATCAAGTCACTGTTTCTCATAGTGTCCAATTCACTTCAACAGGTTTCCTTTTTGGTGCTCGGTTAGTTGTCACCAATCAGGGAGAACATATGATATTTGTCCCTTTGGGACTGGCTTACTTCACTCAGTATGCTGTGTTCCAGATTCCTCCATCTTGTTGCAAATGACCAGATTTCATTGTTTTTGACTGCTGTATAGTATTCTATAGAGTACATATCCCATAATTTCTTTATCCAGTCTACTGTTGATGGGCATTTGGGTTGATTCCAGGTCTTAGCTATTGTGAATTGAGCTGCAATAAACATTAAGGTGCAGACCGCTTTTTTGTTTGCCAATTTAATTTCCTTTGGGTAAATTCCAAGGAGTGGGATGCCTGGGTTGTATGGTAGGGTTATATTCAGGTTTCTGAGGAATCTCCAAACTGACTTTCATAGTGGCTTAACCAGTTTGCATTCCCACCAACAGTGGGTTAGTGTCCCTCCCCCACCTCCCCCGCATCCTCGCCAGCATCTGTTGTTGGTAGATTTCTGAATGTGAGCCATTGTAATGGGGGTGAGGTGAAACCTCACTGTGGTTTTGATTTGCATTTCCCTGATGGCTAGTGATCCTGAACATTTTTTCATGTGCCTGTTGACCATTTGGATTTCCTCTTTTGAAAAATGCCTATTGAGGTCCTTGGCCCATCTCTCAAGTGGGTTGTTTGTTTTGTTGTTGTGGAGTTTCTTGATCTCTTTGTAGATTCTGGTTATTAATCCTTTATCTGTAGCATAGTTTGCAAATATTTTTTCCCATTCTGTCGGTTGCCTCCTCACTTTCCTGACTGTTTCTTTTGAAGTACAGAAACTTCTCAATTTGATGCAACCCCATTGTTAATTTAGGCTTTGACTGCCTGTGCCTCCGAGGTCTTTTCCAAGATGTCCTTGCCTGTGCCTATATCTTGCAGGGTTTCTCCAATGTTCTCTAATAATTTGATGGTGTCGGGTCGTAGATTTAGATCTTTAATCCATGTTGAGTGGATTTTTGTGTAATGTGATAGGTAGGGGTCTTCATGCTTCTGCACGTGGAAATCCAGTTTTCCCAGCATCCTTTATTGAATAGACTGTCCTTGCTCCAGGCATTGGTTTTAGATCAGATGGGTACAATTTCAAGCATTATGTTTGCCCTCTTAATAATGTATGCTTATGTTATAATGTCTGTGTTCACTTTCACATCCCACTGCTATCCTTCCTTATAGCACAAGTTAGGAGAGGGCTAGACCTGTCTTTTTTCAGTTCTCTAGTAGATCGGGAAGGGCAGAGGTGTCACAGAATACCAGATCCTGTCACCTCTGAATGGTAATTCAGATTTGCAACTTAGTATAAAAAAAACCCACCTTTTTCCGGGATAATCAGATTAAGAAAGGCACAGCTGTGGTCTCAGTCCCAACTACTGAGGACCTCAGTGTGCTTGTACCATTAGTTGGATCAATTTACCATCCCAAGATATTACAGAAGACACCTGCCATATAACCTCACATGACAATGTAACAGTATTTTCAACTTTTATTAATGATTTATTTTTATCTGACTTCATTTCTCTTGCAAAAATATATTTGTGTTACGACACATTTTGGAGTAAATGAAATAAAAAATCTTATTGGGATGCAGATGTTGATTCATTAGCTACTTTCACTAGTAAAGTGACTTTTATACAAACTGGCACCTACCTCTATCTATGCCGATTTGATTTCCCACTGAAGAAAAATCACCAGTGAATGTATGTCATGGAACTTGAACATATTCTCCACAGATAATCAACGCTGGGAATGTTAACTGTAAGTGCCGAAGGCCTGCTCTAGTCACTATAGCTCTCTAGACTTTGAATGACAAAGTAGATAAGATATTTCATGATAAACCCTGTAATGATTCCAGTTCAGACCATTTTTGTAGCTAGAAAAGAGTTTTGAAAGTAAGTTTCATCATTGAAAGTAAAAATCATTAGGTATGCAGAAATAGCTATAGTATAAATAGAATTTGGCCCTTCTGAAAAATTCCTATTCATAAAATAGACCCCCTTTTCACATAGTTGTGAGGAAAATATCTAAATATGGCTTAAGAGTCCAGAGACTAAATAGAAATTGAGAAATACAAGATGGAGGAGATTAGAGACGATTTAGTCTATGCAAGTTCTTATGAAAGTACTGAAGTTTTCCTGTTCACAGACCCCAGTAAACCATTCTTTCCCAATACCTCAACCATTGAGATACGCACAAATGAAGGAGGGTCAAAAGATTTATGGAAAATGTGCCTTGTCTTTCAATTCCATCTGTCTACACTTTTTAAAATCCCTTTGCAGACTTAACGTAGGCCTGGCAGGGAGAGTGTCAAGGTCGATGAAGGAGACAGCCTTCAGAATTCATCTGACTGCATAGGGTCACTGCTCATCTGATTTACTATGTCACAAGAAATAAGTTCTGAAATCTCACATCTAAAGGAAGTAAAAGCATTCCTAGGGGAAGTTTTCCATTGTTCTTGGAAATGACACTACTTATTTTGAACCCTGCTAAGTATGTATATGAACAATATTCTCACATGAATCACCAACAGGATAAGATAGACAGATACTTTGTAATGTCCTTTGGGTCATTCAATAATAAAGCAAATTTAAAGAAGAAAATTTCAATTTTAGACATGCAACCAACTAGTTTTTAAGTCCTGTACAAAATGGAGGCACATACCCTTAACTGACGTGATTGAACACTTTGTCCTGCATTAACAATAGTCCCACAAAGTCCTTAATATGATTTCCTTAATTATGTGTTTAAATGAAAATAGATCTCATTCAACACAAATGAAGAAATTCCCCCACCAAATTAAGTGAGACTGATGGTTATAAGCTCTTGTACGTCTATCCCAGAGCATCCTGTTTCACTGCAGGAAGCCTCATTGTTAGAAGGGAAATTATTACGTAGCAGCAGGTGCACTTTTATTCGGGTGGTAATATCCTTGACTAAGTAGATGGCTGCTTTTTTCTGACGTACCAACCTGACAGCTGCTTCTGTGACCTTTAGTCATCTCTGTGTAGTCAACAGTGATGCTATTTCTTTGACTCCAACATTTCCCATGGTAGTGCTCACCATTGACAGATCTGCATGAATATGTCTTCTTCCACATAAGAAGGAAAAGATGAATCTTGAAGGAAACACTCTTGAGTTGACATTTAAAAAGTAATTTGATTTGAGGAAAAGAAATAATTTTAATTTGTTGCCATATGAGTCTATATCACTCTAGTGAAATTGATAGCAAGGCAAGGGCAAGTTTCACAAAAATATTGATGACTTGTAAAAGACCATGTATGAGTACATCCATAGCTGTAAGGGTGAAGTATATTATAGTAACAAACTTTTCTACATATATGCATGTAAGTGTGCAAACATGAGTACACACACACACATATATACATGTATATATAATGGCCATTTATGAAGAAAATAGAAAATATTAAGAGTTCTTAAGCCTATATATGAATATATGGAAGTTATTTACATATTTATTTCAATTTTCAGCCTATCAATAATAAAAATTTAGAAAATATAATATCTATATTAAAATTTCAAGGTACATACAGTTTACATTAGGATTCCCCCCCTTACATAAGGCTGTAGATTCTAGAACGACAGATACAGATTAAATATAAGGAACACTACTCGCCCAAACAGTTTGCTGCTTTAAAGAGGCTATAGCAAGACATAGCAGGACTGAGGCGCTTGAAACAGCAGTCAAGTACACCTCTTCCCTTTGTTGCCTCCGTGCCTCCTGATTCCGTCTGCTCCCTGCTTCTCTGCAGTCACAGCCAATAACATGCTTGGGATAGAATCGGAACACTTTTCAACTGGAGTCTCCCATATGTTCATTACAGAAAATGTGTTTGCATTTTCACTGCAGCACGCCGCATGTACTGACACTGCCTGACTGTGAATTCATAGCTGGGAGAGAAGAGGGACTGGCAGATGAAGTGAAAGAAAGTTGGTGAGAAGTAGCATTCCAGCCCAAGAGAGTTTCAGAGTTTCACAGGACTTTGGAGCTCTCTGGCAGAGTTCTCATTATAGAATGCCTGGGTTATTGTTTTTATTTCCTTCAGGCCCTTTTCCACATAGGCTTGTCTGTAGTTTGATCAGTTATCGTAGTTACAACGTAGGGCACCCTGCGAGAAAAATGTGACCGATTTCTGGATGACTGAAGTATCATTAAGGAGATTTTCTTTTATTTTTGTCTGGCCACTGACCAATCTTCTTATTTCATGGATACCTGTAGATTCAGTATCAATGGCATATTCTGACTTAACTGTATAATATGTGGGTGGATGGATGGATGGATGAATGGATAGACAATGGATCCATGAACAGATGGGAGGAGAGAGAGAGACTATGGAGGATAGGGAGGGGGAGATATAGAGGGAGAAGGAGAACTATATTTTTAAATTTACTTTTGGCTGATCTCTAGCCCATTACTATAGAACAAATAGAGGAGGTCTATCATACAAAATAAAGGAGAGAACATTAGTTACTCAATCCACATTGTTGTACTGTTTCCAATAGACAGCTGTTTGGGGCTTTGTTACACCTGTCTTCATAAAGTCCATAACATCTATAAATTTTCTAACTTATTCTAATCTGAACTATACCTGCTGCATTATGACAAAGTTTATTTTATTATTGGTAACTAGAGACTTTCCATTGCGGAGTGTATTAGTTTTCTAGGACTACCACAAACTGGGTGACTTGTTACATATTAAATATATTCTCTCAGAGTTCCAGAGACCAGAGGTCTGAAATCAAGGTTTCAGCAGGCTCCCGTTTCCCACGAAGGTTCAAAAGAATTCTTTCTTGCCTCTTCCTAGATTATGGCAATTGCTAGGAATCCTTTGTGTTCCTAGGTTTGCAGATGCAAATAGAACTCCTAATTCCATCTCCACCTCCACAAGGCTATCTTCCTTCTGTGTATGTCTTCATCTTCACATGACCTCTTTATAAGGACACCAGACACTGGATTTAGGGTTTATCTTACTTCTGCAAAGACTCTATTTCCAAATCAGATCACATTCTCAGGTTATGGGTGGGCATGAATTTGGGAGAGATGATCATCAACTTCCTACACCTACCAAGAAATAAGTGCACTTCTTGGTAAGCAGGTTTCTGTTTTGAAGGGTTCAGAGGAAATGCTCTCATATGCAAGACTTAAAAAAAGTGTGTTTTTCTTTTCTTTGAGCTAAGAAGATATTTTCTTTAATCTCATCTTACCCTTCTGTTGATGGGGTTCCATTTTTTTGTTGTTGTTGTTTGTTTGTTTAAGTTGTGAAAGAAAAGTATAGACTGTTTCCAAGAGTGGTCCCATTAATTCTGACTATTCCTTTAGAAATAAAATATATGGTCTGACTCACTTGAGAGATTGGAATTTATGGGGCCAGATTCACCCTTGCACTGTCCTCTGTGAGTGCAAGAAATAAGCCACATCTGGCTGGTTTATTAGTATAAGCAGCATCCCCACTACTCCCTGTCTCTCTTCACACTGTTCCTTCCATGTGTGATGTGCTTTCTCCATCATTGTTTTCAAAATTCTACTGATTCTTTTATGATCCAACTAAAAAGTTTCTCTCCTCACAATTTTCTCTACTCTACGCTACTCAATCTTTCCTGAGATATACCTGATTTCTCCCTCCTCAACCTTCTCATATTTAAGAGGTCAAACTTTGAGCTCAGGTTTTTTGTTTTTTTTTTTTTTTTTTTTTAGTTTAGCTCCTAGTACCACTGTTATCCATCTGTGTGACTTGGGAGAATGTATTTAACCTTTTTTGTACTTTAGTAACTTGGGGATAGTTTTATATGCATCTATAGAAATTGCTTAGTATAATGCTCAGTGCAAGGTAAGAAGTCCATAAGTGTTAGTTCTTTGTTATCATTTTCTTCTTTGTCCTGTGGTTATTTGTGAACCAATGTGCATGCCTCACCACACACAGAACTATTGGAAGCCAGGGGCTGTGCTTTATCTATCTTAGCAAGCCATATGCCATCAAGTAATCGTACAAGCTTGTTATGTAGCTGTGCTCAAAAAATTTTTGCAGATTTGATAGAGAAAGGAAACCTTTTCAGATTTTTGTCTGAACTTTTAACTGATACAACAAGGTTTTTCTTGTTTCTGATGGAGTTCTGGTAGCAAACTTCTTCCTCTACACAGGTTTCACACAAGATGTATGCATCAAGTAGCTTGTGTATTTTTTGATGTATTCATGATAGAATAAGATAATTGCAATATCAACAGGAATAAGTGTTTACCAAACATCTAATTTGTACTAGGCACAGAAAATATGTTATCTCAATTCTTCATCTTCATAGGAATCATGAAATTCTTTTGCTATTTTTTCAGGTTTACAGAAAAGTACAGTAAAGAAGCCCACTGTTACATGGGAGATAAGCCTAAAATCTGAGCTCAGTTTAATCTGACTCTAAATCCATAATTGTCCCCCTCCACTGTGTTGCTGTCTTCCTTTCTTATTATAACATAAAAAATCTTGAGAAGGAGAAATTATCTACTACAATCCCAACTCCTCATTGCAATTGCTGTGTTCATTTTGTATATTATCATCAAGGCTTCTCCATTAGCCTGTCTGTTTTATATAAAGGATAGCATAGTACACACACACATCTGTGACTTGCTTTGCCATCCAAAGTGAATTTTTCACTACATATTTGTCCTGTACCATGCACTGATTATCACAATGTTCATTGTTCTTTAAGTGACAAATTATGTATTCAATCAAATCAAGGTTTTGGTGTGCTGTCCCTAGTCACTGTGAATTGACCTAACTTAGAGGACTGTTCTTTTTCCTTTCAATAAAGGAGAACATAACTACAAGTGGGGACAGGATGATTTTACCCTGTGCTCAGAAGGAATAAGTTCTTATCATCGTTTAAGTAATATTTCAATTTTTTCAGAACTCCGTGTTTTATTCTTCAGTGAAAGGCCAAAATAAAAACCAATCAGATATATCACATGCACAAACACATGTATACACATACTCCATAAAGAGTCAGAAAATTTGAGACAGAAAGGCAGATAGACTAAACAAAAAGGAAGCAATAACTACATATTCTGTTGTCACCTCTATTCTAAACTTAAACAGAAGCAGGAATTGTTAGAATCCCAAAGACCACGTTAATCTCAGTAGCAGGTGATTTCTTGAGTTACTGCTCTGTGACTAAAACTCGCTTCAGTGGGAAAAGATTAGGGAGATTGAGTTCTCCTTTAATTTTTTTTTTTTGACCTTTGATTTAGATTGAATTGGAAAGTGTAAATCAAAAAGAGTTTGAAGACAAAGCCTTTTCCATGGTTGGTAAGAGTCTAAGTTTCATTGTCCTGGGAGATTCAGAGAGAGATGGAGAACTCTTTAGTTACGAGTGAAATCCAGGGGATTCAGAGAGAGAGAGACAGGAATAAAAGAGAAAAGAGGGGTTGATGGCCAAGGAAAGAAAGGAAAAGCTTTTGCATTCGTGGGATATCTGAAGATTAGTGCATCACTTTTGTCCGTTAGTGTGTTTTGGTTCGATAGAGACTGTCTTAACTGCTCATAGGGACTTGTGGTCCACACCATTTTCAGCATGTGTAGTGTATCTCTCCACTGTCACAACTACTCAACACCTACACCTGAACTGTGCTCCTGATGGGGGTATCCTTGAGCTGTTGTTTATTATCCAGTACTATCATCTTTAACTCTTTATCCACAATTCTGAAATAAATGGTAGTCACAATTTACAACTGACTACATCAATTTATCCACACATGCATTTTTGATTTTTAATTTACACTTATTCATTTTGTGACAAATGCATAGTCATTTTAATAAATCTAAGCAATGGAGAAAATAAGAAATCATGGAGTAAGAAATTTCCAATAATCCAACCCCTTAGAAATTGCTTCATTTTGGGGTTGGTGCTGTGGCATGGTAGATTAAACCACTAAATATAATGCTGGCATTCCATATGTGTGCCAGTTTGTGTCCTGGATGCTCCACTTCTGATCCAGCTCCCTGCAAATGCACCTGGAAAAGTGGCAGAGGATGGCCAAAGTACTTGAGCCCATGCACCCATGTAGGAGACCCAGAGGAAGCTGCTGGCTCCTGGCTTCAGCCTGACCCAACCTGGCCATCTGGCCATTGTGGCTACTTGGGGTGCGAACCAGAAAGATGATGGAAGATCTCTCTCTCTCTCTCTCTCTCTCTCTAACTCTGCTTTTTGAATAAATAAAATGAATCTTTGAAAGAAAAAAAAGAAGTTGCCTCATTTTATATGCAATGAAACATCACTCTAAAAGTGTACTCATGGGGTTTTAGAGAAAGATGAACAAGAGGACAGACATAGTCATGCAAAACTGGGATTATTTTATACAGAGTATTTTAAAGAAATATTCATATCACATTTAATTTTCCTGGATATAATGGAAAAAATAGTTAAAAGTGAAAGAATGACTGAAATTATTAAAAATATTTCTTTCCCACTACAGTTATGAGTTCCCAAAATATGTCTATGATTTAGAAAAATGATGATAAAAACAATAGGATGATGTCAACATAAATTTTATAACTGTGTTTTTTAGACAGGATACAATTGTTCTTTCTATGAAGTGAAAAAATTAGCAAGCTTACTCTACTGCATCCTGTCCTCCCCCACTTTAGTTATTTGATAATTGAATATTTTCTTTGTCAAGCTAATAATATTGACTTCCTTCTCTATAACTAAAATTTCCGTGGCTATTAAGACTGTTGAGACTGCAACTGTGATTCTTCCTCCAGTCATACACAGCAACCAGGCCAGGATTCTTTCCCTTCACCCTTCACAAAGGTTTACTGTGATGATGTAATTCATATCCCATCCAATATACCCACTTATGGCATATAATCTAATGGCAAAGAAGATGTGATATTTAGACACCATTATTTTTTTTACACGCAGAGTGGACAGCGAGAGAAAGAGAGAGAGACAGAGAGAAAGGTCTTCCTTTTTTCCATTGGTTCACCCGCCAATGGCCGCTGCAGCCGGCGCACTGCGCTGATCCGAAGCCAGGAGCCAGGTGCTTCTCCTGGTCTCCCATGTGGGTGCAGGGCCCAAGGACTTGGGCCATCCTCCACTGCCTTCCCAGGCCACAGCAGAGAGCTGGACTGGAAGAGGAGCAACCAGGACAGAATCCGGTGCCCTGACCGGGACTAGAACCCGGGGTGCTGGTGCCGCAGGTGGAGGATTAGCGTATTAAGCTGCGGCGCCGGCCTAGACACCAACTTTTGTTGGTTGACCAGGCTGCTCCCGGGGAGTTTCCTCCCCAGAGTTTCAGGCTTGTCAAACACGTGCAGAGCGACATTCCATGGTTAAGAGATAGTCTTTAGGAACAAACGTGCAGGTACCTGCAGGCAGAAGCAGCGTATCTCTTAGAAGCACCAATATCTATAGAATATATATCTCCAGAGGCTTTTTCTCCCACCATTGTCCTGAATGGAGGTTATTGTTTTTCCTCTTTATCTTACTCTTGAAATTTTAGATCTAATATTTTTTGCCAGGATATGTCCTCTTTTCTGCAATATTGCCACACTTTTGTATAAATGGGAGTTTATACTTGTCTTTATCTTCAATGCATGTCTTTATCTTCAATCTGGTTGTATTCTCAATCTGGTTGTATTCTCACTATAAACAACTGAAATAAGTTTCTGTGACATTGTCATACTGATCCATGGTAGATGATCATTGTTTTCTTTTAAAACCATTTTTCTTTGGTTACTTCAGTCAATTTCTTGGAAAAGGATTTGTGAACCAACATACATAGAGTTATTTCCCCATAAAGTTCTTTTTTTTTTTTTAAGATTTATTTATTTTTATTTGAAAGAGTTACACATAGAGAGAAGCAGAGAGGTATTCCATCCACCCATTCACTCCCCAATTGGACGCAATGGCTGGAGCTATGCCGATCTGAAGCCAGGAGCCAGGAGCTAGCTCCCACACAGGTGTAGGGGCCCAAGCACTTGGGCCATCTTCTACTGCTTTCCCAGGCCATAGCAGAGAGATGGAATGGAAGAGAAGCAACCGGGACTCGAATCAGTGCCCATATGGGATGCCGGCTCTGCAGGGGGTAGCTTTACCCAATATGCCACAGTGCTGCCCCCCTCCCCAGGTTCTTAATAGTTGATCAATGCTTGTGTTAATTACTCAGTAGTACCAAGGGAATTGCAAATAGATATAGAATATTGTAAATCAAAGAAGGCTTTCCAAAAGTCAGAATATGCTTTTCAGCATTGTCCAACAAAAATATAATGCAAGCCACAAATAGGAGCTACATTTATAATTTTAACTTTCTTGTATAAAAATAAAAAAAAATTAAACAGGTGAAATTAATTTTAGTAACATGAGTGTTTACTTAAACCTAATATATCAAAATATTATTTCGAGTTGTAATTATATAAAAAAGTATTAATCAAATCATTTATATTTAAAATTTACAGAACATTTCAATTCAGCATACTTTTAATGGCTACATGAAGCTAGTGACTACTATATTGTGCTGTGCTGCTGTATGTAACAGATATGTACACTTTTAGCCCTTGAACTTAGCTTAAATATTATTCTCAATTTAATTATCATACTTTTGACATGGAAGAAAATATATTTAGAGAGATTCATCAAGGACTTCAATGATATAAAATTCATTACCCTCAATCTGGGTATCTGGACCAGTATTACCCAAGTCTCTGCAAGTTTAGATGACTGTCTTTTCCATATTTGCTTCTCTTTTGTGGTAAAAATTGCTAGATGTCTACCAAATATCATTATTTCCTTTTTCTTTTTTGTTTTACATTATACTGTTGGGTGAAAGGAGCGGTCATGTGCTCAACCCCAAACACATTTCCTAACTTCCCTTGTTGATAGGGCTATTCCTAAGACACAATCAGGCCGAGAGTTAAAAGCAGAAATCTAAAGGGAATTTGGAGATAAGTTTCACTTTCCAGAAATAATATCTCATTTCTTGTTCTATATTGCTTTCTTCTTCTACCTGCCAGGAATGCAGATATAAAACTGCAAGTAAGGCTACGATTGTGCAACACTAGGATGACCATCAAAATGGAGCCACACTCTGTGAATCTTGGATAAGAAAGACAGTAACTGAATGTTGATGATGAGGCTTGTGTACCAGCTGTAAACTAAATACTTTTTTACTAAGAAGTGTAAGCCCTTGTCTGATAAATCCATTGAAACAGAATATAATTGTTGACTGATATTCTCACTTCAAATACTATTAAATCACTTCAAGTCAAATAGATTTGTCTTCACTGGTGTGGTTTTAATAATAATAATAATAATAAAAGCTAAGCACTGATAATGAAAACATGGCTAATACTTATTAGTAAGTATGCCAAACACAAGAACAAAAAATAGGAAAAAGAGATGTATATGTTATTTTACCTTTCTGATGTAGATGGTATTCCAAAGAAGTTTTTAAAACTCTATATTTCTGTATACAATTTACTAGAACAAAACATATTTATGTCACCGCATCACTATGATACTGTATTCATGAATGGGGGCACCCATTAATATGGATAAGGAGCTATTTTCTGAGTTGATGATATACAAATTTACCTCAACAAGTTCATTGAGAAATGGAATTAAATAGGTTTATTTTTGTGCAAAATAATTTGAAATCCATGCACAGATTTTTTTCATAATATGCATTTTCCAAGAACTTGTTTAAGAGCCTTGCATTATGAGTTATGAGACCCTGGTTCTTTTCATGGTTCTGTCACATTCTTTAGCAACACAGGTAGCTTCTCTATAACTCAGGACCTCACCTGTAAAGCAAGATTAAGGTAGTGAATCCTGAATTGCTTCATGTCTTTAGCATTCTACAAATCTATGGAAACATTTCTTCCAAGAGACAGGATTCACAGTCTGATTTCATTTGATGTTTGGCCTTTGGGGCTGTGCTAGTTTAAGTCGTTAAATTAAATTTTTGGCAGTCATAGCTCTTGAACATCCACCATTTGCAACTCTGACAACATTCCTTCTGCTACGGAACCTACCCTTTTAGAAGACCCAGCTTATTCAGTATTGCATAAAGCACCTTCATAAAATTTCAAGTGAAAAGGATTTCGAGGAAATCAGCTTTAGTACCTATGTTCTCTTTCAAAAGTTCTTGGAAATTATTTTTAGAGAGCTAAGAAAATAAGGATTATTCATACAATTTGACATTGTGTGCATTGTGTGTGTGTGTGTTTTAAAATACTTGTCTTATTTCTTTAGTTCTGTTTACTATTAAGTATTATTGGAAATTCTACCTCTTTTCAAATGCTTTAAGAAAAAAAAAAAAAAAACCTCCTACAGTCTCTTTCCAATTCTGAAAACTCTTGGCTAAATACTGGCGCTATTTTCAACTTAGAGTAACTGGCAACCTAACATTTTGTAAAGTTCAAGAAGAGCAGAAACTCAGCTTCTAAATATGCCATTCTGTCAGCAGGTTTCAATGAACAGGAAGCAGACAATGAAAGGCAAATGTCTTCAACCCAAATGTTTCTTTCATGTTGAGGGCAGACTCAAATAGAGACTTAATCTTAGCTTTCACATGGTCCTATTGAGAGGCTGATGGCACCCAGTTCCAATCATTCGTCTTTTACCCGTTGGAACAAGATCTGCTATTAAACCTCTGGACTTAACACTATTTTAATACTATTGTTATCAGAAATCATGCATTGTAACTCACAATATACCTTTGAATCATTGCTACAAAGAGACAGCATTGCCAATCTATCAAGTGATTGAGTATAAGGATAGCAGGAAAACAGATCTGTCATGTTGCGAGCCTGATTTCTCTACTTTGTAAAATAGAGATAATAAGAGTCTATACCATGCTGACTTGTTATGATGCACATATAAAATAATATATGTAAAGCACTCAGTTACTTTTTGTATTTGGTCAGTATTAAACAATTGAAAAATATAATATTACTACCATCATTGTCATTCTGGTTTGGAGTAGTAATAATATTCACAGCACTAACATTTCTCAAGTAGCTTCCTTTGGTGATAGTATTAAATACTTCCTTTCTGCTATTACATAAACTAGGTGAGTTCCTAACATCATCCCAAGGAATTCAATTTTAATATTTTATTAATTTTCTGAAATAGTACATCCAGGATCTTTGACAGTAATGATAAAGTTATATTCATCATTTTATTTTCAGTGCTTAATGCATCAATGGTCATTGAAAAACAATCATTTCTGGGTGATGAGCAATAGGAATGCTTTCTGGGAGAGTTGGGGAGGCACTATGCAGCAGCAGGTTAAGCCCCTGCCTGCAGCACCAGCATTCTATATGGGTGCCGGTTCCAGTCCTGGCTGTTCCACTTCCGATCCAGCTCTCTTTTATTGCACCTGGGAAAGCAGAAGAAGATGGCCCAAATCCTTGGGCTCCTGCACCCATATGGGAGACACAGAAGAGGCCACTGGTTCCTGTATTCAGTCTGGCCCAGCCCTGGTCATTGAGGTCATCTTGGGAGTTAACCAGCAGATGGAAGACCTCTTTGTCTCTCCTGTCTCCCTCAGTAAGTCTGACTTTCAGATAAGTAAGTGAATGTTTATATATATATATAAAAGAAATGCTTTCTGGGGAGCAGGAGTCATGGTAAAGTAGATTAAGTTGCTGCTTGTGATGCCTGCTTCATGTCTCAGAGTGCTGGTTTGAGCCCTGGCTACTCTGCTACTGATTCACCTTCCAGCTAATGCACTGTAGAAGGCAGCATATGACGGTTCAAATGCTTGGGACCCTGCCATCCAATTGGGAGACCTGGATGAATTTCCTGTCTCTTGGAAGGAAGAATTTCCTTTCTTTGGACTGACTTTCCCTGGCTGTGGTTGGCATTTGGAGAGTGAACCAGCGGAATAAGATACTTCTTTTTTTTTTCCCCTCTCTTTCTACCCCCCACCCTCCTGTCATTCTGCCTGGCAAGTAGATAGATATTTAAAAATAAATATTTTTTAAAAAGGAAATGCTTTCTGGTAGCAATGGCCTGCATTTTTACTCTATTTCATTAAAAAAAAAAAACACTGATTCTAATGTAACAAAGTGTGAAATGAGATTTTTCATTACTTTAGAACTGAAACAAATCGCTAACTATAGAATAGTAGAGGCCAAATACACTCTCATTCAAAAACAACAACTAAAAATCCTAACTATATCCTGTTGGTATTTATTACATGTGGGAAATCTGACCCTGTGACTATGACTGCCTATCCCCTCTCTGTGAGGAGCACATCCAGAGACTCTGGGGGAATACAGTCAGAGAACTGGGACACAAGTGCTCCCTGGCAGAGTAAGATCCACCCTTCCAAGTACACTATGTAGATGTCAGCAAGCGAATTGCTTGCAGAGACTGTTGTGGGCAAGAAGGCAAAAGAGACACCTCATGTCCCAGTAAGCGTCTACTTAAACAGCAGACTTCCTGAGCTCTCCTCTGTCCTCCATGAAAGAGCAAAAGAACAAACATGCAAAAGGAACTGGAGACAAACTAAAGGGCAAAATTAGGGAGAAGGAAAGAAGCGGACTCCACTATGACCTTATGATAAAGCATGGGAGTTTTCCATTGGCCAAAGAGGTTCCTAGAATGTAGCCCACCTTGAATCATCCCACTGATACCCTACTCTGGAGGACTCTAACAGTAAAAACTGAATACAAGGAGCTTCTCAGTGAACTGGAGCTGAGCAGTACCTGGTGAGTACTAGCAAAAACCTTGACTTGTTGGTGAAATCTTTCCTCTCTAACCCTGACTTCAGAGGGATGAGTAGAAAGAAGCAAAAGAAGTGGAGTAGCCAGAGGGCCTGGAAGAGAGAAACCTTGAATGGAATCCAAGATGGGAGTTTTAAGACTATACTGGAGTTTTCTCCTACTTCAATATTAAACATACCAAGATAGGACTGTTCTTTTTTAAATTTATTTATTTGAAAGTAGAATTATAAAGAGAGACAAGGAGGGACAGGGGTCTTCCATCTTCTGGTTCATTCCCCAAATGGCTGTTATCGCTATGGCTGAGCCATGAGGAAGTGAGGAGCCAAGATCTACATCTGGGTTTTCCACTTGGGTGACAGGGCCCCAAACCTTTAAGCCACCTTTTTCTAAGTTTCCCGGGCCATTAGCAGGGAGCTGGATCAGAAGTGGACCAAATGGGACACAGATGGTTCTCTTATGGGAGGCCAGCATCACAGGCAGTGGCTTTACCTAGAACGCCCAATGTTAGCCCCAGTAATGTAAGACTGTCCTTTTACTAGGAGTCATAGGTTCTTTATGGAACACGTCCCTGCAATATCAAGGGGTAAGTAAAGGAAGCTCAAAACAGTGAGCAGGAGCAGTGATGGGAAACAAAACAACTCTCTTTCTATATACTGCTGTGCAATCAAGGCTGCTCATTATACCAATTACACGAACGACCCTGAAAGGGAGGGAATTAGTGAGGGAGCCATAAAGACAGGTAGGCAGGCAGCTGGGTCAGCGGAACTCAGCTCTTCAGTCCTCCACACCCCTGCCATTATAGAGAGCTAGCAGAAGTGGAGGTTCTGCAGTAAAGCATGACTCTGCCAAGTGCTCTTCCCATTGCCCTGCACCACTTCCCCATCACAAGGGCTTCCAGCTATACTGCACTTTAAAATTAACAAAGCACTTGGATGAACCACTGCTTTGCCAAGAACATTTGGTTGGAAAAAAATCCTGTTCAACAAGGTGTCAAAACAACCATTAAAGATGTTTCTAAGAGCATTATCTTAGCACTGCAGGGAGTCAGCATGAGGTAGAGAAAATACAGACTTGGGAATCTAGAGGCTTAAGTCCTGGTCATAGCTCAGTGAGGAGCTTTGAAAAATGAGCATGGCATTTGGAGTCAGATTGAGATTCCAACTCTGCCTCCACTATTTAGCAGCTGTGTGACCTACGGCACAATTCTTAACCTCTTTAATCCTCAATTTCTTCATGCATAAAATGGAAAAATGCCACCTACTTCCTAGGATTGCTGGGAGGCATAATGAGAAAATATAAAAGCCCGGGAATGTGTCTGAAACCCAACAGGGGTCCAATAAGTATGAATTTTATCAAATCACCCATCAGTACATTTTTCCGCTCTGTTGACCTAAGAGAACACTGATGATGCAATACAATAATATATCTGAGAAAAACTCTTTAAAGTGAAAGTTACTTTAAAATATTTCTTTTTCTTGTTCTTGTCCTGAATGATATCTTTCTCTGAACTATGGGAGCAAAGAGCAAAGAGAAGACAAAGAAATTACTTCTTGTCTTTGTAGAAAATAAATTTTAATCTCTCAGAACCAATTTGTTGCACATTCTGCGGCTGAAGTTTTTTTTTTTTTTTTAGTATTTTCATATATCATTTTTCTGGATTACAAAAGACATACACAGTCATTGCAGAAAATGGGGAGACAATTAAGAAGTATTTCATTTTAGCTCTTTCTATGCAAGAATCTTTTGAAGAATGGGCTTATTATGTATATACAGTTATTTTAAAATTTATTTATTTATATTAAAGGCAAAGTTACAGAGAAACAGGGTGTGTGGGGGACAGAGAGAGAGAAAGAAAGAGAGGTCTTCCATCCACTGGTTCACTCCCCAAATGGCTGCAATGGCTAGAGCCGGGCTGATCTGAAGCCAGGAGCTAGGAGCTTCTTCCGGGTCGCCCATGTGGGTGCAGGGACCCAAGGACTTGGGCCACCTTCTACTGCTTTCCCAGGCCATAGCAGAGAGTTGGATCGGAAGTGGAGCAGCCGGGACATGAATCAGCACCCAAATGGGATGCTGGCAGTGTAGGTGGCAGCTTTACCAGCTATGCCACAGTGCTGGACCATGTATATACAGTTTTATAAGATGTATTTTCATGAAGGGGCCATCAAAGAATGGTGTACTTTTCTCTGAAGGGAAGAGATAACTTCCACTTTGCTTATGGCCCTCTCTAAATACTGATGGAGTCTGAGGACTCAAGAGGCTTCCATAGCCTTGGCAGCTCATGACAAAAGCCTCGGGTGATCCCTGACATCATACATAAGAGTGTCAGCTGTTAAATCAACAACAGGAGTCACTGTGTACTTGCTCCAATGTAGGGCCTCTGTCTTTAATGAGCTGTACTATGAGAATTAACAGTAAAACTTGTCTACAAACAGTGCTTTATACTTTGTGTGTCTGTGTGGGTGCAAACTGTTGAAATCTTTACTTAGTATAGAGTGATTTTCTTTACATAAAGATACTTGAAAATGAATCTTAATGAAGAATGGGATGGGAGAGGGAGTAGGAGGTGGGACGGTTTGGGGGTGAGAGGGTGGTTATGGGGGAAAGAACCACTAATTCCAGAAGCTTTACCTATGAAATTTATATTTATTAAATAAAAACTTTCTTAAAAAAGTTGTATTTTCATTTTAATACCATGTAGTGGGATTTTTAAATTAATTATCTGAAACTCATTGAATATCTGAACTAGTAAACAATAAAAAGAACTTTAATTTATTAACAAGTAATACAGAATGTAAAGTTTCTTAAAGGTATTTATTAATTATGAATATGTGATAGCTACAGAACGTGATGTGAAATGAGTATGCGCAGTTTGTAGGAATATAATAAACCAAACATGTAAGTAGTCATTACTAAGATTCAGGAATAGGCCGGCGCCGTGGCTTAACAGGCTAATCCTCCACCTTGCGGCGCCGGCACACCAGGTTCTATTCCCGGTCGGGGCACCGATCCTGTCCCGGTTGCCCCTCTTCCAGGCCAGCTCTCTGCTGTGGCCAGGGAGTGCAGTGGAGGATGGCCCAAGTCCTTGGGCCCTGCATCCCATGGGAGACCAGGAGAAGCACCTGGCTCCTGCCATCGGATCAGCGCGGTGCGCCGGCCGCAGCGTGCCTACCGCGGCGGCCATTGGAGGGTGAACCAACGGCAAAAAGGAAGACCTTTCTCTCTGTCTCCCTCTACTGTCCACTCTGCCTGTCCAAAAAAAAAAGATTCAGGAATAGAACATTTCTAGTTCCTTAGAAGCCTACTTGAGCATTTTCTCTCCACTGCATCTTTCTGCCAACAAACCTCAACAAGCTCCCTCTGTCCTCAAGCACGATGCTCAGAACACTTAACAACTATCCTGATGTGTTATTTGTCATTGCCAAGGGTGTTTTCTACTCATGCAGGGTCTGAGACTCCAGTAGGCACCAGGGCAGGGATGTTTCCCACTTCTCCTGTTTTTTGATTTTGCTTGTTATTTTCACTCCATATCATTTATTTAAACTTAATATTTAATTGAATTGAACAAACTTTACCCTTCTTTGGTATAACTATAAAGGTTTTTCTCAATATCAAGGCTATCAAGGAATCCATTGATGTCTCCTTGGAGTACTTATGTTATTTCCTGCATTTCAATTTATGATTGAATAGTAGTTCATTCTGGAGTATGATGTGAAGCATGGATCTATTTTTCTCTTTTTGTTAGTGACTAGGATGGTACCTTCATTAAAGTAAGTGGAATGGGCCCATTTCTATATCTTCCTTTATGTTCATCATTATGTTTGTCTATTCATGTACCAGTACTACACAGATAAGTTTATCTCTTGAGTTTATCTCTTGAGACTTACTTGTAATTTTGTCTGTTTCATGTTAACTTTTTATATAAGAATTTTCTCACTACCTTAAGATTTTTCATCCATTATGTCTTAGAAATGGTTATAATTTGTAAATACTAAAGCTATTGCTTTACTGTTAACTTTATAGTATGCTGCTTAGTGATTTATTTAATATTTCTGTTAATTTTGGCATAACGCTCTTCTAGTTTTTTATATCCCTAATAATTTATATAGTAGCAAACATAGCTGCTATTCTTTATAGAGTTAGGCAGTGAGAGAGAGAGAGAGAGAGAGAGAGAGAGAAAGATCTTCCTTCTGTTGGTTCACCCCCCAAATGGCTGCTACGGCCAGAGCTATGCCAATTGGAAGCCAGGAGCCAGTTGCTTCTTCCTGGTCTCCCATGTGGGTGCAGGGGTCCAAGCACCTGGGCCATCCTCTACTGCTTTCCCGCGCCACAACAGAGAGCTGGACTGGAAGAGGAGCAACTGGGATTAGAACCTGGCACCCATATGGGATGTCGGCGTGGCAGGCGGAGGATAAACCAAGTGAGCCACAGCGCTGGCCCCTACATAGCTGCTATTCTTCCCATTTGTTGACTTAGGAAAATGTTTTTAATGTTTTCTCATTAAATTACATACTGGCTTTAGAATTGATAAAGTTATCATACACATATACTCACAAATCTGAAGGCCAATTTTAAATGTATATGAAGTTAAAACTTTAAATGAAACTTTATCAAATAGAATTCACCAACACATTGAAAAATAATGCACTGTGAACAAGTGGGTTGTTTTTAGAAACATAGGAATGGTTCAGATACAGAACTTTCTATGATGAATTTACCATACTTATGACTAAAACAGAAGTCATATGTTTATTTCTCCAGATGCTGAGAGATGAGAGTCTATTAAAATTCAACAAAATTTCCTGATAGAAAATTCTAAAAATAATTAAAATAGGAATTTATGAATACTAGTTTAACATGATTAATTTATCCATACTGATAATTATATTCATAGCTAGGTACCTTGAAAATAGAAAAATAAAACTGAGCTCTTAAGGGGAAAATACTAGTTCTCAATGGAGAAATGCATGCACATGTCCTTGGAGTCAAGAGTCATTGTGTTAAAGTCTTAGCCAATGCAATCAGACAAACGTTATGCAGTTATTCAGGTCAGAACAAGTTGGACTTATGGAAATATACATACATAATTTTAACTCTGTCACTTGTGGATTGGTTATGGGCTGGATTTGTTGTGAAACTAAAGGACAATCCACCATTAACGGCTCTGAGTGATGATTGATTCTGGGCATCAAATCACTTGGGGAGCATCCACATGTATATAGGTATAATAGATCCCATTTATCTAGATATACAGATTTCCAGGCCTGATTACTGACATTTCACAAGTAGGTCTAGGACACTGACTTGGAAGTTGTATATTTCAATATTTCTATATGGTTTTAGACATTATTATTTTACAAGGCTTTATTTATAAGTTTATTCATATCTTTATTTTCTTCCTTGTTTCAGATGAATTTAGAATGACTTACTGAAAAAAAAAAGTAAAGGAAGGTAAATTTCAATAAAATATAAAAATCAAAAGTAAGAAAGGTGAATGTTGTTAGAGATGAAGCTAGTATGAAACAGTCCACATCAGTGGGCTAGAAACACTAGACACAAAGCCATTCCAAATATGTCCCATGAAGTTAATTATGTGTAAACTCTCTGTTTCTCTACCATTGGTAGCATTTGTGTGTGCACAAAATCATTTATAATAAACACCCATGACTGTCTAGGGAGAGATAATACAAATTCTTCACACATCTGGAGGAGTGCATGTCCAAAAGACTGGTGTGAATAATGAAACCCCGCTCTTTTACAGTGGTCTGGGGCCTATGTTGTGGGCATAGCACCTGAGGTTTTTATACATTTAACGTTTTTAGTGCTTGTCCAAAGTGTTATCTAGTTCATCTGGACCACCTGTATCTGTAGATCTTGATGTATTATCTACACTTTCCTGATACTGCAAAAAATTAATGGAAGGTTAAACAGCAAACACACTTATAACACACTTACACCAAAACAATTACAATACAAATAGAAAAAGCAATCAGAACTCATAAAAGTAGAGGAACTCAGACAAATTTGCTAGACAATTCTTACACAGTTTTGACTGTAATTGATTATTACATTTAGATTTTCACTGATTATCCAATAATCCTAAAAGAGAAATGTGGTAGAGACTGTTCTTCTCTGATATAAAGAAAAACACAGAATTCCTTCATGACAGCCTTTTTCCTTACTATTAAATTCTAAGAGGCATTTATTAAACAGAGCTATCTGTGAATAGTATTGAGTCATAAATCCACAATCTTTACCAGGAGAATAGTTTTTATTGCACTGGCTTATAGTTCTTGATAGATGCGTTTTTCTCACCTAGATTAAGAGCTCTGTGAGAATTGTGATAGTCTTCTCATCTTATTCGGCACTTTTGTTAATATAATAGGCACTAAGAAAGGTTTATCCCATGAATCAATGAATGAACAAATGATGAATGAATAGGTAAACAAACAATACTTTGCCCAACTAATTGCATGTCTTGACTGTCATGCAAAGCACCGGGCTTGGGTAGTTATTTAGTGGCTCGTGTACTCAACAAATATTTATTGAGCATCTACTACATGCCAAACACTGTTTTGGTACAAGCATATGGATAATAAGCAAAAGAGATTAAAAAAAAACCAAAGTCTGTCCATCATAGTATTTATATTTTATACTAGGGGAAAACATTAAGATAAACAATATGGTACATGGTAAGAAATGTCTTGGGGCCAGTGCCATGGCTCACTTGGTTAATCCTCCACCTGCCGTGCCAGCATCCCATAAGGGTACCGGGTTCTAATCCCAGATGCTCCTCTTCCAGTCCAGCTCTCTGCTTTGGCCCAGAAAGGCAGTGGAGGATGGCCCAGGTGCTTGGGCCCCTGCACCCACATGGGAGACCAGGAGGAAGCACCTGGCTCCTGGCTTCGGATCGGCGCAGCACCAGCCGTAGCAGCCATTTGGAGGGTGAACCAACAGAAGGAAGACCTTTCTCTCTGTCTCTCTCTCTCACTGTCTAACTCTGCCTGTCAAATTAAAAAAAAAAAAAAGAAATATCTTGGAGATGGGGGAAAAAAAAAACTAACAATGCATTAAAGAAGCATAAAGAGCCCTGGGTTCTGTGTAAGTATGTGCTTATGTGTCTGGCCACAGGCATGTGTGTGTGTGTGTGTGTGTGAGAGAGAGAGAGAGAGAGAGAGAGAGAGAGAGAAAGGGATATCTTTGGCATCCTGGCTTTGTATAGTAACTTCTTTTTTTTGACAGGCAGAGTGGAGAGTGGACAGTGAGAGAGAGAGAGAGAGAGAGAGAGAGAGAGAGAAAGGTCTTCCTTTTGCAGTTGGTTCACCCTCCAATGGCCGCCGCGGCCGGTGCACCGCGCTGATCCGAAGGCAGGAGCCAGGTGCTTATCCTGGTCTCCCATGCAGGTGCAGGGCCCAAGGACTTGGGCCATCCTCCACTGCCTTCCCGGGCCACAGCAGAGAGCTGGCCTGGAAGAGGGGCAACCGGGACAGAATCCGGTGCCCCAACCGGGACTAGAACCCGGTGTGCCGGCGCCGCAGGTGGAGGATTAGCCTAGTGAGCCGTGGCGCTGGCCTATGGTAACTTCTATAAAGAGGAATTAAAAACCACAGTGTGCTAGCCCCAATGGTGTCAGGCAGGTAATGGTATTGAGCAGAAAATTTGGGGGACAAAAGGAGGTTAAACTTATCTCTAGAAACATACAGAAATATAGGCTTTTGTCTCCCTGTGTTTCGCTGCATGAGTGGTGGGTGTATTCAAATTATTCCAAGGAAGTTAAGCACACATACTTGGGGGAGGGAACTGGGGATGAGGAGAAGGCTAGGAGGAAGAAGCAATTCTCATGCACGCTGGGGCCTGTGAACAGCAAAGAGCGTGACAACAGCAATGCTTCCCAGGAAAGAACTCAAGAATTAATTTCCAATTGGAAGTCTAGGTGTAATTTAGGTAGGCAAAAAGTAATTTCCTCAGTTGGATTTGGGCCAGGGCATTGGAATTAACACCTCATCTCTTGCAAAAATTGCCAGGGGATCTCTACTAATCATCAGAGAGCAAGGCCTTAGATTTATAGCTTCAGTGCGGGCTGGTATCTTCAGAGGGCAGCACCACTTAGCACTCAGAGCAGACGCTGGGTGATGAATGACACCTTAATGCCACTTACTGATTTACATGCCCTGTGTGCTCCCAGAAGCACCTGCATTTCTCCAAGAGCACTCCTGTGCCTAAGGACGGTTGCCCCATTAATTTTTTTCTCTTACTGCATTCCATCTTTATTCACTTCATAGTATTTGTCATCTTCCAAAATTCTTTCTGTGTTATTGTTTAAAACCCTTCCCTTCCCTATACAGGATCAGAGTTACTATAGGCAAAGGAGCTTTATATATTTTTACTAGTTTGGTCCCAATATTTAGGACGGTAATTAGGGAAGTAAGGAGTGAAGGGCAGATCCTTAATAATCATGGAGCAAAGGAGGAGAATGGCCACAGTGATTCACTTGAGCCCTGGTAGCCCGAGTAGCTGGGGCCAACATATACTTTGCTAGGAAAACTCTCAGCTCCTGGCAATGCCATAAGCTGCAAAAGTTGTTTTTAGTGACTTTCCCTATCCGTCCCTACTTCCCACCTTTCTAGGTCTAACCTCATCTGCCCAGGGGCACTGCTCTCAGTTATAATCAATCACAACAGAGGAAGATTATGGTGTAAGGATCTCATGAGATAGAACAAACTAAAACAGCTCAAACAATGCCTAATTTCTAATAAATAGCAATGCGTTCCCCCTTTCTCTCTACTAGGCATGATGACATTTGATATAAACATTAAATAACATTTGGAAAAATTTAGCATGTTTTAATATCACTAATTTAAAAGTTGAAAAATCAAACATGGGAAAGATGTGGACTGACAGAGTATGAGTGGGATGGAGGGTGTGCCTAGTTCATGAAAGCTGATAGGGTACAGCTGACTGAGGTGTAGAATATGACCCAGAAAATCAAGAAATCACAAACAAGAATGTGATAGCTGGTGATGGTGGGAAGTGTGGCAGGGAAAGGATAGGAATATGGAAAATGCAATGGTTATATTTTATTTGGGGCTTATGGAGTCACAGAAAATAGACTGCCTTGGGGCCGGTGCTGTGGCTCACTTGGCTAATCCTCTGCCTGTGACTCCGGCATCCCATATGGGTGCCAGGTTCTAGTCCCGGTTGCTCCTCTTCCACTACAGCTCTCTGCTGTGGCCCGGGAAGGCAGAGGAGGATGGCCCAAGTGCTTGGGCGCCTGCACCCACGTGGGAGACCAGGAGGAAGCACCTGGTTCCTGGCTTTGGATCCGCACAGTGCCGGCTGTAGCGGCCATTTGTGGGGTGAACCAACGGAAGGAAGACCTTTCTTTCTGTCTTTCTCTCTCTCTCACTGTCTAACTCTATCTGTCAAAAAAAAAAAAAAAAAAAAAAGAAAAGAAAATAGGCTGCCTTTAGTCAGAATGCACACTCTTCATTTTATCAAGAAATCTACCACCTTTCCACAGATTTCCACTTCTTCCAGTTCCCTGATATCATTTCAGATCACAACCACATAACTTAGGAGTAGTGCAATGGTAAAGAAGCAAGACTTGCTGTATTAACATCCAGGAGTCCTTGAAATCTCAGGTGGTGAAGCAGTAAGACAAAATCTATTCTGGCCAATTACTCATGTAACAGCTTCTACCTCCATTGCTGAGAGTTCTGGAGCAATGTCATGCTATTTTTTCCAGGGGTTGATTCCTAATATCTCCACTACCTCTATTCTGTCTAAATGGAATATCTAATTTGACTCTTTCCTTTTTATTTTTTTAATTTATTTTGAAAAGGAGAAACACACACACACACACACATGTTGATTCATGCTCCAACAGAGCTATCATTTTCATAATGCCCACAACAGCCAACAGCCAGGACTGGGCTAGTCCAAAGCCAGGAGCCCGGACTTGAACTCAGTCTTGGTCAAGTATTTGAGCTTCTGTCTCTCAACGTGCACATTAGAAAGCTGCTGGAATCAAAGCAGAGCCAGTGACTGTTCTAACTAGTATCTTAACCACTGTTTCAAAAACCTGTCCTGCTTTCTCCCTCACAAAAAAACTGCTAATATCAGGTAGATTCTAACATATTTAATGGGACATCACAGTAGACATTTTTCAGAGAATGGGATATGAGGTAGTTAGTCTCTTTGACCAAACTTTCTTTAGCCCTTGGACTGCTTCTTTAGAAAAGAGAATGGTCACATGCCAGTTTTATGAGTCATAGAACATCCAAATAACAAAGCTCATCACACTAGGGAATTTAACTGGGGCAATTTAATATGGGTAATCTGTTTCTAGGCATTAGAGGAATTGAAGATCGACCCAAAGAACAGGAAGTGACACAGAGATTAGCAACTGCTGGGAGCTGCTATCATCTTGAGGACTGGAAGTAAGGGTGGTGTGACCAGAGCTCAGGGTTCTGAATAAATGTTGGACCCATGGTAGACTTGTGGGGTAGGCTACAAGGTGGAACACAGGGGTAGGATGCTACAATCATTGGTGAATATATGCCTGAAGCAGAGAGGAGACAAACCTAATTTATACTTTCTACCTGCTTTCCACTCTCCAATCAGGGCTTCTTGTTGCCCTAAAGGAATCAGAAACTAGTTGTACCCCACAGCGGGAGTGGTAGTTTGCAGGGATCAGATTCCTGGGATACAGTGAAAGAGCAGGAAATGGATGTGCAAAACACCAGTTCTCATAACAGCACAGGAGAGAGCTAAAACCTTGGCTCCCATTCATCAGAGCATAGTTTGCCCACAATTGGCAGCTCCATCACCCCACCCTGCAGGCTCTCTTATTTTTGTTTATTTGTTTTCATATATAAGATACTCTTATGGGGACAATGTCAGCGTGATATTGCCATCATACTTTAAAGTTTCCTTTTCACACAAGTGAAAGCATTCAAGGCCATTCTATCTAGATGGGTGGTTTCTTTCACTGCCAATTTAAAATTATTTCCATAAATATAGATGTATTTGCAACCAAGGAAGAAAAGAAAAGGAATAAATGTAAGAAGAGAGTGGAGTGCTAACACAAACCAGAAATCCATTACAGTGTACTTTGCAAATACTGAAGGTAATTAAAGACTTTTAAGGGCAACTACAGTATTATTTACTTGACAGTGGAACTCTTACAGGCTATTATGTAAATACACATTGAGTACATTTTAAAAGTGCATACTATTTACTATTCATAAGTGTTGTTAATATGTATTTCATTTAACCCTAAGGAGCCATTTCAGTCTTTTGTGTGAATTTACATTTATGAATGTTTTTATAAAATGCATATTATTTACCCAATAGGCAGTTCTGTCATAAGAAATGCTAGCACTGATTGCCAATTTAACTTCACATGAGTTTTCATGCAATTGTTCCTCAGGTCTGCCTGTGTTGTTGGGCATCCCTAAATAGCCCTTCCTTTCAGAATTCTAAAAGTCAAGACCCATGAGCTGTTCAAATGAAGGAATTTTCCAATCTGTGGTAGTGGTTCTGGGGATTTTAGTATCACATAAAAAGAGGCCAGGACATGCCTCATCCTAGAAAATAAAGTTTCTGCAGTAAAGATGACAGTCTATAAAGTATCTGTGTGTAATCACCTTGTTTACTCTGTGCACTGAAGTCAACATCGACAAAATAAAGATGAGCCAGCTCCCAGATCCAGAGTGGGACCTTAAGAAGTGAATTTCCTTCCTTCCCCCCCTTCCCACTTTCCTCTTTTCTCTCCCCACTCCCCCTTCCTCCCTCCCTTCCTCCTGTAATGGGATAGAATCCTTCCTACTCCAGTCATTTTCACGGAGACATCAGTTTGCCCTCCCCACAAACCATATGCAGAATTTGCAAAGGGAATAGGCTTCCCTGCCAACACACACAGCATATGCAGAATTTACAAATGGAATCCGTTTCATGACTTCTGTAACTCTCAGTTAGATCAAAGGCATAAGCAGAGATCAGGAAAAAAAAACGAGAGAACAAACTAGTGAAAAGATTTCTTTGGAGACACTCTCTAGGCTGAAAGTTCCTATTTTATCCTTGAGGGCAACACACAGAAAGCTTTGAAATTTGTTCCTACGTGAGATACAGACACTTGATGATAGTCTTATGACAAAAAAAAAAAAAAAGCTAACGTACAATAGGGACTAAAATCTGATTCCCATGCAGAAATTTTACAGGGCAAGAAAACCCTGAACTGCCTTGGTGGGGGTCCAGGAGACTTTTGCTGTCACTGAGCTGTTCTGCAATCTGGAGTTTCTCAGGAGCGTGGTGTGGTGACGTATCCTACTTATCTGATTTGGCTTGTGCTGCAAAGAGGGTAGTCTGGACCCTACTGAAAATGCAGGAGGTGTAAAATTGGATTCCTAGGAGCCAGGAGAGGAATCTTAAGCAACCAATCACACTACAAATGGATCTTCCCAAGGTCAAGGATGAGAGAGAGCTCCAGTGAAGGGAGCCATTGAGGAAACCAGGATTGTGTCACACAAAAGTCAATTTTAACCTTTCCAGGTCCAAGGAGCTAGAATACACTTAGTGAAATAAAAATGGATCCCCTCACCTCTTGGCTCTCCTTTTTTGATCTTGGAAGATAGGAAATAGTAACTAGGACAAATTGAAGGATTATAAGAGAGCATAAAGTCTTGCACTTTAAATTGTCTGTTGTAGATTTTAAAGTTTTAAAAGGTACTTTAAAAGTTTACAGAAAACAGAATTGGAAAATAAATTCATTTTGGTACAAAACTGTTTTGAAATTCACACATATAATGGAACTTCAAAGAATTCAAGAAAATTGTATGTTATGAAAAAACTATGCATGGATTTCAAATGATTTTTGCAACAAAATAAACTTACCTTTTAACTCCATTTCCACCAACATTGTGAAATCTGCTCATATCTTTCCCTTGTCTAGACATATGTCCTTGGAATTCAGTCTTACAAATACTCTCATCAACCCTTGCCAACTGTTTATTCATACTTTCATTTTAGATTGACAGATTATTGACTTATTTTGGTCAAGTTTAGAAAATGCTTCTGTATTTGCACATATGGAGTTCTCCTTCTCTTGATATAAAATCCTGTCACCATCACCCTGTTAACAAGCCTGGGTTAATCAGTTGGATGATGAGAAATACATATCTCACCATATCAGTCAATTGCTAGTCAAGTAGTGGGCATTTGGCACATTGGTTAAGACATTACTTGGGATGCATCCCATTTCAGAGTGACTAAGCCCAAGTCCTTGATTTGTTCCTGATTCTAGCTTTCTTTCTGTTATTGCACACCCTAAGAGGCAGTGGGAGGTGGCTCAAGTACTTGGGTCCCGGCCACACCATGGAACACTTGGTTTGAGTTCCTGGCTCCCAACTTCAGCCTGACTAGTTCTAGCTATTCCAGCATTTGGAAGTGAATCAGCAGGTGGAAGATCTCTGTCTCTCTCTTTATGTCTGCTTTCAAATAAAAAAAATTTTTCAAAAATTGGATAGTATAATTTTTTTAAGTCAGTCAAAAACTAGCTATGTAAGTGAGGCCATTGGTCACCAACTGACTGTTAACTGTTGACTGAGCTCAGTTGAGACTGACAAAAGAGTCACACTGCTGAACGCAGCCCAAATTGCTGATCCATATAATTGTGAACAAATAACAATTATTGTTTTAAGTCACTAGGTTTTGAGTCAACTTTTTACACAGCAGGAGGAATTGGATAGAGCCCTTCTATCTCAGGGAGCATTTCAGTGTGAAGCAAGATCCACAGTGGCAGAAGAGATTTTTCAAAATGGCTGTGGGTCTAGACATTTGGACTTCTGAATTGATTGTATTTATCACTTAAAATGACCACGGGATCATCTAATTCCTAAGAATTATTGGCCTGTGTATTTCCTTTTATGACTAGGGGAAGATTACTCCATATGAAGAAAGTTTAAAGAGATGGTTAAAGTATAAACTTACAATTGAATTTTCATCAAAATCCATGTGTAAACCTTGTTTAGTACATTGATTAAACTCTCATAAATACGTGTTACATGCCCAGTAATACATTTCCAGAACGACTTCATAACAAAAGCATTCACTTTCAGAAGAAAGGGTTGACAGCAGGGATACAACATCTGATTTCTCTTTACTAGAGCCACTTGGCTAAAAGGTAATACCCTGGTTAACCATCCTTGAAAACCTGCTAGTTATCTAGCCACTGGTATACACACTAACTTGTTTTTACTGGCAGAGAGTCCTTTACCAGAGAGTTCTTGTCTATGAAATGCTTTCAGCAGAAGACAGCTGGCCCACTTGAGTTGCTTAGTGTATATAAACCTGGGATTTATTATTTTGTAGGAGCATGACTGAGTAGTAATTGGTGAAGAAAGGTCATGTTTCACAACTGGATAGCTGCTACCAAAGAAGTGTATATACACTGTGTAAACTCTTAAGATCAAGCCAGATTGTTCTTCATGTGAAAGAAGGACTTTGGGGAGCTGACAAAACAGTGATAGACTTTTTGGTCCATGTATTGCAATTGCTTGTATTCTTTGAATTAGTTGGAAAGTTCAGGAGTGGGAAAGATCCAAGCATTGCAAGAATCTGATTTGACAGTTTGATCCTTTTATTTTCCAGCTTCTATGTGGAGATTCCTGAGTTCAGAAACTCGGGCTTTGATTCAGAAATGAATCATCATGTAACCTTGGGCAAATCACTTAACTTCCACATTTTATATTATTGATTGTGTTCTTAAACAAATAAATCATGTACCCTCAAATGGATTATATGAGCCTGGAATAGACAATGAATGAAGACTACCTTTAAAAATTATGAAATAAAGCGCAAATATAAGTGATTGGCGTTGCTACTGAAACTGACATGTCATATGGGCCAAATAACAACATATTGTCTGGGTTTTTTTTTATCACAAAGTCCCAGTACCACGTCAGGTTCCTTGAGAGATTATTTATCATAAATTGGATTGATTTTTGTGTTTTTTCTAGCTGCAAGTATGCACCTTACATTTTAACTACAAGGAACTCTTTGCATTAACTGACTTCAATTTCATCTGGAGCAAATATTTTACACATTTCTTCCACCAAGTAATTTGTATGGAATTTATGAACTGCATTAAATTCAATAACTTTCTTATTTGCTTACTGTTTACAATACGGACTCAAATTTGTATTTTTTCAAAAGATAGTGAAAATTAAAAGGGATTGCATGATATTTTATATTAAATCTTTATAGTTTATTTTCTGGGTATCTGTTAACAAGAAAGGTACCTCTATCAACGGCTTTTCATGCAAGTATTAAATTAAGTCATATGAGTTGAAATTTTCATAAATCAGCAAAAAAAAGAAAATTTCATATTGTTCCGTTTAATAGAACTGCCACACTTACAGGTTGGCTGACGTGATAAAGAGTAGAGAAGCAACAAAAATGTGAAATTTAAGATACTGTAGACGTGCTGTTTGGTAACCCAGCACCTTCCCAGTGTTTCTCCATTTCTGTCCCCACACTTTCTAGAGTTTGGAAAAGAAACTTTGTCCTTCCTGCCATAGCCAAGACATTTTTCTGACATCTAACATAAGCTGGAATCTTTTGAAAATCTTTACTCTATTAAAAAGGGGGATAGATGAGGCAGGGGCCACATTGTCCCTTCTGTTCTTCATGTCCTGGGTGTGATGTTGCAGTTGCTGGCTGGCTAGCTAAAAGGTACAACATCATAACAGAACAACGGGTCCAGGATCACATCACAAGGTCATCATACCACATCAGGCTTTGGATCTCCTGACTTTTGTTGTGTGAGAACAATGAAAAGCATTGCATTTACTTAAGATATGGCTAGCTGGATTTCCTGTAACCTGCAGCTGAAAAAGTCTTCCATATTTACAGTAGTAAATATGAATGAGTGTGTAAGTACCCATCACCAGCCAGAAATTATTAGGTCCTGGGTAATAAGACTTTCAGTTGGGAAATTCCATTAAAGAGAGTTAGGAAGACTTTTTGGTAACAATCTCTACTAGAACCTTAATTAAATACATCACAGTTATCTGCTTTAGTGACTACACAAAACCAAATTTGATCCTGGTAACAGTAATACTTGGGATGGGCATTTGGTTCACCTGCTGAAGTCACCACTTGGGAGGCCTGTATCCACATCAGAGTGTCTGGTGCTCTGTTTCCAATCCAGCTTCTAGCTAATGCACGTCCTGGGGGGAAGCAGGGGATGGCTCAAGTCCTTGTGTCCCTGATACCCATGTGGGAGACCTGCATGGAATTTGGGTATCAGGATTCAGCCTGGCCCAACCCTGGTTGTTGTGAGCATTTGGAGAATGAAATAGCAAATGAACTTCTCTCTCTGCATGTGTGTCTCTCTCCCTCTCCCTCTGTCTCTCAGCCTTTCAAATGAAATGGAAACAAATAAAAAAATTTTCATAGTAATACCTCAAGCATATTTAATAAACACATAATTTAATGCTACAAGTTTATCTTTCTGAATACCAAGGGTTACTATTAGCTTATACTTTCAGCAAAAGCTGCTAGTCACCTGGTTTTGACTAACATAGGGATAATTTTCTAAGGTTCAACAAAATATACAGTTCTATATATATAGTCACTATAGTTCTAAGAAGATTCTGAGATTTTGCAGCAGTTGTGTGAGTCCTAGGACATATCCTGGAAGTAGTATTTTAAATTTTATTTATTTATTGAATAAATTATAACTTGAAATCATCTCATTTTCTTTTAATATGTAAAAAGAAAATGTAACAAAACTTCAATTATAGTTTGGGACCTCATAGCATCCCATGTACTATACACAAACATGAACATAGATCAAGTGTTTAATATATTATTGATTTCAGTCTGGTCACAGGAGATGGGTTTGTGTGTCTAACCAAACCACATGAATATACTCACATCTACATGCATATGAGGATACTTCAAAATGTTCACGGAAAATTGAATTTAGTTTATTTCGATGTAAGTTTTTTTGAAATCCATGCATACAAGGGTCTTCAAGAATTTCATGAAATATGTATATTATGAGGAAACGACGAATGAATTTAAAAATGCTTTGCACCAAAAATAAACTTATCTTTTAATTCCATTTCCCATGAATGTTTTTGAAATACCCTCATATACAGAATTTACATTTTATAAAGATCCTCTTTAGATCAAATTACAATTTTCAGGCCAAACTAGAATTTCCTTGAAATCAGAATTTAAAAGACAAAACTCCTAAGTCTATTAAATACCAGCAATACTAGTATCAGCCTTGATAAGACATTTAGTAGCATTTCAGTGGTTATCTATTAATTTTTATTAAAACGCAATAAATATTATTAGAGTTTTTTGACAACATAATCAGTTTTAACAGCTGTCTAGATTGTCACAAATAATGCATTTTGCATTATTTCTATATAATTTTTCACTGAATTCAAACTTTTAAATAAATCTTCCAATATCTAATGCATCATATTATCAAAGCACAGAAAACCATTATATGATTATAAGAACCTCAGAACTCACTGTCTTCAAATTTAATGGACTCCCAATGCTTTTTCCCCCTGCAAAGACTGTTTTTAAGACATTTCACAGTATTTTATACATTATAAATGGATTCCATTCTTGGCTTAGTAATTCACCTAATGGACAATGGATACAAAAAAGCTGTAACTCCAGGGACATTAAATTGGTTCTAAACTCTGAAAATTACAGCTTTTACAAAAAGAAGAAAATACTAAAAACATGTCTAATGCAACACTGCATCTAATTTTCCACTACCTCCAGACTGTGTCTAAAAGCTCCTAAACTTCTTAATGACACAATATGTTAAAATTGCGTTCCTTTATATTTAGATCTCAGAAAGATCTCACCCATTACATAACCCCAAGCAAGGCTTACCAGCTAGGAGGACTCGTGTGCATGTGTCGGGGCAGAGGGAGGAACACGTGCGAGGTGCGACATCTATCCCAAGATACTGTGGATTCTCAGACTGAGGTAGGAAACTAGCACGCTTGGGTGGCATCCTTTTTCACTCTTCAAGGCGACTACAGATCCAAATTTCCATTTTAAGCACTGATCAGTGATCTGTAAGGAAACAGAGGAAATTGCTTTCTTAGACACACCTAGTGGTCCACTTTAAGCCAGAAGATCAGCCTCTAATTTGATAATGCTGTCAGGTAGACTCTTATCCATTCAGAGAACAGAGGCAATTCTCTGAAGCTAAACAATACTCCTGAGCAGTGAAGGTGGAGAAGTCATTCTGGCGAATTGTGAATACATTTCCCCCCCATTTCAGTGGTTCACGTGTGACCATAACAAAATAGGGCAGTGTCTGAATGTGAAGTCTGAGAATCGGTTCAGATTTTAATGGTGCTCATCTTGTAGTTGGTTGATTCTTCTATGAGCTATTGCCTTTTTTTGGAGCTAGTATTTTAAAAAAAAGCAAACAAAAAAGAAATAAATGTCTGTGTGTGTCAGTATTGTTGCAAATATAGTTTTGTATAACTTTGTTTTATACCCTCTGTTAAACCAGTGGTTAAGAATGCTATACTGCTATAGTTTTAATGATCTGTAGTTACTTTAAAATTTACTTGTACATGGGTGAAGTGGTCATTTTTCCATTCAATTATTGTTTATAGCCATTGTCTATATTCCCACCAAACTAGAGTCTTTGCTTTTTTTATGTCTTGTTAAACTTTTCATTCAGTGAAGCATTAAGCCTTTTTACTGTAATGAAAATTTAAAATTGTTATCTCAAAAACTAAAAGAAACAAAGGGAGAAGGAAGAGGGTGGGAAGAAAAGAGGGGGCAGGAGGGAGAAAAGAGCGGAGGAAGGGAATATCAGTATGTTGTTAGAACTATACCTACAAATCACACTGAATCTGTTAAAAACTAAAAATCAAAATATGAAATAAATAAAGGTAAGAACAAAAAGAAAATATTTTTAACTGATTATTTGAAAGGTAGAGCATCAGAGACAGGAGAGCTTCTGTTCACTGGTTCACTCCCCAAATGCCCACAACAGCCAGGGCTGGGCCAAGCTGAAGCTAGGAGCCAGCATCCTAAAACTCCATCTGAGTCTGCCATACGAATGGCAGAGGCTCAAACTCTTGAGCCATCATTTACTGCCTTTACGGGGCACATTAGCAGGTAGCTGGATCAGAGCTGGAGCAGCCAGGATTTGAACTGGAACTCCTATGTGTGATGCGGGTGTTGCAAGTGATGGTTTAACCCACTGAACCATAATACCAGGTTTGTACATCTTTTAGACAATCTGCATTTCTTTTAAAACTGATCCTTTTGGGAGGGAGCATTTGGCCTAATTTTTAAGATGTCAGTTAAGAAGTCATGTCTCATGGAGTCAGTGTTGGGGCCCAATGGATCAAACTATGGCCTGCAAGGCCAGCATCCCATGTGAACACTGGTTCAAGTTTGCATTGCTTTGCCTCCATCCCAGCTCCCTGCTAATGCACCTGGGAAAGCAGCAGAGCGTGGTCCAAGTGCTTGAGTCCTTGGGAGACCCAGATGGAGTTCCAGGCTCATGACTTCAGCCTGATCCATCCCTGACCATCCTGGTCACACTAAGGGTGAAACCAGCAGATGGAAGATATTTCTCTCTCTGTAACTCTGCCTTTCAAATAAATAAATAATTTAAAAAAAAGAGAGAGAGAGAAAAAGACATGTCCCATATCAGAGTGCCTGGGTTCAAGTCCAGTTTCCACCCCTGATTCCAGCTTTCTGTTAGAGCACACCATGGAAGGCAGTGTTTATAATGCAAGTGATTGAGTCTCCCATATAGGAAACTGGATTGAGTCCCTAGCTCCTGATTCCAAACAAGTCCCAGTCCTGGCTGTTTGGGGCATTTGAGGAGTGAATTCGTGATGGACAATCTCTGTATTTCAAAATAATTTAAATTAGCTCCTTTTGACCATCGAGTTAAATAAAAACTTCCCTTTGCCTGACAATGTTATTACTCCGAATTGGATCCATTATAACAGAAATTTACTTGGAATAGGACTTTTGGCTATCCTAACTATTGTGCTCTATCTTCCTTGTAACAGACAGAGAATTTTTAATGTGTTATTTTCTTTTCCATGCTTAAGAAAGAAGCCTTGCCTAGTGCTAATTTCCAGCAATTCTCTTAATTTACACATTTTTTTCCTTTAAGGTTATATGCCATCCCCCAGCTAAGGAGAATACTTGATTTTAATGAGAAACAACTTATAATTTGTTAGAAGCTTTGTTATCCTGTTATGTCCACGTTTTGACCTGAGGTATTTATCATAAATGAATATTTCTGCTGTGTACCTTAAAACTTCTAGGGCACTTTTCACCATCAGTTGCATACACTGCACCTTCATATTTTGTGAAGTAACTGGCAAGCTTTTTCTATCATTTTTAGAAAAAATAAATTGTGTGAAAATAGGTCTTGGTTTCTCTGTGTTCCCTTTGTGCCCTTTGTCCTCTCCCTTTATCACCCATCATCTGACATTCCACTGGATTCTCTTGAATCTAAACCTTTGAAATAATTTCATTGCATCTCACCACCATCCAACATTTTCACAAAAAATCCTGTGAATCCTAGCTCCTAAATATCTCTGGAATCTGTTCAAAATTTTCATTCTTCCCTGTAATTTTATGCACCTATAATGATAACTAGTATATACTGAAAATTGCAATGTATTCATGTTGTTTTATTTTATTGCATCAAATAATTCTACCATTACAATACCATTATACCTGGTCCTCATGAATTCTACCATTGAAAGAATTAAGGCACATGTATGACAGGTACTCATTTGAAGCCTCCAAACCCAGGGAGGCATCAACTTTTAAACCTAAACAGACTGATTGCAGAGGCTAGGCAACACATTTCTTCTGATTTGGACTACTGCAAGATGCTCCAAAATGCTCTTCCAAACTCTGGTTTCATCCTCATTCCCTTAATCCTTCACAAAACCACTGGTCTGTGTTTGTGAAACATAATTTTGGGCAAATTATTTCTCTTAAAAACCTCAGCATTCCACTGTGTGCAAGGCAATGCTAATCTTCTCAGGGAGCAGATAAGCCCTTTTGCAATGAGACCTAGCCTCTCCGACTCACATCATTTATCCACTTCCTTCTACCACCACACTCATTGCTCTAGTTACTGAAAGATCACCCTTGCGTGAAGTCATGCATGCCCTATGCCCTTCTGTGTCTTTACCTGGTGTCATCCTTTGCCTGCAGGACTAGCCACTAAACTCATTGCTTTGAGTGCTCTGTGTGTGTCCCTGGTCCCAAATATCACCTCTTCTGTAGGGACTTCCTGGTATGGCTTAGCAGAAAAACCCTAAGCCCCTGTTGGCTGTCTGAGAATATTGTTCTCAACTCTACTGGGGGATGCACCTGTGACAGTTTGCCCTTGACTGTGGACATGTCAAGAGACAGCATCACTTCTTTAGGATCTTTTTCATCTCTCTAGGGCCTTCTATATAACATAGGAAACTAATGTGTCTTTGTCAAATAATGGTCAAATCCTTCTCCTCTGTCCCTTACTGTTCTAATATCATTTTATTCCTTGAACAAAAATCATGTGCTTGAAGATACTACCCAGTGATCACTAAGAAGTGTTAATTTCAGTCAGATAGAACTTAAACCCCAAAGGATATAATTTTGTAAATTTCTCCTTGAGTCATTTATGGTTCCTCTTGTGGAAATGTCTGGTAATTCTCCAGTTACCAACCCTGAAGCACAGCGGTTCTCAAAGTGTGTTCCAGGGACCACTTGGGGCCCTTGAGAACTGGGAGTTTATTAGGTAAAAACTCTTTTTGTACCAATACTAGGAACTTGCCTTTTTACTCTTATTTTCTCATGCGTATACAGTGGAATTTTCTAAAGGCCACCTGATGAGTGATATGATAGCATGACTAATAGAACACATTTTAAAATTTGTTTAATTTTCATTTATTTATGATTCCATAAATATGAATAGATATACCCCAATACAAAGAAATGGACTTTGGGCTCTTCATGTAATTTTAAGCCCAGTCCTAAAATGAAAATGTTGGAGAAACACTGCTCCAGTAGTATGCTAAATTATATCCTAATGTACTGATGTGGCATATAGAACAGAGTCAAAATCCCGAAGATTGTGTGTCTATTTTCATGGTATCTTTTTCATCTGGGAGTGTATTTTCATAGATACTTATATCATACTTGAATAATTTTGCTAAAAGTATACTTTTTTGGAAAGCAGTATTGATTGTGACCTAGAATGTTCTGCTTTTCTAGGGATTTAAAAATCTCCCAAGAGGAGTGGGTGTTGTGGCACAGTGAATGGAGTCCTACCTCTGCGTCTGATCTGGCTTGCTACTTATGTGCACCCTGAGAGGCAGGAGATGATGGTTTAAGTACTTGGATCCCTACCACTCACCCAGGAGACCCAGACAGAGTTCCTAGCTCCTAGCTTCAGCCCGGCTCAGCCTTGGCTATTGTGGGCATTTTGGGGAATGAACCAACAAATAGATTCTCCCCCCCCCCCCATTCAAGCCCATTCTAGTAAATAAAAATAAGTAAATAAAAAAAAACAGTGCCTGATAATTAGCTCCGGGGTCTGCCAGGTAACAAAGTTAAGTTGACACCTCCACAATGTAAGCTTTGTCCTTTTTAAAATATAAGGATGCATGCACATTTTCTTCATACAGGCTTTTAGAGAGAACTCAGTAACAGCAAATAGTCGTTTCTTTCTTTTTTAAAATTGTTACTTCCTAAACCAGTGTCTGCGATATATAGTATTTATTTTTCATGCAACAGAGAAAAAATTGTAAGTTCTAAGGTTTTCTTTCATTTAGCTAAATGTACAAATCTTTCTCAAGGTTATACTCATTTTAGCCAGTTTTCTTCATTCCTATAATTATGTACATTTTAGCATGAGTTATTCTGTCCTTGTGCTTTCCTATTTTCTTAAATGTAGTAACAAAAATATGTGAGAAAATGCTATTCTAGGATGAACCTTTATGCCTTCTTTCTAATAATCCAGATTTAACATTTGTGATTTTTCTTATGTAATTTCTTCTTTCACTAAGGCATACACAAAAAGAAGTGCTAAAAGATTTCTACTTATTTCTACTTTCTAAAAATATCATGCATACATTCATCTTGGCTAATCTTTCTGTATGTGGTTTCAAATATATTATAACATTTTCCCTAGCATAAAAATCCTTTATGAGTTTTTACTGAGATATTAAGCACACTTGGGACCTGAAATGCTTGTATTTGTTTCTTTTCAAGGTGGTGTACTATAAAAGTTAGCCTACATCAAAAGATTATTTGATGGAATTCAACAAAAATAACCAATAATTAGAAAACCAAAGTGCTTGATATGTGCTGGGATTTCAAGGAGTCTTTAAAAACTGTGTATTGATTCCAGCACAAAAGTCAGAAAATGAATTTCCTCCCACCATTATTCTCTTGGAAATACCAACTTTTGAAGATAGACAGGAAAAATAACTAAACATCTGAACATGAAGCCATATTGAAATAAACTGTTGCCAAGCCCGAGTCTCCCAGGACGACAGCTAATTCTCGAGCTCGTCACCATGATGTGCTCTCACACACAGCTGCCCTTTAGGGCTCTGCTCAACCCCGTGTAGACACCCTGTTGCTACTCACATTTTCCTGTTATCTGAGGAGATAAATGGTGCCAGCTGGCTCCTGTTCTACTGAAGGCAAGATGATATTCAGCTCTTCAAGAACTTGGTACACACCTTAGAAAACTTGCCAGAAAGAATGAAGAGAAATGGGTGTGTGTATTCAGCTGGGAAGGGAGAAAGCTTAGAGGAAGGCATACCTGAATCAAGTTGCTGTGGCAACATTCTTTGAGGATTTAATAGGCAGATAAGCGGTAATGTTAGGAATGCTTATAAATCATTGAGGAAGCCTATGGAGTTGAACCAAGGCTCAAAACACAAATGTGAAAAAATACCTAACATATTTTGAAAAAATTTAACATCAATTTTGTGTGGTTAAATCTTTCTTATTTTCTCTGTCAGACAGACCAGTTGAAGAAGGAATTTTGCCAGAGTGTCATAATTACAGCAAATCTTTAAACTGCATTTGTTACAGGAAAGTCTACTTTGAAAAAAGTGGGGATATGTGCAATTGAATATCAACAAATAAATAAATGACATTTTTTGAGTGCTTAATATTTGCCAAACACTCTATCAAGGGAATCACATAGAGTAACTGACTTCTCACAAAGACCCACTGCGGTGGGTCACTATCATTATTCTGACCTCACAAATGAAATGAAGAAACTGAAGCAGGGAGTTTTCTAGGGAGCACAGATAAAATGGGTAGTGCTGGGATTTGAACCCAGGCAATCCAGCTCTGTAGAAATACTCTTACCATTTTCTATTGCCTCAACACCACGTATGATGCCAAGGTGAAATTTCTTTTGAAATTCTCTCATGATATGTTTTATATTCTATAGTTTCTTATATTTTCTAAAATACATATTTTAATAATTTTACATATTTTAAATACTTGTTACTTGTAAGTATTCTTCATGGTTATTTTCATCACTTTGAACTTGTCCTTTCTGTGTTGAAATCACAAAAGTGAAAAGCCCTGGCACAAATTCCACTGAAAACTCAAAGACTAACTTGTATCTAGTTGTGTCTAGGAATACATTGTTTGAGCGAATAGATCATGGGCTAGTCATCAGCACCATCAACTAAATTTTTTGTTGTATTTTTACTCACATACTGCTCAGTAATTTTTAAAGTTAGTATTTAAAAAGTAAAATTGACTTTTTTATTATAAAAATATTACAAGATCATTGTAAAACTTCCATAAAATATTAAAGTGAGAAGAAGAGAGACTAACCTGAAAAATCAGCCACTAATGCCATTTGGTCTGTCTCCACAAGAGAACTTCTAAGAAGTGACCACTTAGCCAAAAGGATAAGCTTAACAATATCAGCAGCATATTCTCTGATATTGTATAGTTAGGAAAAAACTTCTAATTTGTAGCATTTCCAAATTTCTCTTATATAAATACTCTCACCATGACCAATATCCAGCTATCTACATGTCACCAGTGTAGAGCTGGGATAAATAAACACACTATCTCCTGGAATCCATAGTTAGGAAAAACTTCTAATTTGTAGCACTTCCCAATTTCTCTTATATAAATACTCTCACCATGGCCAATATCCAGCTATCTACATGTCGCCAATGTAGAGCTGGAATAAATGAACACACTATCTCCTGGAATCCAGTACAAACCAAACCAGAACATCACTGAGCGTGTTCTCTAGGGTATTTCTTACAATTTTGGATGTTTTCCTCCAAAATGTTATTTTCATGTCTTATGGATAAAGTTCTTTTCCTTTTCTCCCTGCCAGGACCACTGCATTAGCCTCTCATCTTGGTTCCCCAACATACACTTGGCCTTCCTGTTTTTTATACTTTACAAAGCAATCAGAGTGATCTTTTAACAGTACAAATCTGAACAGGCATAAAAATAATTGCTTGAATAGATGTAATAGATTCTGTCCGACTAATATTCCACAATGACATCCATATCCTAATCATCAGAAGCAGTGACCTTGTATGGCAAAAACAACTTTGCAAATGTGGTTAATTAAGGATCTCAAGATGGATCCATTATCCTGGATGTCTGGTTAGGCCTGATATACACACATTGGTCCTTATAAAAGACAGACAAGAGAGTTTAGAATCAGAGCAATGACAGAAGCAACGACTGGAGTGATGTTCTTTGAAGGCAGGGGAAGAGGCACCAGCCAGGAGCTATGGGAACCAGCAACAAATGAAGAGATAGATTCAGGAACTAACCAGGTCTACCACCACCTTGATTTTAGCCTGATGAAACAGATTTCAGACTTCTGACCTCCAAGATTAGGATAAATTCGTGTTGTTTTAAGCCTTTAAGTTTAGGCTAATTTTTTTTTTTTTTTTCAGCAGTAACAGGAAACTTAACACTGTGTGCCTCGGTGTAAGTTTAAAACAAAATTCCTTATAATAGCTGTTGTCCTCTTTGTGGTCTCCCCTTTGCCTGGTCTCCCATGTCAGCTCATAGTTCATGTTATTTTACTCTTCTCTGTTTCAGCTCCATTGTTGTTGGTTTTTTTCATCCCACTTTATTTTCCATGCGTTGGCCACCACAGGGCCGTTTCCTATGTTGTTACTTCTTCCTGGGGTGCTCTTTCCTCTGATTTTTTTTTCTAGTTATTTCTTAATCACATGCCAATTCAAAGAATCATTCCCTCAGAATGACTCTCCACTAAGTAGATCGAATCTCCTTATGTGTATAACAGACACACATACAAGAGTCTCTCTCCTTCATGGTTGTGTAGCAATTAGAACTGTATATGTGTTTATGTAATGTTCAATTAATTGCCTTTTTCCTGTGCTGAGTGTCCTGATGAGTCCTAATCAGTGTCCCAGTGTTAGGCTAAACATTTGCCCCAACAATATGTGTTAATCTTCTTTTTAACTCATGTTTGTGTCCCAGGGCCTGAAACATAAGAGGTACATAATAACCATTTGACATATGAGTAAATAGTTTCCAACTAATTCTTCTGTAACAATTGTATTAATACACTCTTTGTTCTATAATCATACATCAAATGGCCAACTACCAACAATCAACTTTACCAACATTTATGCAACTTCTCTAATAAACAATAATGATAATGACATAATTAATAATTAATCTTTATTGGAAATTTACTATATGTAAAGCACTGTAATAAATGCTTGAAGTATACAAACTCATATTAGCAAGATGAGTATATTATAATTACTCTTTTAGATCAGAAAATATAGGCTGGGGCAAGTGCTCTGTCATAGTGGGTTAAGTCACCTCCTGCTGTGCGGGCATCCTATATGGGAGGTGGTTTAAGTCCCTGTTGCTTCACCCCTGGTACCAGCTCCCTGTTAATGCACATGGGAAAATAGTGGAGGATAGCACAAGTGCTTGGGCCTCTGTACCCATATGGGAGACCTAGAAGAAGCTCCTGGCTCCTGGCTTCAGCCTGCCCAGCCCTGGATATTGCAGTCATTTGGGGAGTGAACCAGCAGATGGAAAACCTCTTTCTCTATCTTTCCCTCTCTCTTTCTCTGTAGCTCTACCTTTCAAATAAATAAATGGATTTCGTTAAAGAAGACAAATCAGATATTGTCATGTGACTTGTGCTCTGAACAAGATGTGAATGTTAAGGTATGTCAGACTTCTGGGTTGTGCTCTTAAGTATAAGTGGTATACCCCTACCCTCCATTTTTCATTTTTCCTATTTCCACTAGCTGCAACTAGAGTAGCTGTTTTATATTACAAGATGGAAGTGTGTGTTGGGATGCCAGAATCAAAATAAATGGAATGTTTTGCAACAGACACAAAGAGAAGTCATATTAGCCTTGGACAGCTGAAACTCAGAGATTTATCATGTGGAGATATATAGATCTCTATCGGTTTAAGCTATACTTATTTTGGTTACTTAGTGTAGTTGTACATGTATTCAAACCAGTTTATTCATCCATTCCTCTATTGAAAGATACCGAGTTTCCTCTATTTCTCACTCTACAGTGACAACGCTTTAATAACACCTCCACACATTTCACTTATTAATCTACATGAGGCTTTATCTGACCTTGGTACCCAAAAGTAGGCATTGTGAACATAGCTTAAAAGAGTATTTGACTACCAATTGCCATTTTTTTTTTCAGAATGAGATTTTTGTTCTCAGTAATTACTGTATACATCCTCTCTCTGAAACACTTCCTGAACTCAACTCATATTTTCTTTCCATGTACAACTTTAGTGATTCTAACACAGACATTAATGTAAGATCTGTCAAGAGGCAACAAAAAGGATAAAGTTAGTGGAAACACATGGAAAATAGATGGTTTTCCACACTTATTTGATTGTCAGGGGAATGTTCTTGCTGTAGCTTGAACTTCAGTTTTGCATATTACAATGAAAGAATATATTATATACTATTTATAGACTACTACAGTTTGATTATATAATTCCTTCTACTTTTATTACTTTATGCTCAGAGGCCAGTATCTCTTTGATAGTCTTAAATTATTAAAAATTATGCCTGTTATCCAACAAGAAGATTTAACTCCATGTCCCTTGGAATCACACTGGCTGCCAACCTCATCTCTGCACCAAGTAGATGGAGAAACTTGGACAAGTCCCTTCCATGAGTAGTCTACTTCTTTCCTATGCTTTTTTTCTTATAAATTTATTTCTTTATTTGAAAGTCAGAATTAGAGAGAGAGCAAAAGAGACAAAGAGAGATCTTCCATGCACTGATTCATTCTCCAGGGGGCCATAATAGCTGTAACTGAGCCAACTGACACCAGGAGCCAGGAGCTTCTTCCAGGTCTCCCATGTGCGTAGCAGGGGCCCAAGTACTCAGGCCATTTTCCACTGATTTTCCCAGGCCATTAACAGAGAGCTGGATGGGAAATGGAACAGCCAAGACACAAACCTGTATCCATATGGGATGTTGGCATTGCAGGGAGTGACTTTACCCCACACACAATAACACCAGTCCCTCTCTCATCTATTTATAAAAGGAGGAGATGAAAAAGTTCTCAAGTGCATTTGTATGCATGCTGCATAATTAAAAAAAAGTGTTCACTAAATCCTAAATTCTGTGCTAAGTGCTGGTTACACAAAGATTAATGTGATGTAGCCCCTCCTTTAAATGATTTTATTTCTAGGGGTCAATGTAATAAAAGGAAGACATAATTTAATACAGTACTCTGTCAGATGTCTCCTGTGCCCTCTTTACATTCCTCCTAGTCTCACCTCTGATTCTGGCCATGGCAGGGAATATAGTTCTAAGTGAAACCCCAGGAGAGACCACAGAATGTGTGGAATATTGCCAGAAGTTGGTGTTCACCACTGATCACCCACTACACAGGCAACTAACTAAACAGAAAGGTAGGATAACTCACTAGAGTCATTAACATTGAATCACCTTAAAGAGACTGATTTTAGGCAAAGAAGGTGGAGATATTGGATGCATGGCCATAGATCCGCTAACCCTGCTGTATACCATCTTTCAAAAGGAGCTAAGCCATAATAGAACAATGATTTAGGTGGAAGCTTGAGGGAAATAGCCTGTGGTACTGGTCTCTTTTCCAGAGGCAGCAGAGCACCTGGCTAATGGCCAGCAGTCAGCATGTTGGCCCCCAAGTGTAGACTACATCAATCCGGGAAGCAAGAGGTAGAGGTGGCCTATCTCAACAGTGCTCTCAGTAAACAACTGAGGGAATAGTGTTTCCTCCCCTTAAAACTTAAGATCTTCTTAAGTAGCCACCAGAATTCCCTAGGAAGGAATGCTTCCATCAGAAGACAGTAAGAATTGCATTGACCACGAAACAGCAATTGTTACCTAGTTCTTTCAAGCACCTCACACTGGTAGGTCAACCATTGAAAAAAATAACAACAACAAAGACACAAACAGGAATTCCTTTTTGGGTATAATTGATGCAGAATATCAGGAGGAACCATGATTGCCATACAAAATTGAAATTGAAAAAAATGTTACTCTTCACTGAGATATTTCTTTCTTTCACCCCTGTATACCTGATGGTAGTGATGAACCAATGATTGTAGCAAATACTCATAAAGTCAAACAATTTCAAGGAAACTAAAATCTCAAACTCTTCAGGAATGAAGATCTAGTTCATTCCATTAGAGAAGTAACCAAGGCCAGCTGAAGTGAGGAAATCTAAAGTGGATAATTGAGGAGGGATAGAATCGAGTGTCTCCCCTGGCCCCATGAATAGCCTTGGAACTATTTCCAGTTATAGAAACTGAGTCTTGTTTAATTAATTCCTGCACGTAAGTACTTGAGAAGACTGCAGCAGGCTACCACCTTGACAAGTCATTGATAGATGTGATTTAATGTAGGCATGAGCAGGTATAGACAAGGTAAGCAGTGCACCTCCTTACTCAGCCTCTTCTGCTTAACCTCCCTTCTGCTTCCAGCCATGGCTCGTCAGAGTGTTCCTTGAGAATCTCAACTTACAATGCAATGGCAACATCTTGTAGCCTGAAAGATGAGCTAATCTCTGGATATACCTCAAATAATGGGAGCAGAAGTCAATGTATGCTTTTCTCCTTTGAATCTTAAGCAGAAAATCAAATCTGAAAGATGTAGTGTAAACTTCTTAAAAGACACCAGCAGAATTGAGCCCCAGATGTTCGCTGTTGTAGTCAACTTGCTTTCAAGAGCTTACTGCTGGTTTTCCTCCTCCCTGTCTCATTCTTCACATCCACCTTACTCCAAAACCCTTGGATTATCTCCAAATCATACATCCAGTCTCTGCTGTTGGAGTTAACTCAAAATAAGTGATGAAAGTGTATGTAGTTTTTTAGTTGCCTAATAATAACTGTTGATGAAAGAATGATCACTTTGGAGATAGCAATGTCCTAGGGGAAGACAGATGAAAAAAAAATATTGTGAGTCTTATACTCCTAGGTATGGCCAAGAAAGTAGATATTGCCAGAGCATATGGACCCAGTGGGGCTAGACAGAAAAAATCAAGGGGTTTGCTCAGACTGAACAGTGTGGAAAGACCACTGAAGTCCAGATGAGAAGATGGACATCTCAGGGAATAGCTGTGTGAACAGGCCCATCTGCAGCTATTCTTGGTAATACCTCAATATTCAGAATTTAGATCCAAGTCTACTACAATAGACTGATTTCCCGAAAAGAAACTGTTCTTGTGGAGGGTAGGGTATAGGAGTGAATGGGTGTGTCCCAGCTTCTGTCAAATTAGAAATTGAAGGATATTAGACAAAAAATAGATTAGCTCTTAGAAAGCTATCTAGAGGGTTCAGTGCTGTGGCGTAGAGGGTAAAGACGCCATCTGCAGTGCAGGCATCCCATATGGGTGGGGGTATGAATCCTGGCTGCTCCACTTCTGATCCAGCTCTCTACTGTGGCCTGGGAAATCAGTAGAAGATGGCCCAAATCTTTGGGCTCCTGTGCCCGTGCAGGAGACCCGAAAGAAGCTCCTGGCTCTGGATTGGCTTAGCTCCAGCCATTGTGGCAGTTTGATAAGTGAACCAGTGGATGAAAAACCTCTCTCTCTCTCTCTCTCTCTCTCTTTTTCACTGTCTGCCTCTGCTGCTCTGTAACTCTCCCTTTCTTTTTTTAAAAAGATTTATTTATTATATACTTGTAAGTCAGAGTTATACAGAGAGAAAAGGAGGGTCAGAGAGAGAGAAGTCTTCTGTTCTCTGGTTCACTCCCCAATTGGCCCCAACAGCCAGAGCTGGGCCGATCAGAAGCCAGGAGCCAGGAGCTTCTTCCAGGTCTCCCACATGGGTTCAGGGGCCCACAGGTTTGGACCATCTTCTACTGCTTTCCCAGGCCATAGCAGAGAGCTGGATAGGAAGTGGAGCAGCCGGGACCCAAACCAGCATCCATATGGGATTCCGGCACTGCAGGCGGTGGCTTTACTTGCTATGCCATAGCACTGGCCCCTGTAACTCTGCCTTTCACAATAAATTCAAAAAAAAGAAAAAAAAAAAGAAAAAAAAAAGCTATCTAAGAACAAGGTGAATGACAGGTAAGGATTTGTTAAATAAAATAAAATATATCCTTTCTACCTAAATGGTGGGATGATACATGACACATTCTGTGAACAGTATAATTTTTACAAGAAGGTCATGTAAATTCAATTAGGCACTGAAAAGAAAATACCCTCTCAATTAACTTACATTTTGCTTCATTCTATTGAGGCAAATAATTATCACAGTGAGAATGTTTGCAAAGTTAAAAAATGAGTCACTAACCTAATTATCTGATTTTTAAATATGACTTCAAACCCACTAGCATTTAAGAAAGCAATATTTCTGGTAAGCTCACATGGGGAGGCTAACTGATTCACATTCTTCCTCCTCAGGGGGATGTTTTCTGTCTTTCTGGGATTGGACTGGTCCACGTTGTCATTAGAGGTGCTAATGCTGGAAGCAAGAAAGAAGAGGATGCAGCACTTGTTAATCTGATCATGAGGCAGGCCTCCGGACTGCATGCCTGCAGTGTTATACACAGAGCTCCAGTTGCAAATGGGTTCTGATCACTTGGCAATGGGGTTGGCTGCTTCTAGCTGTGCCTTGCTGGAAGAACACCATCATGCTGGGAGAGAATTTTCATGTCATTAGTGGCTTGGGTTATAACTCAGATAGAGGTGATCAAATAGATCTTTTTAGGACTGTGTGATTGCCTCCAACATCCTGGCCCCATGCCTAAAGACACTTAAAAAAACAATAAATAGGATTTGACTCTACCATAAAGCTTCACTTCAGAGCTTCCCCAAGGCCACTCAGCAGTTATAAAAAGCTTCTGTAGGAAATCTCCTCTAATAAAATTTGTGAAAAGTTCTGATTTTACAAATGCGGATGGATTCCCTGTCTCTCCCTACAAAGAAGGCTTATCTTTGAGTCCCACTTTAAGGCACAAAATGACCCACCATCATCGTCTATGTTAAAACAAAATTTCTTCTCTCAGCTCAAAATGCTGTCAACATTGTTGACCTGGAATAAGTGAACTTTTTTTTTCTCATTAATAATTTTTTAACTCATCTCCTGCGCATCTTTCCATCCTCATCTGTCACCAACTATGCCTGTGATCATCTCATGCCTCTAACAATTTTAACCTGCTTGAGGATTTTCTGATCTGGTCGTGGCCTGGTCCCTCTCACTTCTGTGCCTGGCACCTGATGCTTCCGCTTCCTTAGATGTTCTTCCCTCCATTGCCCCCATCTGTCATATTGAGCTCATTCCTGCTGATTGCTTGCACTTAGGGAAAATGGTCAGTTAGCCTGCCAGCTCCTGAGCTGAGTTCTGAAGGGTGATTCTGCCTGTTCAGATCTGCTTCCACACAATGTATTAGCTGTCTCTTGGTGCAAGACAGTGAATTCTGCCCCAGGCAAAACGTTTCCTCTTTGTAATTATTTTATGACAAGTGCTGTTGTGAAAACTGAAGGAAAGTTTAGAGGGGCACACAAACCTTATCCTGAAATTGGTTCCTCTGACACAGTTTCTAGGTGCTTGAATAACTGTTTTCTAGCCTGCTTGCTCCTAAATAAGTCAGACTGGTGTTCAGCAGGTAGGCACTAATATTGAACTTCACTATGCCAGGCGGTAAACAAGGGTGCTGTTATGACCATGAGGGTCTCCTCCCATCACCATCTCAGCTGCTTTAGATGCTTCTCAGATGCCTTAGCTACCTTGGATGCTTCCTGCAACTTGTCTGTACTTAAATGGTTAAAGCCTGACCCAGCAGGGGGTTCTTCTCCATATGTCTATTCTAATTGGCTCCTGTCACACAGGTTCATAAGACATTTTAAGTATCTCTCCTACAAATCAACAAATGTATCCAAGTTCTGAAAGTGCAGCAATAAGGATTATCTGTTGACAGGTTTAACAACACTATACTATGTGATATCAGCCCGAATATAACTGAAAATCAAATTTTTAGTTAGGAAAAATATTCACGTCCTGAGCCAAAGGGATCCAGGAATTGTGTTCAAATGACCAACAAAAGGCATCTAGTATTGGGAAAATGAATATTTTAAATTCTACTGCTGAAATGGTTTAATTCTAATACCCTTCATGGTTAAATACATATTGACTGCATCAGGTCACACGTTGGGGTGGTGAACCACATTTTGGTTTTGTATTTAACGATTTGTCAAAGCATGTTGAACTTTTGTGAACTTACTTGTATCTGGCATATGCAGAAGATAATAATTACAAGAAATTTAGAAATTTACAATCAGGCTATTAGTTTCATTGGACTTACTGGCATAACTAAAGGTAGTGATGAAAAATGAAGAGGTAGAGGCAAGACAGGGAGATAAAGATGGTAAAGATGGTGAAGAATTACACAATGTGTTCTGACTGTTGAAGACATTTGCTATTTAATATTCTTTCAGCTGGGTTATTTATGAGAAATAAAAAGAATTACACCTACACCCAGAGAAATAAATCCACAAGCAAATGTTCTGGGATCCTTGTTTATTTAAATAGAATCTCTGTTGGTACTGGTAGAAAGACAATTTCAGCAATGTTTGAAAGAAATTCTTACATAGAACGTTATCTCCGAGTAGAGCCTCAGGAAGAGGAAGTTGATGAGCAAGTGAAGATAAGCTATGTCAATCGGAGCCAAAATGGATTTATCAATTCCACTGCTATGGTTGGGCTATGGTTTGTGTAAAGGCTTATGTGCTAGAAGCTTGGTACCTGATGTGATGGTGTTGACATGGTAGACTTCAAAGTAGTGAAGCTTAGGGGACAGTAATTAGAGCATGGGGACACTATACTCAGAAGGGATTAATGTTGTTCTCAAGGAATGGGTTGGGTATTGCAGAAGTGAATTAATTCTCACAAGAATGAGTTGTTATGAGTGATCTAGCACCTCTTCTGAGTCTGTATTTCAAATAAGCCACTTGTACTTTCTGTTTCTCTGGTACAATGTGACACAGCCAGTCCCTTACCAGATCACTGGCACCATGCTATTTGGTTCCTGTATCCAATGAGCCTCTTTATAAGTTATTCAGTCTCCAGTATTTTGTTATAGCATCACAAAAAGGATTAAGACATCCATGAAGAGCTATTGAGACTACTATGTGCCAGACACAGGAAACATGCTACATGATACTGTCCTTCAAGAATCTACAATTTAGTAGAGTAGACAGAGAACCACAAATCCTTATAATCCATTTTAGTCTATAATAAGCAAGACAATAGAGAGCTAAGAAAACACACAGAAGCAAGTCACTAATCACTAGACAAAAGGGACATTTTGAGTTTAGATAGGGACAGATGAGAAGGGATCTCACTAAGCAGAGAAGGCAATATAAGATTCAGAGATATAAAATCACTGATTTGGGGTGATGGTGAACTCACCAGTCATATATAAAACCAATATAAATCTCCATAAGGCTTAGAAAAAAACTGCTGCTTGTGTCAGAGAAAACAAATCAAGGTGAATTTCAAAGTATTTTTATAATGTTTTAAAAATAAAGTGCAATCTGGAAACCTAATTGTCTCCGGCCACAGTCCCTATCCTTGCAACCTGTGTCTGACAACACTACCGCTGTATCTATCTTTGGAGGACTCCCCACCACCACCAACTTCATCTACCTCTGGCCTGCTAGGAATGCATATCCAACCCACTAAGCCTGGGTAAGAAAGAGTTAGATAAGGAGAGAAAGGATGGAATTGCAGCCTGTTTGTAGAGGAGAATCAAGATCAGAAGGTAATTAGGATACTTAAGAATAAGCAGCAGCTGGGCCCTGACCCTGAAGAAGGCTTAGACTACATAGTAATTCTGTAGTTACTATTTAAATTTAAATTAAACTTGAAGGAAATTCAAAAGCTAGTTCTCCAGTTGCACCAACCACATTTCAACTGCTATTACCTACTGCACTAACTAGCTCAGAGGAAGAAATTTCTATCATTGGAGATAGTTCAATTTTAGGCACAGTGCTGTCCTAAAACTATGAGTAAAAGAGAAGAGAATGTTAAAAAGAAATAAGCAGGATTGAAAAGGACAATAAAGCAAATTAAAACCCATGGAAGAATCATGAAAAAGTAACAGGACTGTTACACTTGAGGATGGACCAAGCTAACTAATGACCTCTTCTCTTTTATAAACTATCGTCAATGAAGAGTTGAGATGATGGCTGACTGTAGAGTCAGAAGCATATGACATCTCTGGCCACATCAATTTAGTACCATAACAGAAGTTGCACAAAAGTAGTTGGAAATGTGGTTGCTTTCATTTTATCCACACTGAATTTCTTAAGCTAAGTTGTGTCCTTCCTGTGGACCAGATCACTTAAACTTCAAAGTTCATGCTTTTACTGGTGAACTTGTGCTAATAACCTCACCATTAGCAATGATTTAATTATTATAATGTTCATGAAAATTCATTAAAAACAATAAATTTCTTTGTAAAAGTTACCAAAACTATTCATTCTGACCACTTGTATTTGATTATTCTTTTTCACCTTTGTTAGCTTTGGTCCTGTTTTAGAGTATAAAGGAATATGTGGACTAAAATGCACTATAATTGACATCACTCTAGGCACAATTATGGCTTTCACTTTTATGACATGTCTTAGTTATTTTTTTTCCATTTTCTAACTATTTTTCACTAGATTATAGAGAATTTGAGTGCAAGAGCTCTTTTTAAACAGCTCCTAATTTTTATAAAGCCAGGTTGATAGTTCTAGAATATTCATTAAAAGTGTTTAATGACCCATTTAGTCATACATGTTAGGAGTATTGTAAATTGGACTCATGGGGGAGCCACTCTGAGATAGAGATTAACATGCAGGAGATGTAGGAAGCTCTGATGAGATCTGAACCTGTAAATGGAGGGAAGAGGATTTGGACAGGGGCCATAACTGAGCAGCAATTCAGGCCTAGCTGAGTCATCATTCCATCCCAAAGTGTTGAAACAACTCTTCATACATGAAAGTAAGGAGACTCTGTACCCTGTGTTTATCCCTGTTTGCTTGTAGACTCTCCTTTGATGAGATGTGACCTCAGATATAGCACTTGTTTGCAACCAAAGCACTACACAAATAGGGTTACTTCTGGCAGCAGTCCCAATGGCTGCAGGTAAGGGTCCTTTATGCCTGATGGAGGATCTGGTTGGTACATTGTATGAGGGAGGGACATGAGACTAGAAAGGAAAGAAGGAATAAGAACGGAGAGAAAGAAAGGAGCGAGGGAGACGAATCACAGTTCAAGACAACCTAGCACTCCAGAGTGACATTAAAAGACCCATCTTCCTTCTACATTCATTCACTACTCCCCACCTTCACCCCTCACTGATTCTTCTCTGGTCTTGTTGCCACCAACACTGTGTTAAAACATTGCATATTTATGGAGGCGTGCTTTTACTACTCTCAGAAACAGATCATTTGTGCACCTTCTCTTTTTAGTCATTTAAAATCCTTAGATTCTCCCCACTCTCTGATGGCATTAAAGTAATAGATTAAACAGTAAAATGAATGTCAATGTCAAGACATTTTTTTCAAGTTAAAATTTCAGATCTTTCCTTATGGTATGAATAGATGATTAAAGTATAACTTAGAAAATTTTCCTGAATTTTAAATAAAAGTAAGCTTCTTTTTAAAAATAAGACAAATGGAAAAGATAAAACTAGATACTAATTCTTGCTCCCAATTATTCTTTTGCTTCACCACTCAAATACAAGCTACTTGAGACATAACTACATTGGGGCTGATGCATGGGAAAGTGACAGAAGATGGCTCAAGTGCTTGGGGCCCTGTGCCCATGTGAGAGACCTGGAGGAAGCTCCTGGCTTCTGGGTTTGGATCAGCCCAGCTCTGGCTGCTGTGGCCGTTTGGAGAGTGAACCAGTGGAATGGCAAACCTTTCTCTCTGTCCCTCTCTCTGTAGCTCTACCTCTCAGATAGATAGAGAGAGATAGATAGATACACAGATAGACAGACAGATAGAGCTATACAGTACAAAACATGTACATTTAATTAAGGAATTTACCCAAGAAATACAGTGTTAAGTAAATTTTTTTCAGTGAATGAGTGGGTTTTTTTTTTATTTATTTTTTTACCAAGAGTGAATAGTTTGGGTTTCATTATACATGCACATATTTGCTCCATGTAGATCAATGTGTCTATCCTTTTATTTCATCCATCCTGAAACTGATGGCCAGGGGCAGGTAAGTAAATACTACAACCACCCTTATACCACTCTATTCCCTTTTAGCTAGGAGTGCACCACTAGCTTTTTTAAACCGAGGTATCAGTGTTTTCTTTTAGAGTTAGTAACCTCCTAGGAAAAACTTCCTTCTGAAATCCTCCATTGTTATATAACTTGATTACTTACTGTACAGCTCAAAACTTTGTGTAACCATGAATTATTCACATTTTTAATTTTTAACTTCTAATGCACTCTGGGTGTGACCACTTTAGGACAGGTCTGAAAAGTGAGATGATTGTGACACAAAACCACGCTAAGGCAGGTCCATCAACTGAGCAGCAGTTTTTTGTTTTTCTTTGGATTAGGAGATCTACCCAGCCAAACTTGGGTGTCACTCTGGACTCTTGCCCCACCCTTCAGCACCAACCAATTCCCTGGACCCATCCAGCACACCCCTTTGGTTAGCCACTGAAGGAGTAGACACTCTACTAAGCCACAGAGCCATAATTAAAGGATAAAATCCATTAGAGGGGACGACCAACAAGTGTTTTCACAAACACCTAAAAATAAATGTAGAAACACAAGAAAAATTAACAAGGAAGACACAAAATTAACACATCAACACTAATACTGGAATGTAAAGAAAAAAATGATGAAATGCCTGAGAAAGAATGACCATAGATTACTCAAAAACACAGAAAAGCAAATACATGAGTAAAAGAAATACATGCATGACATGGATGACAAATTTTAACAGGACACACATATTTTGAAAGAAATCAAATTGACCTTTTAGAAATGAAGAATTCAATATGTCAAAAAGAATATACAGAGAAAAGCCTTAACAACAGATTTTGTGAGGTAGAATAAATTATATATGAGCTAGAAGACAAATCTTTGGAAATATCTCAGACACAAAAAAGAAAAATTAGAAAAACTGCAAATAGTATTTGAGGTTTGTGGGATACAATCAAGTGACTAAAAACAACCTAACATACATGTCTCAGGAATATCTGAAGGTGTGGAAAGAGCGAATGGATTGTATTAGAAGACCTATTCAGTGAAATAACAGAAAACTTCCCTAATTTGTAGAAAGATAGGAACATTCAAATATAGCAAGTACATAGAACTCCTAATAGTAATGACCAGAAAATATTTTCATCATTATACATCATAGTCAAATTTCAACAGTAAAATAAAAAGATCCTAAAATGTGCATGAGATAAATGTCAGATTACCTTCAGAGGAGAACTCCAATTATGTTGACAGCTGATTCCTCATCAGAAACCCTGCAGGCTAGAAGAGTATGGAAAGACATAAACTAGGTGCTAAAAGAAAAAGCTGCCAACCAGAATACTGTACTCAGTCAAGCTCTCATTTATAAATGAAGGTGAAATAAAGACATTCCATAACACACAGAATTTGAAAGAATTTGTACCACTGATTTAGCCTTAAAATTAAACTTAAGAGTGTGCTACACACAGAAACAAATATATGCATCATTATGAAAGAATGTGAAGGCAGAAATCTTCTAGTAAAAGTACAAAGGAAATTCAAAGCAAACAATGTGAATATTTATGAAAAAATGGCAAGACCTAGTGTTTACCTATCAGTAGATAGCTTCTGGATATAAATGGCCTCAACTCTCCATTTAAAAGATACAGGTTGGCTCAATGGATTAAAATCAAGATCCATCTATTTGGTGCCGACAAGAAACATACCTCATCAACAAAAGCATTCACAGACTATAAATGAAAGGGTGGAAGAAGATATTCCATGCTTACAGAAACAAAAAACGAGCAGGAATAGCCATCCTAGTATCAAACAAAATAAATTTTAACACAAAACTGTTAAAACAGACAGAGAGAGAATAACATTATGTAATGATTAAGGGATCAATTCTATAGCAAGATGTGATTATATAGTGAATAAATATGCATCCAACACTAGGGAGCCTGGCTATTTACAATGAATGTTAATGGATCTAAAGAGAGACATAATCACAAAAATAATAGTAATGGGGCGTTAGTGGAAATGTCTTAAGAATTGCAGTTTCACTCTTTAGGAAGGCTTGGCATACTCTTCATGAATTTTAGGATTTTTCTTGATATTCTGAACAAAGCCATCACTTGCCACAAGTCAAACTTTAATACTTCAGAATATAATAAAAGTCTTATGGAACCTTTCAAGTGTCACTTTTAATGATAATGAATCAAATATTCTCTTGGCCTCTGTGTTCTTTCCTCTATGCTTCCATTCACTTGTGATATTTCTTTACCTACAATCATGGTTTGTACACTTCATAAGGCCTAATCCTAATCCACAGAAGTCTTACTAAAATGTCATCTCTTCTCAAGGGTCTTTTCCATATCCTGTTCCTTCTGTGAATTTTCTATCTCCTTACCTGTAGCTCTCACATTGCAAAGATTCATTCAGAAGTACTTATCAAGCGGAACTGGAATTTAGTGAATATTCTCTCAGATGGTTCCCATGAACCCCACCTCCTACTGTTCATGCCCTTGTGTAGTCTGTGCACAGTTAAGCCATAGTTAAGTGCACTAATAGGAAATTACAGTATCTTCTTTAGTATTGTTCCTTAAAATCATTTTTATCTGTGGGATGAGCATTTTAGTGCAATAGGTTAAGCCATCACTTGGGATACCCACATCCCACAGCCAAGTGCCTATAGTAGAGTCAAGTTTGCTTCTGATCCAGGTTCTTGCTAATGTACAGCCTTGGAGGCAGCAAATGGTCCCTCAAGTACTTCAGTTCCTGCCTTTCATGTGCGAGAATAGGATGGATTCCTGGCTGCTGGCTTTGATCTAGCCCAGCCTGGCTGTAATGTTATGTTCATATCTTCCAATGAATGGAAGATTTCTCTTTTTCTCTTTCTGGTGCTCTCCTCTTGAAAGAAAAACATATATTCTGTGTGGGGGCAAACTGATGAAATCTTTACTTAATATATACTAAATTGATCTTCTGTATATAAAGAGAATTGAAAATGAATCTTGATGTGAATGGAATGGGAGAGGGAGCAGGAGATGGGAGGGTTTCGGATGGGAGGGAAGTTATGGGGGGGAAAAAGCCATTGTAATCCACAATCTATACTTTGGAAATTTATATCTACTAAATAAAAGTTAAAAAAAGAAAGAAAAACATATAAAAATAAATAAGCTTTTGAACACTTTTATTTATTATATTTATTTGGGAGAAAGAGAGAGACTGGAATTTAATCCAAGTCTTCCACATGGGTGGCCAGATCCAAGTACTTGAGCTGTCTCTTCTGCCTCTCAGAACATGCATTAGCAGGAAGTCAGAATCAGGAGCAGAGCCACGGCTTGAAATTCAGAGTTACGTGGTGTGTGGGAGGGGGAGAGATTGATTTTCTATCTGCTGGTTCACACTCCACATGGCTGCAATGGCCAGAGCCAGGCTAGGATGAATCTTGGAGTCAGAAGCTTCATCTAGGTCTCCTAGATTGCTGGCAGGGGCCCAAACACTTGTGCTATCTTCTGTTGCTTTTTCAAGGTGATTAGCAGAGAACTGGATTTTGAACTGGAGCAGCTAGGACTTGGACCATTGCCCATGTGGGATGCTGGCATCACAGGCAGCAGCTTAATCCTCTGTGCCACAATGCAGGCCCTTCTAATGGTTTCTATTTATCTTTCACTGAAACCAACATATGGCTTTTACATAATAAAATATAATGTGTGTTGTGTGAATGAGCACACATAATAAACAAAAAGCTACATTTTCATATTTTAGTAGCACCATTTATTCATTATTATGCAAGAAGTTCAGGCTATATGAAGCTAGCTAGGTCTCCCATAATAATGTATCAAGCCTGGAAGGCTGAGATCAAGGTATTGTTTCTTCTGAGATCTGTCTCCTCGGTGTGTAGGTGGCTGCCTTTTTGTTTTCACTCAGCTCTTAACTTATCCTTCTAAAAAATTCACCAGTCATGTTGGATTAGGGGACTGCCCTAATGACCACATTTTAACTTAACCTTCTTTCATACATCTATTAGGCACCAGGTTGAATGGTAAGAAACAGATTCAGGACTATAGATGCAGGCATGATATTGTTCATACCTTTAAGGGGCAACCAAACACATAACTGTGGCACAGTTTAATGAGAATTATCAGTAAATCATGAAAGGGTAGCAGAGAAAAGGCTGAGTTTGAGTAAGGATCAAAGACACTACTAATAAGGCAAAGTGTGATTCTCATTTGGATCTTTGGCTCCTCATCCATTTATATGTTATATATCATACACATTATATAATGAAAACATATGACTGTGCTTATCTAAAGATAAATATATGTTATCTATTAAGACATTTTCCTTAATCTAGAAGTTTGTATATTTCTTCTGATTTTAAAAGAAAGTAAAACATCTTACAGGACCCCAAAATTATTGTGGGTTTTTGGAACTGTGCCTACTGGTGAGAGTTGAGCCTGGCTAACTTAAGGATCACCTCTAGTTGATTTTTGAAAGATGAGTGTTGCTTAAAGTGATGTTTCTCAGACTTGAGAAACACTTTGGGGAGTGAACCAGTGGATGGAAGACCTCTCTCTCTCTGGCTCTACCTCTCTGTAACTCTTTCAAATAATTAAAATAAATCTTAAAAAAAAGCAAGGTTCAAGAGCAGATCATTTAAGATAACCACAAGCCACATGAGAATATTAAATTTTTAATATAAAGGAATTAATATTAGATAAAATTAAAAGTTCAATTCCTCCACTAATACTAGCCCCATTTCCAGCTTTAATGGCCACATGTAGCTATTGGCTACCTTGTTTCATAGCACAAATATAGGACATTTGTATAACTGCAGAAAGTTCAGTTGGAGAGAATTTTTCTAAAGGAAAAATAGGGGGAAGAAAATGGGCTTTCAGGTAGAGATGAGCAAGGAAAGACCAAGTAGATAGCTTTGGATGTGGTGGTTCCCCCAAGGCTTTTCATGCTGGTGATGTGGCCCTCTGTGTTGAAATAGAGATTTTAGGAGATGGGGCCCACTGGTCAGAGCATTAGGGGTGCCACCCTCAAATGCCATTAAGTAATTGTCATGAGAATCTAGTTTGTTCTCACAAGAAATGGTTGTTATGAAAAAGGAAGACTGGTTTCTCACCATCTCTGGCTTTCTTTCTCTCTTTGTGATCCCTCTTGCATATGCTCCCACTGCCATGAGGCCCTCACCAGAGCCAGCACCACTCTGTTTGGACTTTCAGCCTCTAAAACTGTGAAGTAAACCTCTTTTCTCTATAAATACCTAGGCTCAGGTAGTTTGTTATATTCACAGAAAACAGATTACATAACAGATGTGCCACACACTTGAAGGCTATCAAAGTCAAGTATATAAATTTGTTTCTGTGCAGTACAATAAAGCACCAGAGCCTTAAGTAGACTTAAATAGATCAGATTCTTCTTCATTCACTGTATTTCTTGATTCTGTTTGAACCATTGCCAGAGATCTCTTTCTTGTTTCTAACAGACACTCTACAGAGGAAGTTTGCCCATATAGGTGGGCAGGTGCTCTCTATATGGAAATTTAGACTAAATCATTAGACTCAGACTTCTTTTTCAGGTAATGTGGGTACACATTACTCAAGATGGCCCTTGTGTACATGAACGTTGTGTGTGTGGGGGGGATTTGTGTGTGGAGACAGTGTCATCTTTTGAATTCTGCTTCATCAAAGCTGATGTCCTTTCTGAGGGAAGTGAATTAAGCCATCCCTGTCAGCAGTCCTTGTGACGTCTCTTGCTTGTTTTCCACATTTGATTTGCAGATGTGTTGTGCTGATGAAGTCAATTTTACCAGGTGACTCAATAATTTAATTGCAATCCCTGTTTTTTTTTTTTAATTTATGAAGTGAATCAGAACGTACAGGGAAAGAACATTTGATCTACTCAACATGTAAACACTCAGGGTGTTGATGCTTCCAATTGTTCATGGTCTATATTTTCATTAGAAGCTGGGATCTAGCCCGGTGACATTACATCCACAGCTCTGGGAAGCACACTGAACAACAAAACTGAGCATAAAAAGTTGCTAGGGCATCATATTAGGTTACATGTCTCCCTGTGCTGCTAATTTTCTTTGCACAAAACATCTCACAATGATGAGATATTAATTTTTTTCTCATATGGATCATTAAATCCATCATATATAATGAAACTCAAAGGCCTTGAGCTTTGTATAGTGTCAAGAAAATGTGATCACTCAACATTCCAAAAGCTTTAAAGATTTTAAGTCAGAGTTGGTCCTGCTAGGGGAAAAAACTGAAAACTCCAGAACAGTCTGATAGCACACTTTGGCTGCAGGACATGTGTGAATACAAAGAACACACTCTTCTTCCAGCTTAAAGTGCATCTGGCTGAGAACTGCTGCTGCAGCCTCTCCAACTTCTCACTAAAATACCTATGAAGAAATAGAACAAGATGAAAATTCTCACCTCCCAGAAATGAAGGATGATAGAAAATCTACTAGTTAAGTCTGGAAATTCTAATGATTACTCAACTGTAGGAGCTTGATTAAGAAAAATGCACTTGCAGGTTCACAGTCCATGTTTTATGAAACAAAAATCAAATAAGATTGGGCATTATCTCACTTTTCCTCACTGTCTGCTATCTATGAAACAACAAAACCAGGCTGACATTCCTCCACTTTTGTAGGCAGACAGCAATTTCAGACCACTGATGTTTCTACTTCCTTTAAGGGGTGGAAGTCATACAAAAAAAACAGAGAGGAAAAGTGGGTGTGCACAAATGCTTGGGAGAATTCAGGTAGGAGAACATTGGGAGCTAAGTGATTACATCAGTGAATTTCTGTCTCCCCAAATCAGGTATTACACATTCAGAAATCTGTATATTTCCTTGTTCTGGCAGAATGAAGCATTACAGTATCAGAGAAAAAAATAAGAGAAAAATCCTCTTATTTCAGGAAACTTGCAACATAATGGGGATAATGTGAACAAGAAAGTAAACAATAATTATGCTCAGACACTGATAAGTGCTTCAGATAAGATAAAACAGAGTAATGCAATACAGACTGATATGAGAGGGAATAATTTACATTGGCTGGTTAGAAGCCTTAAAGTAACATCTGAGATGATCCTTAATGAATTGTTGAAACAAGCCACAGAGAACTTGCAAGAAGCCTAGACAGGGCATAAAGATAATAACTACAAACACCCTAAGGAAGATAAATTTGACCATGTTCATGCAATAACAGCAGCAGCAACAACAACAACATTCAGTTATGGCTAAAGGACAGAGACTAAACTAAAGGATTACAATGCGCATTCTTTTCAGTGTTGCTTAACTATTCCCTGATTCATAGAAACATGGCTTAAGTCTAAGCTCCAGTACTTCCTCGCTCACAAAGAAAAGAGAGCAGAACTTGGATGAAAAAGCCAAGTGTTCCCCTTTGTCCACATCCTTGTCAACATTTGCTACTTCCTGTGTTTTGGATTTTAGACATTTTGATGGGGTTCAGGGGAGGTGATCTCTCATTGTAGTTTTGATTTGCATTTCCCTGCTGGCTAATGATGCAGAACATTTTTTCATATATTTGTTGGCCATTTGTATTTCTTATTTTGAGAATTGTCTATTGAATTCTTTGGTTCATTTCTTAACTGGATTGGTTGCTTTTTGTTGTTGAGTTTTCAAGTTGCCAATATATTAGTGATATTAATTCCTTGTCAGGCAGCTTGCAAATATATTTTCCCATTCTGTTGGATGTCTCTTCATTCCATTGATCATTTCCTTTGCTATGTAAAAACTTCTGAGTGTGATATAGTCATATCTAGTTTTGCTTTTGTTGCCTGTGCTGTGGGGATCTTGTCTAAGAAGGTGTCCTCTACACCAATGTCTTGGAGTGTTTCCCCTATATTTTCTTCCAGCCACTTCACAGACTCATATCTTAAATTTAGGTCTGTGATACATCTTGTATATTTTGTATATGGTGAGAAGTATGGCTCTCATTTCATTCTTCTCTCTATATATATCCAGTTTTGCCAGCACCATTTGTTGAAGAGACTTGCCTTACTTCACTGTGCAGTCTAAGAACTTTTGTGAAAAATTTGTTGGTTGTATGTATATGGATTAATTTCTGGGTTCTCTATTATGTTCCATTGATCTATATATTGGTTTTTATGCCAGTACCATGTTGTTTTAATTACTATAGCTTTGTAGCACGCTTCAAAGTCAGAAATTGTGATGCCACCATCTTGATTTTTCTTGTTCAGGATCTCTTTGGCTATTCTGGGTCTGTTGTGATTCCATATGCATTTTAGGATTGCTTTCTCTAGTTCTGTAAAGAATGTCATTGATATTTTCATAGGGATTCCACTGAATCTGTAGATTGCTTTAGGTAGTATAGACATTTTAATGATATTGATTCTTTGGATCCATGAGCAAGGAATCTCTTTCTTTTCAGTGTATTTCTTTCATTGATATCTGAAAATTTTCATTTAGAGATTTTTCACTTCTTTGGCTCAATTTATTTCTAAAAATTTGATTTTTTTGTGGCTGTTGTGAATGGGATTTCATTCTCTATGAGTTTACTTAGCATCCAAAAAATGGTTTCCTGAATGTTTATTTTGTAACCTGTGACTTTATTAATTTTTTATAAATTCTAATAGAATTTCCCATGTTTAATATCATGTCATCTGCACACATACATAATTTGATTTCTTCTTTTCCAATTGTGATGCCCTTTATTTCTTTCTCTTCCCTAATTGCTCCTGCTAAAACTTCCAGTATTACATTAAATAAGAGTGGCAAAAGTAGACATCCTTGTCTTGTTCCAGATCCGAGGGGGAAATGCTTTCAGCCTTTCCCCATTTGGTATAATATTGGTTGTTGGTTTGTCATATATAGCCTTTATAATTTTGAGAAATCTTCCTCCTGTACCTAATTTGTGGAGGACTTTTATTATGAAATGTTGTTGAATCTTATCAAATGATTTCTCTGCAGCTATTGATATGGTTTTTTTCTTCATTCGACTGATGTGATTTATGATATTTATTGATTCGAAAACATAGGACCATCCTTGAATTTCTGAGATAAATCCTACTTCATCATGAGGTAGGATCTTTTTGATGTGGTTTTGGATTCAATTGGCTAGTATTTAGTTGAGAATCTTTACATCTATGATCATTAAGGATAAGTCTGTAGTTTTGTTTTTTTTTTTTTCCATGTCATGTCTTTGGTTTTGGTATGAAAGTAATGCTGAACTCATAAAAAGAGTTTGGCAGAGTTCCTTCCTGTTCAATATTTTGGAATAATTTGAAGAGTATTGGAGTTACTTCCTCTTTACATGTTTTGTGGAATTCAGTAGTAAAACCATCAGGTCCCAGACTTTTTCTTGGTGGAACTTTTGATTACTGCTTCTATTGCATTGCTTATTGTGGGTCTGTTTACATTGTCTATAGTTTCTTGATTCAATCTTGGTAGGTTATTGGAATCCAGGAGTTTATGCATTTCCTCAAGGTTTTCCAGTTTATCAGCATATATTTCTTCATAGTAATTTCTTATGATCCTTTGTATTTCAGTGGTGTTGGTTGTAATGTCTACTGTTTCATCTCTAATTTTATTTATACAAGTTTCTTTCTCTTTCTTTCTTTGTTATTCAGACTAAAGGTTTATCAATTTTGTTTTTCTTTTTCAAAAAATCAACCTTGTTTTGATGATTTTTTTAAAATTTCATTTGTTTCTGCTCTGATCCTTATTGTTTCTCACTTCCTGCTGTTTTGGGATTTGGTTTGTTCTTTTTTTTTTCTAAGTCTTCAGGATGCATCATTAGATCTTTGAGGCATTTCTCTATTTTACTATAAGCACTTAATGCTATAAACTTCTCTCTTAACACTGCAGTTTTGATATGTTGTATTTTCATTTTCATTTATTTCAAGAAAGCTTTTGATTTCCCTTTTTAATTTCTTCAATGAACCATTGATCATTCAGTAGCATGTTGTTTAATTTCCAAGTATTTATGAGTATTTTCTTGATAGCATGTTTCTTTTTAAGATTTATTTATTATTTATTTGAAAGGCAGAGTTACAGAGAGGAGAGACAGAGAAAGAGAGAGAGAGAGGTCTTCCATCCACTGATTCACCCCCTGACATGACCACAACAGCTAGAGCTGCACCTGTCTGAAGCCAGGAGCCAGGAGCTTCTTCTGGGGCTCTCACATGGGTACAGGGGCCCAAGCACTTGGGCCATCTTCTACTGCTTTCCCAGGCCATAGCAGAGAGCTGGACTGTAAGTTGAGCAGCCAGGACTTGAACTCATATGGGATGCTGGTACTGCACGTGGCAGTTTTACCCAATATACCACAGCGCCAGCCCTGGTAGTACGTTTCAGTTCTGATGTATTTTTACTGATTTTGTCTGGATGACCTACCATTGATTATAGTTTGCTGAAGTAATCCACTATTATTGTATTGGGGTCTATTATTCCCTTTAGATCTAATAGTATTTGCTGTATATATCTGGGTCGTCTTCTGTTGGTTGCATATATTTATGATTGTTGTGTCTTTTTGTTAAATAGAATCTTTTTGTCAAAATATAATGTCCTTAATTTATTTTTATAGTTTTTGATTTAAAGTCTGTTTTATCTGATATCAGGATGGCTATGCTTGCTTACTTTTGGTTTCCATTTGCCTGGTATATCATTTTACAGCCCTTTACTTTCTGTCTGTGTTTGTGAATTGAATTTTTTGTAAGCAGCATATAATGGGGTCATGGGTTTTTTTTTTTTTTTCTTCTTCTTCTTCTTTTTAATCCATTCAGCCAAAGTAAGTCTTTTGGTTGGTGAATTTTATCCATTTACATTCAAGGTTAGTACTGACAGAGAACTAAGACATGTCATTTTGTTGACTGGATAATGACTTGACCTGCTCTGTTAGCAAATTTGGAGATGACATGTGTTCCATGTTAATTATATTGTAGGACACATTTCAGAATTTGTTGTATGTCTGGTCTGGTGGTGGTGAGTTGTCTCAGCTTTTGTTTATCTGGAATATACTTTATTTCACCTTCACTTTTAAAGGACAGCTTCACTGAATATAACATTATTAGCTGGAAGTTTTTCTTTTAAGACCTTGAATATATCACCCCACTCTCTTTTGGTCTAAAGGGATTCTGCAGAGAATTCTGATATTAATCTAATTGGTTTTCCTTTATTTGTAAGTTGATGCTTTTCTTTTACTGTCTTTAGAATTTTTCCCTTCTCTTTAACTTTTGACAATTTGACAATATGCCTTAGAAAATATTGTTTTTGGTTGAGTCTGCTTGGGGTCCTATGAGCTTGTTGTAACTGGATGTTCACGTCATTTTCAACGCTTGGGAAATGTTCAACTATTATTTCATTTAGCAGATTCTCAATGCCTTTTTCCTTTTCTTCAAGAACACTTATAATATGAATACTTGGTCATTTAATGGTATCACATATTTTATATAGACTCTCTTTCCATTCTTTTTAGTTCTTTTCTCTTTATTTTTGTCTGATTGGGTTATTTTATATTCTACTATTAAAGTTTTCATTTTTGTTATTTCATTGATTGAAGATTTTATGTCCAAAATTTGATTCTTCTTAATGAGTTCTGTCTCATTAGTAATATTTTTATTCATGTCATTTGTTGACTGCCTAATTTCTTCAATCTATCTGTATTCTCTTGCATCTCATTGAGTTTTCTTACAATCATTATTACAAATTCTGTATCTTTCATTACATAGATTAACCAGTTCAGGCTCTAATTCTGGAGGATTATTGTGCTCTTTTGGAGGCATCATGCTTGCTACCTTGCTTGTTCATGTCTTTTCTGTCTCTACAACGACATCTGCCCATCTGGTGTAGTCATCTCTTCTTTATGGAGCAGGTTTTATTGGAAAAGAATTTATGGTTTAGCTGGAATGAAAGGTATTACTTAGCTTCTTGCTTTGGTTTTAATTCTTTTTTAAAAAGATTTATTTATTTATTTGAAAGTTAGAGTTACAGAGAGAGAGAGAGAGAGAGAGAGAGGTCTTCCATCTGATGGTTCACTCTCCAATTGGCCGCAATGGCAGGAGCTGCGCCGATTCGAAGCCAGGAGCCAGGAGCTTCTTCCGGGTCTCCCATGCGAGTGTAGGGACCCAAGACTTAGGCCATCCTCTACTGATTTTGCAAGCCATAGCAGAGAGCTGGATTAGAAGTGGAGCAGCTGGGTCTCGAACCGGCGCCTATATGGGATGCCGGTGCTTCAGGCCAGGGCATTAACCCGCTGCACCACAGCACTGGCCCTGCTTTGGCTTTGATTCTAAGTAAGCCAAGGAGATAGTTTCTGAGTGACTTCTTTTGTTTTAGTCAATGTCGGCTGTGGTCTAGTCTGTTGCAGTTCTTAGGGGTAGAAGTATGTCTTTGAGATGAATAAGGTTTTCCTTGGGTGTGTATCTTTTGCCCACAGAAAGTTCAGTATTCATCTCTCTGGCAAATGTGATAGACAGGGCCTTCTGCTTGGTGCTAAGTGAGACAAAAGTAGCTGCCTGGTTGTCTTTCTGGTAAGCCTGAGTGATTCTGGCGCTTGTGACACCAATTGCTGTCACTCTAGGACTGGGTGATACAGATGGACCTTTCCTCATGTCCAGCTAGGAGAGTCCAACTGGTGCTGTGGCTTATAATACCAACAGCCCTATTCCTAGGACTAGGGCATGTGAACTGAATGCTGTTCCAGTCCTACAGGGTGACTACTTGGTATGCAGGAGATTTTACTGTGGAGAATACGAGTCTCTAGAGGTGGAATCCAGGTAGGTTCTTCCCTTCACCCACTGGGTATATTACAGTGGCACTGAAAAATTTAGAATGAATTGTTATTATCTTGGTATTACAGGGCATAGTGGCATCATTACTCAGATCTCCCAGAGTGGGAGTGGATTTTTTTTATGGGCTACTTCTGGTGTTAGCCCCTCTTAGGTGAATCCCTCTGGTTCATATGGAGTGCATGAATGTAGCTCTGGAGCTAATGCCCACAGTTTCAAGATACAAGGGATCTGTCTTTTGCCCTACATGTTGCCCTGACTCTAACTACAATGCTGGTGGGAGCAGATTAGAGGCATGTTGTGCAGCTTTTCAATGTTGAGTATGGCACTTTGGGGCAGGAGAGAGGAAAGCAGTGCTTCTCTGCTCTAAGCCTGGCAGTTGCTCAGACCCTAGTCAGCTCTCCAGGCTAAAGTAAAAATCAGAGAATGACTATGGAATTCCCCCAGCTAAAACCGTGAGCAGCAGTGCGAAATTATAGGGGAAGAAATAGAGAGGTCAGGCATGTCTCTGTACAACTGTGTCCCCCTCCTCACCCCAGCGGGACTTACAGCTGGCAGGGAGAAGCCATATTGTTATTTACATTTTCAAATGTAAGCAGGGGGCTGCTACATTTGCCTCCCATGCACCTGCCCATCAATTGTAGGGACTACCTCACAACTCCCCTGATCTGGGAAGGAGGATCACAACATTTCAGAGTAATTTCTTCCCCACCACTCAAGCTGTACAACAGCAGTAGTCCTAAACATCATAAACTCAAGCTCATTTCATGCACCAGTGAGAAGCAAGCCCGGCCCCAGTTGGTAGGGTTTAGTGCACCAAAGCTCTGGTACCTGCCTCCATCGTGATCTAGAAGGGAGCAGGGCTTCAGGAGGTGGGGCTGAGTGCTTCCACTTGTAATGCATAAACACAAAGCAGCTCATAGCAGAAGGAAATCTCATCATAAGCACAAAGTCACAAAATAAAGACAAAATCAATCAGAAATGCTGAAAAACAAAGGAGAGATTTGGAATAAGAATAAGGAAGACATTATAAATTCCCCAAAAGAACACTACAACTCTTCAATAATGGAAGCTGAAGAAGAAGGGATCAAGGATATGCCAGAAAAGGAATTCAGAAAATTAATAGTCAGATTACTTAGAAGCAACCAGAAACAAATTCATGATCTAAATGAAGAGCGCTCCCCAAAATTTGAGATATTAAAGAGAAGACAGAATGAAATACCAGAAATGAAGAATTTATAGATCAAATTTAAAAAGCAGTGGAAAGTCTTAACAATAGAATAGATGAGACAGAAGAAAGAATATCAGAACTAGAAGATAAATTTCTGGGAAGAATACAGTCAGACCAAATACAAGAAGAAGAAATTAGAAAATTAAAAATCATGGTTGGAGATTTAAAAGATTCTATCAAACACCCAACTTACATATCCTAGGAATTCCGAAGGTGTGGAAAGAGAGAAAGGACTAGAAGGCCTTCTTAAGGAAATCATAACAGAGAATTTCTCTAATCTGGAGAAAAAAAGAGATATCCAAGTACAGGAAGTACACAGAACTCCCAATAAACATGACCAGAAAAGAACTTCACCATGACACACTGTAGCAAAACTCTCCTCAGTGAAACATAAAGCACAGATCTTAAAATGTGCACGAGAGAAATCACATTCAGAGGAGACCCAATAATTCACTCCAGACTTCTCTTCACAAACCTTACAGGCAAGGAGACAATGGTGAGACATATTACAAGTCCTAAAAGAAAAAAAAAAAAACCTGTCAACCTAGAATACCACCATGCAAACTCTCATTTATGAATGAAGGAGAAATAAGGACCTTCCACAACAAACAGAAATTGAAAGAATTTGTAACTACTCGCCCAGCCCTACAAAAGATGCTCAAGGATGTGCTATACACAGAAACACAGAAACAAGAATACCACTACAAAAGAAGATGAACACAGAAAATAACCCAGCAAAAGTACAAATGAAATCCAAAATACATAAACAGGACTATCTACAGAAACATGGCAGGGCAAAACAGACAGACACATGAAAAAATGTTCAGGATCACCTGCTTTCAAGGAAACCCAAATCAAAACCACAATGAAGTATCACTTCACCCCAGTAAGAATGGCTCTCACACAGAAATCAACAAATAACAAATGCTGATGAGGATGTGCCAAAAAAAGTATCCTAATCAATTGTTGATGTGAATGTAAACTGGCAAAGCCACTATATAAGACAGTATGGAGATACCTCAGAAATCTGAATATAGACTTACCATATGACCTAGCCATCCCACTCCTGGGAATTTACCCAAGGGAAATGAAATCAGTAAACAATAGAGATATCTGCACCTCCATGTCTACTGAAGCTCAATTCACAATAGCTAAGACATGGAATCAACCTAAATGCCCATTAACTGAAGACTGGATAAAGAAATTATTGGATATGTACTCTATGAAATACTACACAGTGGTTAAAAAAATGAAATTTGGTCATTTGCAATAAAATGGGTCAATCTGGAAAACATCATACTTAGTGAAATAAGCCAGTCCCAAAGGGACAAATACCATATGTTCTCCTTAATGTGTGAGAACTAACAGAGCACCTACAATGAAATCTGTAGGAGTGAGCTTGACACTTCGAGTAGGGATGGCTTGAACTGTCCTTGTCTTGACTGTCGAGGAACAGTTTCATTTAGTTTTTTCGTCTTATTTTTTTCTTCATACTACTTGTTGAATTCTTAACATAGAGTTAATCATATGTGTATAATGTCAACTGAAAGTAGATCTCAGTAAATAATAAGAGTGGGAATTAGAGAGGGAGGAGTAAGTTTGTAAAGTTGTATAGTTCTGCGTACATTCCTATAGAATTACTTCTAAGGGTACAGTTTAGAAACTTGACATGGGTCTCCAAATCCCACTAAAATTGGTGGTAAAAATTGCAAATGGCAGCCTAATTGTTAAAGTGGTCATATTAAGTGTTAAACTGAACATATAGATAGGATTAAGAGATCATATAAATAGCATCAAGTGACTGGTAATAACAATAGACAGAATTAAAGAGAAGAGAATGTCCAACATGGGAAGCAGTTCACACAGCAGACTCATAAAATGACAATTGCTTTAAGTAACATTCTGACTGCAGAATCAGCCTTTAAGACATTTGGATGTGGCTGAAAAGACCATGAGAACATTTCAGGCATGGAAAGCCAAGACACAGTGGCAAAAAATGAGCTACATGAAGGATCTCTGTGAGTGAGATCCCAGTAGAAAGAAGGCACCATCACAGAAGGATGTACTTTTCTCTGAAGGGGGGAGAGGACTTCCACATTTCTTATACTGATATACTGATAGTTTGTGAATTCAAAAGGCTTCCATAGCCTTGGCAGCTCCTATCAAGTGCCTCAGGTGATCACTGATGTTATACGTGAGTGCTAATTGTTAAATTAACAACAGAAGACACTGTGCACTTAACTCCACATGTAGGACCTCTGTCTTTAATGAGTTGTACAATGAGAATTAACTGCAAAACTTGTTCTCAAACAGTACTTTTTACATTGTGTGTGTGTCTGTGTGTGTGTGTGAACTGTTGAAATCTTTACTTAGTATAGAGTTGGTATTTCTGTGTATAAAGTTAATTAAAATTGAATCTTAATGAAGAATGGGACGGGGGAGCTGGGACAAGATTGGGAGTGGGACTGTATCTATAGGGGAAGAACCACTATATTCCTAAAGTTTTATCTATGAAATTTGCATTCCTTAAATAAAAACTTTAAAAGAACAAGTCTTTGAATATTTCTCATTACACATAAAGGTCTAAAATTTATAAATGAGATATTGATTAGAAAATATGCCATGGCATTAAGTTTAAGTCAAACAGTATGGACATACAGGTTTTATTCCTGAAAACAAAAGTTCATTGTAGTATGAAGAAGCTCATATTAGGAAACTAATAGATTCAAAATTGAAAAATTATAATCTCATTACACTATAACAATATGAAATCACTCAATTCCCATTTGATTAAAACTTTTTAAAAAATTAAGACTAGATTTACGTAACAAATAAGAGTGGGAATAAAAGAGGGAGGAGGAAGAGAGGTGGGATTGTGGATGAGAGAGTGGGCACAGTGGGAAAAATCACCATGTTCATAACATGGTAATTTGAAGTATATGAAGTTTGTAACTGTAAAGCTGTAAAAATAAAACCAAAAAAGAAAAGAAAATGAGGACTGGAACACTTAGTCAAAATTATTTGAGTTATCTCTTATATGCCAGTGGTTATGTTATTTTACTGAACATATGGGTGGTTGTGTATTTTCATTATGTTAAAAATATCAGTAAAAAGAAAAGTATCATTAAAATAAAACTTGTTTGTGAGAATGAGAAAACAATAGGACATTTCCTTTTGAGTTACATGATGACATAAAAAACCCACATGCAAAATAAAACACAATATATTTTGAATAAGTAAGAGATTTCCATACAGTAGATGTTATGATGCACATACAGACACACCTATAAAATTCATAACTTCTCCTAATGGCAGAAATGACAGAAAACTGTCAAAATTCTGTCCCTCCATAAAAAACAATGAATAATCTGCCAAAACCCATCATAATCAACTTTGTCAGAACTTTGGAAACTAAACAAAATCTCATAGTAACTAAGAGAATACTTCATCAAGAGAAAAACAGCTGAATGCCAAAAAGTACAAAGAGTTTTGAAGTTCTGCTTCCCAACTCATGGTGTCCTTGAAGATAATAGCCTACATTCTCTGTGCAGGTACTGAGCTGGAAAAAACATAACGAACCCCACTTGCAAAGAATGATGGTTGTTTTGACCTAGCTGAGAGCTCCACACAGGACCAACTCAAATATGTTTTATCTGGCAGTTATTTAATTTGCACTCTTCTAACCTTGAAGTGGTCACTCAGAAAGTTTTGCCAATGTATACATTGCAGTTACCTGGGGCCGCGTACATCAGCAGGGACAAACAATGGACTAATGAAACTGTTAGGAGAAAAGACTGACAGATGAAAACCTTTTGGGGATAAGGGTTTTGAAAAGCTCTGACAGATTCCTGGGAATCTAGAAGGCTATGTGCATCCCTAGAACTGTTCACATGCTAAGGAAATACCCAAGAAAGCCCCAAGCTCTTGCCTGATTAAGGCTCTGCACAAGCTAAATGAAAGCTTAAAGCAAAGTTGTAAACTCCCTGACTGAGTGTTGAAAGTGTGTCCCAACATACACATAGAACCCATCTGGAAAGACTGAGAAATTATTATTTTGTTGCTCCAGATGCTTAAAGAAATCTGTCCAAACATTAGCTGACACAAAGTTATGGAACAAAGGCTTCGGTAGATACACTTGACAAAGAATACAGATTTTACAAAATTTGCTCAGAGAAATCACAAACAAAAACTGTATCAATTAGAGATAATAAATTTCAGGAATGGAGAAGAAACTGATTTGGAGAGTTGCCATATTATAATTTTTAACATTTCTAACTTCCAACAAAGAATCATTTGTATGCAAAGAAAGAAGAAGCTATGCCCCATATAGGGAAACAAAAGCAATTAATTGACACTGTCACTAAGAAAGCCCACATACTAGATATGAAAAAAAAATTGAAGCAATACTGTTAGACATGATCAATATTTAAAGCATAACAAAATGGCTCACGTCGTGGCTCACTTGGCTAATCCTCTGCCTGCGGCTCCGGCACCCTGGATTCTAGTCCCTGATGGGGCACCGGATTCTGTCCCAGCTGTACCTCTTCCAGGCCAGCTCTCTGCTGTGGCCCAGGAAGGCAGTGTAGGATGGCCCAGGTGCTTGGCCCTGAACCCGCATGGGAGACCAGGAGGAAGCACCAGGCTCCTGACTTCGGATCTGCACAGTGCTGGCCGTAGCAGCCACTTGGGGGTGAACCAACGGAAGGAAGACCTTTCTCTCTGTCTCTCTCTCTCTCACTATCTAACTCTGCCTGTCAAAAAAGAAAAAATAAAGGATACCAAAGAACTAAAAAAAACCCTTGGAACACACATTAATAAATAAAGAATATCAATAAAGAGACTGAAATTCTAAAAAGAACAAAATTAAAATTCTGGAGTTGATATTTGTAATAACTGAAATAAAAATTCACTGAAGTGCTGAACAATAGATGTGAGTGGCTAGAGAACAGACAAGAAATGAAAGAATATGATCTAACCATATTCTGTAAATAAGACTCACTTCTAATTTAAAAAGACACAAATACTTCAAAAGAAAAAGGCTAATTAAAAATACACAATGCCAAGAATAACAAAAAGAGACTAGAAATGGCTAAACCAATATCAAATAAATTAAATACCTTAGACTTTAACAGAAATACACTTTAACACATACACTGACTTGAGCAACAAAGGGGGATATTACAGAAGGACAAAATGGTCAAATGATCAAGAAGATATAACAACCATCAATATGTATGAACCTGACAACAGACTCCCAAACACATGAGGCTGCTTCACTTCCAATCTGCTTCCTGCTAATGTACGAGGGAAGGCAATGGAAGATGGCCCAAATGCTAGGTCCCCAGCCAACCACGTGGGAGACAAGAAATTGAATTCCTGGCACCTGGCTTGTGGCCAAATCTAGACTTGGCTATTGCAGCCATTTCAAGGGTGAACCAGCAGATGGAAGAGTCTTCCCCTCTCTCTCTCTGTTACTCTGTCTAAGACCCATACCTATCACCTTACACAAAAATTCACTCAACATGGATTAAAGACTTAAATCTACGACCCGAAACCATCAAATTATTAGAGAGCATTGGAGAAACCCTGCAAGATATAGGCACAGGCAAAGACTTCCTGGAAAATACTCCAACAGCACAGGCAGTCAAAACCAAAATTAACATTTGGGATTGCATCAAATTGAGAAGTTTCTGTACTTCAAAAGAAACAGTCAGGAAAGTGAAGAGGCAACCAACAGAATGGGAAAAAATATTCGCAAACTATACTACAGATAAAGGATTGATAACCAGAATCTACAAAGAAATCAAGAAAATCCACAACAACAAAACAAACAACCCACTTAAGAGATGGGCCAAGGACCTCAACAGACATTTTTCGAAAGAGGAAATCCAAATGGCCAACAGACACATGAAAAAATGTTCAAGATCACTAGCAATCAGAGAAATGCAAATCAACACCACAATGAGGTTCCATCTCACCCCGGTGAGAATGGCTCACATTCAGAAATCTACCAACAACAGATGCTGGAGAGGATGTGGGGAAATAGGGACACTAACCCACTGTTGCTGGGAATGCAAACTGGTTAAGCCCCTATGGAAGTCAGTCTGGAGATTCCTCAGAAACCTGAATATAACCCTACCATACAACCCAGCCATCCCACTCCTTGGAATTTACCCAAAGGAAATTAATTTGGCAAATAAAAAAGCCATCTGCACATTAATGTTTATTGCAGCTCAATTCACAATAGCTAATACCTGGAACCAACCCAAATGCCCATCAACAGCAGACTGGATAAAGAAATTATGGGACATGTACTCTATAGAATACTATATAGCAGTCAAAAACAATGAAACCCGGTCATTTGCAACAAGCTGGAGGAATCTGGAAAACATCATGCTGAGTGAATTAAGCCAGTCCCAAAGAGACAAATATCATTTGTTTTCCCTGATCGGTGACAACTGAGCGCCAAAGGGGAAACCTGTTAAGTGAAATGGACACTATAAGCAACAATGAACTGATCAGCTCCTGTCCTGACTTTAGATGTACAATGTAATACTTTATCCTTTTTAGTATTTGTTGTTGTTGTTGTTGTTCTAGTACTATTGGTTGAACTCAGTAATTAACACACAATTATTCTTAGGTGTTTAAATTTTAACTGAAAAGTGATCCCTGTTAAATCTAAGAGTGGAAAAAGAGAGGGAGGAGATGAACAATTTGGAACATGCTCAATCGGACTGGCCGCAAATGGTGGAGTTAGAAATGTGCCAGGGGATTCCAACACAATTCCATCAAGATGGCATGTACCAATGCCATCGCACTAGTCCAAGTGATCAATTTCAGCTCACAATTGATAGCTCTGATAGGTCTAAGAATCAAAGAGATCACACAAACAAGACAAGTATCTGCTAATACTAACTGATAGAATCAAAAAGGGAGAGAAAGATCCAACATGGGAAGTGGGATACACAGCAGACTCATAGGATGGCAGATGTCCTAAACAACACTCTGGCCTCAGAATCAGCCCTCAAGGCATTCAGATCTGGCTGAAGAGCCCATGAGAGTATAGCAGGCATGGTAAGCCAAGATATCATGGAAAAAAAAAAAAAAGACCTAAATGAATGATCTCTGTGAGTGAGATCCCAGTGGAAAGAACGGGGCCATCAAAGAAGGAGGTACCCTTCTCCGAAGGGAGGAGAGAACTTCCACTTTGACTATGACCCTATCGGAATAAGATCAAAGTCAGCGAACTCTAAAGGCTTCCATAGCCCTGGCAACTCATGACTAGAGCCTAGGGAGATTACTGACGCCATGAACAGGAGTGTCAAATTGTTAAATCAGCAACAGGAGTCACTGTGTACTTACACCCCATGTGGGATCTGTCCCTAATGTGTCATCTAAAGCCAAGTGAAGCTATGACTGGTACTGAAACAGTATTTTTATACTTTGCGTTTCTGTGTGGGCACAGACTGATGAGGTCTTTTCTAATTATATACTGAAGTGATCTTCTGTATATAAAGAGAATTGGAAATGAGAAAAAAAAAACAACCTGGTGTTAAAATGGAAATGGCATAGAAAATTAATTAAGTTGAAAAAAAATTATGTAGGATCTCTGTCTTTAATGTGCTGTACATTGCTATTTAATGCTATAATTAGTAATCCAATGGTAGTTTTTTCACTTGATGTTGCTATATGGGCAAAATGTTGAAATCTTTACCTAATATATACTAAACTGATCTTCTGTATACAAAGAGAATTGAAAATGAATCTTTACATGAATGGAAGGAGAAAGGGAGCGGGAAAGGGGAGGGTTGCGGGCGGGAGGGAAGTTATGGGAGGGGGGAAGCCATTGTAACCCATAAGCTATACTTTGGAAATTTATATTCATTAAATAAAAGTTTAATTAAAAAAAAATAAAAGAGATATCAATAAGAAAATGAGAAAGTAATTTTGAAATTCATGAAGTAAAAACAGAACATACCCAAATTCATGAGATGCAGCTAAGGCAATGAACAAAGAAAATTTATAGATGTTAATACCTACATTAAAACAGAAGAAAAACATCAAATCAATACTCTGGGCTTTCACTTTAAGGAACCAGAAAATGTGGTACTGACATAAGTAGAAGGAAGGAAGGGATAAAGATTAGAACATAAATAAATAAAATTGAATATAGAAAACCAAAAGAGAATCAACAAGAACAAATGTTGGTTCTTTTAAAAACATTTTTTTTGTATTTTCTTTTTTTTAAATTTTTATTTAATGAATATAAATTTCCAAAGTACAGCATATGGATTACAATGGCCTCCCCCCTCATAACTTCCCTCCCACCCACAACCCTCCCCTTTCACGCTCCGTCTCCTATTCCATTCACATCAAGATTCATTTTCAATTATCTTTATATAAAGAAGATCAGTTTAGCATATATTAAGTAAAGATTTCAACAGTTTGCACCCACATAGAAACACAAAGTGAAAAATACTGTTTGAGTACTAGTTATAGCATTAAATCACAATGTACAGCACATTAAGGACAGAGATCCTACATGAGGAATAAGTGCACAGTGCACAGTGACTCCTGTTGTTGACTTAACAAATTGACACTCTTGTTTATGGCATCAGTAATCACCCTAGGCTAGGCTCTTGTCATGAGTTGCCAAGGCTATGGAGGCCTGTTGAGTTCACCAACTCTGATCATATTTAGACAAGGTCGTAGTCAAAGTGGAAGTTCTCTCTTCCCTTCAGAGAAAGGTACCTCCTTCTTTGATGACCTGTTCTTTCCACTGGGATCTCTCTCACGGAGATCTTTCATTTAGGTCATTTTTTTTTTTGACAGAGTGTCTTGGCTTTCTATGCCTGAAATACTCTCATGGGTTTTCAGCCGGATCCACATGCCTCAAGGGCTGATTCTGAGGCCAGAGTGCTGTTTAGGACATCCGCCATTCTATGAGTCTGCTGTGTATCCCGCTTCCCATGATGGATCATTCTCTCCCTTTTTTATTCTGTTAGTATTAGCAGCCACTAGTCTTGTTTATGTGATCCCTTTGGCTCTTAGTCCTATCATTATGATCAATTGTGACCTGAAATTGATCACTTGGACTAGTGAGATGGCATTGGTACATGCCACCTTGATGGGATTGAATTGGAATCCCCTGGTACATTTCTAACTCCACCATTTGGGGCAAGTCCGAATGAGCATGTCCCAAATTGCACATCTCTTCCCTCTCTTATTCCCACTCTTATATTTGACAGCAATCACTTTTCAGTTAAGTTTCAACACTTAATAATAACTGTGTATTAATTACAGTATTCAACCAAAAGTATTAAGTAGAACAAACAAAAAAAAATACTAAGAGGGATAAAGTATTAAGTTGTTCAACAGTCAGGCCAAGCACTGATCAAGTCACCGTTTCTCATAGTGTCCATTTCACTTTAACAAGTTTCATTTTTGGTGCTCGGTTAGTTGTCACCGATCAGGGAGAACATATGATATTTGTCCCTTTGGGACTGCCTTAATTCACTCAGCATAATGTTTTCCAAACTCCTAAAAGGGATCACTTTTCAGTTAAAATTTAAACACCTAAGAATAATTGTGTGTTAATTACAGAGTTCAAACAATAGTATTAGAACAAAAAAAATACTAAAATGGAAAAAGTATTACATTGTACATCAACAGTCAGGACAAGAGCAGATCAAGTCACTGTTTCTCATAGTGTCCAATTCACTTCAACAGGTTTCCCCTTTGGTGCTCAGTTATTTGTCACCAATCAGGGAAAACATATAATTGTCCCTTTGGGACTGGCTTAGTTCACTCAGCATGATGTTTTCCAGATTCCTCCAGCTTGTTGCAAATGACCGGGTTTCATTGTTTTTGACTGCTATATAGTATTCTATAGAGTACATGTCCCATAATTTCTTTATCCAGTCTACTGTTGATGGGCATTTGGGTTGGTTCCAGGTCTTAGCTATTGTGAATTGAGCTGCAATAAACATTAAGGTGCAGACAGCTTTTTTGTTTGGCAATTTAATTTCCTTTGGGTACATTCCAAGGAGTGGTATGGCTGGGTTGTATGGTAGGGTTATATTCAGGTTTCTGAGGAATCTCCAGACTGACTTCCATAGGGGCTTAACCAGTTTGCATTCCCACACAGTGGGTTAGTGTCCCTATTTCCCCACATCCTCTCCAGCATCTATACAATAACAAAGCCGGAGGCATCACAATACCAGATTTCAGGACATACTACAGGGCAGTTGTTATCAAAACAGCATGGTACTGGTACAGAAACAGATGGATAGACCAATGGAACAGAATAGAAACACCAGAAGTCAATCCAAACACCTACAGCCAACTCATATTTGATCAAGGATCCAAAACCAATCCCTGGAGTAAAGACAGTCTATTCAATAAATGGTGCTGGGAAAATTGGATTTCCACATGCAGAATCATGAAGCAAGATCCCTACCTTTCACCTTACACAAAAATTAACTCAACATGGATTAAAGACTTAAATCTATGACCCGACACCATCAAACTATTAGAGAGCACTGGAGAAACCCTGCAAGATATAGGTACTGGCAAAGACTCCTTAGAAAAGACCACAGAAGCACAGGCAGTCAAAGCCAAAATTAACATTTGGGATTGCATCAAATTGAGAAGTTTCTGTACTGCAAAAGAAACAGTCAGGAAAGTGAAGAGGCAACTGACAGAATGGGGAAAAATACTTGCAAACTATGCAACAGATAAAGGGTTAATAACCAGAATCTAAAAAGAAATCAAGAAACTCCACAACATCAAAACAAACAACCCCCTTAAGAGATGGGCCAACGACCTCAACAGACATTTTTCAAAAGAGGAAATCCAAATGGCCAAAAGACACATGAAAAAATGTTCAAGATCACTAGCAATCAGGGAAATGCAAATCAAAACCACAATGAGGTTTCATGTCACCCTGGTTAGAATGGCTCACATTCAGAAATCTTTTAAAAAATTTTAAAAATATTTATTTATGTATTTGAAAGTCAGAGTTACAATGAGCAAGACAGAGAGAGGGGAAGAGAGAGAGAGAGAGAGAGAGAGAGAGAGAGAGAGAGAGAGAGAGAGAGAGAGAGAATCTTCTATCTGTTGGTTCATTACCTAGTTGGCTGCAATTCAGTAGCCAGGAGCTTCATCTGGGTCTCCCACAGGGGTGGTATGCATCCAAATACTTGGGCTGTCTTATGCTGTGTTTCCTAGGCCATTAGCAGCGAGCTAGGATGGGAAGGGAATAAGCCAGACATGAACTTGTGCCCACGTGGATTTTGACATTTCTTCATCTGTTATGCCACAACACCACCAACTAAAAATTGGTTCAAATCAACAAATTGAAAACTTAGCTAGATCAACCAAAAAAGAGGACCACTAAAACTATTGACTTTACAGAAATTAAGGGACTATAAGAGAATAGTATGAATTATTGTATTACTAAGAAAATAGCTCAGATGATATGAACATATTCTTCAAACACAGAAACTACAAAAATTGATTCTAGAAGAAATAGAAAATCTAAATGGGTCTATAACAATTAAAAATTTAATCAGTAATCAAAAATCCCAGAGCCAGATTTCTTCACTGGTGAAATGTACCAAAAACTTACAAAGCTCAAAGTCTTCTAAAAATGCAAGTGGAGGCAATGTTTACTCACTCATGATATGTGCTACTATTACTAAAGCCAAAGGAGTCACAAAGAAACAAAAGTATGAATCAGTATTCCTTACGTGTATATATGCAGAAATAATCAGAAAAATACTAGCACACCAAATGCTACAGCATATTAAAAAAGATTGAATATGGGCCGGCACTGTGGCTCACTTGGCTAATCCTCCACCTGTGGTGCCAGCATCCCATATGGGTGCCAGTTCTAGTCCCGGCTGTTCCTCTTCCAGTCCAGCTCTCTGCTGTGGCCTGGGAAGGCAGTGGAGGATGGCCCAAGTGCTTGGGCCCCTGCACCTGCATGGGAGACCAGGAAGAAGCACCTGGCTCCTGGCTTCAGATTGGCGCAGTGCTGGCCCTGGAGGCCATTAGGGGTGTGAACCACTGGAAGGAAGACCTTTCCCTCTGTCTCTCTCTTTCACTGTCTATAACTCTACCTGTCAAATAAATAAAAAAAAGAAGAAAAAGAAAAAGGGCATATGTGAAAAAAACCCATAGCTAACATTATACTTAGGGTGAAAGAGTGCAATCTTTCTTCTTAAGGAACAAAACAAGGATGTTCTTTTCCTCTAACTCTTATCCAACATTATATTGAATGTTCAAGCCATGGAAATTAAGTAAAAATAAACAAACAAACAAACAAACAAGGCATCCCAATTGGACAGGAGGAAGTAAAAGTACTTCTTTCAAAGATGACATGATTCCCATATGTTAAAAGCTTAAGGAATCTACTTTAAAAATTGTTAGAATCAATATACAACTTGTGCAAAGATGTAGGATATAAGATAAATATGAAAAAATCAATCATATTCCCTTCTCTTTTTTTTTAAGATTTATTCATTCATCTGAAAGCCAGAGTTACACAGAGAGAGGAAAGGCAGAGGGAGAGAGAGAGAGAGGGAGAGAGAGAAAAAGAGAGAGAGAGAGAGAGAGAGAGAGGTATTCCATCCGATGGTTCACTCCCTAATTGGCTGCACGGTCCTGAGGTGCACAATTCCAAAGCCAGGAGCCAGGAGCTTCTTCTGGGTTGCTGATGCGAGTGCAGGGGCCCAGGGACTTGGGTCATCTTCCACTGTTTTTCCAGGCCACAGCAGAGAGCTGGATCAGAACAGGAGCAGCCGGGAATAGAACCGGTGCCCACATGGGATGCCGGCGCCTTCGACCAGGCGTTAACCCGCTACACCACAGCACCAGCCCCATGTATTCCCTTCTGAGTGCTCTCATTTTGAAGGACAATATCAAGAAAGTGAAAAGACTTCCCACAGAATGGAAGAACACATTTTTGTAAATTATATACCTGACAAGCATCCAGCAGTTGTAACATGTAAAGAACAAAGATAATCAATGGGCAAAGGAATTGAATAGACATTTCACCAAAAATTTGTGTCAAAGACAGGTAAGTACCTGAGAAAACACTGAACATTACTTGTTATTATTGAAATGTTAATCAAGGCCAAAATGAACCATTATTTTTACTTATTAGTTTTGTTATGATAGAAAAAGGAAGAAGAAAACCCCCCTGGAAATGAACAAATATTGGTGAGGACATAGGAAAATAGCATTGCTGTGGCAATGTAAAATGGTACATCCACTGTGAAAAGCATTTTGTTCTTTCCTCAAAAAGTTAAGCACACAGCTACTATATGACCCAGCAATTCCACTCCTAGCTAAATACCCAAGAGAAGTGGAAACATATGTTCACAATAATTTGTAGCATCATTATGCATAATAGCTAAAATTGGAAATGATCCAAATGCCTATCAACTGATGAATAGATAAACAAATTGTGGAAACCACAGTACAGAATATCATTCAGTCTTAAAACAAATGAAGTACTAATCCATGCTACAACATAGGTGAACCTTGGAGACATTATGTTAAGTGGAAAAAGCCAGTTACAAGAAGTCACATGTTGTATGTTTATATTTATGCAAGAGGTCTACAATAGACAAATCTACAGACACAGAAACTAGATTAATATTTGACAGTGACTGAGATGAATGACAGATAGATAGTGACTGCTTAATGGATATTTTGTTTCTATTTGTTGTGATGAAAATATTCTGGAATTAGATAGGGTGACAGTTGTACAACATTGTGATTATGATTTAAAAAGCTTTGTGATAGTTTACTCTAAAATGGTTAAGATAATGAGTTTCATGCAACATGAATTTTACCTCAATAAAATAAACTAATACAAATAAAAGCATAGTGTTTCTACTTAAAAATAAATAAAATCAAGTTTCATTCAAAATAGTAGAAAAATATCACAGAAACAATTCTAAAATTAAATGAGCAGAGGGGCTGGCGCCATGGTTCACTTGGTTAATCCTCTGCCTGCGGCGCCGGCATCCCATATGAGCGCCGAGTTCTAGTCCCGGCTGCTCCTCTTCCAGTCCAGTTCTCTGCTGTGGCCTGGGAAGGCAGTGGAGGATGGCCCAAGTGCTTAGGTGCCTGCACCTGCATGGCAGACCAGGAGGAGGTGCCTGGCTCCTGGCTTCGGATCGGCGCAGTGTCGGCCCTAGCAGCCATTTTGGGGGTGAACCAACAGAAGGAAGACCTTTCTCTCTGTCTCTCTCTCACTGTCTAACTCTATCTGTCAAAAAAAAAAAAAAATAAGTCCCTATCTTTAAAAAAAATTAAATGAGCAGAAAATATTTAGGCACAGTATCTTTTACAATGTAGGGAAGTACAGGAACCATTGTCAACTCTTCCTTAATGCTCAGGTAACAGGGATTTCTCTCTTCTTGATATCACAGAAACAGAATTTGAATATTCTTCCCAGGTAATTGTCATAATAAATTTCCAAGTTTCCTTAATATTTACATAAATATTGAGTTAATATTGAGCAGAACAGAAACACTCCTGGGAATGAACACTATAGGCCGGCGCCGTGGCTTAACAGGCTAATCCTCTGCCTTGCGGCGCCGGCACACAGGGTTCTAGTCCCGGTCGGGGCGCCGGATTCAATCCCGGTTGCCCCTCTTCCAGGCCAGCTCTCTGCTATGGCCCGGGAAGGCAGTGGAAGATGGCCCAAGTGCTTGGGCCCTGCACCCCATGGGAGACCAGGAGAAGCAATGGCTCCTGCCTTCGGATCAGCGAGATGCGCCGGCCGCAGCGGCCATTGGAGGGTGAACCAACGGCAAAAAGGAAGACCTTCCTCTCTGTCTCTCTCTCACTATCCACTCTGCCTGTCAAAAAAAAAAAAAAAAAAAAAAGAAATGAACACTATAAATATCACCTTTTCTTAGCACAGATAAAATTTCAGACACTTGGAAATATAGGGAACATAATTCATAAAGACAAATTTGGGGTTATGAGTGGTTTTCAAAAAGTTTGTGGAAATTGTGTCATGAAAAAACTATACATGGATGTCAAAAATGTTTTACACCCAAATAAACTTGTCTCCTAATGCCATTTTCCACGAATTGTTTTAAGTCCCCTTGAAGCACTGAAGGGGACTAGTGGCTGTGTATGGATGTAGCTACTGAGGGGGTAGAAGGCTGTTTGTTTGCCCAACTGTGATCTCGATTCAGTCCTGGGAACCAGCTGTTCTCTTTCAGTCATAACAAATTAATACTCTTTAGGAGGAAGCTTAAACACACTACCTACAAATGGTCTCTGAATATATCAAGCTGGAATATAGTCTTTATCCTACGGAAATCTCCCTAAATGTCATATTTTTCCATCATATAATTGTATGCTTTTATTGACAGGAAAGATGTTGGGTTAGTAAAATCCTGCTGTTTTATTGATTTCCAACAGCATTTCTTCATAACTGAAGTCATAGGGTGGTTTGCTTTGACACAACAAAATGAAGCCTTGAAAATGTATTTGTTTGGCTGAATTGGATGCAATCGACAAAGCATGATCTCCATCCCAAAATTAGTGGGCTTCAAACATATTTCTTTGCATATCTGGTAAAAATATAATAAGGAAAAATTCTCTCCTGGCATTATACAACAGCAAGTGTAACTTAAATAGCATAGGGAATACTTTTTCTTATTAAAACAAAACAAATCAAAACTGAAACAGCAGTTAAGCTGCTTAGGACATTCACATGTCATTATCAGAATGCCTAGGTTCAACTCCTGGCTTTGCTCCTGATTCCAGCTTCCTGGTAATGGACACCCTGGGAGGCAGCAGGTGATGGCTCGAGTCCTGGGGTCCCTGCTATCCATGTAGAAGACCTAGACCGAGTTCCTGGATCCTGGCTTTGGCCAGGCCCAGTCCTGACTGTTGGGCACATTTAGGGAGTGAACCAGATGAAGGGAGAGCTCTCTCTGCCTCTGTCTCTCTCAGTCTGTCTGCTTTTCAAATAAAACAAATGAATAAAATTTTAAAAACAACATACAAAAATTGTGAAGGGACACTTGATGTCAAAATAGGGAAAGTAATTATATTTGCTTTGCTGTCATATTTTTGATTACTGTATCTTAAGAGTACATAGTATAAAGAAATATAGAGTATAATGTTATAAGGTATGTTCAACTATACTATTTAATCACTACTTTTCCAAAATGGGACATATGCAAATCTCTTTCAAAATTTTCCCTGAAAAAATAGAATTAAAAGAAAAGTTTATTGTGGTGTAAAATTTTTGAAAATTTTCACAATATATTAACATTTTTTTTTTGGAGGGTATTATTTTTTTTTTAACTTTTATTTAATGAATATAAATTTCCAGTGTACAGCTTATGGATTACAATGGCTTACCCCCCCCCATAACTTCCCTCCCACCCACAACCCTCCCCCCTCCCGCTCCCTCTCCCCTTCCATTTGCATCAAGATTCATTTTCAATTCTCTTTATATACAGAAGATCAATTTAGTATAAAGATTTCAACAGTTTGCACCCACATAGAAACACAAAGTGAAATATACTGTTTGAGTACTAGTTATAGCATTAAATCACAATGTACAGCACATTAAGGACAGAGATCCCACATGAGGAGCAAGTGCACAGTGGCTCCTGTTGTTGACCCAACAAATTGACACTCTAGTTTATGGCGCCAGTAACCATCCTAGGCTGTCGTCATGAGTTGCCAAGGCTATGGAAGCCTTCCAAGTTTGCCGACTCTGATCATATTTAGACAAGGTCATAAAAGACAGAGTGAGGATAGTAACCAATGATCCTAAGAGTGGCATTTACCAGGTCTGAACAATTATACAGCATTAAGTGGGGAAGAGGACCATCAGTACACACAGGTTGGGAGTAGAGCCATTGGTGGTAGAGTAGAGGTTATGATTACAAAGGAATGAGGCCCAAGTGCACTAGACAGGGCCTAGAACAAAGGACAGAGTCATTATTAGAGGAGCTAAGAAAAGTGCTGTCTAAGCTACAATTAAGTTTTCTGATTGAGAGGCAAATAGAACCTGATAGAAGGGGCTTGATAATAATCTGTTGGGTTTTAGGCCTTGTAAATTCAGAGGCCCAGACCTATCTATCTCTTCACATGGGGTATATCCTAAGGGAGGTGTGAACCTCCTAGGGGAAGGCACTCTGTTGACTTTCATGACTTGGCTGGCCTGGGAGGAGAGCTGGCCAGGTCAAGGCAGGGGGCATCTCTAACAAGAAATTTACAGTTCTGCCTGCAATGTTGCTGACCCTACTTGACCACACCCTCAGCTGCAGTGGTCACTTTGGAAGTTGGGCTGAGTGAAGGGCTTTTCAGCTTAGAGCCAATAAGATCTGTGGCTCTGACCTGGGCATCCTTCGACTCCAGGGCAGGTCCATTTCCAGTGATCCAACTCTTGGCAGAGCTGCCAGGGCTCTTCACAAGCTGACTTCTGCTGAAGCCCAGGCTTACCACATTGAAAGCCACTGCAGTGGACTGGCCTGTTGGGTCTCCTTGAGGGCAGATCACTGTACAGATCAGCCATTAATAGGCCTGCCACCCATTGCTTCTGATGCCTAGCTTTCTTTTCCTCCTGGTTTGTGTTAAAGCAGACCAGAGGATGCAAGTCAAGGGAGTGCCCGTGTCCCATCTCTAATCTTCGGTGGCCTGAACTACAAGTCTATAGTCACAGGCATGTTCTGTAGTAGTTTTTCTAAGGTAGACAATGCCCATGAGGAAAATTATATTCTCACTTTAAAACTTTCTTTCCCTTTGGTCTGAAAGGGAGGTTTTTTTCTACTTACTGTATACTTCGCTGATGGCGAAGTGAATCTAGCTATGAGATTATTATTTGAGTTCTTATTTTGGCTATGCTATTGCAGAAAAATGTTAGCCATCTCTTTTATAAGGTCTAAAGATTAAATTGTGCATCCTACAGATTCCTTCATAATAGAATTAGTTTCCTACCTTGAGGAGAATAGAGAAATGAAAGAACAAGTTGGGCTTAGAATAGAGAAATGAGGGAGCAAGTCCTAGATCGCTTGCTGACAATAGCAATATCACATGAATACTTAGCAAACCGTTTCAACCATTAGATAACAACTTAAGAAAACATTTACCAGAAGGTCCAATGCCTTCTATAAATTTTAAGAATCATGTATTTGAAAACACCTCTTAAATATCTAACATGGTGTAGTTTGTTTAGCCAGTAAACTTAAGCACAACCATATAAAATGTTTTTAGTTTCTTTCTACCAACAAGTCTAAAACATATGATACACAGATTCAGGTCCCACAAATTAAAATGTATCTTTGATTGATTTTAGCAGCTTAAATTTATGGACAATCTTATCTATAAGCCATTTAAAATAAAACTCTTAATAAAATTTCCCCATGTGGACATACAATATGTACACACATATAACATAGCATAATAGACCAATATATCAATTTTAATAATAGCTTTTAAAATCTTTAACTCTTTTTGTAGATTGCCAATTGATTTGAATTGCTTTTTCTTTTTAGTAACCTCAGTTAACCATACATTCTCTCAGTTGGTACTGTTAATACATTATTGGCTTCATCTGTTTACAGAGCCATCCCAAAGTACTGAATACAATAAAAGTGGCTGGAAAAAGTCCATAGGAACCTATAGGAGGACAGCTAAACACAGAACCAACAAATTTTTGAAAAAAGCACATATTTAAATAACCCATAGCTCTTACTTAAAATTCAGCTGTTTTTGAACAATTAGAATTTAACAGACATCAAGAGAACATCATAGATTACTTTAACACATTGCTTTAACAGAGCATCAGAGTTTAATTCTATGTCAAAGAGAAATTGAGCTTCCAGTGATCTTTTGCTGTGAGGTTTCCTTCCTTTACCTTCTTTCATATTGGTGACCATGTTTCTGTGTTTCTGTGTGTAAGACATCTTTAAGCATCTTTTGCAGGGCAGGATGAGTGGCAACAAATTCTTTCAGTTTCTGTTTGCTATGAAAAGTCTTAATTTCACCTTCATTCACAAATGAGAGCTTTGCAGGATATAGTATTCTGGGCTGGCAGTTTTTCTCTCTTAGTACCTGGGCTATGTCTCGCCATTCCCTTCTAGCTTGTAGGGTTTCTGATGAGAAGTCTGCTGTGAATCTAATTGGAGATCCTCTAAGAGTGATCTGACGTTTCTCTCTTGCACCTTTTAGGATCTTTTCTTTATGTTTCACTGTGGTGAGTTTGATTACAACATGTCGTGGTGAGGATCTCTTTTGGTCATGTTTATTAGGGGTTCTATAAGCTTCCTGTACTAAGATGCCTCTGTCCTTCTCCAAACCTGGGAAATTTTCTGCTAGTATCTCACTGAAAATGCCTTCTAATCCTTTCTCCCTCTCCATGCCTTCAGGAACTCCTAGAACCCGAATGTTGGGTTTTTTAATAGTATCCTGTAGATTCCCAACAATATTTTTTAGATTTCTAATTTCTTCTTCTTTTCTTTGGTTTGCCTGTTTCCTTTCCTGTTCTCTGTCTTCTAAGTCTGATATTCTCTCTTCTGCTTCGCCCATTCTGTTTTTAAGGCTCTCTAATGTGTTTGTCATTTGATCTATTGAGCTCTTCATTTCATTATGATTTCTAGTCACTATCAGAGTTTCTTGTTCCACTAGTTGTTTCATTTCATTTTGATTCCTCCTTAATATTTCACTTTCACGAGAGAGATTTTCTATCTTGTCCATGAAGGATTTCTGTAGTTCAAGAATTTGTTTTTGAGAACTTCTTAATGTTCTTATCAATTTTTTGAGATCCGCTTCTTGCATTTCTTCGATCTCATCATCTTCATAATCTTGAATTGGGGTGTCTTTTTCATTTGGGGGCGTCATAGTTTCTTCCTTGTTCTTGTTAGCTTGGTTTTTGCGTTTGTTGTTTGGCATGTTGGAGATATTTGGTTTCTTCACTGTGGTGTTTTTTCTTGTTACACTATGGCTCTATATTAAGTGGACTGTCTGCTTTCAGTGGAGCCTTAGAGGCTTGAGATGAGTGTGGACTGAGAGCTGTGTTTGGTTCCTCAGGGTTGAGGGTGTGTCAAGGATGACACTCCCAGGTTAGGTGTGGTAAATCTCTCTTTCTTTTTTTGATTTAAAAGGGAAGTAATTCCGCACAGCTGAACGTAATTAGAGGTAGTTAGCAGGCAAATGATATACCCACAGGAGCCAGAGATTGGAAGCTCTTTCCCAAGGACCACACAGGGAATCTCTGCTGTCCTCAGTGTGGGCTCCAATTCTCCTGCAGTCTCCCACTGGGTTGCCAAGTTAGATGCTAATCTCCTGTTATTTCACCCCTCCCCACAGAGTCAGGTTTTTCTGCTAGGCTCAGGGCTGGTGCAGACCTGAGGTCGCCCTGCTTATGACGTATGTCCAAAATGGCGCCTGCTCTGTCTTGCTCGCCTTTGAGAGGTGAGCGGAGAGAGAGAAACTTGTGTCCGTATCAGTCACTTTTTTTATTTTTTTTTTCTCTCTCTTCTAGTTAGCCTGGTGAACTTTCCCCCACGGAGTTTCAAGCCTCGTTCCCTCTAGCCTCCTCTTTCCGCTTGCCTGCTGGTATCTCGGGCTATGGAGGTTCGGCTCACCTCGCGTTCCAGCGCTGGTGCGTTGAGTCTGCCGCTGGTGTCCCGAACTTGGGCTCCCACGCTCTCCACGCAGGTCCACTGTGAATCACTAGTTCCGGAAGAGTTTCCTCTGCTGTTTCATCCCCTACTCTTCCTTGACCCTGCAGTATCTCCACTTATATTAAACTTTCTCTCCCCCCGGACTAAGTGTGCTTCCTGCCTATTCCGCCATCTTGCCGCCTCCCTCATAGAGCTGAAATCTTTTTATAATAAACCCAACAATATACAGCCAATAAGTAACAAAAATGGAACTTAAATTTGGCATTTGGAGCAAGTTCAGAATTATGTAGAAAATGAGTTATTTTTTAAGGGAAAAAAGTCATCTCACATCTTTCTCTTTTTGTTTTTCTTTTACAGACACACAGACACAGACATAGTGAGTTCTCTCATCTGCTGGTTCATTTCCCAAATGCCTATAATATTTTGGGCTGGGCCAGGCCAAAACCAGGAGCTGGGGACCCTATGCAGACTTCCTGTGTAGGTAGTAGGAACATACCCACTTGCATAATCACTGCTGCCTCTCAGGAAGCTAGAATTGAGAGCCACGCTAGGAATTGAACCCAGGCACTCTGATAGGGAATGTGATTGTCCCAAGTGGCATATTTACCACTGTGATGAACACCTGCCTTCATTTCATTATTTAAATATCTTATATCTGAGCTTTCTTTGCTTGGATACTATTGAGATTACATGTTATCTCTATATTTTTCTGGTGTGGAAATATAGGCAATAAATATATATTACATAAAATATCATGGCAGAATTGAAGAGTTGTTTTGATTATAACAGTTTTTCTAACTTTTAATGAGCCACATTCCAACCTCTATTCTTTCTGAAAGTTAAAAGCAATAGTATGTTAATATTCTAGGAAAGAATATTAAAGGCACCATAATGTTCTGAGTTTTCACTCAAGATGGAAATGAGTACATATCAGTTTGTTCCATACTCATGACTCCAAACCCAGCTATTTTTCTTGGTTTATCTATAGTAAAGAAAATTTAGTCAACTATTCCCACATGATGACAGAACTGTTCAATTGTAAAGATATGGAAAAGCATGACTCATTTGGAATAGATCCATCTGTGTGCAAGCATTGTCTTTCACGTGGTCATCATGACCTAGTGACCTCCCTGTGAATTGAAAATCCCTATCTGCACTCATGAAAAATCATCTGATTATGACGGATACCTAAGACAGGGCCAGCCATAGACACCTGGAATCCTTTCTAATTCACAGTCCACAGATTCATGAAATCCTAGATTAAAATGTTTATTTTTTTTAAATAGTGCTAGATGGAAAACCTTAAGCACTGGCTGAAAGCAAATCAACAAATTCCTATAACCTCAACTGTTCTATATTTCTTTGAGTTTTCTATCAACTAAACCATGCCTGACTATAAAGATATTTTTTCCATTTTATTAGTAAGAAATCTATTTATCAATACCATGGGACTTTAAGAAAACTAATCTATGCAAATTGTTCTTCAAAATGGGAATCAGGTCAAAATGTAAGAGAGAGCCAAGGGAACTGGTACAGTAAGCCAAATTGAGGATAACAGTGACATCAGATCTACTTAATAAAAAGGCCCCAAAAGCAAGGTCTCTGCTGGCTGTTAAAGGAAGTTGATATTTCCACCATGACAAAGAAAAGCAGATATTAGTTGCTATGAGAATAATGAAAGAGTCAACTGTGGTGACTCGAATCCAATGGGATTTATAGTAACTTTGTAAATAATCTTAAAAATGTATTTTCCAAGTGAGACTTTGAAAGCTTGAAGCCAGATAATAAAATGCTGAGGATGTGCTGAATAAAATTATCACAATCAAGCTGAAAAGAATATATCTCAAATCATTTTGTGCTTTGAATTCTTCTTTGTAAATCCTTGCTTAATTTGGTACTGTGAATAAAAGGCATTTTTTCTATAGTACATGTAGTGATCCACATTTTGTTAGATAAATGCTCATACTAAAATACATTTAATTCCCCATGGTATTTAGTTTTCAGGGCACATTCATTCAGTAAATTCACTTACCAAAGTTTTGGGGGATATTAATCCTGTATAAGACATTTTGCTAGACTCTGAAAAAATGTATATTTACAGGCTCCTTACATTTTAAAGAATTACATTTTCTGGGGTTTGGCATTTTGATGTAGTGAGTAAAGCTGCCGCCTGTGATGTTGACATGCCATATGAGTGCTGGTTTGAGTCCTGGCTGCTCCACTTCTGATCCAGCTCCCTGCTAATGGCCTGAGAAAAGCAGCAAGTGTTTGAGCCCTTGTCACCTACTTGGGAAATCTGGATGAAACTCTTGATTCCCAGCTTCCATCTGGCCCAGCCCAGGTTGTTGAGGCCATCTGGGGAGAGAGCCAGTGGATGGAAGACCTCTCTCTTTCTTTCTCTCTCTCTCTCCCTCTCTCTTGGTGTGTGTGTGTGTATGTGTGTGTGTCTCCCCTCCTCTCTGTAACTCTTTCAATAAAATAAATCTTTTTCAAAAATTACATTTTCTAATAGTGAAAATGAAGGATATACCTAAAAATATTCTCAGTTCAAAATTACACAGGACAAGAGGCACTGTAGGTATTGTGGAAGAAACAAATTTAACTTGCAGGTCAAAGAAGGCATCAGAAAGATGACTTTGTGGTAACTAGAGAAGAAAAAGATGCTTTTGTGGTAAGTTATTTAAGTCGATGGAAGGAAGGGAAAGAGGACAGGAGGCAGTGAAGGAACAGATAAAGCCTGGGCTAATACATATGGCAGAAGCACCCTACTCATATTCCTTCAGGCCTAGGGTTCAGTGTCAACTTCCAACAACCAGTCTCTTGATCAGTTTGCTTGAGAGCTTTCTCTGAGGTGGTTGGATGCTACTCTTTCTATCCACTGGGTTTGGAAAAAGAGCTGGGGAACTGGTGTCTAGGCCCGGCTCTCTTGCCTTAGGTGATCCTACGGTGCCTCTGACTTTTCTAGTTGTAGTTAACTTCCAGTTGCCTATAATAGAAAATACTCTATAGCCCTTTTCATAATCCTTTATTGACTGTATTCTCACTGCTATTTCACTTTTCCATCTTCCTAGTGGTATCTTCCGTATCTCCTAAACAAACTTGAAGCTTTATCCCAACCTTGTGTCTGGATAAGCTAATATGAGGGTTCAAGAATGAGGTTAAATTCAAACAGATGGCACACATGGTTTTCATTGGAATACCACAGAAGATGTGACCAAAAAGACAGATTGCATCAATTGGTCCATAGTTGAGGCTTTATATCTTCTATATAAGAAAAAGTTATTATACATTAACTAAGAGTGGTGCCTAGAGGTAAGAGCAAAGTCAGGAAGAAATAGTCAATGTCTTCTCTTTGAATTACAAGAATGAAAACAGTGCATCTCTCCTGCCGCATCAATCAATACTTTGTCATTGGTGAGCTCATACTATTCAAGTGAGGGATGAGGAAGAGGATTTGGCATAGGAAGTATTGAAAAATATCCCTGTGGTTTCAACAGGATCATTGCAACCTGTTTTCCCCAGGGAAATCGTATGTAAAATACTTGTTCATTGCTTAATAGCAATAATGCTTTAAACAGTAATAAACCTAGCACACCCTCAATAAATATATCTTTAAATAGTTTTTCTTTTTTTATATATAAGAGAACAGATTTTTCCCAAAGAAATATTTTATTTAATGAGTTCAAATTTCATAAATACAACTTTAGAAATATAATGATTCTTCCCGTCATACTCTCCTCCCCACCCCCACTCCAACCCACCTCCTCCTCTCTTTCCCGTTCCCAGTCCCATTTTTCATTAAGATTCATTTTCAATTAACTGTATACACAGAAGACCAACTCTACACTAAGTAAAGATTTCAACAATTGGTTAGGATAGCTAAAGGAGCATTTGGGAAAAGTTCAATTTAAAAATTCCCAGAAATGCTCATATTCTTAGTTATGCAAAGCTGTGTCATCTTTAAAATCAACATGTGCATGTTCAATGTAAAGATTATTTCCAAAAGAAAGCCAGGGCCTTTTACTGAAAATCAACCCAGTGTATTGCTTCTTTCTACTATAGAAGTTCCTGCTTCCTCTCCATTTTGGATCATCTCAAAGTGAACTAGCAAACAATTTTGTATATTTTTAAATGCTTCTATCTAGAACTGATGCAGAAATGGCTACAGATACTTGTGATTCTGAGGAGTGACTTTGCATTTCAGTGTTACAAGGGGAGTTGAATTGTGTGTACCTAACTACAGAATTCATAAAGAAACACAGCTTTATATTTTGTTTACCTTCTGAATTTTACTTATTGTACTTTAATACTGTGCTTCAGAATTAGTTATAGAAGTAATAGAGGCAGTAACTGTAGAACATTTTCTTACATCCTTATTATGTGTGGACATCATTAAAACCAAACAACAAAACTCCACTTTGTCCTTGTTCTCTTTGAAAATCAGTTCTATGACCAAAGCTACAGTGGCTGACATCAAACAGATGTGTTCTGTCAGAGCCTGTCTCTAGCACTGCAAGTTCAACTTACCCTGAGTTTATTCCCAGGGCATAACAGGAATAAATTGCTACATTTATGATAATTTCCTCCCAGAAGGGAAATGATTTTGAATAGGATTGAGTAGAAAATTTGCCTTCGGGGACTGACAGAATATTGACAGCATTAAACATCAAAGTCAACCCCTATGTAAGGGAAGGCATTCATTGAACCTAAAAATGAAAGATAATGTGCCCAAGTTCAGTAAACATCCATTCTAACCTCTTTTCTAACGTAGATAAAGCTAAAAGTTACATTTTCCACTGAATCAGTGTTAAATTTCTTGAGTATGTTAATGGCACTGTGGTCAGGTAAGAAACTGTCTTTGTTCTTCAGATATTCATGTTGAATTATTTAGGGATGAAGTGTCAGGATATGAGAGAGAAAAAGACAAAGAGCAACAGCAAATGTGGCAATAGTTTAACAGTTGGTAAAAAGGGTAATTTGATGCTCAGGTATTCAAATATTCTTTTGATCTTCTTGTAGCTTTCTTGTGTTTTTTTAATCTAACAAATTTTTGAGAAAAAGTGCTATTTTTTAAAAAAGTGAATACATGGGGGCAAGTGTTGTGACCCAGCAGGTTAAACCACCACTTGGGACACCTGCATCCCACACTGAAATGCCTGGTTGGAGTCTCTGCTACTCTGCTTTCATTCCAGCTTCCTGCTCATGATATGGTTCTAGAGCTGTATTACAGTGATACTTTGGCTGCTTATTTTCCTTGGAAGGTACTGGTAGTATGTTTTGTGGTCAAAGTGGTGTGAGTGGATTGTCAGCTCTCTGTTGAGGCAGAAACATTTTAATATGTCCTTAGAGGTGAATTAGTTCTGAGTGTAGAAATTGTTCCTTGAATTTAGTACAGAGCTAAAGCATTTTGTTAAGTTCCTACTTTTTACTGTAAAATTTCCCTTCTGTCTATGATAACTTGAGTGAATTCTCTTGTCTACAATTTAACCCTGATAAATAGCAAGTCAACTTCTTTAGTCACAGAGAGCCAATATTAATCAGTCTACCTAAAATCTTGCAGCTTTGTTTTCAAGAGATAAACTCTGGCCTTTCTCTTCTTCTTTCTGCTTTGTATCTGAAAAATCCTTTACATTTTATTTGGACATTTAGTTATTGCTCCAAATTATTTTCTGTCCTCCTTTAGAGGATTACACTTCCCTTGATCCACTAATACTCATTTGCCACCTGATTGACTTTGGCCAGTGGAATGTGAACAGTATATAGCAGATGATTTCTAAATGTTTAAAGAATTTATATAGTTTCACTTACTTAAAAGGCAGAGAGTGGGGAGTGGGGAGAGTTCTAGTTGCCAGGCTGCAGTACACTCCCCAAATGCCCCAAACAGCCAGGTCTGGGCTGGGCCAAAGCTGGGAGCTGAGAACTCAGTCCATGTCTCCCATATGAGTAGAAGGGACCCAGCCATTGAACAATTACCTGTTGCCTCCCAGGATTTCCATTAGCAAAGCCAGGATTAAAACTCAGGCACTCTCAGTACCAGGCTATTTTAATTATAACAGCCCTGTAGTATGTCTTGGAATCTGGTTTTGTGATGCCCCCAGCTTTATTATAAATTCTTAAACTAAATTTTATGATGTCCATTTAAAGTAGAGAACATGTTGTTATAAGATGCTGATATATAGTAATATTGTTATTACAGTGAAACAAATGAATATCATCTCCATCATCTCATTTTGTTACACATTTTCCCCAGTGACAAGAGCAAAAATCCTGAATACAACAAACCATTATTAACTACATTCCTGATGTTGTACATTGTATCTTTAGAAACATTGTTTTTAAAACTCTCTGAGAGTCCATTTGGGGGGTAAACCAAGAGAAGGAAGACCTTTCTTTCTCTCTCTCTCTCTCTCTCTCTCTCTCTCTCTCTCTCACTGTCTAACTCTATTTGTCAAATAAAAAAAATCTCTGAGAGTTTACAGAAAGCTGTCCTATCACAGGTACAGGCTTTCAATCTATTTTTCAATTTTTTTACTATGTCAGATTAAAAATTCCTCTAAGCACAGCTAATCAAATGTTTTAGTTTAGAAATTAGTATCGGCCAGTGCTGCGGCTCAATAGGCTAATCCTCCACCTGCGGCACCAGCACACCGGGTTCTAGTCCCGGTCGGGGCGCCAGATTCTGTCCCGGTTGCCCCTCTTCCAGGCCAGCTCTCTGCTATGGCCCGGGAAGGCAGTGGAGGATGGCCCAAGTGCTTGGGCCCTGCACCCACATGGGAGACCAGGAGAAGCACCTGGCTCCTGGCCTCGGATCAGCGCGTTGCGCCGGCCGCAGCGCACTGGCCACAGTGGCCATTGGAGGGTGAACCAATGGTAAAGGAAGACCTTTCTCCCTGTCTCTCTCTCTCACTGTCCACTCTGCCTGTCAAAAAAAAGAAAAAAAGAAAAAAAAAAACGAAATTAGTATCAATCTTCTTACTCATAGAGGTGTCTGGAAGGGGCCTACTAGATGCATAATTGGGTTATTTTGTATAATTATACGTTCAGGGAGATAAATTATTTCTTTATAAATTATTCCTGTTTGAATACATTTGTCAATTGCTTATGTTTATCTTTTACTCATCTTTGTATAGCCCAGTATTTGATAGAAAACAGGGCTAATCAATATGTTGTGAATAAACTGATAAACTGATTTTCTCTATGGTCTACTGTAAGTAGCAAGATGGCAAGATTTTAGGATTTTAAAGGTGACTGTTTCTCCAAAGTTGATCCTCTTATAAAAATGTTTTCATGTGGATTTTAATACTAATAGAGGATAGAAAATAAAGTTCTTAGTGAAACAGTGAATTCAAAATGCAGGAAGCTCCTATTCTTTTCTTGGATGCTGTAATTCCCTACCACATTACATTAAATATCTTATTCCCAATATATTCCAACTGATTTCTTATTATAAGAAGAAATATGTGGAAGGTTATGGTTAGTGTCACTACCTCTTTTTGTTTTCTTCTCAACTGACAACTCCTTACCTTTTAGGGTAAGATGTTGTGCTACCAAAAATATCCAGTTGGCATTCAAATGTCAACTTTGTAATTTATTTTGCTTACAGAGGAATTGAAGAGAAGTGTGGTGTAGTGAAAATCAATAAAGTACAAACCCCAGTGGGGTTAGAAAAATGATATATTCCAGGTATGAGAGGCAATGAGAGAACAAGACAGGAGGCAATGCCTGGCAAGTGGGATGCTATAGAAGGGTGCATTTGTTGGTTACAACAAGTGCAAGGTAGGATAATATACCTGCATTTTTGAGGTGAGATAAAAGACTACGGTTATCTGAGGAGAGGAGATCAGGGAACTGAGAGTCAGGTGTTGCAAAGAACATGGACATAACTATTCAAAGAAGCAAGAATTAACAAAAGAGTCTAATAACTTGACAATAAGCACATCACCCAAATCTTTCACAAATGCAAAAAGTAGCTTGGGTACCTTATTATGGGCATATTTCAAAACTCAAGGGTAAATATTAAAACACTAGAAATAAGTAGGTAATTTTCAAACTAGTGGAAAGAGAAAATGAGAATTAAAGAAAGAGAACTGTACCAATCCCACAGCATGCAGGAATGATGACCCCTAACCCAAAAAAGAAAAGAAAAAGTCTGTTAAAAAGGCAACAGAAGATGGTAGAGCAACAGTAGGTAGAAATATAAGCACATATTTCAATAACAATCCCTAACATACACTATGTGAAAATGATAACACTGATATACCTCACTGCAGTAAACTAGCTGAGGCTGGAAGGTGGTCAAAACGGGGCAGCTTACCCTCAAGTAAGACATTTACAGCATTTATTCTTTAAATACACCCACAGTCTCCTAACTCTGTGTCTATAAGTACCTGAACTCTACAGGTGAGGCCCTTTTGGGCTTCAATCCCACATGCCTGTCAAAAGCACACTGATTCTTCAAGGCCAGATTCCAGCACCTCTTCCAACCCCCTCCCCTCTGTGGTGAGCCTTCCCAAAGGCTTTAAGAGGAATGGAAACTCGCCCATGTCTTTTGAATCATTAAATTACTTTGTCTCTCATTCATTCGGTTGGTTTAATTTTCTTATAATTATCTTTTTGCTGTTAAGAATGGGCCTTACTTGCTTGCTGGATCAAAATGTATTTCCTCCATGCCTCTCAACAGTGCATATTTTTGTTGAATGGGAATATAAAACTTTGGGGCCGGTGCCGTGGCTCACTTGGTTAATCCTCCGTCTGCGCTGCTGGCATCCCATATGGGCGCCGGGTTCTAGTCCCGGCTGCTCCTCTACCAGTCCAGCTCTCTGCTGTGGCACAGGAGTGCAGTGGAGGATGGCCCAAGTGCTTGAGCCCCTACACCTGCATGGGAGACTAGGAGGAAGCACCTGGCTCCTGGCTTCGGATCGGCTCAGTGCGCCGGCCATTGTGGCCATTTGGGGGGGTGAACCAATGGAAGGAAGACCTTTTTCTCTGTCTCTCTCTCTCACTGTCTAACTCTGCCTGTCCAAAAAAAAAAAAAAAAAAAGAATGTAAATCTCAAGGTGCATTTAATTTTTCTGGGTAAATATGTTTGTGGAAATTGAGAAAAAAATAACTGAGTATTGTCTGGACATGCAAAGATCATGCTGAGTGAATGGGAGTGACTGTCTTTAGGAATTAGATAAACTTTCAAAATTATTTTGCTATTACATTTTAAAATTAATCAATTGCAATAATCCAATGTCACTGGAACTATTTTTCTGATACCCTTTCCCTAATCCGTCAAAATACACTAACTTTGAATTTTCTAGCATTTATATCCTTGCTCTCCAAACTGCGTTTCACACCCAGAAGCAAAGCCTCTACCACGTCCTCTACCAATCTCCACATGTGCTTCAGAGATACCAGTTACAAAGCAAGGAATAAGTACTCAATTCTTTTTCTGAGTTTTGTGATCAAAAATATTAAAAACTGGACTAAGATGCAACATAAAAACCAAGCTGAAAGATTACCATAGATACTCATTTCTTAATAGAGGAACAAAACCCCACAGATTTAAAGCATGGAGTGAATTGCCCCCAGAAGAATATCAAAGTAAAATCCCAAACTTAAAGTAGTAGTCTCATTATAATTATGAGTGAGAAAAACTGCACTCGCATCAGTAGCACAGCTGTTGACATATCTTACCACAGGAGAAACTGTATTATTGCACAGCAGCCAGAACACAAGGGATCTTAATAAGCGCTATCCCTCATAATAAATGAACATATTTTGAATATGCACAAATAATTGACCAACCCAAGCAAAAATGTTTCTGCTTTCCCCCATGGAATTTTTTTCTGGCAGTAAAATTAATGAAATCATCATATGACTCTTCTCACCTGGCACCAGGGTTAGTCCTAGGTAAACTGTTGCTTTATGAAATGCTTGGTTTATTGCAACTTGCAGCGGCATCTGTATCACCCTGGACCTTGTTAGAAATGCAGACGCTCAGGCCCTATACAGAACTGCTGACTGAATGTGCATTTTCCTAAATCCCCCAGGAGATTGACGTGCACGTCAAAGTATGAGGAGCCCTGCTCTTGTTCGTTGCACTTGTTGGTTTTCTCTTTTGATCCACTTCCCTACAGGGCATTCTTGCCTGGATAAATCATTCTTTGTACAGGGCAAGTAGACAAGTGGCTATTTTACAGGCAGAACAATATGTTCCTAACCTATGCTTGCTGTTACTTTCTTCTTTCAACATAGTACCCATCAATGCCTTTCCTGAGTCATCAAGCATGCTGGCCTGATTCAGGGCAAACCAAAAGATTTTCACGTCTGTGATGTTTCATCCCCTTTTCTCTAAAGCACAGAGGAAAGAGAAGTCAATGTTGCCTGCTTCTACTCCCCTTTGCCAACTTCCCTCTCCCCTGCTGCCTTCAGAAATAGGGGCAATTAACACCCAGGGTGAGTTCAAAGAAAGCCCACTAGTATTTTCAACCATCTGCAAAATTACCACAGAACCTTCCCACTCCTAACAGAGTCATGGGAGTAGCTTTAAACAAGCACACTGCTATCCAGCGGTCTGAACCATTACTGATGCAGAAATTATTGAATTTCCAGAGAAAAAGACAATCTAAAACCTTTGGTCATTTATATGCAAGAACATGTTTCCTAAATCCTGCTTGAAAAATTCAGATGAACATAAAATAATTTGGACCTAATTAGCCATGATTTATTTCAATACCTTTGTAAGACTTTTTTTTTTTCTCAAAAGGAAATTTACATGCTCTGGTTCTAACAATGCTATCCTCTTTTATAAAAAACCTCTCTTTTTAAATATTTGTTTATTTATTTGAGAGCAGTTGCAGAGAGAGAGAGAGAGGAGACAAAGAGAGATCTTCCATCTGCTGGTCCACTCCCCGAAATGGCTGCAATGGTGGGGCTGGGCCTGTCTGAAGCAAGGGGCCTCTTTTGGGTCTTCCACTTGGGTGCAGAGGCCCAAGAACTTGGGCCATCCGCTGCTTCTTTCTCAGGCACATTAGCATGGAATTGGATTGTAAGTAGAGCAGTTTGAGCATGAACCTATGCCCATATGGGATGCCTGCACTGCCAAGTGGTGGCTTAAACTGCTGAGCCACATTCCAGGCCCCAAAGCTATCCTCTTGAAAATAATCATTAACCCTGTAAAACTGGTAAAATGACTAGTTGAAGGATCAGAGAGATCTGGAGGATATAGAGGGATCTGCTGAAAAAAAAGTAGGCATAATTTGGAAAGAAATAGAAACTTAGAGCAAAGGACTTGGAAGTTGTTCTTTGGATTTTTAGTTTGTTTTGTTTTGTTTTCAGCTTTGTCCTGTGGTCAGCCATAGTTGCAGTGGTGGATAAAATTCTGCTTAAGTAAACAAGTAACTATTCCTCTTTACCAGGAGGAATCTGAGAAAGGAGCCTACCACAACCAGGAACTAAGGGTGATCAGAGAACTACAAAATTGAGAGAGGTAGAGAAAGGTAGAGAAGAAATCTTTGGCTGACTTTGGAATCACTCTTACACAGAGAAGATTGAGAGTAGTTAGGACTTGAAGCTTAAAAGATTGAACTCAGAACTGTTCCACTGCCTACTACAGGTGCTTGCGATTTCCATATACCCAAATTGTAAATGATATAAAATTGTCAACATTTGTCGAGCAATATAATGAGGATGATGGTTCATATCACATTTATAACGTTCAGTATATAACCCCAATATTCCTTGACATACAAAAAGCCAGAAAAATCTCATAAGCAAAGGTAATTGACACCTGCTAATCCTGAGGTGGTCCAGATATCGCACCCTTTACACAAGGACTAGAAGGTCACTCTTTCATCAAGAATGATGATGTAAAGGAAATATGCTAATGCTGAAATATAAAAATGGATATTTTATAGATCATAGATTGTTCTCTTTGTATTTATATCACATTAATAGGAAAAGATAGGGTATCAGATGACAAAGTTTTTGTTTCAAAAATAAAATAAAGCATATGTGATGTTCTAAAAAACAAATCAGCTACCAAAAAGGAAAAGAAAAAATGGATCTTTAGAACTGAAAATATAAGATCTCTAAATATTCAACACATGAAGTTGATGGTAGAATAGCTAAGAGTAAGAATCTATAACATTTGAAGAGATATAAAAAAATGGGAAAATATAAAAACAGCCTCACTATACAAGGTTTCGCATATAAGCAATTAGTACAAAAAACAAAAGAGGAAATAGACAAGAAGAAATATTTGAATACATGACAGAAATGTCCCAATTTGGTAAAAACATATGTTTAGAGATTCAGAAAGTACAGCATACATCAAACTGAATCCCAAAAACTCATGTTTGAATTTCTTAGCCAAGAAACACACACAAAAAAAGAAAACTAAGAGAATTTGTTCTCACAAGACAATGCTGCATGAAATTACAAATATAGTTCTTCAGGCTGAATAGAAACTATACCAGATGGAAGTCAGATGTTCCAGAATGAATGGGAAATATCTAAAATAGTAATAAATTATTATACAACAATGAATACAAAGTAATGAGAAATTATAAAAAACTAATCTCATATTTTATTTAAAAACTATAAAGAGTTTATAAAAATTTAAAGCATGTAAACAACACAAATCAAAAATATAATTTGGGGCTGACATTGTGGTAGGGCGGGTAAAGCTACTGTCTGCAATGCCGGCATCCCACATGGGCAACTGTTTGAGTTTCAGATGCTAGAGTTCTGATCCTGCTCTCTGTTGGTGGCCTGAATAAAGCAATGGAAGGTGGTTCAAGTGTTTGGGTCCCTGCCACTCATGTGGGAGACCTGGATAAATCTCCTAGCTCTTGGCTTTGGCCTGGCCCAGCCTTGGTCATTGCAACTATCTGGGGAGTGAACCACTGGATAGAAATTCTGTCTCTTTTTGTATTCCCCTCCCCCTATAACTCTGCCTTTAAATAAAAGAAATAGATGTTTAAAACTATATATAATTCAAAAAAAATGAGGGAATGTCCAACATGGGAAGCAGTCCACACAGCAGACTCAGAATGACAATCGCTTTAAGTAACACTCTGCCTCAGAATCAGCCCTTAAGGCATTTGCATGTGGCTGAAAAGCCCACAAGAACAGTTCAGGCATGGAAGCCAAGACACTGTGCAAAAAATATCCTACCTGAAGGATCTTTGTGAGTGAGACCTCAGTGGGAAAATGGGGCCATCAAAGAAGGATGTATTTTTCTCTGAAGGGAGGAGAGAACTTCCTCTTTGCTTTTGGCCTTGTCTAAATATTGATGGAATTTGTGGTCACAAAAGGCTTCCATTGCCTTGGCAACTCATGGCAAAAAGCCTCGGTTGATCACTGACATCATAAATAAGAGTGTTAATTGTTAAATTAACAACAGAATGCACTGTGTACTTACTCCCCATGTAGAACCTCCATCCTTAATGAGTTGTACTATGAGAATTAACTGTAAAACTTGTTCTCAAACAGTACTTTTTACGTTTTGTGTGTGTGTGTGTGTGCAAACTGTTGAAATCTTTACTTAGTATAGAGTTGGTCTTCTGTATATAAAGTTCACTAAAAATGAATCTTAATGAAGAATGGGATGGGAGAGGGAGTAGGAGGTGAGACGGGAGTGGGGGTGGGAGGATGGGTATGGGAGGAAGAATCACTGTACTTAGATGTTGCTTTCTTTCTTGAAATTAGGAAAGTTTTCTGCTATTATTTCACTGAATAGGCCTTCTAATCCATTCTTTTTTCCATGCCTTCAGGAACCCTTAAGACACATAGGTTTGTTCATTTGATAGGGTTCACTCATAAATCAGAGATTTGCAGGGTATAGTATTTGGGGTTGATAATTTCTTTCTTTTAGAACCTGAGATATGTCTCTTAATTCCCTTCTATTCTGTAGGGTTTCTGATGAGAAATTAGCTTAGTTTAATTAGGGATTCATTGAAAGTAATCTGATATTACTTTTGTGCACATTTTAGAATCTTTTCTTTATGTTTTACTGTTGAAAGCTTGAGTACAGTGTGTTGTATTGAAGATGTTTTCTGGCAATATCTATTAGGAGTTGTTTGTGCCTCATATAATTGCATGGCCCTTTGTTGGTAATTTGTGTTTGTGTTTCTTTTAGGCAGCAAATAGATCAGTCTTGTATTTTAATCCATTCAGTCAGTTTGCATCTTTCAATTGGAGAATTTAGGCCATTTGCATTCAAGTTTATTATTGATAAGTAATGCTTTGGTCTTGCCATTTTTCCATAAATATTTCTATTGCTTGCTTTGGATTTTCTTTGTGCTTTAACAGGAGACTTTCTGCCTTCACATTCTTTCATAATGATGTTGATCTTTCTCTGCTTCTGTGTGTGACAGTGTATGACACATACAATGTGTCATGGTGAATATATTTTCTCATCATGTCTATTAGAAGTTCTATGTGCTTCCTGTACTTAGATGTTGCTTTCTTTCTTGAAATTAGGAAAGTTTTCTGCTATTATTTCACTGAATAGGCCTTCTAATCCATTCTTTTTTCCATGCCTACAGGAACCCTTAAGACACATAGGTTTGTTCATTTGATAGTGTTCTGTAAATCTTGAAAACTATTTTCAGTTTTTCCATTTTTTCTTCTTTTTTGTCTGATTGAGACACTTCCAAGGATTTGCTTTCTAGCTCAGATTTTATTTCTTCTGCCTAACCACGTCTGTTGTTAAGACTTTCCACTGTATTTTCTATTTGACATATTGTATTTTTCATTTCAAATATTTCAGTTTCATTTATTTTTCATCATTGATATTCCATGTAGCTCTGGAAGTTTTAGCCAGAGCATTAGGCAAGAAAAAGAAACCAAATGGATACGAATTGTAAAGGAGAAAGTCAAATGATCCCTCGTTTGCAGATGACATAATTCTATACATAGGGAACCAGAAGGATGTGGGGGAAACAGGTAATTCCTTGGAAATCTGAAAATAGGTCTACCAAATGACCCAGATATCCCACTCATGGGGATTTACCCAAAGAAAATGACATCAGCATATGAAAGTTATCTGTACCCCTATATCTATTGTAGCTCAACTCACAATAAGTAACATATAGAATTAACTCATATGTCTATTAATTGATGACTGGACAAAGAAAATGTGCTATATATACACTATGGACTACTACTCACCTTAAAAACGAATGAAATCCTGTCATTTGCAACAAAATAGATGCAACTAGAGACCACTATGTTTAGTGAAATATCAAACATCATATATTTTCTCTGATATGTGGTAGCTAATATAGAATACAAAAAAAGTATAGGGATGAAATGGTCACTTTGGGATGTGATTCTCATTTCTTTAAATTATTTACTTACTTATTTATTCGAATATCAGAGTTAGAGGGAGACACAGAGAGAGATCTTCCATCCGCTGGTTCACTCCCCAGTTGGCTGCAATGGTCAGGACTAGGCCAGGTTGAAGGCAGGAGCCATGAGCTTCATTGGGTCTCCTACTTGGGTGTATTAGCCCTAGCACTTAGGTCATATTCTGTTGCTTTCCTAGGCACATTAGCAGGGAGCTGGATTAGAAGTGGAGTTTCTGGGACTTGGACTGACATTCATAGGGGATGCCAATACTGCAGACAGAAGCTTAACCTGCTGTGCCACACTGCCCCAATGACTGTTATTTTTAGCTTGTGTTTAATCTCCTGTGGAACTGTGGTCTTCCTACTTTTTACCATTTGAACATTATGGTTAATGGCAAATTAAGCCTATGAATAGAGCATAGATTCAAATTATATATTTGCAAAAGCTGATGAAGAGAGAGGAGGGAGGGAGGGGTATCTGGGGAGCAGGGGAGTATGGAAAATGTGGTTGTCTTCTTGGAATTTAACCTATGGAATGCATAACATCTGTTCTCTTTATATTAATAAAATACTTAAGAAAAGAGTAAAGATACTGAGGATTTCTTCAGCTGGTAAAGGGACTAGAGAATATTATTTGACCATGAAAAATGAAGTACTGACACACGCTGTAACATGGATGAACCTTGAAAACATGACAGTCACAAAAGATCACACATTAGATTATTCTATTAATATGGAATATCTAGAATTGTAAAATCTATGGAAACAGAAATAGATGAATGGTTTTTAGGGCTGAAGGGAAATGTAAGGATAAGGAAGTGACAACTTGATAATATTGAGCTTATTTTTGAGGTGATGGAAACCTTCTAAAATATAGTGTTGATGGTATATCTGTTAATATTAAAAATCATTGAATCATGATATGAATTATATTTCAGTAACTCTTTTTTAAACAAAGAAATCAAAACCATAAGAGAGGGGCTGGCACAATGGCTCACTTGGTTAATCCTTCACCTGTGGCGCCATATGGGCGCCAGGTTCTAGTCCCAGTTGCTCCTCTTCCAGTCCAGCTCTCTGCTGTGGCTTGGGAGGGCAGCGGAGGATGGCCCAAGTGTTGGGTGCCTGCACCCACATGGGAGACCTGGCTTCGGATCAGCACAGTGCCAGCCATGGCGGCCATTTGGGAAGTAAACCAACAGAAGGAAGACCTTTCTCTCTGACTCTCTCACTCTCAATGTCTGTAATTCTACCTGTCAAAAAAATAAAAAATTAAAAAAAATAAGAAAATTTTAACACTATCAACACCTTGCATTTATTGATATTGATAAAACCACACAAAATATTTTCACAATTATTGTTTATACCATAGGCAGGTACTTAACATTTGTTATGCTATATGAATCACACACAGATTTAAGGAGTATGGAGATGACTAAGATGTAACCATTGGTTTCCTGGAACTGACAATACATAGCAGTGGTTTTCATGGGAAGCATCTGGAGAAATCATTGGTTGTTATTGATTGCGATGCCACTAGCATTTAATGGGTAGAGGCTCAGGATGTTGAACATTCTGCAAGTCACAGGATATTTCCACATATGAAGGAAAGTCCCATGTTCTACATGGCTTCCCAATCTCCTATGGATATTCATGAGGTTTAAACGTTGTTTTGAATATATCTGAACCTAGTAGTTAATGAGTAACCACAAAGAATTTTTATACAGTTTTAGTACACAGTGAATTCTCCCAATATGCAAATACTATGAAAGTCAAGGGACAATGATATTTTCATTTGATTTCTTATTATCATACATCTTTTCACTTGAGTTGTACATGATTTCATAAACAACTATCATGAATAACCATGCCTCTTTCAGGATTTTTATCACTAACAAAACACACCTGCATAAGTTTGCATATGTAGCTGACACACATCCATAATAATCTATTTATAAGAGCTAGTATATCAGTATATCGGTTGTCCTGAAACATAATCATAATCAAATATTTACATGTAAACCTCATTTACTGTAAATTACTTTAATTTCTTTATATATTATATGTAGAGCATTTTACAATTATGAGTATAGCAGAATTTCATTTCAGGATTGTGAAAGAGGCACAGAATGATAGATTGTAGGATCTGATACAATAGAGATTCGCTGATCTAATGGGAAGACAAGTGCACAGATGATGGCAAAAGCTTAAAAAGAGGCTAGCATTGTGGCACATCTGGTTAAGCTGTTGCTCATTGAGCTGACTAGAGTCCCGGCTACTCTGCTTCCCATCAAGCTGTCCACTAATGTGCTGGGAAAGCAGCCGAAGATGGCCAAAGTGTTAAGCTTCCTGCCACCCGTGTGGGAGACTCAGATGGATTTCCTGGCTCCTGTCTTCATCCTAGCACTGTCCCAGCTGTTGTGCCCATTTGAGGAGTGAACCAGCTAATGGAAAAGCATGCTCTCCTCTATACCACACCCCTGTCACTCTGCCTTTCAATAAATAATTAAATCTTTTTAAAACTCTTGAAACACTTGCTAAAGTAGAAGGATATACAGTGTGGAGAATGTGTATTAGTTGCCTACTGCTTACTTAGTGATTTAAAGCAAGAGAACTGTATTGTCTTATTCTTCTGGGGACCGCAAGTGTGAACTGGGTTTCAAGGGTTCTAAGTCAGTGTGGGTGGGTCTGTGCTTCCGAAGTCTCTGGGGGAGAATTCATTTCCCTGCCTTTTCCAAATTGCAGCAGTTGCCTGTACCCATGAGCTTATGACCTGACCACTTCCTCCATCTTCAAGGTGCTTTACTTTATTTCTAATCTTCTGCATACATACTTATTTCCTGTGGCTCCTCTCTTATAAAACTCTGTTGATTACATTTGTGGCCACCTGGATCACTCAAAACAATCTCCCTGTCGTCACAATTTTAATTTAATCACATTAGCAAAGTTACTTTGGTCGTAGAAAGTAAGAATCACAGGTGGTACAGACCAGAACTTGGATGTAGCTGGGGCTTTATTTAGCCTCTCACACAGCGTAATTGAAGGTCTGCCCTAAGTCAGTCTGGGTAGGTAAGAAAAGCTGTGCATAGGTACTCTTTTTAAAATTAAATATTTATCTGTCTATTTCTATTTTCAGTTTTATTTGAAAAACAGAAAGGGGAACAGAGAAAGATCTCATCTGCTGGTCCACTCCACAAATGCCCACAATACCCAGGGCTGTGCCAGGCTGAAGCCAGCATCCTGGAACTCCATCTGGGTCTCCCACATTGGCAGGGACTGAAAGACCTGGGCCATTACCTACTGGCTCCTCAGGGGCACCTTAACAGAAAGCTGGAATTGGAAGCAGAGATGGACTCAATTCAGATACTCAGATAGACTCAGCTATCATCATACAGTTGTCTCAACCACCACAAAAATTGTCCACATCTGGAAATGATTTTTATTGCAAGGCCTAGAGAGCATGTTTCATGCGAAAAAGTAATATGGAAAAACAGAAAGTTGAGTAATTAGATAGTGGCTGGGATAGAAGAGTTTTTCTCCTCCCTCTTCTGAGGGAGGGTGAGAGGATACACATATGGGGTCATGAAAAATAAAATCATGTTCAAGGGCAGGACAGAAAACTCAATATTCATGCAACCTAGGGCAAAATGGACAGTGAAATGGGTCCTGCAAAATCTGATTTGAGAGACAAAATTTAAGAGATTATTTTCCTGCAGACAGTGGTGAATTATGGAGGAATTCTAAGTAGGACCATAATACAATCATCTTAGGAAGAGCACGTGGGCAGAAGTAGAGCAAACTTGATGGATGAAGAGGGTCATGGAGGTGGGAGGCTGGTAATCAGGCTAACTGCAGTATGGGCAGGAGGCAATGAGGACCCAATGAAGTCCTCTAGAATGACCCTTTTTTGCTATTTCTATTTTAAATAATCATCTTCTTTTCCATCTTGTGCGATTTAATGGTAGCCCCTAAGTTGTGAAGCTTTATTTTTAAACTGATTATCTCATAATTTTAATATTCTGAGGGTCACATACCAGGCCACACCATCTCTGAAGACCATCGAAGAACAGAAAAAGGTCAATTTGCAGAAACTTATGAGAAAATAACAGTAAATCTCAGGGAAATACACCATGCTGAACCTTTGCCCTATTTGATGGGAAATCACTTTTGAGAAACTTTAATTTCAGTTCTGGAAGCTACAAGGTGGGGGTTGTTTTCCACATCATCAGATTTTTCAGTGTGACACAATTTCACCTCTCAGGAAATTAAGGAACAAAGAAAAGAAAATGTATGTTACAATATTCCTATTAACAATCTCCAAGAAATAAAGTATAGCTACATTTGAAACATCCTCCAGAGGTGTCTCTCCCTCTTTCCTTTGTGACAAAATTAACATCAGAAATCAAAAATCTTGCTTCTGGCAGACATAATTTTCATTCATTCAACATGCTATGAAAAAGTACACTACTGGCTATAAAATAGTTTTGCTTCTAAAGTCCCTTTCTTTATCCATGAAGTCAGATGAGTAGAAATGTTTTACAATCACTACAATTGGACAGTTGTGGATTGTGATTTCACATTCTCAACTGGTTCAAAGTATCACTAGAATGAAATTAATATAAACTAATAATACAGGTCTCCACACAAAACTACTAACCTCTCTCCCTAATTTTTTTTTCTTCCCTCATTTCCTTCCCTGTCTTCTTTCACTGTAACCTTTCCCTCTAATTTTTTTTAAGGGACTAATGTATTATATCACAAAGACAAGAGTTTAGGATTGGAGATACTTACTCCACCTGTTGGCAATGTAAACTCTGTCTCTGTCTAGGCTCCCATTCAGTTTCATTCAATGTAAGGAAGGCAAGAGGGAAGTTGCAACTTCACAGACCAGCGGTTCACAACGTGTATACATGAGACAGCATCAGTAATGTCGTCTGGGAACTTGCTAGACATGCAAATTCCTGTCAGAGTTCCTGGATCCTAAATGATGGGATTGGATTCCAGCCACTTGTGTTCCTACAAGGTCTCCTCAGATATATCCTGAGGTTTGATAAGCATGATGGCAGACAGCACGAGCATCTCTGCTTGCCATCTGCAAAATGAGGATGGTAAGAACGGTAACTACGTAGGACTATGGCCAAACTTCAAAGCAATGTCATTCCAGAAAGTGCCTAGAAAAGGGATTGGAAGGTATAATAGTTGTTAAATACGTGTTCATTCTGCCAATGATCATGGCACTTCTACTAAGTGTCAAGCTCAGGATTAGGTCTGCAAAGGGCACGAATGCGAATCAGAAACACTTTTAGGAATCTTTGATCTAGGCTGGGGTTGGGGACTGATTAATATAAGAAATATAATGGAATAGAGGAATAAGTGCAACAAGAAAGGTGTAGATAAAGGACTGTCATGGGAAGGATCAGGGGCCTGACTAGGCAGAGACATTATTTCAGGGAGGCTTTAGTGTGTTGACAACATTTGAATATCAACATAGAAACCAGGGTGTCTCAGACTTCTGAAATAGCTTGAACAAGGTATACAGATGGAAGAATACAGAATACAGCCAATATACAAACAATAATTTAGTTTGGCTAAAATATAAGAAAGACACCTCTGGAGAGTGGAAAATGAAATTGGAAAAGTCAGATTAGCAACAGATTGTGCACAACACCAGGATGAGCATTTGCAAATTTATTAGATAACAGAAATCTGTTATTTAAAAGTTGTTGGGACAGGGTGGTGACATATACCAGAGACTTTCTGGATCCAAGCTTAAGATTTGCTTTAACATTTTTTAAAGAAAGATATCAGAAAGTAGATTGATTCTGCAGTCAAGAAACTTTCAATGATTTACTACTATTTACTGTGGTGGACCATGGAAGCAAAGTTTCAACCACAACCTCTGCTTTCAGGGGGTTACCGATTTGGTGCAGATGATGGACGACTAAATGCAAAGGGGGAAATAAAACAGCTTCTTCCACAAGGAGACATATTTGACTCAGGCAAGGAGAACTGGGAAGAGGGAGGTTCTACATTAATGCCATCTTCCCTTCTTCCACAAGATTTTATTTTGATTTTTTTATTTTAACAAAATGGAAATCACAACATAATAAAAAGCTATGTCTAATTATTCCTTAGTAATTACACTGCTGGGTTTAACTTTCAATGCTCCTACCTGGAGGATTGTTTAAAATAACAGGATTGAATAAAAAAAAATTACAAAAAATCAGCCAAACGAGGGGCTGGTGTTTTGAAAAAATAAACAAAATTGACACCCCACTGGCCCAACTAACTAAAAAAAAGAGAAAAGACCCAAATCAATAAAATCAGAGATGAAAAAGAAAACATAACAACAGACACCACAGAAATAAAAAGAATCATCAGAAATTACTTCAAGGACTTATATGCCAGCAAACAGGGAAATCTATCAGTAATGGATAGATTCCTGGACACATGCAACCTACCTAAATTGAACCAGGAAGACATAGAAAACCTAAACAGATCCATAACTGACACAGAAATTGAAACAGTAATAAAGGCCCTCCCAACAAAGAAAAGCCCAGGACCAGATGGATTCACTGCTGAATTCTACCAGACATTTAGAGAAGAACTAACTCCAATTCTTCTCAAACCACTCAGAACACTCGAAAAAGAGGGAATCCTCCCAAATTCTTTCTATGAAGCCAGCATCACTTTAATTCCTAAGCCGGAAAAAGATGCAACATTGAAAGAGAATTACAGACCAATATCCCTGATGAACATAGATGCAAAAATCCTCAGTAAAATTCTGGCCAATAGAATGCAACAGTACATCAGAAAGATCATCCACCCAGACCAAGTGGGATTTATCCCTGGTATGCAGGGATGGTTCAATGTTTGCAAAACAATCAATGAGATACATCACATTAACAGACTGCAGAAGAAAAACCATATGATTATCTTAATAGATGCAGAGAAAGCATTTGATAAAATACAACAGCTTTTCATGATGAAAACTCTAAGCAAACTGGGTATGGAAGGAACATTCCTCAATACAATCAAAGCAATTTATGAAAAACCCACAGCCAGTATCCTATTGAAGGGGGTAAAGTTGGAAGCATTTCCACTGAGATCTGGTACCAGACAGGGATGCCCACTCTCACCACTGCTATTCAATGTAGTTCTCGAAGTTTTAGCCAGAGCTATTAGGCAAGAAAAAGAAATTAAAGGGATACAAATTGGGAAGGACGAACTCAAACTATCCCTCTTTGCAGATGATATGATTCTTTATTTAGGGGACCCAAAGAACTCAACTAAGAGACTGCTGGAACTCATCGAAGAGTTTGGCAAAATAGCAAGATATAAAATCAATGCACAAAAATCAATAGCCTTTGTATACGCAGGCAATTACTTGGCTGGGGAAGAACTTCTAAGATCAATCCCATTAACAATAGCTACAAAAACAATCAAATTCCTAGGAATAAACTAAACCAAGGATGTTAAAGATCTCTACAATGAAAATTACAAAACCTTAAAGAATCAAATAGAAGAGGATACCAAAAAAATGGAAAAATCTTCCATGCTCATGGATTGGAAGAATCAATATCATCAAAATTTCCATTCTCCCAAAAGCAATTTATACTTTCAATGCATTACCAATCAAGTTACCGAAGACATTCTTCTCAGATCTGGAAAAAATGATGCTGAAATTCATATGGAGACACAGGAGACCTCAAATAGCTAAAGCAATCTTGTACAACAAAAACAAAGCTGGAGGCATCACAACACCAGATTTCAGGACATACTACAGGGCAGTTGTTATCAAAACAGCATGGTACTGGTACAGAAACAGATGGATAGACCAATGGAACAGAATAGAAACACCAGAAATCAATCCAAACATCTACAGCCAACTTATATTTGATCAAAGATCCAAAACCGATCCCTGGAGTAAAAACAGTCTATTCAATAAATGGTGCTAGGAAAATTGGATTTCCACGTGCAGAAGCATGAAGCAAGACCCATACCTTTCACCTTACACAAAAATTCACTCAACATGGATTAAAGACTTAAATCTATGACCCGGAACCATCAAATTATTAGAGAGCATTGGAGAAACCCTGCAAGATATAGGTACAGGCAAGACTTCTTGGAAAAGACCCCAGGAGCCCAGGCAGTCAAAGCCTAAATTAACATTTGGGATTGCATCAAATTGAGAAGTTTCTGTACTGCAAAAGAAACAGTCAGGAAAGTGAAGAGGCAACCGACAGAATGGGAAAAAATACTTGCAAACTATGCAACAGATAAAGGGTTGATAACCAGAATCTACAAAGAGATCAAGAAACTCCACAACATCAAAACAAACAACCCAATTAAGAGAAGGGCCAAGGACCTCAACAGAGATTTTTCAAAAGAGGAAATCCAAATGGCCAACAGACACATGAAAAAATGTTCAAGATCACTAGCAATCAGGGAAATGCAAATCAAAACCACAATGAGGTTTCACGTTACCCTGGTTACAATGGCTCACATTCAGAAATCTACCAACAATAGATGCTGGAGAGGATGTGGGGAAAAAGGGACACTAACCCACTGTTGGTGGGAATGCAAACTGGTTAAGCCCCTATGGAAGTCAGTCTGGAGATTCCTCAGAAACCTGAATATAACCCTACCATACAACCCAGCCATCCCACTCCTTGAAATTTACGCAAAGGAAATTAAATTGGCAAACAAAAAAGCTGTCTGCACCTTAATGTTTATTGCAGCTCAATTCACAATAGCTAATACCTGGAACCAACCCAAATGCCCATCAACAGTAGACTGGATAAAGAAATTATGGGTCATGTACTCTATAGAATATTATATAGCAGTCAAAAACAATGAAATCCGGTCATTTGCAACAAGATGGAGGAATCTGGAAAACATTATGCTGAGTGAAATAAGCCAATCCCAAAGGGACATATATCGTATGTTTTCCCTGATTGGCGACAACTAACTGAGCACCAAAGGTTAAACCTGTTGAAGTGAATTGGACACTATGAGAAACAGTGACTTGATCAGCCCTTGTCCTGACTGTTGATGTACAATGAAATACTTTATCCATTTTAGTATTGTTTTTTGTTCTAGTAATATTGTTTGAACTCTGTAATTAACACACAATTATTCTTAGGTGTTTAAATTTTAACTGAAAAGTAATCCCTGTTAAATATAAGAGTGGGAAAAAGAGAGGGAGGAGATGTACAATTTGGGACATGCTCAAGCTGACTTGCCCCAAATGGTAGAGTTAGAAACATACCAGGGGATTCCAATACAATCCCATCAAGGTGGCATGTACCAATGCCATTTCACTAGTCCAAGTGATCAACTTCAATTCACAATTGATCACACTGATAGCTCTAAGAGTCAAAGGGATCACACAAACAAGACTAGTGTCTGCTAATACTAACTGATAGAAACAAAACGGGAGAGAATGATCCATCATGGGAAGTGGGATACACAGCAGACTCATAGAATGGTAGATGTCCTAAATAGCACTCTGGCCTCAGAATCAGCTCTTAAGGCATTTGGATCTGGCTGAAGAGCCCATGAGAGTATTGTAGGCATGGAAAGCCAAGATACCATGGGGAAAAAAAAAAAAAGACCTAAATGAAAGATCTCTGTGAGTGAGATCCCAGTGGAAAGAACAGGGCCATCAAAGAAGGAGATACCATTCTCTGAAGGGAGGAGAGAACTTCCACTTTGACTATGACCCTGTCGGAATAAGATCGAAGTTGATGAACCCTAAAGGCTTCCATAGCCTTGGCAACTCATGTCTAGAGCCTAGGGAGTTACTGACGCCATATACAAGAGTGTCAAATTGTTAATTCAGCAACAGTAGTCACTGTGTACTTATGTCTTACGTGGGATCTGTCCTTAATGTGTTGTCCAATGTGAAGTGATGCTAAAACTAGTACTGAAACAGTATTTTTACACTTTGTGTTTCTGTGTGGGTGCAAACTGATGAAATCTTTAGTTAGTATATACTGAATTGATCTTCTGTATATAAAGATAATTGAAAATGAAAAAAAAAACTTGGTTTTAAATTGGAAATTGCATAGAAAATTAATCAATTTTTTAAAAATATCAAGTAGGATCTCTGTCCTTAATGTGCTGTATATTGTGATTTAATGCTATAGCTAGTACTCCAACAGTATTTTTCACTTGGTGTTTCTATGTGGGTGCGAACTGTTGAAATCTTTACTTAATATATACTAAACTGATCTTCTGTATATAAAGAGAATTGAAAATGAATCTTGATGTAATGGAAGGGGAGAGGGAGTGGGAAAGGGCAGGGTTGTGGGTGGGAGGGAAGTTGGGGGGGGGGAGACATTGTAATCCTTAAGCTGTACTTTGGAAATTTATATATTCATTAAATAAATTTTAAAAACATATACAGTTTCCTGAATTTATGGACTCCATGCTACTGTGGGAGAGGATCATACTTAAATAGGACTAGACTCCAGGAGGATTGACTGTTGCCTGCAATTGGGTTTCGTGAGATGATTAAGAAATGTTGGGTGCAGTACCTATTTTCTTCTTTGTTCTGTCAGAATCAAGGAAGTTTATTTTCTGACAATAACCAGAGTCTGTAAACATGTAGATTAAAGCCTGGAATTTTTAATAATGACCTAGTCTGAAATATCTACAAACTTCAAATTTAGTTTAAATTTCATCTGGTTTGCTAAATGCCCTGAATTGCCTAACAACCAATTAAGAAACCTCTTCAGAAGGACATTTAACATCCGGTTTCAAAGGATTTCCATTTGGAAGATGAATTCATGATAAAACAAATCATGACAGGAAATACATAAGGAAATCAGCTACAAGAAGTGTAAGACAGAAAACAGAATAACTATCAACTCAAACCCTGGAAGATGCAGATATTAGAGTAACAAAATATATAATATAAAACAAGCACACTAATTGAGTTAAAGATATTTTGTAAATGATTTTGTGCCACTCCAAGAAGAGGTTCCTATTAAGATGAATCCAGATTCCTGACCCAAAGAAACTATGAGATTATAAACATGCATTGCTTTCAGTACTGAGTCTTTATTAATACCACTAACCAAGCAACGGACATAGATTACTGTATTATAAATATAAAATTTTGATTGATTTTAGAATTCTTTGTTAAAATAAAAAATGTATGTTTCAATTTATAGAGAAAATCAAACATTTTAAACTAGAATGTACTTTAACTATACAGATACAAAATATATAAGGCAAAATGGCAAAATCACAAGGAAAAACTGACAAAAATGTCATTATGTATAAACATTTTAATATTAATCTCAGTAATTTATGCAGTATGCAAAAAATAATCACTAAGGTTAAAAGAACAATTTAAAGAGATGGATTTAACAGGTATTATATAGGCATTAACAAATTTTTGGCTTCCCTGAAGTGGAGGATATAATTTCTTCTGCACATAAAAAAAATTGCAAGAGTTGACCTACCATTGGATAAATTCCAGTAAATTCAAAGAATCAGTAATGTGAAGTCTGAATTCAAGGACCATGATGGTATGAATAGCAAAGGACTTTATAGTAACCGTATAATGAAACAACTGAAAGTCTTGCCTCAAAGTAAGCCAGGGAGATACTTGGTAAGAAATGATAACATGGGAGACTAGTGTAATTATCTACATATGTACCTGTGTGTATTTTCTATAGAATCATTGTTCAAACTAATACAATACTGGAAACACCCCAAATGACCATTAATAGTACTAACTGGAAATTTTCTTGCCAATAATTCCATCTCCCAAAACCAGCTTTGGCTTTGGAAGATTAGAATTTAATAAACTGATACTATTAGTATAAGTAGCAGAGGCTTCCATCTTTGTATATTTTGTTGTTGTTGTTGTATGCTTATTGTTTTTGTCACTGTTTTGATGATTATATCACAAATTATTTAGGGAAAGAAGTCACTTGGTTTACATATTATAGAAACCTCTTCTGAGTGCTCCATCCTTGAATAGATTCTGGTTTTTAAAAAAAAAAGTCAGGACAGTCTTGAAGTTGGGAGTGGGCAGAAAAGCGGAATGAGAATTTAATGCAAATAAATTCAAGAAAAAGAAATCAAACCTGACATCCCTCTTAAGAATGTTGGGTTCACAGCAATCTATCATGATTCAGGAATGGAGATAAATGTTATCATAGATATCTACTCAAGAAGTTTTGTTTTGTTTTTTTTTTTTAAATAAAGAGACAAAAATAAAGCCCCACAAAACATCATTAGTTCTAATGTTTACATGCAAAACAAAATGCCACTATCTTCTATAATATTGTATATTTTATGGCATTCTGGTTACTTTAATCTCATAGAAGACACAGATCAGTTGGAGAGAATAAGCAAGTGATACACAAAATGGGCCAAGGTGTTTTCGCTGTTGTTTATTCTGTTTGCCTTGCCTGTCTTTAGGAAGTCATCCTTTTCCATTTTCAACCCATATAGCTCTGTCAGAGTAAGCACAATTATCCCACATGGCTGCTACAGGAGGATCTGCTTAAGATATAGTTCTATCCAATTAATGTTCAATTCTACAGTTATGGATCCAAGGAGGAACATGGGACATGATTCAGGCCAATGAATAATCTACATGACTCGTGCTGATGTCCTCAGGACAGAGTTATGGTTTTTCACTAAATCATTTACTGGAAACCCTAGGGGAGCCTTAGGTTGCTAGTGTCTAGCTTTGCCATCATATGAATACCAATTGAATGGGGATTAAAGCAATATACTTATAAACAGAGCTAGAGAAACAGGAAGAGTGAAATTTCCGATGACATCGTTTTAACTCCTGGATACAACTCTGCCCAGGATTCCAAATAAGATGTGTTAGTCAGTTCCCATTATCCTGAGTTATATACTATTTAAGACAGGTGTTTTCAATCTTTGAGAGTGATAAAGTATAAGCATAAAATCATGAAGGATTTTAGAAATTGATGTTATCTCCTGGAGCCTGGAAAGGACCCAGAAATTTGAGGTTAAATATTTACAAAGTAAGCAGTAAACATGTGCATTTCATTACCCAAATAAGTTGTACTGGCTAAAAATATCTATGGCCCAAAATCTTACAATACATTTGTGGATGCTGTTTTCACAATGCCTTAACAAGCGAAACTAAATTTATTTTGCCCTACCTTATATTAAGATTTTAATTATTTTTTCAGAGAAAGAATTCCAGGCTGTTGTCACACATCTATCATTTATTCAGTGAGTAACTATTAAGCACCCAACACAGTGCCAAGGAGATGAGTGATGACAGATATGCTTACTGTCAAGGGATTCTCAGTCTGGAAGTGTAGCTGGATATACTTAAAACATTTGCAAAAAAATATATTGAGTGCAAAGACTATTGAGTAAATAAAAGAAATAATGGCAGGAAAAAGAAAGAAGAAATTTAATTTTTTTGAAACAAGAGGGTGAAAGCCATAGAATAGTTCAGAGATGAAAGAAAAACAGTCTAGCACCTTGAGAAATTTAAAGCTTAGTTTGGCAGGCAAGGGTAAAAATTGGAGTGGGTGGTGTGAAGTGTGCTATGGCTGGATAGGAGTTTTGGGGCAGTAGAGTTTCCAGGGAGTCCAGTGATTGGCCGCAGAAGCTGGAGAAATGGTCAAGGGACAGGAAACAAAAGATAAGGCTTGCCTTGCTAAGGACAGGATGGTATTGAGCATACAGTGGGCTAGTCAGTGTGATGCATTGGGCATCTTGGGCTTGCTAGGCTGTGATAGTTCTCCTTCAAGGTTCTTAACACTTCTCCCTCTTTGCATAAAGCAGGAGTCTCGGGTTTCCTGCAGCCATCATCTGCAGCACCTTTCCCAGGTATCACTGTGCATAGGTGGTTACCTAGAAATGAAGGCTTGAGAGTCTACCTCTTCTTTGGCTATACAGAAGGGCTACTTTGGTAAAGCACTTAAAGATTGAAGTGTTTGATCCAAATGAGTGTGGATAGGATCATCGTATCACCAATTAAGAAAACATTGGCACAAATTCTATTGTGCGGTTTAAGGTTGATGTCCTCTCCACCATAGATCATAGTGAGACTTCAGCCGCGGGTCCTCATGAGTCCAGACACTTCATCTGGTTCTGATAACACAAAGAGGGCTGAGGATAAATTTAACCTCAATGTCTATGGGGGAATTTCCCTCCCTAAACTATTTTCCCTTTAAAACCTGTTTGTCAGAAGACACAATGAACACTCTGTGTCCTAAACTCTCTTCTCCCAACAGTTTTCAATGAAAGAAAGCAAAGCTGAAGAAGTTATGAAGTGAAAGGGGCTCCATTATTAGGCATTTTAAGGTGTTCATTGAGGTGCAACTTAGTGATAAAATGTAAGGAGGCCTACTGAGTCAAATAAAATAAGAGGCAGTGCTACAAAGACCTTCATTCTAGGCAGGCAGCTTCTTCACTCCACCACTGACTGGGTGGAAATAACTGTATTTGAGGGAGAGGAAATATTTTGCTGTTGACATTTTGAAACACTTTGCTGGTGGTTTCTTTGAATCTGCCTTTTTTTTTTAAAGAAATACATTCATTTCATCAGTCTTTACTTACTAGGCTTCTGTGTGCATAGATGATCAAGATGATATATTTATCAGCTCTGCTTTATTTATAGTTTTACTGGGCTTCTCATTCTGCTAAGAGCGTCTGAATTTTGGAGCATTCATCTACATTATTCAGAATCAAATCTGAAATATTTACTAACATTTAATCCATTGGCTCAAATTAAATTGTCCAGTACTTTTTTTATTCCAGGAAGGAAAAATACTTTAAATGGTATGAAGAGAAGGAGTACAGAAGTTTTTTTTTGAGATAAAACACACAGGTTCAGGTGGTTCACTCAAATAAAACTGTTCCATCCTCTCAGTTTTTACTTCTTTTCTTTGAGTTTCAAGTCAGTGTATAATGTAAGGAAAAGTACAGACTAAAAAGAAAATTATGAGGGGTCGGCGCCATGTCTCACATGGCTAATCCTCTACCTGCGGCGCCAGCATCCCATATGGGCCCATATGGGCGCCAGGTTCTAGTCCCGGCTGCTCCTCTTCCAGTCCAGCTCTCTGCTGTGGCCCAGGAGTGCAGTGGAGGATGGCCCAAGTGCTTGGGCCCTGCACCCTCATGGGAGACCAGGAGGAAGCACCTGGCTCCTGGCTTCGGAAAGGCGTAGCTCTGGCTGTAGCGACCATTTAGGGGGTGAACCAACGGAAGAAAGACCTTTCTGTGTCTGTCTCTCACTGTCTAACTGTACCTGTCAAATAAAAAAAAAATTATGAGGCTACTGGATGGGAAGAGCATATCTTCAAGATAGGACATAGCATCCTGAAGAGCAAGCAATGGGGGATTTTTCTCCCATTATAGACATTATAATTAGACTGTTGGAGAGGCTATAACATGATAGAGTCTACTAAACTAAATTAATTTCGCTCTTAATGTAGAGAAATAATTTCTTGTGTCATCCTCCTGCCGCTTATCATTGCTAGTTATCAGTTGGTTTAGAGGTGGTATGGTAAGTTAGTAATTGAACTATGTAATATCAGGGTATTTGTATTTGGTCCCACCTTGTTCTGCAATATGTGATCATGATCAAGATATATATTCTGTCTGAACATCAGTTTTCCTTTCTGTTTAAATGAGAACATATGATCTTCCTTCAATGCACTGCCCATTAATAGACGGTCTACACAAATGGGTATGGCAAAGAATCCTGATCTACACTCTGAAGAAGCCAGCCTAGGAAGCCAGTCTCTACCCTTTTGGCCCAAGAAATCAGATGACTTTCTTTAGCAAGTAGTTCAGAAAGGCAGAAAATAATTGGCTCACTAAAGTTAAGCCTTGATTAACAGCTAACAGCTTCTCTAATTTTTGCCCTTATATGCAACTTAGGACCAATCAGAGAAAAAAACAAATACACAATCCTAACAACCACAGAGGATTTCCTATTTTTAGTTGGCTCACCTGTAGCTTCTACATGCTAAATGCTTCCAATTAGAGCATACCTGAAGGCTTCCATTCTTTCTACTATAAAGCTTTCCAACTCTTCTGCTTGATTTGATTATTTGCAGATGTAAATGTCAGCAACTAACTCCCTTGTAGTAGCAGTTTCTAAAAATAGACTTTGCTTTTCCTAATTTGGGTGAGTCCTCATTCATTTCTGAATACCTCTTTTATATCCCATCTCATCTACCACAAAGTAGTATCATAACCTAATGAATGATCTTACTTTTCTCAGTATGGCTTCCACTAAGCTATCTTACTTTTCAGGGGATTCACTGATCATTATCAACGTAAACTGAATTACATTAATCTGTGTTTCCCATGTCTTTTTTCCTTCTTTTGCTTTTCCACTGGACTCAAAATAAGGTTCAAGGGGCCAGTGTTGTGGCATATTGGGTAAAGCTGCTGCCTGTGGCTCTAGTATCCTATATACGCTTGAGTTTATCTCCAGGTGGCTCCACTTAAGAATCCAGCTCTCTGCTAATTGCCTGGGGAAAGCAGCAGATGACGACTCAAGTGTTTGGTTCCCCTGCACCCACAAGGGAGACCCAGATGAAGTTCCTGGCTGCTGATTTGACCTGGCCCAGCTGTGGCCACTGCAACCATCTGCACAGTGATACAGCAGATGGAAGATTTTTCTCTGTCTTTCCTTCTCTCTTTCAAATAAATAACTCAATCTTTTTTTTTTAAATGAGGCTCTGCATTGGAATTGCACAACTTTTTTCATACTTTAGCTTTCAATCTCTGTGTATCTTTCTTGGTGAGGTGTGTTTCCTGCAGACAGCAAATAGATCAGTCTTGTTTATATAATATATTCAGCCAGTCTGCATCTTTCAATTGGAGAATTTAGGCCATTTACATTCAGGGTAATTAGTGATAAGTAATGATTTGGTCCTGCCATTTTTCCATAGTTATTTCTATTGCTTTGGATTTCCTTTTTGCTTTTACTAGGAGACTTTCTGCCTCTGCATTCTTTTATAATGATGCCTATCTTTCTCTCTTGCTGTGTGTAGCATATTCTTAAACTTCATTTGTAAGGCTGGCTAAGTGGTGACAAATTCTTTCAATTTCTGTTTGTTTTGGAAGGTCTTTATTTCACTTTCATTGATAAATGAGAGCTTTACAGAGTACAGTATTCTAGGCTGACAGTTTTTTTTTTTCTTTTAGGACTTGGACTATGTCTCTCAATTCTCTCCTAGCCTGTAGGGTTTCTGATGAGAAATCAGCTGTTAGTTTAAATGGAGATCCTCTGAAGGTAATCTGACATTTCTCTCAGGCAAATACATAGACTCCAGCACAATAGTAATGGGGGACATCAACAATCCACTTTTATCAATGGGCATATAAACTGGACAGAAAATCAACACAGACCAACAGAGATAATCTACACTAAGGATCAAGTGGACCTAATGGATATCTATAGAACATTTCATCCCACAGCTACAAAATACACATTCTTTTTTTTTTTTTTTTGACAGGCAGAGTGGATAGTGAGAGAGAGAGACAGAGAGAAAGGTCTTCCTTTTTGCCGTTGGTTCACCCTCCAATGACCGCTGCGGCTGGCACATCGCGCTGATCCAAAGCCAGGAGCCAGGTGCTTTTCCTGGTCTCCCATGCAGGTGCAGGGCCCAAGGACTTGGGCCATCCTCCACTGCCTTCCAGGGCCATAGCAGAGAGCTGGCCTGGAAGAGGGGCAACTGGGATAGAATCCGGCGCCCCAACTGGGACTAGAACCCGGTGTGCCAGTGCCGCAAGGCGGAGGATTAGCCTGTTAAGCCACGGCACCGGCCTACACATTCTTTTTATCAGTGCATGGAACTTTCTCTAGGAGAGACCAAATACTTGGCCTTATCAAGGAAGGCACATTAAGAGAAGGCCTGGAAGCTCCTTGCCCATTTAAACATATCCTGCCTTCTGCACCTCCTCTACCTGGATATTTAACTGTATACTCTATAATACCCTGCATAGTAAATGGAAGTGTTTCCTGGAGTTGAAGTTCCAGGAGTGAAGTGTTTCCTGGAGTTTGGTGAACTATCCTGGTAAATTAATCAAGCTCAAGGACAGGGTAATGGCAACTTCAATTTATAGCCAGTCAATTGGAAGTATAGGAGACACCTTACTATTTATTAGAGTGTGAAGTGGGGAGCAGTCTTGTGGGCCAAAGGCCATAACATGTGGGATATCATACTATCTCAAAGTAGACAGGGCCAGACTTGAATTATAGAACATAGTAGTGTCTGCTGGAGAACTGTCATAAAATCTCTTTTCTATGTTGAATGTGAAAATGGAGGAAAAACAATTTGTTTTCTCCTTTATATGCTGGATGATGGTCAATTCTTATTATTAATGAATTCCACACTTGTACTTCTTAAAATTTATATGTAGCCCAAAATCAATATAGCATTTTGGGGGTCATTCATATGGGATAAGTGAAATGGGCAGAGTGCTGGAAGTTTGAGTTGTGTGACGTGCATCTTCTCAACCAGGGTTGAACAGAGTGATACTCTGCACTCTTGTTTCAGTTCTCTTACTCTACACATGTGTCCTTTTTGGAATCTATTAAGTGTCATATTCTTTGCAATTTTATGCTTTGTGTTGGTAATAGTGCTGTTTCAAATGGCCTCCAGCATGGTATTGAAGTTCTTTCTCATGTTTCTAAGCACAAGACAATTGTGACGTGCCTTACAGAAAAAAAGTGTCTTTTAAGAGCTTTATTCAGGCATTGAGTCATAGTACTGTTTGCTGTGAGTCCCTGATTGTTAATGAATCAACAATATCTATTAAAGAAGGCAGTTCTGAACAAAGTCACCCCTAAAATAAGGGGATGAACTGATTGGTTGACAAAGAGTTGTTGTAACTTGAGACTCACAAGAATTCACTCATCTTGCTCCTAATGGCATTGGTTCAGTATCCATGCCGTCAGTGTTCCTGGAAACTCTGTCTAACATAAGTATCATGAATAACAAGAATTGACTGTGCCCTTTACAGCCTGTAGTTTAAATTTCAATATTTGGAGTTTATTTCCACCATGGAGGGAAGAAGAATAAAAAGTAAGAGATGAAAATGTCTGACTTCCCTTTTCTTACAGGACTTGACTGAAAGTATTTTACAAGTTAAGATGCCACAATCAAGAGTTCTTTTCAAAGCTCCTCCATCTCTCCAGGGTTGTGTTTCTTGGGCCTCAGTAGTTGAGTTGGTTGGGACAATTTGATTTCTTGAAGGAATTACTTTATTTTTTTAAAAAAAATATTTATTTATTTTGAAATAGTTCTCTCTCTCTCTCTCTCTATATATATATATATATATATATAGAGAGAGAGAGAGAGATGGAGAACTTCCATCTGCTAGTTCACTCCCCAGATATCTACAACTACCCATGGTGGGCCAGGGATAACCCATAACCTTCTTCTGGGTCTCCCACATGGGTAGCAGGGGCCCAGACATTTAGGCTATCTTCTGCTGCTTTTCTCAGGCTATTACAAGGGAGCTGGATCAGAAGTGAAGCAGCTTGGACATGAACCAGCACCAATATGTGATGCTGATGTCATAGGTGTTAGCTTTACCCACTATGCCACTATGCCACAATGCCTGCCCCAGGAATTACTTCTTGAAGTATTCTTCAACTGCACATGAGAACTCTCCAAAGCTCTTCTTCTAAGGTTACTTAAAATGTTTAAGATAGTGCTGGTCCAATGTCTCAGAGTGAAGATGACATCGAGTTAACCTACAATGGACATAAAGCGTGAATGACAAAGATAATTTGGTCAATTCAGGCCACTGATGTTTAGGGGTTTATTTGTTCATAGGTTATGACTTTGCCTCTTTAATCGATAGAGTGTTGTATTTCAACCATTTAGTTAAGATGATTCTGCTTTAGCAAGTTTCCAGAAAACCAAAGTAACATTTATTAGGTATGTTTGTGGTAAGCACAGAGAATTGTATGATAATAATTCTTATTTTGTGTCAATTTCCCTATAAATATCATCCTCAGCAACCAGGTCAAAGCCAGGAACAGGAAGTCACTCCTAGTTTCTCACATAAGTGATAAGGGTGCAAGTACTTGAACCATCCTCTGCTACCTTTCCAGGAACATTATAAAGAATCAGAGGCAGAGGAGCCAGGACTTGAACCGACACGCCAAAAGGAGATGCTGGTGTCAAAAGCAGCAGCTTAACCTGCTGTGCCACAATGCTGGTCCCCATTCCTAGGTTTCTAACATCAGTGATCCATGGATCATGTGTTAGTTATTGTTATAATTATTATCCATTCACACTAAGGTTATTTTATAAAGAGTTACCTTATCACAGATCTGAATGTATCATGGCTTATGAGATGCACCTCTTTATGGTCAAAGTGACACATTTTCCACTCTTTCACTGTAAGACAAAGAGGTTTATAACATACTTGTGTGCTTTCTGCCATTCAATATTGGCAATTTATGCTACTTATATGTGGTCCAGAGATGGCTTCAATGATAACAGAAGTAAGATGTGGCAAATGCAGTAATGGTCTCTAGAGGCACTTAGCAGAACTGTTAAAGGACAGGTAAAGAAGAACCCCTTAACCAATTGAAGTGACAGCAGGGTGAACTTCAGATAATCAGGATGTAATTGCATAAGCTGGAATTGATCCAGGAAGTGGAGGCCAACAATGCGGGGAGAGATCAAAAGCAGGCAGAAAGGAAGTTTTTGCCAAAGAAAAAAAAGCAACACTTTTTGTATTTCATGTAAAGCCACATGTTTGTCTTCCAAACCAGACTGTCTATAACTTAACAGTCACAAGGAAGAACTTCTTTAGGTACCAAGAGCTTCTTAAAATACAGAACCTTGCTCATGGAGCTACTTGTTTTATTTTACCTACCCTAGGCAGGATTTCCACATCAAATTTCAGAAGAAAGGCATTTGAGATAATCTTCTGGTTTTAATTTTTTCTGTCTTTTTTTTCTTTTGTTCTGTTTTATTATTCCTGAACAGTATAATTCTTCAGAACTATTTTAGAGAAAATAACAACATCACAACCATTCCTTGATGCCTCTTTGACACATGTGCTTGTGGTAGAAAGCTTCTCTTTACTAGGGAAGAAATTTTAGCTAGACTGGGAGGTGTTATGTCAGTTGGTTGTGGCCTTTGGATCTGAGAGTGGCCCACTAAAAATGGCTGAAATGTGTAAATAGGGATGGATAGAGACCTGAAATTTTGTATCTGAAAACAATCATCTTGTAAGTAGAGTGAGCTAGGATTCTTCCAATGGCATACCCCCTTAAAGATGATGCTGAAAGTTCTTAAATATCACCAGAGATCCTTCCCTTGCCCCCTAGAAACCAGCCAACAGTGCGTCTTATTATGCTGAGTACTCGAGGCACGTGGGGTATTTTTGCACTGGGAAGCAATTGCCTGTTGGTGTATTTTTGTATCTTCACAGTTCTCTCATGAACTCACTGAAGACAGGAATAGTTTCATGTCACTTGTTGTTTTAGATTCCAATTAAGACTATTTTGATTGCAAAGAATGGGAAGCCAACTGAGATAATAAAAATAATCATTTAAAAACCTTGAATTAATGGAAAAAACAGTGAACCAAAGAAACATATACATTAAGGCTTTATTTAAGGGTAGGAAGTAATATGCAGATTAGAATCAAAGATCAATAACTGAAGTCATTCTTTCCATATTTCTGTGACCCCACTGCCTCTCTTACTTATCTACTCTTTGAGAATTAACTCCTTTTTTCCAATCCTGACTATACTGATTATTCATATTGCACACACTCGTCTTTAATTCAACAAGACCTTCTACATCCAATATAAGTACTGATCAGTAACTTCAGATTTACCATAGAGCAAGTCTGGTTTGCCCAGTTTGTCTCTGGGCAAAGCCCTGTCATTGGTTTGCCCATAGCTGCTCGTCTCAGGTCAGTTACATTGGTGTGTTACACTGCTCATTGCCTAATTAGCAAGGATTATGGGAAAGAGCAGATTTTTCTAATAAAATGGCAAAAACAAAGTAGGACTTTTAAATTTTCTAGCATTTATCCTCAAATCTTACACCTAAGGGGCTCCTAAATTGCTTGCTGAAAAAATGAACAAGTAAGTGTGGCAGACATTGTAGATAAGGTGACAAACAACAAGGTCTCCTTCTTTCTCTGAAATAACTGCATTTTGGTTTGGATATTGGATGGAGTTAGGTATAGGAATTGTGGACCCAGTCTAGTAGTATGTTAGAGACAGTTCACTCTGGCTTGTTGGAAGCCTATTATGTGCTTCTGTCTCTTCCCAACTTTGCTTCAATGAAGACATGTTGGTTGGATAAAATCAGCCATGATGGAGGTGTTTCTACCACTGAACTCTGCCAGTGCAAAGACCTGATTTATTTACTTGATATCCTCCCTAGAAAGTAGATTATCAGACATTTACTGGCATACGATTGGCTCAGCCCTGGATTTATGACCGCCCTAAGCCAATAAATGAAATCTCAAGCTTCGTTTGTCAGGAATTGGATGGGGAAAACGCCTGTGACAGTTATTTACTGTTGGAACTGAGCTTTCTAGGATCTCCTTTTCAAAAAAATGAGAGACAGATTTCTTGCCTTTGAATACTGCCTTTTAAGAATATGATACTTGGAGGGCCAGTGCCGTGGCTCACTTGATTAATCCTCTGCCTGCAGCACCGGCATCCCATTTGGGCTCTGGATTCTGTCCCAGTTGCTGCTCTTCCAGTCCAGCTCTCTGCTGTGGCCCGGGAAGGCAATGGAGGATGGCCCAAGTGCTTGGGCCCTGCACCTGCATGGGAGACCAGGAGGAAGCACCTGGCTACTGGCTTCAGATTGGCGTAGTTCCAGCTGTAGCGGCCATTTGAGGGGTGAACCAACGGAAGGAAGACCTTTCTTTCTGTCTCTCTCTCTCACTGTCTAACTCTGTCAAAAAAAAAAAAAAGAATATGATACTTGGGGGACAGTAGTTGGTGCAGCAATTAAGACATCAGTTGGGACACCTATATCCCATATTGGAGGGCCTGGGTTCAAGTCCCAGCTCTGCTTCCAACTCCAGCTTCTTAGAATATGCATCCTAGGAGAAAGCAGGTGATGGCTCTAGTACTTGGATGCCTGACACTCACGTGGTGGACCTGGATTGAATTCTAGGCTCCTGGCTTCATCCTGGCATAGTTCTATTTTGGGCATTTTGGGAATGAACCAATGGATGGACAATCAAAGATCTCTCTCTCTCTCTCTCACACACACACATCTCTCTGTCTAGCTTTATCTGCCTTTCAAATAAGTTAAAGTAGCTGGACCCCTGCCACCATGTAGAAGATTCAGATGGAGTTATAGGCTTTTGGCCTTGCACAGTTCTGGCTTTTTTGGATATCTGTGGTTAAAGCAATATATAGAAGACTCTCTCTCTCTCTCTCACTCTCTCTTCCCCCTCCTACCTTATGTCTCTCCCCTTTTCTCTGATGCTCTGCTCGTCAAATAAATAAATAAATAAATAAATAACTTTTTTTTAAAAAAAGAGTCAGTCTTAAAAATGAAAACCTACAAGCTTACAATGAATGATAACAATGTGAAAAAAAATCTGTTTTTTTTTTCATACATTAAGTCATTGCAGCAAACATGAGACTTCCCTGTCCAAAAGTACTTTGTTATGAGTCAAAAATGACCTTTGTATATTAAGGCAATTTTAGTTGAATAATCTGTAACATGCAGCCAAAATATTCTGGCACAATGGAATGGTGGAGGGAAGGATGAAGGCAGGAGGAATGGATGGATGGTAGTTGTATACCAGGCAAAGAATATGTGGACAGCCACTCTGTATACACAGATGGTAACACATGTCTCTTGATTTCTGTATCATTTTGAGCACTGTAATATATTATCAACATTTCTTATGTTTTATTCATCATGGATGTACAAAGAAATTATGCATTATGCTTTTACATAGCTATATACATTTAGGAAAGTTATCAATGAAGAAGACATTGTTCTCTATCATTCAATGTCCACTAGAAAATATTCTAACTTTTAAATAAAAAGAGTTGAAATTTATGAGATTTTAAATTTTCTATACTAGTGTTTTAAAATGTAAATGTACATGTGTGCATATAGGTGCAGACACTTTTGTTGAGGTGATAATTTTCTATTTTATACTTCCTATACAAACATTAATGTTATTATAATGAACAAAATTGTTATATGGGAAAATTATGCCATAGCATGCATTGATGATTCTTAACAATTTTTTTTTGTATTTATTTTTAAAGATTTATTTATTTACTTTGAAAGTCAGAGCTACAGAGAGAGAGGGAAAGACAGAGAGAGAGAGAGAGAGATCTTCCATCCACTGCTTTACTCCCCAGATGGCTGTGATGGCTGGGGCTGTGCCAAGACAAAACCAGGAGCCAGGAGATTCATCTGGGTCTCTCATGTGAATAGCAGGGGCCCAGTCAGTTAGGCCACCTTCCACTGCTTTTCACAGGTTATTATCAGAGAGCTGGATTGAAAGTGGAGCAGCCAGGACATAATCCAGCACTCATATGGCAAGCCGGTGTCCCACACATTGGCTTTACAAACTATGCCACAATGCCAGCCTACAAAATTTTTATGTTGAATTCTTTTCTTTCTTTCTTTTCAGCCTAGGAATCAACTTGGGCAAGAACAAGCCTCCACCAACTGGTAAGAAAGGTCAGCTACTATGAATTGTTATTTTCATTTCATACTCATGTCAACAAATCCAAGTTTTCTCTAACAACTTGATCAATGCATGATTCCAGAGAAGTGCAAAGGTATTCCAATGTACACTCCACCATGAATTCTGTCATAGCCCACTTTCTGATGCTGTAACAGTATCTCAGATCGGGTAGTTTATATAGTCAAAAGGTTTATTTTGGTTCTGCAAGAGCATGGCACTGGCATCTACTTGGCTTCTGGTCAGGGCTACATGGTAGAAAGTGGAAGGGAAATGGGCACATGCAGAAGAGGAGCAGGTGTGCAAGGAAATGAGGGAAAGGGCTCAGTTCACCTTATAACGGCCCATCCCCGGGCAGCCAATCCAGTCCTATGAAAGCAAGAGGAGCACTGATGCCCCTTAATGATGTAATTCCCTCTTAAAGGCTCTACCACCTTCCAGCACTGTTACAATTGGAGACCAAAGTTCAACACAGTTTTTGTAGGAACACCCCTACTCACACCACAAAATGTGCTACCTAACAGGAAATCCAATGGAAAAAAAATAAATCAAATCCTGGTCAATTTATTCTTCCAGGAAAAAAAATCCAGGTAGCTAAGGTTCATTTAACAACAACCATTTTTTTCAGCCCCCAATTACCATTCTTAGGACTAACTATATGTACAACAATAGCAAAAATGATGTTCTGTATGTTACTTCATTCAGTTTCTATTAAAACTGTAATAGTGCCTGCTTCCATTATACATTTCCCTGTGTATTTCAATCAAAATGTCACTTAGTCGCTGTTCCTAGAGTGCACTTAATATTTTCATTACAACCAATAAAACCAAGAAATGACAAGGGTGCAGGTGGGTGCAGGCAGCTAAACTCCTCCTCTATGTATTGTTAAAGAGCAGTTGGGGAAAGAAAGAAGCCCCATTGAACACCTGTCCCTTCTCCTTTGAATGGCAGCTAGCAGAAATCCACTTAGCTGGCTATTGTCTGCTTATTTTCCTGACAGATAATGTGAAGAAGCAGGCAGTTATGGGGCCAGTAATTCAGAATTAATTTTCCCTTCACAAGAGTGCTGTGGACACTGAGTGCAGTAATGGTGCCTGGTCAGGCTTCAGGGGGGTAAACAAGACAATTTGAGATGATGGGCAGGAGATAAAAGCCCTTGAAGGGGTTCTCCTCTTACCAGTCTGGCCTGTGGTTTTTGCTGGCACCTTTTGTTATTATTATTATTTTAATCTATCTCAAATGAAAGTCTGAAGAGTTCATCATTAAAACAGTTGCCTGGAGTGCATGTGTGTGTGCCTGTGAGTGTGTGTATGTGTATGTTGGATGAGAAGACAAACAAACAAAGGTATAGAATGCTGCTCTTTATCTTTCCCCACCATATTAAAAATGTTATTGGCTGCAAAAGACAGCTGTTAAGCCACACATTGAGACTGTTTATGGAGCTTCCTCCTGTGAGTGTCTACCTCAATTGAGAAAATTACCCATTTCCTTTAATGAACCGAGACCTTTTGTTAACCCACCATGACTGCTTATTTCATTCTGATAGAAAATACCTACCCCTAACATGCATAACAAAAATTTGCTCCAACCAGACCAAATTAATGTTCTTCCATGCTTTTTTTTTTTATTTCCGCCTCTCTACAGCTCCTTCTCTCCCTCTCCTCCTTTCTCATTGCCCCTCTGTTTCTCTTCTTTCTAAGTCCCTGTTCCTCAATGCTAACTACCCAGGTCATTTTACAGACGAGCTGAAGGGAGATTCTCTAGGGATGAGTTAAACAGGAGGATTAGATACAACTGTTCTCTGGCCAGGCTTCAAGACCCTGTTGGCAGACAAATGGCAGACAGATCCTGTGAATTATCTCCCAGTCACTGACACAAACCACTCAGAATAAATCAGGATTGAAGATTGATTTCCACAAAATTGTTTTATTACTCAGGTAAAATTTATTGATCTGTTATAGAAAGGAAAAAATAATACAGTTGAAAGAGGACAGGCCATGCTTAAAATAGAAAATGTAAAACCTTCCATAAATCCTCTTATTTTTAATATTTGATATTTAGTGGGATATGGGCTTGGGAAAGTTAATCTTTGTGTGGTTTATGTTGTCTGGGAGGAAACCTACAGAATCCAGGAATCTTAAAGCCTAACAGTTAGTTATCACAATATGTGCTGACAAGGATACTGACCCCAACTCCCAAGACTTAAATAAGGTCACATATTTTCACAAGGTTGTTTTTCTCTTTCTCCTTAAACACAATCTGGCAAATCATTGACATAGATGTCTACCCAGAGTAGCTGAGTTATAAATTTTCTCTCACGGACAGCAATATGCATCTCATGAACTTTTCAACACTATTAATACTCATTAATTTCCTATGCATTTCATTGGTTATTTATTAGTCCAGTCAACATTAAATGAATGATTATGAAGTGTTTGGGCCCATGCTGATACTCCACCCCTTTCATACTTACCAAACCCCAAAATACTCTTTTAAAAGTTAAATTCCTCTCGAGAGCAGAGGAAAGTCAATGAATTCTACCCCTGTGCATATATGGAACTCCTCTTCTTTGCTATGGCCTTTGAAGAGTCATCCATGGAGTGAGGCAGTAGTTACTGAACAGGTTCAGTTCTTTGTATCTGAAGTATCCTAGAATTCCTATTCTATAACTGGATCTTTGTTACCTGGCTCCCTAATTATGCATTCATCAATGTCTTTCTCCTAAATCAAAATGATTCAGTCAGATTGGTGACTGAAATACTTGGGTACAGCAAAAAGTTTGTGGAGAAACTGAGTTGGACATCTGAGGTCATTCTGATGCAAACCATTTTTGCCCCAATACTTTTTTCATAATACATAGAGCATCTGTATTATGAAAAAGTTATCTATGAACTTAAAAATTTATTGCACCAAGATAAAGCCATACTTTTAATTCCATTCATCCACAAAATTTTTAAAGTACTCTTGTATACACGCTTATATTAGTGTTTGGGTGTTTATATAATTAGTTATCTATATGTACCTAAATAGGTTCTCAGGTAAACATTATCTTTCCTAGATTTATAAAAGCCCTCAATTGGAAGAACTTATGCAACTCAGCTAACAGAGTATTATGAACAGTCATATACTTATTAATGAAGTTCATGGTTATTTCTAGCAGTTGATAAAACAGATTTTGGGTAATGGACATTTAGGGGAATATTTGGGTCTTGTTTGCAATTAGAACTAAAAGGCTTTAATACTGGAAAGTGTGAAGAAGTAGATCCATGAGATAGTTTCTCTCAAGACTGATACATATTCAGGATATCATTATCAGAAACGATTGTGTAAGCAGGTAATTTTATGTCAACAAACTGTGAAGATACAGATATTTTCTTTTACAGCAATACTGCTTGGTCAGCACAATTTAGCCTGTCATAGTCATCATGAAGATAGAGATTATAACCCATACCCAGTACACAAACACCACCCACCATTGATTTACAAATCAAAACTCTGATTCTACTCTCCAAACTCGCCAAAATATGAATGATGTAATAAAAATGAGGATGTATCAATATGTCTTTGAAAAACTGAGGTTACTTGGACTATTGTTTTCAATCTCATTTTAAGAATCTTAAAATTTAGATGTGAATGAAACCTGTCATACCCGTATTAGATAAACACAGTATGTGGTGTATCTTAAAAGATGGTATCTGTTACTTCTCATGTCTTTAAGTTAGTTAAAAAACATAGGTAGAAAAAATTCCTAACAAATGAAAGAAAAGGAATTTAAAACTTTTACATAAAATTTATAGGGACATTTGTTCACTTTTATGTAAAACTGTCTGCTTTTGGTTGAGTGTGGCAAATCACGTTTCAAATGTAAAACATTAAAGTGTTAACTACTATACCTCTTAGAAATTTCTGTTTTCAATAATTCCATCTCAAATTGTATATTAGAAGATCATAGATTGTGAAATTTTCAATGACTAAGCATATTTTTAGGAAAATTGTTCAAACTAAGCAGTATATGTCATGTCAGCACTTAATAGTAAAATACTTTCATAGCTTTTTGTTCTAAAATGATGATGATGAAAATATGTCGACTTCTTGAATACATCTTTCCCAGTATCAACATATATTTTTGGCAAAGAAGAAACAATAAGCTATAAATCTAAAAAATAGTTTTTTTCTAATATGAAGATTAATCTCATCTTTACTTTTATATTTATAAAAGTGCTAAGAGAGTGAGCCTTCATAGGAAAAAAATAAAACATTATTCTTTGTTAAAATCTCAGTATCTGGGGGTTGGTGCTGTGGTGCAGTGGGTTAGGTCTCCTTCTGCAGTGCCAGATCCCATATGGGTGCTGGTTCAAGTCCCAGCTGTTCCACTTCTTCTTCTTCCTTTTTTATTTTTTTTAAAAACTTTATTTTTTATTTGAAAGCAGAGAGAGGGAAAGAGAGAGAGAGCGAGAGGAAGAGAGAGAGACAGATTTCCATCTACTGATTGACTCCCCAAGTGGCCGAAATAGCTGGAGCTGTGTCGATCCAAAGCCAGGAGTTGGAGCTTTTTCCAGGTCTCCCTGTGAGCCCAGGGGCTCAAGGACTTGAACCATCTTCTACTGCTTTCCCAGGTCATAGCAGGGAGATTGATTGGAAGTGGAGCAGCCAGGACTTGAACTGGCTCCCGTATGGAATGCCAGCACTGTAGGTGGCAGCTTGACTTGCTACGCCACATGCCAGCCCCTGTTCCACTTCTGATCCAGCTGCCTGCTAATGCACCTGGGAATTCAGCAGAGGACAGCTCAAGTGCTTGGGCCTCTGCACCCATTGGGAAACCTAAATGAATCTTCTAGCTCCTGGCTTCGGCCTAGCCCAGCACTTGTTGTGGCCATTTGGGGAGTGAACAAGCAGATGGAAGATCTCTTTCTCTCTTTCTGTCTTTCCCTCTTTTTCTGTAACTCTGACTTTCAAATAAATAAACAAATCTTTTAAAAAATAAAAATTCCAGAATTTTTAAATACGTGTTGATGGAAACAGATAACTTTGTTTCCAGTTCTGAGGCCATATATCTGTTTGAAACACAGCTATCCCAAAGCAAATTATTATGTGATATTTCTGATGAATATGAGAATCACAGTAAGACAACAGCAGAATCTTGGCCAAAACTCATTACTATAAGTGAAGTTACAGAAAATATATCAGTTTTACTTCTCTCACCCTCCCCCCCACCCTATGTGTGTGTGTGGGGTGTGTGAGTTTTTCAAGGGTGCCTGTCTTAGTTCACTTGTGCTGTTACAAGAAAATATAGTCTGGAGAGTTCACAAATACCAGCAATCCTTATAGTTCTGGAGGCTGGTGAGTCCAAGAACATGGGCAATCCTGTGTCTGGAGAGGGCTCACTTCCTCACAGACTGCTCCTGCTTGCTGTGTTCCCACATAGTGGAAGCAGGGAGGAAGCGGTCTGGGGCCTCTAATCTCATTCATGAATATCTTCCCTCATGACCTGATCAACTAACTCCCCAAAGACCCCTCCTATTAATATCACCACCTTGTGGGTAAAAATTTCAACATACAAATTTTGGGGGGATACAAACATTCAGACCAGACCACTCCATGCATGGTCTCTTAAAATCCATATCCTTCCCACATGCAAAATACTTTCATTCTGGTGTAACAGCCTAAAGTTATTTCCACATCAACCTAAAGTCTACAGTTTCATCTAAATATTATGTAACCACTATGAGTGGGGCTCAAAACGTGACTCATCCCAAGACAAGGTGCTGGCCGGCTATGATCCTGTACAACAAAGATAGAGAAAGTTGTCTGCTGCTACATGGTTTCTTGCATCCCATCCTAATTCATGGAAACCTTCAGGAAAAATGAGCTCCACAATTTCTCATTTTCATGTTTCCTTCACAGAGTTAATGAGTAACACAGACAAATCAGAGTTGATCCAAAAATACTTGGTTTATTTATACTGCTCACAAATATGCCAGTAGGAGAAAAACGAAAAACATGCTCAAACATGGTTGGAAACTTGCAGACTCAATGCTTTCCCTTTTGCCTTAATTTGAAATCTCATTTACCATCATGGCATTTTGGCTATCATCTTTTCAAACACTCTGACCTACATGCCCTATCCTCTTGTTCCCTCCCCCTTTATCTTTTCTGGATGACTGTCTTTTTGACCAGTAATTTATCTGCCAGTTGACCATTACATTTTGTCTAAATCTGTTGATTCAATAAGGCCTACTTCGACCAACAAAATATAACAAACAAAATATTCCCAAAGAAATAATCAAACACAGAAGCTTTTAGAGACCTTTTTTATTTTCCATATTCTCTTGCATTAAATTAGAGCTGGCTTTATGATGAACCCTCTCACATAAAGCCCATATCCTGTCCACTATCCTATGGGAAGTCTCCAGTCCATAATCACAACCCACATAGCCAGACTCAATGTCATAATGTCTATTGTTTCAATCTCATTTATGAGTGTTTAACCAGGTATATTATTCAGAATTCCAAAGATATCTGAAAATGAAACCATAATCGTAATGTATGCAATATTTAATAATTATTCTTAAAGTAGAATAAAGGAAATAATGAGAGAAGTAGTAAAATTGGGCTTCACTGGTCATTTCTTATATTAAAATTTAAAGAAATAATATAAATACATGAGTATCATGTAAGAGAAGTGACTATTTCTTTGAGAGTCCACTTCCCCTTTGTACTGAGAAAATTTTTTTCTCTTTTTGTATTTTCAGTCCCAGTGATTTACATTTGCCCAGATGAAACATTGCTATGAGGGCACAAAATGTTAATTCCTTCTCCCTCATAAAGAGAGTTGAATACTGCTTTGAATTATTGACCAGGGATGGCTTTTAAGGGTCATCTAAACAGTAAGCTGTGAATTGTAGCCTCCTTGTCTGAGCTCAATGGCTGGCTATATTCTTAAAAGTGGTTAAGTGGAAGTTATTGATGAGAGCTAGAGTGAGATTTGACATCAGGCTTTAATTATATCTTGAAAGACAAGAAAAATGGAAAATGAAGGCTAATTCAATTGAACAGTTGATCACTAAGCAATAACCACACACACACACACGCACACACACAAACTGTATTTCTGTTTCACCCAAGTACTACCCATGTGGAAGAATGGTATTAGAGATTAGATTTAGGTTGCTCTTCTTAAGATATTTATTTGGACTGAGAGAGATGTTTTATCAAATGTATCTGAAAATACAATTTCATGGAAAGACAAGGACTGACATTTCCTTAAGAGTTAAGTGTGGGACTAAAGGAACTCTTAACATTATTTCAACTCTACTGAGGACATTAACCTAGAGTTCCTGGTCAGCAACATGTATATAACAAGTCTTCAAAAATCTCACGGGGAATATATATCATGAGAAACTCTGCATGGATTTCAATTTTTTATATTAAAATAAAAAGCTTTTAATTCCATTTTCTATGAACTTTTTGAAATACTCTTGTATTTCAGTCTCTACTTGCCACTTCAGCCAAGCACCATTACACAGCACATATGGAAGATCAAGTGTAGGGCTTTCCCAACACAGCTCTTCCTGTCCCAATGTCAGAGGTCTGCGTGGCTACTAGCTAAAGTCATTCTTCTTTGGGTGAGTCTCATACCAGTCCCTGTGCTACATGTGCTCCAAAGGCACAAATCGATTTCTCCAAATGTTTCCAGTCTTACTCACCTCACTCTCTGCTTCCTGTGAAGGGTTGGTACTCTTTTTTTCCCTTCGAATAGGGAAGGAAAAAGTCATTGCTGTTCAACAACTATCTCTCAAAAACATTCCTCACTTAGACAGTAAAATAAGAGTATTAACCCCTTAAACTCTATTATACTATCTCTTTTGTTAGTGAATCTTGGATTTCAAAAGGCTTGCCACTTAACGGCTAGTTCCTAGTCCTGGTGGTTTCAGTCAAAAAAGAGAAAGATTTAAAAAATATACTATATTATAATGTCCTTTCACATTCATATAAAGCTCATATTCATGCTGTATCTGAAGAATGTAGAATTCTCTCATTTACACTCATCCCATTCAGATATTTAAGGGCAGCATGTAAATCCTCTATAGCACCCAGTCATCTTTTTATTACACAGTCTTCCAAAATGACAGAGGTTACCAGACCCTTCCCCATCCTGATTTTCCTCTTTAGGTCATATTGTAACCTGCCCTGTCCTTAAAATGTTGACCTGCAATTGAACGTAATACTCCAGATGAGGTTTGATCAGAATATAGAAAGACCATTACTTCCCATAAACCAGAAATTACACTTTCATTAACGTGGTCTAAGATCCTTGGCTTTTTAGCAGCCACATCACACTGAATGACAGAGCTGACTGTAATTCAAAATAATATCCAATTTAAAATGAGTGCTATTCCCCTGCCAGCCAGATAGGGTTTCCCATTTAAATGGAACATTTAAGCCCAAATGAGGTTAATATGTGACCAGAGGAGGCATTAGACCACCAAAGCACGTTGGGCTCCTAAATTGGTTGACTAATAAGTGTCACAAATCAGCTCCAGCAAGACTGGAAGTGCCAACTACCCAACCTGTCAACAGGAGGAAAAGTGGGTGGAGGGCTGTAATAAACAAATCATTTTTCAGAATTATTCATAGGTATTTTATATGAAGGAATAGGCCTATTTATTATACAACCTGCTCTCTTCAAATTTTAATGTGATATTTACAATTCAACTCCTATTAATTTAAAAAAAAATAACATGTTTCTTATTTAAAATACTTGTTCATCATGGAAATTTGGAAAAGAAAAAATTAACCTGTGTTTGCAGATTTAATTACCATTAATATTTGTTAGTATCAATACTTTTCCTTTTGAAATAGTTTCAGCAGGAGGGGAACAATCATGTGAATTAACACAACCTTATAATATTAGTCTTTAATAGCCAAAGATAAATGTCACTGAGTCTTGAGTGCTTCCCTGAACATTGCTTATGGAAGTCATGACTAATAACTTTTTATCTAAAAATTAGAGAAATTCAATCTGTAATTTGTCTAAGAGGTTGAACCAGATGACACTACCATATTAGTAGGTTAAAAGGTGTTTGTTTCAATATAATTTTGTGGCAATCTTGTAGAGCTTCTTGAATTTTGTGGATATCTTGAGACAATTCTATGTTTACTATAAGTAGCTCTATTTGGCTGGACAATGGTCCAGACTGGCAACAAACAAGCTGCTAACAACTCATCTGGTTTTCCAATGAGTAAAATGCAAAGATTGAACCATTAGAAAACTGTATAAACGGTCATGTGTTATGCATATTTTAATAAGCCTTCAATATATTTAGTAATTGTAGTAACAGGCAATGCATTTCTAAAATAAGGACTTTTGATTAGTCGTGCCCCATGCCTCGCATTCCAACTATTCCTAATAAATGGGCATTTCAAAAAGTCTATGGAAAATTGAATTTAAAGATTAATTTTCTCTGTTCAAAAATTTTGAAATCTCTGCCTAGTTTCTTCTTAATGTAGATCATCTGTGAATTGTTTCAAGACCTCAAGTATGTATGGCTTTCTAAATGCTTTAATTCCACTTTCCTATGACTTGCTTGAGATACGTTCAAACACTATCTTGTCCACCTGGATGAGGTCACATCTACCCACTGAAGGAGTGCATTTTTCATTGCACAAAGGTGCTTGCTGACAACTTGCCAGCTCATGTGCTCTGCAAGATTGCCTGTATCTTTCCAGAGGGGAACACGTTTTTCTAGTTTGCAGAAAAATATCATATAGGCTAGTGGAAGCCCTTGCAGAAGGATAAGTCTTTCACATGGATAAGATGTGGGTCTTGCAGAAAAGTAAGCTTGGAATTATCCTAGAGGATTTTTCCCAACTTTCTCCACTAGAGAGTAAGTGGGAGTTCAAAGAGGATCTGAGTAGGTTAAATCATCAGCCATCTTGGGAGCTATGAATGGCCAATCAGAAAACATATAGTAAAAGGAAGTTCAGGTAAGAAATATTCCAGTAATGATATAGTCTCCAAATCTGAGAAATTCCCAACCTAAGACAAAGAACCAATATAAATACACTGAGTCCAGAATCATCAATATTAAGCCAGTATGTGTTAGGTAAGACTTTTCATGTGCCTTTATGTTCCTCCTTCCACCTCATCCAATGCTAATGGTTTCAAAGGAAAGAGGAGGAGTAAAAGAACCAGTTGAAGAAATAAAGAGAAAACAAACTATTACATTCCTCCCCACTTCAGGATTTCAGACAGCAGGCAATCAAGAAGTCAGAGTGCTAGAGCAACATTAATTCCAGAAATTTTGCTATTGCTTGAGAGTAGATACTTATTATAGAAATGAAACTTTTAGTGACTAAGAAGAACCACAGGGTATTTTTATTCTAAAAAGCCACCAATAAATAAATTAATAAATTAATTAATTAAACTTAGAGGGGCTACCTAAAATGTCATCCAAGTAGCAGCAGAAGAACTGACTCCATGCATTCCATGTAAAAGGCATAAAGGAACAGGTTTTATATGAAAATAAGCAATTCCCTATATTAAATTGCCTATAACAAAATGGGCATCTCAAAAATCATGGCTCTCCCCCTTCGTGGAGCCTGAGAAGATAATGCTGAGAATGATATTTCTCTGGAAATGGTTTCATTTCTATTTCTATGACTAAGTGGGAGTCCATGCTATTGGAGGAGACACAAAAGAGAGAACCTACAAAACCTACGAATCCCCAGATAATCCTCTAGTGTTTCCGAAGGTAAACAGACTGCCAAGGTGATCAAGTCTCCAGCTATCTTGGCCTATTCATTCAAACTTTAGGTTTGCCTGAAAGCAATCATCGTCTAGTCGAGCTTTGGGAAATACCAGCCATCTCACCCATAGTGCCTAAACTGCAGGAAAGGTGGAAAGAATGTGACAAATTTGTGTGGAGTCAACAAACAGGATACTCATAAAAAGAGAAATGGAAGTAGACATGGATGATTTGAGTCTGATAAACAACTCCCTGTCTAAATTGAGCTTATGAATCCAAAAATCTTTATGACCAAACTTTTATAATCCATCTAGGACATATAGAGTTGTCAATTTAATTAGGATGTCAGAGCTTGGCCTGAGCACCCAAATAAATTAGGCCATGATGAACTAGGAATTAATTTATTCAATTCCAATCATTCAATAAATTTTTACCAGGCATTTATTCTTTAGCAGGTAATCTGGTAGTCACTGTAGGTAAATTCATGAGCAAAAGAGACACAAACCTTTGTATTATATAGCTTACAGGAAGGCTGCAAACACAGTCATCAAACAAGGAATTACAAGAGTGATGTGGATAATGAGAGAAACAAGGGAGGAAATAATAACAGCACCTAAAAACTGGTACATTTCAAACTTATATTTGGTTCCGATACAATAAGCAGCAAAAACAGAGGAGCTAATGAGCCATTTCAGCCTGTTTGGGCTAGTTTGGTAGATGTACTAAAGAAGCAATGTAGCATCATTGTTAAAGTTTATAAATTGAGGTTCACTCCATTACCACACAATGCATATTATTTACCACAGCAAGTTTAGGAAACCATTACAGCATGCAATAAGTTCTTTGAAAAGCATTTTATTCCTCCCCTAGAATGCTTTATTGCTACAAATGCTCATCAAATCTTGTGGAAAAGTGAATAAAATAGAAGAAAAAGGACTGTTACTATACCTGTGTTGTATCATATTAATCCGCTCAGGCTGCTATAGCAAAATATCATAAGCTAAATAGCTTAAACAACAAACATTTGTTTTCTCACAATTTTGGAGGCTGAACATCCAATATGAAGGTACTAGCACTGTTGGTTGCTGTTGAGTGCTCTTTGCCCAGCTTAGAGCAATGGAAATGGCTGCCTGTTCATTGTGTTCTCACAGAGTAATGCGAGCACTCCCTTTCATAATTAGTATGTCTTCCTCTCTTTATAAGGGCCTCAGCTTGATGGGATTTGGGCTCCACCCTTATGACCTGATTTAGCCCATATCACTCCTCATAGGCCATCACACTGAAGCCCAAAGGCCTGGAGGGATACAATTCAGTACACAGTACGAATTTTAAAAAGAACAAAACCACTTAGTCTAGAATTCTTAGAAAAAGAACTCAGATTGGCAAAACCAAAACCAAAACAAGCAAGTGTCTTTGCCTTGCCCTGAGATACAGAGCAGGGCTGGGTAGGGGCTCTGATAATCCACTTGTGACAGCAAAATAGAAGGCTTAGAGACCACACCCAGTGTTTGCTCACATGCACCAACTCTTATTAATCATGATGTCTTTCTGATGAGAGCATGATGTAGAGGAGAAGCTGGGTATATCTGACATTTTTAAAGATAACTTCAAGGTTTTCCCCTAGGAGGGCAGGGATCAAAATGACAGCAGAGAGGAATATGATAGAAGTGATAAGATGAGTTCTCTTTTTATAAAAGAGGGGAGTATACAGTTAGAATGACTCTCATACAGAAATCAACAAACAATAAATGCTGGCAAGGATGTGGGGGAAAATGTACCCTACACCACTGATGGTGGGACTAGAAACTGGTGCAGCCACTGTGGAAGACAGTACAGAGACACCTTAGAAATCTGAATATAGACCTACCATATGACCCAGACATTCCAGTTCCAAGAATTTACCCAAATGAAATGAAATCAGCATATGAAAGAGTGATCTGTAACCCATGTTCATTGCAGCTCAATTCACAATAGCTAGGATATGGAATCAACCCAGATGCCCATCAACTGAAGACTGGATAAAGAAATTATGGTATATATACACTATGGAGTTCTACTCAGCTGTAAAAGCAAAATGAAATCCTGTCTTTCGCAACAAAATGATGCAACTGGAAACCATTATACTAAGTGAAATAAGAAGTCCCAAAAAGACAGATAACATATTTTCCCTTATCTGAGGTAACTAATAGAGCACTTAAATGTAATGTATAGGAGTAAATGGTCATTTTGAGATTTGAAGATTGTTACAGACTTAGTCTCTACTGTTGAGAAACAGTGTTTTTTGTTGTTGTTCTTGTTGTTTTCTTCACACTATTTGAATTATTTACTTAGTATAGGGTTAACCTTATGAGTATAAAATATACTTAAAATATATCTTTGTAAAAATTAAGAGTAAGAATAGGAGAGGAGGCGGGTTGGAATATGGGCAGGAAGGAGGGTAGGGTGTGAAGTATCACCGTGATCTTAGATCTGTATGAAATACATGTAACTTGTATGCCTTAAAGAAAAATTTTTAAAAACAGTAGAAGGAAAAAAATAAATTTTTTACAGCTGTCTGCTCATACAACCCTTGTTGACATTTTGACAAATGTAAAAAACATATGTGGACAGTTGAATGAATTATAATGAAGTAAATATCCTAGGTAACCCCATTCCCAGAACATGTCCAACATCTCAGAAGCCTTCTACACTTCCCTTTGCAACCATAGCCTCTTCCTTACCCCCAGAAGTAACCACTTTCTGGTTTTTAAGATGACTATCCACTTGCACATTTAACAGGCATCATACACAAAAAACATGACCACCATGAAACCCTGGTTCAATATCCTTTTCTCACCATTACCAAAATACTCCTCATCTCAATTGTCTTGTCTTGATAAATAAATACTGCTCATTCTGAAATTCCTGATGGTATCTTTCAGCCGGCATCTGATACTCTACATACTCTGGTATCACTTTTGCAAGTACACACTCCAATCGGTATATTTGCATGGCTAATTCCTTGACCCAAGCCACCATCATCTCTTTCCTGGAGAACCTCAGAAACTTCTTGACTGGTTTTATAGGTTCTTTTGTTAGCCTTTCATTCATGCTGGTAAATATTTACCTGGTAAAGGAAAACTGCTGGAGAACCTCAGAAATTTCTTGACTGGTTTTATAGGTTCTTTTGTTAGCCTTTCATTCATGCTGGTAAATATTTACCTGGTAAAGGACAACTGACTTGTATTATTTGACAATTTCTATGGTATAAATACTTCCACCATGGCCTATTTCAAAGACAACTGTGTTAAACAAAATGCTCATAAAATTACTGAAAATTTAGTAATAGACTCTTGGAGCTTCTGTGATGACTCTAACACATCACTGTCCATTCTTCAAATCGTACCTGGGGCAGGAGTGGGAAGGATCTTTGCAAAATGTGAACTGGATTAACCCTCCAGTATTTTCTCATCACACTTAGGATAAGGATACAGAATAGATTATACCAATTTCTATTTCTAACTACAAATTTTCCTTCTATTTCATGATCTACATTAAAATAAATAAATCTGAAATTGAACCAAATTACAAGTTATTTTTCATACATGTGTTCTCTTCAGAATAATTTTAAAATCAAATTTAAAATTTATAATTTTCAGTCTTAGTTATATTTTAACCTGTATTAGTCTTTACATGTAATTTTTATACCAATGCTTCTGTCTTTCTAAATTTTACATATTATTTCTTCTCTTGTTTTTGATTGACACACTATTTAATGAGTCATTGATGGTATGCATCATATCAGCCTGTTCCTCTCCACTCTCAAACATGTTTAAGAATCCTTCTTTATCTCTTACACACAAATAGCTATTCAAATAGCTGGGTATGGAATTTTGAGGTCAATGGAGAGATAACTATTATTGCAAGAAAAAAGAAAAGTGCTTTTTTGTATTCTTGTTGAAAGTGTTTATGTGCAATGGAAAAATAATCACTTATTTTTTAGTCTTGCCCTTTCAATTGTAAGAATAGGCTATATATAATTGGTTAAAAAAAATCTCCATTTAATCTTTCAAAATAGCAATTATATAGTAGGAGCCATCAATGTGTTTGTTAGTTTAGTTCCATAGAACTAGTTGTAAATGGACATCCCCACTAGAGTAGGTTAACTATTACTTTTAGTTGGAATAGCATTGAAAATTTTTACTTCTTTTTTTCAAGCATTTTAAGAGTGTTTCATTTAGAATTTTAGCTAATCTGGTACGATCTTTCAAGAAACAATTTTTTTCAAAGATATATTTATTTTACTTGAAAGAATTATACAGAGGGAGAAGGAGAGGCAGAGAGAGAGAGGTCTTCCATCTGCTGGTTCACTCCCCAATTGGCCACAATGGCCGGAGCTACGCCAATCCAAAGCCAGGAGCCAGGAGCTTCTTCTAGGTCTCCCACATGAGTGCAGGGGCCCAAGGACTTGGGCCATCTTCTACTGCTTTCCCAGGCCATAGCAGAGAGCTGGACAGGAAGTGGAGCAGCTGGGACTTGAACCTGCAGCCTTATGGAATGCTGGCGCTGTAGGCGGCAGCCCCATCTGCTTTGCCACAGAGCCGACCCTCAAGAAACAGTTTCAACCATCCTTGAGTTTTAATTGTCTAAGGGAGTGCCTATAGCTTCAGCACCAGCCCCAGATCCCATGCTTGCAGAGGATAAGAAAGCACTGAGAGCCCTGGGCTTGAGCCACTTGGAGAAAGGTCCAACTCTTACATGAAGGTTAAAATTAGGAATGCCTACTGGTTCAAGAAGGAATATTGTATTTGGAGTCAAAAGTCAGAAGCTAGAAAGAGCAAGTGATTTATTAATAAAGTGGTCCTTCAGGGTGGGCATTTGGTCTGTTTAAGGCGATGGTTGGGACACCCACATTGTATGGATTCAGTACCCAGTTATGCTCCTTATTCCAGTTTCCTGTTAGTGTATTCCCTATGAGGCAGCAGATGAGGACAAAAGGTTTGAGTTCCTGCCACACACATGGGAGACTGGAACTAAATTCCTAGTTTCTGACTATGTCCAAACATGGTCCTGGCTATAGTAGGCATTTGGGGAGTGAAGCAGTAGTAGAGAGCTCTGTCTAGTTCTCCCTCTCTTTCTCTCTGCCTATCAAATACAATTTTTAAAGCCAATCTAGGAGACATCAGTGAGGACAAGGAGAGAAACCAAGAAATGATATCATTTGGGATGATTTTCAGACCTAGCCTGATCCTACAGGAAGATTTGAAAATGAATGACATCACTGAATTTGTCCTGTTTTAAGGCAAGAAGATGGACTTTCAAATACACCATCAGCCAGTTAAAATCTAGTCAGTCAAAGCCTATAGGCTGCTCCTAGACACTTTCAGCTATATATGGGGGAAGCTGTTTGGGAGACACAAAGATCACTTTGGGAGAAGGCCACAGGTTTAAATCTTATAAGAAAACCAATTAGATATTTGGGAATGGGTGTCATGAATCACGTTTCCTCTGGAAAGGGATGATGGTGTTTTGGGTCAAGGAATTAGCCATGCAAATATACTTATTGGATTGTGTCCTTGTGATAGTGATACCAGAGTAGGTGGAACACCAGATGTGGAACTAAAGGATACCAATGAGGGATGACAGGATGAGCAGTCAGTTTGTTACAAACACAAGAGAAATCTGATGACAGGTAGATCACTTTGGTAGTGGTGAAAAAAAAAAAAAAGATATGGAACCAGGGTTTCTTTTTTATTTTATTTTATTTTATTTGACAGATAGAGTTAAGCAGTGAGAGAGAGAGACAGAGAGAAGGGTCTTCCTTCCGTTGGTTCACCCCCCAAATGGCCACCACGGCCGGAGCCACGCCGATCCAAAGCCAAGAGCCAGGCACCCCTTCCTGGTCTCCCACATGGGTGCAGGCGCCCAAGCACTTGGGCCATCCTCCACTGCCCTCCCAGGCCACAGCAGAGAGCTGGACTGGAAGAGGAACAACCGGGACTAGAACCCGGCGCCCATCTGGGCCCATATGGGATTCCAGCGCCACAGGCGGAGGATTAGCCAAGTGAGCCACGGTGCCGGCCCAAGGAACCAGGGTTTCATTTTGGCCTGGCTTTTTTTGTGATGCCTATTAAATATATAAGTGAATAATTACCTTAAAAAGTAAGTAGTGGGTAGTTACTTCTGGGGTGAGAAGGAAGATATGATTGGTAAGGGAAGCACAGAATGTTTCTGGGGGAGGGGTGGCAATGCTCTGAGAATGTGGTTACTTGGAATACTGACTTCATGGTAATTCATGGAAATATCCACTTACATCTTAGCATTTTTCTACAAATCAGGGTTTTGTACCACAGGCATCCATTGTATATCATAACTGTTGGTGATTTTTGAATGAATGATAATCTGGTCACCCCCAAAAGAATTTTAGGCCTCCAGGCAAGATTCAGGACTTCAGGCAACATGTAGCATGATTAAGAGGTAACAGACAATGGTGGAAAAAAACCCAAAAAACAAAAAGTGGAAAAGACAAAAAACATGACAATGAGTAGAGGAGGGAAGAGGTATAGATATAAAACCTTAAATTACTTAAAATGGTCAATTTTACAAATTTACTTATATCTTTAATAGATATACTCAGCATGGTGTTTTCTTCTCTGAAAAAAACTATCCTTGATTCCTGGAAATTATTTAAAACGATACCAACATTCTTATAAGGGGTTTTCTCAGACCAAATCTACTTTTTCTGTGATTTGTTTCATCTTTTTTTAAAAGACTTTTCTTGTAGGCCACCTGATCAAAAATAGATTTTTCTCTATACTTGAGGCTATGCATCACTGAATCATGTGCTGTGGAATAGACAATTAGTTTCCTTTACTCATCCATTCACTTATTCACTCATTCAATTACAAATATTTAGTGACTTGTTACAATGTGACAGGGACTAAGGCAAGAGAGAATGAGGCATGGACTGTCTCTTGTTGGTTATTACATTCTCAGTGACAGGGAAACTTTACAACCTCTTCCACAACTTTATGAATTTATTTAAAATGATTTATTGAGGATGTGATAATAGGTGAAGACCATGACACATGCCCTTAGGGATACAAAATCATCCTCCATGGACACAGTTCTTTTGGTTTTTTAGAAGCCTGGGAATGAGCATTGGGCATTTTTAACTCAGTTCTAAGAGATAAATGGACAGTAAAAGGTATTTTTGGCCATCTATTATCTTTCAGCTTGTGTAAAAAATGAAGAAATAAAAACAAGCTTTTGTATGTGTTTTGTCACTTGACATTAATAATGTATGAATTGGATGATTGCATCCCCATTTAGTAAGCAGAGGAGCAAAGGCTGAAAGGATGAGTCCTGTGCCCACCTGATTTAACTATAATACAAGCACTTAAAACTGTCCTCAAGCTAGCGTGCTTGACCACAAATCCACACCCTTTTGACATATCATGCTGGACATTAGAGATCATTGGAAATAATATTTCTTACCATGCAACAGTAAAAAGAAAAAACTTTCTGCTTAAGAGCTCTTTAAAACTAATTGGGCTAAAACTTCAGGATGAAATAGATAAAAGAAAATTTATAGAAAAGAATTTATACATGAGATAATAATGGAATTGTAACTGCACAGATATGGTAGGAGAAAGGAAAACACATATGACTAAGAAAATAGTTCAAGAAAAAGGGAATGATGGTTTTCAACACTCTCCCTAGTACTTGTATACTCCACATAAGCATCCAGTCTATGGAGCACTTGAAACTCAATCAAAGCCCTGAATTTCTGAAGTTCATCCTCTATCAGTGATTGGTCAGGCTAATAAATATAAGGTCTGTGTTATCACACACCAAATATATGTGGAAGAATAATCAATAATACTAGCTTCATATTAAATGAAAGCCCTTTGCCTCTCAAACACAGCCTAAGAGTGAATGATGTGTTTATGAACTAGAAGTTTGATCAACTCAATTTATGTCAATAGGTCATGAAAATCAAGACAGTCCTGAAACACCACATTGCTGACCACTTCCTCCTAAATATGTTACAACAAGTTCATAGAAAACAGTGTATCAGTAATGAGCTATCCCACTACCATTCAAAGGAGAATAGGTCAGAGTCACATGACCTTTAGCTCAGACTGCCTGGTGGTTGAATTTCACATTAGCACACTTGAACTCATCAAACAACATTCTTGAGCATCAAATATATGCTCGGCTCTGTTTCAGGAACTATAAGAAACAGTAAATGTATACCCACTACATCTTATAATACAATAGGGGAGATAACCTTAATCTTCAAGTATCCTCAGTTTTTCCAAGATAGGTCTACTTTCAAGCATTTTACCCAACTAAGACAAATGTGTTCTCATTTTGGTTCAAAATATATGAGTGGTGTAGAAATTGTTTATGTCGATAGAGAGAAAAATTAAGCTCCACAAAACATCATACATGTTGAAGGAAAAACAGCCCTTCTTCCTTTTATAAGATTACTTTTTATTTGAAAGGCAGAGTGACACAAAGAGGAAGAAAGAGAGGGAGGGAGGGGAGCTGGGGGAGAGGGAGGGAGGGAGGGAGGGAGAGAGAGGAGAGAGGAGAGAGGAGAGAGGAGAGAGGAGAGAGGAGAGAGGGAGAGAGAGGATATGAGTATCTTCCATCTGCTGGGGCTGGGCCAGCCTGAAAACAGGAGCCACGAACTCCATCCAGGTCTTCCAATACTTGGGCCATCAAACACTGCCTCCCAGATGCATTTGCAGGAAGCTGATAGTAGTCTGGACTCAACCAGGCACTCTGTTATGGGATGCGGGTATCCTAAACAGCAGCTTACCCCACTCTGGCACAATGCATTCCCCAGCCTTAACTCTTAAATCCTTTTGAATACATCCATTTCTCTCCATCTCGATTGCCAGAATTCAATCCTGGCCACCATGCACTGTTTCATCTAGATTAGGGTAACCATTATCTTTTTCTTATCTCTCCAGTCTTAAAAAGATCTCAAAATTATGTTTGCTTTTACTCCTCAGGACCATCTTTCCTGAAAAGACTTTCCATGGCTTTCAGGATAGTTTGATCTTAACAACTTATTTTACAAACTCACTCAGGAGCACTGTCACTGCTGACTCTTTAGCCCTACCTGGTGGTGACCTACCTTTCCTAGTATATTCTTTCTGTTTTTTCTGAGCTCTTTCAGCTTTTTCAATCACTGTTTTCTCTGTCCCATAGTATTTTGTTCCTTCTGGCTAGAATTGTCACCTTATCATCCCTCATCCCAATACTAATTTTTTAGATAATATGGCCATTTTCTAGATAATTTGTATTCATTCTTCAGCACTTTCTGGAATGTCACTTCCTTGGGATTCCTTTCTATGTTTTCTATGCCATATTACACCATCAGCAGGACACTTCCATAATACCTCGCCCTTCTATCAAAATGATCAGCACACTTTATTGTTATTAATACTCTGTTTTCTATGAAGACAAGAATCATCTCTCTCCTATTCAGCATTATAACATCAGCCTAGTGCACAGAACATTTTGAAAGTAATTCACTTAATGTGTTGACAAGGATACAGAATATTCAAAAGACTAAATGACTGGTATTGTATGACCATTTCCTCTTCGATTCAGAGGTGTATCAGTGGTAGAAAATGGCCCTGACCACAGAACCATATGGAGCCCTGATTACATCACTGCAATTTAGAATGGCTGAGCAAGATTTCATGTCTATCGAAAACCGTTTCTATTATAAGAAAATTGTATATAAACTTGAAAAGTGTGGGTCCTTTTCCCCAATTCATTCATTGGTGGGTGCGATAGGGGATAATCTGAATTAGTGAATGACTCAATGTGTGGGCTTTGAGTGCAAAAGTGGTAGGAAGTCCACTGGCCATGGTGAAATATTCAGAGGAGCAATGCCCACTTTCAGGAAAGAGGCCAACCATCTTTTCTCTGTGTCTTTTTTTTTTCTTTTTCTTTTTTTTTTGACAGGCAGAGTGGACAGTGAGAGAGAGACAGAGAGAAAGGTCTTCCTTTTGCCGTTGGATCACCCTCCAATGGCCGCCGCGGTTGGCGCGCTGCGGCCGGCGCACCACGCTGATCCGATGGCAGGAGCCAGGTGCTTCTCCTGGTCTCCCATGGGGTGCAGGACCCAAGCACTTGGGCCATCCTCCACTGCACTCCCTGGCCACAGCAGAGAGCTGGCCTGGAAGAGGGGCAACTGGGACAGGATCGGTGCCCCGACCGGGACTAGAACCTGGTGTGCCGGCGCCGCAAGGCGGAGGATTAGCCTAGTGAGCCACAGCGCCGGCCTCTCTGTGTCTTTTTTCCTCAGCATCTTATTAACCAGGACCCACCGGACTCCCTACCCAGCCATCTCCTCATTGTTTGCCAATATGCACAGACTATCTAGCCAAATTCATCACTATTCTGCCTTAGGATTTGTACCTAATTTCTGCTGGGATTAGAGAAGCTTTACTAAAGACTTGAGGAAATAGGCTTTGTGCTGGCAGCCCTGTAACTGAAATGCCTGTGATTTTTACCATAGCTGAAAATGGAACCTACATTTTTAGGACATTGAGAATGGGAAACATTGACGTTCAAAATAAAGGTTTCTTCCTAAATACCTAGTTGTGTCTTGATGGCATAACTAACATGTGATTTAAAAAAAAAATAAGATAGAAGTTGACCGAAGACATCAAGTGTTTAAGGGTTAAATAAAGGGCTTGATATTGAATTATAAAGCTTATTTGATTATAAAAACCTATACAACTTTATGCCTTTAAATGCAAACACAGAAAACAGTGCTTCTCTTGATATTCATACAGTATGTCTATTTGCAGATGCTAAAGTGAATTTGACATAATGGTAAGTAGTTCAAACAATCTATATTGCTGGGAGCTTTTTCTCACAAGACATTGATTTTCTAACACCACCAACAGTAAGCCCAGAAACACCTTCCTCTTTTGTTTACTATCTTGTAGGCGTGAGATTTTCAGCTTCACACTGTCTGATGATATTAAGCAAACCTTTAGACATTTAATTGGAAATGTTAATGAATTATTTTGTTCTTCATTATGAAATGACTTAAAATTCATCTTTGTGAAATAACTGCTCATTAAGAAGAATTTGTTTTGGAGCTGGGTTGTGGTGCTAGTGGGTTGGACTGCTGCCTATGGCACATTGTGTATGAGTACCAACTCAAGTCCTGGCTGCTCTGGTTCTAATCCCGGCCCCAGCCAAAACAGCCATTTGAGGAGTGAGCCAGCAGATAGAAGGTCAGTCTCTCTCTGACTTTGCCTTTCAATTAAATAAATACATATTTTAAAACTGTTTGTTTTGTGTAACCAGTGGAAAAAGAACAAAGGAGGTAATTATGTTATATTACTGTTAAAAGTCCACTTGGAAGGCAATAAGCCCCAATAATAATTCGGAAAGAGGGACTTTAGTACTGGGGACTACTTCCCAAAGAGTTGGGACTTTTGGAATGGGTGTATGGTGAGATAAGTGACAGAATAATTATAACCAAAGCCCCTTATCACCCCCAGGGCTGAAGAAATAAAAATGAAGAAATGTGGTTACCGGAGCTGATGAGTTCAACTGACCCAATGGGCTTAGGAACTGTGGCAGCAAATGGGGATAGTGACCAGGAAGTAAATGGCAGCCTCCCAGAGCATAGAAGGAGGAGCATGCATGCCCTTGCTCCTTGCTTCCTACAATGTCCCATCTCTGTCTTACATTAATGGCCCAGGTGAAAGCCTGCAATCATGGAGTTTGGGATACTGAAGCAGCATGACCCAGTCTCTGATAAAACAAAGCAGGGAAATGGAGAGGAATGGATCTGTGAGCAATCAAGCAAATCTGCACACCATAGAGAGTAAGTGAGAAGACTGTTGGGCTGGGAATTCAAGGCAAATCCAAGGTAGCATGGACTCTACAGATAATGGGCCTAGCTATAAGTTCAACTGAGTGCTTGAAGTAAGGCCACTGACAACATTGTCATTTTGGGTGGTCCACTAGGATTGGAGCAGTGTTCTGGACGACAGCTGAGGATAAAGCCCTTCATGAGAAAGAGAGAGGAAGATACAAGCTGAATGGGAATAGAAAAAGAGTCTCCTACCAAAAGGCCCATGAACTCCAAAGTAACCATGGCATAGTCAGACTAAGTATATCAAGAGGTAGAATTTTGTGCATTAAAATCTTTCATCTAATGACATGAACAGAGTTGTGTCTTGAAGAACCAATATGGTGAATCCTAGGATTCATCATAAGAAGGGAGCCAAGGATTGTTCTGGAGGTAGCATTGTTCATTGGATGGTACATCCTGCTCCAAGCACACAGAGGAGAGAATTCAGATCTCTTGGTAGTAGTAAGGTGGAAAGGCCCCTCTTTTACACATAATTGTTCCCAAGTTAAGTCCTCTTCTACAAGGATCAGACTAGATCCAGTGGATCATTGTCAGTACATCCAAGATCCATCATGTAGACTGAGGGTGATTTTGTGTAGTAGAGAACAGTGACCCCTACGCCCGGCTCTGGTGTTTCTGTCTTGTTAGAAATCTTTGAGATTTAGATCTCAGCCTTCATGACATCTTACCAAAATAGAATGAAGACAAACACTCCAAACTTCTACCACTGGACCCTAGGATACAACTTGAATTTGTACCCGGACACATGTTGTCTCAGAGTCCATCCCCTTAAACTCATCTTAATGAATTTTAAAAAATGTGTTTTTCTCCCGAAAGAGTTTGTGTAATAAACTTGATATTGAGTTACAATATGATTTTTATTTTCTGAGAAATTTTATGGGTAGAAAAGAGAAATTTTGAGAGGCAAAGGCTTTCAATGTTTGACTAACTCCTCCCACAATTCCCAAGATAAAATCGCAGACCATGCATTGATTTAAATTTTGTATTCTTCCTTGACATTACAACAATAATATTTTATCCCTCCACTAAATGTTAATTTTCCACTTTACATTCACAATATAAAGAAAAATGCAAAAGTGTATTCAAAAGAAAACTTAATTCTGTTCTTAAAGAGTGACTTTTTTATAACCTTGGAAACTTCAAACAATTTGCTGTCAGAGTGTGAAACTTTGGTGGAAGTGGCTGATTTGCTGAAAGCTGCTGCAGGCTTTTATAATGGCACCTAATTCATTTCAGAGAATATGAAAGGAAGAGGAACCCAAAAGAGTCAAGAATTTAAATAATAAGTTCAATGATCTCTTTATGCTATCCCCAGGTTTGGGGCAATCATATTAAAAGTGGGAACTGAGCTTGTTTTTCAATGAACACCAACATGCACAAAGAAATGCACATAGGATGTATTTTCATGATGGAGGTGCTTTTCCAGGCTTCTAGAATCTACAAATGCTTTGGGGTCCTCAGCACATTTCACGAATGAATCCTATTACTCCATTGAACAACTTTCTCATGATAATATAGTCAAAATGTTCTGCACACATTCCTAGTTGTGCAGAGTGGGTGAATAAGTCATATAGTGCAGAAATGTACTGCTCATTATTAATAATGCCATATTTTATAGAGCAATAAAATTTATTTGCTTTGCTCTTAAGAAATCTGACCATGAGGAGACTACATATTTGGACTAACTTTAAGTTCCTAAAACTTCTTGCTTTTTCTTCTTTTATTTGTCTTTCCTCTCTTTCTTTGTATTACTTTCCTCTATCTTTTAAAATACGTGTCCTTGTTCTAAAACATGTAAAGTGGGTTCATATACAAATAATAATATATTAATAGCATGTTATATATTACTTAAATATTAATACATAGAAAAAGTAGATGAAATATTAAAAGGGAAATAAAAATAATAATAAATAATAATAATAATAAACATGTTTATTGCAAAATGTTCATTTGCTAAAAGATGGTCATGAATTTGACTATGGACTTTTTTTTTTTTTTTGACAGGCAGAGTGGATAGTGAGAGAGAGAGAGAGAAAGGTCTTCCTTTTTGCCGTTGGTTCACCCTCCAATGGCCGCTGCGGCCGGCGCATCTCGCTGATCCGAAGCCAGGAGCCAGGTGCTTCTCCTGGTCTCCCATGCGGGTGCAGGGCCCAAGGACTTGGGCCATCCTCCACTGCACTCCCGGGCCATAGCAGAGAGCTGGCCTGGAAGAGGGGCAACTGGGATAGAATCCGGCGCCCCAACCGGGACTAGAACCCGGTGTGCCGGCGCCGCAAGGCGAAGTATTAGCCTGTTAAGCCACGGCGCCGGCCTTGACTATGGACTTTTTAGGCAGCTACACAACAAAGAAATAAAATCAGTTTTGAATAGGAAAAAATGCAAAAGGCTAAAAATATATTTGTCATTGATTCTTACTTATAAGGATGTGGTGCTATGTAATAAACGTATCATTCTTAAAACAACTGGAGTAACTAGTGTCGTCAGATTGTGATGACATTCTTCAATTGTGGCATAAAACAAAAGACATATTCTGATAAGAGTAATTTCTACAGGTAAATTTGAGCACACTAAGAGTATAAGCTTTAACTTGAGCTAAGCAGAATAAACTTTCTCAGATCCAGATAACTACATGGTCCTATAAGCCGTTCTGTAAAATGAATATTAAATGATAAAGAAGTAAAAGATGAATGATTGCACACAAGATCAGCTCTTTATTCACTTGTCAAATGTATTCAAATAAGTCCTCAAAATTTGAATATCTCATAATTGCATAACAAGGATTTCAAAGCTTTTGTAGACTGTTTATTTTCAGAGAGGCATAATCTCACAATTTGCAACTAAAATATAGATCATTTAATTGCTTTTAAGTGGATTTATAAAACTCTCCTCAATTTTAGAGAGTCATTATTACATACTGAAGATAAATATATTCGAGTTTATTTTTAAAGTAAGAACTGTCAAGTACACACTGGATATATTATCTGTCTCTCATTTTAAAAAGTGAATACTGAAAACACAAATGAGAGCTAAAATAATTCAGCAAATATCAACATCTTAGTCATGATCCACTCATTTAAACTCCATTGCAACAAAATTGCTCCCCTCCTACGTATTAACATTTTTTTAAAAAAAATTTTGTTTCAGTACTAGTTATAGCATCACTTCACATTAGACAACACATTAAGGACAGATCCCACATGGGGTGTAAGTACACAGTGACTTCTGTTGCTGACTTAACAATTTGACACTCCTGTTCATGGAGTCAGTAATCTCCCTAGGCTCTAGTCATGAGTTGCCAGGGCTATGGAAGCCTTTAGAGTTCGCTGACTTTGATCTTATTCCGACAGGGTCATAGTCAAAGTGGAAGTTCTCTCCTCCCTTCAGAGAAAGGTACCTCCTTCTTTGATGGCCCCGTTCTTTCCACTGGGATCTCACTCGCAGAGTATCTTGGCTTTCCATGCCTACTATACTCTCATGGGCTCTTCAGCCAGATCCAAATGCCTTAAGGGCTGATTCTGAGGCCAGAGTGTTGTTTAGGACATCTGCCATTCTATGAGTCTGCTGTGTATCCCACTTCCCATGTTGGATCTTTCTCTCCCTTTTTGATTCTATCAGTTATTATTAGCAGACACTTGTCTTGTTTGTGTGATCCCTTTGATTCTTAGACCTATCAGAGCCATCGAATGTGAACTGGAATTGATCACTTGGACTAGTGAGATGGCATTGGTACATGCCTCTGTCTTTAATGTGCTGTACACTCTTATTTAATGCTATAACTAGTACTCCAACAGTATTTTTTTTCACTTTGTGTTGCTATATGGGGGCAAATTGTTGAAATCGTTACCTAATATATACTAAACTGATCTTCTGTATATAAAGAGAATTGAAAATGAATCATGATGTGATTGGAAGGGGAGAGGGAGCGGGAAAGGGGAGGGTTGTGGGTGGGAGGGAAGTTTTGGGAGGGGGAAGCCATTGTAACCCATAAGCTGTACTTTGGAAATTTATATTCATTAAATAAAAGTTTAATTAAAAAAATTTTTGTTTCTACATAAAACTTGACATCTCAGCTAAGGAATCAGATAATTAATTATATAAAGTAATACTTGCAAACTATTAGGATGTATTATATGCTAGGTACTGTCCTAAAAGATTTATATCTGTTAACTACTTCAATTCTCACTGCAGCCTAAAAGGCAGGTATTATGATAATGCTCATGTTACAGGTGAGGAAACTGAGCCACAAAGAGATTAAGTAAATTGTCCACATTCATATAACTGGTGTTATATGAGGGCAAACTGGTGTATATTGGAGAACATGTGATCTTCTGTGTTCTTACACTAATGTGATTTTTACTTATAAAACAAAATTTATGAAAATGCTCTCTCTAATGCCTGTATGAAAACTTACTATGCTAAAAAGGTATAGACAATATATTAAAACTGATTTTTAAATTATTTTAAGTAATACAACCAAAATAGCACTGTCTTTATCCCAATAATGGATTATACTTGAGATTAAAAAATGATTAATACAAAGCTAGCTTATGCTACAAAACCTAGTTACTTTGAGACTTATGTGATTATATTTTACCCAAAAGCATTTGACACAATTTTATCACCAGTGTTATTTGTTCATCTTTTCTGCACATATTTAATATATGGGTTTTTTCCCAAGAACTGAATCTACATTTAAAAATAGTAAAGGTTTGCAATCATCAATATCACCATTTCACTTATCAGATATTTACTTGGCCTTTGGGATGAAACAACCACCAATGAGGATGCTTGGGATACCCATTTCAATAATGTTTAAATAATGAATAATGACATTTCTAAGTGAGTATGTGATTACCAGATGACTGCCTCCAAGAGGTCATAATTTATTGGTTTCAGTTGGTCCAGGTGATCACAGTACACAATGTAAATGTTATCAAAGAGATAACAGACATTTGGTCTATTGGTTAAGATGCCAATTAAAATGCCCAAATTCCATATCAGAATGATTAAGTTTGAGTCCCAGCTCTGCTCCCAATTCCAGCTTCCTTAGAATACAGACTCTGTGAGGCTGCAAGATTATGGCTCAAGGGATTCAATCTCGGCTACCCACATGGGAGACTTAGACTGAAACCCCAGCTCTTGGCTTCAACCCATTTTAGCCAAAGCTGTTGCAGGTAATTGGGGAGAGGAACAACAGATGAATGCTCTTTCTCTCTCTTTCTGTTTCTGTTCTCTATCTTCCTCTGAGAGGGAGAGAGGGTGACAGAGAACACAGCATGGGGACATTGTGGAGGCTATTAACTTAGACTGAGATGTTGAACAAGAATATCACAAAGACCTAGATCAGAGATCATCAGAGTTCAAATTTGAATAATGCAAATAAACTAGTTCACTTATCAGAAGACCACATGTGCAAGAAGCATGGATGCAAAGATATGTTGATGCTTTCAGAGAACTGCCAGAAGTTAGGGTTACATGAGAGAGTGCTGTGATGTGAAGATGATAGAGAAATAGAGATAGGTGAGGCCACTGAGACCTGGTGTGGAAGTCTGGGCTTTGGAACAATGGAGGGAATGAGACACTACCCTGAAGTTGTAGGCAGAGGAGTGACAGCGAGATAATTCTGCTGGTAGCGATCTAAAAAGAACAAGACAGTGGGAGAACAAGCCTGGAAAATGGGAGATGTGTTTGGAAGCTATTAAGGTAACCCAACAAGAAATGATAAGGGTGATTCTGAAGACTCTTCAAAAGGACTGCAAAGGATGCTTTGAGAAATGGCAGTACCATTGACACAAATGTACAGCCTCCCTTATGAGTACTTTTGAGAATCTGGAACTCATTTAGAAGTGCATTTTTGCATGTGTGACAAGGACAGTTTTCTAAACAATAGTCCTTGAATAGAAAATTTACTCCTTGGAATCTGTATGATACTCATCACCATAGAGATCATTTTCTCTAAACTCTTCAAGAAGGAAGGTACTTCTCCCTGAAGTCCCTTTAGATGCTCTTCTGTTTCTTAAGAAGATTTGTAAGGCTTCAAAGGTTGGCAAAGAGGGGATGTTCTCTTTTATCTCCAACCGGAGTTCTATCAAGTGGCACCTGAGATTTGCCCTACTGCAATGGCAAGAGCAGAATGAAATTGACTTTTCCCCACCCCACGGGGCTGTTCCAGTCGGCACACAGCAGAAACCTGCAACCAATTTCTTCAGTGCTGAGACTCCTCGCTTCCCAGAGCTGAGCTCCTCCAGCAGCTTGGGAGACTCATTAACATTCACATCTTTCCCAGACTCATTATCTCGCCCAGATGTTTCTGTGACTGCCCCTTTAAAGCATCTCTGTCTATATTTTATTTACATTTGTTCAGCAATATTGATGTTTAATGAATAAATGCACTAAACTGTCAGTACTGGAGACTAATTAAATCTATGTATGAGCCGGAGAAGCTGATTGAAAAATTTGCAAGTAACTAAACTGGGTTTAAATAAACACTTTAGTGTAGTGCTTTAATTACACTTTAGTTTGTAATGTAATTTTTGGCTGTTTAAACTATGATTTAGGCTGAGCTAATTACAAATGATTTTCTACTCTGTAATTAATAATAACAAAATCGTAATTAGACAGCTGCTCTGGATCAGGGCGACAGTTTGTATGTGCTGGCTCAGGAAGATTGGCCTGGCAGAGGCACAAGAAGAACACTTGGGAACTGGGGCAGCCTGCACCTTTCCTAGGTTTGTTTATAAAGAACAAGGCCAGGAGCTGGCACTGCAGTGTGGGTTAAGTCACCACTTGGGACATCAGCATGTTGCACTGAAGCACCAGTTGGAATCATGTCGGTTTCCTTTCCCATCCAGCTCCCTGTTAATAGGCCTGGAAAGCAGCAGATGATAGACCAAGGACTTGGGTCACTAAGACCCATGTGGGAGACTCAGATGGATTTCCTAGTTCCTGACTTTGGCTTGATCCTGCCCTGGCTGTTGTGGCCATTTGGGAATCAAACCAGTGGAAAGAAGATCGATCTCTCTCCCTCTCTCTGTACATATATATGCCTCTTCCTGACTCTCTCATTCTGTATTTTAAATAAATAATTTTTTTAAAAGATAAAGAACATGACCAGAGAATCTAGGTGAGCTTCATAATCCCACATGATACTGGCAGGCAGTCTTGAGTTCATAGTGTAACTGGAAGGATGTTCTCAGACCTGATACTCATGGAAACATTACTAACTGGAGCTTCCAACATTCTCACCTTCCTTTTTGTCAGAGTGTTAATCAAGTGATATTAATGTGACAACTAATAAGCCAGTTCATTACCATCATCACATCATCATAATGATTATTATAGCTTTGGTTTTCTTTCTGGTTTTATATCTGCAGCATAGCAAACCATTCCAGATTTTAGGTTATAAAACAACAAGCGTTTCTTTATGGTACAATATTCTATGGGTCAAGAATTTGGGATAGACTCTGTGAATATGGCTTGTCTTTGCTCTATGATGTCTGGAGGCTCAACTGAAAAGGCTAAGATGTCAGATATGGGCAGGGATTGGAATCAACCAGAGGCAATTTTATTCAGGACCACCTACTCACAGTCTTTTCAAGTGCCCAATGCTGTCACTGCCTATTTTTGAGATTCATTTATTTGAAAGTCAGCATTACAGAGAAAGAGGGAAAGACAGAAAGAGGTATCTTCTTCCATCTGCTGATTTACTCCATGGTCCAAATGCCCAGGGCTGGACCAGGCCAAAGCTGTGATCCAGGAGCTTTCTCCAGGTCTCCCACATGGGTGGCAGGGGGCAAGCACTTAGACCATTTTCCATTGATTTTCCCTGGGGCTATTAGGAGAGAGCTGAGTCAGAAGTGGAACAGCTGGGACATGAACCAGTGTCCGTATGGAATGCCATCATTGCAGGCAGTGGCTTTACCTGCTATATCATAAAGCCAGCCCCTCAGTGTTTCTTCGAAGCATGGCACCATCAAGGAAGCTGTACTAACTTTCTAGTAGCTCTCCTCTTTATTCCAGAAAATAAGACAGAATCCACATCATCTGTCATAGCCTAGCCTTGAAATAACAGCATCTCATCCATCATGTCTCTGGAAGTAGTCACAAGCCCATTCAGATTCAAGGAAAGGGTACACAGACTTATAGTTACATGCCAAAGGTTCAATGTTTAGGTAGTCTTTCCCCAATTCATGTATTAGACACTAACGCCTAGTATGATGGTGGTAAGATGAGTAACCTGTAAGCGATGATTAGATCATGAGGTGAGGCCCTCATGAATGGAAGTGGTGCTCCTATAAAAGAGATTTAGTTCAGATTCCAGGATGGCTGAAGAGAGAAAAATTCACATTTCCCACTGACTTTGAGTCTGGCTGGGAGTGTCCCCAGGGGGTCAGGCATCCACGTAAGACTGTGAGGTGCCCCCATCCTTTCAACATATCATAGGCTCTGGGGCTTAAATTGCCAAAGTGGAGCACCTATAGGCAGCTAGCTCTGGGAACATCTCTGCCCTCTCCTTGGCAGGACAGGCTTGTGGTGCTGAATAGAACATCTACACTCCATGACTGTGGTAGCTTTCTGTACTGTGACTGTGGGAATTCTGACAGGATGATATGGCATGACTTGTAGCTGAGTCTCTGGGCAATCACTGTATCTGTCCTCAGAGGCTTAAAACTCCCTGATAGCCTAGGGAGGGTCATTGCACAGGGTTCCTTGCTCACACTGAGGACCACACAGATCCTTTGTGAGATTCATGCACCAGTGTGGATGGGGCTGCACCCTCTGTGGTCTAACTTCAGTCATTGATCTTCTTGTAAGAAAGGAGACGAGGCTGTGATTATGCCAACATGCATGATCATATCTTCTCCCTTGCTGACAACAGAGGAGATCTACCACACCCAAATTGAGTGTCAACCTAGATTCTCACACAACCCTGGAGCACTGACCAGAGCTCCCTGGCCACACCCAGCACATGCCTCTAGGTATTCACCGAAAGCCACAGAGGAATAGTTCAAAAATAAAATCCAAAAGGAGAAAACCAAAAAGTTACCCCCACAAATGCCTAAAAATAAACTCAGAAATTCAAGAAACAAGATTAAGGAAAACATGACTCCCCCAAAGAAACATAACACTTCAATATTAGAGTGTGAAGATGAAGAAAGTGATGATGAAGAGATTGGTGAAATGCCTGAAAAGTAATTCAAAAGAATGATCATAGGGTCACTCAGAAGCAATGAGAAACAAATTATTGAGTTAAACAGATCCATACATAACCTGGTTGAAAAATTTTCCCATTAGATTTAGATTTTGGAGACAAATCAAACAGAAATACTAGAAATGAAGAATTCAATGTGTCAAATAAAAAATATTGGAAAGCCTTAACAACAAACTTGGTGAGGCAGAAGAAAGAATATTTAACACAGAATATAACCTTTGGAAATATCTATCAGACCAAAAAAAGAAATTATGAAAATTAAAAACAATGTTTGAGATTTATGGGATACTATCAAATGATCTTAACTTATGGGTCTTGGGAGTTCCTGTAGGTATGGAAAGAGAGAATGGATTATAAGGCAAATTCAGTGAAATAATAACAGAAAGCTTTCCTAATTTGGAGAAAGGGACATGCAAATACCTGAGGCAGAAAGAACTCCTCATAGATATTATCAGAAAACATCTTCAACACAACACACTATAGTCAAACTTTCAACAGTAAAACATAAAGAAAAAATTCTAAAATGTGCATGAGAGAAATGCCACATTACTTTCAGAAGATCTCCTATTAGACACACAGCCTATTTTTCATCAGAAAACCTCCAGCTAGGAGAGAATGCAGGGACAGAATCCAAGTCTTAAAAGAAAAAGCTGTTGACTCAGAATATTGTATACTGAAAAGCTCTCATTTATGAATGAAGGTAAAACAAAGACCTTCCAAAACAAGAAGAAATTGAAATAATTTTGTCACCACTCATCCAACCTTATGAAAGATATTTAAAGATGCACTACACAAAGAAACACAGAAAAACAGTCATCATTATGAAAGAGTATGAAGACAGAAAATCTTCCAATCAAAGTACAGAGAAAAGCAAACAACAGGAATATTTATGGAAAAAAGGCAGTGCCAAGTGAATAATTATCATAGAAACCTAAATATAAATGACTTAAATTCTCCAATTAAAAGATATAGGCTGGGGCTGGCGCTGTGGCTCAATAGGCTACTCCTCCGCCTTGTGGCGCCGGCACACCGGGTTCTAGTCCCAGTCGGGGCACCAGATTCTGTCTCGGTTGCCCCTCTTCCAGGCCAGCTCTCTGCTGTGGCCAAGGAGTGCAGTGGAGGATGGCACAAGTGCTTGGGCCCTGCACCCCACGGGAGACCAGGATAAGCACCTGGCTCCTGCCTTCGGATCAGCACGGTGCGCTGGCCGCAGTGTGCCGGCTGCGGTGGCCATTGGAGGGTGAACCAACGGCAAAGGAAGACCTTTCTTTCTCTCTCACTGTCCACTCTGCCTGTCAAAAAAATAAAAAAAAATATAAACAAATAAAAGTAAAAAAAATAAAAGATACAGGCTGGGTGAATGGATTAAAAACAAGACCCATCTATTTGCTGCCTATAGAAATACAATTCACAAAGAAAGATACATGCTGACTGAAAGCAAAATAATGGAAAAAGATAATCTGCATTAATAGAAAGCAAAAAAGAGGGCAGAGGCTGGCGCTTTGGTTCAAGGGGTTAAAGCCCTGGCCTGGAGCACCAGCATCCCATATGGTGCCGGTTCTAGTCCTGGCTGCTCCTCTTCTAATCCAGCTCTCTGCTGCGGCCTGAGGAAGCAGCAGAAGATGGCCCAAGTCCTTGGGACCCTGTACCCACACAGGAGACCTGGTAGAAGCTCCTAGCTCCTGGCACAGCCCCAGCCGCTGTGGTCATCTGGGGAGTGAACCAGCAGAAGGAAGACCTCTCTCTCTGTCTCTACCTCACTCTGTAACTCCGTCTTTCAAATCAATAAAATAAAATATTTTAAAAAAATAGAAAGCGGGGCCAATGCCATGGCTCACTTGGTTAATCCTCTGCCTGCGGTGCTGGCATCCCATATGGGCACCGGGTTCTAGTCCTGGTTGCTCCTCTTCCAGTCCAGCTCTCTGCTGTGGCCCAGGAGGGCAGTGGAGGATGGCCCAAGTGCTTCGGCCCCTGCACCCTCATGGGAGACCAGGAGGAAGCACCTGGCTCCTGCTTCAGATCAGCATAGCTCTGGCCGTGGCAGCCATTTGGGGAGTGAACTAACAGAAGGAAAACCCTTCTCTCTCTCCTCTCTCTCTCTCTCTCTCTCTTTCTCTTTCTCTCACTGTTTATAACTCTACCTGTCAAATAAATAAAAATAAATAAAAAGCAAAATAGGAGAGGTGTCACCATTCAAATATCAGATAAAATAGAATTTAACACAAAGATTGTTAAAAGAGACAAAGAAGGGTACCATATAATGATTAAGGAATCAATTCAAGTGGAAAATGTGATTATAATAAAGGTATATGTACCCAATTCCAGGGCACCTGGCTATTTAAAATAAATGTCAATGGATCTAAAAGAGACATAGACTCCAAAACAAATAGTAATGGGGGACTTCAGTACCCCATTTTGATCAATGGATAGATCAACTAGACAGAAAATCAACACAGAAAAAACAAAGCTAATCTACACCATGGACAAAATGATATATCTATAGAACATTTCATCCCACAGGTGAAAAATACATATTATTTTCATCGGTGTATGGAATTTTCTCTAGGATAGACCATATTCTAGGTCATAAGGCAACTCTCAGCAAATTCAAAAAAATATGAAACCGTACCACATACCTTTTCTGATCACAAAAGAATGAAACTGAAATGAATAACTTAAGAAACTCTAGAAAATATGAAAACACATGGAAACTGAAAACATGCTCCTGAATAAACAGTGGGTCATAGAACAAATCAAAAAGGAAATTAAAAAATTCCTGGAAATGAATGAATATGACAACACAACATATCAAAACCTATGGGATACAGCAAAAGCAATGTTAACAGGGAAGTGTCTAGCAATTAGTGCCTACAACAAAAAATTAGCAAGGCATCAAATAAATGAACTATCAATGCATCTCATGGACCTAGAAAAACAATAACAAACCAAACCCCAAATTAATAGGAGAAAAATAAATAAATAAAATTAGAGAAGAAATAAAATTGAAACCAAAAAATAATTATAAATGATCAGTAAAATGAAGAGCTGTTTTTTTGAAAAAAATAAAATTGATACAGCTCAGGCACAACTAACCAAAAATAAGGAGACCATAATAATAAAATCAAATATGTAAAAAGATGTAACAATGGATACCACAGAAACAAAAAGAATCACCAGGAAATACTACAGTTATATGCCAACAATTTGGAATATCTAGAAGAATGGGTAGATTCTTAGACACATAGAATCTACAAATATTAAGTCACAAAGACAAAGAAAAGCTAAATAGAACAATAACCAAAACAGAGATGGAATAAGTAATAAAGACCCTCCCCATGAAGCAAAGCCCATGACTGGATGGCTTCACTACTGAATTGTATCACACTTTTAAACAATTGATTCCAGTTCTTCTCAAGGTATTCAAAACAATTGAAAAGGAGGGAATCCTCTCAAACTCCTATGAGATCAGCATCACCTTAATTCCAAATCCAGGAAAAGATACAAGAAAGGGAACTATAAACCAGTATCACTGATGAACACAAATGCAAAAACTCTCAATAAAATACTAGGTAATTGATTCCAACAATACATCAGAAAGATCATTCACCCGGTTCAAGTGAGATTTATCCCTGGTAGGCAAGGATGGTTCAACATATGCAAATCAATAAATATGATAGATCACATTAAAACATTGAAGAATTAAAACCATATGATTATCTCAGCAGACACAGAAAAAGTATTTTATAAAACGCAACATCCTTTCATGAAAAAATTTTAAGCAAATTGGTTACAGAAGGAATATTTCTTAACACAATCTAGGCAATTTTTGACAATCCTGCAGCCATCATCATATTGAATGGGGAAAAGTTGGAAAAATTTCCACTAAGATCCAGAACCAGATGAGGATGCCCACTTTCACCACTGCTATTCAATAAAGTTCTAGAAGTTTTAGCCAGAGCCAATAGGCAAGAAAATAAATCAAAGGGATACCAATTGGAAACAAGGAAGTCAAATTAGCTTTATTTGCAAATGACATGATTCTATATGTAAGGGAACTAAGATTTCACTTAGAGACTATTGGAACTTATAAATGAGTTTGGTAAGTTTGCAGAATATAAAATCAACTCACAAAAACAATATCTTTGTGTATACAGATAACGTCAGAGCTAAGAAAGAACTTGTAAGAGCAGTCCTATTCACAGTATCTATAAAAATTTTAAAAACCTTGTAATCAATTTATCCAAGAAGGTGAAAGATCTCAACGATGAAAATTACAAAACATTAAAAAAAAGAAGACACAAAAAAGAAAAATCTTCCATGTTCATAGATTGGAAGAATTTGTATCATCAAAATGTCCATGTACAAAAGCAATTTACAGATTCAATGGCTTCCCAATCAAAATACCAAAGATATTCCTCTCAGATCTAGAAAAAAAAGGATACTAAAATTCACATGGAAACACAAGACACCCCAAATCACAGAAGCAATATTAAACAACAAATCAAAGCCAAGGCATCATAATACCAAATTTCAAGACACACTCCAGGGCAGTTATAATAAAAACAGCCTGACACTGGCAAAAAAAAATAGACATGTAGACCAATGGAACACATTAAAAACCCCAGAAATTAGCCCAAACATCTACAACCAATATTTGGCAAAGGAAGTAATCCATTCCCTGAGAAAGGACAGTCTCTTCAATAAACAGTGCTTTCAAAATTGGATATCCCCTTGCAGAAGTATGAAATGAGACCCCTAGCTTACACCTTTATACAAAAATCAACTCAAAATGGATCAAGGATTTAAATCTAAACTCTGGTACCATCAAATTACTAGAGGAGAACACTGATGAAACTCTAAAAGACATTGGCATAGGCAAAGATTTCTTAAAAAGGAACCCAGAAGAACAAGAAATGAAAGCAAAAATAGACAAATGGGATTCCATCAAGCTAAGAAACTTCGGCACTGCTAGGAAACACTGAAAGTGAAGAGGAGAAAATATTTGCAGACTATGCAGCTGATAAACAGTAAATATCCAGAATCCATAAAGAACTAAAGAAACTTAACAGCAACAAAACAAACAATCCAGTAAAGAAGTGGGTAAAGAACTTGAACAGGCATATTTTAAAAGAGGAAAATTAAATGGCCAACAGACACATGAAAAAATGCTCAGCATAAGTACCCAAGAGGGAAATGCAAATCAAAACCACAGTAAAATTTCACCTCATTCCAGTTAGAGTGACTTTCATACAGAAATCAAAATGAATTTATGCTGGCGAGGATGTGGAGGAAAAGGTACCCTAATCCACTGTTGGTAGGAATGCAAACTAGTAGAGCCATTGTGCAACATAGTATAAAGATACTTCAGAAAGATGAAAATAGATACACCAAGTGACCCAGCAATCACATTATTGAGAAGTACCCAAAGGAAGTGAAATCAGCATATGGAAGAGTTATCTGGACTCCCATGTTTATTGTAGCTCAATAATAATAATCTCATATAGCTATAGATATAGATGATATAGATACAGATATAGATATAGATATAGACAGACAGTATGGAATACTACTGAGTTGTAAAAAAGAATGAAATCCTGTCTTTTGCAACAAAATTGATCCAACTGGAAACCATTATATTTGGTGAAATAAGACAGTCCAAAAAAGAGAAATTCTATATGTTTTCCCTGATCTGTGGTAAAATAGTCAAACTTATGTCTCAATAATTTTTTATAACCCTTGTCTCTACTATGGAGGAATAGTGTTTTTTTTTTCTCCTTTTTACTCTTTATTGCATTCATTACCTAGTGTAGGGTTAATACTATGAGTATAAAATAAACTGAAAGCAGATCACTATAAAAATTAAAAGAATGATTAAGAAAGGAAGGAGAAGGGGGGTAGGAGTGTAAAATAAAAAAAAGTGAAAAGACAGAGAGACAAAGAAGACAAAGAGACATACCTCTTCTTTGACACAGTAAGAGGGTAGCATCTGTGAATAAAGAAGTGGGCCCTTGACAGACACCTAGTATACCAGCAAGCAATCCTGGACTTTTCGGCCACAAGACTTGTGAGAAAAAAATTCAGCTAATCATAAGCCACTCAATCTATGGTAGTGTGCGATAGAAGCTCAAATGGGCTAAGACACTAGGTCACATTGCCAAGTAACACGTGAAATAGGATAAACTGCAGTCATTTTTGGAAATGCCACCTGCCATAAGTTTGCTGAGTTTATACTTATTGAAGTACATTTGTTACATAACAAGATATTTAAAGCAACACTGAGATAAGCTGTACAGTAAATGCTACCTTCATTTAATAAATTGAGGGCATGCAAGGTAAATAATGTGACAGTTTGGTATATGGTAGGAAAATAGCTTAACTGTACAGCCTTTTTACTTCTAACTCTACCCAAAGTTGTGTAAAAGAGAGACCTGGTTCTTAATCTCAAATTGGAGGCTTAATTCTGAACACATGAACTCAACCAATTTGTCCTGCCTCATGTATCAACTTACAAAACCCCTCCTGTTTGCCTTGCTGCTGTCTGCTCTGTCTTTGTCTTCTGTCATCATATCCATAACCCCACTGGATTCATAAGCAAGCTGTTCTTGTTCAAAAGTAAACTTAAGTGACAAAAGTTAGTTTGACAAGTGACCCTTAACACATTCACTCTAGGAATTTGGTGAAATGATAGTCTTAGATATAAAATCAATAATAACAAATTTCATTGTTTAAAACAAATTATGTGTGTGTGAGATATTGATTGATTGATTCTCCATCCATTGGTTTACTCCTCAAATCCCTCAACAGCCAGGGCTAGACCAGGGTGAATCCAGGTTCCCAGAATTTAACCCAGGGAGCAGAGACCCAAATAGTTGAGTTAGCATCAGTGAGAACAAAAAGGGGAAAGAAAGCACAGTAGAGATCAATATTTAAACCATATTTATAATGGCAAAGTGAAAATAGCCCAAACATTAAACCACCAGGAATTGTTTAAAGAAATTAATTCACATCTATTCCGTACAATATTCTCTAGATATTAACATATTAAATTTATTGCAAAGTTGTCCAGGTTACATAACAGCAGGACACAAGATATATGTCACATGATTTCACTGTGTAAAAGAAGTATAATTAAAAATATTAGGATATATACTAAGTATTTATAAAACTTTATCTGTATTCTAGGCTGTAAATTAGACAGTAGGTCTCTGCTCTTTATACTTTGTAATTTTTAAATTAGTATTTATCATTTTAATAAATAGGAAAAAATCAAAAGATGACTGTGATGGTTAATGTTACATGTCAACGTGACTTGGCTATAGGGTGCCCAGATCAGACTGAGATTAGCACTTCAAATTGCTGGACTTAGGAAGTAGACTGCTCTCCCCAATGTAGTTGGACATCATTTGACTCAATTAGGGTCTGAATAGAACAAAAGTAAAAGAAGGAATTCTCTCCTTTTTTTTTTCCTGTCATACTGTTTGATCTGAAACATCCCATCTTATCTTCCTTTGACCTTGGACTCAGATTTGCATCAGTGACTCCCCTGGTTCTCAGGCCTTCAGATTCAGACTGAAACTATATCATCAGGCTTCCCAGGTATCGAGCTTGCAGATGGGAGACAGTGGGATTTCTCGGCCTCTATGACTGTATGATCAAATTACTGATAATAGGTATATATTAGATACAGATTTATATCAAATATTTCTATATATGTATAAATATCATATAATATATATCTACCAATAGTTTTATTTCTCTGAGAGCCCTATTTAATATTATGATTTTTTAAAAGGCAGTTACAATAAAGTAATTAGAATGAAAGTCTTGGTGCTGATATTGTGGGGCAGTGGGTTAAGCCCGCCATGTGCAGCATCCAATGTGGGCGCCAGGTTGAGTCCCAGCTGCTCCATTTCTTTTTTTTAATTAAGGTTTTCATTTTTTAGTTTTTAATTAGTTTTAAAAGATTCAATATAATTTGTAGATATAATTCTAAAAATATTATGATAGTTCCTTCCTCTCTGACTTCCACCTTGCCCTCCTTTCTCTGCAACTCTCCTTACCTCTGCATTTTTTAATTTTTGAGATAATATATTTTAAATTTACATGACAGGAAAAAGGCTTAATGCTTCACCAAATAAGAAGTTTAAAAAGTAAAAAGCAAAAAAGATTTTACTTAGTGGGAATACAGATAATGGTAACACACAATAATTGAATGGAAAAATGACCATTTCACCCATATACAGTAAATTTTAAAGTAACCACAGATAATTAAAATTATAATAGTAACATTCTCAACCATTGGTTTGACAAAAGTATAATAAAACAAATTTTTATAAAACTATACTTGCAGCAATACTGATACAAACTTTTTTTTTGTTTGTTTCTACTTTGTGATTTTTTCCACCTTTTTACAAATTTTGGCTCCCACATAAAGGGGAAAACATGCATTTGTCTCATTGTATCTGGCTTATTTCACTCAAATCAATTATTTCAATGATGTCCTCCATACGCATCCATTTGGATGGAAATGGTAGAATTTCACTCTTTTTTATAGTTGAATAATGTTCCATTACGTATATAAACCACATTTTCTTTATGCATTCATCTGATGATGGATGCCTTGGTTGATTCCAAATTTTGGCTATTATGAACGGTGCTTCTATAAACATGGTGGTTCAGGTATCTCTTTGATACAATGTGTTCATGTCCTTTGGGTCACTATCTAGTAGTGACATTGCTGGATCATATGGCAAGTGTATTTCTTGTTTTTTGAGAACTCTCAATACTTTTTTCCACAATGGCTACACTAATTTACATTCCTACCAACAGTATATAAGAGTTCCCCTTTCTCCCTATCTCGCCAACATTTGTTAGGTCTTATCTTTTGGATTTTAGCCATTCTGACAGGAGTGAGGTAATATCTCATTGTGTTTATTTAAAATTTATTTTTTAGTTGTTTAAGTTTCATATATTTCATATGTACTGATTTAGGAATATATTGGGATTTCCACACACACACCCTTCCCCCCCCCCCACACACAAACAAGCACACACACACTCCAACCCTTCCTGCCCCTCCCTCTTGGATTCCCATTCTTACTTCTTACCTTGATCTATTTTCAGTATACTTAATGATCACATAGTTAACCCTACTTTAAGTAATGGAGTTTTACAAATAGTGAACAAAAAGACAAAGAAAATAGAACAAAACTAAACAAAACACTGTTCCTCAAGGGAAGAGCCAAGGGCTACAAAAAATCATCGAATCTCATGACATTTGTTTCAGTACAATACATTACATTTCAGGTATTCTATTAGTTACATCGGATCAAGGGAAACATATGATACCTGTCTTTCAGGACTGGCTTATTTTATTAAGTATAATGGATTCCAGTTGTGATCATCTTGTTTCAAAAGTCAGGATTTCATTTTTTTTTTATACCCTCTGCTCCACTTCTGATTGAGCTTCCTGCTGATGGTCTCATAAGGTACAGAGGATGGCCCAGGTGCTTGGGACCCTGCACGCGTGTGGGAGACCCAGATGAAGCTTCTGGCTCCTTCCTTGGCCTGGTCCAGCCCTGACCTTTGTGGCCATTTATGGAGTGAATCAGTGGATGGAAGATCAATTTCTCTCTCTCTCTCTCTCTCTCTCTCTCTCTCTCTCTCTCTCTCTCTCTCCCCCCTCCCTCCCTCACTCCCTCCCTCCTCCTCTCTCTCTTCTTCCCCCCTCCCCTTCTAACTATGCCTTTCAAATAAATAAATAAATTTTTTAAAAAGAATGAAAGACTATTTGTAGGACATTAATGAACAGTGCATGAAAAGAAAATTGAGATAGTATACATAGCTCCATTGTCTAAGTGATTAAGTATAAAAAAAATCAAGATATGAGTCCACAGCACACTCAACTGAAGAATTCTATGTCTCAGTTTAAGAAAAATCATACACATATGAGGAGAAGAAACTAGTTGAAAGCCATGTAGAGACATTTAATGAATCAAGAAAGGATAGGACAGAGGGTTTCTGTGGAAGTATGGGCTCTGTGGAGGGAATAGATGAGGAAATAGCTATAGGGAGCTATAGGGAGTGTTGGGACAAAGAAACACGTGGAATGAATTCTCTGATGTTTAACTTCCTACTGCATTGAGAGGGCCAGGGCTGCCACTGTGGCTTAGTAGGCTAAGCCTCTGCCTGCAGTGTCAGCATCAAACATGGGCACCATGTCATGTCCTAGATGCTCCTCTGCTGATCCAGCTCTCTGCTATGGCCTGGGAAAGCAGTAGAAGATGGTCCAAGTCCTTGGTCCCCTGCACCCACATGGGAGACCTGAAAGAAGCTCCTAGCTCTACATCAGCTTAGCTCTGGCTGTTGCAGCCATTTCAGGAGTGAACAAGCAGATGAGAGACCTTTCTTTTTGTCTCTCCTTCTTTCTGTTGGTAACTATACATTTCAAATAAGTAAATAAATCAAGTATTTAAAAAAAAGAAGAGAGGGCCTCTGGCTAGGGGACAGAGCCTATAGATGAACTAGATTTCTGTAACAACTTTCTCCAACCTTCTTGTATTCATTCAAATACAGGTTTTGCTGCAGGAACACTGCAGTAATTATGCATGATAGTGATTTATTTAACTTTTATGAACAAATCTGAGTGTTTTGATGTTGGGTAACTCAATGATGTTGAGGAACCAGATTCATATCATCTTATTGCTTTACTCTTCTACCATACCACTCTCATATTATATATAGTTTACCATATCCATGTTTCTATTAGTTAATATAGAAATAAATTGGACTAGGAAAATATAACCCATTCCTCATTAGAAAATTTTCATAAATCACATCACATTGGCCAACATTTATTTGTATATATGACAAGGCATAATCATGAAAGAAACTGGGAAAAGTAGAATTTATTTGAAATACATGTAAATAAAACTTTAATGATATAGAAAACAAAGGCACATATACTGAGAGGAATCAGGAGTTTGTGTCCCAGTACTACTAACAGAATATTCAGTTAAAGGAGTAAAAATGTATTCTGAAAACTCAGCATCTTTGTATGTCAAAGCACTCAAAGGAGTCACTTCTCAATTAGAATATGCTCAGGGTTAAATATGAGTAGGGTATCTTTAAAAGGAAATAATACACACACACACACCTCATTGATAATGAATCACCAAAAGTGCTGATCCTAGGTTGAAGTAATATATTGAGCCACATGAAGAGCAAACACAGCAGGGTGTTAGACTATAATTATTTAAGTATCTTGAATGACAGTGTTTAGCTGATGTTTTATGAATAAGACCTCAATTGAAACATGTTTCCTGGCTGGCGCCGTGGCTCAACAGGCTAATCCTCCGCCTTGCAGTGCCGGCACACCGGGTTCTAGTCCCGGTTGGGGTGCCGGATTCTATCCCGGTTGCCCCTCTTCCAGGCCAGCTCTCTGCCATGGCCCGGGAAGGCAGTGGAGGATGGCCCAAGTCCTTGGGCCCTGCACCCGCATGGGAGACCAGGAGAAGCACCTGGCTCCTGGCTTCGGATCAGTGAGATGTGCCAGCCACAGCAGCCATTGGAGGGTGAACCAACAGCAAAAAGGAAGACCTTTCTCTCTGTCTCTCTCTCTCACTGTCCACCCTGCCTGTCAAAAAGAAAAAAAAAGAAAGAAAGAAAGAAAGAAACATGTTTCCTCTCTATCCTGCAATGTTTATGTTGCTTTTGAAGTTTCCTATCAACCTTTGATGTAAGTTCTCATTTCATTCATTTCCTTTATTCTTTTACTCTTCAACTTATAATTTTTTTTTGACAGGCAGAGTGGATAGTGAGGGAGAGAGACAGAGAGAAAGGTCTTCCTTTTGCCGTTGGTTCACCCTCCAATGGCCGCTGCGGCCAGCACATCGTGCTGATCTGAAGCCAGGAGCCAGGTGCTTCTCCTGGTCTCCCTTGCGGGTGCAGGGCCTAAGCACTTGGGCCATCCTCCACTGCCTTCCCGGGCCATAGCAGAGAGCTGGCCTGGAAGAGGTGCAACCGGGATAGAATCCGGCGCCCCAACCGGGACTAGAATCCAGTGTGCCGGCGCCGCAAGGTGGAGGATTAGCCTGTTAAGCCACGGTGCCAGCCTCAACTTATAAAAATTTAACATTTCATTACCCCTAAATTTCTCACCTTCTTTTGATATATACATATTTATTGTCTCTCAGTCAAGCCTGCATTTTCTTTTATTTTCTGTCCAAATTATTAATTATATTAGCATGTCTCAAGATACAACAGGCCAGCACACTCAACATGCTCCTGAATGAACAGTGGGTCATATATGACAGTGGGTCACGAAGAAATCAAAAGAGAAACCAAAAAAATTCTGGAAACAAATGAACATGACAATATATCATATCAAAACTTATGGGATATAGAAAAGCAGTCTTAAGGAAGTTTATAGTAATTGATGCCTACAAAAAGAAATTATAGAGATACCAAATAAATGATCTATTAATGTATCTCAAAGACCTAGAAAAACAGACCAAATCCAAAATTAGGAAGAAAGAAATAAAATTAGAGAAGAAATAAACAAAATTAAAACAAAAAAATCAGTGAAATGAGGAGCTAGTTTTTTGAAAAATAAACAAAATTGATATACCATTGGCACAACTAACCAAAAAAAAGAGGGAGAAGGCTAAAATCAATAAAATCAGAGATGAAATAGAAAATGTAACAAGAGATAACACATCAATAACAAGAATCATCAGGAATTATTACAAAGAGCTGTACACCAACAAATCTTGAAATCTAGAAGAATTGGATAGATTCCTAAACACATACAATCTACTAAATTGAGTCATGAACATGGAAAACCTATATAGACCAATAACCAAGAGAAATTGAGTCAGTAATAAAGACATTTCCAACAACAACAACAAAAAAAGCCCAGCACCGGATGGTTTTTCTACTGAATTTTATTAGACATTTAAAAAAGAACTAATTTCAATGCTTCTCAAGCTATTCAAAGCAATTCAAAGGGACAGAACCTCTCAAATTCCTTCTATAAAGTCTGCATCACCTTAATTCCTAAGCCAGAAAATGATGCAACAGAAAAAGAGAACTATAGACCAATATCCCTGATTAATGCAAAAATCCTCAATAAAATATTAGCCAATCAATTTCAACAACACATCAGAAAGATCATTCACTTTGACCAAGTGAGAATTACCCCTGGTATGCAGGGATGGTTCAACATTCATAAATCAATGTGATATATCACATTAAGAAACTGAAGAACAAAAACTACATGGTTGTCTCAATAGATGTAGAGAAAGCATTTGATAATAATATAAAAACATCCCTTCATGATGATAACTTTAAGCAAATTGGATATAAAAGGAACATTCCTCAACACAATCAAGGCAATCTATAACAAACCCATGACTAGCATCCTATTGAATGGGGGAAAGCTGAAGCATTCTACCTAAGATCTGGAACCAGACAAGGATAATCACTCTCATCATTGCTATTTAATGTAGTACTGGAAGGTTTAGCCAAGCCATTAGGCAAGAAGAAGAAATCAAAGGGACACAAATTGGAAAGGAGGAAATCAAACTGTCCTTATTTGCAGATGACATGATCCTTTACATAGGAGACCAAAAACTCCACTGAGACTATTGGAACTCATAAAAACGTTTGGTAAAGTGGCAGGATATAACACCAACCTGGAAAAATCAACAGCCTTTGTATACACAGACAAGGTCATGGCTGAGAAAAAACTTTTAAGATCAGTCACATTTACAATAACTCCAAAAAGATTCAAATACTTGCAATCAATTTAACCAAGGATGTCAAGAATCTCTACAATGAAAATTACAAAATACTAAAGAATAAAATAGAAGACATTAAAAAACGGAAAAATCTTCCATGTTCATGGAGTGGAAGAATCAACATCATCAAAATGTCCATATTACCAAAAGCAATTTACAGATTCAATGTGATACCAATCAAAATACCAATGAAATTCTTTGCAGATCTAGTAAAAATGATGCTAGAATTCATATGGAAACACATGATAGCCTGAATAGCTAAAGCAACCTTATACAACAAAAACAGAGCTGGAGGTATCACAATACCTGATTCCAAGACATACTACAGGATAGTTATAATCAAAACAGCCTGGTACTAGCACAAAAACAGACTTATAGACCAACTGAACAGGATAGAAACTCTAGATATCAATCTATGCATCCACAACCAACTTATCTTTGACAAAGGAGCTAAAATCAATCACTGGAGTCTCTTTTAATGACAGTCTCTTTAACAAATGGTGCTGGAGAAACTGGATCTCCACATGCAGAAGTATGAAACCTGACCCCTACCTTACACGTTAAATAAAAATCCACTCAAAATGGATCAAAGACTTAAATCTAAAAACTTATACCATCAAATCATTAGAGAACGTTGGGAAAACTTTGCAAGACATTGGCACAGGCGAAGACTTCTTGTTTTGTTTTGTTTTTGTTTTGACAGGCAGAGTGGATAGTGAGAGAGAGAGAGACAGAGAGAAAGGTCTTCCTTTTTGCCGTTGGTTCACCCTCCAATGGCTGCTGTGGCTGGCTCATCGCGCTGATCCAAAGCCAGGAGCCAGGTGCTTCTCCTGGTCTCCCATGCGGGTGCAGGGCCCAAGGACTTGGGCCATCCTCCACTGCCTTCCCGGGCCATGGCAGAGAGCTGGCCTGGAAGAGGGGCAACCGGGATAGAATCCGGCACCCCAACCGGGACTAGAACCTGGTGTGCCAGCGCCGCAAGGCGGAGGATTAGCCTGTTAAGCCACGGCACCGGCCACAAAGACTTCTTGTAAAAGACCCCAGAAGTACAGGCAATAAAAGGCAAAACTGATAAACAGGATTAACTCAAGCTGAGATGCTTTTGTACTGCAAAAGAAACACTCAGCAAACTGAGTGTTCCATTCGAACAGAATGGAAAAAATTATTTGCAAACTACCCAACTGATAAAGGGTTAATATTCAGAATCTTTAAAGAGCTCAAGAAATTCAACAACAAAATAAAGAATCCAGTTAAGAAATGGGTAAATGACTTAAACAGGCATTTTCAAAAGAGGAAATCCAAATGGCCAACAGACATATGCAAAAGTGCTCAGGATTACTAGCCTTCAGAAAATGCAAATCAAAACCAGAATGAGGTTTCATCTCACCCCTATTAGAATGACTTTCATACAGAAATCAACAAACAATAAATGCTGGCAAGGATGTGGTGAAAAGGTACTCTAATCTACTTTTTGTTAGAATATAAACAGGTGCAACCACTGTGGAAGACAGTATGGAGATACCTCAGAAATCTGAATCTTACCCTTCAATACAATCCAGCCATCCCACTACTGTGAATTTACTCAAACCAAAAGAAAACAGTATTTGAAAGAGTGTTCTGTACCTCCCTGTTCAATGCATCATAATTCACAATAGTTAAGATATGGAATCAACCCAAATGTCCAACAACTGATGACTGGAAAAAAGAATTATGATATATATAAAGTATGGAGTACTCTGCTATAAAAAAAAATGAAATTCTGTCTTTTGCAACAAGATGGTTGTAACTGCAAATCATTATTCTTAGCAAAATAAGCCAGTCCCCAAAAGACAGATATCATATATTCTCCCTGATCTAACTAATAGAGTACCTGAAATGTAATGTATTAGAATGAAATAGACATCTTGAGAAGCAATGATTGTTTATAGCCCTTGTCTCTTTCATTGAAGAACAGTGTTTTGTACTGTTTTCTCTTCATACTATTTGTTGAACTCTTTGACTTAATTAGGTAGGGTTACCTATACAAATCATTAAGTGGATTGAAAAAAGATCACTGAAAAAATTAAGAGTGGGGAGGCCGGCGCCGTGGCTTAACAGGCTAATCCTCCGCCTTGTGGCGCTGGCACACCGGGTTCTAGTCCTGGTTGCCTCTCTTCCAGGCCAGCTCTCTGCTATGGCCCGGGAAGGCAGTGGAGGATGGCCCAAGTCCTTGGGCCCTGCACCTGCATGGGAGACCAGGAGAAGCACCTGGCTCCTGGCTTTGGATCAGCGAGATGCGCCGGCCGCAGTGGCCATTGGAAGGTGAACCAACGGCAAAAAGGAAGACCTTTCTCTCTGTCTCTCTCTCTCTCATTATCCACTCTGCCTGTCAAAAAAAAAAAAAAAAAATTAAGAGTGGGAATCCAAGAGGGAGGGGAAGGGAGGTTGGATCACAGGCGGGAAGAAGGGGATGGAGGGGTAGTGCCACTATGTTGCTAAAATGGTATAAAGGAAATATATGAAGCTTGTATAACTTAAATAAAAATATAAATAAAAAAGAAAAAACATACTAATATGCAGTCTCTGGTCTTTAGCAACTTTAATCCAATGATATGTTAGCTAATACTATAACTATTATTATTGTTATCACAGTTATAACTGATGTTATAACAACTGATGTCAATGTATTAAGCATAAAATTCAAAGTTTTTTCATCTGATATTGATATGTCAAGGACAAGAATTATGGGTTGTAAGTAACTCTGGTTCCCATAGTAGATAAGCTTTTTAGAGAAAACCAGTAATTCTTTTTATCTGTGTTATTTCTACAAGAGGCATGGATGCGTCCTCTCATATTTACATAATGTTGGTTTAAAATCTAATTGTAAGAAAAATACATTCACAAATAAGATATTCGTAATTTAAAAAGAAGCAAATATTAGGATTACACATTAGTTTATCAAGAATGCTTTGAAATCACAAATGTACATTATATGTACATGTATCTTTGCTGATAAAAACCATTAAATACTACCATATTTCACGAATTTACAGTCCTCAGACCATACTTTGTGGGTCCATTTACTCTCTCCACTTATTCTCTCAAACCCATAGCAGTCAAATAGTCATTCTTACATTACTCTATTTTCTATTCCTATAATGAGATACCTAAAGCTAGACATTTAGATTAGCTTATATTTCTATTTGACCAAGGGCACAGTGCTGGTATAGGCTCAGCTTTGGTGAAGGTCCGAGGGCAAATGGCATCACAATGGTAGAAACACATGTGAAAAGGAGAGCTCCCATATAGAGACAGAATCCAGAGCACAGGGAGGAACCAGTTTCACCACTTCCCTCCTCCCAGTAGGCCCCATTTCTTTAAGGGTCAATGACTTCTACCTTGAAACATTGAGGACCAAGCTTGTAACACATAAACTTTTGGGGTACAAACCACAAGTATCTAAAACAACAAGAAAGTTGTCCTCATAAAAGTCCAAATACAATCAAATCCAATCAAACTCATTAATCTGCTTGGATTTTATTCAAAATTATTTTAATTGAATATATTTATGGGGTACAGTATAATAATTCAACACATGTGTAAGGGGATTTCAAAAAGTTTGTGAAAAGATAGAATTGAAAAGTTTTTTGGTAGGAAAATTTGAAATTCATACACAGTTTTACTAATCATATGCCTTTTTCATAAACTTTTTAACCCCCCTCATATGCAATGCAGACTGATCAAATCAAGTAATTAAAAAGCCTCATTTCTTTGGCTGGGAATCTTCCACCTCATCTCTTCTTTAAAATACATAAATGTTGTAAATTGCTACCTGAAATTTTAACAGCATTTGACATCCTTAAACACTGCTTCTTTCTTGAGACTCTTACTTCTCTTATCTTCATGGTGTCACATTGTCCTGTTTTCTCTTCTACCTCATTGGTGACTCATTATCAAGATTCTTTGTCAGCTCTTTATCCTCATGCTAACCTCTAAACGTTCATGCTCCTTGGGCTTTGAGCTCAGTTTTTCATTCTCTATCAGATGAACTCATCCAGTGCTGTGATTTTCAACACCATTAATACAAACACTGACACCCATTAGATTTATACTTTTAGACGGCATGTTTCCCCTGCACTGTAAATTTTGCAGCCAATAAGCTACCTGACTTTTACTGGAATGTCTAATGAACATATCAAACTTAACTCATCCAATGTGAATTCCTGAGTTTTTCCTGCTATCATTTACACATTTATCCCCTCTAAATATCTTAAAACTTAATTGCCTTTTGATATAATTGGGAAATAAGACCTTTAAGAGGTGTTTAGGGGGCAGGTGTTATGGCTCAGTGGGCCACAGAGTGACTGGTTTAAGTCCATGCTACTCTGCACTTCCAACCCAGCTTCCTGCTAATGCAGCTGGGAGACAACTGATGATTCCTCAAGCATTTGTGTTCCTACCCTCCATGTGGGAGACACAGATGTTGTCTGGCTGCTGGCATTGACCTGGCATAACCCTGGCTGTTGTGGGCATTTGCAAGGTGAATCAGCCGATGGAAGATTTTGTGTTTCTGTGTGTGCGTCCATTTCCCTCTGTCATTCTGCCTTTCAAATCAATCTTTTTTTTTTTAAGTGTTCAGATCATAAGAATGAAATAATGCCATTAATTAATGTCATTATCATGGGACTGACTTCTTTACTGGTACAGAAGGGTCATTATAAAAGGAGAAGTTCAGCCCCCTTACCTCTTTCATATCCTCTCTGCCCTTCCAACCTCCACCACAGGGTGCATCAAGAATCTTCATCAGATGCTATTACCTCAATCTTAAGACTGTCAGTATCCACAACTGTGAGCCACTAATTTTCATTTCTGTTATAGCAGCACAAAATGGACAAAGGAAGTCCTGTCCATCAGTTCTTCTCTTAGTACTTTCCACCTGAGTAAAAGTCAATATCAGTTACCAAACTGCTCAGGGCAAAATCCCTGCAATGATTCTTGGCTCTTCTTTTAATATCATACCCTGATCTCATCCACACGCAAATCCTGTTGGTTATATATTAAAAACATCTCAATCCAACTACTTCATACTAAATTCACCACTACCACCCTATAATGACTCTCTCCCGAATTTCCACAATGGTCAACCCATTTCCACTACTGCCCTAATGCCGTCTATCCACAGCCACAAGAATCTTATTAAAACATGCATCAAATCAAGCCACACTCAGCCAAATACACTCTATTGGTCTCCCTTAACCCTTATAGTAAATCTAACAACCTTTCCTTACTGCCTGGTACTTTTCCCTAAGATTATTGTGTGACTTATTCCCTAATTTCCATTGACACAATGTGCCTAGGTGAGATGGCAGAAATGGCTGTGTCTGGGCTGAACTTCAGGGTGGGGTACTCTTTCCAGGGAAGTTGTTTCAAGAAATGCTATGGTGACCAACTTCTCCCATTTTCAATATTTAATATTTTTCTCCAGGTAGAAAACTAGATACAGACTATGTTAAAATATACTTTTAATAACTTCTCAAATAAAATCTTAAAATATGAAAACACATAAGAATATGGTTATTATTTTAATTGTTTTTGCACAAAAGTTCATTTTATCTTAATGAAAACCAAGAAAGAAAAACAACAATTCCTTTAGAGCTGCAATTAAAGAGAATTTTAAAATACTTATTTAGGGGCTGGCAACATGGCACAGTTGGTTAAGCTGCTTTCTGTGATACTGGCATGCCATTTATGAGTGCCAGTTCAAGTACCAAGTCCCAGCTGCTCTACTTCCAGTTCTGCTTCCTGATAATGTGGTTGGGAAAGCAGCAGAAGATAGACCAAGTATTGGGGCCCAGCCTACCCAGGGGCCAGGATGGAGTTCCAGGCTCCAGGCTTTATCCTGGCTCAGACCTAGCCATCACAGCAATTTATGGAATGAACCAGTCAATGGAAGATTTCTTTCTCTCTCTCTCTCTCTCCCCCTCCCCCTGTGTCTCCATCTCTGCCTCTCTCTGAATCTCTGCCTTTCAGATAAATAAAAGTAAGCTTTTAAATAATTTTATGTATTTATTTTGAGAAAAAGAAAGATCTCCTATCCTCTGGGTCACTCCCCAGATGGCTACAATGGCTGGCCTGGGAACTCAGTGTCAGTCTTCCTCACAGTTTTCGGGGACCTAACTGAGCTCTCACTTGCTGCCTTCCAGGGTCGACACTGGCAGGAAGCAAGAACTGGGAGTTTCACAGGGACTCAAACAGAAGTACTGTGATTGGGGACATGCCAACCCCAAAAATAAAATTGTATTATTTCTTTTTTGTTAAGCAACTGAACTGCAAAAACACATAGATATTTTTTTTTGACAGGCAGAGTGGACAGTGAGAGAGAGAGAGACAGAGAGAAAGGTCTTCCTTTTTTCTGTTGGTTCACCCCCCAATGGCCACTGCGGCTAGCATGCTGCGGCTGGCACACCACGCTGATCCGAAGCCAGGAGCCAGGTGCTTCTCCTGGTCTCCCATGTGGGTGCAGGGCCCAAGGACTTGGGCCATCCTCCACTGCACTCCCGGGCCACAGCAGAGAGCTGGACTGGAAGAGGAGCAACCAGGACAGAATCCAGCGCCCCAACTGGGACTAGAACCCGGGGTGCCGGCGCTGCAGGCAGAGGATTAGCCTATTGAGCTGCGGCTCAGGCCAATATTGTATTTTATATTTGTAATATAAAATAAAAACAATGCAATTTAGTTGATAATGGGTATTTCTGATTAAAATAATATTTGCATAAAAATCTGTTGGTGAAACTTTTACTTTATACAGTTGCATGTGTAGAAACCATTGTTCACAGTAATGTGTCTTATAGGCCAAACCAATTTATTTCCTTTTTAAAATGCAGAACGCTTTTATTTTTAAATTTATTAAAAGTAATCTAATGTCTTCACAGCCATGGTCAGATACTACTTTTATAAATAATATTTTGTTCCCTTTATAAATCTACATATTTCTCTCTTCGACTATTTACTTATTTACAGTAACTGGAATTTTCTCATTTTCACTTTGGGGAGACAAAATAATATTTCAAGTGAAGAAAGTGCCACGCTAATATATTTATTAAACAAATCACATGTGGTCAATCCCCTCTTCCATTTAAGAAGCAGGTGATGGAATTAAATGATTCTGACGCCACAATCTGTGGTCTCTGCTAATTTTCGCCTTTGTGGCTTATCATCTTTAGCCAGTGAATAATTCTTTCATTTTGAGCTCATCTTGTCCCTGATGGCCCAATTATTGCTTCTGGGTAATGACCCAGTCAGATCTTATTTAGAAAGTACCTTCCTCTTCAACAGCACACAGTGATGCCTTTTTGACCTCAAAGAAGCCACAGCGGACATCTGCATTATCATACAGAATAAAATGGGCCCAGTGAAATTAGGTTCCAGCTGAGAAGAAAGCTTCCTGAAGGCATTTGGAGGCTTGGAGTCACTGACTAGATCAAACGTTCCATTAGAAACTGTAATTGGGTTCATTCTTCATTCTCCCAGATGTCATTCATAAAAAGTTATCAGGTGATCATGTTTGACCACAGGTAGGCCCTTGTATGCAACCTTGAATCGGCTTTGTACTTAGCTAAACAAAGCAGTCCTTTAAAAAGTTCCACTCAGATCAGTTTTTACATTCATTGGTCATTATTGCGTATGTTTTTTGGCCTGTTCTGCTTTTCAATTTTTAAAAAGTAAAGACCAAAGCTGGCTGTTGTGGAAACTGGTTTCTCTGCATTGGAGGAAAATGCACAAGGAAGGAAGCACTTGACTGTTTCTTTCTTTTTTTTTTTTGTCAAGTCATAGCTTCTCAAAGTGTCAATTTCACTTCTTTTTTATTTATTTTTTATTTAGTAAATATAAATTTCCAAAGTACAGTTTATGGATTACAATGGCTTCCCCCCATAACTTCCCTCCCACCCGCAACCCTCCCATCTCTCACTCCCTCTCCCATTCCATTCACATCAAGATTCATTTTCAATTATCTTTATATACAGATCGATTTAGCATATATTAAGTAAAGATTGCATCAGTTTGCACCCACAAAGAAACACAAAATGTAAAATACTGTCTCAGTACTAGTTATAGCATTACTTCACATTGGACAACACATTAAGGACAGATCCCACATGAGAAGTAAGTACACAGTGACTCCTGTTGTTGACTTAACAATTTGACACTCTTGTTTATGGCATCAGTAATCTCCCTAGGCTCTAGTCATGAGTTGCCAAGGCTATGAAAGCCTTTTGAGTTCGCCGACTTTGATCTTATTCCAACAGGGTCATAGTCAAAGTGGAAGTTCTCTCCTCCCTTCAGAGAAAGGTACCTCCTTCTTTGATGGCCCCATTCTTTCCACTGGGATCTCACTCACAGAGATTTTTCATTTAGGTCATTTTTTTTTTCCAGAGTGTCTTGGCTTTCCATGCCTACAATACTCTCATGGGCTCTTCAGCCAGATCCGAATGCCTTAAGGGCTGATTCTGAGGCCAGAGTGCTGTTTAGGACATCTGCCATTCTATGAGTCTGCTGTGTATCCCGCTTCCTATGATGGATCGTTCTCTCCCTTTTTGATTCTATTAGTTAGTATTAGCAGACACTAGTCTTGTTTGTGTGATCCCTTTGACTCTTAGACCTATCAGTGTGATCAATTGTGAACTGAGATTGATCACTTGGACTAGTGAGATGGAATTGGTACATGCCACCTTGATGGGTTTGTATTGGAATCCCCTGACTGTTTCTTTCATTGTGAGAACATTTTAACTGAGAGATGCAGATTATGTAGAAATATGTAATTGTTTAATTTGAGATTTACCATGTTTTTTTTTAATTCAGAAAATTCAAGCAAAAACTCAAAATAAAGTTGAAAACATAGGACAACTGGCAAATTTATGTTGTTAGGAACATAGGACTGGACAAACTGGATGGAAAACTCATGTTAGTAGGAGACAAGGGAGCAATAAAATTGGCAGTGGAAGGGAGGTGATTGACAGGCGTGACATCAAAGTCCTGGCTCCCAACCTGGGAATCTACTGCTAATACTTGCATCCTTAATGTTCCTGTGTAGTTTTGTGTCTTTCTTTCTGCCTTGGCAAGAACTGAATCTATATTCTTCCCTGTCTCCCAGTTTTCTGCATCATTATTTCAATTCAAATGACCACAGAATCTTCTAAGGAAATACTCAATTTAATAGCCAGATGTTATTGTTAAATCTTCCTCTGTGAAAGGTGCTTAGAAAGAATTTAACCTTAATCATATTCTTCTCACCTTTGTGTGTGTGTGTGTGTGTGTACAGCAAGAGGTTGTCTTTTCGCCCTAGATGATGAATAAGTACAATGTCTTCTAGTTCTCTTTGCTGAAGTATGGCTAATTACCCTGAAAGGACAAAACAAATCATAATTATGAGCTAGGTAAAGACATTTCCTTCCATCTCTGATCAAATTCATTTCTCTTCCTCATATAACTTCATAGTTCCAACACAAGGTGTATATTTCCAAAGAAGGTCAAGCTTGAAAATATGACTTTAGGTCCATAGATTTTACATAGCTGTCCCATCCTGTGAAGGTATACTATATAAATTCAGATATTATCGTTGCTATCATTAAATCATATTGGTCTTTTAGGGCAACATTTCTCAAAATGCTGTCTCCTGACCATCAGCATTAGTATCCTCTAGGAACTTGCTAGAAATGAAATCCCTTGGCCCCCACCCAAGACCTACTGAATTATAAACCTAACAATCTGGGTTTAAACAAACCTTCCAAGTGATTCTAATTTAGACCAATGTCTTGAAACCATTGTCTTAAGAACACAAAATACTTTCTTCAGGTAACATGGGTTGTGGTTAAGAGCTATGGAATCGGCAAAATGGCGGAATAGGCAGGGAGCACACTATTAGTCCGGAGAGAGAGACAGGTTAATATAAGTGGAGATACTGCAGGGTCAAGGAAGAGTAGGGGATGAAACAGCATAGGAAACTCTTCCGGAACTAGAGATTCACAGTGTACCTGCGTGGAGAGCGTGGGAGCCCAAGTTCGGGACACCAGCAGCAGACTCAACGCACCAGCGCTGGAACGCGAGGTGAGCCGAACCACAATAGCCCGAGACACCAGCGGGCAAGCGGAAAGAGGAGGCTAGAGGGAACGAGGCTTGAAACTTCGTGGGGAAAAGTTCACCAGGCTAACTAGAAGAGAGAGAGGAAAAAAATAAAAAAAAGCGACCGATACGGACACAAGTTTCTCTTTCTCCGCTCACCTCTCAAAGGCGAGCAAGACAGAGCAGGCGCCATTTTGGACATACGTCATAAGCAGGGCGACCTCAGGTCTGCACCAGCCCTGAGCCTAGCAGAAAAACCTGACTCTGGGGGGAGGGGTGAAATAACAGGAGATTGGCATCTAACTTGGCAACCCAGTGGGAGACTGCAGGAGAATTGGAGCCCACACTGAGGGCAGCAGAGATTCCCTGTGTGGTCCTTGGGAAAGAGCTTCCGATCTCTGGCTCCTGTGGGTATATCATTTGCCTGCTAACTACCTCCATTACATTCAGCTGTGCGGAATTACTTCCCTTTTGAATCAAAAAAGAGAGAGATTTACCACACCTAACCTGGGAGTGTCATCTTTGACACACCCTCAGCCCTGAGGAACCAAACACAGCTCTCAGTCCACACTCATCTCAAGCCTCTAAGGCACCACTGAAAGCAGACGGTCCACTTAATATAGAGCCATAGTGTAACAAGAAAAAACACCACAGTGAAGAAACCAAATATCTCCAACATGCCAAACAACAAACGCAAAAACCGAGGTAACAAGAACAAGGAATACACTATGACACCCCCAAATGAAAAAGACACCCCAATTCAAGATTATGAAGATGAGGAGATTGAAGAAATGCAAGAAGCAGATCTCAAAAAATTGATAAGAACATTAAGAAGTTCTCAAAAACAAATTCTTGAACTACAGAAATCCTTCATGGACAAGATAGAAAATCTCTCTCGTGAAAATGAAATATTAAGGAGGAATCAAAATGAATTGAAACAACTAGTGGAACAAGAAATGGTGATAGTGATGAGAAATCATAATGAAATGAAGAATTCAATAGATCAAATGACAAACACATTCGAGAGTCTTAAAAACAGAATGGGCGAAGCAGAAGAGAGAATATCAGACTTAGAAGACAGAGAACAGGAAAGGAAACAATCAAATCAAAGAAAAGAAGAAGAAATCAGAAATCTAAAAAATACTGTCAGGAATCTACAGGATACTCTTAAAAAACCCAACATTCGGGTTCTAGGAGTACCTGAAGGCATGGAGAGAGAGAAAGGATTAGAAGGCCTTTTTAGTGAGATACTAGCAGAAAATTTCCCAGGTTTGGAGAAAGACAGAGACATCCTAATACAGGAAGCTCATAGAACCCCTAATAAACATGACCAAAAGAGATCCTCACCACGACACGTCGTAATCAAACTCACCACAGTGAAACACAAAGAAAAGATCCTAAAATGTGCAAGAGAGAAACGCCAGATTACTCTCAGAGGATCTCCAATTAGACTCACAGCTGACTTCTCTTCAGAAACCCTGCAAGCTAGGAGAGAATGGCGAGACATAGCCCAGGTGCTAAGAGAGAAAAACTGCCAGCCCAGAATATTATATCCTGCAAAGCTCTCATTTATGAATGAAGGTGAAATAAAGACCTTTCACAGCAAACAGACATTGAAAGAATTTGTCGCCACTCGTCCAGCCCTGCAAAAGATGCTTAAAGATGTGTTACATACAGAAACACAGAAACACGGTCACCAATATGAAAGAAGGTAAAGGTAGGAAACCTCACACCAAAAGATCACAGGAATCTCAAACCATATATTAGAAAGTATCTTTGGCTAATGGCAGGGCAAAGTTACTCCTTCTCAATAGTCACATTGAATGTTAATGGCTTGAACTGTCCAGTTAAAAGACACCGATTGGCTGATTGGGCTAAGGAACAAAACCCATCCTTCTGCTGCTTACAAGAAACCCATCTATCCAACAATGATCCATACAAGCTGAGAGTGAAAGGCTGGAAAAAGATATACCACGCCAACAGAAATGAAAAGAGAGCGGGCGTAGCCATCTTAATATCGGACAACATAAACTTTACCACAAAAACTGTTAGGAGAGACAAAGAGGGGCACTATATAATGATTAAGGGATCCATTCAACAGGAAGATATAACGATTATCAACGTATATGCACCTAATTACAGGGCACCAGCTTATTTAAAAGACTTGTTAAGGGACTTAAAGGGAGACTTAGACCCCAATACAATAGTACTGGGGGACTTCAATACTCCACTCTCAGAGATAGACAGATCAACAGGACAGAAGATCAACAAGGAGACAGTAGATTTAAATGACACTATAGCCCAAATGGATCTAACAGATATCTACAGAACATTTCATCCTACATCTAAGGACTTTACATTCTTCTCAGCAGTACATGGAACCCTCTCTAGGATTGACCACATACTAGGCCACAAAGCAAGTCTCAGCAAATTCAAAAGAATTAGAATCATACCATGCAGCTTCTCAGACCACAAAGGAATGAAATTGGAAATTGGCAACTCAGGAATCCCTAGAGCACGTGCAAACACATGGAGATTGAACAACATGCTCCTAGATGAACAATGGGTCATAGAAGAAATTAAAAGAGAAATCAAAAATTTTCTGGAAGTAAATGAGGATAATAGCACAACATACCAAAACCTATGGGATACAACAAAAGCAGTGTTAAGAGGAAAGTTTATATCAATAGGTGCCTACATCAAGAAATTGGAAAGGCACCAAATAGATGAGCTTTAAATGCATCTCAAGGATCTAGAAAATCTGCAGCAAACCAAACCCAAACCCAGTAGGAGAAGAGAAATAATTAAAATCAGAGAAGAAATCAACAGGATTGAATCCAAAAAAACATTACAAAAAATCAGCCAAACGAGGAGCTGGTTTTTTGAAAAAATAAACAAAATTGACACCCCATTGGCCCAACTAACTAAAAAAAGAAGAGAAAAGACCCAAATCAATAGGATCAGAGATGAAATGGGAAACGTAACAACAGACGCCACAGAAATAAAAAGAATCATCAGAAATTACTACAAGGACTTGTATGCCAGCAAACAGGGAAATCTATCAGAAATGGATAGATTCTTGGACACATACAACCTCCCTAAATTGAGCCAGGAAGACATAGAAAACCTAAACAGACCAATAACTGACACAGAAATTGAAACAGTAATAAAGGCCCTCCCAACAAAGAAAAGCCCAGGGCCAGATGGATTCACTGCTGAGTTCTACCAGACATTTAGAGAAGAACTAACTCCAATTCTTCTCAAACTATTCAGAGCAATCGAAAAAGAGGGAATCCTCCCAAATTCTTTCTATGAAGCCACCATCACCTTAATTCCTAAGCCAGAAAGAGACGCAACATTGAAAGAGAATTACAGACCAATATCCCTGATGAACATAGATGCAAAAATACTCAATAAAATTCTGGCCAATAGAATGCAACAACACATCAGAAAGATCATCCACCCAGACCAAGTGGGATTCATCCCCGGTATGCAGGGATGGTTCAACATTTGCAAAACAATCAACGTAATACACTACATTAACAGACTGCAGAAGAAAAACCATATGATTCTCTCAATAGACGCAGAGAAAGCATTTGATAAAATACAAAACCCTTTCATGATGAAAACTCTAAGCAAACTGGGTATGGAAGGAACATTCCTTAATACAATCAAAGCAATATATGAAAAACCCACGGCCAACATCCTATTGAATGGGGAAAAGTTGGAAGCATTTCCACTGAAATCTGGTACCAGACAGGGATGCCCTCTCTCACCACTGCTATTCAATATAGTTCTGGAAGTTTTGGCCAGAGCTATTAGGCAAGAAAAAGAAATTAAAGGGATACAAATCGGGAAGGACGAACTCAAACTATCCCTCTTTGCAGATGATATGATTCTTTATTTAGGGGACCCAAAGAACTCTACTAAGAGACTGCTGGAACTCATCGAAGAGTTTGGCAAAGTAGCAGGATATAAAATCAATGCACAAAAATCAACAGCCTTTGTATACACAGGCAATGCCACGGCTGAGGAAAAACTTCTAAAATCAATCCCATTCACAATAGCTACAAAAACAATCAAATACCTTGGAATAAACTTAACCAAAGACGTTAAAGATCTCTACGATGAAAACTACAAAACCTTACAGAAAGAAATAGAAGAGGATACCAAAAAATGGAGAAATCTTCCATGCTCATGGATTGGAAGAATCAATATCATCAAAATGTCTATTCTCCCAAAAGCAATTTATACATTCAATGCAATACCCATCAAGATCCCGAAGACATTCTTCTCAGATCTGGAAGAAAAATGATACTGAAATTCATATGGAGACACAGAAGACCTCGAATAGCCAAAGCAATCCTGTACAACAAAAACAAAGCCGGAGGCATCACAATACCTGATTTCAGGACATACTACAGGGCAGTTGTTATCAAAACAGCATGGTGCTGGTACAGAAACAGATGGATAGACCAATGGAACAGAATAGAAACACCAGAAATCAATCCAAACATCTACAGCCAACTTATATTTGACCAAAGATCCAAATCTAATCCCTGGAATAAGGACAGTCTATTCAATAAATGGTGCTGGGAAAATTGGATTTCCACATGCAGAAGCTTGAAGCAAGACCCATACCTATCACCTTACACAAAAATTCACTCAACATGGATTAAAGACTTAAATCTACGACCCAAAACCATCAAATTATTAGAGAGCATTGGAGAAACCCTGCAAGATATAGGCACAGGCAAAGACTTCCTGGAAAATACTCCAACAGCACAGGCAGTCAAAACCAAAATTAACATTTGGGATTGCATCAAGTTGAGAAGTTTCTGTACTTCAAAAGAAACAGTCAGGAAAGTGAAGAGGCAACCAACAGAATGGGAAAAAATATTCACAAACTATACTACAGATAAAGGATTGATAACCAGAATCTACAAAGAAATCAAGAAAATCCACAACAACAAAACAAACAACCCACTTAAGAGATGGGCCAAGGACCTCAATAGACATTTTTCGAAAGAGGAAATCCAAATGGCCAACAGACACATGAAAAAATGTTCAAGATCACTAGCCATCAGAGAAATGCAAATCAAAACCACAATGAGGTTCCTTCTCACCCCGGTGAGAATGGCTCACATTCAGAAATCTACCAACAACAGATGCTGGAGAGGATGTGGGGAAAAAGGGACACTAACCCACTGTTGGTGGGAATGCAAACTGGTTAAGCCACTATGGAAGTCTGTCTGGAGATTCCTCAGAAACCTGAACATAACCCTACCATACAACCCAGCCATCCCACTCCTTGGAATTTACCCAAAGGAAATTAATTTGGCAAATAAAAAAGCCATCTGCACATTAATGTTTATTGCAGCTCAATTCACAATAGCTAAGACCTGGAACCAACCCAAATGCCCATCAACAGTAGACTGGATAAAGAAATTATGGGACATGTACTCCATAGAATACTATACAGCAGTAAGAAACAACGAAACCCAGTCATTTGCAACAAGATGGAGCAATCTGGAAAACATCATGCTGAGTGAATTAAGCCAGTCCCAAAGAGAAAAATATCATTTGTTTTCCCTGATCGGTGACAACTGAGTGCCAAAGGGGAAACCTGTTAAGTGAAATGGACACTATAAGCAACAATGAACTGATCAGCTCCTGTCCTGACTTTAGATGTACAATGTAATACTTTATCCTTTTTAGTATTTGTTGTTGTTGTTGTGGTTCTAGTACTATTGGTTGAACTCAGTAATTAACACACAATTATTCTTAGGTGTTTAAATTTTAACTGAAAAGTGATCCCTGTTAAATCTAAGAGTGGAAAAAGAGAGGGAGGAGATGAACAATTTGGAACATGCTCAATCAGACTGGCCGCAAATGGTGGAGTTAGAAATGTGCCAGGGGATTCCAACACAATCCCATCAAGATGGCATGTACCAATGCCATCGCACTAGTCCAAGTGATCAATTTCAGCTCACAATTGATCACACTGATAGGTCTAAGAGTCAAAGAGATCACACAAACAAGACAAGTATCTGCTAATACTAACTGATAGAATCAAAAAGGGAGAGAAAGATCCAACATGGGAAGTGGGATACACAGCAGACTCATAGGATGGCAGATGTCCTAAACAACACTCTGGCCTCAGAATCAGCCCTCAAGGCATTCAGATCTGGCTGAAGAGCCCATGAGAGTATAGCAGGCATGGAAAGCCAAGATATCATGGAAAAAAAAAAAAGACCTAAATGAATGATCTCTGTGAGTGAGATACCAGTGGAAAGAACGGGGCCATCAAAGAAGGAGGTACCCTTCTCCGAAGGGAGGAGAGAACCTCCACTTTGACTATGACCCTATCGGAATAAGATCAAAGTCAGCGAACTCTAAAGGCTTCCATAGCCCTGGCAACTCATGACTAGAGCCTAGGGAGATTACTGACGCCATGAACAGGAGTGTCAAATTGTTAAGTCAGCAACAGGAGTCACTGTGTACTTACACCCCATGTGGGATCTGTCCCTAATGTGTCGTCTAAAGCCAAGTGATGCTATGACTGGTACTGAAACAGTATTTTTATACTTTGCGTTTCTGTGTGGGCGCAGACTGATGAGGTCTTTGCTAATTATATACTGAAGTGATCTTCTGTATATAAAGAGAATTGGAAATGAAAAAAAAAAAACAACCTGGTGTTAAAATGGAAATGGCATAGAAAATTAATTAATTTGAAAAAAAAATTATGTAGGATCTCTGTCTTTAATGTGCTGTACATTGCTATTTAATGCTATAATTAGTAATCCAATGGTAGTTTTTTTCACTTTATGTTGCTATATGGGCAAAATGTTGAAATCTTTACCTAATATATACTAAACTGATCTTTGTATACAAAGAGAATTGAAAATGAATCTTTACATGAATGGAAGGGGAAAGGGAGCGGGAAAGGGGAGGGTTGCGGGCGGGAGGGAAGTTATGGGAGGGGGGAAGCCATTGTAACCCATAAGCTATACTTTGGAAATTTATATTCATTAAATAAAAGTTTAATAAAAAAAAAAGAGCTATGGAATCAACATAATGGCCACCAAATACGACCAATCAAGTATTTAGCACTTTCTTGGTCAAAGGAGTCAGCTACACATCAGCTGCATTTGGTAGAATGCAGGCAGGGGAATGGGGAATCTTTATAGTTTAAAAAGGGGTTAAGATTCAAATATGTTCAAATTGGAGGTTTTTGGCATGTAAAAGCTAGAGATGGGCTAACTAGTAATAGCATATTTTATTTGATTTCAGAAACATTGGCTTTAACTGCTTGATTCTTAGTTGGCAGCTGTGTTGGAAGGAGAAGCTGATAATCATTGACCAAGTCCTAACAACACTGAATCAATTGCAGCAAAAGTGTGGTTTGATTTCCTAGAATGGATGCTACAGAGACTTGTGGGTCAAAGTCCTATTTTCAAATATAATGTGGCCATTGTCTTTTGGGACATTCATTGTCACAACCCCACTTTTGGACAACCTATTAAGCAGCAGAATTTGAACAATTCAAGGAAGGACAACAACTCAGGTGTTCACTGCTGAAGAATTGTTTGGTTTCCCCCACAGGCCCTGGTATCATGAAGTCTTCATAATGTTTTTGTTGTTGTTATCATCATGATAAGCAATTAATAGTCCCTGTAAGAATTTTGGATAAAGGAACTCAATTTACAACTCAGTCTAAGAGAACTAATCCCATAGGTCATCAACCTTAGAAAGCCAAGTAATTTTAGCCTAAAGAGGCTATTTAGCCTCTTCTGTCTTATCTTCCTTTGATCCACGTACAGCAAGAAATATTAGCATTGGCACAGATAGCAAAATGACTAGTCAAAGAAAAGTCTAAAAAAAGTCCAATTTTTCATCACTACTCATGCCCACAAGATGATATATATTTTATTTTAATTTAAAGCATAGCCAATACAATAAATAGCTTCTGTCAGAATTAGTGCTAGGTTTCATACTGGTCCTTTTATTAGTATGATTGCCACCACTGAAAACACTGCTTTGATTGCATGTGTAAACGGTGAGTCAGCAATTCCCCAGAGTGGACTGCCTCAGTAATCAAAGGTGATCTCCTTTTGGAGCTCATACATGAGTCACAATTACTAGGCTTAATGATTTACAGGATTAGATGCACTGTGAACAGAAAAGTCTCAGAATGGCATTCCTAAGGTGCATGAGGTGTTAGCATAAGGCAGAGAGGACCAGGCATCCAGGCCCCAAAGAAAGTAGTGGAGGCAGAACAAGGGGAAAAAGGGAATCATTCATGGCACAAAGCAAGAATCAATGCTGCCATTAATTGGATTCCATATGTGGATCTTGATTAATCTTTTTCAGTCAGCAAATATTTTAGCCCAACAACCTTAAAAATGTTGAATTCAACTCTATACTTACTATGGTCTGATCAACAGACTATAGTAATTTGTTCTGAGAGGGAGGAATACTGGCAAAGTTACACTTTAATTTGCTTAACGTCATATCCTATATAAATTCAACCAGATACACCATCAGCTGTTAGGCCTTTTGGCTTCTTTTGATGAAAACGGAATTTTCTGGGCATTTCTATCATGAGGATATAGTAATCTATGGCATATGCAGCAGTTGGTGAGACTAAAGGCAATGGCTATAATTTTGGAACCTAAGAATGGTATTAAAATGAGTATGATCTAGTATAGCATTTATAACAAAAAGGATATACAAAACAAAAAGTCCATTACAGTAGGCAATGAGGAAAATACAAATAAAAATTATTATAAGCAATTGTATAAAAACAAAAAAGGAATTAGATATTAAGCTTGATCTAAAGTTTGGGGCAGAAATTCTACTTTCTGAGGTCATGAGCTTAATTCATCTGTCTACTTCTGGAGATCAGCTTCTGAAGATTTCTGAGAATCTTCATTGTGAATTTTGCTAGTATATTTCTGATTGTATGGAATTCTGAATTACTTCTGTTGTGAAACATGAACCCAAGTATTGACTACCAGAGTTTCACTAATGTATATTTTTTAATTAATAGTACCTTATAGGTTATTTTTTAATGATGTTCCAAAGAAGTTTCTTCCTGATATCAATTTGGAGAATATAGCAAGGGTAACTTGTTCGATATCATTTGTTAACTTGATGGATGTCATCAGTTCTTTTCATCTTTGCAGAAGATTGTGAGTAGTAAGGCCAGTGTAGTTTCTAATTAAGTGCTAATACTTTAGAGAGTTATTTCAAAATGTTTTCTGTGAACGCAACCTTCTGCTACTTGATATAAAAGTTGGTAAACCCAAGTTGGAAACATGAAAACAGACGTCATTTTAGAGACTATAAGGATTACTGCATCTTTTGAGCATTGAAAGGGTCCAAGTCATCCTGAAAATAATATACAATAATGAAAACATATTCCAATCCTATGGAGTATAGGAGCTAGATAAAATCCGAGGCAGCCAAATGCCCCTGAAGGCTTTGATTCATGTCCATGTTGTAGTTCCATTTTTTTCCATGATTAGGTTGTTGACTTTTGGAACGTAACCTGAAAATCAGATCTGTTATTTTTAAAAATATAATAAGCAATTTTTCTATAACATATTAAGTAGTTAAATTAGCTGGTATCTATTTGAGACCACCTGGTGTCACCAAGAAGCCACTTAAAATATTATTAGAGATCATCTGAGTGAAGGACACAGCCATATATTCTCCATTCTTTTGTTCCAAAATGAGGAGCTATGTGAGAGTACTTCCAAAAGTTCATGGAAAATGGAGTTAAAATGTTTGTAAAAAAATTTTGTTTTAAATCCGTGGATATGAAAGGACTTCAAAACCTTCAGACAAACACATAATGTGGAAAAAAGGTATACATGGATTTCAAACATTTTGGCCTCAAAATTAACCTTTAACTCAATTTTCCATGAAATTTTTGAAGTACCCTCATATGTCTGCATTGTCTAATAGCTTCTTATCCAGAGGCTTATTCTCTAAGAATTTACATAGTATCATAACCTTGGTTGAAGCTGATTATTTGACCTAATCATCTGCTAGAGACTTTCCTTTAGCCTCCATATCTTCTTCTTGCCCATTGGTATCTCTTTAGGAACTGGAAGTACATTTCAATGTTCTTCAACATCTCCACCTTAGTGACAATTTCAGTAGAGGTAAGAGGCATTCATTGTTTCTAAAACATCCCTAAATTATATGTTACACCAAAAGCACATTTTTCTATCTGTATGACATTTCTCTGACCAATTTACAAATGTTAGTAAATGCAATAAATTGTGCCATCTGAGCTGACTTTACCCTAGATGAAGAACTATTCTTAACGAAAGAATCAACCAAGTGAGAGCAAGTCTCCAATTTTACCTGTAAGGTAGACCCATTAACAGATGATAATAGTTCCAGTTCTCAATGAGAAACTGTAAGAGACCTGAGCAAGGTTCAGAAAGTTCCACATCTAAGATAATCATGAAGTTCCTTTTTTCTGGCAGGGTCAAGAGAGAGGAGAGAGCAGGATTCAGGGGTGTTGCATTAGTAAATTATAATGTGAGAGAGGGAGAGTAACAGAATCTGAAGAGGTTAACTGAATGGCTGAAAGATGTGTATTTTCAATCAATAATGTTTCTGAATTGTGTGAGGAACCATGAGGTCAAGTGTGTGTCTTAGAATGAGTTTGGCCAAAGCATCAACAAATTTTGAAGTGGAAGCTTTTTCTCCAAGACAAAGGACAAGTCTTCAAAATCAGGTCAAAGGTGAAGCTATTCTAAGTGATAGGTTTTTGATGGTTTTCATGACATTAAGACCCAAGGACTTGTCCAGAGTACACATAGGCAAATAGCTAAAAAGGGAACTTTCTATAGCTAGAGCAGGCCTATTAGTGTTTCGGCTCCCAACGGAAGGGATCTCTTAATGATCTTTTAGTTAATTCCTGAAGAGATGCTGTAATAAAAAAAATCTGACCTACAGTATCCAGATGAACCTCGAAATCCTGTCAACTAGCACTTTACAAGGACTCAAGAGTAAGTTTGGCACTCTTCATTCTATTTGGAGAGCCTTTTTCCTTCCTTAGTGCGGTCACACCAGAAATAATGAAATGCTTTAGCAAACTGGTAATTCCTCTTTTGAAACATTTCTGCTAAGGCTAAGAGTAGGTAAATGGAATCTTTTATTAAATAAACTTCCTTGTTCTTTGAGCAAACTATTGGTTCTTTGTATAAACCATCTACATTTTGTTTCAGAACTGAGTCATACAGGAAATTTAGTTCTAAATCTTGAATGTCCACCTGAGAAAAAATGGAGGAAGCTTCAGGAAACTGCTGGAGCATAACTTTATACATATAGCACTGTCCTCTGCAGGTTAATACACAAAAATATTGGCCACGTTGGTCTAGGGACAACAAAATGTGCAGAGATGTTCATTATAGTCAAACAGGTAGCTTTCGGAAGAATTAATGCCAGGACAGTATTTATATTGAGTATTACTGGGAGGAGAGATAATTTTGCTGGATATTCTGAGATCTTAAAAAAATTGATTTGTCAATGGTAGAGTTAGAAACGTGCCAGGGGATTCCAATTCAATCCCATCAAGGTGGCATGTAACAATGCCATCTCACTAATCCAAGTAATCAATTTCAGTTCACAATTGATCATAATGATGGGATTAAGAGTCAGAGGGATCACATAAACAAGACTAGTGTCTGCTAATACTAACTGATAGAATCAAAAAGGAGAGAACGATCCAACATGGGAAGCAGGATACATAGCAGACTCATAGAATGGCAGATGTCCTAGATAGCACTCTGGCCTCAGAATCAGCCCTTAAGGCATTCGGATCTGGCTAAAAAAACAGGCATAGAAAGCCAAGACACTCTGGCAAAAAAAAAAAAAAAAAGACCTAAATGAAAAATCTCTGTGAGTGAGATCCCAGTGGAAAGAACAGGCTATCAAAGAAGGAGGTTCCTTTCTCTGAAGGGAGAAGAGAACTTCCACTTTGACTATGATCTTGTCTAAATAAGATCAGAGTTGGCAAACTCAAAAGGCCTCCATAGCCTTGGCAACTCATTACAAGAGTCTAGGGTGATTACTGATGCCATAAATAAGAGTGTCAATTGTTAAATCAATAACAGGAGTCACTGTGCACTTACTCCCCATGTAGGATCTCTGTCCTTAATGTGTTGTACTATGTGAATTAACGGTATAACTAGTACTCAAACAGTACTTTACACTTTATGTTTCTGTGTGGGTGCAAATTGTTGAAATCTTTACTTAGTATATACTGAATTGATCTTCTATACGTAAAGATAATTGAAAATGAATCTTGACGTGAATGGGATGGAAGAGGGAGTGGGAGATGGGATGGTTGTGGGTGGGAGGGAGGTTATTGGGTGGGGAAAGCCACTGTAATCCAAAAGTTGTACTTTGGAAATTTGTATTTATTAAATAAAAGTTAAAAAAGAAAGAAAAACATTGATTTGTTTTCTTTACTTGCAACAATGTTATAAGGGCCTATATAGAGTATGAGATGCCCTTAAGCTATAAGGGTTTCAAGGCTGAGTCTTTTCCTTATTTCTGACTTCAAGGAATATTGGGGAAATTAATATAGGATGTATATGAATTTTCTGTGATGTATATGGCTTTTCTGTGATTATTTTTCCTGTATCAGTAGAGTTTTTGTTCATAGAATGCCATATAAAGTATCAACATCTTTAACTTGGGTGCATATCAAAAACAATGGAAGAGGCAAAGGTATATCCAGAGCAGATATAACTTTGTTCTGAATATTAGAATCCTTCAGAATCTCCATAAATAGTTCTGGTGTGTATTTCGCATTACAATTCCATTTGCAAAGGAAATCTCTCCTTATTAGGTGTTTAGGGGCAATACTACAGAGCAGGAAGTCAAGAGGTACATTTAACCGCTCAGAGATAGGGAAAATCTGTGGGTTATTATAAATACCTAGCATCTTTGTGCTATGTTTACTCCAAAGAAAAAGTTCAGTAAACGTGATAAAGTTTTGTGTAGAAACGGCTAGGTCCACATCTACCAGAAATTGGTGAGGCTGACAATCTCTATGTATAATTAATTCACCTGGAGTGGTTATGGCAAGGCAGGATACCGGGTGCTTTTTATATCCTTGGATTTCTCTCTTTAATTTGAGAGATGTTTCTTTGTGTTAGTTTATATTTTGTAAGGAGACATTCTTTAAGTATTGTTTCTATTTAAAATATTTACGGGGTAGGAGATGTGGCATATTGGGTTAAGCCCATGCCTGCAGCACCAGCATCTCATACGGGCAATGGTTTGAGTCCTGGCTGCTCCACTTTTCTTTTCTTTTTTTTACATTATATGAATAAATTTATTTGTAATAATATTTTAATTTACATTTATTTTCAAATATACATATAAAAAGTTGAGAACACTTTTGTTCCTGAATCTTTTAAAAGACAGAGTTTAGGTTGAGGGTCATAATTTTTCTATTAATACATGTAGTTCTTGATATTCAAATATTCTGATTATTATATTTTGCTTTCTTATTTTTTTAAACTTTTATTTAATGAATATAAATTTCCAAAGTATGGATTACAATGGCTTCCCCTGCGCATAACTTCCCTCCCACCCGCAACCCTCTCCTTTCCCGCTCCCTCTCCCCTTCCATTCACATCAAGATTCATTTTCAATTCTCTTTATATACAGAAGATCAGTTTAGTATATATTAAGTAAAGATTTCAATAGTTTGCACCCACATAGCCACACCAAGTGAAAAATACTGTTGGAGTACTAGTTATAGCATTAAATCACAATGTACAGCACAATAAGGACAGAGATCCTACATGATATTTTTTAAAAATTGATTAATTTTCTATGCAATTTCCAATAAAAAAAACAAGTTTTTTTTTCATTTTTATCATTTTTTGCTCCACTTTTCTGATCCAGCTCCCTGCTAATGTGCCTGGAAAAGCAGTAAAAGATGGCCCAAGTGTTTGGTCCCCTGCACCCACATGGGAATCCCAGATGAATTTCCTGGCTTCAGCCTGGCCCAACCATGGCTGCTGGGGCCATCTGGGGAGTTAACCAGAAGATTGAAGCACCCTCTCTTCCTCTCTCTAAAGGTGCCTTTCATATAAACCTTTTTTTAAAAATAATATAGTATCTACAAGTATCTTTGTGAGTAGCTGATCTGTTGGCAACTATGTGACAACTCTTGGATCTAAAGAGCCATAAATTCGTTTTAAATCCTGACTTGCTATTATTCAATAACAATTTCTAAATATTTTACCAGGTGTTATAACACCTATAGGCTTGGTAAAGGGGTGTTTTCCATTTGTTTATTATCTTTTCTTCTGTTGTGTGACTGAATTATAATCCAAATAGCTTTTATTACAAATGTTTCAAGGATGGCTTTTAGGAGATGTCTCCCTACACTGGAGGCCTCTTTTTACATGTTTGGATTGATTACAGAAAGCATAATCTTTCTGAATCAATTCAGTCATGATTTACCAACTAAGATTTAGCACCTGAGTTTATAATCAATATGTGTACAAATTGATGTAGATTAAGCAACTCTGGGTAATATACATCCAAAAAATTCTAAATTCTTCCATAAATAATTGTTGGTGTCTGAACTTAGAGGAATACATAATGATAGATTTGAATTTAGCATTGGCTTAAGGCTTTAATTCTATAGTTGTCTATGTATGTAGCTAATGGCTGTAAAGTTAGCTTTAGAGGCAACTGGCATTCTTGGGTCTTTGGAATCAACAGGATATGGTAAAGGATCTGGATAAGATGAAGCAGAGAAAGGGGTCAGTTGACATGTGGAAACAGAAATTGGCAGGGAAAAGGTTAAGAGGAAAGTCAGGTAAAGGGAGTCAAATGGAGGATAGAGAATGCAAAGGATTATGTGATAATTGAATCTAGTTTGTATTACCAAAGTTAGACAGATTGCAGAGCTGGCCACAGAAGCTTTAAGTGAAGCAATTTTTCAATCAGAATTTTGTGTGCTGGACTCTACATGCCAATAATAAGTGCTGTTTATATTCTTATATTTTCTAAGCTGCTTCTCAATTTTGTTACAAGTATTACTTGGAACAGACACTGAAGTCACAAAGCATAATTCCAGGAAGCTATAATCCACTTGGAAACACAGGTACAAGAATTAGAATTGTTTTTTTTTTTAAAGATTTATGTTTAGTTGAAAATCAGAATGACATAGAGAGAGGGAGACACAAAGATCTTGCATCTGCTGTTTCACTCCCCAGACTGATGGAATGGCCCTGGTCTGGGCCAGGGTGAAGCCAGGAGCTTCATCCAGTTCCAATTCATGGGTAGCAGGTGCCCACTTTGGTCATCATTTGCTGTTTTTTGCAGGCCACTTTCAGGGAGTATACTGGAAGTGAAGCATTTGAGACACAAATTGGCACCTAAATGGGATGCCAGCACCGTAGACAGGGGCTTTATCCGCTATACTGCAACACTGACCCCTAGAATTAGAATTGTGTTGTATAAATGTGAGGCAGCAGTTTCTCTGGGATATAAGAAGATTTAGACTTCAACAATCCTGGGAGAATGGGTAACTGCAGGTCAAAAGAGACGTTGTGCTTTTTGTGTCTTGGGTACTCAATGATGGTTGTCCATCTCTGAATGCAAATGGCCGTCTACACTCCTCATATGCAGACAGCCAGAGAGAATGTTCTCTGTAACAAAGCCAAACTGTCTGAACAACAATAATCTAGAGAAATTTGTCAAGTTTTTTGTTTTTTTTTATTGGAGACCCACAGCAAAGTGTGTCTGAATGAGTGTGGTTTTGGTGAGACTCACACTCCTGTATCTGTACGTCTAACTTATTTAAAAGGATTAAAAGGCATGTCTTCACAGGTCGGTACAGACTCCACTTACTGCAGTCAGCAAGACATGGGATCCTCCATGAATGCTTTAACTGGTCAATGGCTAGGATACACAGCCATGAGCATTTTGATCCCATCTTGGCAGAACTTGCAGGAAAACTGTGGATACAAAGGAAGACTGCCCAGACAAGACCAAACAGAGGCTACTGATTTGCAGTTTTCCACATCAAGGGATTCAGCCACACCATCTTTTTTATTTGACAGAGGTTTAAAGGCAAGCAGAGGAGTGGGAGAACTTTACCGTTTAAAACAAAACACGATGGGCAGAAGCACCCAGCTATGGTCCAATTAGAGGTTGTTGGGATGGAGAAGCTGGAGGTCGACTAACTAGAGGATCTTACATGACTGATTTGGGAAACAGATTGGGCTTTCTCTGACTGGTTCTGAATGAAAAATAAAGAATAGAAAAGTTCGCAGTTACGAGCCAGGTTCTGATCATTCAGGTCCAATTGCCACAGATGTTGAGGTTTAGCTTCAAGGACTGGTTGCTGCTGAGGTTGCTGGTCAGTGTTGTATTGTCATGTATGATAGGGTTTATGATCTAAATTATACCTTTGCTTTAGTTACACTTTTTGGAAAATATCAGGGAAAATGAGAGCATGAAGTGGGCAAAATTGTAAGCAATTACTACATGACAATAGATTAACAGATTATTCAATGCGCATGCTCTTCTCCTATTGGAATAACAAGCTATTGACTAAATACCATGAAAAATAATGAAAGGAATCATTCCAAAGTTAAATCCTGAAAATCCAGATAAATAGCTATTTTACCCCTTATTTGGTATTGTTATTTTATATCTTTCCTACACTGGAGAATGCTTGAAACATACTTAAACTACAGAGTTCAAAATACAGAACAAGAGCCCTACTCTCTATACTTCACACTCCATCCTTGCTCAGGAGACCTTGTACCTAACTCCTAAATTCAACTATATATACATAAGCATACATATGGATTTGGGCCCTTTCACATTCATATCTGAAGATTCTATTTATTTAGATATATGCTATGTCATGCTACCAACCCACTGATGTCACTATATCTCAAAGCACCTGGAATTCCTTTCCCAAATGGCCTTCAGCATGTCTCCAAGACCGGACCAGGTTTCGTTCTCAGATCAGTCCTCCCAAATGTGGGCAGGGCTGCAAGTAAATGGGTGGCCAAAGGGGTTTTTATTTGGTAAAACCAAGACTTGGTAGTTTAGGTGAGGGTGTCTCCACATTAGAACACAATCCTCTTTCAGCATTTTAGAGTGAATATATCTAATCTTCATTCCTTGCATAGATTCAAATCTCTGAGAAGTTAAGAAAGCTTAAATAACTTCCTTTTTGTTTTATATTGCCTTGTAAGTTGTGGTGTAGTGGAGAAATCTATTGATTTACCTGTCAGGTTGTTGGAAGTGCAGAATGGGGGAAGGGAGGAGCATTTGGCCTAGGGGTTAAGCTTCCAGATAGAATGCCTACATCATACATTGGGTTACATGGATTTGACATCTGGCCCAGATTCTGATTCTAGCTTCCTGCTAATGCATACCCTGTGAGTCAGTATAGATGACTCAGGTAGTTGGATTCTTGCCACCTACTGGGAAATCTGAACTGAGTTCCTGACTCTTGGCTTCAGCCTCTGTGGCTGTTGCAGACATTTGGGGGAGTGAACCACTGAATGAGAGCACTCTCTCCCTCTCTCATAAACAAATTCTTAAATGCAGTCTCCATTTCTTTCTGTCTCTCTCTCACTGTCTATAACTCTACTTGTCAAATAAATCATTTAAAAAAAAGGAGGTGTCTATAATTCTACCTGTTAAATAAATTTTTTAAAAAATGCAGTCTCTAACCAAAGCCTATTTAATGAATAATTTTTTAACAAGATTCATTCTCAAGGTGATTCATATGCTTATTAAAATTAAAGAAATACTCCTATTGTACCTTCTTTTTTTTTCCTGTATTATATTCATTAGGGATGGTTGCTCTACTGTATGTTATGGAGAGCAGGTTCCATGCTGACTTAAGTATATCTGAGCCACAGTATGCATTCCATAAAGTGAAATGAACTAACAAATAAATGAATTAACAAATTAATGAATAAACTAGACAGTGACTTTCACATTGTTGTGGTCAATACATTACACTGCCTGGCAATGCTGGCTTGTTAAGGAATTCAGAGGTTATCCCCTAAATGACTCAGTGCAACCAAAGCACTGGAACTAAATTAAGAAGTTGGCCTTCACCATGCCAAGGCTGTCTGATGTTTTCTGTACAGGATTTGCAGAAAAAAGACAATTTTTAGTTTTTCCTTTACTAAATAAACATAATAAAACATGCTGATGAACACCTGCCAGTAATCATCATTGCTTTCTACTGTAAGTTCTTCGGTAGGGCACTGATACTTAAGCAGACTTCACCTGGAAATGGTAAATGTATCTAAATGTTCTTCCCATAATGTTGCAGCTCTATAGAGTTCTCTTGTATTAAATAAGTAGTGTTGTTTTTTAATATAATAAATATAATTTCTGATTCTCATGCAGTATTTTAGAGAACTCGATTTTTTGCTCCACATTGGTGTTACTGTAAAGTCATCAGGTTATAATAAAGCTAATGATATGCTCTTCAACTCTCTAGTTAAAACCTGGGAAGGGATGCTGATACCTTTAATTCCTAAAATTGCATTTTAAGAAATCAGGCATATTCACTCACATGTGTGAATCCTTGTTTTTATTAAGTTTTACCCAAAGCAAAAATACTGGTTTGAAAATATAAGTTAGCAAACCTAAAGTGTATCTTGCACATATTTTATTAATTTATCAATTAATTCAATGAATAGTAACTAAAATGCTTCTATTTATGAAATATTAAACTAGTCAAAGTGGGAAATAAGATGAACCTTGTCCTCAGTTTCCAACCTTTTTCTAACCTTCTACAATGATTACAGTATATGTTTATGAATTTTCATATTCTTAAGAATTCATTAAATTATTAAATATATGATGCAGGTTACTATTTTTATGTCTTTACTCCACTTTCTAATCATTTCCACATTTATTCTTCTTTTAAATTTATGTATTTGAAGGTTGACGCTGTGGCCTAGCAGGTAAGGCTGCCACCTGCAGTGCTGGCATCCCATATGGGCGCCGGTTCGTGTCCTGGCTGCTCCACTTTCAATCCAGCTCTCTGCTATGGCCCGGGAAAGCAGTAGAAAATGACCTAAGTCCTTGGGCCCCTGCAGCCATGTGGGAGACCCATAAGAAGCTCCTGGCTGCTGGTTTCGGATCGGCACATCTCCGGCTGTTGTGGCCATTTGGGGAGTAAACCAGCGGATGGAAGATTCTCTCTCTCTCTCTCTGTCTCTCTCTCTCTCTCAAACCAGCAGATGGAAGATTCTCTCTCTCTCTCTCTCTCTGCCTCTCCTTCTCTCTATGTGTAACTCTGACTTTCAAATAAATAAATAAATCTTTAAAAATAATCTATGTATTTGAGAGGAAAATTTATAGACAGAGACACATTTTCTATCTGTTGGCTCACTCCCCAAACAGCCGCAATGAATGGAGCTAAGCCAATTCAAGTCAGGAGCCAAGAACTTCTTCTGGGTCTCCCATATGGGTTCAAGGGCCCAGGCACTTTGGGCCATATTCCACTGTTTCCCCATGTCATTAACAGGGAGCTGGACTAGTAGTAGAGCAGCCGGGACTCGAACTGGAGTCCATACGGATGACAGCACTACAGGGTGCAGGCTAAACCTAAACACAGCAGCACTGGCCCCATGCATTCTTGCAACAAGTATTAATTTGCTATGGATACAGCAAATACTCATATGCCAGGTACCTAGTAGTTACTGAGGACAACATTCATTAACACTGACCTCAAGATATATATATAGTCTAGCAGGGAGAGATATGAAATAAACAATAATAAAACTCTTTGTAAGATCATTACAGTGAGTGATAAGCCCTATGAAGATAAAACATCAAAACAATAGGAAAGAAAATGACTTGGGGATATAGGCTCTTCCAGGATGGATAGCTAAGTCTTATTAGATGATGTGAAATTTAAGCTTGTATTTGAATAATAATATGTGTATATCTAGGATAAATATGAGCCATGCTAAGGAAACAGTAAATATACATATATTGAAGTGAAAATGAGCATATTACAAAAATGTTCAAAATCACACCCTAGTGAATGACTTCCACAGTGAAATATCCTATAGTTTTTTTTGCTGTATATTTCATAGTGTTTTTTTTTTGCATTTTTTCCTCAATGAAACCTTTTATTTAATGAGTACAAATTTCATAAGTACAACTTTAGGAATATAGTAATTCTTCCCACTATACCCGCCCTCTCACCCCCACTCTCACCTCCACTTCCTCCTCCCTCTCTCATTCCCAGTCCCATTCCCCATTAAGGTTCATTTTCAATTACTTTATACACTGAAGACCAACTCTTTACTAAGTAAAGATTTCAACAATTTGCACACACACGCACACACAAAAATACTGTTTGAGACCGGCACCACAGCTTAGTAGGCTAATCCTCTGCCTGCAGCGCCAGCACCCCAGGTTCTAGTCTCAGTTGGGGCACCAGATTCTGTCCTGGTTGTCCCTCTTCCAATCCAGCTCTCTGCCGTGGCCCAGGAAGGCAGTAGAGGATGGCCCAAGTGCTTGGCCCCTGCACCCACATGGGAGACCAAGAGGAAGCACCTGGCTCCTGGCTTCAGATCAGCGCAGCACGTCAGCTGCAGCACGCCAGCCGTAGTGGCCATTTGGGGAGTGAACCAGCGGAAGGAATATCTTTCTCTCTGTCTCTTTCTCATTGTCTAACTCTGCCTGTCCAAAAAAAAAAAAAAAAAGAGGTGTAAGCCAAGATGTCTGAAGATGGGGAGGAAGGGAGGATGGCAAGCTCAGGGAGTTTGTGCTTGACACCTCTTAAAAAAATACTGTTTGAAACAAGTTTTATAGTTAAATAAAACTCATTGAGGACAGAAGTGCTGCATGAGAAGTAAGTCAACAATGACTCCTATTGCTAATTTAACAATTAACACTCTTATGCATGATGTCAGTGACGACCCAAGGCTCTTGACATAAACTGCAAAGGCTGTGGAAGCCTTTTGAATCCACAATCTCTGTCAGAAATTAGATAAGGCTATAAGCACAGTGGAAGTTCTCTCTTCCCTTCAGAGAAAGATACATCCTTCTTGATGACCACTTCTTTCCACTGGGGTCTCTCTCACAGAGATCCTTCTTACAGGATTTTTTTTTTTTTCTTTAGCCAGTGTCTTGGCTTTCCATGCCTGAAATGCTCTCATGGGCTTTCCAGCAAGATCAGAATGCCTTAAGGTCTGATTCTGAGGTCAGAGTGCTATTAAAAGTGGTTGAAATTCTATGGGTCTGCTGTGTGGACTGCTTCCCATGTTGAACATTCTCTCCTTTTTAATTCTACGTATTATTATGAGACATTAGATCTTGTTTATATGATCCCGTTAACACTTAATCCTATTTATATGATCAATTTAACACTCAATATGGTTACTTTAACAGTTAAGACAGCATTTTTACCACCCAGCTTAATGGGATTGGGGTTCCATGGCAAGTTTTTAAACTATATCCTTAGAAGTAAGTCCAGGGGCTGGCGCCGTGGCTCGATTGGTTAATCCTCCACCTGCGGCGCCAACATCCCATATGGGCACCGGGTTCTAGCCCCAGTTGCTCCTTTTCCAGTCCAGCTCCCTGCTGTGGCCCAGGAAGGCAGTGGAGGATGGCCCAGGGGCTTGGGCCCTGGGCCCACATGGGAAACCAGGAAGAAGCACCTGGCTCTTGGCTTTGGATCAGTGCAGCGCCAGCCATAGCGACCATTTGGGGAGTGAACCAATGGAAGGAAGTACTTTCTCTCTGTCTCTCTCTCTTTCACTGTCTATAACTCTGTCAAATAAAAAAAAGTAAATCTGAAGGAATGTATGCAGAATTATACAACTTCACAGTTACAAACTTCCTTCTCCCTCTTATTCTCATTCTTATTTTTTTATTGAGATCTATTTTCAATTGACTTTATACACATATGATCAACCATGTTAAGTAAAGAGTTCAACAAATAGTATGGAGAAGAAAAAAAACAACTATTTCTTAATAGTCAAGACAAGGGCTGTTCAACTCATTCTTCTCAAACTGTCAATTTCACTTCTACAGATTTCCTTTTAGATGCTCTATTAGTTATCACAGATCAGGGAGAACATGAGGAATTCATCTCTTTGAGAAAGGCTTATTTCATTAAATATGGTATTTTCAAGATTCATCCATTTTGTTTCAAAAAACTTGATTTTGTTTTTTTTTTTTACTGCTGTGTAGTATTCTAAAGAGTATATATCCCATAATTTCTTTATCCAGTCTTCAGTTGACAGGCATTAGGTTTTTTCCATGTCTTAGCTATTGTGAATTAAGCTGTATTAAACATGGCAGTGCAGATAACTGTTTTATTTTCTGATTTCATTTCCCTTGCATAAATTACCAGGACTGGGATGGCTGGGTCATTTGGTAGGTTTATATCCAGATTTCTTTTTTTAAATTTTTATTTAGTAAATATAAATTTCCAAAGTACAGTTTATGGATTACAATGGCTTCCCCCCCCATAACTTCCCTCCCACCTACAATCCTCCCATCTCTCACTCCCTCTCCCATTCCATTCACATCAAGATTCATTTTCAATTATCTTTATAAACAGAAGATCAGTTTAGTATATATTAAGTAAAGATTTCCACAGTTTGCATCCACATAGAACATAAAATATAAAATACTGTTTGAGTACTAGTTATAGCATTAATTCACATCAAACAACACTAAGGACAGAGATCCTACATGGGGAGTAAGTGCACAGTGACTCCTGTTGTTGACTTAACAATTTGACACTCTTGTTTATGGCATCAGTAATCTCCCTAGGCTCTAGTCATGAGTTGCCAAGGCTATGGAAGCCTTTTGAGTTTGCCAAAATCGATCTTATTCCAACAGGGTCATAGTCAAAGTGGAAGTTCTCTCCTCCCTTCAGAGAAAGGTACCTCCTTCTTTGATGGCCCCATTCTTTCCACTGGGATCTCACTCACAGAGATTTTTCATTGAGGTCATTTTTTTTTCTAGAGTGTCTTGGCTTTCCATGCCTGAAATACTCTCATGGGCTTTTTAGCCAGATCCGAATGCCTTAAGGGCTGGTTTTGAGGCCAGAGTACTGTTTAGGACATCTGCCATTCTATGAGTCTGCTGTGTATCCTGCTTCCCATATTGGATCGTTCTCTCCTTTTTTAATTCTATCAGTTGTATTAGCAGACACTAGTCTTGTTTATGTGATACTTTTACTCTTAGGCCTATCAGTATGATCAATTGTGAACTGAAATTGATTACTTGGACTAGTGAGATGGCATTGGTACATGCTACCTTGATGGGATTGTATTGGAATCCCCTGGAACATTTCTAACTCCACCATTTGTGGCAAGTCAGCTTGAGCCTGTCCCAAAAAAGTATCTCCAAACTGTCTTCCATAGTGGTTTTACAAGTTTACATTACCACCAACAGTGTATTAGGGCTTCTTTTCCCCCACATCATCACCAGCATTTATTGTTTGTTGATTTCTGTGTGAAAACCACTCTAACTGGGGTGAGGTGAAACCTCATTGTGGTTTTTATTTGCATTTCCCTGACAGCTAGTGATCCTGAACTTTTTTTCATATTTCTTTGGTCACTTGATTTCTTCTTCTGAAAAATATCTGTTTAACTCCTTTGCACATTTCTTAATTGGGTTGTTTGTTTTGTTGTTGTGGAGTTTCTTAATCTCTTTTTATATTCTAGTTATTAATCCTTTACCAGTTGCATAGTTTGCCAATAATTTTTCCCATTCTGTCAGCTGCCTCTTCACTTTCTCAAGTATTTCTTTTGCAGTGCAGAAGCTTCTCAATTTGATGTAATCCCACTTGTTAATTTTGGCTCTGAATGCTTGTGCCTCTGGGGTCTTTTCCAAGAATGCTTTGCCTTTGCCAATGCCTTGTAGGGTTTCCCCAATGGTGTGATTTTGATTTCTTTTTAATTTGCTGAGACTTGTTTTATGGCCTATAATGTGGGAAATCCTAGAGAAAGTTCCTTGCACTGCTGAGAAGAATGTGCATTTTGAAACTGTAGGATGAAAAGTTCTGTACATATATGTTAGGTCCGTTTCATCTATAGTTTTGATTAACTCTGCTGTTTCCTTGCTAACTTTCTCTCTGGTTGATCTGTCCATTGCTGAACGTGAGTAATTGAAATCCCCCACTACTACTGTATTTGAGTCTATGTCTCTCTTTAGATCTCTTAACATTTCTTTTAAATAGCCAGGAGCCCTGTAATAGGTGCATATTCATTTATAATTGTTACATCTTGCTTTTTAATTGATCCCTTGATCATTACATAGTGCTCTTCTTTTTCTATTTTAACAGTTTTTATGTTAAAGTATATTTTGCCTGATATTAGGGTGGCTATACCAGCTCTTTCTTCATTTCCCTTAGCATGGAATATCTTTTTCCATCCTTTCACTTGCAGTCTGTGTGGATATTTGTTGGTGAGATGTATCTTGTAGGCAGCAAATAGATGTGTTTTTATTTTTTAATCCATTCAGCTAGCTTGTGTTTTTTTGTTTTCTGTTTTTTTGTTTTTTGTTTTTGTTTTTGTTTTTGTTTTTTTTTGACAGGCAGAGTGGACAGTGAGAGAGAGAGACAGAGAGAAAGGTCTTCCTTTTCCATTGGTTCACCCCACAATGGCCGGTGTGGCCGACATGCTGCGGCCGGTGCACCACGCTGATCTGAAGCCAGGAGCCAGGTGCTTCTCCTGGCCTCCCATGCAGGTGCAGGGCCCAAGCACTTGGGCCATCTGCACTCCCAGGCCACAGCAGAGAGCTGGACTGGAAGAGGAGCGACTGGGACAGAATCTGGTGCTCTGACTGGGACTAGAACCTGATGTGCCGGCGCCACAGGGGAGCATTAGCCTATTGAGCTGTGGCACCGGTGCCAGTTTGTGTTTTTAACTGTAGAGTTGAGGCCATTTACATTCAAGGTGATATTGATAAGTAACAACTTTGCCCTGCCATTTTTCTATCAATATTCTCATTTTTTTACTTTAGAGTTCCTTTGTACTTCCACTGGGATATTTCCTTCTTTTACCTTCTTTCATAATCATGACCATGCTTTTGTGTGTTGCATATCCTTAAGCATTTTCTGCAGGGCTGGACAGTTAGTGACAAATTCTTTTAATTTCTCTGTTATTAAAAGTTTTTAATTCACCTTTGTTCATAAACGAGAGCTTTGCAGGGTACAGTATTCTGGGTTGACAGTTCTTTTCTCTTAAGACTTGGAACATATCTCACCATTCTCTTCTAGCTTGTAGGGTTTCTGATGAGAACCCTGCTGTAAGTCTAATTGGAGATCCTCTGAAAGTAATCTCATGCTTCTCTCCTGCACATTTTAGAATCGTTTCTTTATTTTTTACTGTGGACAGTTTGATTACAATGTATAATGCTGAAGATCTTTTCTAGTGATGTCTATTAGGAGTTCTATGTGCTTCTTGTACTTGGATGTCCCTTTCTTTCTCCAAATTGGGAAATATTATTTTATTATTTAACTATAAAGGCCTTGTAATTCTTTTCTCTTTCCATGCCTTCAGGAACTCCTAGAACCCATATGTTGAGTTGCTTGATAGTATCCTGTAGATTACCAACAGTGTTATCAGTTTTCTAATTTTTTTCTTTTTGTGCTTGGTCAGACTGTATAATTTCCTGTGCTTTGTCTTCTAAGTTGGATATTCTTTCTTCTGCTTCACTGATTCTGTTTTTATGGCTTTCCACTGCATTTTTCATGTTTTCTATTGAATTCTTCATTTCCAAGATTTCATTTTGATTTCTCTTTAAGATCTCCATTTTGTGGGAGATATTTTCTTTCACGTCAATTGTGGATTTCATTAGATCATGCATTTGCTTCTAATTACTTTAAGTAACCCTATGATCAGTTTCTTGAATTCCATTTCTGGCATCTCTTATCATCTTCACAATCTAATATGGAAGTGTTGTGTTCTTTTGGGGGTGACATGTTGTCTTCTTTATTCTTGCTTCTTGAATTGGTGCATTCGTTATTCGACATTTGTGGAGCTACTCATTGGTTTCCTCTTTGTATTCTCACTGATGTGGCTTTTCTCTCTGGACTATATCTGAGTGGATTAGTGGAATGTCTGCTTTCAGGGAATACCTAGCGGCATTGGTGGGTGTGTCCAAGGAGCTCTGTTCAGTGCTCCAGGGTGAAAGGCATGTTTGGGGTGACACCCCCAGGTTTGGTGTGATAATTTTTTTTAATCAGAGGGGACGTTTGTCTGTTGGTGTAGACTCTGTTGAGCTCCTCTCCTCAAAAGAGACCAGTGCTCTGCCACAAGGACCACACAAAGGATTTGCAGTCTTCAGTGTAAGCTCAGATTCCTCAGCAATGTCCCTCGCCAGGTAACAAGGGAATCCTGGTCATGTGGCACCTCCCACAGTGACTGTCCAATGTCACAGCCACACCCTGAGTCCTCCCATGCAGCCTCAGTGTTTTCACAGTTCCAGCACACAAGCATCCCACAGTCACAAGCACTCAGTCCCCTGTCTGTTCTCCCCACCAGATTTAGGAGTCTCTACTTGGCTAGTTGCTGGGCACAGATGCAAGCTGGTGTAGCTGTTATGTATGTCCAAAATTGTGCCTGCTCTCTATCAGCTTGTTAAAGGACACAGTTACAGGGTGATCGTGGAGACAGAAAACTTGCCCTCCCTTTTTCTCCTACAGTTTGTCAGGTACACTATCCCCCACAAGGCTCCAAACAGGATTTTCTCCAGGCTCTCTCTGCATCTTTTTCATCAGTGGCTTGGGCCACTGCAGTCTGGTTTCACCTCATTCTCCAATGCTGTTGCAGATGCTCTTGGCTGGTGGGGTCTTGAGCTGTACACATCCTTGCCCTCCATGTCGGCCCACTATGTCCCTCCAATTTGCATAGAGTTTTTTCCGCTGCTTGACTGGATTCTTTCCACTTTTTTAAACTATCTTCTCCTAGACTAGAGTAACAAGCTCCCTCCCTACTCTGCCTTCTTAATCCCCTTTTGCTATGGTATTTGAAGAAGAGTCTCTTCAAAAGTTACTTAAAATTTCTAAAACATAAATAGTTCCCCAATTTATATTATGAAGCTCTTGTGATTTATTACCAAACTAGACACAGTATCAAAGAAAGATAAAATCACAATCAAAAGTTTAGGAAAATTTCAATACATTCCAAGGACTACTTTCACTAGCCTGCTTGCATCTGTACCTGCATATACCGTTTCATCTACTGTTATTGTAAATGTACTGCCTTTAGCCCCAAAGCAAATTGCTCCACTTATATGCTAATTAGATCTATTACTTCTTGTTCATTCAAAGATTTAATTCAAGTAACTCTTTCATGTATCACCAATTTCCCACTTTCTCCTGGATTATTTCTATCTACATACAAAAATGCTTTTATAGCTTCCATCTTTAAAAAAGAAAAAAAAAGAAAAAGAAAAAGCTCTTGATTACAGTCTTCTTTAACTCATCTCCTATTTTTCTCTTTCCCTTTATAGAAAAGCCTCCTTGGGAAATTTTGTGGTCACCATCTCTAATTCTTCTCCATCTATTCTTTCTTGAACTTATTCCTCTGAGGCTTTACATCCTGACCACTTCACCAAAATGCCTTTTGTAACAAATGTGAATGTTGCTCCCCTTTGCCAAGTGCAGTGGCCAGTTCCCTGCCCTCATCCTATTTGACTGACCAGCTGTAGTAACATAGTAGATGACTACCTTTTTCTTGGAATACATGTTTCACTTGGACTGCAGATCACCTTCCAGGTGTACTTTGCTGGTTCCTATCTGATTCACCAATCTCTACATTTTGAAGCACCCTTGAATCAATCTTTTCTGGGTACACCCAATGCTCTCAGTCTTGAGGTGAATTCATCTAGCCTTTTAATATTGTCTGAATACCAACAATTCTCAACTTGTATCTCCAGCCCAATAAATACTATAATAGTACATGGTGAATTCAGCTGCATTTGAAGTTCATAGATGTCTCTAACTCTACATGGTCAAATCTTTATCTTGCTTCTCCCTGATGGAAGCCTAGTCCTTTGCAGTCCTTCCCACTACAATATGTTAACTGCATCCTTATAATTGAAAATGTGACTCTCAAAAATGTCTACTGATCAGTGACAATAGAAAGACTGAAAATGTCATGAGGTTTTATGTCCATTTTGCTCTGATTTATTTAATTTGAATTATGCTATTAATTCTTTTTTTTATTTCTTTATTTATTTGAAAGTCAGAGCTACACAGAGAGAGGAGAGGTAGAGAGAGAGGTCTTCCATCCAATGGTTCACTCCCCAGTCGGCCACAATGGCCAGAGCTGCGCCAATCTGAAGCCAGGATACAGGAGATTCCTCCAGGTCTCCCATATGGTTGCAAGGGCCCAAGGACTTGGGCCATCTTCTACTGCTTCCCCAGGCCACAGCAGAGAGCTGGATTGGAAGTGGAGCAGCCAGGACACAAACTGGCGCCCATATGGGATGCTGGCAATTCAGGACAGGGCATTAATCCACTGCGCCACAGTGCCAGCCCCACTATTAATTCTTGCAGCTTCAGTTGATTCTCTTGGGTTTTTCAGGTTGACAAAAACTAATGATACATGACACACATACTAATTTTACTCATCCTTTCCAATATTAAATCTTATTTTTCTGCTTTCTAAATGGTTAGAACAAATCTTCAGCAACATTTTTAAATGGAAGCCTCCTTGTTGACTTTCTAGGTTTTAAAGGGAATACTTCTTATATTTCATTTTTAAATATAATTCTGACTGCTAAGTTAAAAGAAATAATCATCATGTTGGGAAAGTCTTCCATTCTTAACTTTCTAATAATTTTATTAGGAGTGGTTGAATTTTATCGAAGGGAACTGTTTTAAAGAAGTTTTTTTTTTAAAGAAAGATATATTTATTTATCAGCAGGGAGCTGGATTGGAAGTGATACACCAAGGACTTTAACAGGCATATGGGATGCCAGCAACTATGGCCAAATGTGGAGTGAACCAGCAGATGGAAGAGCTCTCTCTCTCTCTCTGTCTCTCCTTCTCTCTGTATAACTCTGACTTTCAAATAAATAAATAAATAAATCTAAAACAAACTTTTCAGTTTTTCTTTATTCGAAAGGCAAAGAGACACAGAGGCAAAGAGAGCTCTTCCATCGCTAGTTTATTTCTCAAATGTCCGAAACAGCCAGAGGTAGGCCTCTGCAATCCCTTGTGAATATATGAAGTACAGCCATTTCTCAGAATCCCATGGGTTCTAGCATCCCCATGGATATCAAAAATTTGAGATGCTTGAGATCCTTACATAGAATGGTGCAGTACTGGGGGCCAGCAATGAGGTGCCATAGATTCAGCTATCCTTTTCAACCTAGCACACCATATCAGAGTGATGGTTCAAGTCCCAGCTGCTCCACTTTTGGTTTCACTTCCTGCTAATGTGCCTGGGAAGACAGCAGAAGATGGACTCAGTACTTGGGCCCTTGCCACCCATGTAGGAGACCTGGATAAATTTCCTAGCTTGTCACATTGGCCAGGCCCAGACCTTATTGTCATGACCATTTGGGCTGTGAACCAGTGGATGGAATCTCTCTCCTCTTCTTTTTATTCTCCCTCCACCCCCAATCCCCATTCTATCACTCTTTCAAATTAAAAAAAAAAACAATCTGTAAAACTAAATTAATTAAGTGGTTCAGTATTTACATATAATCTATTCATACCCTCCTGTATTCACTAATCATCTCTAGATTACTAAAAATACATGATACAGTGTAAATACTATGTACATAGTTGTCTTATTGTATTATTTTTAAAATAGTAAGGAAAACAGTCTGAACATTTAAAACATATTTCTGCATTTTTAAATAGTTTTGACTCATGGTTGCTTGAATCCAGTAATGTGGAACCTGCGGGTTTTGAGGATTGAGTATGTGAGCAAACAAGTGAAGGAGAACCCATCAATTCTGAACAGTGTCTCTCCTCCACATACCAGAGAATTAGAATAAATGTCAGTGTACTAAAACTGAGCTAGATACTCTAACTTTCTCCATTCTGGCTGCATGACTATCAAATTGTATTACAAAATCTGTCTATCCAGAAGTACACATTTTGACTTTCCAGATTAAAAGCTGCTTCTCATCTTTGAATACGCCTGGTTTCCAGCGTGTATCCCTTGTGCACAGTAAATGCTCAATAAATGGTGATTGGTTTGAGGAGTAACCAAAAAGCAAAGTAAGTAAACTGGTGGTGATGAAATATGTATGTAGAAGACATGTTGTCCCATGGCTTACTCAGAAGCAAAACAAGGAATTTAGGGACTTGAGTAATTCAATTGGTACTATAGCTATGAGAGGGCTGTGCACACAGAATCAAATCACAAAGGCAAGTGGCAGCAGCAGTCTAGCAGGAAAAATAGTCTGTGTTCTCCAGATGCAGACAAATTAGTTTGGAGAAATATGGTAATTGTTAATAATACAAAATTGACAAGAGAATGGGGAACTACCTTGATATCTGATTACTAGTCAATATTCAAGCTCATAAGAAAGCAAACAGATGTTAGCCAAGCAGATGTGAAAATACATATAATAGAGAAAGGACTAAGGGAACTTGGTTGCCTGCTTGTGAATTGTATTTGTTTCATGAAAAAAAAAAAAAACTTCAAATTTAATCTAACAAAAATGAGTCGCATTTGGTTCATTCCCTTCATTTTTGTTCTACTCCTCTCCAACAAAATTTTGCCAAAGCTTGATATTAGGCAACTAACAACAATTTTCACATTTGTGCAGCTCCCTAGTCTAGAATCACCTGTCTCCCTTGTCAGGGGCCAACAAAGGACCTAAGTGTCAATTTCTTATTCATAATGAAGAGGGATACAAGAACAGATAAGATCAAAGAATTAAAAAATACCAAAATGCTTTTAACAAAATCATGTGAAGTCCAAATATCAGTATTTTTTGCTCAAGGCTTCAGGTACTTGTAGCATTTTAAAACACTAATGAATAGCTAGTTTCTAACAAACACTGATTTGCAGGCCGGTGCTGTAGCACAGCAGGTTAAGCCATCGCTTGCAATGCTGGTATCCCATACCAGAATGCCAGTTCAAGTTCCAGCTGACTGCTTCCAATCTGGCTCCCTGCTAATGTTCCTAGGAAAGCAGAAGCAGATGGCCCAAGTACTTGGGTCTCTGCTACTCACAGACTGACCTGAATGGAATTCCAGGCGTCTGCCCTTGGTCTGGCTCAGCCGTGGCTTTGGCAGCTACCTGGGTAGTGAACCAGTGGATAGAAGTTCTCTTTCTCACTCTGAATTTTAAATAATAAATGTTTAAAAAAAAAAACATAAAAGTAACACTGAGCTAGAAGCCAGACAGACTATCTCAAAAGATGATACTGGTTACTTGAAAACTAAATCCTTAGCTGTTCTCTGGAACCTACCTTGAGGTGAACAGACCGGAAGCAGATAATTTTGGGTTCTGCTCCAGTTGAGAAAAAAGAATGATAAGACAGAAGGAACTGGACAACATGGAGATTGTAGTTGAGAACAATACACTGTATTCTTGAAAACTACTAAAGGTGAATATTGTATGTAAAATCATAACCAAAAAATTAAGTACATAAATCATCTATATGTTTATTGGCTTGAGTCACTGAGCATATAATCATATTGCAAAGTAACATGCTATACACAATAAAGCTACACATTTTATTGATCAATTAAAATAAATAAAAAAGACAACAGGGGCCGATGCTGTGGCATAGCAGGTAAAGCCACTGACTGCAGTGCTGGCAACCCACATGGATGCCAGTTCAAGTCCCAGCTGCTCCACTTCTGATCCAGTCCTTTGCTATGGCCTGGAAAAGCAGTAGAAGCCAAGTCCTTGGGCCCCTGCACCCCCAAGGGGAACCCAAAAGAAGCTCCTGGCTTCAGATAGGCTCAGCTTTGGCCATTATGGCCATTTGGGGAGTGAATCAGGGGATGGAAGACTTCTTTCTCTCTCTCTGCTTCTTCCTCTCTGTAACTATGCCTTTCAAATAAATAAATAAATCTTTAAAAAACCTATTTGGTTTTTTAAAAACCCTGAGTGGTTCATGGTTACCTACTCCGCAAAAAGCTATATTTTCCATTTTTTCTAATTTGCTATATTTGAAATAGGCATTGGAAGCTTGGAGGATCAAACAGATTTTTTTTAAAGATTTATTTATTTGAAAGTCAAAATTACAGAGAGAGAGGAAAGGCAGTGAGAGAGAGAGAGGTCTTCCATCTGATGGTTCACTCCCCAGATGGCCACAATGGCTGGAGCTGCGCCCATCTGAAGCCAGGAGCCATGAACTTCTTCTAGATCTACCACGTGGGTACAGGGGCCAAAGGACTTGGGCCATCTTCTACTGCTTCACAGGCCATAGCAGAGAGCTGGATCAGAAGTGGAGCAGCCAGGTCTTGAGTCGGTGCCCATATGGGATGCCAGTGCTTCAGGCCAGGGCATTAACCCATTGCACCACAGCACTGGCCACAAACAGATTTTATAACATGTTCCCTGCCTCCAAGATGTTGAGAGCTCATGGTTATTTTGGGTATCTACTCAATGTTGAAGATGACTCAGTCTAGACTCATAGTATCTTTGACAGTATCACAGTCCTATGAGCTTATTAGAATCAGGATGGAGTAGGGAGGAAACTTACGGCTCTAGCCCAAGAGAAGATAGTTTAAAAAATGTGGAGTGTAGTCTCAGGGAAGACTTAGGGAGAAAATGGTAGAGGAAACTCTACCAAAATTAGAGGGACAAGGTGGACATACATGAAGGGCATGGGTGCCCATGGCTCAAGCCTTCAGCAGCTGAGAGCCGATGCACCAAAGTTGGAGACTGAGGTGAGACTAGAACACAGCAGCCCAAGCCACTAGTGAAAAAGCTGCAGGAAGAGCCTAGAAGGAACCTGGCTTGGACATATCAGCTGTGCCAGTTCATGTCTGTGCCCAGTGACCAACCGAGTGGAGACTCCTGATTCTGGTGGGGAGAACTAATAGAGAGTTAGAAGCTTGTGACTATGTGAGGCTTCTGACCAGGACTGTGAAAAAAAATTGAAGGTGTGTGGGAGGACTCATGGTATGGCTGGGACTTTGAGCAGTCACGATGGGACACTCACATGCTCAAGGTTTCCTGGTTATCTGGTAAGACATACTGCTGGGGAAACTGAACTTATGCTATGGATGACATAGATGCTTTGTGTGGTCCTTGGGAAAGAGCAGATGAATATTGTACCCACTGGGGCTAAAGCTCAGGCACTGGTCTCCTTTGAGGAGAGGAGTTCAGTTGAGCAGAATAAATTTCCCTTCTGATTAGAAAGAGAGAGAGAGAGAGAGAGAGAGAGAGAGAGAGATTAACCACGCCAAACCTAAGTGCGTCACCTTAGGCATGCCCTTAATCCTGGAGAACTGAACAGAGCTCTCTGGTCACATACACTACAAGCCTCTAAAGATTTAATGAAAGCAGACATGTCTACAGAGTCATAGTACAAAGATAAAAGCCACCACAGCAACAACAACAACAAAAATCAACAAGTATCTCCACAAATGCTGAATAACAAAGGCACCAATTCAAGAAACAATAATAAGGAAGACAACATAATAGCCGCGAAAGAACATGACATTTCAATACTAGATTGTGAAGATGATGAGACAGGAGAAATGCAAGAAATGGAATTCAAAAAATTGATCATAAGATTACGTAGAAGTAATCAGAATCAAATACATGAACTACTGAAATACATACAGTATATGAAAGAAAATTTCTCCCATGAAATTGAGATCTTAAAGAGAAATCAAAATGAAATGAAGAATTCAATAGAACAAATAAAAACTTCAGTGGAGAGCCTTAACAACAGAATCAGTGAAGCAAAAGAAAGAATATCAGACTTAGAAGACAAAGCAAAGGAAATTGTAGTCAAACCAAAGACAAGAAGAGGAAATTAGAAAACTATAAAACAGGATACTATAAAAAGACCCAATATACGGGTTAAGGAATTCCTAAAGGCATGGAAAGAGAAAGAATTAGAAGGCCTTTTTGTGAAACAATAATAGAAAATTTCACTAGTTTGGAGAAAGAAAGGGACATACATGTAGAAGAAGCAAATAGAACTTCTAATAGACATGAACAGAAAAGATCCTCACCATGACACATTGTATTCAAACTAACCACATTAAAACATAAACAGAAGATTTAAAAATGTATACGAAACAGAAGATTACTTTCAGAGGATTTCCAATTAGACTCACAGCAGACTTCTCAACAGAAATCCTACAGGTTCAGGATCACTAACTGTCAGGGAAATACAAATCAAAACCACAATGAGATTTCACATCAACACAGACTGGCCCTCATACAGTAATCAACAAACAAATGCAACACTCCAAGAAACAAGAATAAGAAAGACAACATGACACTCCCAAAAGAACATGACACTTCAATTCACGATATGATAATGATGAGATAGAAGAAATGCAAGAAATGAAACTCAAAAAATTGATGATGAGATTACTTAGAAATAATGAAAAGCAAACACACAAACTACAGAAATCCACACAGGATGTGAAAGAAAATCTCTCTCATGAAATTGAAATCTTAAGGAGAAATCAAACTAAAATGAAGAATTCAATAGAACATGAAATTGAGATATTCAGGAGAAATCAAAATGAAAAAAAAATTCAATAGACCAAATGAGAAAAAATCAGACTTAGAAGACAAAGAAGAGGAAAATATACAGTCAAACCAAAGAAGAGGAAATTAGAAATCTAAAAAATGTTGTTGGGAATCTACAGGATACTATTAAATTCCAACATGCAGGTTCTAGGACTTCCTGAAGGCATGGAGAGAGAGAAAGGATTAGAAGACCTTTTTAGTGAAATACTAGCAAATTTCCAGGGTCAGCATAAAAAAGAGACATCCAAGTACAGGAAGAACGCAGAACTCATAAATAGACATGACCAGAAAAGATCCTCACCATGACACATTGTAATCAAACTCTCCACAGTGAAACATAAAGATTCTAAAACGTGCAAGATAGAAATTCTAGATTACTTTCAGAGGATTTCCAATAAGACTCACAGCACACTTCTCCTAACAAAATCTGAATCCTAGGAGAGAATAGCGAGATATAACCCAAGTACTAAGAGAAAAAACTGCCAGCCCAGAATATTATATCCTGCAAAGCTCTCATTTGTGAATGAAGGTGAAATTAAGACCTTTCATAGCAAACAGAAATGGAAAGAATTTGTCACCACTCGTCCAGCCCTGCAAAAGATGCTTAAAGATGCGTTACATACAGAAGCACAGAAACACAGCCATCAATACGAAAGAAGATAAAGAAAGAAAATCTCTCAGTAAAAGACCACAGGAAGTTTTAAGTATAAATTAGAAATATCTTTGGAAAAATGGCAGGACAAAGTCACTACTTATCAATAGTCATATTGAATGCAAATGGCCTCAACTCTCCAATTAAAAGACACAGACTGGCTGAATGAATTAAAAAACAAAATCCATCTATTTGCTGCTTACAAGAAACACATCTTTCCAACAAAGATGCATACAGACTGAAAGTGAAAGGTTGGAAAAAGATATTCCATGCCAACAGAAACCAAAAAAGAGCTGGCATAGCCATCTTAATATCAGACAAAATAGATTTCACACAAAAACTGTTAAAAGAGACAAACAGGGGCACTATACAAGGATTAAGGGATCAATTCAGGAAGATGTAACTATTATAAACGTATATGCACCTAATTACAGAGCACCAGTTTATTTAAATGATATGTTAAGGGATTTAAAGGGAGATAGACTCCAATACAATAGTATTGGGGTACTTCAATACTCCATTTCAGCAATGGGCAGATCAACCAGACAGAAATCAACAAGGAAACAGCAGATTTAATCAACACTATAGACCAAATGGACCAAACAGATATCTACAGAACTTTTCATCCTACACTTAAAGAATGAAAATTACGAAACCTTAAAAAGAAATAGAAGAGGATACCAAGAAATGGAAAAATCTTCCATGCTCATGGATTGAAATAATCAATATCATCAAAATGTCCATTCTCCCAAAAGCAATTCATACATTCAATGCATTACCAATCAAAATACTGAAGACATTATTCTCAGAACTGGAAAAAATGATGCTGAAATTCATATGGAGACACAGGAGACCTCGAATACCTAAGCAATCTTGCACAACAAAAACAAAGGCAGAGGCATCACAATACTAGAATTCAGGACATACTACAGGGCAGTTGCTATCAAAACAGCATGGTACTGGTACGGAAACAGATGGATAGACCAATGGAACAGAATAGAAACACCAGAAGTCAATCCAAACATCTACAGCCAACTTATATTTGATCAAGCATCCAAAACCAATTCCTGGAGTAAGGACAGTCTATTCAATAAATGGTGCTGGGAAAATTGGATTTCCATGTGCAGAATCATGAAGCAAGACACCTACCTTTCACCTTACAAAAAAAATTCACTCAACATGGATTAAAGACTTAAATCTATAACCCGACACCATCAAATTATTAGAGAACATTGGAGAAACTCTGCAAGATATAGGTAACGGCAAAGACTTCTTGGAAAAGACCCCAGAAGTACAGGCAGTCAAAGCCAAAATTAATATTTGGGATTCCATCAAATTGAGAAGTTTCTGTACTGCAAAAGAAACAGTCAAGAAAGTGAAGAGGCAACCGACAGAATGGGAAAAAATATTTGCAAACTATGCAACAGATAAAAGGTTGATAACCAGAATCTGCAAAGAGATCAAGAAACTCCACAACATCAAAACAAACAACCCATTTAAGAGATGGGCCAAGGACCTCAATAGACATTTTTCAAAAGAGGAAATCCAAATGGCCAACAAACACATAAAAAAATGTTCATGATCATTAGTAATCAGGGAAATGCAAATCAAAACCACAATGAGGTTTCACCTCACCCCGGTGAGAATGGCCTTCACACAGAAATCTACCAACAATAGATGCTGGCGAGGATGTGGGGAAAAAGCGACACTAACCCCACTGTTGGTGGGAATGCAAACTGGTTAAGCCACTATGGAAGTCAGTCTGGAGATTCCTCAGAAACCTGAATATAACCCGACCATACAACCCAGCCATCCCACTACTTGAAATTTACCCAAAGGAAATTAAATTGGCAAACAAACAAGCTGCCTGCAACTTAATGTTTATTGCAGCTCAATTCACAATAGCTAAGACCTGGAACCAACCCAAATGCCCATCAACAGTAGACTGGATAAAGAAATTATGGGACATGTACTCTATAGAATACTATACAGCAGTCAAAAACAATGAAACCCGGTCATTTGCAACAAGATGGAGGAATCTGGAAAACATTATGCTGAGTGAAATAATCTAGTCCCAAAGGGACAAATATTGTATGTTCTCCCTGATCAGTGACAACTAACTGAGCACCAAAGGGGAAACCTGTTGAAGTGAAATGGACACTATGAGAAACAATGACTTGATCAGCCCTTGTCCTGACTGTTGATGTACAATGTAATACTTTATCCCTTTTAGTATTTTTTTTTGTTCTAGTACTATTGGTTAAATTCTTTAATTAACACACAATTATTCTTATGTGTTTAAATTTAACTGAAAAGTGATCCCTGTTAAATATAGAGTGGGAATAAGAGAAGGAGGAGATGTACAATTTGGGACATGCTCAGTCGGACTTGCCCCAATGGTAGAGTTGGAAACGTGCCAGGGGATTCCAATACAATCCCATCAAGGTGGCATGTACCAATGCCATCTCACTAGTCCAAGTGATCAATGTCAGTTCACAGTTGATCACACTGATAGGTCTAAGAGTCAAAGGGATCACACAAACTAGACTAGTGTCTGCTAATACTAACTGATAGAATTAAAAAGGGAGAGAACGATCCATCATGGGAAGTGGGATACACAGCAGACTCATAGAATGGCAGATGTCCTGAACAGCACTCTGGCCTCAGAATCAGCCCTTAAGGCATTTGGGTCTGGCTCAAGAGCCCATGAGAGTGTTTTAGGAATGGAAAGCCAAGACACTCTGGCAAAAAAAAAAAACACCTAAATGAAAGATCTCTGTGAGTGAGATTCCAGTGGAAAGAATGGGGACATCAAGGAAGGAGGTACCTTTCTCTGAAGGGAGGAGAGAACTTCCACTTTGACTATGACCCTGTCGGAATAAGATCGAAGTCAGCAAACCCAAAAGGCTTCCATAGCCTTGGCAACTCATGACTAAAGCCTAGGGAGATTACTGATGCCATAAACAAGAGTGTCAAATTGTTAAGTCAACAACAGGAGTCACTGTGTACTTACTTCTCATGTGGGATCTTGTCCTTAATGTGTTGTCCAATGTGAAGTAATTCTATAACTAGTACTGAGACAGTATTTTACATTTTGTGTTTCTGTGTGGGTGCAAACTGATGCAATCTTTACTTAATATATACTAAATCGATCTTCTGTATATAAAGATAATTGAAAATGAATCTTGATGTGAATGGAATGGGAGAGAGAGTAGGAGATGGGAGGGGTGTGAGTGGTAGGGAAATTATGGGGGGGAAGCCATTGTAATCCATAAACTATACTTTGGAAATTTATATTTACTAAATAAAAGTTAAAAAAACGAATACACATTCTTCTCAGAAGTACATGGAACTTTCTCTAGGATTGACCAAATACTAGGCCATAAAGCAAATCTCAGCAAATTCCAAAGAATTGAAATCATACCATGCATCTTCTCAGACCACAATGGAATGAATCTGTAAATTAGCAACTCAGGAAACTCTAGAGCATATGCAAACACATGGAGACTAAATATGCTCCTGAATGAACAGTGGTCATAGAAGAAAGAAAAAAGGAAATCCAAAACTTTCTGGAAGCAAATGATGATAACAACACAACATATCAAACCTTTTGGGATACAGCAAAACAGCGTTTAGAGGAAAGTTTATAGCAATAGGTGCCTACATCAACAAACTGGAAAGGCACCAAACACATGAGCTTTCAATGCATCTCAAGGAATTAGAAAAACTACAGGAACCAAAACCCAAAACTATTAGGAGAAGAGATGTCTCTAAATTTAAAACTGGGGGGAGAGTTTCTAAACACATAGAAGATAAAGTAAAATATGGAATCAGGAAATACTTTTGCTTGGGTGACATATTAGTATAGAAAGATTTAGATGAAAAAGTTATCAATCTGACCTATCATGTAGTATATTCCCAATTTTATAAATAGGAACTAAGGCATAGAAGAGTGCAGTGAATTGTCTTTGAGGCATAGAAGTTTTGAGGAGCAGAATTTATTCTTCTACAAAAGTTTCTGAGCCTGGGCTGTTTCTTTTGTGCCTTACAATGCCCACATACTAGGACTCATTCTGGGTTCACTGAGAGGCATGATTATATAAATCATCCTTGTTGTTGGAATAGCAAACTTGAGTCTGACAGCAGAAGTTGAATTTGGGGAAACAAACATTACACTCTGCAAAAATAGATAAAAATGTTTAACATAATCATAAACGTCCAATGGAAAATCCACACAGAATAAAACCTTGAAGAATGTATGTGAATGAGTTTTATTTCCTATTTTTCCAAAGAGAACAAAAATGCCTCTAATTTTGTTCACTGCTCTTCTTCCTTTCTCCTTGATAACAGACTGAATTTTGCTGAGCCAACAACCTGATCTTAACTATATAACTACATGTGGACTTAGAGATCGTCTGGCCTAGTGTTTCCTGAGCAGCTTGTAGATCCTAGTTACATATTATTTATTTTTTAAAGATTTATTTTACTAATTTGAATGGCAGAATTACAGACAGACAGACAGATGGAGAGGGAGAGGGAGAGAAGGAGAGGGGGAGAGTGGGAAGGAGGGAAAGAGAGAGAATCTTTCATCTGCTGTTTCACTCCACAACTGACCACAACAGCCAGAGCTGGGCCAGGCAGAATCCAGAAGCCTGGAGTTTCATCTGGGTTCCCCAATAGTTAGCAGGGGCCCAAGCATTTGGTACATCTTCCACTGCAATCTCAAGTGCATTATCAACAAGCTAGATCAGAAGTGGAGCAGCCAAGACTTGAACCAGCACTCATAGGGGATGCTAACATCACAGGTGGCAGCTTAACCCACTGTGCCACAACCCCAGCTGCACAAATTCATTCTTTCAAAGAATGAATTTCCAAAATTATATATAATCTTTTCTTGATATATAAACAATGCAACTTTAGGTTTGAAAATTCAATGTTGAAACATCCTTGTGGTGCAGGGGGTGAGGACACAGCTTGCAATGATGGCATCCTAAATGGGAGGGCTGGTTCAAATTCCAGCTCCTATCATTCTGAACCATTACCCTGTCAACATGCCTGGGGAAAGCAACTAATGAATCTCAAGTACATAGGTTCCTGCCACCCATATGGGATACCTGGATGCAGTTCCATTATCCTGGCTTTGGCCTCAGCTTTTGTGGCCATTTGGGGAGTGAACCAGTAGATGTAAGATCTCTGACATTCTGACTTTCAAATAAATAAATGAACAAATAAATCTTCTTAATAAGAAAATTCAATTTATAAATTCATATAAAGTATATTACATGTTATTCAATATTATTAATAATATACCATAGATATCCAACAATAGACTACACATTCTTCTCAAGTACACATGGGACATTTGCAAAGACTGATCATAGGTTAGGCCATAACACAAGATTTAATATACATAAAAGGATTGAAATTACATAAAATGAGACCATAATGAAATTAAATTAGGAATTAATATTAGAAGTATATATGTGGGGATTAAACAATGCTCTTATAATTAATCAATGAGCAAATAATAAATCACAACTGCACTAAGAAAACATCTTGAGTTGAAAGAAAATAAACATACAATGAGCCAAAACTTACAGAAATAAGAAGCAGTACCTAAATGTCACATATACAGTGGCCAGAAGTTTTGAGCTAATGCTGAAATAAGTGATGAGCATACCTCATCACAACTAATTGTTCCCTGAATAAGGACATGAACAATCTTAAACTGCCCTGTTCAAAAAGAGTACATTATCAAATTTAATGACTTGTACTACTTCCTAACTTTTCCCCCTAAGTATCTGCAAACATTTGAGCTAGTCTAACCAAGTCATTTTTCAGATAAAGTAGCTGAAGTCTAAAACGAATGACATTTACCCACTGTCATGCAGATAAGAAGTGACAGTGTGCCCTTCACATCAAACCATGATTAAAACAGTCAGATTTCAGACAGACACTGATGCCAGCTCATAACTTTGGGGGTGGTATTAATAAAGCAATAAAACATTCAGTAACCATAATGTTTATTTTCATTCTATGTTCAGACTAACAATACCATTTATATTATGTTCAGCTTTGTGAGGTTTATAAGTCACAATACATTTTCTTCTTGTAGGATGTAATCATTTTCCTGATTTCAGAAACTGCTTTACCTCAGTCTACCCCTTAGGATGGATACCTGTTTAATTCATGATTGTATGCAGTGGTATTGGTAAAATGTGTCCTAAACTTTGTCCAACTGCTCTTTTGTAAAGTTATCTTCGGAGTTGATTATTCAGTTTCATGTCTGCCTAAGGAATGCAGGATTGCAATATGTCTCATTTCATCAGTAACCAGAAATTATGTCTTCAGTATGTACAGGGAATGCAATCTTAAAATCTACCTAGTTCTTGGCTCTCTTCTATAGTTTGCAGAGGTTGATGTCTGCCACACTGAAATTGATCTCTGTTCTTTAATAAAGGTACTGAGGACTATAATAAGCTTAAACCTATTCACAGCAGGAAAAAATTCCTTTGCCATCTACATATAAGAAATAGAGTGCATTTTTTGAAACTTTGTAGAGGTTGGTACCAGTCCTAAAATAAGCCACCTCCAGGATACTATTGCTATTTACAGCACAAAAGCCACAGATGCTAACTCTTTAGGGTGACTGCCAGGCCAAAATTATTTCTGATTATGCCCATGAAGGATAAACTGCTCCAGCAATTTCTCTCCATTGTAAAATAACTAAAAAACGGAACAAAATATTAAACAATTGCTTTTCAGATGATGGATATAGGCAGTACAGGAATCAGGGCAGCAATCTCTAAGAAGACAAAAGAGTCCCCAAGATAGCCCCATTTTCCTGCCTGCAGAGTGTTTCAGGGCAAAGTAAAAAGGGGGGAACTCAAAGGAGCTTAGTGGTCTTGGTGGGTTGAGGAAAAGAGATAGTTAACATTAATGATACAAGAGACAAGAAAGGAAAAAATAGTATAGAGAAAGGCAAATAGAAGGGTTGAAAGACACACAGAGTTTGAACTCCCCTTCAAACTTTAGATCACCACTGATCTCTGAGTGAGAAAGCTATGTGGACTTGGAAAAAAGCAATGATGAAAAACAATTGCTCAAGAAGAATAATTCTAAAGTGCTCCACCATTTGCGGCCAGTCCGATTGAGCATCTTCCAAATTGTTCATCTCCTCCCTCTCTTTTTCCACTCTTAGATTTAACAGGGATCACTTTTCAGTTAAAATTTAAACACCTAAGAATAATTGTGTGTTAATTACTGAGTTCAACCAATAGTACTAGAACAACAACAACAGAAATGTGCCAGGGGATTCCAACACAATCCCATCAAGATGGCATGTACCAATGCCATCGCATTAGTCCAAGTGATCAATTTCAGCTCACAATTGATAGCTCTGATAGCTCTAAGAGTCAAAGAGATCACACAAACAAGTATCCGCTAATACTAACTGATAGAATCAAAAAGGGAGAGAAAGATCCAACATGGGAAGTGGGATACACAGCAGACTCATAGGATGGCAGATGTCCTAAACAACACTCTGGCCTCAGAATCAGCCCTCAAGGCATTCAGATCTGGCGGAAGAGCCCATGAGAGTATAGCAGGCATGGAAAGCCAAGATATCATGGAAAAAAAAAAAAGACCTAAATGAAAGATCTCTGTGAGTGAGATCCCAGTGGAAAGAACGGGGCCATCAAAGAAGGAGGTACCCTTCTCCGAAGGGAGGAGAGAACTTCCACTTTGACTATGACCCTATTGGAATAAGATCAAAGTCAGCGAACTCTAAAGGCTTCCATAGCCCTGGCAACTCATGACTAGAGCCTAGGGAGATTACTGACGCCATGAACAGGAGTGTCAAATTGTTAAATCAGCAACAGGAGTCACTGTGTACTTACACCCCATGTGGGATCTGTCCCTAATGTGTCGTCTAAAGCGAAGTGATGCTATAACTAGTACTGAAACAGTATTTTTATACTTTGCATTTCTGTGTGGGCACAAACTGATGAGGTCTTTACTAATTATATACTGAAGTGATCTTCTGTATATAAAGAGAATTGGAAATGAAAAAAAAAAAAACAACCTGGTGTTAAAATGGAAATGGCATAGAAAATTAATTAATTTGAAAAAAAAAATTATGTAGGATCTCTGTCTTTAATGTGCTGTACATTGCTATTTAATGCTATAATTAGTAATCCAATGGTAGTTTTTTCACTTTATGTTGCTATATGGGCAAAATGTTGAAATCTTTACCTAATATATACTAAACTGATCTTCTGTATACAAAGAGAATTGAAAATGAATCTTTACATGAATGGAAGGGGAAAGGGAGCGGGAAAGGGGAGGGTTGCGGGCGGGAGGGAAGTTATGGGAGGGGGGAAGCCATTGTAACCCATAAGCTATACTTTGGAAATTTATATTCATTAAATAAAAGTTTAATAAAAAAAAAAAGAATAATTCTAAAGTGCATACAGGGAACCAGGCAGAGTTGAACAACCTTGTGATACATGTATCATTAGTGGAATCCTCAGACGTGATACCTGAGTAGTGGGGATAAAAGACCCAGATTAAAGGCTCCTTGGGAAACACCTATCAATGTTTGATAACACTTTTCAAAATGATCTATTTCATCCAAATTAATTTAGCTATTCACTAATTCAAAATATAACACTCTGTAAATGAATACAACAAAATGAAGCAATAAGTGATGTAAAATTCACAATATACAAATATCAATCACTATTCTTCTACTAGCACCAAGTAAATAGAAATTGAAATTAACAAATATTCCAATAAATCAAGATGGCAGACTAGAAAATGGAAATACTCCTTTGGACTAAGGGAAAACAGTAGCAAAGAAGTGGAGGCAGTACATTCCCAACCAGGGACAGTTGAAGAGAAATCTGCAGTATAAATTCTATAGAAGGAAGAGGGATGCCATGGAGCAGGGTGGAAAGTGTTGGGTGTGGGCACGCAACAACAAGCACAGACACAACACACGGAACCTGTAGCCAAGAGCTGGAGGAAGTGCCAGCTTTGGAGAGCTAGGTGAGAGCAAACTGCACCAACCCATGTCACTAGTGATATAGCCAAAAGGAAAGCCAGGAGGAGTACACTGTCTTTGAGTACAGCATGGAGCCCTAACTGGGAGAGAGCACTTGCCTAATCCAGCAAAAACTAGTGGCAGCTTTCCCTCTCCCCATCCCCACACAACGGTGACAGGCAAACAATGGGAGAGGGCACCAATATTTTTTTATAATCCTTTTTCAAATGTTCATTTTTTTCCCCAGAAAATTTTTATTTAAGGTATACAAACCACGCATTTCATAAATACAACTTTAGGAATATAGTGACTCTTCACACATTTACCACACTCCCACCCTTCTACCTTCTAGATCTCCTATTCCCATTCTTATTTTTTACTGAAGTCTACTTTCAATTAAATTTATACATATATGATTAACTCTATACTAAGTGAAGAGCTCAACAAATACTATGAAAAACAAATGTTCCTCAACAGTTCAGGCAAGGGCTGTTCAAAGTCATCGCATCTCAAAGCAACAATTTCACTTCTACAGATTACATTTTAGGTGCTCCATCCAGTTACTATAGATCAGGGAGCACATGTGGTATTTGTCCTTTTGGGATTCACTTATATCACTAAGTATAATGTTTTCCAGTTTCATCCATTTTTTGACAAATGACAGATTTCTTTTTTTATATACCACTGTGTAGTATTCCTTAGTGTACAAATCCAATAATTTCCTTATCCATTCTTCAGTTGACTGACATTTGAGTTGATCCATATCTTAGCTATTGTGAATTGAGCTTCAATAAACATGGGGCTACAGATAACTCCTTCATATGCTGAATTCACTTCCCTTGGGTAAATTCCTAGAAGTGGGATGACTGGGTCATATGGTAGGTCTATATTCACATTTCTGTGGTATCTCCATACTATCTTCCACAGTGGATGTGCCAGTTTACATTCCACTAACAGCGGATTAGGGTACCTTTTTCCCCACATCTTCACCAGCATTTGTTGTTTGTTGATTTCTGTGTGAAAGGCATTCTAAAGAGGGTAAGGTCAAACCTCATTGTGGTTTTGATTTGCATTTTCCTGAAGGCTAGTGATCCTGAGCATTTTTCATGTGTCTGTTGGCCATTTGGATTTCATCTTCTGAAAAACAATCTGTAAGTCTGTTGCCTATTTCTTTACTGGGTTGTTTGTTGAGTTCTTGAGCTTTTTATATATTCTGGATATTAATCTTTTATCAGTTGGGTAGTTTGCAAATAATTTCTCCCATTTTGTTGGCTGCCACCTCACCTTGCTAAGTGTTACTTTTGCAGTGGAAAATCTTCTCAATTTGATATAATTCTATTTGTCAATTTTGGCTTTCATTGCTTGTGTCTCTGGTGTCTTTTCTAAAAACTGTCTATGCCAATGTCTTGCAGATTTTCTCCAATGTTTTCTAATAATTTGATGGTATTGGTACATAGATTTAGGTCTTTGATAGATTTTGATAGGATTTTTGTAGAAGATGTAAGTTAGGGGTCTCACTTCATACTTCTGCATGTGGAGATCCCGTTTTCCCAGCACCATTTCTCAAAGACACTGTCCTTGCTTGAGGGATTGATGTTAGCTCCTTGGTCAAAGATAAGTTGGCTGTAGATTCATGGGTTGAATTCTGCAGTTTCTATTCTGTTCCACAGGTCTACACATCTGTTTTTGTACCATGCTTTTTTTTTTTTTACTTAGGCAGAGTTAGACAGTGAGAGAAAGATGTGCTCACTTTGGCAGCACATATACTAAAATTGGAACGACAATGAGAGACAGAGAGAAAAGTCTTCCTTCCATTGGTTTACTTCCCAAATGGCCGCTACAGCAGGTGCACTATGCTTATCCGAAGCCAGGAGCTAGGTGCTTCCTCCTGAACTCCCATGTGGGTGCAGGGGCCCAAGGACTTGGGCCATCCTCCACTGCCCTCCCAGGCCACAGCAGAGAGCTGGACTGGAAAAGGAGCAACAGGGACTAGAACCCAGTGCCCATATGAGATGCCAGTGCCACAGGTGGAGGATTAACCAAGTGAGCCACAGTGCCGGCCCCAATGTGCCATACTGTTTTGATTATAACAACCCTGTAGTATGTCCTGAAATCTGGTATTGTGATGATTCTGGCTTTGTTTTTATTGTATCAGATTGTTTTAGCTATTTGGGGTCTCATGTGTTTCCATATGAATTTCAGTATCATTTTTTCTATGTCTGAGAAGGATGTCCTTGGAATTTTGATTATTATGCATTGAATCTATAAACTTCTTTCAGCAGTATGGACATTTTGATGATACTGATTCTTTCAATCCTTAAATAAAGAAGATTTCTCCTTTTTGTGTGTCTTCTATTTCTCTAATGTTTTGTAATTCTCATCATAGAGATCTTTCATGTCCTTTCTTCCAAGGTATTTAATTTTTTACAGCCATTGTGAATGGGATTGATCTTTGAAGTTTTTTTCTCAGCTGTGGCAATGTCTGTGTATACAAAAGCTGTTGTTTGAGTGTACTAATTTTATATTCCAATACTTTACCAAACTCTCCTATGAGTTCCAATAGTCTCTCAGTGGACTCTTTTGGATCCCCTATATAAAGAATCATGCCATCTGCGAAGAGGGATAGTTTGACTTCTTCCTTCCCAATTTGTATCCCTTTGATTTCTTTTTCTTGTCTTGTCTTTTTCTTGTCTCTGGCTAAAACTTACAGGACTATATTGAATAGCAATGGTGAGAGTATGCATCCATATCTAGTTCTGGATCTTAGTGGGAATGCTTCCAACTTTCTCCACTGAATAGGATGCTGGCTGTGGGTTTGTCATAAATTGGCTTGACTGTATTGAGGAATGTTCCCTCTATACCTAATTGCTTAAGGTTTTCATCATGAAAGGATGTTGTATTTTATCAAATGCTTTCTCTGCATCTATTGAGATAATCATATGGTTTTTGTTCTTCAGTTTGTTGATGTAATGTATCACACCGATTGATTTGCAATTGCTGAACCATCCCTGCATATCAGGGATAAATCCAAGTTGGTTCAGTGAAAGATCTTTCTGATGTGTTGTTGGATTCAATTGACTAGTATTTTTGATGAGGATTTTGGCATCTATATTCATCAGGGGAATTTGACTGTAATTCTATATCTCTGCTGTGTCATTTTCAGCCTTAGGAATTAAGGTGATTCTGGCTTCCTAGTAGGAGTTTGGGAGGATTCCCTCCCTTTCATTGTTTTGCATAGCTTGAAGAGCATTGGAGTTATTTCTTCTTTAATGTCTGGTAGAATTCAGCAGTGACATCATCTGGTCCTGGGCTTTTCTTTGTTGGAAGGGTCTTTAATGATGATTCAGTTTCCATTTGGTTACATGTCTGTTTATGTTTTTCTTATTTTCATGGCTCAATTTTTGGTCGATTGTATGTGTTTAGGAATCTATTCATTTCTTGTGGGTTTCATTATTTGTTGGTGTACAGCTCTTTGTAGTAATTTGATGATTCTTTTTATTTATGTGATATCTGTTGTTACCACAGATTGAAACTTCCTTTCTCAACTCTAATTTTACTAATTAGTTCTTTTTTTTTAGTTAGTTGGGATAGTGGTGTGTCAATTTTTTTTTTTTCAAAAAAACAGCTCTTCATTTAACTTACTTATTTTAATTTTTTGGTTCCAATTTTCTTTCTCTAATTTTATTTCTTTTCTCCTACTAATTTTGGCTTTGGTTTGCTCTTGTTTCTCTATATCTTTGAGCTCATTTACCTGGTGCTTTTCCAATTTCTTGATGTAGGCACCAATTTCTATAAACTTTCCTCTTAACACTGCTTTTGCTGTATCCCATAGATTTTGATATGTCCATTCATTTCCAGATTTTTTAATTTCTTTGATTTTTTTCTATGACCCATAGTTCATTCACAAGCACGTTGTTCAGTATCCATTTGTTTGCATATGATTTAGAGACTCTTGAGTTGTTGCATTCCAGCTTCATTCCATTGTGGTCAGAGAAGATGCACAGTTTGATTTTCACTTTTCTGGATTTGCTGAGACTTGTTTTATGGCATTGCATTTCAACAGAAAGTTCTAAGTACTGGTGAGAACAATGTGTATTCTGCAAGTGTACAATTAAAAGTTCTGTAGAGGGAGGGCTCCAAGATGGCAGAATAGGGAAGGAGCTCACTAATAGTCCATGAAAAGATAGTTTAATAAAAGTGGAGATACTGCACTCTAAGATAAGAGTTAGGAAAAAAACTGCAGAGGAAACTCTTCCAGAATTAGTGGGACACAGTGGACTTATGTGGAGGGCACAGATGCCCACGGCTCAGGACACCAGCTGCCAAGTCTATGCACCAGCGCTGGAAAGGGAGGTGAGGAGAAACCACAGTAGCCAGAGACACTGGTGGAAAAGCAGTAGGAAGAACATAGAGGGAACAAGGCTTGAAGCCCTGTGGGGGAAAGTACACCAGCCTAACTAGAGGAAAAAAAAAGTGGGGGGGGGGGGCTGGTACAGAAATGATTCTCTCTCTCCACTCACCTTACAAAGGTGAGCAAGACAATAGAGCAGGTGCCATTTTGGACATACATAACAGCTGCACCAGCTCAGGGCTGCGCCTGCCCTCAGTCAAACAGAAAAACATGACTCTGATGGGGAGAAATAACAGGAGACTAAGACCTAGTGAAGGTGTGGAGCTTATGAACTGGGACTGTGAAAAAAAAAAAACAAAAACTGAGGGTGTGTGGGAGAACTCACATTATAGCTGAGATGTGATTAGTCCTGGCGGGAAACACCACAAATTCGGGCAGCTTTGGCTACATGGTGAGAGACATTGCAGGGGAATCTAAGCTTATACTGAGGACTGCACAAATCCTTTGTGTGGACCCTGGGACACAGCAGACAAATATTATACCCGCTGGAGCTAGCACTCAGGCAACAATTGCCATCAAGGAGAAGAGCTCAGCTGAGTGGAACTACTTCCCTTCTGAAAATAAAAAAGAGAGAAGAATTACCATGCCAAACCTGGGTGTGTCACCTTTGGCACACCCTTAACCTTCAAGCTGAATAACTGAACAGAGCTCTCTGGACACACCTACCACAAGCCTCTAGAAATTCCCAAAAAGCAGACAGTCCACTTAATCTCGAGTTATAGTATAACGAGAAAAGCCACGAAAGCGAGAAAAAAAAAAGAAGAAACCAAAGAATATCTCCACAGTGCCAAACAACAAACACAGAAACCAAGGAAACAGGAACAAGGAAGACATCATGATGCTCCCAAATGAACATGACACTCCAATACAAGATTATGAAGATGATGAGATAGAAGAAATGCAAGATACAGATTTCAAAAAATTTATGACAAGAACATTTAGAAGTTCTCAAAAACAAATTTATGAACTACAGAAATCCTTACAGGGCAGGACAGAAAATGTCTCTTGTGAAAATGAAATCTTAAGGAGGAATCAAAATGAAATGAGGAATTTAGTAGAACATGAAATTGAGATGTTGAAGAGAAATCAAAATGAAATGAAGAATTCAATAAAACAAATGAAAAACACATATCAGAGTCTGAAAAAAAGATTCAGTGAGATAGAAGAGAGAATATCAGACTTAGAAGACAGGGCACAGAAAAGTATACAGACAAACCAAAGAAAAGTAGAAGAAATTAGAAATCTAAAAAATATTGTTGGGAATCTACAGGATACTATTAAAAAACCCAACATTCGGGTTCTAGGAGTTCCTGAAGGCATAGAGAGAGAGAGAAAGGATTAGAAGGCCTTTTTAGTGAGATACTAGAAAACTTCCCGGGTTTGGACAAGGAAAGAGACATCCAAGTACAGGAGGCACATAGAATACCCAATAAACATGACCAAAAGAGATCTTTACCACAAAATATTATAATCAAACTCACCACACTGAAACATAAAGAAAAGATTCTAAAATGTGCAAGAGAGAAACATCAGATTACTCTCAGAGAATCTGCAATCAGACTCACAACAGACTTCTCATCAGAAACCCTATAGGCTAGGAGAGAATAGTGAAATATAACCCAAGTACTAAGAGAAAAGAACTGCCAGCCCAGAATATTATATACTGCAAAGCTCTCATTTGTGAATGAAAGTGAAATAAAGACCTTTCATAGCAAACAGGAATTGAAAGAATTTGTCACCACTCGTCTAGTCCTACAAAAGATGCTTAAAGATGTGTTATACACAGAAACATGAAAACAGAGTCATCGATACAAAAGAAGGTAAAGGAAGAAAATCTCCCAATAAAATATCACAGGAAGTTCCAAGCAAATATTAGAAATATCTTTGGAAAAATGGCAGGGCAAAGTCACTACTTATCAATAAATACAATAACCGAATGACGCAGTGTTCCTTCTCTAGGTGTTTACTCATGAGAAATGGGAAATGTGTCCCCCAAAATCAGGCCTTTCATGCTTATAGTGGCATTCATAATGGCCAAAAAGTTGAAACAATCCAAATGTTAATTAGGTGATGAATGGATAAACAAATTGTGGAACATGCTTATATTAGAATATAATTGGCCAGCGCCACGGCTCAATAGGCTAATCCTCCGCCTACGGCGCCGGCACACCGGGTTCTAGTCCCAGTCGGGGCACCGGATTCTGTCCAAGTTGCTCCTCTTCCAGGCCAGCTCTCTGCTGTGGTCCGGGAGTGCAGTGGAGGATGGCCCAGGTCCTTGGGCCCTGCACCTGCACTGGAGACCAGGAAAAGCACCTGGCTTCGGATCAGCGTGGTGCGCTAGCCACAGCACACTGGCCCCAGCGGCCATTGTGGTGTAAACCAACGGAAAAAGGAAGACTTTTCTCTCTGTCTCTCTCTCTCACTGTCCACTCTGCCTGTCAAAAAAATTAATCAAGTTGCACACTTAAAATTGGTGAATTTTATGAGAATGTAAATTACATTCATTATAAGATAGTATCCAAGGGGCTGGCACTGTGTCACAGGGAGCTAAGTTGCCCAGTGCAATGCGTGCATCCCCTGTGGAAGCACCATTTTGAGTCCTAGCTCCTCAGATTCTGATTCAGCTCCCTGCTAACTTGCCTAGAAAATCAGTGGACAATGGCCTTTGCCATACACATGGGATGTCCTGATGGAGCTGCAGACTCCTGGCTTTAGCCCAGACTAGCCCTGGCTGTAGTGGCCAATTAGGGAGCAAACCAGCAGATGGAAGGAAAATCTCTCTCCTCCCTTTCCCACTACTTTCCTTCTCTCTCTCTCCCTCTCTTACTTGGCCTTTCAAATTAAGATTTAAGAAAAAGAGAGAATCTAGTGGGATATTGTGCAAGATGGTAAAAGCAAATAAAATATGTGCATTAAAAAATGGATTGATCATTGATCATCAAAACTTGTAATTCAAGGGTTCCCACGATAAGGCACAATATCCATGATTCTACCATCACTCTGGAGATCAGACAAGGCTACATATGTAGTGGATCTATGCCCTAATGGGAGGGCTTCACCCCTATTCTCCTTCCATTTCTACAGACACAAGAACACAAGGCAAGACAATGAGGGGAGGCAGCACAGTATTCGGATACAATGCAGACTTGGGTTAGGTTTTAGCTGCTTGGAAGAATTGCTGATAAGACCAGCAACCTAGCACATGGAAAACTAAGGATGAGTCAGAATTGTATTCATTCTGCTAGAAATGCTTTCTGTTCTATCAAAGCCAAACTCAAGTGCAATCCCTCTCACTGGGAAAAGGAGGGTGATTATTTCTAACATATAAGTCAACATGAACTTCCATAGTCACAATAATCCTGGGATCTTTTAAGCATCTCTATAATGATCTCACTCCTCACCTACATTCTGAGTAAACTGAGAAATCAAACAGGAACTTCAGATCAATGAGAAGTCCACATACGGCTATTGTTTCAGCTAAAGACCATGTTGGAAAATATGAGGCCATATGAGATTCCTAAGACTGAACTATTGAATTAAAAAGTCTTTTCCATCCTGACAGCAAAGATTCTGAACCTAGTTAGACTTTTCAGAGGGGAAACCTACAGCACTGAGGAGCCAAAGAGGATTCATGACCTACAGGACTAGATCCAATCATAAGAGAAAAAAATGGGGAAGCTGAGCCAGGTACTTCATCTTCTTTGTTTCCAATTTGAGAAATTATTAGATATTCTCTGTGACAGGGTAAGTAAATGGTGGAGGAAGGTCAGGAATGTTATGCGAATTGAGCTTACTTCCATGGAAAGTGACATCAGGAGTGAGAAACCAGTACGCCATGCCCAAGTATGCAACTCATTACTGATCTTTAATTACTGTGTACCCCAGAAGCACATTTGCTAGCCAACTTTCTCCTGTATAAATCTGTGTGATGCTCATATACAGACACATGTTGGCTCTGCAGAGGTAACATGTTTCTGGGTATGTGGTTCTCTAAGCCCATGACACACTTACATGAAGGCTCTGATTATCCACTAGTTGGAAGTCATAGTCAGTAATGTGTGCCCCTACTGATCACATATTGGATTTTTATCATCATGACCTTGGTGTTTTAGCCCTCTCCCTTTAAAGACATGAGCAAAACAAGACGGCAGTCATGGAGTCTTGTAGTCTTTATACATTTGTGTAGTCTTCAGGGTACAGAGTCAAGATACAGGCTAATGGCAGAGCCAGAGCTAAGGAATTAGGAAAATCTGGATAATGTTAATATCTTCGTTCCAGTCAGTGGGAAGGGATGACATGAAGCAAAGTCCTGCACTTTTTACAGATATATAAGGGTATAATGTACAGAGAGTTAAAAACTAGTGACTCATGTTTGAGTTAGCAATTACAGCACTAGATTTTTCACCTTGTGGATCTTTCAGAACTTTCATTCCTCTAAAATTAATACTCTTGAATCTGCTATGTCTTTTATAACTTCAACTCCAGTTTTCTCATCATTTGAGAATTGTCTCTCAGAACATCTACAAGTTTTTAGATGTTTCCCTAGGATGTCAAATCACATGTCTAATTTTCCTGAAACACAAAGAATTCTCTTCCACTTCCCTATCCCTGGAGATTAGTAAAACGCTCTACAACTCCTCCCCAAAATGATGTTTGCATTTTAGTATTCTCTTGAAGCAATTAGCAAAGTCCCAACTCTGGCAATAGAAAAACACTTTTTAATTAAACCTTCAAGGTTAAAAGCTGATGTCACCTGTATTTCTAGTGTGGGTGATGATAGAATATTAAGGTTTGTGCTGCTATCAAAAATAAAACTTTTCCCTTCATACTTATCTGAGTTATTTGAGTAACTATTGCAAAGATGATTTACCAAAATAATTTTAAAAAATGTCACACACAAGATCACTCAATGAATAAGAATGTTGGGACTTAACATAAGCTTTTTTTTTTATCAATGAAAACATTTTCTCTCAGTATAAAATAACTTCAACACCATAAAGAAAGTCACACTTTTAGCAATTTTTTAAATGGCCATAGCTTGGTTTACATAGAGTTATACATTAGTAAAGATGGGAGATTTCATTTGGGACAATGAAAAAGACTTTCAACAACATTCCTGGCAGGTTTTAAACAGAAAGATCCTAGAAGCTCCCAAACCACTGTGTTAGAAAAGGCAAATATGGTTTGTGTCCTGGCTGCTATTTTTCTGATCCAGGTCTCTGCTTATGGCCTGGAAAAGCAGTGGAGGATGTCCCAAGTGCTCAAGCCCCTGTACACACATGGGAGACCAGAAGAAGCTCCTGCCTCCACAGCTCAGCTCTGGCCATTGTGGTCCGTTGGGGGAGAGGGTGAGCCAGTGAATGGAAAACCTTTCTGTTTTCCTCTCTCTCTCTCTAACTCTGCCTTTCAAATAAATGAATAAAGTCTTTTAAAAAAATGGAAAATAGTTAGAAATTACTAATCTCTTCTATAATCTATTAACTATAATCATTGCATCACCTAAAAAGAAAAACTTCATTACATGACATATTCTGTGTCTTCTAAGACTTTTTTTAAATTTTTATCTACTTAAAAGCCAGAGAGAGAAAGAGAGTGAGAGAGAAAGAGAGTGAGAGAGGAAGAGAGTGAGAGAGGAAGAGGAAGAAGAGGTACTGAGATTCTATCTACTGTTTCACTCCACAATTATCTGCAATGGCCAGGGTTGGACTGGCCTGAAGCCAGAAGTCTGGAACTCCATTTGGGCCTCCAAAGTGGGTGGCAAGAATGTAAGCACAGGAGTCATCATCTACTGCCCCCAAAGATGCATTATCAGGAAGCTGAAACCAAAGCAGAAATGCCAGGACTCCACTGGACTTCAGATATAGAATGCAGGCTTTCCAAGGGGTGGCTTCACATCTATGCTACAATGCTTGTCCCTATGTCTCCCTTAAGTCTTGTCTTCTATAAACCAAACACTCTTTTCAACTGCTCATGAGATTCAGATGGTAGATTCATCATCAGCATGATTGCTTTATTTATTTATTTTTTTTTGACAGGCAGAGTGGACAGTGAGAGAGAGAGAGACAGAGAGAAAGGTCTTCCTTTGCCGTTGGTTCACCCTCCAATGGCCGCCGCTGCTGGTGCATCGCACCGATCCGAAGTCAGGAGCCAGGTGCTTCTCCTGGTCTCCCATGGGGTGCAGGGCCCAAGGACTTGGGCCATCCTCCACTGCCTTCCCGGGCCATAGCAGAGAGCTGGCCTGGAAGAGGGGCAACCGGGATAGAATCTGGCACCCTGACTGGGACTAGAACCCGGTGTGCCAGCACCGCAAGGTGGAAGATTAGCCTATTGAGCCACGGCACCGGCTACATTTCTTAAATCAATAAAAGTTTACACTAAATAAAATTCCCCTTGAGAAAAGCTTTTCTGAAAAATTTAGTTTCTGTTATAGCCTCAATGTTTTGTTTCTTCACAGTAGGTATGAAGTAGATGATGTGTTCTGGCATTCCTTGGTACCTTCTCCATGAAATGAGAAAGCATTACCTCAATTTTTCTGATTTTCTCTTGAGCATTTTTGTGTTTTGTATATGGTTTGAGTGTATACTGCAAAGGCTCACCATCTCCAATGTGGTGGTGGTGAGCACAATCTCTGACTTCCTGTCTCCATGCAATCTCTGGCTTCCTCTTTTGCCATGTTATTTCTTTTGCACATGTTCCTGTCATTGTGGCGCCCTCCACTGTGAGGTCCTCACTAGAGATGAAGAAATTCCAGCTCTCTAAATAAACCTCTTTTCTTTAGACAATATTTGGCTTCTGGTATTTTGTTGTAGTAACACAAAACAGACTGAAAGCTCCAATATAACCTCATGCTAACGCAGCACAACATAGTAAGCCTGTTCCACTATTAGGTGAAGAGATGCACAAAGCAGTCAAATCAGGTAACTGAAATGGAAACTGAGAGCTTCCTCACTTTCTTTTTTTTAAAATATTTTATTTATTTATTTGAAAAGCAGAGTTATAAAGAGGCACAGGGGGAACGAGAGAGAGAGAGAGAGAGAGAGAGAGAGAAAGGTCTTCTATCTGCTGGCTCACTCCCCAGATGGCTGCAATGGTCAGAGCTGCACCAATCTGAAGCCAGGAGCCAGGAGCCTCCTCTATGTCTCCCACTCTAGATCTCCCACGTGTGTGCAGCGGCCCAAGGACTTGGGCCATCTTCTGCTGCTCCCCTAGGCTACAGCAGAGAGCTGGATAGGAAGTGGAGCAGCCGGGACCAAAACCAGTATGCATATAGGATGCTGGCACTGTAGGCAGAAGTATCACCTGCTATGCCACAGTGCTGGCCCCTCATTTTCTTTAAGTGTATCAGTAAAAAAATCTCCTCTTTCAGAGAGCCTGCTTGACAATGAGGTCCATGCTACTAAGCAAAAAAGAACAGAGACTGAACAAAGCAGTGTTCCAATTACCAACATTCAAAGGCCTGCCTAAACAACTAAGTTCAGTTATAAAAACTAGTCTTTTTTTTGTTTGTTTAAATCTCATTGAGTACTTTTTTTGCCAATTTTTTCCAAAGCCTTCCTAATTAATCTACTAAGTATATTGATATGTATATCACAAACACATACACACATATGCACACACACATATAGACACACAGATTTATGTACATAAAGGGTCATAAAAAACTCATAGAAACTTCACTTTAATTATATTTTTCAGCGAAATTTTTGAAGCTCCTGTGTGGGTCTCTGTCTGTTTAGAAAGACCTTCTTATTCATATAGATAGATGATATAGCTAGGTGATAAATAGATATTTCCACACATATACAGATATATCTTTCCTGACTCCTGGAACAAAGAACTGCACTTATTTTCTTCATTTGTAACAAGGTATCATTACTATGTTATCATTGTTTCAAATTTATCCTCTTTTGACTTCTCTTCTATTTCATATTTCCTCCTCAAAGTCTACCTTTTTGTATGCTTATGCTCCTGATCCAACTCCCACAGATTTTATTTTTTATGTAAATGGATATCAACATATATTATCTAGCAGCACTTTGCTTATTTAAATAAGTAGCATTAAGCTATATGATCATTCAACTTATTGTTAATAACATTTTGATCTGTTCATAATATTACATGTGTGAGTTCATTTCTTTTGAGTCCTGTGTAGGAGGCCTTCAAATGCAAAACTTACCTTTTGTTTTCCTATTTATTTATTTCTAGCTTATTTTCAACTCATGTGACTTCAAACAACGCCATCATTAACATTTTTACCCTTGTATCTTTCTGTAGAATGCCAGGACATTTTTCTCAAGTGTACACTCATCAGCACAATTGCTGAGTCTTACAATATGCACATATTCAATTTCTCTCAGTGCTGCCAAATTGTTCTGCAAAATAGCTGCCCCATTTTCCCCTCTACGGATGTGCATGAAGGCCTGCTTTTCTCCACAGTACCCCCTCTCCTTGCATTCGCTTTTTTTGCTATTCTTTCTTCCCCACTAGTCACATGCTCCTATTACGCATTGGAATCATTTGCATAATTTGGGTTTTGTTTTCCAATTTGTTGCTCATGACTGTGATTATGCTTGTCCCCTCAGAAAGCAATTTTCCCCCAACCTGTTTCAGGTCATGACTGACAGCCTGCATTATTTCTTATTTAATTCCGTTTGAAATTTATCACTATCTTTTCAAGGAAGAGAAGAACAACTGCATAAATGGTGCAATTTCCTGTGATAGCAATTCCTAAAAACCTATGAAAAAAATAGATTTCAAATTCTTGCTAACGGCATTTTTCTCTAAATGATCTTTTATGATTCATCATTTTTATTGAATGATTCCCTCGCACCTCATTTCTCTCATTGTACATAATGCTATTTGACCATGTGTAACATAAATTCCCTTTGCAAAGGAAAAATAGAAGTATCAGGAAAAATTAATTATATTTTTCAAGCAATAACATTGTAGCTTCTTATGTTGCTATCAGAAGCAAGCATCCCAATATCCCCAGCATATCTGAGGGTCTGGGGCATGTTCCCCTTTTATCCTAGAAGTGAAACAAAGGAAATAGACCATCTTGTTAAACTCTCATTCAGATTCCACTCTTCTTTGTGATGGGCTTCCTACAACTGCTACATAAAGTGCCAATTGAAACCAGGCCTGTCATAGAGACTTTTACAAAATATGAACAGTGCTAAATACCTTAAAGTGAATCGATTTCCACTGAAAGTGTTTTAACCCCCTTTTAGGTCAAGAAATAGCAATTTTCTGAGCTTCACTGTAACCTAAGAATTAATCCTAAGAGGCAGGTGTGCACTGCATACCTCATTTGTTCCAGGGAATTTACTGAGAATGCCTTTGTCTAGGACCATTCTAGATACCTTTTCCTTCCTGTTACACTGAGGTGTGGTTCTTGGACAAGGGAGTGGTAACTTTTAGGGGTATTCCTTAACACTAGAGATTGCCAATTTGTTACTTCTTTTAAAAACAAAATTAGGTTAGATTCAAAGGCAACAGAAGATGTAAAATTGCTTGAAATTTATAATCACAGAATAGACACTGGGCAGCTTTTGTAGATGAGCAAACTGAGGCTCTAAGAGGTTAAGAACTTTAGCAAGGATTCACAGCTGGGGTTACCTGGTGCTAAACCTGGGCCCTGAGTCTACCGTGAAATGCAGTAGAAAGCAATTGGAAAAGAACAGAATGAAGCACACCCACCACGGATAATGGTGATCCTTCCACACTGTGTGGTTCTACAGGAATACCATATCTGAGTGGGAGAGGCTCCTGAGAATGGGACCGTGACCACGGTGCAAACATTATTGTCACTAAAAGCGCCAGATATTATTACCATTCCGTAGTTCTTTATGAAGTTATTCAATCCTTCTAAGAATCCTATGAATTATCAATGTACGCATTTTAATGACAAAGAAAATCAGCATTAAAGTACCAGGGATTACACACTGTGCACTCACCACAGGTGAGTACCAGCACTGTATGCTTAAAATTGCACTCTCCCGACTCCATAACCTAAATAATGCCACAGAGTATTTCAATAAATTGATAGAATACAGAAAAGTGAAATCCACTATTTTTTTTTTTTGCTTCCAAAATTAGATATCCTTGGCCGGCACCGCGGCTCACTTGGTTAATCCTCTGCCTGTGGCGCCAGCACCGCGGGTTCTAGTCCTGGTTGGGGTGCTGGATTCTGTCCTGGTTGCTCCTCTTCCAGTCCAGTACTCTGCTGTGGCCCCGGAGTGTAGTGGAGGATGGCCCAAGTCCTTGGGCCCTGCACTCGCATGGGAGACCAGGAGGAAGCGTCTGGCTCCTGGCTTCAGATCCGCACAGCGCACCAGCCACAGCGGCCACTTGGGGGGTGAACCAACAGCAAAAGGAAGACCTTTCTCTCTCTCTCTCTCTCTCTCTCTCTCTCTCTCTCTCTCTCTCACTGTCTTACTCTGCCTGTCAAAAAATTAGATATCCACACATAGTTATTTCATAATTCAGATTTTCCATGAATTTTAGAGTTCAGACTCCCTCCATATTCACACATTTTCTTAGATGGAGAGGAACTTACCTAGATACAGGCAGCTGGAGGCACTGTTCCCCACAGCCTGGTACTCTAGGAAGTTTGTTCTTTTACTTACACTTAATAGTCCCGACATCTAGAACCACTAGGTATATACAGTTCAGCTTTTCTTCTCTTCGCCTGTGATAAAAATGGAAGGGCATCCCACATTTTTTTTTTCTCTGATTTTATTCTTCATTACATATTAAATGACCATTTCATAGTCAAGACAGGACTCTGACTGTAGAAAAATTGCCTTGGCTGCTTTCTTCCCTGTGCCCTGAAATACTTTCATTAATAAAAGCCTGTCTTTCTGTCACTGAGCTGCTCAGTAGAAAGTGTGAATCAGCCCATGGAATGAGCGCTGGTCCTAGGAAATCAGGCAATTCATTGGCCTGCCTCAGTCCTTAGATGACTTCCCTTCTCTCTGGCACATTATGTCATTTTGCCCCTCTGAAGCATGATGCATCTGCTAATCACTAACACACTTCTTCATTCCTGGGTCAAGAGCGACTTTATGCTGACAACAGGTTGACAGAAGGAATGGGAACAATGATTAATTTAAACAGATGACTCAAACTCTCATTCACGTTTTCTTTTTTTTTTCTCCACTAACTTAGCAAAAATTTTGAAATGCTATCCTGAAGAAGGCTGTAGAAGCAAATAAACACAAGTTATCTCTGCTTTTTTTTGTTTGTTTTTCATTATTGGTTGTGTGTTTCTTCTTTCATTTACTCATCAGAGAATAACTCATCTCTGGTCCAGAAGGAAGAATTCCGCAGCATGAGGAATATATTTTGCACTTGGGAAAATAGAATACAAAAAAGCATTGAAGGAAAAGGGATACTTATTCTTCCAAATAACTGGGGAGATGAAGCACTGTGCATCCAAATAAGCAATAGCCCCCTCCATATGGCAGATGACAGTAGTGTATTATAACTGTGCAGAATGAAAGACAAAGTTCTGCTACAAATGCAGGCTGCCTAGGACTTAGAAGTATGTCTCACTCCAAACGTGACACAAGATACTGAAAGTCTCTGGAATGATGCTGCTATCACATGTGTAAATCTAGCCCTACTGTAACTTCTAACCACTTAAAGTGAATCATGGGCATTGTAACTACCAAATTTGGGTAAAGCTAGGCACTGACACAAAGACACAGGCGTGACAATGGCACAACTTGATGGAACACAGCCGGCTTATACAATGCTTAAGTTTTGAGGCTCATATTGCAGATGTCTGTGATCAACTCTTGCCCCTACCTTGCATTAGTTATCTGTCCTTGGTAGATTATTTAGCCATACTGTTACTCAGTTTCTCATCTGAAAAATGGCACAAAGATAACAACAGCTGTCTCATGAGGTTGCCCTGATGACTATAGTTACCAATACATGAAAAGCCCTGAGGATACATAGAATTTAAATGTTTGTTTATTTTCATCTACTTGAAAGAGAGAGAGAGAGAGAGAGAGAGAGCAAGGCAGAAGCCAAGAGCCTGTAACTCCATGTGGGCCTCCCACATGGCAGAGTCCCAAGCAGTTGAGCCTCCATCTGCTACCTCTGAGGATGCATTAGCAGGTAGCTGGGATTCGAATCCCAAGTGGTGGCTTAGCCCATGGAATAACATTTGCCCCAATATAGTGTTTAAATAAATATGTATTAAATGGTTAAAATTCACAGGATTATTAGATAATATTGAGGTTTGGTGAAAAATATGGATACTTAGGAATGGGACTATTGGGGTGCTTCTAAATACATCAACCATGAACACAATGAAACTTCATTAGTATAAATTATATAAAATGACATTTAATTCCATGGATTTGAAGAGAGAAACAGATGATTCTAGAACACCATGCCACAGCTTTTAATATCTCCTGATCTCCTTCCCACCAACAAGAAGCCATTCTAGCAGAAAAGAAAAACTACCCAAGAAATCTCATCATCCAAGTCTGGGAGCAGTGAATAAATTCCTGAAGGAACACCATTAGAATGGAAGAACTGACAATCTGTTGGCTCCAGCTTCTGGGAATGCACACTTTAGGTAACCTCACTGAAGTAGAGAAATAGCTAAAGAATAAAGGCTCCCACTATGTGGAGATAGGTATAGCCCTTGGTATAAGGTATAAGATACATGAAATCTAGAATGGTTCCTCTAGCACAACTTCAGAAGAAAGAAGTTTTCCAACACAGCCTCCACTCCTTTGGATGGCCCTTTTGCTACTCTACAGATAGACTAGCTAGTTGGTTTGAAGAGCTACTGAATGAACAATCTTTTCAAAAGATTTATGTCCAGACTTAATTTTGACTTTGTACTGTTCACTACATTTAGCAAACAACAATGTTTCATGTTGAAGATTTATTTCTCTGACAAGCATATAAGATGAATAGCATTGTGGTGTCCATGTCATTCAAAATTATCCAGAAGAGCTTCCCAAGAAAACAAAAGGTGCTTTGGGTTAGTGAGATAAGCTGATACTTGGTACCAGCATTCCATATCTGGATTCTGATCCAGTTCCTTGCTAATATGTCTAGGAAAGCAGCAGATGATGGCACCTTGCCACCCAGGTAGGAGAACAGAATAAAGTTCTGGGTCCCTGACTTTGGCCTGGCCCCAGCCATTGTGGCCATTTGGAGAGTGAGCCAGTAGATATAAGGGAGGTCACTCTCTCCTTCCAGTTCTTTCTCTGTTACTCTCATTCATTCTCTCCTCCCCACCCCCCTCTCTCTTTCCCTGCCTTTCCAGTAAATAAATAAATCTTTAGAAAAATTTAAAAAGGTGCTTGGCTCCAGGAGTATTTATTTTATCCAGCTAGATTGTTCTTCTCTCTCCTCTCCTCTCCTTCACCTAACCTCACTTCTCCATTCTCCTGCCCTCTTCTCTCCTTTTCTTCCCTTTCATTCCTTTTATTCATTAACTTGTTTGTTCTGGGTAGTATGGGCCTTCATTTGAGCTTCAGATCTAATTATTGCCCCAAAAAGAGGGTCTATGGAGGAGCTAACACAAATACTTCCTAGTGTTTGTGCACTTTTGAAAGGGCAGACAAGAAAATTCACTAAGACAGTAGACTATTTTTAAGGTCAGGAAATTTAGGGAAGGTGAAAAGCCACAGTAAAATGGACAAGGTGATTAATCTGAGGAGTCTGTGTCAGCACAAATCCATGAATCAGGAGCTGAGCAGGGGCAGACTTCTATTCCTGAAGTTCAGCTCTTGCCAGTCATGAACCTTCGACTTCATCTGTGCAATTCTGAGCTGTGAGCAACTACCGGGAGACTTACTGCTCACAGCTTAGAAGTTTTAGCATAGTCAGACTTAAATGACTGCTTACAACTCCCAGCAAGCCAGAAGTAGGAACTTCCAGTCCAGTAAGGCCTGTGACAATAAATTGCCACAACACTACTTTCTGCCAGTTTCTTAGTCACAGAGCACACTTAGAGTCAAGAGGAAGGACACAGACTTCTCTTGACAGGAGGAGTGTTAAAGAATTCGAAATTTGTGGTCTTGCTTAATCCACATTATGTACATAAGGTATCGTTATTCTTCTCATTTTGAAAATGTAATCAAACATTCCTAGTAGCTGAATGTGTTACTCAAGATTAGATATCTCATGGTAAAAGAACGATTCTTAATATCTAGCCTTCCGTACCTACTCATCTGTGCTCCTGATATTCTCTCTCTTTCTCTCTGTTGCACATGTACACACACACACCCCAGCTGAGCTAGAAATGAATGCTCATTCAAGCAGCTCTGCTATCTTTCTGGAGGAGTATCAGGGGAATTGTAATGGCAATCAGTTTCCCTGCTCCAACTGAAAAGTTGGTTAATGTATTGGCACTAATACAGCTCCTCTTCCCATCACAGCAGAATTGGCTGTTACTGTTAGAATTGGATTACAGCCACTTCTCCCTCCTTTGCAAAATTTAAGTCTGTGATGTTCTCATCAAGGGAAATGATGATGGAGTTACAGCAGAACAGTGATTAAATTTGCTCAGGAACAAACTGTAAATACCCTATACATTCCATTTGCCAACTTTTATTTGGTCCCTAACTTATACAAAGAGCTGACTTCCAGGTACTGTAATGGAAAATGTGCTGGGGCATGGACAGGGGTCACAGCAGCAGCAGGAGGAGAAGAAAACCCTATGTGAGAACAGATTGGTCTCTGAACTTCAAATGAGAAGCAATAAGCAGATAGGCGTCTTCAGAAATCAAGAAAAAATGTAAGCTGGCACCGGCAGGCCTTTCTTTTGACCTTTTTAATTGTCTACTGTAAAAATTCTGTCCATCACTGTCCTTGCTCTGCCTATGGCAGGTGGAGTGCGACAACTTGTTTCTGTTTACTGTGAAAACCAGCCTCTGCTCACCCTCATGGCAGGTGAATTTCGGGGAGGGAGGATAGGATTTTGGATCCATTATTCTTGGATAAAAAGATTCCTGAATCTTATTAAGAGTCCGCCTCAATTCCTATTTTTTTTTACCTTGCACCCCCAAACTCTATGTAAACTTGTATTAAAAAATAATTTGTGCCCTTGCTGTAAATAGAAAGCCACCAAATGTTTCCCCAGTGATGATTCCAAGTGAGAGGTAGAGAGAACTAAAGAGCATTAGACTTGGCTATTGAAGGCATTTGGAGAATGAACCCACAGATAGAAGACCTCTCTCTCTCTGTCTCTCTCCCCCTTCCTTTCCAAAGGACTCAATAAATCTTTAAATAGAAAACATAAACCTCTTTCTAGTTCTAGAAATTCTCAAATAACCTAAATTCCAAACTTGATAGGCTAAAGCTTTTCTTAGAGAATTCAAAACAGACTATGGCTCTAATTTTAGAACTTTGTATGATTATTTGTGTTGTACCACAGTACCTGGCATATGGTAAGAGACTAATTTTTTAAGTACAAGTGAGAAAATTAATCATTGATTTTCTTTTAAAGTTAATATATCCTGAGTAGCTAGGAAGGTTTTTATTATCTGTTTTCCCATTTTTGCATTTTTAAAAAGTTATAATCATTACTGACACTGGATTTAAAAGCATTAAATGAAAAATGTATATAAAAATTTTCTAAGTAGAAATGCTACATACAAATGTACCCCATCAATGTGTCTTGCTAAAATATGAAAAAGGTATTATGTTTATAGCTAGTGGACTCTATCGTCATTCAAGACTCAATAATTTATATAAGAATTCAGTAGAGCACTGAGTTTTTATTCTAACAAGAATAGCAACTTTCAGCATTTATATAAATCTGATTATTTGTATTTATGGATGTGCAAATATAAGATTAAAAATAAAATATTGATATAATTTAATTCCATCTAACCCCAGAAGTATAAACTATAAAATGCAAACAATTCAAAACAACCACCACTCCAAGTAAAAGCAGCAAGCAAAAACAAACATATTCTACCTCCACCTCCACCAGCATGACCACCACCTCACCAAGGATTTTTTTAGGGAGGAATTTAATAAAAAAGTGAAAATCAACTGGTAAGATTGGTTCTCTCCTTTTTAAGGCAAATAGCACTTATTTTCTATGGACTCAGGATTTTTTTAACCCCATCACTATTGGCATTTTGCTGGATAGTTCTTTGTTGTGTGGGGTTGCCTGTGTATTATAGGATGCTTAGTAGCATCCTTTGACTTTATCCACTGGAAGAATAACCACCCCAATATCACAATGTGACAATAAAAAAAAAAAGTCTCCATTTCCAAGTGTTCTCTGGGGGGTTGGGTGAGGAGAAACTTAAGAAACAAGACATTGAGGCACTTACATAAAAATTCCATTCCAACCACTGTCTACAGTAACACACTTGCCTATAATTATTACTCATCTTTTAAGGTCAGTTTTGTCCTTTAACCAAAATGAGACATTCTTCCCATCCCACCACTTTCTCTTGGAAGTTATGTTGTTTCTTTGACCCTTGTTCTCTCTGGTAGTTCAAATGCAGCTTTGTTTACCAAAGTCACATTTGGAAAGGCACCCATCTGTAACAAGAAGCCAGGTCTTTTGTTAATGCTTGCTATTTCAAAAGGTTTAGCTTGTCAAATCTTAAAACCTCACTGATACTGAAACTGCCCAATAGTGGATGTTAGTTTCATGCAGTCCAGTGAAATTGCTAACAAAGTAACACTGCTCTCTGGAAGACATGAACAATAAGCATTTTTACTTTCAGTATGTTTAATAAAATACATCATGTGAAATTGAGGCAGATACTTCAAGAGTTTCTCGGAAAAAAATGAGAATCAGGGGAAGCAAATGTTTCCTGAAACATCATGAAGATTTGTAGATGTTTCTCCTCCAAGAAGGCCTGCACTTTCTCTGCATTGCTGATTGGTTTCTACTTATGTGGAGAAGGAGCACATTGTAATTATTGAGGAAATGATATTAAATATATATCTAGGTTTTATGTGGCTTTATACCCATATAACCAGCTATGCCCTAGATAAACTCTCTCAAAAATCTTAGTGTCTAGGCCGGCGCCGTGGCTCAACAGGCTAATCCTCTGCCTTGCAGCTCTGGCACACCGGGTTCTAGTCCCGGTCGGGGCGCTGGATTCTGTCCTGGTTGCCCCTCTTCCAGGCCAGCTCTTTGCTGTGGCCAGGGAGTGCAGTGGAGGATGGCCCAAGTACTTGGGCCCTGATAAGCACCTGGCTCCTGCCTTCGGATCAGCGCGGTGCGCTGGCCGCAGCGCGCCGGCCACGCCGGCCATTGGAGGGTGAACCAACGGCACAAAGGAAGACCTTTCTCTCTGTCTCTCTCTCTCACTGTCCACTCTGCCTGTCAAAAAAAAAAAAAAAAAGTGTTCCAACTTACATATAAATTAAAAAAAAAAATCATCACTAAAAAAAAAAAAAAATCTTAGTGTCTAAAATTCAGCCTAGCCAAAGCTGAACTGATCAAGTATTCCTACAAAAATTATCCTCAATTATCTATCTCAATGAATGCATTTCTTATTTTTTTCTCTCATAAGATGGCAATCTCAGATTATATAGCCCCAAAGCATTTCTCATATCCATTGTCATCTTTCTATCACACCACCATAACTTTAGTCCATACTTTAAACTTGGTCTCTTTAACATTAAAAACAAAAATCAAGTGTCCCATTATGGGTTAAGTTTTATCACCCTTCCCTCAGAATTCATATGTGGAAGCCTTAATTCTAGTATCACAGAATACAGCTGTATTTGAAGACCTTTAAAGGAGTGATTAACTTAAATCAAGGTTGTCCAAGTGAACCTGTATTCCAATCAGACTTGTATCCTTCTAAGAAGAGATTAGGAAACCCAAAGGGACACCAATGATGTGTGTACACAAAGCAAAGACCATGTGAGGACAGTTGGTCGTCTGCAGGACAAGGTAAGAAGCCCTAGAAGAAATGAAATTTGCCAACATCTTGATCTTATGATTCCAACCTCAAGAACCATGAGAAATTTTTGCTTAAACCACCCAGTCTACGGTAGTTTGCTATGGTAGCCTTAGGAAACTGACATATATTCTAACCATTTTCTTTGACTCTAGCCTGTCTCCCTCTAGTTTGCCTTCCACACTATGCAATAGTGGATTTTTTTCCTTATAAACTTCAATCATGGTATTTCAAAATGCAAGCTTAAAAGCCGCCCAAAACTTTAAAGTTCGTAGAACAATAATGTCAAGTAAGTTTTGTCTTATATGCTAACATCAAGAGATTGGTAGTGATGCCAAAACATCCATGTTCAGAACTATTTGGAAACCACAGATGGACTTTAAAAGCAACCATTAATGACTTAATGATTGACATATGAGACATAGATATGGCTAAGAATGTGACTGCATACATACCTCGTGTTCAAACCCAAGAGATGAAGATAAACTGTTGCTTTAGTTTGGCACCAACATATGCCTTAGTTTGCCTCCAACATATGGACTTGTTAACATCTATCACTGTTCTCAAGATACCAGCTCTTGTTCACCACACTTGGAACATACTCATGGGGCTCTGGAATGTTATGTGGCTTATTGACTATCATTTGGCTTCATTTTTGCTTCTTGCCAGGAGTACCAATACCCCATATACATTCTTGACCTTTGGATATCTACCGTTTCTAAAATCAATCCATACGATTTTTAAAAACAAACTTTGGACTGTTTCCAATATTGAAAACAACTCACATCTTTGCTTCATCATGCTTAAGCTATTATAGCACCAGTGACATCCCTCTAAACAGTTTTCACACAACTGTGTCTACTACTAGGCAGCAAGCTCAAGATCACGGGTAATGTTTAATCATCACTTACCTCTATGTGTTCATTTAATGTATTTCAAATAGACACATCAAATAAAGAAGGCATGAGTCGATGAACATATAACTTTGGGCTAAGTGAGGGATAAAAGAATTCTGTGGGCCAGCACTGTGGCACAGCAGGTTAAAGCCCTGGCATCCCATATAAGCATTGGTTCAAGTCCTGGCTGCCCCACTTCTGATCCAGTTCCCTGCCATGGCCTGGGAAAGCAGTGGAAGATGGCCCAAGTCCTTGGGCCTCTGCACCCAAGCGGGAGACCCAGAAGAAGCTCCTGGTTCCTGACTTCAGATCAGCTCAGCTCTGGCCATTTTGGCCATCTGGGGAGTGAAGCAGCGGATGGAAGACCCACCTCTCTCTACCTGTCTGTAATTCCATTTTTCAAACAAATAAAAATAAATCCTTAAAAAAAGAATTCTGGTAAATATCTGCAGAGAAATATTTTAATGCCCATTTGAAGGGGTATTCGCACGAAATACAAAACGGTCACATTAATAAGTGGGCTTAATCCATAGGTAGGCTAACGGAAATTTCAAAGTTAGGGATGCCATCCCTTAGACCAATATTCTCAGACACACTCTCATTCTTTGAGCATAGCAAAATGGGAACTTCAGGACATCAACAGAAAGTGGCCAATCAGTATGTTTTTTTCCATCCTTGATTACAGTTTCTGCAGAAGGAGAATTGATTCTCACATTCAGGCAAGCCAGGAATCCCAGACTGACTTAGCTTACTTGACCCTGAGTGTGAACAAGAAAGGGGCTTGTCTGAAGCAGAGATTTCTGGGCATAACAACGAAGCTGCTTCAAAGGGGAGAGGGTTTTCTAAATCTTTTTATTACCTCCCCTGGGGCATGAACTGTAACATCCAGCCACAATATTATTACCTCATTTGGGGATCAGAAAAAATATCTTTGCAAAATGAGAATTTTCATAGAAATTTCATAAACATGACATATTCTTTTCTCCTGTTACATTATGTATAATTTATCTTCTTGGAAAGAGGCCCACACATCTCAGCAAAATTGCTTAATACCCAGCTTGTTATTTTCATATTCTTGAGGAAAATGAAAAGAGAGATTATTACATGGCGATGTTAAAAGACCTCCTGGGTATGCAAATCCTCTAATTTCTTCAAGTCTCTCCTCCTACATACAACTGGAAGCACCTACATAAATCAACAAGGACAATGCTTTGATATAAAAGTACAGTTTCCATTGCCTTCACTTTGATCTTCCCACCATTCAAGCAGCTGTAGTAGCTTTACACAGGCATTGCCTGCCAGGGGATGGCATACACCACCAAGGACCAAAAGCTCGCTTAATTTCTAAAACCTGGAGGTACCTGTATTAGATAAGTGAGAATTGGACTTCATTGAGAGAGATGGGGGAGCTAGTGGCTTCTCAGATTTCCAAATATGGTTTTATATATCAATAATCAAGCTTGGAAGACCCGATACATAGTTCACACCAACAGCCATAATGTAGAAAACATTACAAAACAAAGTACTTATCTCCTCCCACCCCAAAAGAAAATATAATGATCTCTCCTCATCCACAGTTTTGTTTTCTGGAGTTCAGTTACCCACCATCAAACATAGGCTAAAAATGATAAATGAAAAGTTCCAGAAATAAAAATTCATAATTTTTAAATAGCTTTTACTATAACATATTGTTATAACAGCTTTATGTTATTATTTATTATTGCTAATCTTACGTGCCTAATTTATAAATTAAACATCATAGGCATGCTGGGAAAACCCATAGTTTGTAGAGGGTTAGGAACCATCTGCAGTTTCTGGAATCTGCTGGGGATCTTGGAACATACTTCCTATGGATAAAGAGAGACTACTATAGGTGTTCAACCAATAGACAGGAAAAGAGTCTCCAGGGGGAGAACAAAATGAGAGTTACCTACCAACTATGTACCCTACTCTTAGACACATCTTTGTGAACAAAAGGTGACAAAGGAAGAAAGACATCCAGCTTGGGTTCAGGGAGATGCCAAGGCAAGGAAGTTAGTGCTGTTATTCCCAGGGCTGATTCCACCCAGGCAGACTCCATGCCTCACCATGTTCAGAGCACTGGGGAGAACCTGAGGCTCAGCAGCAGTTTAACAGGGACTGAGCAAAGCGTCCCAAAAGTTTAGCCTAGAGGGAAGTGCCACAAAGCCCCTCACATCCCAGAGGTAAACTGGACCCCAAGCCTCCTAAGAACTGATAATAGACTCTGAGGACCATAAACTAACAAAGCCTGGGACTGAGCTAGAGGCCAGAGTAAGAGCCTCAGCTGGAGTTCAGTTCAATCACACCATCCTGCCCTGGAAGCTATTAGGGTCAGGGACAACCCCAGAAGCAATCAGACACTGCTCTTTTGATGCACTCTGGGAAACCGATCAGGTGTTGAGAGAAAACAAGCTGGAATAGAGCGGCAAATTTTCAAATTAACTGAATATTTACATAAAAGAGGATTTTAAACCAAAGCTATCCATGTCCTCATTCCCTTAAAAGGAGTTTACCAATATTGGTGTATGTGTTAACTTATGACCAATTACACAATAATAAAGAAAACTGCCTTTGTGACACATCTGGGTTGATACTAAAAAATTTAAGCCACTATGATACAAAATCCTGTGTGCATATGGACAGCAAGAAAAGGATTTTACTGTCTGGAGCAATTTTCACCAGACATGTCCTAACAGATGGTCCTTTAGAATTGATGTACATTTGCAAGTGGGTGTTTAGCCTACAGTGAAGTCACCTGCCTCCCATATTACAGTATCTTCATTCCATTTCACACTCGGCATCCAGGCTCCAGCTTCCTGCTACAGCAGACCCTCAGAAGCAGTGGCGATGGCTCATATGATTAGGACTCTGCCACCCATATGGGAGACCTGGATTGAGTTCTCAGCTCTAAGTTTCAACCTGGCCCAGTCCAGGTCATTCCATATATTTGGACAGTGAACCAGAGGATGGGAGTTCCCTCTTGTTTTTCTGTGTGTCTCTCTGTCTCTCAAATTTAAGAAAAGAGAAAAAAAAATGTACAATCCACAAAGGCCACTGAAAGGAAGTTTCATGGATAATCTTAGTATTTTTATTCCTGAGGCTCTGATTTCCTGACTCAATGTAGACCTCAGTTTTGCTTCTACTATTTTCCTGCACACAAATGTATCTATTATTAGGGATGAAAATAATCCAAAAACCTAACCAAGAGTCATGATGTGTGCAGTGCTCTGAGTGCCGAGATAAACAGGAAAACATGAAACTGTTCAAGGATCTCAAAATTACCAGCAGCTACACACCACTACAATAAATAAAAGTTTTACACAAGAAAATACTACGTAGTAAGGATGTAAAGCATCAGGAGCCCTTTCAGTTGGCAAGAGTATAAATAGATACCACTCCAGAAATTTACACCAGATGAACTTATCCATACCATATGACCAAGAAATCCCACTCCTAGCTTTGTGCCCAACAGAAACATGTACACTTACCCTCCCTAACTGTGGATCCTGCAACTGCAGGTTCTGCATCTGAAAATCCAAACAACTATGGGTCTAAAATAACTGGGAAAAATACTGCATCTGTACTGAACATGTGCATTTTTCTTGCCATCATTGCTTAAATGATACAGTATAACAACCGTGTATATAACATTTATATCATATAACAAGTATTCTAGAGATTCTTAAGTAAACAGGAGCATTTGCACAGGTTATATGCAAATATAACAACATTGTGTGTAAGGCACTTGAGCATCTGCAGATTTTGGTAATTGCAGGGTTCCTGAAACCAGCCCAGGTGTTACCAAGACGTGAGTATATATATGCGAGTTTTTTTTTTTTTTTTTCAAATGAACCAAACAAGAATGCTCAAAAACATTCATGGAGGGATTAGGTTGCTGCTTGGGATGCCTATACCCTTATGGGGTTTGAGTCCCCACTCTACTTCTGATCCAGCTCCTGCTAATGCCCTCCCTGAGAAGCAGAAGCGGATGGCTCAAGTACTTTAGACCTGGCCACTTAAACAGTCAATCCACGTTGAGTTCCAGGCTCCTGGTTTTGGCCCGCCTCAACCCTGGCTGCTGCGAATACTTGAAGAGTGAACCACTCTCTCTCTCTTCTCTCTCCTCCTTTCTCTTTCTCCCTCCACCCCATCCTCTTCTCTGTCACTACACATTTCAAAGAAATATAAATAAATAAACTTTAAAAAACAAGAGTTCCTAAAACATCATTATTTGTAGAAGCCAAAACCTGCCTAAAATCATATTCAGGATGCATAAACTGCATAATCACACAAAAAACATACATAAGGAAAATGAATGACTTAAAATCAAAAGCATTATAGATGGATCTTAGAAACATGATGATGAGTGCAGGATGACAGTCTCAAAAAGAGTATACACAGAATGACATAATATTCACTAAGTATACAAAAGGCAAAGTGAGTCTACAAGACAGGAGAGTGGTTTCCCTTGGCAGGAAGTGGAGGCTGGGAGGAGGGATGAGACAGGCAGGTGGGTTGTTATTTCTTAATCTTAGGGCATTTGCACAGGTGTATGTTCACTTTGTGGAAATTCAGTTGTGTGTTCATGACATGAATACTTTTCTGTTTATACTATATACTGCCTTACATTGCACTGCATATATCCTTGAGTCATATAAGCATTTATTATGCTATTTTCTACCAAAAATTTTATTAAAAATTTCAAAAATATAAATTAATGCAAAATACAGTTTTTCATTTCTATCATTTACTAATGCAGAAACTGAGTTGCTTTTCCCTGAAATTTCCACAGCTTCTAACTAAAACTGTCAAAAGTTCTCTACAGCCAACCACATGAATATACAAAGGTTCTTGGAAGCAAAAATAGGTAAGAAATGTCAGAATACTCATATTGCACTTCCTTCCTTCCCCTTTTACTGACTAAAAAGAACTTTGAGCATCCCAAACTGAAATTTCCCCTTTCCGTCTACATGTTCTGAAATCACAATCTTAAAAAGCATCATTTGAGAGAGAGACAGGCGCACCAGCAGGTGCCATTTCTAATTCCTCACGGCTGCTGTCTGCATGCAGTGCTGAGGGATAAAAGCAGTGATGAGAGCATTCTTTCCACAATTTCATATTCATGGAATTTGTTGTTACTTAACTTTTCACAAATCATTAGGCTGAAGTACCTCTCCATTTTTCCCCCAAATATGTCATTTGACCTGGTACCTGGCTTAATATAGCCTCAGCTTTTGAATAGATTTCCTTACAAGTGGCAATCTCTAATAGGGTCATGTCGAGAGGCAACCCTACTGCATGCTACCTATTGCACGTTAACATGATGAGGGTAATTTCAAATGGCATTCAATCAAAAAATCTGAAAGTTTTATTAGTGAGGTTGGGGGATTTCTCATGTCAGATGAGGCTCACTGCAGCTCCACTCAGACAGTTACAACTAAGATTTCAGAGAAAAGAATTTTGTAAATTGTGCACATACTCAATAGACCACTCTGCCTTACAGACCAAAGATTTGGCTGTGTTTTTAGAATACTGAGTATACATTCCAAGTAAATAAAATAGACCACTGACATTTAATCATATGGATGACCTCTAAATGTATGAGAGAAACCACATGTTAAACTCTGTAAAGATTAAAACATGTCTTGGTGGAGAATCATACTACCCCTGGATTGCTATTGAAATTATGAAGGTACTTCAAAAACTTCATGGAAAACAGAATTAAAGATAGGGATATTTTGGTGCAAAATAAAATTTAAGTTTCTGTATAGTTTTTTCATAGCACATAGTTTCCATTAAATATGTGAATTTCTTTGTATGCACTCATTGATTTACAGCATACTAGCTTTTTGTCAGGACTGAACTGCTTGTACAAGGAATAAACCACAAAGAGTTTTGGGGGGCTGGGATGAAATTTCTTGCCTTTTCCAATCTTTTGGCACTTAAAAAATGGGTAAAATTCAGGTTCACTTGGAAAACATGAGGAAATCAGTAATCCAGATGCCACGGTGGGGGCAAAGGGCAATGATGACACTTATGTGCCTTACCTGAATAAAATGCAGCTTGACCAAGCACCTGTTATCATGTTCCAAGAAATTCATGGTCTGCGTGCTCCTTAAAAAAACAAGAAGGATATAAAATGAGAATAGGTCATTATGATGGCACTATGTTTTTACATATCAGAATTCTCTGAGAAGTGTGAATCAATATGGAGTAAATGGATTAAGATTGAAAGGCGTTAGTCTCTTCGTACCTTCACCACTCAAGTGACCCGACACTGAGTCTGGAGGAGAATCTTTGCTGGAACTCAGAACAACAATCCAAATATCCAGGGGGGATTTTGTCTACATTATCAATTTATTTAGAGAAAGAAGGAAAAGAGGATAGATTCCTACTAGTTCCTTGAATATTTTGCCAAATTTTTATTTTCCCTTCTCTTGTGAGCTAATCCATGCACAGCTAAGATGTAGCTCAACTCAGCTTGGAATTTTATTTCCCCAACATCCATAATTATTTGTTCTCCTTTTTTATTATGAAAGACATCAAATGGAATTGCTAAAAGTTTAGTAACTAGGAGCCGGTGCTGTGCCATAGCAGGTAAAGCCACTGCCTGCAATGCCAGCATCCCATATGGGCACTGGTTCAAGTCCCATTCAGCTCTCTGCTATGACATGAGAAAGTAGTAGAAGATGGCCCAAGTCCTTGGGCCCCAGAGCCCACATGGTAGACCTTGAGGAGGCTCCTGGCTATGGATCAGCACAGCTCTGGCCGTTGCGGCCAATTGGGGAGTGAACCAGCAGATGGAAGACCCTTCTCTCTCTCTCCTTCTCTATCTGTGCAACTCTGACTTTCAAGTAAATAAATAAATCTTTAAAAAAAAAGTTGAGTAACTAGGGGAAGAAGAGGAGAGAGTTCCTCCTATTTCCAATTACAAGCAAAAACACTTATCATTTGGGTACATGCCTTTCCAAACTTATTTCATACGCACATATAATTTTATTTTATAATAAGTATATAAATTGTTATAAATCACTTAGAAATATGGGGCCAGGGCTGTGGTGTAGCAGGTAAAGCCACCACCTGTGGTGCTGGCATCCTATATGGACACGATTTGAGTCCCAGCTTCTCCATTTTCAATGCAGCTCCCTGCTAATGCACCCTGGAAAGTAGTGGAAGATGGCCCAAATATTTGCACCTCTGTATCCCAGTGGAAGACCCAGAAGACACCCCTGGCCTCTGGCTTTGGCCTGGCCCAGCTCCACCCATTGCAGTCATTTGGGGAGTGAACCAGTGGGTAGAAGATTCTCTCTCTCTACCTTGCAAATCTTTAAAAAAAAAAAAAAGTATACTTAAGGATACTTCAAAACTACAGAATAATTTGGAAGCTTAACAGTGAAACCACAACAATGGTCTCTAAATTTTGTTGTCTTGGTATTACAATATACTGGACCTCGTATTTTTTAATAAGCCTATCATCATTGGACATCATTCCTCGGTACAAAATATCTCCATGGACTTTTCACCTGAGTTGAGATTCAACAAACAGGTAGATGTTTAAACAGAGCACTAAAAAAGCAACACTCAAAAGCAGATTTAGACAGCCCTTTCCTCAAATCCACCCATTTAAAAACACTCAATTTTCTTTCCCAGAGGATTTATCAATTCTTGATATCTGAACATGTATGATTCCAAGATGCTTGTGTTGCTGATCCTAATTTCTTTCATTTTTCCTCCGCCCTGCCACCCACCATAAAATAAAAAATCACACACAAACAAAAACTGATAATGTGACAGGGAAGGGAAAATGGAACAGGGAGGCTATGGCAAATGATTAGTATTAAGAGATTATAGCCTAGAATGTATTCAGCCTTGGAAAAATCTTCCTTTATGTTCATGAGTAAAATTACACTCATTTCACCAGGTCTTATGTTGAGGGGAAGGGAGTACATACCCTCAAATAACTGGACCGAATCAGCCACTCATTTTCTAGCTTGTATTTTTTTAATTGAAAATTATTAGTAGTATCACTTGATTTACTTTTACTGCTCATAATCAACATCATGAAAGAGCTCAGATTTGAACAGTTAATGGAAATAATTAGAGAATGACTTCAGATTTTTTGAGTTGCTTGCACCCTATTAAGCAGTGATATTATGAAATATTAGACTCTGTCAGTGTTGTTTGTTTAATAGACCATGCCTCTATTTTATTTTACTATCTGTGCAGAACATTTTGACTTTCAGAAAGAAGAGATTTTCACAAATGCTATTAAGAATGCTTTGAAGGGAGAGTTCATTTGGAGTTGCTAAACCGAAAGTTTGGCTTGGAAAGTGAGCTAAATATGCCTTGAAGCAATTAAAATAAGTACCACCATTTCTCCAAGTGTGGTAATCATCTGGAAGAAAAATCCCTTAATAAGATGAATTTTAAATAATTAAGTCAGTTTTTGATGGAAATAAAGGAAATTTGCTCATGATCAAAATATCATTTTTTTCACAATATTTCATTAGTTACATAATTCTAAATCCCAGCCTCAATTTTAACATTACATGAAACTTCATGAGGATGGTGAAAAATGGAATGAATAGATAACTGTTTTGATGCAAAACTTGAAGTCCATACATAAGAGCATAATCTTTGCTAAGGTTGTTTCTGTTGTATAAAGGGATTTTGAGCTCTGGGATATGTAGGATACAGTATTTGTTAAAACGGTGGCCTTGTGATGGACAGACATCATGTGATTTTTCAAGATTTTCAAAGGATTACCTAGAGGAAAAGATTATGCCACCTCTTGGTGGTGTGGTGGGGGTAGTCTATCAGCCATTAAGCCCTGGGCATTGGTGTTCTCCTTTCTAAGCATCCATCCTAATATTCCACCTAGGGTGTAACAAATTTCACAACTGTTCCTCAAGTGACTTGTTTTCAAAGGACAGACACATGCTGAGAAATACCCATTCATTACTTTCATTTTACATAATGCCTGTTGCAGTGTAAAGGCTGTGTGAAAGCTTGAAGCACCTAGACATTTCCTCATTCTGTGTCTTCACCTAGTCCTGTAAAGCCAAGAAACACATATCACAGTTGACATGATGAAATCTTAAGGTCAACTGACTTTTACCAGATCTCAGCAAAACCACGGCAGCAGGGAGCTTGCTTCAGACCTGAATTCTCTTCTGCCAATCCCATGCTACCATCAAGGGCCTGTGGTAAAATCGTAGGTTACTTCAGTGGTGGACTGCAAATCTCCTTATCTACTGGCCAGTGATGCCCAACATGTTTACCCTACTTTCACGTAGAGGATTAAAGAGAATTGACCCTGCTTTTATGCTATATTGTATAATTCTTTTTTTCATATTCCACTGAATCTCCAAAACAACCCTATGAGGCAGAAACTCTGATCCCCATCTTATAAGTGAACTAACCAAAGCTGAAGGGTAGAGCTATCTAATGTGATAAAAATTACTAAGCAAGGAGTCAGATAATGATATGCCTAATTACAAAATCTGTGCTGCTTCATTAGGCTTTGGAAGAAGTTCAATTACCCTGCCTTTCCTGAGGAAGGAAAGGATCTAAAGGGAGATCCCATATAATACAAAACTTTCCCACCAAGGTGGTCCTGCATTTGTTTTCATGCCCTGGGTTTTAGGACACATCCATTTGCATTAGGAAAAAAGGTCTCTGTAGGTTGGCGTTGGGAATCTGGGTGTTTTACTTACAGAACTTGAATTCTTCCTCTTCTAAATGTTCTAAATAATTAGTAAGAATATTGAAATGTGGTATCATTTTGTTATTCTGTTTGGGACTTTCCTGATGGCATATCCATCATCTATTCTTTTCAGGCTTCCTAATGGAAGGCCAGTTTTCTTCAGTTCTGCATATTTTCTTAGCACTGCCTCAGAAGGAGGTATGGACTTACCCCATTAAAGGAGTGGTCACAATTGGTCTAAGAATAATTAGGCCCTTTGTGATGACTGGTTAAGGAATGTTCAGGGAATATCAATAAGGCTACCTCATGAGGTAGCCTAGATGGTCAACCATCCTCCTTTCAAGCTCACTTTCATCTGGATCCTTTTCTTTCCTTATTACTAAATTATTTACCTTGAGCTCCAAATCAACCTTGTCATTTGGACCATAATTTTGGCCACTACCCTCTGACACCCCTGAACCTCAGAAGTTGGGCAAGCCAGTAGCAGCACTACAAACATTATGTAATCATTCTCGTAATTTCCATTTGATTATCCTAACAGTCCGGTGAGATTAGTAGTATTAATATTTCCATATTCTAGATGATGATTCTGAAACTTGGAATAGTTGAGCAATAGTCCCAAAACAACTAATCCAGAGAAGGGCAGAAAAGGTAAAAGATCTAGTCTTCTTGACAACAACCATGTTCTTCTTAATAGCTTAGAAGAGAACCAACAGAAGAGGCAAGCAACAGACGCTAATCTTGTGTTCCCATCCTCTTGATTTTGTGAAATCTGGCTGGTTAAAATCTAGTGGTTCAGATGCCTGCATCCAACAGAGGACCCACAGAAAAACACTCCAAGAACTGGTCTTCACAAAACAAGCTACCTCCCATAGGAACACAGCACTGAGGCGATGCCTGCTTCCTCAGTGGGCAGCTGACAGCCCATGAGAGACAGACTCTAGAGTGCAAACTTTTGGCCCTATGTCTAATTTGTGTTGCTGCCTATATTCCAGAGCTCTCTGTGGAGTCAGATGGAGGCCAGCCTCCAAATGAACTCACATCTTTGACTCCCTTCTTTACCCATGTGGTCATGCTGTCTCACTTCCTTCTGGGTTTCCTTTAGTTGCTGCCCTCCTAAACCAGTTGCCCAAGGAACTCTGTCCCAGGATCTGCTGTAAGGCAAGAATGAGCTCTGCCTTCAGGGTCCCTGGGATTATACCTAAGTTCCACTACTAATCAATTGTCTGATCTCGGAAAAAATTTAAAACTGCTCTCAACATCAGTTTCTCTGAAATACAAATAGTAGGATCCACCTTAGAGGATTATTGAAAATCTAATCTTTGGTGATTAATAGAAAAAGTTTCCCTAAGTGTCCGGTGCTTATTATGATGATTGTCATTATGTTATTTTAATTTTTATGATTTTAAAAGATGTTATTTATTTATTTGAGAGACAGAGTTACAGACAGTGTAACTGGTTCACCCCCCAAATGGTGGCAAAGGCTGGAGCAGAGCTGAGCCAAAGTCAGGAGCCATGAGCTTCTTCCAGGTCTCCCATGCGAGTGCAGGGGCCCAAGCACTTGGGCCATCCTCTTCTGCTTTCCCAGGCCACAGCAGAAAGCTGGATCAGAAGAGTAGCAGCTGGGACTAGAACCGGCACCCATATGGGATGCCGGCACCGCAGGCAGATTAACATATTGCACCACAGCATGGGCCCCGATTATCATTATTTTAATTCCCACTTTATCTACAACTGATGCTAGTCCTCTGGAGACAGAACTTCCCTAGTCCTACTCAACCATGCTGCTGCTACTGAGAAAAACACACAAAATAGCAACCTCTGCAGAGAGGACAGCTACGGGACTACAATAAACGAGGTTAAACAGAATTATACACCTTAAGCAACATTTGCTCTAGTGGTTAAGATACCCATGTCTCACATCATCTTAGTGTCTGGCTTTGATAGTCAGCTCCTCTTCTGACTCCAGCTTCCTGTCAATGCAGACCCCAGGAGGCAGAGATGATGGCTCAAGCAATTAAATTGCTGTGCATCATGTGGGAGGTCTGGATTGAGTTCACAGATCTCAACTTCAGCTCTAGCCAGGGTCTGTTGCAAACATTTGGGGGTGAACCAGTGGATAGGGGTTCATTCATGTTTTTTTTTCTCTCTCTCCCCTTACCTCTCTCTGCCTCTCAAATAAACAATTAATAATTTAAAAATAAATACTTGCACTTCCCTATTCTCATTCCGATCAATTTGGTAGACATTGAGATAATGTCATGTGTGGGAACTGTGGTAGGTTCTAGACATCCAAGAAAAGAACCTATTTCATTCTCTGCAAATAGGCTCTGCCAGGTAGGGACAGGGAGGGCTTTCATTTTGTGATGCAATGGTAATCCCCTCAAGTGTTGGATACTTGACAGTATAAATGCCGGTTAAGTCATAATACATTTGAAAGTCTCAGAAATTTTCTAGGAGAGGAAATAAACAGGCTTGGGGATAAATCTAGTTGTAATATAATTTAGTTACATAAGCTTTTAATGGATTATATTTTTATAAGTACTAATACTTGCAAAATTTTTGCTTTTAGCAAATTAGATATCATTTGAACACACTGGCTGATGCCTAATAAGAATTAAAATTATATTTTGCTTGTTATATAAGTAAATATCTTGTTACATGCCTGTTTAATGCTTGCAAAACCCATTCCAACCAATCTCTTTAGAATGAGAGTCTAATTACACATTTATCATTAAAATTACAGTGAGCTAATTGCCTTGGAGATATCTTTATCTCTCTTGCAGCTTGCTTAATCCTAATGCATGTTTTCAATAATCATTTGTTATTTAATTAACTAATTAACAAACAATACCTGTCCTATGGAAAATCCTAAATTAAACACTTGAGGCTCTTTAATTGAATGCTCAATAACCCAATATAGCCCTTAATATTAGACCTTTTAAATATTGCAAAGATTCTATTGAATCTCTTATTAGTTTGTTCCTGTTATCTTTGGGGCTTAATTGGCAGGGAAAAAAATGCAATTGATAATACACAAGGGGTAGCCAGCACAGCAAGGCTCTGATGAAACAGAAAATAACTATTAATGGCTGCTGAGCAACAAAGCTGTCCAGCCATGCCGGCCAGCAACAAAGGCAGGCCACTCATTTAGAATACCAATGCCCTTGCCCCATGAAATTAAAAAGCACAGTTTGGAAGATAAGCACAAATAGGCTCCCAAATCAACAGTTCCCGAATCAAAGCAGACACCTCTGATGTCTTGTCTCCCATGGTGTCCTGTGCTGCTTTGAACCTACCCAAAGGCAGTGTTTCTGCCTATGGGTATAGTATTTGTAGAGGGACTCAAGAGAATTCCTTTGAACCACATATCCTCAAATTGTTTTCCAAATCTCCAATCTATTCCCCTCCAATCCAACTTTGAAAATGCTACTAGAAAGAACTTTCTCAAACACAAACCTAATTATTCACTTTCTCTTAATGATTTCCCATTGCTTCCTGAGGTCTGCTCTCTAACCTCTGTATTTACTGTTCTCTGAATTCTAATCTCTGGCTTCCTAGTGATTTCTTGACATCGCCAGCTAGCTCTCCTTGTACTTTTGCTCTATTAGTGATCTTAAATTTTCATGCTAACCTACCTTGTGTACTGCTTGCTACTCTGATTGTTCTACTCATGCTTCACAGGTGCATTCTTCAAAGAACTACCCTCTGTGATACAATGTATGCTGAATTGTATTGTCAGTGTATGGTCAATGTCTGTATATTTATCTCACAACTTAGACTATGGACATCAGAGCTGAATAGATAAAAGCACAAATTACAGGGTCTGGGAAATACAGCTTTTAAATTCCTGCTTTACCACTTACAAGTGTGTAAATGTAAAAAGCAAAACAGTTAATTTCTCTTATCCTCAGTTTTTACATCTGTAAAATAAGCAGAATACTTTGTTCAGTAGATTATTATGACTTAAATAGCATAACATATATAGAATACCAAAACAATGCCTGACATACAGAAAACTCTAAATCATTGTGAGTTCACTTTATTCTACTTATTGAGCTTACTACAGTTTATAGCATGTGGTATGCATATATACTCAATGTAGCTAAATGCCTGGGTACATGAATGACTACATGAATAAGCAGCCATACAGATGACTTGAAGCAGAAAAAGACTTTGGAGTAATATAGAATGTTTTATAAACTCCTATGTCTGAAATTACATCCTTCAGAGAAGGGATCTGAATGTTTCCCTGCGGCCCTAGGTGGAGATCTGTGATCATAAAGTAAATCAACAGAGAAAGAGAGTTTGGCTCACCATAAAATTTTCTAAAACTTGAAACACAGTTAACCTTAAATGGGCTTTATGGGTTTCTTTTATTTCATGGGTTCAAGCAGAGACAGAATAAAATTGTTGGGGTGCCACACAGTTTTAGGACATGACACCAAATTCTCCTGTCTCTATACATCTGATACTCTATTTAAAGTTCCTGGATACCCTACAAGCTTTATAATAGTGCATGTGATCACTATTTTATTGGATATAACATTTATTCATTTATTTCTTACACTTTTCAATATTTAAATGTAGTAAAACACTGCTAAGTCTCTAATGGACTTTTGCCTAAGTTTGCTCAGTGGTTCATTTCCATGAGTAATAGCTACTATGGCTCTAAAGTTCTAAATCCCTTGTATCACCTGCAGATAAGAGGTTTCTGAGCTACTTGATTTTGCAAATCAAGAGCCAGAAAGTGTGCATAATAAGGTACTGACTTTGTGAATATCTTTTCCCTTGCAAAATATTCTCCATGTTTGTTTTCAAGTTTTGATGTTGCAGTTTCCATTATTGGATTTTTTTTTCTTCCAGGAAATGAAACTTGAAATCTTCCACAGTTGGACAGCAACAATTTGATGGAACTGTTCTATGTTTATGCCAAATCACTGGCTAGTAGCTTCAAAAAGATTATCAATTGGAAATTTCATACTTGGAAAGCAATGTGCATGGTAAAAATGAAAATCATCTACTCCACTATGAAAGCTTTAGGGTAGATGAGTTCTGAGAAGGGTTTATGAAGGGCTTCTTCCAGAAATTATCATGTCCTAGCATGACTTCACTACTTTGCATTTAGTATCACCCTCTGCAAGATAAATGCTAAAGTCATCATCTCCCTAAAAGAAAGATATATCCTTTCCCTCTTTCCCTCCCTCCCAATAGCTCTGGACTCATTTATAAAAACCAAAGCACCATAGATAGCCTGAACTTACTACAAATTAATATTATACTCCAAAGTTCGCTATAGCTATTCACAATTTACCTGTCAGATATTGTGAAAGACATCATTATAATTCTAGTCAAATAATTTTCCTTCGCTTGTGTTTAGAATGATTTCTCCTAGTTTCAATAATGTTTTCACTAAATCACATAGGGCAAGAAATAATAATAGGATATCATTTAATTGAATATGTCACCATGACAGGAGGTACAAAACTCCATTTTAAGCATGACAGTTGCTTGCTGGCTGGCTACCACGATGGATTGATTGCCCTCATTATGTTTATAGTCTGCCTTTCCTTTTGCCTGTACCACCCTCTCTGGAACCCTAGCTCAACTGAGTTGTTGAAATCACTCATTTCAAATTAGTCGTGAACTTGATATGGCTCAGCATCACAGCCCTTGAATTGTTGGTACTATTTCAAATGCCAAGAGACTGGACAGAATTCTGAACACTTACACTGAAAGCTATTTTTAAAATAATTTAGTATAAGTATCACAGCCTATTCACCAAGGTAGCAATTAAGTCATCATCACTACTGGCCCCACAAAAAGTGTCTGGGGGTGTTTTAATCACCCAGACCTTCTAAACTGCTTTCCTGCACAATCTGACATCAAAGTCAGAAATCATACAGTGAAAACTAGTAGCAAGAAAAGAGAGAAAAGGTTATTAAATAAAATCTGTATTCCACTAATATTAACCCTGCAGAAAATGACCAGGCAGGCCATGTTTCGGGTACCTGTATAATTATCATTGCTAAAGACATTTGTCCAATCAAATGTATTTTTCCCATTCAACTGGAAAAATACACTAACTTGTACTTCAGAGACATCTCATTTTTCAGGACAGCTCAGCTGGGAAGATCTTTCCTCCCCTATTTAAAAAAATGCTTAATTTGCTTATGAGCAATATTTATACACACAGCCTTTTAGAGTTGTCACATTTCCCATCTTCCAGTTCTCTGCCCCTCCTCCTCTTGCATGGATATATCTGTCCTATTATATAACAAACTTTCCCTGGAAAACCTGCTTATTATCCTGGCAGGTGTTTTGCTCTGTTTTTATTCCATGGCTGTAGCTCTCCAGTTTTTAAGCTCTGTGGCTTGCCAGCACAGAGAGCAAGAAACATCAGCTGAGGAGGGGAACTTGGTCCTCATGCTTGGGTAACCTGCAGACAGAGCTCCAACTCAGGCCTGACATTTACAAACACACAACTCCCTTACAGAGCTGGTGTAGGTCAGAGGAGGGCTGGGCACTGGTTCCAGGGTGTTTAGAGGAGTTAAAGACTTGCATTTTACCACTGAGAAGGTTAAACAAACCCACGTTATTTGAGAACACTTCTAAGAACAGCAGCTTTGACTTGGCTGGACACCAACCATTTGTCTGGAATCATTCTGTTTGATCCTATTTTATCCTTTAGTCCTTATTACAACCTTGTAAAGTCCATACTGTTACTCCGACTTTTTTTCAGAATGGAAAACTGAGACTCAGGGACAAAACCTCATACTCCCAGGTATACTCCAATGCAAGAACTGACATCTAATCTACAAATCCCAAAGTCAGGACTTCCCAAAATTTGATGAGTATTTGAATCACCCAAAATCTTAAAGAAATGAAGACTTTGAGGGTCTACAGAGGGACCTGAGATCCTGCATTTCTAACAAACTCTCAGGTGATTTCTTGCTGCTGGTCCCTAACCCACAGTCTGCTTACCAAGGCTGTGGGTTATCTTTTTCAATGAAGAGAAACCTTAGGTGATGAACACAAGAAGACCTATGCAAGGATGCTATGCATTAATCTTACGGGCACACACACACATAACATCTTATTTGAAGCCAAATAAGGTTTGGGCCAGCTGTGCTGAGACTCACGCCAGCCTCTGTTCCAGTGGGCTTTCTGCTCTCTGCCAGCAAGTTCCTTGGCAGAAGTAGGTAATGCACATCTTTCTGGCCACAATTTGAAGGCTTTTTCCCCCTCTGTATTTTTGTCGCAATGAATGCCTCACAAGTACCTTTTCTGCCTACAGATGACTCAATCCCATAAAGCAGTGATAGCAGAGAAAGTGCTGTCCTTGAATTCAAAAGTCCAAGTGTCTTTCCCACTTCTGGCATTTTCTAACTGCGTGCTCTTTGTGATCACTAAACCCCTCTGGACTCAGTTTCTTTGTGTGTGAAGTGGAAGTGACAAACCTTTTTTCATTCAGTGGTGGGTCTGTAGACACTTTTTATGTAGTTAAAAATAATTATTTAATTGTAAAAAGGGGACCATTGCAACACAACCGTTTGTAGAAAGGTCAGCAGTATCTGCTAAAGCTAAACATGTGTCCCAAGCACTATGCCCTTGTGTATGTCCTCAAGAAAAATGAGGGCACATCATATGCAGAACCCTCAGAGATGCTTCATTCAAAAGATGGAAATATCCCAAAGTTTGCCAGTATCTGAATGAATAAATGCACATAAAAAGTACTACTTAGGCCAGTGCCGTGGCTCACTTGGCTAATCCTCTGCCTGTGGCACCAGCACCTCAGGGTTTTAGTCCCCGTTGAGGTGCGAGATTCTGTCCCAGTTGCTCCTCTTGCAGTCCAGCTCTCTACTGTGGCCCGGGAAGGCAGTGGAGGATGGCCCAGGTCCTTGGGCCCTGCACCCGCATGGGAGACCAGGAGGAAGCACCTGGCTCCTAGCTTCAGATCGGTGCAGCGCACTGGCCATAGCAGCCATTTGGGGGGTGAGCCAATGGAAGGAAGACCTTCCTCTCTGTCTCTCTCTCTCACTGTCTAACTCTGCCTGTCAAAAAAAAAAAAAAAATACTACTTAGTGGTAAGATACATTACTGCTAATTGAAATAATTTAGATGAATTTCATGCACACATGTTGAGCAAAAAAAAGTCTGGCTAAAAAATACATGCTAAATAGTTCCATTTGTACAAAGCTGAAGAACTTTCGAGACTAACTTATGTTGACAGAAGTCACAATAGTGGTTATCTCTGAGTTGGGTAAGGTGAGTACTGATTTAGAAGGACATGAACGAACATTCTGGAGTGTTAGAAATACTCTCCATACTGAACCGCATGGTGACTATAAGGATGCATTCAGGCGTAAAGTTAACCATTGTACCTTTGTGATTTGTACATGTCAGTGGTGTACGAAGGACAAGGCCCAGACCCAAGCAATGCAGGTGCCTTGTCTGTAGAGAATTCACAATAGCAACAGGAGCCCAAACTCAGATCCTTTTATTAATCACTATATTCTTGTAATTTAAACAATGTCAGGGATAAGACTGCTCCCTCTGGTATGCTTTGGGCATGGCACTGGGGCACTCTAGATGTACAATTCTAACAACATAAGTGAAAAGGCAGCTATGTATGGGGACTAAAGAGAAAAGGATCAGGAGCTGAGGATTATACTTTCTCTAACTGTGTGCTTGTGAAGTACTTCTAAGAAAGAGAATAAATAAAATAATGCCAACCAAGAGATTTATGACCGTTGGAAGACGATCTGTATGCTTTATATATAATCGAGTGTTTTTAGATTTCTAAAAACCAGGAGATTCAGGCTACACTGGCACTTTATAAATGTTTCCTCTACCATTTTCTGGGGGTTTTGTTTGCTTTTATTATTTTTTAGAATTACATACATAATGAGCACAGTTGGGAAGGAAAGCATCAGGCAAAAGTCTATCTGAATAGTCCATTTCATTTGCATTTGAGATCTCATTTTAGTGATAAATCATAGATCCTCATGCCCAGATTCTTTATCCTTGCTGTATTAACATTTCCCATAGATGGTATGGGGACACAAAATAAAAAGGCAAATTGCTGGGTAGGGGTGGTGGATTGATTTCTGGGGTGCTATTGACATGCTAATGATGAAATATGTTACTTAATAAGTCTTTATTAGGAGCATGCGTTAACTCATACCTTGCAAGAACTATATGAGGCAGAGACCATTATTATACCCATTTTACAGCTGAGGAAACTGTTGAGACAGAGAGGTAAAGTTACAGTCACTTTCCCAAGGCCACATACCAAATGAGTGCTACAGGCAAGCTGTAAACTCAGTTGGCCTGACTCCATAAATCTCTCCTGCTTCACCACTGGCTGCTTCCCATGTCTTCAGGCAGAGGAAACAAAACCTGAACAGTTCTTAAACTACTTTGTGGCCTCTATTCAAGTTCAATGATCAACTCTAGCTAGGCATCCTACCCCAGGATGGCACTGTGGCACTGTGTAGCAGCAGGAAGGAGGTAACTGACCTCTTGCTCTCTGGATATGATCAGTGGAAAGTTCTGATTATGGGTACTCAACCATCTTGTTCTTGCAAAACATTAAAGATTCTGTCAGTAGATGTGAAAAGATTCACTTGTACATAGTTATCCTTCAGGATGGCCACTCACTTCCCAAAAGGGCGGTCAGCCACCCAGGAGACAGTTTATTAAGGAAAGCCAGACTGTAGGAGTGGGAAGGTGCAGAGACTTGGATGAGAATGTTGGGTTCCAACCTGAGCTTCTCTACTTACTACCTATATAATCTCACTGAAATAACCTAACCATCCTGCTCCTCAGTTTCCACATCTACAAAACATTTAATTACGGCAGTTTTCTCATGGGGGTATTGGAAAGAATTAATCCTTTTAAGTGTTTTGATAAACGTTATATATGGTAAGCAATCTTTTTAAAAAGATTTACTTATCTATTTTGAAAGTCAGAGTTGCAGAGAAAGACACATACACACACATGCACAAAACTATCTTGCATCTGCTGGTTCATTTCCCAGTTGGCTACAACTCGCAGTGCTGGGACAGGCTAAAGACAGGAGCCAGGAGCTTCATCTAGGCCTCCCATGTGGGTGGCAGGGGCCCAAACACCTGGACCATCCTCTGCTGCTTTCCCCAGGCCACTAGCAGGGTGCTTGATCAGAAACACAGCAGCCAGGATATGAACCGGCACCCATATGGGATGCCAGGATCACAAGTGGCCTTACTTGCTTACTTACACCACTATGCCAGCCCTAGCAATCTAAAAAAGTAAATGTTGTGCTATACACGCCATCTTCTTTGGGATTAACATAATGTGATGCTATTCATCTTTTTATTATTTTCAACAAATGATACCTCACTCTGCAGAATCTACATAATCCAATGATAATCTATGCAACTCAACATTTTCACCTGACAGAACCGACACCATAGTCATGATATTAAAACACAGTGGGAAAATCATGCTATATATTTCTCAAAATTTCATAGCTGCCAGTGAAAGATGACCCACAGGTCTACAATGGAGCATTTGGGGGGATATATTTTGGTGAGAGGTCTCACTGGAGCTCTCCCATCTCCCCTCCCCGTGTGCGGATGGAGTGCATAAGTGCTCATTGATTTTTAATTTTAGCTCTTTCTCGTGACCCCCCCCCATCTAGTTACCTCCACACCATTTCTATCGTACTACAGCCACACATCTTCACATCTAGAGGCTTTCCTAGTCTCTCTCCCTTAATTTTTCCCAAACATCCAGTTGAGCACCTGAATTTACCCTGGGGTTGTCTTGTATTTGCACACGCCTTGTCTCCTGTATTTTTGGTTCAGTCCTTTTCTTGTTCTTTTCCACCTGCTCTCTGTGCCAGCAGTATCCCTTCACACCCCTTGATACCATTATCTATGCCTTTTAAAAATATGTCATGATATGGTGCCTGTTAATACATGAACCTTGGTTATACAGTGGATGATGGCACAGCTTCAATCTCATGCGAGACCTCTGGCAACTTGTTGACATCTTCCTCACTAACTGATAAAGATCCTCAGGATGCCCAAACCACAGGCAGATGTTCACTGAGCATGGGCACCTGCCATGGCTCTGCACATACTCTTTCCTCTGCAAGGAATCCCCGGTCAATGCCTACTCATTCTTCTGGGGTAGCGTCAAGGCAGCATTCCCCAACCACTGCGGCAGAATTCTGACTCCCGCTACATTCCCACAGTGCCCCTGGGGATATTATTCCCCTATCCAAGTGTTTCACAATTATTTGGGAGTAAGAAGAATCAGCATTCTGAACATTTTGGTGTTCCCTATCCTTGCTGGCAGCACATCCAAGGAAGTATAAATGACTATGCAATAGTTGTAAGCTGTGGGAGAATTAACTATGTTGAAGATTGACATGTACCCAACTCCTAGGGCTTGTGCCCTCTGAAGTTAGGGGCCAATTTTGGATATAGGCACACACGTACCTCATCTTCCAGCTTCCCATGGAACACATGAGCCACACAACTGAAAACGCCTCCCTGTTCTTCTTCTTCTTCTTCTTCTTTTTTTTTTTTTTTGACAAGTAGAGTTATAGACAGTGAGAGAGACAGAGAGAAAGGTCTCCCTTCTGTTGATTCACTCCCCAAATGGCCACTACAGCCAGCGCTTCACCCATCCGAAGCCAGGAGCTAGGTGCTTCTTCCTGGTCTCCCATGCGGGTGCAGGCGCCCAAGCACTTGGGCCATCCCCCACTGCTCTCCCGGGCCACAGCAGAGAGCTGGACTGGAAGAAGAGCAACCAGGACTAGAACCCGGCGCCCATATGGGATGCTGGTGCTGCAGGCGGAGGATTAACCAAGTGAGCCACGGTGCCGGCCCCATCTCCCTGTTCTTCACATGGAGTTCCTAGCCTGAGAAAATGGTGCAATGGACAAGGAGACCCCAGAAGGCAGAATGGAGCATCTTCCACACTAACATTCTATGTATGAAGCAGGTGTCTTCAGAGAAATGAGCAATGAGTGATCTGGTCCTCTCTCAACAAGCAGGCATCCATAAGTGGTACAAGTAACATAAGCTCCCACTGGCCACGCACAGAGCAAACAGAAGGACCAGGACATCCCAAGCACGCAATTAGGTCTTGTTTGTTTGTATATGGGGGGAAATACCATATTAAATAAAAGGCCTCTGCCCCCCCCCCCCAAAAATCTAACTATAGGATTCTCTTAAACCATAAGCTGCTACCATAAACATACATTAAATATGGTATTCTGGTTGTGTGGTATTATTCCAGGCACAGCTGAATGACAAGTTTAAAAAGAGAATTAGGTGGCTGGTGCAGTGGTGCAGCACATTAAGCCACTGCTTGCAATGCCAGTATCCTGTGACCAAGTGCCAGGAGCTCCAGCTGCTCCACTTCTGATCCAACTCTCTGCCAATGCTCCTGGGAAGTCAGATGATGGCGGCACAATGGATGGAAGATCAAGTGTCTGCTCTGTCTCAGATTTTCCCTCTGTCTTTCAAATAAATAAAGAAACCTTCAAAAAGAGAGAAATAAGGTCCAGACAGAGGAGGAGGAGGAGAAATCCTGTTTTACTTCCTTTAGTATAGCTCCTGTACACGAGTTACGTGTTTCCCCCCATCTTCCTGCAATCCTTTTCTCTTCCATTTGGCCTTGTTTTTCCCAAAAATGATATAACAACGGGAATAACTCACGTGTTAGCTGCTAATGCAGCTTTGCAGGAAAGGGAAGCTTATCACCCTAAACACAAATTTCAGTCCGAAAACTCCATGCTACAATAAACCAAAGCCTACACAGCTACGTGAACAAGAAGGAACGAGTGCACAGGAATCCCAGGCATGGGGACGACTTTCTTCCTGCCCGTCAGGAAATAGTACAGAAAGGAGGGAGAGGTCACAGGGGCTGCCTCAGCTCCGCCGTCACACACTCAGTCAAAGGGAAGGTGGAAAGCTCTGGTACCCACGTGAGTTTTGCCTAGGCTGCCTTGACACATGCGCAGAAAGCTCAGGCAGCCAGATGGGTCATTCCCAGGAGCAACACACCCTCCTGTGGCTTGGCCTCTGCTCACCCTGGCATTCCCTTTGCCTCATTCCCGCACAGCGCCTTCTGACCCGAAACCCCCTGATCCCCAAAGAACAGCCAATGGCCCTGACATTAGATCTTTGCAGCAGCTGTCCTGGGAGCACGCCTAAGCGTGTGTGGGCCACGGAGGGTTGGGAGGCGAGAAAGGGTGGCGGGGTTCAAAAGTCAAGTCATCAGAAATAATGAGGCTGTTCCGCCCAGCTCCCGGCCAGCCGGGGGAGTAGAGTGCCCTTTCAAGATTGGGTGTCCCAGCTTGGCGGCTGGAATAACTGGCCACGCAGAGCTGCAAGCAAATTGCTTTGACAAGGCTGTTACTGTTGTAAGGGTTCAAGGGTGCCGGCCACTAGGTCAGCGGCTGCCAATCAAGCAGACGGAAAAAGCTGCTCATCGAGCCTGTGATTTCTACCTAGGCCGCAATTATCCCTGACTATTCCTGTACCTCAGCAGCAACTCTGATTAAACCTGCCTCCCTTTTACATCTCTTTCAGAGTGCGCTTCACACACTAATTAGTTGCCTGCTCTCCACTGAGATGTCAGACCCTCCGTCAATTTATCTCTATTTCAGCCTGCTCAGAGTGACTTCCCCAGTTATCAAAATTTAATCATGCCTTCAAAAATGTTGAAAAGTGGTCATTAGAGGCAAAAGGCCACAGGATACAATATTCATTTTTCTCTATCTTCCAGCCATCCAGCTGGCATCTATAATGGATATCCCGGGGGCTGTGAGAACACGTTGATTTATGCAGCCCTAGCCTACTCTCACTGTGCTCCACCAGGCTGCTGGAGAGAACAGGTTTTAACAAGGTCTGAGGTGGGCGGACATTAATCATGGCAGCATTGTATGTGGAGAAGGGTGCTGCGTAGTCAAAGAACCCCCTACAGTAGGGCAGTTACGGTTTTCTTTTCTTTTTTTCTTTTTTTTCTTTTTGCCTTCCCACCTTCTCGGTGATAAAAGAGAGTTTGACAATTGATTAGACCTTTCTGTAACCTTACAGCCCTGAGAAATGATGAGAGACAGAAAAGAGGGAGAGAATGATTCTCATACCGACGGTTTTAAATGTGCAATAACTTTATGATTCTTGACTGAAACTGGCTATCAGAATCAGCCCCGACTCACCGCCGTCTGAATGGGGAGAGCGTTCTTGGAATGAGAGCCCTTGCGGCCCATGTGTCAGAGCCAATCAGAGGCGCCGGGAGCCCGCGGTGACTGCTGGCCGCCTCATGCGGCGGGTTCTGATAAAAATCACATCTGAAAATTCACCTCTGCTTGCCCGCGTGGCTGGAGAGAAGGTTTTAGTCCAAAATCAACAGTGATGAACTGAAATCTACCGGCGACTGGGAACGGCTTGTAACCCTCCCTCCATTTCCTTCCAGAGCCTCCCCTCACGTCGCCTCCAAGCCTAAGGGAGCTGAGTGCATTTGGGCTCCTTGTCCCTCTCTTCTAACATGTCTGACCTGCTCATAATCCCTACGGCCCCCTCCAGACTTTTCCTGCCCCAGCTACTGGAAGCAGAGTCTGCCACACTACAGAACGTGGAAAGCGATTTTGCTGCTTTTATTTCTGGGAGGACTGTCTTATGTTAGCACTTTTTTTGATCCTCATCCTCTGATGCATGGGGTGGTGGGAAAAGTAGCCAAATAAGAAGACTTTTCAGAAACTTAAAAAGGAGCTGTGTAGCGTTACAGAGACAGGTCGTTATGCGGCTTTAACCAGAAGGTTTTTGTACCCACTCTCAGGCTCTTCCTGTCACTCGCTTATACTTTCACATGTAGAGGCCCCAAATAACCAAGTCTCTCTTCTCTGGGAATTCAGTCTGGCACAGGGAATGGGCTGCCACACAAGACAATAACATGGAGGTGTGTCCTGACAACACAGTGCTCAGCTGCAGGGCATTTCTTCTGTTTCTGGGGGACGAAGGGCAAGGGTGCATCTGGAATGATTCACAATTTAGAGTCCCATACTCTGGCCAGATTTCTCCCGATCTCCTTGTCAGTCTCAAAAAGCACCAGATTAATGACCAAACCCAGAATCAGGACACACCAGGAAATAGGGAGGCAACCGAGCAGGAAGCCAGGGGGGTTGCTCATTCTCTACTCTCCATCAGCTTTCTCATAACAGGACACCTTCCAGATTAGGAGGCCAAGAGCATGGACCTGCTAGCGATGGCTTAGAAACTTAGCTCAGGAAGATGGAAAGACAAGACTGCTCACATCTGCTACGAATGCGACTTTTGTACCCAGTGGAGCCTGCCACCCTTGTCTTCAGAAACCTAGCAGGATGTGCCCTGCACATTGCCAGCCTGGGCTGTTACCAAGCCTGGAGCCTGCCGTGGTTTCCCATGGTACACCTCACTTTCCAACTACCACTGCATGTCTCCAGATACAGCACTTCACATGCAACATGGACCCACAGGCTCTCTTATTCCCATAGTGAGCAGCATCCACCCTTGCTGTATCTTGTTCTCATGGAAGTTGAGAACAAATCCCCAGCTCTGGGGAGTGTGCTTGCTACTTACTATGGTTATAGCGCTAACCTCGAGAAAAGAAAAAAAAAATACACATGAGGTTACAAACACACATCTGTGATCCACAATGATTGGCTAAATGAGAAAGTCGCTCAAGCTTGTGACTCTGGTGAGATCTGAATAGAGAAAATGACACCAAGAAGTAAATGGGAAGAGGATGGCTTTTTATCTTTTCTCTTGATGCCACCACAGTTCCATATGAAAATGGAGAAAAATGTATATAATCTGCAATGTATTGGTTAAAAAAATCATTTTTGTAAATTTGAATGCACAGAGAGAGAAGTGGGCTTTGTTTTGTTTTTGTATTAAATGATTTTATTTACTCTCATTAAAAGCAAGTTTCAGCTTTCTTTGGGTTGTTTTACTGTACCAGCATTTAAAAGGTAAATAAAATTTACTTTCTTCAAATTTAGTTAATATTATTTGAGAGCAGAGCTAATTTGATATAATAGGGCTCATAGTATCCTCTCCCCATAGATCCTCTGATATAATTCAGAGGGGCTGAACATCTAGGTGGAAGGTGTAATACATCTTCATTTCACAACCCTCCAGCTATGAGGCATTTCCTTCTATTATGAGTATCAACGAAACAGCAAACTCGCTGTCAGGATCAGTGACTCTGTCACCAATAGAAAATACAGATATTTTAACATCCCATTACAATTGCTCAAAATATTTCACAACATCATCTATGTTTATCTCATCTTTGAAATTTTATCTATTAGGCCGGCACCGTGGCTTAACAGGCTAATCCTCCGCCTTGCGGCACCGGCACACCGGGTTCTAGTCCCGGTTGGGGCGCCGGATTCTGTCCCGATTGCCCCTCTTCCAGGCCAGCTCTCTGCTATGGCCCGGGAAGGCAGTGGAGGATGGCCCAAGTCCTTGGGCCCTGCACCCGCATGGGAGACCAGGAGAAGCACCTGGCTCCTGCCTTTGGATCAGCGTGGTGCGCCGGCCGCGGCGGCCATTGGAGGGTGAACCAACGGCACAAAGGAAGACCTTTCTCTCTGTCTCTCTCTCTCACTGTCCACTCTGCCTGTCAAAAAAAAAAAATTGTATCTATTATTAGACCTGCCACTTATGTATTATATAATATATTCATATTGAATATTCATAATGGCATTTCAATATAATTGATTCCCTTTGAAATCCTATGTATTTCATCATGTGTATTTACAATACTATCCTAACGAGATGGGGCAGGATTCCTCCAGGTTCAGATGTAGAAAGTCCAGCAATAGCCTCAAGACTTTTGGGTCCATACATGAACCATGCAAATGGTTGGGGCACAAAAGAAGACAGTAAGGGCATATTTGTTACGTATACCTGATTATCAAAGGACTACACATTTACCAAACCACAGCTTCTCAGAATCATGAATCCTGACACAGCATATCTGGGATTTCTGCTCCAGGGTCTCTATGTGTGAGCCACAGCTTGAGTCTGCTCTGAAGGCTTGTTTAGGGGAAGAATCTGATTGCATGTTTACGTGGTTGCTGGGAATATTCAATTCTTCAAGGTCCTTTGGACTAAGGGTTTTGGTTTCTGGCTGGTTGCTGGCCAGAGGTTACCCTGGGCTTCCCCAATACGGCCGCTTGCTTCATAAAGACATGCATGCTGAGAAGGCAATAGAAAATGCTAGCAATGTGGAAAGCACTACCTCATATGGGATCTAAGCACAGAAGTGCTATCCAATCTCTTTTGCTATATTTTAGCAGTTAGAAGCATTATCACTATATCATACATATTTACTATTCATAACAGCATTTCAGTATAATTTCTTTTCTTTGATATTTGTATTTTATTGCATGTATTTATAACACTATCCTCTAAAGGGCTTGATGAAGTCTTTATACTGTTAAAGAGTTCCAGGACACACACAAAAAATATTAATACAGGTTGTGAATAAATCCTGGCATTATCTTGTCTCCTATTTCATTTGGGCAGTACAAGGGACAGGTTCTAGGAACTTTTCAAATATAAACATGTTTTCCTAAACTCTGCTTTTTAATTCTGAAAAACAGCCAAGTATAATAATAAAGTGTATAATTTTTTGTAACTCATAGTGCATGTCAGTTGTAGAATGATCAAAAGCTCATGAGTCATTACCCAAATGTTGAATGTGGAATAAACATAAGATAAAACAAAATACAAACACAAAAGATAATAGCAAGGGTGACCATATAAATTAGTGTGTAAATCATGGAATCTGAAAGTGAAAAACACGCTATTAAAAAGTATGCCAAGGCAACAGTTGCAAACTGGAACTGCCCCGTGTGAACCGTGAAGTATGACTCATCATCCTTAACAATAATTTAATTTCAAGTCAACCTAATAACATTTTTGCCTATTTTCATCACTAAGCCATTCAGCCAACTCCACTCATCATAAACTATATTATAAGAATAAGTAGAAAAAGTCTACTAATTTACCCTGCAGAACTCTCACATGAATAAGTCTTTGTAAAATTTTTATTAATATAGAGAAAGGTTTCATGTATTTCAGATATAACCTTAAGAAGATAACCATACTTCCCCACATTCCTCTCTCAATCCATCCTTCCTTTCATTTTTCCCACTTTAATTGTTACAATATCATATTTTCAATCTACTTTATAAGCACAAGCTTTATGCACCACTAACGATAAAGATCAACAAGTAAAAAATAGAAAGACAGTGAATAGTCTTAATTGTAGGGTACTGAATCTGAGTTATGTGAAGTTAAGAAGACTGTTGTATCTATGTCTTCAGATTCAGTAGTTAAGTTTCAATCTAGTCCAACTGAACAGAGCTAATGATTTAACTCAATTCAAAGCAAGTTCCAAAGGGTATTTTTTTAAAATAGGCTGCACCAAAGATGCTTTAATAGCTTCTATGTAATAATTCTAGTATGCTATTTTTGTTCAACTTAAGTCACCATAAGCTTTCCTATATGTTCTTGGTTGCTCCATATGACTGCAAGTATTTAAGAAATCAAAGAATCCTCACTTACGATGGATGTGAATTAAGTAGGAAGTCCAGTTACATAACTGGTGAGTATCCTTGAAACTTAAAAAAATACTTAAATATTTAATTTTGAAACTAATACAACAAATATGTGGATGAAAATATCTTCAGATACATTTCAAGATGTAATTCTGTTAAATCTGACTGCACATCAGCCATGCCATTAGCTTAACTGCATTAATGTCTCCACCCAAACTAGATTTAATCAAGATGTCTCTTAAAGAATATGAGTTGAGCTGGCGCCGTGGCTCAATAGGCTAATTCTCCATCTGCAGAGCCAGCACCCCGGGTTCTAGTCTCAGCTGGAGCGCCGGATTCTGTTCCAGTTGCCCCTCTTCCAGGCCAGCTCTCTGCTATGGCCCGGGAGTGCAGTGGAGGATGGCCCAAGTGCTTGGGCCCTGCACCCGCATGGGAGACCAGGAGAAGCACCTGGCTCCTGGCTTCAGATCAGTGTGGTGCGCCGCTGCAGCGGCCATTGGAGGGTGAACCAACAGCAAAGGAAGACCTTCCTCTCTGTCTCTCTCTCTCTCACCGTCCACTCTGCCCATCAAAAAATAAAAATAAAAAAAATAAAAAGAATATGAGTTGAAGGTGCTATACCAGAAGACCCCTAACACTAACCTAAGCAATTCTCATTTTGCCATTTAAAAATATTGAACTTGCACATTAGATGAGGAAAGGTCAACAACAACAAAAAAGTCCCAAAGTTAAGCCCACAATTCTAAATTAACCAAAGGAAAGTAAAAAGAAAACATATGCAAATTTTAGGAATATTCAATTCCAGAAAGATATGGTAAGTGTAATTTCCCCATTAATTCCACTAAGTACAGTGAAAACCCAAAATAAATATAAAATAAATTAAGAATACTCTGCAAGTTTGAGGGAAGAAGATACACTACTTAAGGACTTTAGCATCCAAGTAACAACATGGCGGTAAGCTCCTTGGGTTTTCTTTTTTGCTTTGTTTATCCTAAATTTGAAACAGAAGCAGTAGCCAGCAACCCAGAAATGTCAAAGAGAACAAACAAAAAGATTCAACAAAAACATGCTGGCTATAGTCAAAAGACCAAGAAAACAATATCCTAATAAGACAGAAAGCTTTAGATAATAATCAGTCTACACCAGACACACACACACACACACACATGCAAACTCTAGTACCTTCTCCCACCTACACTACCAAAATCCAAATACAGAAGTAGATTTCCACCATTACAAGACTCCAACACACCCCAAATCCCCTCATAGGATACTTCCAGTCGTCAAATGAAGCGGCAGGGATCCTGTCACTGTCAGCTGATAACAGGTCCCTTCCCACTGTGGAGACAGTAGAGAGTGCATGGGGAGCATGGATTACAACCTCTATCTGTCAATAGCAAGGCTTCCCTCCCCTTCCCCTCTCAGGTGGGGTCAGAGGAGGCCTTATAGAGAGGCAGGACCTTCCCCTTCTCCAAGTGGTAATAAGTCCCCAGCACAGTCTCAGAGGAGACCTCATGGAAGACAGAAATTCCTTTCCTACTTGGCAGAAGCAAGGACTCCCCTCTCAGGAAGTGACAGACCCTGACTGTAGAACATGGAGGACTTCTACCTCCACCTAGAAGTAACAAAGTGATGTTCCTACCACAGGGTTTCCTCACCATGTCAGTGTTAGAAAAAGCTAGCTAAAAGATAAAACTTAAATAAATCTAAAATTTCATAACATAATATATAAAGTCTGTCTACAAAAATCACTGGTCATACCAAATTTCAGAAAAACCTCAAACTGGATGAAAAAAAAAAAAGACTTCAACACTCAAGCAGAAATGTTATAATTATGAGATAATCATTTTAAAACATCATGATAAGAATGTTTGTTAAAATAATTACTTTTTAAAGTAATTATAAAGGAAATAACAATGAAAAAATATAATACAACAAAGAAATGGAAAGTATTAGCAAAAGAAATAAAAGATATAAAGAACCAAATAGAAGTTTTAGAACTAAAAAATAAAAAACTAAAATAAAAAGCTCAGTGGATAGACTGAAGAACAGAATAGGTGCAACAGAACAACAACAACAACCAAAAAAAATCAATCAATCAAACAAACAAAAAATACCTAGTGAACTGGAACGAAGAAAATAGAGATGGCCCAATCTGAACAACAGAAAAAAACAACTACAAAAAAAGTGAATGGAGTCTCTGGGACCTGTGAGAGTATAACAAAAGATATAATAGTCATATCAACAAACTCAAGTTCTAGAAGAGAAAGAGGTAGAGATTAAAACAAAAAAGTACTCAAGAAACAATAGCTATAAACTTTCCAAATGTGACAAGAGACAAAAAACTATAGATTCAAAAACCTTAGTAAATCCTACCAGGATAAATACAAAGAAAGCCCTGCCAAGACATATCATAACTACATTTCTGTAAACTAAGAATTAACAAAACATCCTGAAACCAGTTAGATAAAACATATTGGTTACAGGACAAAAATTTTGAGTAATATCAGAAGTCACAGATTACAGACATCCCATCTTTATTAAAATTCTTAGGAATGAAGGGTGAGTCAGGACATTCTTAGATAAACATAAACTAAGAGAATCTGTCATCAATAGCTGTACCCTAAAAGAAGGGTTAAAGGAAGCTCTCCAGACAGAAAGAAAATGATAAAAGAGAGAAACTCTGGAATATAATGAACAAAGAATACAATAATCAATAATATGCATAAATACAATTTGTAAGTTTTCTAAAGTATCTTTGATGGTTGAAGAAAAATGATCATGCTGTTTATAGTGTTTCTAACTGTAAGATAATCAACCATATAAAAAAATGAGAGTTAGTGTAAAGGGAGGTAAGATTTTACTTCAGCTGGTGAAAAATACCATTATTCAAGGATATCTCATATATATCATAAATAAATAAATAAATAAATAAATTGCATCACCCATAGAAGCCTCTAAAAACTATGCAAAAATATTCATTCAAGCACACTATATGCAAATCAAAATGTAATTCTATAAAAATGTTTAAGTACACCACACCAGAGACAGGAAAAAGAGAAACAAAAATGAGAGAACAGGAAAGAAGTTAAAAGCACATTTAAACAATAACATATCTATAATTATATTAAATGTAAAAGGCCCACAAACAACAATTAAAAGACAGTGATTCAAAAAGTAGGTTGAAAATACAATAATTGTAAATTATATGCAGGAAATTCTTTGAATATAATGATGTAGCAAAGTTGAAAATAAAAGGTTGGAAAAAGACAATAGTGCAAATATCAGTCAAAAGAAATCAGAACTGGCTGCATTAATATCAGATAAAGTATGAGTTTACCATAAAATTCATGAAAATTAATATTCTGAAAAAAATCTATGCATTTCAAAAATTTTTTATCAAAATAAACATTTTAAATTTTTATTTCTACTAACTTTCTGAAATACCTTCATAGACTTCTCAGTAGGAAAAATTGCCAGGAATGCAGAGGGATATTACGTAATTATGGAAGGTTCAATCCATCAAGAAGGCACAGTAATATTAAACATGTATTCATTAAATAATAGAAATACAAAATACATCAAGTAAAAAGGGAAAGGAGAAGTAAGCAAATACAACTAGATATGTCAGCATGCCTCTCTCGATTATTGGTAGAACAACTAACTAGAAAATAAACAAGGATATAAAGGAATTCAATAACACCACCAACCAAAGGATCTGAGTGACCCTAACCATAAAACAACAGAAAAGGTATTCTTTTTAAACAACCATGGAAGTATACACCAAGCTAGAACATATTCTGGGCCATAAAACAAGCCTTAACACATGTAAAAGAACTAAAATTGTACATAAAATGTTATTTGACCACAATGGAAAGAAAGTAGGTATCAGTAACAAAAGCGTAACAGGAAAACCTTCAAACACTTGGAGAGTAAGCAGCACAATTCTAAATAACCCATAGGTTAGGGGAATGTGCTATGGCATATTAGGTTAAGCCTCCACCTGCATCCCAGGTGCTGGCATCCCATATGGGCACTGGTTCAAGACCAGGCTGCTCCACTTCTGACCCAGCTCTCTGCTATGGCCCAGGAAACCAGTAGAAGATGGTCCAAGTCAGTGGGCCCCTGCAACCACATGGGAGACTTAGAAGATGCTCCTGGCTCCTGACTCAGATAGGTCCATCTCCAGCTGTTGGGGCCATTTGAGGAATAAACCAGTGGATGGGAAATCTCTGTCGCTCCCTCTATCTGTAACTTTGCCTCTCAAATAAGTTATTTTTTTTAAAAAATAACCCATAGGTTAAATAAAAAGTCTCAAAATTAAAAAATAGAGTGAACTGAAAGAAAATGAAAATACATTCTACTAAAATTTGTGTCACGTAACTAAAACAGAGCTGAGAGGACACTATGTAACAATGACTGCAAGCTTAGAAGAGATGTCTCAAATCAGTGATCTAAGATCTCTCCCAAATATCTTTGCCAAGGGAAAGCAAAACAAACTCCATAAAAATGGAGGAAAGAAAATAGAAAAGAGCAGAAGCAACTGATATTTAAAACAGTAAAAAATAGAGAAAATGAATAAAATAAAGATCTGGTTCTTAAAAAATATCAATAAAATTCAAAAACTTCTAAGAAGAGGGCCGAAGAAATAAAACACAAATTAAGAAATTATTCTTGTAGAAAGAATAGAAATAGATAGATATAGGAAAAAGTAAAAAGCAACAGAGAGGTTAAATATATAGATGATTTCAAATGTTTATTTTTAAAATCAATAATAATCCCCTTAGGATTTAAAATAAGTATAATTTTGTACTATGACGACAATAACATCAAAGCCATCAGGGATTAACTGGTGAGTTATTTTTAAAACATGGACCCAAATCATTTGATGAGCCTCTATCAAGAGGTATAGATTCTATACCTATTTGTTAAGCCTGGGTGAAACTGTGATTGCTTAAATCAGTCAATGGTAGAAATGACAACATGACTTTCCAGGCTAAGCCATCAGAGGACATTCAGCTCCTACCCTGTTGTTTTATTCTTTGATCTCAGAACCACTACTTAAATGGTCTGACATTCTGAGGCCATCCTCCTGGAGAGGTCACATTTTGGTTTCTCATCAGTAATAATAGCTAAGCCCATCCCTCATTCATGTCAGGCAGAGGCCACACGTATGTGTGAAAAGGTCACCTGTTTGGGGCACCCCCCAGAAAGCCAAGTCATCCCACCTGTAGCCCCAGTCATGAGGAAGCAGAGATAAGTCATCTCCATTGTGTCTTTTTCAAAGTTCCCAATTCAGAATCCGTGAGCATAACAAGTTAGTGGTCATTTGGCACTAATAAATTTTAGAGGAATAGCTCAGCACCATGGCATAGTGGGCTATGGCTTTGCCTGCAGTGCCAGCATCCTCTATGGGCATTGATTCTAGTCCTGGTTGCTCCTCTTTCAATCCGGCTCTCTGCTATGGCCAGGGTAAAGCAGCAGAAGGTGGTTCAAGTGCTTGGGCCCCTGAACCCATGTGGGAGACCTGGAAGAAGTTCCTGGCTCTTGGCTTCAGATCAGCCCAGCTCAGGCCATTGGGGTCATCTGGGGAGTGAACCAGCAGATAGAAGACCTTTCTTTAAGTCTTTTCCTCTCTGTCTGTAACTCTACCTCTCAAATAAATAAAATCTTCAAAAAAAAATTTAGGGTAGTTTGTTGCACTGCAAAGGCAAATGGAATATACAGTCCTCTAATGTCCTAGAACGGTTTGAACAGTAAACAAACTTCGTTATATTAGAGTCCAGGTTAAGGACGCATCATAGAGGAAAATCTCTAAAAACATGGAGAAAGTAAGTACAGTTAAGCTGCATAGGAAAATAGTCCTCATCAAACTCTTCCTAAGTCATATCTGCTGCTCAAATTTTCGTTTGGGTTTTGATGGTATCCCATCAAGAAGCTTCTCGTGAGATATGAGTGCAATATTTTAGAGAAGGATAATTAAATTAACACTGTCAATTCGTTGTGCTGCCCTATACCTGCCAACACCACCAAACATACACGCCATTACCACAGAAAGTTGTGACAAGTATGGATGATTTAAATGGTGTACATATCCCCAATGGCGCCTGCTTAATGTTTTTCCAGAGTTAATACAAATGCATGATACTGAAATAAGTACTGGAAAAGCTCTTTACAGCTTTAGGTACAGTAAAGGAGAAAACTTGACTTTTCAAAGCTGAATTCTGGTTCCATCTCTGCCATAATTCAGCTTTGTGACCTGAAAAGGAAATTTAAGATGAAGCTTTACAGTACTGAAAATTCTGAAACCAAAAGATATAAACTTTTCCAATACATTATACAACATAAACCATAAAATAAAGGGGTTTTATACGACTGTCACTAAAACTCTCTAGATTTTAAAATTCAGTAGGAAAATGTTTGCCTTTGCCCAAGAATGTAGGTTCTAGTAACCAGACACAAAGCATTGAGAAATATAGTTAGATACTTAAACAAAAAGCTTTTTCCCCATTCTACCAATCACTCTCTCTTAATACTCTGTATTCTCTCTTTCCTTGCAACTACAGATATGTTTGAAAGCTATAATTTTCATTAAAAGACTCATGCAGATTCATAGCAGAAGCTATCCAGATTCCAAAATTAAAGTGCAAACAGACAATTAACCCACAGAATGGAGCTCCTACAATATTTGTTTCCAGTTTCTAGTTATATATCAGCAAAATGAAAATGTGACAATGCTAGATAATACCCGCTTGAAAGAAATTAGGTAAAAGCAAGTAAAAATCTCATTCTTACCTCTCATTCTTTTCACCCAAACTCAGCAAATATGCTGATTCAAACTTAAATATAAAATATCCAGTGAAGACTAAGGTCAAGTGGGGATTAAGAAAGAACATGGCTATTTGAATAAATTACATTCTCTGAAAATATGCAACTCAATAGAACAGGACATTGAGGGGTTTTTCTATTTAATTTCTCCAAGGCATGAAAATAATAGCAGCTGTCAATATAAGTTGTGAGACTATACAGGACTTGCATAGAAGAGAGATTGAGAAGCTATTGGATGATTCTTCCCCCCACCCACTCACCCATAATGAGGGCATAAAAATTGTCAGGATCATGCAGAGAACTTAATTGGTACTGTGACAGGTGAACTCAAGGAGTGAATATGGAATCAGGGAGCAGCCGATGTTCAGAGTTTATCTGAGGAAGAAAAAACATGAGACTTTGTCATGGATCATATATAAAGTGAAGCTGCATTGGGTGTTTTAGATTAAGTACAGAGAAAGCTGCTTAGGGGAAATTTCAAGAGACAGAAGCCAAAAATTTCTAATGGCTTTGGAAGCAACTAACAAACAGACAGAGCAGAGACTGATGGGTAAAACAGTGATTGCATGCCCCTGGAATCCAGGAAGAAAATATTTCCCAAAAAACTCATGACAACAAACTTTCCATAACTACCTGAGGATTCCTTGGTCCATTTTTGTGCTGCTGTAACAAAATACTTGAGACTGGGTACTCTATAAAGAAAAGAGGTTTGCTTAGCTCAGAATTCTAGTGGCTGAAACGTCAGCCATTGTGGAACTAGGACCCCATTGAGAGTCCCCTGCTGCATCATAACATGGAGGAGAAGTAGAAAAGGCAGTCATCTGCAAGCAAAAGGGACCGAGCACATGGCGTGGGCTCTCTTTATAAGACAGCAATCTTGAGAGAACTTACTTCACCTCACAAGACCTGACCCATTCCCACCAAACAGCATGAATCCATTCATGAGGGTGGAGCTCCCAATGGCCCAACTACCTTCCACCACCTCAACACGGCTAGATGGGAGAGCAAGCTCCCAGCATGTGAAGACAAACCATAACAGGGTGTAGAGCAATACTGTAAGATTGCCAGTCTAATAAGAACACTTTGACAGCCCATAAATCTTCCTTCCTGCCCCTCAAGGCTCAGGAAGTGAGGCAAGGAAAGGAGAGCAGTGAAAGAAAGAACCAGCCCAGCTGGAGTTGGCAAAAAAGTAATTCTTAATCAAGTTTAGAATTTAATTATTACATAGATTAGATTTTCAATAACCAAAGAATAATGAGAAAAATTATGAGACTACTAAGTTTTCATTCAGGGCAAGAAAAGAATTTGCCACAATAAATACATTTTCAATGGGCAGTGAGTCCAAATTAAGTTCCCTAATGATTAGACCCCACAAACCCAGTTTGTTCAACATACCAGTACCACTATTTATCTGTACATGTTAAGATTCTTTCCCTGAATTACCCAAATAATTGTCCAATTACTCTTCTCTTTACCAATACACATGTTAAGATTCTACTATTTATCTTTTTAAAAAGTTTATTTACTTATTTATTTGAAAGGTTGAATGGTGGGGGGGAGAGGGAAAGAGAGAGAATGAATATGAGTCTTCTATCTACTGGTTTACTCCCCAAAGGGCCACAACGGTTAGGGCTGGGCCAGGTTGAAGCCAGGATTTTTATCCAGGCCTCTCACATGGGTGCACTGGCCCAACTACTTGTGCCATCCTCTGTTGCTTTCCCAGGCACATTAGCAGGGATCTGGGTCGGAGTGAAGCAGCCAGGACTTGAGTGGCCAGCATATGAGATGCCAGTGATTCAGATAGCAGCTTAACCCAATCCCCACAACATCACCCCTGCTGCTCATCTTCTAAGTTCTAAGGAATTATAAAGAACAGTCATAAGCTGGTATGCAAGAATAGTGCAAACAAATAGAAGGAAGTATTCCCAGATAATATGACTTATTGTGAATGATAACTATTTAACAATTTTCATCAATATTTGTTAATAAATCAATCGACACTGGATATCTATTACATGTTGACTATGAGATTAGGCTTTTATCAAGACACTGTGGCAAAAAAAATGTCCTACATGAAAGACCTCTGTGAGAGAGATCCCCATGGAAAGAAGTGGCCAGAGAAGGATGTACTTTTCTCTGAAGGGAAGAGATAACTTCCAATTTGCTTATGGCCTTGTCTAAATACTGACAGAGTTTGTGGATTCAAGAGGCTTCCATAGCCTTAGCAGCTCATGTCAAGAGCCTTGGGTGGTCACTGATATCATACATAAGAGTGTTAATTGTTAAATTAACAACAAGAGTCACTGTGCACGTCTCATGCAGGACTCCTGTCCTCAATGAGTTGTATTATGAGAATTAACCATAAAACTTGTTGTCAAACAGTTTGTGTGTATGTATGTGTATGTGCAAACTGTTGAAATCTTTACTTAGTATAGAGTTGGTATTCTGTGTATAAAGTTAATTGAAAATGAATCTTAATAAAGAATGGGACTAGGAATGGGAGAGGGAGGAGGAAGTGGGGAGGAAATGGGGTGGGAATTGGCCTGGGAGGGCAGATATGGTGGGAAGAATCACTATACTTCTAAAGTCGTACTTATGAAATTTGTACTCATTAAGTAAAAGGTTTCTTTGGGGAAAAAAATAAAAAATCATCATAGTAAGTTTAACTAAAAGAAACAAAAAAATAGAGAGATATTAGGCTTCTAAGAATATTTGAAAGAACAGGCTATTTGATACCCTCAAGTTGTTATCATCCATTTCTAATATCATTGTTTAAAAGTGTGTTGGTCTTACTACATGATGGTAAGAAACTGACACTCAGTGTCACTTCTCCGGGGCTACAAAGGCTTTGTAGTTAGACATCTTCTGCAGATCATCAAGTACATAGTAAGACTCAGAAGGATGTGCTGCAGAAAGATGAGCTGGAAATGGCTAACCCCTGCTGCCAGGGGTTGGAATAGGAAATGAACCATTCCCCAACATGAGCAAAATGCTATAAAAAATCAGAAGCTATTAAAAGTCTACCTGTTTTTTACAGAGATTTTTGAATAAATTCTCTAAGATTTTTCTTCAAATAATGTTATTCTCTCTGGGAAGACGGATCACACATATTCATGAATCTTATGGACTAACAATCATTTTTGACTCATACTGTGTTTAAAAACTAAGTATATAATTTTAGCTACAAAAGAGTAATTTAAGAGCTATTTGTAACTTTTCAATGCTAGTGTATAGTATTTTTTACTTTGTGTCTTCCATCTTTATTACCTCCTAATAATAGGACTTATGTCAATACACTTTCGTTTTCACTGAAGTGAATGGGCTGGAGCTTACTGGACAAATGCAATGAGACTTAGTTATGGAAGCTGCATTTTATATGCAGATAATGGAAAATGCATCTCATCAATTCTATATTAGTTCCACTGCCTATATTCCTGGGATCCAAAGACATGTCCTTTTTGTTTTCTCTTCTTTCCTCCACATGAAATGCATTTAAAATAAGCAGATCTATACAAAATTCCAATGTGGAGCACACATAGTGGGTATTCAATTAACAACTGCTGAATTGTGAAGAACATTTTACTGGTATAAAAAACTCAATCCATATAGTGAATGTGATGGGCACATCATATGCAGGCATAAAGAATTTCATTTATTATTATCCACTTGTGTGTATTGAGCAACTGATTATTCATACACATTTTATAAAGCTGATCATTTCTTGTTCTTTTTTTCATGGTGGAAGTATGAAAGAACGTACCAAAGGAATTAGTACACAGTGTACTGAGGACGTATTTATGTGCAGATGAACAAAATTAGTCATCTGTATTTAGAAACCCTGAATGCCCATGAAGGAAGGCCAATTTGGTATAGGTTGAAGGCTGATTTTGAAATATCTCACTTAGTCACATCATCATTCACAAAGTGGATCAAATTTTGTTCATCACATACTTAGGGATATTACAATAGAAAACTTCTGACCTGGGTTGAACTACATTCAGCAGTTGTCTTTGGCTTTGGGTCTGGGTTTTGAATTGAGAAGTACTCAGCAAACTGAAATAGGCTGGTGCCCATGTCAGCTACATCTCACTTGTGTCTCCCTCTACCAGGGTGGAAATCTCTACCAGGTTTACTTTCTTCAGGGTAAACGGAGCTAGGAGACTGCAAATTTAATGCCTGCCCAACACCCAGGTGAAATAAAAGGACACTCAAGTCAAGAGAGACAGGGAAACAACATCACCTGCCACAAAGGCAGCCCTCAGGGAAGATAAAATAAGCCACACTTTCTAAAGGAACCCACGTACAGCAGAATTATGCCCCTGCTATATTTATACACACGGGTACAGTTTTCATACACTATTATGGTCTCGTATTATATATCTTTAAATCATCCAGCAAAACTTTCTGCCTCCTCCTAATGCTGGCTCTAATTTAGGATGAACAACTACTCTCATAAAGAAAAACTGCTGCTGCTGCTGCTTATTAGGCTCCAGAAAGGTCTCACTGACTAATGTCCCAGGATTAAATGAATGTGGAATAATAAGAGCTGATTTATTTGTGCTCTGCTAGGATAAAGCTGCCACTGATTTTACAAGAAACTATTCATCTGAGGCCCACTGTAGCTAGTAAATTGTGGCTGTTGCTGGAATTAGTCTCCAGGCCTTCACGTCATGTACAGTGTGAAGTAGCAGCACGGTAATAAAGCCATTGTGGGCACTTGGTTTATTTAAAAGATTCTCCCCCTTACTTCCCATCTTCAGGGATTCTGAAAGTGAACCTCCTGAGATCTCTTTCGGAAATCCACCCAACCCTTGCCCACAAGTTGCATTTCTAGCTGCAGAATTTAAAACAAGAATTAAAAAGATAAAGTGCTCCCATAAACACCAAGACATTGTCTTTAGACTTTGCTTTTTAGCCTAGCATACTAGAAATGCTTTCAGAATCAGGAAGTTATTGCTTCTCAGCCTTTGGCTAAGATCAAGTGCAGAATGAGGCAATGTTAGGAGAAAAAGCAGAGTAATTAGATAATGGTTGTACTATCTCTTAAATGTGTTTGGATCTTCTGTCCTCCAAGAACAACCTTCCAAATTTACTGATAGCCATTTTATGCAGGACTTTGGTCTAGGCACTTCTAGTAAATGAAATATTAAACCAATGAAAAGCTCCACCCAATAGAGAGGAGCAAAAAGAAATGCAGTTGCTACAGAGAAACCTGGAGACAGTAGCACCATCCCTATACTCCTCAAGAATAAAATATTTTCAGGAGCAAGAAATCTATTTTAGACACTGCTGTCTAACTTATTCTGGCTCACTGTGGTTGTACAGTTGTTAAACTGGAGACCAAAGGGTATATTAACAGCCAATCAAAATGGTGATTACTTTCCTGGGGAATAGTTGTCTCTGTGTTATAATTAACAGTCCTATCAGAAAGTATTTTCAAGTTGGTTTTCATTTTATCTGGTCTTGCTCATCAGAATATTTATATAAGTGTGACTATATGCTTTATTATCAACATGATGAAAATAAGAATTACAATAATAGGTAACCTGAATGGTATGTACCTTGTGCTTGGCGTTATTTTAAAAACTTTATAAAATATTATTTCATTGTTTTTTCATAACAATCCTATTAGGAATGGTCTTTGTTATGCTTGTTTTGCAATGAGATTAAGGCACAAGAAGCTAGGACACGTGTCTAAAATCTCCTATCTCGTGTCAGAAACAGGATTTGAACCCAAAAGGTCTGGTTCTCAAGTCAGTGCACCTAAACCACTAGGCTATCTTACAATGATAGCTCTATCAATCAATAGATAGGCAGATATGTATTGAAAATACATATGCATACCATATTAAGTTCCTGAGAATTTATTTACTCTAAAGGTCTAGGAAATGTAGCCACTTTTACATGTCATGAGAATATGGAACTGAGTTCATTTTAGCACTCACCCTACTAAAGCAAGTGTCATCATACCTAATTTTGATTCCTCTAATTCCAGTTTCTCTGGATGGCTGCAAAATTATCATATACTTATCCCTCTAATACTTTCTTGTATCACAATATTCTTTCATTAAAATAGTTTGTGTTCACTTCCACACCATGTTTCCTAATTTATTTTCTCCTCCCATTACTTGCTCACTCGGCCCCACATAGAAGATGATTTGTAATAACTAAACAGACTGTGATCCAGTTGTGCACTAGATGACCTGCCTGAGAAAAAAAGAGAAGTTCAAAAAAATTCAGCATCCCAAACCCAGTGTGGCTGGCTACATCCCTTTACCTGCTCTTGACCCAAGTTGCTATGTTCTGGAAAGGGAGATCAGCTAGTATCTACTCTGGCTACACAGCTCTCCCTTCTTAGACTAGAATGGACTCAGGCCTCAATGTGCTTTTCCCCAAGGCATACAATAAACTTATCCTCACCTTTCATGGATGGAAGTATCCCTTTCTTTCATGGTGGTTCATTCTGGTTTGTGTTAAATGCTTGATTTCATTATTAGCTGACAAAGATGGGGTCAAGGGACCAAGTGGAATTCATTTAGCAGTGGCTAGAACTTGAGCCTGGGATTTACTTGTAGCTATTATAGGTGCAAATGTTGTGCTCTATGACATCTTCCCCTCTAATAACATCTCAGAATTCCCTAGATAACACCTCTCATCCACCCGTGGAATTTGTTTCCTGGCTGTAATCAAGATAACAGAGCCAGCAGTTACCAAAACTTTTCTATATATTGCTCTTGTTTTCCTTTATTCTCATCAATTCTGTCTTGACTGTCTCATAAACAAAGGCTGTGTTTCCAAGACTACTTTTCCCCTTCTCAGTTTCAGAATCTCAGTAGAAACATTTTGTTCATAGTAACAGCTGTTGTCTGCATCTTTGCTACTCAAAATGTGGTCCTCAGATCAGCATCCTTGGCATCACCTGGGAGCTTCTAAAAATATACAATCTTGGGCCCCATCTTATACCTACTAAATCAGAATACGCAGTATATCAGGATATTGGGCAGATTTTTAGGCATCCTGTATTTCATTGTTAGAAGGAAAAATGACAACAGTTCAGTTTAACAAAGTTTGCTTATGCAACAAAAGATTCTAGGGAACTGGTGTTGTCTCACAGTAGGTTAAGCCACGACTTGGGAATTCAGCACTTCATATCAGAGTGCCAGTTTGAGGTTTGGCTGTTCTGCTTCAGATCCAGGTTCCTGCTAATCAGCTTGGGAAAGCAGCGCTTAATGGCAAAACTACTTGGGTCCCTGACACCCATATGGGAGACCAGGGTGGAGTTCTTGGCTCCTAGTGTCAGCCTGGCCCAGATCTGACCATTGGGTCATTTGGGGGGTGAACCAGTGTATGGAAGGTCTCTCTCTCTCTCTCTCTTTCTCAAACTGCCTTTCAAATAAATAAATCTTAATTCTTTTAAATATTCTAGAAGTAGGATTCCAAACCAAAGATGATTCAGAATTCTCCACTCTACCACATGTGCAAATTACAGTTATAGCCAGAGAAAAAGAAGTGACATACAAAAGTAACCTGATTGGCTGAAGTTGGCATTTGCCTTATATGGTCAAGTTTGGGCAGCTTTCACCCCCAGGCTAGCAAGGTTTAACTGCTATGATTGGCTGAGACTCAGTTGCTTAATTACAAGGATGCTAGATTCATTTACATTTGGTAACACACCAAAATAGCATACAATTCCTAAGTATAGAGGCTGTTTTGGGCCAAACTTATAATTCAAGTATGGGGGCTGTTATAGGTCAAATTTACAGTATTTCTGTTTAACAACATGTAAGGAAAAGGACCTTTGAAGTTTCTAACAGGAGACTGAGCTAGCCAGTGCTTCAAATAGGCAACAGCCATCAGTCCTGCTGTACAGATGAGCACTGACTTGATAAAAACCACACATGTGTAAATGTTGCTGACAGCATGAAGAGGGCAGACTACTTTCAGATGCGTCATGTACATTTTAAGAAGTCTTCAACAGAAGCAAAAATGGAAAAGGAGGACAGCTGATACTTTACAAAGTTATTGCAAAACCTCAATGGAGATGATATTATACAGGAGCAGGATGGGCCCATTATATTCTCCTTTCCATCACTGTAGTCCGTATCATTTAAGTATCACCATTCTCCAACATTCCAGTGAGAAGACCACAAGCTGAAATTGTACAACTACCTACTCTCAAGGTTCCTAGGTTTCTAGGAGAACTGTCACCTCATCAAGAGAACACTATGAATGTTCTTTGTATTATTTTGAATACACTACAGTGCTGTGGTGTGGTAGGTTAAGCTTCCACCTGCAAGGCTGGAATCCCACATGGGCATCAGTCAAGGACCTGAGTCCCAGCTGCTCCACTTCCATTTGAGCTCCCTGCTAATGTGCCTGGAAAAGCAGTGGAAGATGGCCCAAATGCTTAGGCCCCTGTACCCATGTGGGAGACCTGGAAGAAGCTCTCAGCTCCTGGCATTGGATTGGCCCAGCTATGGCCATTGTGGCCATCTGGGGAGTGAAACAGAGGATACAAAACCTCTCTTTCTGTAACTCTGCTTCTCAAATAAATAAAATCTTTTAAAAAATAGGACTACATGAACAACTTAGATTTCTCTTGGTAATATTTTATATTTCTGTTAGGACTCCATTTCTTTTATAATTTGACCATTTCATTTTAAGTTAGTACATCTCTCCCGAGTTTCACACCTAGTTATGCACATGCTTTAAGTAAGCTCCCTCCAAATATATTAAACAGAAAAAATGCTTTTATTAAAGAAAGTCATAATTTTTTTCTATAGTCAAAATTGAAAAAGAGAGTAAATATCTTTCTGAAGTTGGTATTAGGGTCAATCTATTGTATCACAGATTGGCATAGTATAAAAGTTTATCTGAAAGCCTCCTTGCAAGAAACTGTATCAGAAAAACATACTCACTAATCATAACTTTCATAACCTCTCTTGAAAATCAGTCTACAGTTATGACATAATCCTGATACAGACATCATTCAATTTGTTCTGAAAAGTTTTACTGAGTGCCTCACATGAGTGATTTAACTTATTTTCTTTTTTTTATTTTCTTTATTTTTTAAGATTTATTTATATGGGCTGGCGCAGCAGCTCACTAGGCTAATCCTCCGCCTATGGTGCCGGCACCCCAGGTTCTAGTCCCGGTTGGGGCGCCGGATTCTGTCCTGGTTGCTTCTCTTCCAGTGCAGCTCTCTGCTGTGGCCCGGGAAGGCAGTGGAGGTGGTCCTAGTGCTTGGGCCCCGCACCTGCATGGGAGACTAGGAGAAAGCACCTGGATCCTGGCTTCGGATCGGTGCAGCGCACCGGCCATAGCGGCCACTTTGGGGGGTGAACCAACGGAAAAAGGAAGACCTTTCTTTCTGTCTCTCTCTATCGCACTAACTCTGCCTGTCAAAAAAAATTTTTTTTAAAAGATTTATTTATATGACAGAGAGAGAGAGAAAGAGACATACTTCCATCTGCTGATTCACTCCTCAAATGGCCACAATGGCAGGTGCTGCACAGATCCAAAGCCAGGAACCAGGAGCTTCTCCCAAGTCTCCCACATGGGTTCAGGGGCCTAAATACTTGGCCTATCTTCCACTGCTTTCCCAGGCCATAGTAGAGAGCTGGATCGAAAGTGGAGCAGCCAGGACTCGAATCAGTACCCACATGGGATGTTGGCAATGCAGGTGGCAGCTCTACCTGCTATGCCACAGTGATGGCCCATTATTTTCTTCTTAATAATAAAGTTTATTGACTAAGAGGACAAAGTTCTCAGTAAAGTACAAATACCCTATATCCCTAATCTTACAGCCTACTCTCTCTCTAACCCTGGCCTATTTATAGGAGAAACTTGTTTTGCCAGTAAGACTGGGAGTTTGTCAGTTAATTTTTTTTTTATTAAAACAAAAGGTATAGTTTTAAATTATATATTAAATGTTTTTCTTTATTTTAAAGAAATAAAAATATACTCAGTATCCATTCTTTATTGTTATCACAATCTTTTCTCAGAATTAGGATTCACTAATTGGAGTTACATATTGATTTCCTTGCATAAATCTCATCTCTATTGAATAACTGTGATTTTCAATTCCTGAATTTAATAAAAAAAAAGCTTAACATTTGGCAATCAAGAAAAGTGAAGGAAATTTCTATTTTTTATCTCTTTTAAACATTGAATACATTTTGCCTGTAATATAATAATGTCTTGGCTACTTTGATGTAAATTCTTCAAAGTTTCCAACATTATTTTATAGCAATAATAATCACATTTTGCCATTCTAACAGTTCTTCATTCTGCAAAATATGAGAAGACTTCAAAAAGCTTAGGGTAGCATTGAATTAAAATAAAATGCTGGAGCAGGCATTTGGCCAGTGGTTACAACAACAGTTAGGAGACCCATATCAGAGTGCCTAGGTTCAATTCCCAGCTTCATCTTCTGATTACAGCTTCATGCATTGGCAACACATGATGGCTCAAGTAGTCGGGTCCCTGCACCCATGTGGGATACCTGGATGGTGTTCCCAATTCCCAACTCTGCGGCCATTTGGGGAGTGACGTAGCTAATATTGTATCTCTCTGTCTCTCTGCTTCTTGAATATATACATGTTGAATACATACATATATATATATATATATATATATATATTTTTTTTTGACAGGCAGAGTGGATAGTGAGAGAGAGAGAGACAGAGAGAAAGGTCTTCCTTTACCGTTGGTTCACCCTCCAATGGCCGCTGCGGTAGGTGCATCGCGCTGATCTGAAGCCAGGAGCCAGGTGCTTCTCCTGGTCTCCCTTGCGGGTGCAGAGCCTAAGGACTCGGGCCATCCTCCACTGCCTTCCCGGGCCATAGCAGAGAGCTGGCCTGGAAGAGGGGCAACCAGAATAGAATCCGGCGCCCCAACTAGGACTAGAACCCGGTGTGCCGGCACCACAAGGCAGAGGATTAGCCTGTTGAGCCACGGCGCCGGCCGAATACATACATATATAATATATATTGAATATATACACACACATGTATATATACACATATGTGTGTATATATAGGGTCTTTGCTCTTGTCATGCTCTTCTCAATAGAGCCATGATGACACTCCTATCTAGAGTCTATGTTACCTTTTTAAACAGTGTTCCATGTGAAGGCTGAACAACTTGGAAGTGTAAGTTGCTCAAATGCCACATGACACTCCTGGTGGTGTGTGTGCAACACACCAGAGGGAAGAAGTAGCACAGCAAGGACTAAAAGCTGACCAGGAAGGGAGCCCCTTCTGCACGACCAAGTTTAGCATGGACAGCAAAGATTTGGGGAACTGGTCCTTTGAACTTGGCCTTCCCAGTCATTATGAAGATTTATTAACCAAATAAGGACAGAATATGTTTTCTTTAAGAGTTTGTTATTCTTTTATTATTTCCTTACATATTTAGAGGTTAGGGATATGTACCTTCATTTGTACTCTTGTCCATAGCCCCATTAATTAAAGGGTTTGGCCTAAAAAAAGAGAAGAAATTTTAAGTAGAGAACCCACAGAATGGGCTCTTAGCAAGTCTGGAATCCAGCTAATAGGAGCAGTGGTGGTAAAGCATGTACTAAAACATCCTCCTAGCTGTAGACATTCAGAAGCTGGGCACAAGTGTGTGCAACATGACAGACAGATTAAATAATGTGGAGTAATCCAGAAAGGTAGAAAAGTGGAAGTCTGTTAAGAGTTTCTAGCATCCTCTTTAGTAAGCTTTGGTTTTGGCTTTGTAAAGTGAAGATAATAACCATGTCCAACTATAGATATTGTGAGAAATGAGTAGATCAGTAGAGTGTTTAAAATGAAGGCTAAGTACATTATGCACAGTAACAATCAGAAGCTTTCGTTTTGTTCCTCTTCTCTAAATTCTAGCTAAAAAATTAATAATAATACAAAGTAATTACGCAGCACTCTATGTGTGTTCTTAAGGGTTTTGTGATCATCCCAACCTACCAGATTGGGAGATGTAGGCACAGAGTGGGTGAATCACTTGCCCAAAACACACAGAGCTCATAAAGAATACAGCCATAATTCAAGCCTAAGATTTCTGGCTCCAAAATTCTTTGGTAAGCTCTTCTTCTTTTCTCTCTCTCTCTCTCTCTCTCTCTCTCTCTCTCTCTCTCTCATGGATAGGAACATCTTTTTATTTTCTATACCTCCTTGAAGCGGTATTGGACCTTATCTGAGCCATTTAGAACATGCTGGCTATATGGAATGAATTAGTTCTATGATACAAGTGCTTCATAAACTTTCAAGTATCACAGCCCATATGGTAAAGATAAAAGCATTTTCTGATCTCTTCCTGTACCCTAACCTTCCCATGGGTCACAAAATTCATAAAAGATGACATTTAACTTCCAAGTCATTATGATTTCAAGGATATTTCTGGCAATTGTTTTCACATACATCAGTTATTTTATATTAATATTTTAAGTGCATGTTTCCTTTTGATTGCTAAGTGAGCAATTTTTTGTCACTGGAACTTTAACTTGGTCATTTCAGTTCACTTTTCACATCTATTCTGGCAAAGTCAGAGTTGTTTATTATCCCCATTTCAGTCAAGGTTATCGAGAAATTTGCAGGGCACCTTGCCAATCCCAAGTCCACTACCTGTGTTAATTACTAATAATTGTGCCAAATTCATGATTTCTTGAAATTATTTCAGGTATGAGGGTATTTCAAAATGGAAAAATGGAATTAAAAGGTAAGTATATTTAATCTTTTCAAAAAATAATTCATGCATAGAAAGGTACTCAGGAAATTATGGAAATGCTTGTTACTAAAAAACTATCCATAGATTTTGAAAATTTTTTGCACCAAAATAAAATTATCTTTTAATTCCATTTTTCCACAAATATGTTTTGTGGTATCTTCATATATGCCCCCAGCCAGGCCTGCAGTGAGACAATCATGAAGAAATTTCCCACAACCTCCCTCAACAAAGAAAGAGAGGAAGAAGAAAATTATCAGCACAATTAAATGAAATTTTCATTATAAAAATCTGGTACATAGATTTCAAGTTTGTAGCACATGAATCAAAATCAGTACTGTGGCATAGCAGGTAAAGCTGCTGCCTGCAGTGCCGGCATCCCATATGAGCACTAGTTCAAGACCTGGCTGCTCTACTTCCAATCCAGCTCTCTGCTATGGCCTGGGAAAGCACTTTAAGATGGCCCAAGTCCTTGGACCCCTGCACCCACGTGGGAGACCTGGAGGAAGTTCCTGGCTCCTGGCTTCGGATCAGCACAGCTCCAGCTGTTGCGGCCACCTGGGGAGTGAAACAGCAGATGGAAGACCTCTCTCTCTGTCTCTACAACTCTCTGTAACTCTCTTTCAAATAAATAAAATAAATTTTTTTTAAATAAGTGTTTGATAGGGAGAGAGGGAGGTCTTGTATAAGCTGGTTCACTCCCCAAATGACCACAGTAGCCATAGCTGGGGCAGGCCAAAGCCAGAAGTCCAGGACTGCATCTGGGTGTCCCACATAGTTGGCAGAGGCTCAAAAACATATGCCATCATCCACTGCCTCCCAGGAAGAATTAGTAGGAGGTTGGATTGGAAGTGGAATAGCCAAGATGCTAAGTAGCCCTCCAATATGAGATGTGGGCATCCTAAGTGATAGCTTAATCTGCTGTACCACAACACTGACTTCAAGATTTATTCTTTATAGTGACTATTACAACACAACTCCTTCCTGTGGAATTCCTAGCCCACTGTTTCATTTTTCCAATTCAGGAAGTTAACACGATGGGTAATGATTTTCAGGGTTGCTTAGAGCTGCCAGCATGAACACATTCTTCCTTTGCATGATCTCAGCAGTCCAACTCAGTTACATCCATCATTATTTTGGCACTGGAAACATACAACATGAGTGAACAAAACTCAAGCAAATTTGCAATGAAGGTAGCCTGCTATGACCAAGGCTTGTTTGCATTATAAATTATTTAAGCAAAAACAATATCTTAACATGTGAAAGCTGTGACTTACTAAGAGTACTAAATAGAAATGAACTAAAATCTTGCATTTTATTCTATGATCATTCATCATAATCATAAATCAATTAATAATGTATATTCTTAGAATCATGGGTCTTAGCAACCCAGCTCTAAAAGTATTTTTGTCACTTCTAAAACAATGTCTTGAATGTGAATTCTCTGACAGAAATCCCATCCCACGAAATACATTTTAGAAATATATGCTATGTGAGATACAATGTGTAATAGTTTGTTTGGATAGAAAAATGCAAATAACAGAAAAGAGTGAAAAAATACAAGAAAGGATTTTAAGTTTTGAATCCTCTGAACAGGTTTCTTTTGGGTTGAGAAACAGTTAAGAACCCAGCTTTTCAATTTTCATTAAATCATTTTGATGGACTACTTATTATTATCACTAATGTTTCTTGTAGCTTGCCAAAATGCTGAGCAAAACACGCTACCAATAATATGCTTTTAGTCTCCAAGATGCCAAAACGACTAATATGTTGAACTATCTGATTCAGTTGGTTTCATCCCAACAGCTGTCAACAGATCCCAACCTGACCTTCTGTGGAAAGAGCAAGGAAACTAGCTGAATTTTCTATCACTTTTACTGAGGAAACAGATGCTGGGTGTGGTAGAGGGGGAGTGAGGTCTCGTTTGGGTCTGTTTCACACGTTAGGAATTGAGTTTGCCAAAGAAAGGAGGAAAATCAGCCCACTAATTTTCTAATTTTAGTGTCCATTTCAAGACATTAAATAAATCAATGAACAGCTAAGGTGAAAGGTAGAATTCCAGGCTCCCTCAAGGAACATATGCTGTCTCTTCACCTTTTCCTACTTTCTCTCTCTACTGTGAAAAAGCTACCCACCCTGCAGGGTATCAGCCCCTCAGAAAGGGTCCCTCTGCCTTGAGAATGTGCCAGAGTCACATTTTCTAAAAATGCTGACCTTGACTGTGGGCTTATATTCAACTATGAAGTGGAACCAAATGAAGAAAATAGGGCTGTGCAATGACCAATCAGGCTTATTTTCATACCTAAATATACCTCTAGAATTGTTCTCACAACACACAAGGTCGCTAAGCTCTGGGAGTCTTTTTTTTTTTTTACTACATTTTTAATGTTGATCATACAAAATTTCATTTTGCAAGAGGTAAAACAACTTTCCTGGAGAGATAAAATAGGCTTCATGATATTGGTTCGGAGGAACAAGTTAGGAGCAGTCTGAAATTCAATGTCTATTGTATTCATTGTCATCTAATGAATTTACGTGTTAGTAAATATATAAAAAATAAAGTATAGCTCTAAATCTCATAATTGGCAAAGTATAATATCAGCCTTTCCCATACTCTCTAATATTGCAGAAGATAAAATCAATTAAAACAAGATGCTCAGGGACTGGCATTGTGGACAGCAGATAAAGCTGCTGTGTGCAACACTGGCATCCCATAGGAGTACAGAGTACTTGTTCTCCACTTCTGATCCAGTTACCTGTTAATGCACCTAGGGAAAGGAGCAGAAGATGATCCAAGTGTAGGGGTCCCTGCCAATCATTTAAGATACCTGGATGGAGTTCCTAGCTCCTGGCTTTGGTCTGGCCCACCCCCGGCCTTTGCAGCCATTTTGTGAAGTGAACCAGCAGATGGAAGATTGAACTGTCTCCCCCTACCACTCCACCCCATCAAATAAATAAATCTTTAAGTATAAATTTCTTTAGTTTTTCAAAAAGAAGACACTGAAAATAAAACTAAGTCTGAAAAAAGACATCGTACGATAAAAGTTATGAAGTATTGAGGGTATTTTAAAAGTTCACAGAAAGTGGAATTTAAAGACAAATTTATTTTGGTGCAAGAAAAATCGAAATCCATACATTTAGGGATCTTCAAAGAGTTCATGTAAAATGTATAAAATGAAAAACCTATCGAGAGATTTCAAAATAGCTTGCATCAGCATAAAAGTATCTTTTAATTCTATTTTCCCATGAACATTTTGAAGCATCTTCTTGGTGCTACTGTTTGGATTTAGTTTCAGTGTACAACCTTAAAGGTTCATACCCAGGAAACTGGGTTCCCAAGGTGGCAGTGTTGGAAGGCAGTAGGATCTGTACGTGTCAGGGCTTAGTGGGAGGTCATCGGACCGTAAGGGAGCCACTCTCAACGAAAGGATGAATGCTTTCTCATTAGAAGTCAAGAGTTCTAGCTCTAGGGAAATCGTTTTAAGCAAGTTTGACTGTCTTGACTTACTCTTGTTTCCAGTCTCACCTTCTCTCCTCTCTCACATGCTCCCACCATGATGCCATCCATCATGGTGTTATATAACCAGAAGACCCTCACCAGAACCAAGAAGATGCTGGTGTTAAGCTCTTGAACCTCCAAAAGTGAGCTAAATAAACCTCATTTCCTTATACATTACCCACCATCCAGTACATTGTTATAGCAAGAGAAAACATACTGTGCCAACAGGATTCCTGTTAAACCATCATAATAAACAGACACAGAAACAGTGGCTTTGTCAGTATAGTGGGCTTATTTCTTTCTCTTCCAGCAGTTCAGAGATGGGCAGTCAGTCTGAGATGAGTTACATTTGATATGTGGTTCCAATCGTGGGAGCAATGGGACTGCTTTAGAAAGTTGTCACTATTTCCAAGCCAGCAAAGTAAATAACAAAGTAGATGGAAAATAGTTTTCTCACTCACAACATGCCCTATAAGTTGTACCCTTTACTTCTGCTGATATCTCTGCAGCTAAAGCTTAAAACATGACCATCACTCCCAGCTGCATGAGAAACTGACAATAATTGGTAATCATTAAAAGTGAATTATATTCAAAAAGTACTTTGTGAGGAAGGACCTTTATCAGACAGGAGAGACAAGGTTTTAGTCTCTAGCTAAGTCAGGAAATGGTGCTGAGAATTCTAGAAAGAACTTAAAAAAAAAAGATATTGGAAAATAATTAGCAATGTCTGTTTTAAAAATACTCATATTCCTTTAGTCTCTTCTTCAAATCCCTGAAGGCACCTATATTTGTGAGTATATGGCCAATAGCCAAAGGTAAAAGGTAATTAAGATTCCCAAAGGAGAAAAATGTCAAGTGTATCAGTCAAACAAATTCAATCAATCTTCTGTTTTCTTTTTTTCTGGAATGAATTTTTTCAAGTATAAAACAGATATGTTAAAGCCAGCTTTCTCTTCCTGTAGTACAGCTTTTTAACTGCCTTAAGTCTACAATTATTCCAGGGTAATAACCTTCAGTTGGACCTTACTTTGCCAAGTAAAATAAACAACCTTCCAGGAAAATCCTAGAGTTGCTCTACTCAATATTCCCATATGCTCTATTCTCCTCTATAATCTTCCAAAACGGGAAAGAAAAGGGAAGGCCTCATTGACTCTTTCACCATCAACCAGAGTGAATTAAAATAAAGCCTTATGAAAATGAAACATCTTGTGTTCTGCTTGACAAAAAATACTCAGGAAATAACAAACTAATAATATTAAAAATTCAGCAAGAGAGAAAAGCTGATCACATATCACAATGAAGAAGCAAGAAGATGCACAGTAGTGTTTCAGACATATGTTAATAGAGTTGTTTGGTAAACACTAAAGAAATATTGCTTGCAAAAATATTTTGGTTCTCTGCTTTCCTCAAAAGTAGGGTTGACCTACTGGTTCATTGGTGACTGGGAGGAACCAGTGGGTTCTATGGAGAAAGCACACGTGTGCTGGTTCAGGGCAGATCATTTCACTATACCACATCTCCCTTCAGAACTTTCCTTTTTGCTGCCAGGTTTATCAGTTGGTGGTTTCCCAGTGGACTTGGACTCCAGACGGAGGACCACCTGGAGCATGACTGTGCCAGAATGAGACAAAGTTGATACAAAGTTTTACAGAAACATAAACCTTTGCTGTTCAAGCCACTGAGATTTAGGGCTGTACCTTACTACAGAGAAATCTCGCCTATGCTGACTGATGCAAGCCTGCCCTCATAAAGTTAGTTTCTGGATTTACTGAGTAATTAAGGACTACCCATCATTTGCCAGGCACCCTACTAATTTTATCTTCACACTAACTGTCATATAGAGAAATAAACGGAAGAAAGTCTACATGGCATCTGAATGGTGGATTTAAAATCTGAACTCTGAATCCATGCCTAACTCTCTTTCAATTACATCCATAACTCCATTTATTCAAAAATCAATCCATCCTGGCCTGCCACATTTACCCTCTAGGAAAGCCCAGGATCCCAGTATTATAGTACATTAGAGACATTCTCTCCTCCAAATTGGCACACACTGGAAAAAGCTAGCCCTTTAAAAATCACCATCTTCAGAGAATACAGCAAGAGTTTAAAAAGAAGGATTAAAAGAACAATTTTCCCTTTAGCAATGTCTTCCCCCATAGACAAGAGCAACAAAGGCAGCAATCTGAATGATGGGCTCTCCTGGGCTCCTTATGAGCGTCCCCAGCAATCCAGGCACAGGGTTTTGCTCCATGCTGCCATAGTCACTATAGAAGCACTCATTTCCCCATTCTGTGGCTGAGCAGGTGCCGGATGCAAAGCTGGACGGTAACCCAATTTACTGTGCTGCAACAACAGAACAGCACCCCAGCTGGAGAAAAGGCATTTCGGTTTTGCTCTTTTCACACATTTGTATGGATAAATGGAAGTTTATGTGAGCACAAAGAGGATATATTGTCCTCTGGACGCACATGTGTAACTTCAATTCTGCCAGCAGTCATCATTATAATAAGTGAGGTTTATAGAAGTTTTCTATCCAGAAGGATCCCAAAGAGCATCACAAAAGCTTCACAAATTACAGGCACAAGGGCTTCTTTCACATCCGCATGGAGAATCTCATCAGTAATATTCTGCTTTTCTGGCCCACCATCTCCAGATGTCAATGAGAGATCACCCACATGTCAGGAGAATGGAATACTAGAGTCAAAAACCAATCAAGGGGCCAGAACAAGGGGAGTTTTGCCCCAAATGCATACACAATAGCAGTATATCTACCAGCCTTAGGAACTGAAAATAACAGGTGCTTAATAGATACTCACAAGCATGGCACACATGGCTCAACATCAGGAGTCAAAAACAACAGTGATGCAACCCATCAGAAAACTTCACAGGGCGGTTCGGCATAAAGAATTGGAACTTGGCCTCTTTTCCCTTGCCAGATGTGCCACAAGCTCACTCATTCCAGATTTAATAATGTGTACAGATTGAGTTGGGATAGAAACCAACAACTCAACTGTGAAACAACTGCTGAAACAGAACAGCTCTAGTAATGACTGAGTTGGAGATTCCTAGTTTTGGGTTTTAATGTGATTTTTTGGTTTCCTAACATCCTGAGAACTATGACTTGATTTAAATTTGTAAGTTCAGTCTACTGAGTTAAGTCATCTTCTTTTAATGCACTTTAGGAAACAGATTTAACTGGATCATGCATTCATTCAAAGGTAGTATATTATCCTCCTCAATCAGATGTACAAACTGGGTCACAGCTCAAACAGCTAAGTGGCAAGTTGATTCACACTGAGTTCCTCTGACTCAAGCTCAAAATCATCAATTTTTAAGTATTGTTACAAAAAGTGTAAACAAGAGAAGGTTCAAAAATTTCATGGAAAACATTAAAATATGTTTACTTTGGTACAAAAAGATTGAATCATGCAAATAAGCAGTTCATAAAAATGATTACTAGAAACTGTGTATTGGTTTCAAAGATTTTTTGTACCAAACTTATCTTTTCATTCCATTTTTATGAACATTTTGAAGCACCCTTATATCTTTATAAGTGCTAAATGTGTGTGTATTATTTGTAAAGGAGTTGTACACTTGAAGGATTTTGCATGTGGTCTGTAAACCAAACAATCCCTTGATACTCAACTATACTTGGTTGGATGCACATTAGTTGTCATCACGTATTTTGTTTCATACCAAGGTGAGTTAAACTTACGGGTTTAATATTTCAGTAAGTTTAAAATATCATAACAAAAGTTAAAATATCTATTCTAAGTTCTATATTAGAGAACATGAAAACTAGATGATATAAAAAGATGATACAAAATTATATATTATATAAAACTATATATTATAGGCTATATGGGAAGAACTAAATGTGCCAGATAGCAATGAACAAAACTGACTTCCTCAGCTGTTTGGAGGATCAAGCAACCAATATGTTATGGAAACATTGGGATATACAACTTAAACTGCATCTTGAAAAGTGAATTTCAAAGGCAAAGAGACAGAATGATAGAAAGTTGATCATGGCCTCAGCTGTGTACCCACCTGGCTGCCACCTGCCTCCCTCTTCATTCCCCTCACCTAACCCAACTGTCAATGTCCAACAACCATTGACAGGACCAGGGGCAATTCTGGGCAGCATGATGGGACCCAAACATCTTTTCCTAATCCTGTCTAATTAAACACAATTGACTCTTCTGATCCAAAAGGGAGACCCAACTGTGTAAAGTGCTCTAGTGAAACCTGCTATGACCACCATGTTCTGAAGACCATCTGAGCAGCCTTACCTGCTTCTTTCAAATTATCACTGAGGTGACCAAACAGATACAACTAACAGAAGATCATATGCTTCCTGTTTGAATTCTGTATGTTAGAAATTTGAACTGTGAAAAGCCTTCCCAAAGCATAGAATCACAGGGTAGAGGGAAACAGATATAATACATACAAAAATATTAGTAGATGTGATTTCTGTGCACAAAAACCCCAAATCACTGGTGCCTAAAGTAAAAACTGTGAACAAGATGAACAAGACTGGAGACAAGGAATTAATGACAACACTCAGAGGTAACAGAATAAGGGGAATATGTATAGGGTTTTTATGAACCAATAAGAAATTAGGAATGCCCTGTGACAACAAGCAGAAAAGGAAACAAACGTATTTTTAAAAGATTTTTTTATTTGAAAAGCAGAGTGACAGAAAGAAAGGGAGAGACAGAGTCAGAGATCTTCCATTCACCGGTTTATTCCCCATATGCCCACAACAGCCACTGCTGATCGAGGCTGAAGCCAGGAACTCCAGATTTGGGTCTCCATGTGGGTGCAGGAACTCCAGTATTTGAGCCATGATCTGCAGTAAGTTGGATCAGAAAAGGAGGTGAGACTCAATCCCAGCACTCCAGAATGGGATGTAGGTATCCTAAGAAACAACTCATCCCAGTGTACCACAATGCCTATCAAGAAAGTATTTTAAAATGTTAAGCCCCAATAATGACCAAACAAATGATTATTAAAGAAATTATTTGCTATTTTCACCTATCATATTGGCACTTAAATAATTATGCTGAACAGTACTATATTGTTGCTATAGGAAGTAAGTATAAACAGCTATAATCTTCCTGTAGGAATATTTGGAAAAATGAAAAAAATATTTTTGCATGTTCGACCTAGAAATTTTATTTCTATACATTTATCATATAGAAATAACCAAGAATGTTTTCCAAGTTAGACTCTAAAACTGTTCACCAAAGCAATTTTCTAACAATGCACAATTGGAAACAATTTAAATATTCAAAAATAGAGGACTGGTTAAGTAAATGATAGCAAGTCTGTTTAAAACAATTCTATGCAGCCGGCGCCGCGGCTCACTAGGCTAATCCTCCGCCTTGCGGCGCCGGCACACCGGGTTCTAGTCCCGGTCGGGGCACCGATCCTGTCCCGGTTGCCCCTCTTCCAGGCCAGCTCTCTGCTGTGGCCAGGGAGTGCAGTGGAGGATGGCCCAAGTGCTTGGGCCCTGCACCCCATGGGAGACCAGGAGAAGCACCTGGCTCCTGCCATCGGAACAGCGCGGTGCACCGGCCGCAGCGCACTACCGCAGCCATTGGAGGGTGAACCAACGGCAAAAGGAAGACCTTTCTCTCTGTCTCTCTCTCACTGTCCACTCTGCCTGTCAAAAAAGAAAAAAGAAAAAAAAAAACAATTCTATGCAGGCTTTTAACATGGTACCACAATATTGCATAGTTTTAGATTTTCTTAATTAATATAAAGAGATCCTATTTCATGTATTGTGAAGATACCCTTCTAAGAACATAAGGATACTTCCCTCCTTCTTTTTAAAATAGAAAAATATTTTGGATACTTAAATTATAAATATAGCATTATCTCATCCTATTTTTAGAAGTTAGGCACACAGAACAAAAGGAACCAAGAAAAATGTTAAAACTGCTTAGACTATAGGTAATTTTCTTCAATGAACATAGATTACATTTGTTATTAAAAACATGTCATTTGGGAGGAAAAAAAGCACTGACTTAAACAATTATCTTAAAGGTGATTGTTCTATAACCTTATTCTGATCAGAAGCACTGTAATTTTATGAAAATTAATCATTTAAAAAATGGAAAACCTGAATCTAAAAAGGAAATCATTACAGTCAGAAAAACCAAATCAAGGGACCAGCACTGTGGCACAATGGGTTAAGCTGCCGCCTATGAAGCTGGCATTCCCCATATGGGCACCAAATCAAGTCCTGGCTGTTCCACTTCCAATTAAGGTTCCTATGCTAATGTGCTCGATAAGGGAGAAAAAGATTGTCCAATATGTGGGCACCTGCCACCCATGGGGGAGACCTGTTTGGTGTTCCAGGCTCCCGGCTTCACCCTGACCCAGTCCCTGCTGTTGCAGCCATTTGGGAAATGGAAGATCTCTCTATCCCTCTCCCTCTCCCTCTCCCTCTCCCTCTCCCTCTCCCTCTCCCTCTCCCTCTCCCTCTCCCTCTCCCTCTCCCTCTCCCTCTCCCTCTCCCTCTCCCTCTCTCTCTTCTCTCTTCTCTCTTCTCTCTGTCTCTCTCTCCCTACTCTCTCTGTATCTCTTTGAAATAAATGAAAAAAATCTTTTTGGAAAAAAACCCAAGTCAACAGAGGAAATCAGTATCTAAGAGCAATGCTATTTCTATATCCAAACTCAGTGATGGAACAACATCCAAAAAGAAGTGGTTGTTATTCATTCAGAATTGACTATGAACATTATGCCTTCAGATCCTCAGCATCATCCATTCCTTTGAACCAACATTTACAGGGATTTGATACAGGTGAGAGTACTTCAAAAGATTCATAGAAAAATGGAATTAAAGAACTTTTTGAAGACCTCTCTTACATTATTTGACTCTGCAATTTCTCTTGCTTCTGTGTACACAACTGATGTCCTCTTTGGCAGTACAGTATCCTAGCACCCTGAAAGACCCCAGAACCCCAGTCCTGTTCCCAGAGCATGCCCAGTTACCCACCTGGGACACTATTGCTGCTGTAATGTCTGGTAATTTCTCACTGCAGGAAGGCTAGTGAACTCGGAATGTAATGCTTGCAATCCCCTTAAATTTATATGTTGAAGCCCAAACCCCTAAAGAGACCTCTAAGGGAGTAACTGAAGGTTAAATGATATCATAAGTGTCCAACTCTGATCCGATAGGATTAGCATGTTTATGAGAAGAGACATCAGGAAACTCATTCTCTCTTTCTCTGAATGTTCATGTGGAACAAAGTCCACATGAGGACAGCTAGAAAGCAGCCATCTGCAAGCCAGGAAGAGAACCCTTATCAGGAACTGAGTTGATGCAAATCTTGATCTTCCAGACTTCAGAACTGTGATAAAATAAACTTCATTACCTTAGACATCCAATCTATATCTTTTATTAAGGCAACCTGAGAATCCTAAGACATTTCACTTAAAACTAATGGACCTCTACATACAAACTCTTAGTAGGTCCCTCAAAGCCTAATCATTATGCTTGGTGCTGTGGTTACTGGAAAATTGCCAGACACACTGGGATCCTAACATTTCCTTATGCCTTTCTTGTTATATTGTCACTCCTTGAAACATAGCCAGACATGACCTCCATTCCAAATTTCCCCGTTTATGCTCTTTGCATTCCAATCCACTCCACCAACCATCTATTTATGTTCAAAATGAAATCTGGAATTTATGTACTCTCTTAGGCTTCCTGTTTGGACTGCTGTTCTGTAACCCCTGAAGCTAAATACTATAATTTTTGTTAGTTATAAACCTAAACTATCAAAATCCATGTCCTCTTATTTTCTCTCTCTCCTAGGCCTGGAGTACCGAAGTCCAACCATAGGCTGCTGTCAAACAATTCAAGTTTGGAAAACTGTCCCTTTTTCTAGCTCTGATGTAACAGCTAATCTGATTATCAAACCTTATTTCACTTGCCCATGGACGGGGCTGAGGGATTTCTTTTCTTTGGTAGCAGAAAACAAAGGAAAGAAAACCATCTGAGGTCTGCTCCTTTACAGTCCAGGCACTAGGAGGATATTTCAAAATGTTCCTGGAAAGGGGTTGGCACAGTGGTTAAGACACCACGTGGAAAGCTCGCATCCCATATTGGAATGCCCGAGTTTGAGTTCCAGCTATCTTCATATGTATACCCTAGGTGACAGTAGATGATGGCTCATGTACTTGGGTCCCTGACTCCCATGCTGGAGATCCAGAATGAGCTCCAGGCTTGCTCGTACTCTGTTCTTCAAAGAAAAAGAAAATAAACAGTAACAACCTTAAAAATAAAATAAAATAAAAGATAACTTTACTTTCATGCAAAAAATGTAAAGTCGGGCATAGTTTTCTCATAATATGCATTTTCATAAGCTTTCGAAGATGCTTCAGATTTCCTGAGCCCTGGGGAATGCTGAATCCCCCTCTGAGAACTGGATCATTCTACAATGAAGAGAGCCATTATAATCAAAAATACTCCCCCATCCTGGGATAACCACACCCAATCAAAGATAGAGGTGGGATCCCAAGTATAACACTCTTGCCTCAAGGGAATATGTAAATCTGAAGAGCCATCCCAGCTCCAGAGTTCATTGAGGAATTGGCTAAGCACTAGGTTCAGTCTACTTCTCAGTTCAACTTCTCCTGTTGGCAGTTCTAATCACAGTGCTAATCCTGAAAGTGCCTCCAATAAGTCTCAACAAATATTCATTTTAGAATTTATTTTCCCAGGAAGCTGACATAAGACAAGGTAGATGAACAATGAATACATTGCCTGCTAGTGCTCTCAATGTTCATTAAGATATTCTAAAACAGTTTTGAAAATTCCTTCTTCCTTTATTCAATAGCCCATTGATCAAGAACCCCATTCCCTGCCCCTTTTTACATTGATCCCCAGAGAGTGTTAGACCTGCATAGTGTAGAGTTAAACTCCAATTCTTCCATGGTTGGCTAAGATCAGGTTAATTTATGGGTAAACCTTAAGTAAGCTAAGCATTGTGCAATGCATTGCTGAGCTTGCACTAGGCACTCATTAACATATCACTTTCCTACTTCAGAGATGGTTTTCCTGTCATATCAGCCTTGTACCTCACATCTTGATTCAGCAATAATTTAATACCTGCTATATGCAAGGCATTGTGCTTGGCAGGGACTATGGATCAAAAATTTTTCACAAGCTAGAGGACTTTTCCCTAAATAAAGTTGAAGCTTTATTAAAAGCAATTGAAGGGGCCGGTGCCATGGCTCACTTGGTTAATCCTCTGCCTGCAGTACCAGCATCCCATGTGGGTGCCAGGTTCTAGTCCCAGTTGCTCCTCTTCCGGTCCAGCTCTCTGCTGTGGCCTGGGAGGGCAGTGGAGGATGGCCCGGGTGCTTGGGCCCCTGCACCCGCGTGGGAGACCAGAAGGAAGCGCCTGGCTGGCTCCTGGCTTCAGATTGGTGCAGCGCCAGCCGTGGCGGCCATTGGGGAGTGAACCAATGGAAGGAGGACTTTCTCTCTGTCTCTCTCTCTCTCTCTCTCTCTCGCTGTCTGTAACTCTACCTGTCAAATAAATAAATAATAAGGAAAAAAAGCAATTGGAAAGTATTCAGTAAATGTCAGCTTAGGTGAGGTTACAGGTTAGTAGGTTAGATAGTGGTGAGAGATCAGCAAATATGAGAAAATGTGCCCTCAGAGACAGTAGCACCTGACTGGGGAGAGAAGTTGTTCAGAAGGTAAAGTAAGCCCAGCTCCAGGGACCACTCTCTGGTCCTTAAATATGCAGCATTAAAAGAGTGGTCAGAAGAAGATGGTCCTGGAAAGTCTACCCTACAACAGTGAAATGTCGTCTCCCTGAAGTAACATGAGCACAAGCTGAACATTTTGGGGCTACTTTTTCACTCACTTTATTTTCTCAAAAGAAATATATTTTTTTTCTTCCACACAGAAGCAACTTGTGTTTTTTACTATTAGGAACACCATGCAGGTTTCAGGCCTTAAATGTTAACCTTACACGTGCTGAAACCTCAAGATTGGATCTCTAGGAATCTCTCACATTTGCCAGTCTTGTGAAGAAAATGTTCATTTCCATGACTGGATTGCCAACTCCATATGCTTGAAAAAGTTTGCGTTTTTAATCATGATTTTGATAGACTTTGAAAGAAATTAGCTTGACTATTGAATTTAATATTCTGATTACACAAGACACAAAAGAACACACACACACACCATTTGTAGAAAACTGTTATCTGAAAAGTTGTGTTTCAAATGAAAATCAACGTATTCATTTTAGAAATAAATTAAATGAGGGCTGGCATGGTAGCACAGTGGGTTAAATCACTGCTCACAAAGCCAACATCCCATAGCAAAGCTCTGGTTCTTCTCCCAGCTGCTCCACTTCCAACCCAGCTCCCTACTAACACACCTCAGACAGTACTGAAATGTGGCTCAAGCACCCCAGTGAAGTTCCTGGCTCCTTGCTCTAGCCTGGCTCAGTCTGGCTATTGTAGCCATTAGGGAGTGAACCAGCAGATGGAAGATACCCTCTTTCTCTCTCTATCCATTTCAAGCAATAAACAGTTTTAAAATAAATATATCAAATAAGCTTTGGTTGTCTGCATTACACTCAAAAAGAGAGCAAATGTTTCATGATGTCCATTACCAAATGTAGTACAAAAGGTTGGTTGGCATCCTGTCTATCACCAAAACTACAGATAGGAGACACCTACTGGTGATTTCTAGAAATTATAATTGTGGGTATAGGGCAAGGATCTTGGTCAGCACAGGAGTGGTTTCTTCTAGTCCAAAAGCATGCCAACCAATAGTGAGATTTTTATGCAGGCAGAGTTGGGACTGAACCCTGGATTATGTAAGTTAAGGAAAAATCTTGTACACGCACTCAAAAGTAAAAATTCAATGTGACAATTTAATTTTCTCTATCATTTGAATTACAGGAAAAAGTAGAATTTTAAAGTACATTCCATCATTCAGGACTAGCAAAAAATTGTTCAACAATAAAGTCTCCCTTTCTGTAGGCCATGATTTGGGATAGAATAACCATAAGAATATGGGTTTAAGAATTGGTACCATAATAAGAAAATGCTCACAGAGCATTTATAAATATGCATTGCCCATTTGTGATTCATGAAAGATATCAAGCCATTTTTGCATTTTCAAGTTAGGTTGTACCTGCACAGTTCCGATGTCACTGATGACCAGTCATATATGGTACATTCCTTCAATTGTGATCTTATTTTTTCTTAGTTGATGAGTGTTTTCCATTTTGGCCTCCTACTAAAGCTCTTGCATTGCTGAGTTTATTGGAGTATCTGAAACCATACTCCAAATATTTATTGGAATTTATGAAATAATATTCTACAAGGATAATTCCTCTAAAGGAACCTGGAATCTTCATGAAACATGGGGCACATTCCAGATGGGAATGTTCTTGAACAGAATCTTGACTTCAATTTTCAGGTGAGACTATCTAAACTGAGCTCACAATGAGGCATGAATAGCATGCAGCTGGCTAAATTGGTTATCTTAACCACACTTTTTGAAGCTTGTCAATGTGTACAATGTAAATGAGTAACAGTGCGGGTCTAGAAATCAACATGAAACCTTCACACCAGAAAACTGGCAAACCTCCTGAGGTGTTCTAATGAGGTTCCTATCATCCAGGAGAATCCTCAGGTTCACTATCATCTATTGATTCCCTGTGTGCCCAGCACTCTGTACTGAAATAATAGTTTCCTTGTATAGGGCTTATTCTCATTGCAGGAGAAATGATAAGTATTTATTTTCAACTGTCAGTAGTTCAGAATTTAAGCATAGAGTCCATCTCTTCTTTGTTACTATGGTTGAGCCACTAATAATTCTAATTTGCTAATATACAGTTTTATTTAATATGGAAAATAATTGCATTTTCTTCAATATGTATTCCATGGCATACTTTTTAGATCTATCTCAGTATCTTGGAGTGGCTTTTGTCACCAATGGACATAACATGTGTACTACAGTCAGGCAAGAGGCATTAAATTGACTCCTTCACCACTCTCAGAGTCTCCCTCACTGTGAAGACAACACATTCTCACTACACCACCTCTTATGAAACGAGATGGTCATCCCCTGGGCATTTGGAAGTGGGCAGGAGAGTGGCAGCTTAGCCACTTTTAGTCTAATTACAGCTACACAAGTGTTGTGGAATCACACAAGGGCTTACAGCTAATGGATTTCAATCCCTCAATCCTCCAATGCACAAAGACCCGGAGATGTGTTACTTTTCTCAACAAGTGTATCTTTAGTGGCCACCCTGTGCCACAAAGTACAGTAGAAAGGTCACTGTCTCTTTGACAATATCACATTCTAAGGCTGGAGATAATAAGTAAAACAGTTTTGTGATGTAAATTAGTAACTGCTTTCTTAGAGATACAGTCACACACCCCATACACACATTTCAGCCACAGGTGGACTGTGTGACAGTGGTCCCATAAGATCACAACAGAGTTGAAGAATTCCTATCACCTAGTGATATCTCAGCCATTGCAACATCGTAACACAATGCATTGATCATGTGTTTGTGGTGATAGCCATATAAATAAACCTAGGGTGCTGCTAGTCATATAAAAGTATAGCACATAAAATTAGAATACTTGCTAACAATAATAAATGACTACATCACTGGCTTAAGTATTTATTAACTATACTTTGTATTGTTTTAGAACATGTCCCTTCTACTTATTAAAAGAAACTGTAGTGTTAAACAGTAAACAGTATTCAGTGTTACACTGCAGCCGCCCACACATCTTGTGTTAATTGCACTTCTTGATTCTGTCAAAAGTCAACATGGAGTTTGACCCTGTATCATTTTGGTTTGTGTAAGTCAATCTGCAATGGTCTCAACAACAGAATCACCCAACAATGGACTCATTTCTCAGAATGTATCCCCGTCATTAAGCAACACACGGCTATACTTCCAAAATGTGATCATCATGAAATACACAAAGCTAGTTAGTGGCAAGACAAGAAAAAGTCCGGGTCTCTGCATTTTGCATTCCACTGTGCCTTGCAGAGCACCACAGTGCCAACCAAGATGAGGCTTCATGTTTTTTCTCACACACACAGCTCAGGGCCCTGAGGCATCTATAAATGCTGCCAAGAGCTGACAGACAGCCTGCCTGCCATCAATTGTATCAGACTCTCCTAAGACAAGATGAAGCTGCAGCCCTAGAGAGCATGCCTTCTTCTAACCCATCTCGCCCCAGGGTTATCGTAGCCATGGCCCTAAGCAAGTGCTCTGATATGAGGCACAGCAATAACAGTAGATAAAAGGAAAGAAAAAAGTGGAGTGATACTACCTTTTTGCTATCATTCCTCTCCTTGGCAACGAACGACCCATTGACAGAAGTTTTTACTAAAATGCAAAGACAAGACACTGCATTTGCGTGACCAAATTACCTAAGGATAGAATGTGCACATGTCTTCAGTAGCACAGGCTCTCACATTAGCCTAGACTGGAAGATTCTATGTAACATATGCACCCATCAACATTTTAGAGGTAAAGTGAAATGAATAGCATGAGGGTAAAAATAAAGAAATGTAATATCATTTCTTTAAACATTTCCTAATCTTTCTTCTAATACTCATTTTAAAAATATTATTTTTGCCTAAATTTTCTGTATATCACCTGTTATTAATATTAGCTATATATATATTAATATTAGCTATTCAATAATAAACAGAATGACTGATCTTATAGTAATGATAAAATTAATATCAATGGCCCAGTAAATCCTACATAATAAATATAACAAAAGGATATTTCAGACCAAGAGAACTGTTGACTTCAGGTCACCTTGGAAGCTGCCAATAACAGAACCCGTTTACTGCACTTAGACTGCTCTGCCCTCATGGCACAATTCTAGGCCAGGGAGTTTTGAGAAGTGGAGTCTGCTTTGTAGCTACTGTTCTGCATTTCAGATCTCTACTCTGCCCCTCTCCATCAGTCTCAGTAAACACAAACTTATAATCTGACTGTTTCATTATCAATGAGCATACATGATGAGGTCACTGAAACTGTAGCTCAAAAATGTCAGGAATACTATTCCATTCCTCCTCTGAAGACCAAAGCCAAGAATATCTACATGACATCAGAGTAGGAATGATTTTTTTTAATTTTTATTTATTTCTAATTAAGAGACAGATAAACAGTGGTTTACTCCCTAACTGCCTGGAGCATCCCAGGTTGGACCAGGCTAAACAAGGAGCCAGGAACTCAATCCAAGTCTCCCTTATGGATGACAAGAACCCAGAGGCTTGAGCAATCACCTGATGCCTTCATTTGCCCAGGGTGTGCATTAGCAGGAAGCTGGAATGAAATTTGGGCACTCTGATATGGGACACAGGTGTCCCAAGCAGTTTGCTAAGAACTGCACCAAATGCTTACCTCCATTATTTCTTATTCAGGGCACAAAACCTAAAATTCATAAAAAATATGATAGATGTGTGTCCAAGATATGCATATTCTTATATGATTAAATTATAGCGATGAGTTCGATGCTTTCTAAATTGAGGTAATAGACAAGGCAAATACTGGGGAATGATTTCACAACTACATAAAAAGAAAATATTAGTGTCTGCAATACACAAACAGCTGCTAAAAATAAATGAAAAGCCCAAAACTGAAAATAATAAAGAAAATATATATTTGGAACCTAGAGAAAATAGTAAAATAGCCAAGATTATCTTTTTCAAGGACACTCTACCTCACACACTCTAAGTGAAATAGAAGAGAGTAACAACGTAATATTAATGCTATCAGTTTAGCAAAAATTTAAATATGTGTAACTCTCCAATGTCAGTGAGAACATAGATCCTGGAGTCTGCACAAGTATGAATAGGATTAGCAAAACGACAGTAAGGAGATCTGGTGAACAGTTTTGCCACAGAAGTAAAATTAAAACTATGCATATCCTTGAAAAAATATGTGCTATCTAGATCCAGTAAATATATTTTAGAAAAAGTCTGTGCTTACCTGCAAGAAAAAAATATAAAACATGGTTATTGTGGCATTATTTATAATTGTAACAAAACTGAAAACAACCCAAAGGCTCATGATTTAAGGGAATTTATACATGAAATATAGTATAGTCTCATGCTATACTAGTATGCATCAATTAAAATGAATAATTTATATCTACATATAGCAACATGGATATATTTCAAAAGCATCTTGAATCAAAGAGGATATTACAGAATATTAAGTACCATATAATTTATGTAAGTATTTACGGCCAAAAAAGCATAGTATCATGATTATAATCCTATTATTTATTGCTACAGAACAAAAGCACAGCAAAACTTAGGTGACTTACAATAACAATATTTATTTTGCTCAGGCAATGGTTTGAATGGTGTTGCCTCCAAGTTCACATGCTGAAATCCTAACCCCCAACATCACTGTATTTGGAATAAAAAATTAGCCTAAAATGAGTCAGAGAGGATTATCATCCCTTTTAAGAAAAAGCACCCGAGGCTGATCTCTATCTCTCCATCTCCATCTCTATGTCTCTGCCAGATGAGGACAGAGCAGGAAGGAAGCTGTCCAACGGTTAGGAAGTCACTGTTCAGCCGTAACCAACTATGCTATCCTCCTTGATCTCAGACTTCCAGATTTCAGAAGTGTGAGAAAATAAATTACTATTGTTTAAGCCTCCCAGTGTGTGGTATTTTGTTATTGCAGCCTGAGCTGATAAATACAGCTTACAAACCACATGTTGGGCAGGACCTATTGAGGAAACCTCACTATTTGTGCTCCAATCAACAGCAGCTGGGGTTTCAAAAGCCAGAGGCTGACATTTGGAGCCTTGATCACTTCTCTCCCTGGCATCAGCACACAAGATGGAGAGGCCTGGGCTCCCCATGCAGCTCTCTATCCTTTTGGGAGCCTTCCAACAAAGTGACTTCAGTTGGACATCTTACAGTTTAGCTCAGAGCTTCCAAATGGTGTGCCCCAACAGGGAGAAAGCCAGGCAGAGACTGAATCCCCTGTGATGTCCTAGACTTGGAAGTCAGGCAGCACCTCTTTCACTGAATTCTAATCATTATCAGGATATAGGAAGTCCAGTCTATGGTCAAGTGTAAACTATTGGACATTACATCTTGATTATAAGTAGAACTGTCACAGAATTTACAAAAAATATATGAATGCCTCCATTTTACTACAGGTCTTCCAAAAAGTCCATGGAAATGCTTATTATGAAAAAAATCATACAAGGATTTCAAAAACTTTTACATCAAAATACAGTGATATTTTAATTACATTTTCCATGAATTTTTAATGTCTCTTTTGGTGTCAGAGAGAGAGGGAGAGTGCAAGACTGTACACCACACCAACAAAAGTATTTTTTTTTAAGATTTTTTTTTTCCCTTTTTGACAGGCAGAGTGGATAGTGAGAGAGAGAGAGACAGAGAGAAAGGTCTTCCTTTTTGCCGTTGGTTCACCCTCCAATGGCCGCTGCAGCCGACGCATCTCGCTGATCCGAAGCCAGGAGCCAGGTGCTTCTCCTGGTCTCCCATGCAGGTGCAGGGCCCAAGGACTTGGGCCATCCTCCACTGCACTCCCGGGCCATAGCAGAGAGCTGGCCTGGAAGAGGGGCAACCGGGATAGAATCCAGCGCCCCAACCGGGACTAGCACCCGGTGTGCTGGGCCTGCAAGGTGGAGGATTAGCCTGTTAAGCCACGGCGCTGGCCAAAAAAAGTATTTTTAAAGTAGAATGGTCGTCCAGTGCTGCGGCTCACTAGGCTAATCCTCTGCCTGCGGTGCCGGTACCCTGGGTTCTAGTCCCAGTTGGAGCACCGGATTCTGTCCCAGTTGCTCCTCTTCCAGTCCAGCTCTTCGCTGTAGCCCCTGGAAGGCAGTGGAGGATGGCCCAAGTCCTTGGGCCTTGCACCCGCATGGGAGACCAGGAGGAGGCACCTGGCTCCTGGCTTCGGATCAGTGCAGCACGCTGGCCATAGCAGCCATTTGGGGGGTGAACCAACGGAAGGAAGACCTTTCTCTCTGTCTCTCTCTCTCACCGTCTAACTCTGCCTGTCAAAAAAAAAAAAAAGTAGAATGGTCATATATAAAATGAACTGGATTTGCAAGAGGTCCACATTTTTCACATGTGTCTTTGATATTTTATCAATATTTTGAGAATAATAGGACAAAATGTTAATAACTGTCAATCCCAGAAAGACATTATTTTGTGTGGCAGGTTAATTTCATTGTCACCCACAATAAAAGGCCTCTTTATATCCATACCTTCTGCAGTATCACATCATATCTCATCAACAGATGTAGTCTATTTCTGCAGCCCTGAGGTCTCAAGGCCTTGCCCATTTCTGCTTTGTCTCTTTCAGACCTCTGGCTCCACCAGGAGAACAACTCCAAAATAGTTGACTGGAGGCTGAGAGCGCCTCTGGAACATAGCTGAGTCATCCCAGCTGAGACAATCACAGAGCAGACAGCCCCGCCCTCTGCCAAGCTTACCTACCTGCTGACTACAGACATATGAGCAAGTCCAGCCCAGATCAACAGAACTTCCCATAATAAATGATGAAGGTTTTAAGTAGCTAAATGTTGAACTGGTATATTGCACAGTAATACAAGTACCAAGTGATACAGAGTATTTGTTATCATATTCTGCATATTTTTCTATATTTATACAGTTATTCAAGATGAGAAGAAAGAGAAGGAGCAAAAGTGGAACAGAAAGAAAAATCAAAAACACAATGATGTAAGGTTCAAAACCTAACAGAGCAATTGGTCCATTATTTTGAGGGCCAGGGGTAAGAAAATTCCACAGATACTAACTAAACTCTGCACTTTGAGGAAGACTTTTGTTATAATTCAAATATCACTGTGAACATGTCAAAAGAACCAAACCACATCCATTATAATAAGGAAATTACTCACCAGAAAATGCACATAGCTTGTGTATTGCTCTGACCAAAGAAATACAAAATACTAATAGTAATTAATCTTCATTTATTTCCTGAGATACAATGGAATGAAATAGTCAATCACTATTATTGGTTTACATATTACATATGAACTGTTAAAAAATACCAATGCAGAAATTCACAAAGAGTAAGCTTAGTAAATTCTCTTAGCCCAAATCAAATAGGCCAATGTGATTAGACACACTAATTGGACTCTTTATCTCATTCAGGAACATCTTGATGCCCTAATCTTTCTTAAAAATAATTATGGGAGAAAAATTTTATGGTCTCAATAGTTTGGTAATTTATTTTTTAAGATGGAAGTTTTCAACTCAAACAGCATTCCTTAATAAAAGGTGGGGGAGCAGGGGGCTCTGCACGGTGTCCTCCACTGGTCAGGATTCTGATGATGTGTGTACCTTCCAACAAAATAGACACAAAAGCAGCAATGGAAGAAGGCTTACTATTTGCAACAACATCCCTGAGTCCCAAAATTATAGGCCCTAGAATAACAGACAAGATTTCTATTGAAAAGAATTGCACAGATTATCCAGGATGCCATATGAGTTCAAGTAACCAGAAGCCCTTAATATTTAGAAATGGGTTAATTGTAGTTTTAACTCACTACTGATGAGATAAAGCACCTCAAGTTTTACTTAACTATCATAATTTTATCTATATCCTTTATAATGAAATAGCTCATTACATTAATAACTCTAGATGATTTTATTGTTTTACCCATTCAGTGCTGTTCAAATCAAAATATTCACACATCAGAAGTAAAATCTTTTAGCCAACCAGGTGACCTATTTTTGGTGCAAAAGATATCATGCACATGGTATATGTGCTTTCACTCAGTGACCTGGAATTCCTTCTTCCAAGGGCTTCTGTGAAGTTCATTATAAAGAGCAGATCAAAATTAATTGTTGAGGGAGGCAGCTGTTATGGCTCTGTCCTCTCGGACCAGTACATATAAAGACAATGTTGAGAAATCAATAATGTCACTAGGTCAAGGGCACTTCAAAGTACAGAGCCAATAAATGCTCTTTGTCCATATTTACAAAGGAAAGATCTCTGGGAAAAATAAGTGATTTCCAAAGCCATAATCTCCACTCATGTGAAAATCTCAAGGCTTCTGTGGAAGTTACTATCCAGTACATATTTCTGCTGTCAGACTACTTCTGTCACTGCATTTAAACCATGCAGTGCATTTGCTGCTGATTCCACTGTTATGGCAGGAAAATGACCTGTAAAGTTCTTTCGAGGAGCTTGGCATTTTGCATATATTATAGAAATACAAGAGGAAAAAATGTGTTAAAAATGAAGTTTATGAAAAGTCATCCAACTAAATTTTACATTTTGTAGACTACAGAGACCGCCTGATTTGTGAGACTAAGGAGGGAAGAAAAAAAAAAAAAACTGTCAAGACAGAAAATCTCCATATTCCCCTGTTTTCAAGGGCAGTTATCAACTTTTTTTTCTGTCTACAAAATCTCCATGGTAAATAGCAAACTGGAAAATGTGCCAAACTACGTTATTTGACCCCTTTTTTTTGATGACTCTGAAGTGCAAAGGACTTAATAGATGGGAACATATGCTTTATTGGGTGTTGGGCGGTGGTGGTGACAAATGCGTATGCACTGATTTGAGAGCAATCTGATTGAAAGCAATGACAAAAGCCTCAATTTTTATGAGCTCTCCAAAGGAAGAGACCTTGGTTTCATGTGAGGGAGGTTAGAGTTATGTCTCTCAGAGGTAACAGTGAATATCTGAGCTTAATTTGCAGCAATCCAATAGTTGACTGGGAGACAGGATTTCTGAGTCTGTACCACAACCTGGTGCCAACTGAGCATTTATCAACACTGAGCATCTCTCATCACTGATAATGTGAAGGGGGGGTGGGTGCAGAAATGCCTAGGGCCCCAAGGGCACTGCTATTTACTGCATCAAGATATTTTCCAGAGCAGATTCATGGGCTTAGAGATGGGGAGAGCACTGGCCCTCCCTCAGGATCCCCAGCTGGGGAGCAGGGAGGAAGGGAAGGGAATTAACCATTTCACTGCTGCTCAGCGATCACTGTGCTATTAAAAAGGTGCTTTTTTTTTTTTCCCGTCCCAGTGGAGTGGTTAGATATCAAATCCACAGTCCTACTTCCTGACTCCGAATGGGAATTTTATTCCTTAATCATATCTTCATGGCTGCTTCACTGACTAGCTTCAGTGGGAGCCCAGCACATTATTTAGAGGAATTAAAGAGCTTGGGGAGTTGGGGTGGAGGGAGGAGAGCATTTTTATCATAGTAGCACTCACAAGCATCAATACAGCTAAAGGTCGGCTGCACTTCCATCAAAACCTCCTGATTCCCAGGCATTTATAACTTGGCTATAAAAATCTCTCTCTCATAGGCTGCAATTCGGCAAACAGAGCCTCAGCTGAGGGGAATATTATGCCCTCTCCATTGCTGTTGGTTTGTTTTGGTTTACCTTTCATTTTTGTGATTGGAAGAAAATACAGTAATTTACAAGACATTACTTAAAATTATGCCTCCCAAAATGTTAATACTTTAAAGCATTCGTTTTTATTTTCACCTCCAGTAAAAGCCCTGACTTTGACTCCACCTTGAGTCATGTCCTGGCCCAATTACTCTTGGCATTTTCCAGAAACAAAGACAATGGTCCCAGCCTTTCCTTCAAGGGCAGTTGAGTAGAAAGGCTCTAAATGCTTGAGAAGTTTGTGTTCCCCAGCCCTGGGGCAGGACAGCCTGTTGACTGTTGCCTCTGAACTAATTTCCCCCTGTAAAGACCCAATCAGTGGGACTGCCCTGGAGAGCACAGGATTTTTAATAGCGCCAAGGTGCTTATTTTCAGAGAAGAGCTCAACGCAGGAGGATCAAATAAGGAAGGGAAGAGAACCTGGCTCATCCTCTCAGATGAACCCAATCATTTTCATCTCTCATCACTTTCACATCTGTGATTTTCCTTCTTCCTTGCAAGGGGAGATGCTTTTCTCTGCCATTAAGGAAAGAGATGATTTCTAGGGCGTGAGTCAAACATCTTCAGCTTGTTTCTGGAGCTCCATCTACCCCCACTTTCTCACTCAGGAGAGGCCAGGCAGTTGGCATTGCCCCCCGCATCCCCCCATAGAAAGGCACCTGGCTAGCTGAGACCTGTGCTAGTGGAAAAGCCCATGCAGATTGAATGTGCATGGGGAAAAACGAGCCTTGGGTATTTTAGCCTTGGGAAAAACATGACAAACAACCTAGAAGAAGTCACTGTGCATTTACTCCCCATGTAAGACCTCTGTCCTTAATAAGTTGTACTATGAGAATTAACTGCAAAACTTGTTCTCAAACAGTACGTTTTACATTTTGTGTGTGTGTGCGTGCAAACTGTTGAAATCCTTACTTAGTATAGAGTTGGTCTTCTGTATATAAAGTTAATTAAAAATGAATCTTAAAGAAGAATGGGATGGGAGAGGGAGTAGGAGGTGGGATCAGAGTAGGAGAGGGAGGGGGGATATGGGGGGGGGAATACCAATATATTCCTAAAGTTGTGCCTATGAAAATTGTATTCATTAAATAAAAGCTATAAAAAAAGAACAATCTGGTGTCCCTGCTGGGAGCCCTGCAGAAGGCACAGGCCAAAGGGAAGGGAGCCCTGAAGCCAGACTTACTGGGGGTGCAGGGGAGACGTTAGTGTTATTCCCTCACATTCATCAACGCAGGGTATGTGCCTTCAGATTCTGGAGACCAACATTTATCTTTTTAAAATGTCCCCCGGAGAGGGAATTTCTCACATTTCACTGATGAGAAAAGTACAAATAGAAAAGCCAGCTGATGTGTTAGAGGAGCCAACAATGGAATTTAGTGTCACATGTCCCCATCTGAGATTTCAGCCCTCCTTGCCTGGGGGGTGGGGAGTGGAGAGGAATACCAGAACATGCTTTAAATCTTTCTTGAGTTTTCATAAAATGAAAACAGAGCATTCTAAGCCGTTTCACTTGGAGTACTGCACCTACAGCATGGCAGAAGGCCCCAGCGCCGGGAATCACACATTCTAAGAGCCAATCTATGCCTCCTATCCCTGGGTGCCTAACACAGGGGGAAAATCAGCAAGGTCAAGATTCCATGCCTTCCTTCAAAACCATAAGCCCAGTAACTGGAGCCCTAGAGGCTCCGGACCAAACTCAAACTGTTCCAGGCCTTCGCTCCTGTCTTGCAAGTGCAGAACAGGCCAAAAGGCACATTCTTGGGCCTGAGACAGAGAAAAGGGTGGCTATTTGCTGCAGGATATGGACAGAACTTGGATGTGCGGACTGTAGTGTCCACATATAAAGTGCAGAGATCCAGGCAGAGCAGGACAAAGCAGGATGGAGACAGAAGAGTAGCTGGCATGGTGCAAGGACAGCTCTCCTCACATGGCTGTGTCCTAGTGTGGAAATACAAGAAGCTACGCTGGTCTCCCAGGGCATTACGAACATATTTCTGTCAAGGCGGAAAAAATGTACAGGAAATATTTTATCAGTTTGTGAGTCTGACATATGACTTCTGAATATGTAGACCCCTATGGTACTCTTGATGTAGGTTCTTGGAAGGTAGGGTGGACCTGTTGAAAAAGCCCCACCAAAAATGAGTTGTTTCCATGAATATACAGGGTGAACATCACTAATCCAAGGATCCAAAACGTTCTGAAATCTGCAACTTTTGGCCGGCGCCGTGGCTCACTAGGCTAATCCTCTGCTTTGCAGCGCCGGCACACCGGGTTCTAGTCCCAGTCGGGGCACCGATCCTGTCCCGGTTGCCCCTCTTCCAGGCCAGCTCTCTGCTGTGGCCAGGGAGTGCAGTGGAGGATGGCCCAAGTGCTTGGGCCCTGCACCCCATGGGAGACCAGGAGAAGTACCTGGCTCCTGCCATCGGAACAGCGCGGTGCGCCGGCTGCAGCGCGCCTACCGCGGCGGCCATTGGAGGGTGAACCAACGGCAAAAGGAAGACCTTTCTCTCTGTCTCTCTCTCACTGTCTACTCTGCCTATCAAAAATAAAAAAAATTAAAAAATAAAAAAATAATAAAAAATAATAAAAATAATGAAATCTGCAACTTTTTGATCACTGACATGATGCTCAAGAGTTCTGGAAACTGAAGCATTTGGAATTTTTGATTTTTACATTAGGAGTATTCAACAGATACAGTCTATGTAAATATCCCATAATCTGAAAAACTACAAAATCTGAAACACTTCCAGTCCCAAGTATTTCAGTAAGCAATACTCAACTTGTACATATAAAAGGGTACTTCAAAAAGTTCATAGATAAACATATATAAATTTATATCCTTATAAACTTATTTTGGTACAAGTAAGTCTTTTGCAAATACTCATTTTCCATGAAATCTCTGAAGAACCCTCTACGAGTTTAATTTTTTTCACTCTGTTAAAATCATACATAGAAGGGCTGGCACTATGGTGCAGTGGGTTAATTCTCCACCTGCAGTGCTAGCATCCCATATGGGCACTGGGTTCTAGTCCCGGCTGCTCCTCTTGTAATCCAGCTCCCTGCTATGGCCTGGGAAACAGTAGAAGATGCTACATGTCCTTGGGCCCCTGCACCCATGTGGGAGACCCAGAAGAAGTTCCTGGCCCATGGCTTTGGATTGGCTCAGTTCCAGCCTTTGCAGCCATTTGAGTAGTGAACCCATGGAAGGAATGCAATGCCCTTCTTTCTGATTCTTCCTTTCACTGTAATTCAACCTCTCAAATCAATTTTTTTTTAAAAAATTCATATATAGAATCCCTGCTTCAATGCTCACCTATAAGTCTACCTGCCATCTTATTTTGCTCTATTTTTCTGATTTCTGGTTCCTTTTTTTTTTCTTTTGTTTTTTGGCTTAGTGAAATTTGAGTTATATCTACCACCTTTCTTCTTGTTTATCTGTAAGTTTTTAACAGTCTTTTCAGTTTTCTAATGGCTATTTTTCTGTTCATGTCATAATAAAATTTATGTTGCTCTATTATTATATCAAAACTAAACATTAATCATAACCACACATACACTAATAGGAAGCTTTTAAAAGCCTTTTCTGCTTCTTCATTCTCTTTCCTCTCTGGTCCATTCCTAAATTCAGAATCTTGCAAGGATACTTTAGTTCTAGCCTATTACTGAGATTTTAATTACTATATGTCCCTTTCAGTCCAAGAACACTTACTTAAAACATACAGAACCCCACCTGAAGACAAGTACATAGTTGCTAATCAATATCAAATACAAAATTAAGGGGCTAGCATTGTGGTGCAGCAGGTTAAACCAATGTCTATGATGCCAGCATCCCATATCCAAGTGCCAATTCTACTCCTGGCTGCCCTGCTTCTAATCCAGCTCCCTGCTAGTACACCTGGGAAAGTAGTGGATGATGAACCTAGTGCATGCATCCTGTCATCCATGTGGGAGACTCAGATGGAGTTCCAGGCTCCTAGCTTCAGATCTACTCAGACCCAGCTGTTGCAGCCATTTGGGGAGTGAACCTGCAGATGGAAGATCTTGCTCGTTTGCAATCTCTCTCCTCTGTCACTCGTATTTTTAATAATACAAAATCAAGTTCTATTTGGGTAGGAGAGGACATTTAGCCTAGTAGTTAAGATGTCCACATCCCACATCAGATTACCTTGTTTCAAATCCTAGCTCTGGCTTCTAACTACAGCTTCTTGCTAAGGTAGACCCTGGGAGGTGGCTCGAGTAATTGGGTCCCTGCAACCCACACCTGAAAACCTGGATCATGTTCAAATTTTGGCCATACCTAGCCCCAGCTATTGGAAATGAGCATTTAAAGAGTGAACCAGCAGATAGGCTCTCTGCTGTCACTCCATCCTTCTTCCTGCCTCTCTGCCTATTAAATAAACTTTTTTTTTTAATTCCACTTAGATCAAAGAGTAAGTATATTATAAAACCCCATTTAAATCTACCTGACAAGGTTCTTGAAACATTTCATCAAGTGGAACTAAGCAGACAAAAGGCAAGAATCAAGGCTGCAAGTGAACCCTTGATTTGGCAAGAACATAGCAGATAGGGCTCAGGACATACGAGGAAGCCCAACACAGCTGTGGGAAGTTGTCAGTCAAGAGCCAGGGATCATGCCAAAACTGGAGGTCAAGGAAAAGCATCTGAGCAAAGTTAGACCAGAAAGGAGGACAACGGAAGCAGCTGTGTGGACCTACATGCACATTTTGAAATCCAGACCAAGAAGGAAGCAGTACATAAGTGTCCAGCACGTAGCAGAAGACACTAACCCCACTTACTTCCATAGCGTTTGGCACATTACAAAGCACTCCGCGTCTAATAGAGAATTCAGTCTTTCTCACAAATGGCAAGCAAAGGATTATTAACCCCTATTTGTGGTAGAAAAAAAACAAACAAACAAACAAACAAACAAAAAAACAGCAGCTTGAAGAGTTTCCTTGTTTTACTTCATGTAAGCCTGAAAGAGGTAGAGGCAGTTCTTGAGGTTAAGTTCTTCTGATGGTTGACCCAGATATATGCTCCTCCACTCCCTAGCATGAGGCTTTGAAGTTACTACACAGGGGAAATGACGACAGCTCTCAGCTCAGACAGGGATGTCCAGACTTTCTGAATTTTCTGTTGTTGGGCTCTTTGGTTGGATAGGGTGAGTCAAGGAGGAGGACTGTACTATTTCTGGTTGTCATTTCCTGCACAGCCATTTATGGCAGTTCCATGAGCCTGACCCCTGGCAGTCAGACACATCAAGCCAGCACTGGATTTATGACAACCCTAACTACTGCCATCCAATCTGCTAACCTGTGCAGGGCACGGACATCAGGAAATATGTCTTTCCGTAAATACAGTACAGGGGAACTTATTTGTTGTGGCAGTAAGGAGCAAAAAAGGACATTGCTCTCGAGGTCCCAAAGGGGAAAAAAAAAGATGATGTATGATGTAAGGTAGGGTATTAATCATGCTTGACACCTCTGGATAATCAACTGGAGTCATCCCTGGGAACAATTTCCTTTCAAGGATAAAACAGAAGAAAATAAATTGGGAGGGGCTTATCAAGTAAGACAGCACAACCTGATGCAACATTGAGTGAATGTAGCTCACAATTCTTAGTGATTGGCTGCCAATTAGGTTCAAGAGCTTGAGGGTCATAAAAATTGTTTCTGATTGTATTGTTTTCCATTCTCATCTCCAGTAGACTCATCCCAATGGAAGCTTGTAGTCTGTACATAGAAGACCTACGAATAGGTCAAAGCTGCCACCCTCAAGCTTCATAAAATCAAGAAGTATTTCATAGAGCTCCAAGAGGTTTCCCCATCTGCAAGTCTCCAGGCCAGCTCAAGGAGTGGTGGATCTTATCTCTGCCTATAGACAGATAACTGCACCATGGGATACCTGATAAACACGAAACACCAAGTTCCTGATGGGAATCAGGTGCCAAGCTAGGTATGGCAAAAGATATCCTTTTATGTGGAGTAGTGGTTGAAATTGACTTCAAAATGGGAAAATACCACCACAACTCCATTAAAGATAACAGCACTAAGAAACAGAAAAACAGGAAGAACCAGGTATCAAACCTGGCCCTTTCATATCAAGCTTCTACTACTAGGCAAGTGATAAGTTGCCAAACCTGCAACATGCAAGGACTATTCCTACATACTTCAATCAAGATGAAGCCATTCATTTTGTTTAGAATTAATGTTATCCCCTACCTATAACAAAACAGAGACATTCTAACATCTCAGTCCTTTTGCACTTGAACCGAGCACTAAAATATAAAATTAATTGTTGTGTATAGAATGTTTCATTTTTTTAATCACAGCTCAGTCCTCACGGTCTTTAATGGTACTAGTGTGCAGTCCTCTACATTTTGTGAAGCATTTTCACAACACTACAACTTATTTCAACTGTGATTAATCACCTGTTTTGCATCAGGATTTTTCCCAAGCACTCAGAAATGCAAAGATGAATCAGTTAAGAAAGCTTTCTTGAAACACTGAAATAAGGAGGAAAGATGCACAAATGCTTACAGTGATGGAATGTAATAGGGGCTTTACTAGATATATGTACAAAATAGTAGTGAGCACAGGTGAAGCCAAGTGACTTTCCCAAAATCATGCCACTGATGGGCAGCAGAGGAAGAAACTGAGTCTATTGCTTCTGACCCACATCTGGGATAATATATCTGTACCAAAGGTGGTTTCTAGGCCGGTGCCATGGCTCACTAGCCTAATCCTCTGCCTGCAGTGCTGGCACTCCGTGTTCTAGTCCCTGTGGGGCGCCAGATTCTGGCCCAGTTGCTCCTCTTCCAGTCCAGCTCTCTGCTGTGGCCCAGGAGGGCAGTGGAGGATGGCCCAAGTGCTTGGGCCCTGCACCCGCATGGGAGACCAGGAGGAAGCACCTGGATCCTGGCTTCGGATCGGCGCAGCACACTGGCCACTTAGGGGTGAACCAACAGAAGGAAGACCTTTCTCTTTGTCTCTCTCTCTCTCTCACTGTCTAAATCTGCCTGTCAAAAAAAAAAAAAAAAAAGTGGGTTCTTATATTAACCACTCCTGGACTTATTTAGATTTCCTTTTATTAATTTAAAAATCGTGGTTTATAAGACCATTGACTTGCCCTCTTTAGCACCTGTCTCTCAGATTTCATTCCCAACTGACACCTATACCACTTTTTTTTTTCCCTTAGTCATTAAGTCCCCAGTAGTCACTCTTAACTTCCTCTACAGCCTATCCCAACTGGAACTTCCTTCCCTTCTTACACAACCTCTATCTTCCATACACTGCAACCTGGCCTGAATTTGCCAAGTGTGACTCTTCTTGAATAAGCATATCAATGCTTAGACACAGGAACACAGAGTATCCTTTAAGGCAATCACCACAAAAGAGGTTATACATTTATTCTAATGGTGCTGTGATTGCTCCTAGTCATATCTTATTAGGAAGATCTCTTTTAGAACTGCATTTGACATTTCCAACTCCTTTTGCTTTGAATAGCAAAAACGGTGGCAAAACTGCATCTTTTTTATGCTGGCTTTGATTTTTAATAATCAAATGACCTATCCAGTGAAAGATAATCCCATTTCCATTCAAAATGTGCTATTTCTTTAAATTATTAATATTTCTTTTCTATAGTGGCTCATTAAACTGACAAAATGAGTAATTAAAATATATTTTGAGCTATGTTCCTATGATTCAAATAAAAAGATGCTTTACTATGGTAACTTCTCAAAGGATGTACAGAAATCCATAGAAATACTAAGTTGTTTTCTTCACCTTATTTTTTTGAACTGTTCTAAATGTTTAAAAAATATACAAAGGAACAAGCATTTGGCCTAGCAATTAAGAACCAGCTAAAATGCCTGTATCCCATACTGGAGCAGCTGGGTTCAAGTCCTGACTCCAGCCCCCAATTCCAATTTCCTGCTAATGCACACCTTGGGAAGCAGCAGTGATGGCTCAAGTAGTTGGTTTCCTGTCACCAACATGGGAGAGCTGGATTGAGTTCCTATCATCTCTCAGCCTTGGCTCAGCCCAATCCTGGCTATTGTGGGCCCCTTGGAAATGGATGAGAGTTCTCTCTTCTCTCCTCTCCTCCCCTCCACTCTCCTCTCTTCTCCTCCATCTCCTCCCACCTACTCCCCTCCTCCCTCTTCTTCTCTCCTCTCTCTCTCTCTCTCTCTCTCTCTCTCTCTCTGGCACTCAGATTTTAAAAATGTAGTGAAAGAAATGTGTAACATTTCAAAATAACTTTATAACATTTTAAACTTTTGATTAACATACAATACTTACATTTTTGTGGAATACAGTGCAATCTTTCAACACATATACACAGCATAAACTGGTCAAGCCAGGCAACTAGCATTCCCATCTCATTTCTTCTTGTGTTTACAGCCTACCAGCTCCTCTCTTCCAGTTTTCATATAGTATAGAACCCATTGCAAACTATAATCATCTCACAATGCTGTGAAACACTAGAACTTGTTACTTTTGTTACTTATATCTGTGTTTTGGTACCCCAATATCCAATATTCCTTTCTCTACTTCCCATTCTTTCCAGCCTTTTCTAATCACTATTCCAAGTTCAGACAGACTTTGTTATTTTAAATTTCCATATATGAGAAAAAACACGTAGCACTTGAACTTCTGCATCTGGCATATTTCATTTAGCATAAAGATCTCCAGTTCTACCCATTTTGCTGCAAATGTCAAGTTTTCATTTATTGTGACTAATATCCCAGTTTGTATTATACTGCATTGTCCTTATCTATTCAGCTATCCGTGGGCAACAAAGTTGATTCTCTAACTTCGCTACTGTGAATAGTTCTGCAATGAACATGTGCATATAGGTATCACTTTTGTATTTGAATCAATTTCTTCAGATCCATATCCCTCTAATTTTTTTTGAAAGATTTATATATTTATTTGAAAGTCAGAGTTACACAGAGAGAGGAGAGGCAGAGAGAAGAGAAAGAGAGAGAGGTCTTCCATCCAATGGTTCACTCCCCAATTGGCCACAATGGCCGGAGCTGCGCTGATCTGTAGCCAGAAGCCAGGAGCCAGGAGCTTCTTCCAGGTCTCCCACATGGGTGCAGGGGCCCAAGGACTTGGGCCATCTCCTGCTTTCCCAGGCCATAGCAGAGAGCTTGATCAGAATTGAAGCAGCCGGGACCAAAACTGGTACCCACATGGGATGCCAGCGCCTCAGGCCAGGCAGTTAACCCACTGCACCACAGCGCCAGCCCCTTAAACATTTGACAATTATAAACAATTCAAAGAGATGATAAAATTATCTGAAGAAATATTTCTCGAAAGAAATATAAATGGTCATCAGCACATGAAAACTGCTCAACATCAGTGACAGATTGGCTGTCAGATTCAGGTAAATCAAAGCCACAATGAGTTTTGTCTTTAATGGTCCACTATTGTGCAGTCCTCTACATTCTGCAAAGTACTTTCACAACACTACAAGTGGTTCTTGTGGCAGTGCAGATGAATATTGCACCCGGTAGGGCTAGCGCCCAGACATTGATAACCTGGAAGACAGGAGTTGAGGGTGAGATTATGCCAATGTAGATGATCAAACCCACCCCTCTGATAAAAAAAAAAAAAAAAAAAAAGATTTACCACGGCCAATGTGGGTGTTACCTGGATACTCCCCTCACCCAGGAGCACAGAACAGAACTCCTGGTCACACCTAGCACATGCCCCTAAGTATTCCCTGAAAGACACTTTCACCTTCATTCATAAATGAGAGCATAACAGGGTATAGAATTCTGGGTGGACAGTTGTTTTCTCTTAAGACTTGGACCATATCTTGTTATTTTCTCCTACCCTGTGGGGTTTCTGATGATACTAAGTCACAGAGCCATAGTCCAAAGATAAAAGCCATCAGAGGAGGAAAGAAAAAGTACCTCAAGAAGTGCTTAAAAATAAAGGCAGAAACTCAGGAAACAAGAATAAGCTGACACCCTCAAAAGGACACAATAACATTTCAATACTAAAACGTGAAAATGAAGAGATTGAAGAAATGCCAAAAAAGGAATTGCAAAAATTAATTATAGGATTACTCATAAGCAATCAGAAGCAAATTCACAAATTAAAGAACTCCACACATGACATGAATGAAAATTTTTCCCATGAAATTGAGATTTTAAAGAGAAAATTAAAGGAAATATTAGAAATGAAGAATTTAATGGGTCAAATAAAAATGCAGTGGAAAGCCTTAACAACAGACTCAGTTAGGCAGAAGAAAGAATATCCATGTTAGAAAACAAATCCCTGGAAATATTATAGACAGACCAATAAAAAGGAGAAATTAGAAAAATTAAAAACAGTGTTGGAAATTTTTGGAATACTATCAAATGAATCAGCATTGGGTCTTAGAAATTCCTGAAGGTGGCTGGCGCCGCGGCTCACTAGGCTAATCCTCCGCCTTGCGGCACCGGCACACCGGGTTCTAGTCCCAGTTGGGGCACCGGATTCTGTCCCAGTTGCCCCTCTTCCAGGACAGCTCTCTGCTGTGGCCAGGGAGTGCAGTAGAGGATGGCCCAAGTGCTTGGGCTCTGCACCCCATGGGAGACCAGGAGAAGCACCTGGCTCCTGCCATCGGATCAGCGCAGTGCGCCAGCCGCAGCGCGCCAACCATGGCAGCCATTGGAGGGTGAACCAACGGCAAAGGAAGACCTTTCTCTCTGTCTCTCTCTCTCACTGTCCACTCTGCCTGTCAAAACAAAACCATAACAAAAAAAAAAAAAAAAGAAATTCCTGAAGGTGTAGAGAGAATGGAGTAAATGGCCATTTTAGTGAAATAATTACATAAAGCTTCACTAATTTGGACAAAAAAAGGACATCCCAGTACCCGAAGCACATAGAACTCCTAATAAACATAACCAGAAAAGATCTTCCATGACACATTGTAGTTAGACTTTCCACAGAACATAGAAAATATTCTCAAATGTGCACAAAAGAAACACCAGATTACTTATAGAGGATCTCCTACTAGATTCATAGCTGACTTCTCATGAGACACCCTATATGCTAGGTGAGAATAGCAAGATGTAGTCCAAGTATTAAGAGGAAAAAAAAAAAAAACTGTCAACCCAGAATGGACTGTACACTGAAAAGCTCTCATTTATGAATAAGGTGAAATAAAGACCTTCCATAACAAAGGAAGTCCAAAGTAAACAATAGGAATACTTATGGAAAAATGGCAGGGCCAAGTCATTACTTATCAATATCAACCTTGAATGTAAAAGGCCTCAACTCTCCAGTTAAAAGATACAGACTGGGGCGGGGGGAGCAGTGCCATGGCAAACTTGGCTAATCCTCTGCATGTAGCACCAGCATCCCTTATGGGCACCAGTTCTAGTCCCAGCTGCTCCTCTTCCAGTCTAGCTCTCTGCTGTGGCCTGGGAGGGCAGTGGAGGATGGCCCAAGTGCTTGGGCCCCCGTACCCGCATGGGAGACCAGAAAGAAGCACCTAGCTCTTGGCTTTGGATCAGTGCAGCACCGGCTGTGGCAGCCATTTGGGGAGTGAACCAACAGAAGGAAGACCTTTCTCTCTGTCTCTCTCACTGTCTGTAACTCTACCTGTCAAATAAATAAATAAGTAATAATAATAATAATAAAATTTAAAAAAAGATACATACTGGGTAAAAAGTGAAAAACAAGACCCATCTATTTTCTGCCTAAAAGATACACATCTCACCAACAGAGATACACACAGACTGAAAGTGAAAGGATAGAAAGGTATTCTATACTAAAGGAAAGCAAAAAAGGGCAGGTGTTACCATCCTAATATCAGACAATATAGACATTAACATAAAATCTGTTAAAAGAGACAAAGAAGGGCGCTATGTAATGATTTAGGGATCAATTCAACAGGAAGATGTGACTATAATAAATGTATGTGCACCCAATTAAGGACACCTGGGTATTTAAAATAAATGTTAATCAATCTAAAGGGAGACACAGACCCCAATAAATAGTAATGGGGGACTTCAACACTTTCAGCAATGGACAGATCAACCAGGCAGAAAATCAGCAAAGAAACAAAAGGGTTAATTAACAATGTAGACCAAATGGAACTAACAGATAGCTACTGAACTTTTCATCCTACAGTTGCAGAATATACACTCTTCTCACCAGTGCATGGGACTTTCTCTAGGATATATCACATGCTAGGCCATAAAGCCCATCTCAGCAAATTCAAAAACATCAAAATCAAATCATGCATCTTTTCTAACCACAGTGGAATGAAGCTGAAATCCAACTACTAAGAATCTCTTGAACATACACCAATACATGGAGACTAAACAACATGCTCCTAAATGAACAGTGGGTCATAGAAGATATCAAAAGAGAGATCAAAAGCTTTCTGGAAATCAATGAAGATAAAAAAAAATATTAAAACATAGGATACAACAAAACCAGTGTTAATAGAAAAGTTTATAGCAATTGGTACCTACATCAAAAAATTGGAAAAGCACCTAATAATAAACTGTCATGCATCTCAAGGAGCTAGAAAAACAACAAAAACCAAACCCAAAATTAGAAGAAATAGTCAAAAATTAGAAAAGAAATAAACACAATAGAAACAGAAAAAAATACAAAATATCAGTGAAAGGAGATTCTGTTTTGAAAAAATGAACAAAATGGATACACCATTGGCTCAACTAACAAAAAAAAAAAAAAAAACAGGGAGAAGACCCAAATTAATAGAATCAGAGATGAAAAAGGAAATGTAACAACAACAGACACCATACGAAAAAAAAATCATCAGAAATTACTACAAAAAGCTGTATGCCAACAAATTGGGAAACCTAGAAGAAATGGATAGATTCCTGGACACATAAAATCTACCAAAACTGAGCCATGAAAACACAGGAAACCTAAACAGACTAATAACTAAGACAGAAATTGAATCAGTAGGAAAGACTCTCCCAACATAGAAAAGCCCAGGACTGGATGGCTTCACTGCTGAAGTCTAAAGGATATTTAAAGAACAAATTCCAATTCTTCTCAAGCTATTCAAAACAATTGAAAGGGAGGGAATCCTCACAAACTCCTTCTAAGAAGCCTGTATCACCTTAATTCCTAAATCAGAAAAAGATACAAGAGAAAGGAAACTATAGGCTAATATTCCTGATGAACATAGTCACAAAATTCCTCAACAAAATACTGTCCAATCGAATCCAAGAACACATCCAAAAGATCATTCATCTGCACCAGGTGGGATTTATTCCTGGCATGCAGGGATGGTTCAACATGCACAAATCAAAAAATGTGATACAACACATTAAGAAACTGAAGGACAACAACCATATGATTATTTCAATAGATGAAGACAAAGCATTTGATAAGACCAACATCCTTAGGACCAGCACTGTGGCACAGCGGGTTAACACCCTGGCCTGAAGTGCCAGCATCCCATATGGGCACTGGTTCGAGACCCAGCTGCTCCACTTCTGAATCAGCTCTCTGCTATTGCTTGGGAAAGCAGTAGAGGATGGCACAAGTCCCTGCACCTGCATGGGAGACCTGGAAGAAACTCCTGGCTCCTGGCTTCAGATTGGCGCAGCTCCAGCCATTGTGGCCAATTGGGGAGTGAACCATTGGATGAAAGACCTCTCTGTTTCTCTCTCTCTGCCTCTCCTCTCTCTGTATAACTCTGACTTTCAAATAAATAAATAAAGCTTAAAAAAACACAACATCCTTTCATGATAAAAACCTTAAGCAGATTGACATAGAAGGAACATTCTTCAACACAGTCAAGCCAATTTATGACAAACCCATAGCCATCATCTTACTGAATTGAAAGTTAAAGCCTTCTCACTAAGATCTAGAACAAGACAAGGATGCCCACTCACACCATTGCTAGCAATACTGTCTTGGAAGTTTTAGTCAGAGCCATTAGGCAAGAAAAACAAATCAAAAGGATACAAATTGGGGAGAAAGAAGTCAAACTATCCCTACATGCAGAAGACATGATTCTATATATACAGGATCCAAAAGACTTCACTAAGAGACTAATACAACTCATAAAAGAATTTGGTAAAGTAGTAGGATACAAAATTAACACAAAAAATCAATAGCCTTTGCATACACAGACAATGTCATGTCTGAGATAGAACTTTTAAGATCAATCCCATTTATAATAGCTATTTAAAAAATCAGATACCTTTGGATAAATTTATCCAAGGACATGAAAATCTTGATGATGAGAATTACAAAACACTAAGAAAGAAAAAAAAGACACAAAAAATATGTAGGGGCCAGCACTGTGGAATAGCAGGTAAAGCTGCCACCTGCAATGCTGGCATCCCATATAGGTACCGGTTCTAGTCTTGGCTGCTCCATTTTTTAATCTACCTCTCTGCTATGGCCTGGGAAGGCAGTAGAAGATGTACCAAGTTTTTGTGCCCCTGTACCGCGTGGGAGACCTGGAGGAAGCTCCAGGCTCCTGGCTTTAGATCGGCACAGCTCCGGCAATTGCGGCCAACTGGGAAGTGAACAAGCAGATAGAAGACGTTTCTCTCTCCCTCTCTCTGCCTCTTCTCTCTTTGTATAACTCTGACTTTCAATTAAATAAATAAATCTTTAAAAAAGTAAAAATATTCCATGTTCATGGATTGGAAGAACCAATATTATCACCATGTCCATACTACCAAAAGCAATTTAGAGATTCAATGAAATTCCAATCAAAATACCAATGACATTCTTCTCAGATCTAGTGAAAAAGATGCTCAAATTGTTATGGAAACACAGGAAAACCCAAATAGCTAAAGCAATCTTATGCCACAAAAACAAAGCCACAGGCAGATTTTAAGACATATTACAGGGCAGTTAAAATCACAACAGCCTGTACTGGCAAAACAAATAAACAAAAAAACAAAAACAAAAAAACCAGAAGGGTAAATTAATTAATGGAACAGAATAGAAACTCCAGAAATCAATCCACACATCTGCAACCAACTTATCTTTGACAAAGGAGCTAAAATCAATCCCTGTAGCAAGGATACTCAGATACTCTCTTCAACAAATGGTGCCGGGAAAACTAGATCCTAGATCTCCACATGAGAAAGTATGAAGCAAGACCCCCATATTACACATTATATAAATATCTGCTCAAAATGGCTTGAAGATCTAAATCAATGACCAATACATCAAATTATTAGGAAACCTTGAAAGACAATAGCATAGGCAAAGACATCTTGTAAAAGACACCAGAAGCACAGGCGACCAAAGCCAAAATTCACAAATGGGATTATTTAAAGCTGAGAAGCTTCCATGCTGGAAAAAAGAAAGAAAGAAAGAAAGAAAGAAAGAAAGAAAGAAAGAAAGAAAGAAAGAAAGAAAGAAAGAAAGAAAGAAAGAAAGAAAGAAAGGAAGGAAGGAAGGAAGGAAGGAAGGAAGGAAGGAAGGAAGGAAGGAAGGAAGGAAGGAAGAAAGAAAAAAGAAAAAAACACCCAGCAAAGTGAAGGGGCAATCGATGGAATGGGAGAAGTTATTTGCAAACTGAGCTACTGGTAAAGGGTTAATATCCAGAATCTATAAAGAGTTCAAGAAATTCAACAATAAAACAAACAATCCAGTTAAGAAATGAGCAAAGGACTTAAACAGGCATTTTTCAAAAGAGGAATTTCAAATGGCCAACAGACGCTTGAAAAAATGCTCAGGAACACTAGCCATCAGTTAAATGTCAATCAAAACCACAGTGAAGTTTCACCTTACCACAGTTAGAATGGCTTTCTTACAGAAATCAACAAACAAATGCTGGCAAGGATGTAGGGAAACAGGTACCCTCATCCATTGTTGGTGGGAACGTAAACTTGTACAGCCACTGTGGTAGACAATATGGAGATACCTCAGAAATTTGAATATAGACCTACCATATGACCAAGCCATCCCACTCCTGGGAATTTACGCAAAGTAAATGAAATCAGAATATGAAAGAGTTATCTGTTTCCCCATGTTTATTGCAGCTCAGTTCACAGTAGCTAAGATATGGAATTAACCCAGATGTCCATCAACTGAAGACTGGATAAAGATATAGTATATGTACCTCCATGGAATACTACACAGCAGCAAAAAAAAAAAAAAAAAAAAGAAAAAAAGAAAGAAAGAAATCCTGTCATTTGCAACCAAATGGATGCAACTGGAAACATTATACTTAATGAAATAAGCCAGTTCCAAAAAGAAAATACCATATGTTCTCAGTGGTAACTAATAGAGTACCTTTGATGGTAATCTATAGAAGTGAAACTGACACTTTGAAATGCAATGATTTTGAATAGCCCTTGTCTTGACTATTGAGGAATGGGTTTCTTGTTTGTTTGTTTATTGTTTATACCATTTGTTAACACTTCACTTGGTGTAGGATTAATCTTACATGTATCAATTTAATTCAAAATAGATCTTTATAAAAAAATAAGAATACCAATAGGAGAGGGAAGAGAAAGAATAATGGGGAGTGTAGGCCAGTGGGGAGGGAGGGGTGGCTGGGAAGAATCATTATGCTATATTTGTATATATGAAATGCATGAAGTTTACCTTAAAACAAGTTTTCTAGGCAAGAAAAAAAACTGTTTAAAAACTGAAAAAAAACCTCTCTCCTTTTCTCTGCCTCTCTCTCTGTCCTTCAAATAATTAAATAAATCTCTAAAAATGTAAAAAAAAAACAGATTTTATTGAGGATTTTTGCATCTATGTTCATCAGGGATATTGGTCTGTAATTCTCTTTCAATGTTGCATCTCTTTCTGGCTTAGGAATTAAGGTGATGGTGGCTTCATAGAAAGAATTTGGGAGGATTCCCTCTTTTTCGATTGCTCTGAATAGTTTGAGAAGAATTGGAGTTAGTTCTTCTCTAAATGTCTGGTAGAACTCAGCAGTGAATCCATCTGGCCCTGGGCTTTTCTTTGTTGGGAGGGCCTTTATTACTGTATCAATTTCTGTGTCAGTTATTGGTCTGTTTAGGTTTTCTATGTCTTCCTGGCTCAATTTAGGGAGGTTGTATGTGTCCAAGAATCTGTCCATTTCTGATAGATTTCCCTGTTTGCTGGCATACAAGTCCTTGTAGTAATTTCTGATGATTCTTTTTATTTCTGCGGCGTCTGTTGTTACGTTTCCCATTTCATCTCTGATCCTATTAATTTGGGTCTTTTCTTTTTTTAGTTAGTTGGGCCAATGGGGTGTCAATTTTGTTTATTTTTTCAAAAAACCAGCTCCTCGTTTGGCTGATTTTTTGTAATGTTTTTTTGGATTCAATCCTGTTGATTTCTTCTCTGATTTTAATTATTTCTCTTTTCCTACTGGGTTTGGGTTTGGTTTGCTGCAGATTTTCTAGATCCTTGAGATGACTTGAAAGCTCATCTATTTGGTGCCTTTCCAATTTCTTGATGTACGCACCTATTGATATAAACTTTCCTCTTAACACTGCTTTTGTTGTATCCCATAGGTTTTGGTATGTTGTGCTGTTATCCTCATTTACTTCCAGAAAATTTTTGATTTCTCTTTTAATTTCTTTTATGACCCATTGTTCATTCAGGAGCATGTTGTTCAATCTCCATGTGTTTGCACGTGCTCTAGGGATTCCTGAGTTGCCAATTTCCAATTTCATTCCTTTGTGGTCTGAGAAGCTGCATGGTATGATTCTAATTCTTTTGAATTTGCTGAGACTTGCTTTATGGCCTAGTATGTGGTCAATCCTAGAGAGGGTTCCATGTACTGCTGAGAAGAATGTAAAGTCCTTAGATGTAGGATGAAATGTTCTGTAGATATCTGTTAGATCCATTTGGGCTATAGTGTCATTTAAATCTACTGTCTCCTTGTTGATCTTCTGTTCTGTTGATCTGTCTATCTCTGAGAGTGGAGTGTTGAAGTCCCCCAGTACTATTGTGTTGGGGTCTAAGTCTCCCTTTAAGTCCCTTAACAAGTCTTTTAAATAAGCTGGTGCCCTGTAATTAGGTGCATATACATTGATAATCGTTATATCTTCCTGTTGAATGGATCCCTTAATCATTATATAGTGCCCCTCTTTGTCTCTCCTAACAGTTTTTGTGGTAAAGTTTATGTTGTCCGATATTAAGATGGCTACGCCCGCTCTCTTTTCTCTGCCTCTCTCTCTGTCCTTCAAATAATTAAATAAATCTCTAAAAATGTAAAAAAAAAAAAAAAAAAAAAACCAGATTTTATATTTCAACATCTAGAAGAGTTTGGGGAGTCAATTTATCTTGGATCCAACACAGTCTCTTTTTGTATTCCCTCAATACTTTAACCCTTACCATTCCCGTATCATTGATCTGTCATTTCTTCCACAAGTAACTTCATATCCTAGAGCTTCTGTTCACCAGTTAATCTCTCCAGGTTTTGTCTAGTCATTTCTTCTACCTATTCATCCAGTAAATGCAAGGAAGGAACCAAAAGTCAAACAGACCTCAGACAGAATATCTCAGAAAGCCTGATGGAAACTAAAAAGCTATAGTTATACTCATTTTTATGCCTTTAAAACTACCACATGTCAGTCCTTCCAGATTATCAGTAATGAAAATGTCAGTGTCCAAATCCAACAAAATAAATTACTATATCATAGTAAAGTCCTTCAGTCTGAATTAAAATGGTACAGCCACTCTGAAATGTACTCTGGCAGTTCCTCAAAGGGTTCAAACAGAGGCCGGCACTGTGGCACAGTAGGTTAATCCTCTGCCTGTGGCGCCAGCATCCCATATGGGCACTGGTTCTCGTCCCTGCTGCTCCTCTTCCAATCTCTGCTGTGGCCTGGGAAGGCAGTGGAAGATGGCTCAAGTCCTTGGGCCCCTGCACCCACATGGGAGACCGGGAAGCCCCTGCCTCCTGGCTTCGGATAGGTGCAGCTCCAGCCATTGCGGCCACCTGGGAAATGAACCAGCGGACAGAAGACCTTTCTCCCTGTCTCTCCTTCTCACTGTCTTTAACTCTATCTCTCAAATAAATAAGTAAAATCTTAAAAAAAAAAAAAACCAAAGGGTTCAAACACAGTTAGCATATGACCCAGCAATTCTACTCCTAGGTATATGTCTAAGAAAAATGAAAACATATTTCCATAGAAAAATTTACATATGTATGTCCATATACACATTATTCATAATGTATTAAAAGAAACAACTCAAATGTCTATCAACAATGACTAAAAATATGTGATGTCCACATAACAGAGTATGAATCAACTATAAAAAGGAATGAAATACTGATACTTGCTTCAGTATGGTTGGTAATTAACAACATTATTCTAAGTGAAAGAAACTAGTTATAAAAGACCACGTATTGTTGGAGTCATTTATTTAAAACATCCAGAATAGGGAAATCTATAGAAACCCATAGTAGGTCAGTGGTTGCCGAGGGCTGAGGTGGTTAGAGGGAAATGAGGAATGAATATTAACAGGTACAAGGATTTTTTTGTGGGTAATAAAATGTAAATTGTATACTATATTTTAAATGAGTGAATTGTGTAGTATAATTATATCTTAATCAAACTATGATTTTAAAAATTACACAGGTTAACTGTCATCTTTGCAAAGCCCTAAATCATGCAAAGTGAACAGAGGGCTTTATTACTCAAATTGTTTCTGCCATAATTATTAGCAATTATGAGGTATTCCACAGCATTGTGGTGTGCAGTTTTACACATATTGTATCTAAATATCACAAAAATTTTGCAAAGCAGATGCTCTTAGTGGACAACTAAGACATTTTTTTACCTTTTTGTCATGCAATGCTGTAATTAAACACAATTTAGAATAATGTACAAGACTACTTCAAAAAGTTCATGAAGATTTAACTAAAGGATAAATTTTGGTACAAAAAATTCTGAACTCCAGGCATACAAAGAGTCTAACAATTCATTAAAATACATATTATTAAAAAATTATGTATAGATTTCAAATTATCTGCACCAAAATAAATTTATCATTAATTCTATTTTTCATAAATTTTGAGTACTCTTCTGTATACATGAGTATTGCCCCTATTAGTGGAAAGATAAAAAATAAAGCAAACAAATAAAAATAATGAACTGTCACAGCATGAAAAGTAACTATTTACAAATTACAAATATAAATCTGAAATTTTTTGCTTCTGTAAATTTAGTGACTGGTAGCCTGAGTCACCCTGCTCTGAGCAAGCACCCAGGTAATGTAATATAAAGCAGACCCTAGCACTCGCATTTTGAACTTGAATCATCCAAGGCTTTTTGGCAATTTTTTTTTTAAACAGGAAAAAAGGAAGAGGAGACAGGAAATCTTTCTAGAAAGTAAGAATATTTTCACAAGGACCTCAATTTCAGAAGCTGCTTAAAAGTAGTCTATGAAAGTCAGTAATTTCATAACAATCAAAGAAGGTAAACAAAAAGTGTTTATTATGTGATGCAATTGACTGATGCCAATTTCTAAAATGTTCTAATAGAAGGGTATAAAATTAGAAATCATCAAACTGAAGAATAATCATAAACCGACCCCAATTTATTCAACTGATATTTCTTCCCTTTGATTAAAGAGAATGTAGAAACAGACAGATGTTCCCTTGTGTTCTGCCTGAAATGTAAGAAATATTGTTAAAGCACACAAGATGTAACCTGTGGTAGGATATCTGGGGGTTGAATGGAGATGGGTGGCCAGTGAGACTGCCCCCCATGCTTGGATCTTGCTTTAGGTCCTGTACATGGTACAAATGTATGCCTTTTCTCTGCTATACTTTAAACTGGAATTTTTATCCTTTGCCCATGTTGGCATTCTTCACCCATCAATAACAACACCCACCAATTTTGCCAGCTTTAACTTACCACTACCCTCATGACCATGCTTCCAAATAAAATTCAGACCAAAATACTCAAGTGTGACTGAAGTTTATGAGTCTCATGATATTTTGGGGGTAGGAATAGGGAAAATATCATCGGGAAGTCAGAACCAGAATTTCATCTTTTCTAGCCTGAAAGAACATCTATACCTTGTTACGAAGATAACAGGAAACCATCAAAAGATAACCTCTTTCAGGATAGAGTTACCTGGTATTGATATTAATGTGTGAGGGATCATCAAAGAATTCACAGAAAGTGCATATTATGGGGGGAGAAAACAACAATGGATTTCAAAAAAATTTTTGTGACAAAATAAAATTATCTTTTGCTTCCACTTTCCCACAAACGTTCTAAAGTACCCTCATATTTGTCAAGAACATTTGGAAGAGCCACTGTGACCAGAAAAGGATTAAGGTTCAGAGAGAACTATCAAGTGGACTATTGAACATACTTCTCTCAGAGAGTTTTAAAGGCAAATTGAAACCACCAATTTCTGTGGGTAAATCAATTTTAAAGTGATTTTGCACGTGGCACAAATGAAATAAAGGCACATTTATGGCTTACATGTGTATTTATTAAGACAAGCACCTTAGCATTCCACTTTTCCCAAATCAATGTGAATATTAGGTTGTCAGTATCTTTCAGCCAACGGCCACCAGCATTACACCTATAGGTAAAAATATGGGTATCTTGGTCATTCAATGAAGGAGAATGACCCATGGAGAACTGTGGGGTCTCTGAGTACTAGGACGTTAGGGAAAACTTACAGGATCTGAGTTAATGTTAAGTTATTGTGAGAGGATTCCAAAAAGTCAGACATCATTGTAAATTAAATGCTTTTAGGAGACATTCTATGATTTGCTATCTCAATGGCTCTCATCTAGGAAAAGATGAAAGCCAGGCTAAAGGAGTAATTGGTAAAGAAGCATTAGTTACTCTAAATAGCCAAGAGAAGAGGTAGTTTACAGTTTTTTTGGTTTCATTTTACTTCATTTCTGCTTGTGCATAGACAAAATTACACGGATGGTCTTATATTCTAATTCATTTAATCCTGATCAGAGAATGAGCTTGCCTGATGTTTGTGTTTTTATGATTTAATGTTCAACAAACAAAATCAAGCCCTGGAGGATAACGCCAGCTCACTCACAGGTGTCGGGTGGGGCTATCGAAAGAGAAAAATAAAGAATCCTTGACTGGTCTGAAAGTATGCTAGAAAAAGAATAAAATATGACTTAGCATCACAGGTGACAGAAATACAAGTATATCCAAAGAAATGGTGATAATAATAAAAGTACATGGACAAAATTTGTCACATGGACTGTGTGGAATCTCATTTTCTTTTTTTCATTTAGCTATGTACTGTTTAAAAGACACACCTAATGAAAAATGACCCCCAAAATCTGGTAGAAAAATTTACACTTGGCAAACACTAATTAAAACAGTTTCAGTGAGACTTATATTAGCATGGGCAAAATGGACTTTAAAGCATGGTTTTTAACAGGCATAAACCTCTTTATAAAATTATAAGGTAAAATTTATCAGGATGTTACCAGTGTTAATTATTTTGAACTTGTGTGCATCCAATGCAATTGCATAAAAAGATAGAAACAAAAATTTCCAGGATTACAAATGGAAATTAATGAACTCAAAATCATGTCAGATTTTTTAATGTTCCTGTCTTAGTAAACAATAGCTCACCTTTACCTATAAGCCACATTATTAAATGGTCATTATCTCAGGGATGAAAATTTAATTAAAATGACTAAAATATAAGGATGAGAAGACTTACAGGCATTTTACATATATATATATATATATATATATATATATATATATATATATATATATATAAACTAGTTAGAAATCTTCACTAATCATAGGATTCTTCTTGGTCTAGAGAGTTTTTCCAATGAGTTCACTTAGTAGGCAAGTAACAGATAATTCAAATCTAATACAAACTATTTCCAAGCCTATATTAAATAAGACCTCTCTGTTTTATTACATTGGTATAACATTTAACACAAAGCCAATGCAAAAAAAATTATTTTAGAACTATTAACTACATAAGGTATCTCGAACATTTAGATCACTCAGATATGTTCCAAAGGTTCTCTCAACACATGATTCAGGGCTAGGTCAAAGTCAAATCCTGACTGCCATGACCAGTGAAAATAATCAGAGCCATTTTTCATTTCAGGAAGTGCACTTACAATGAGAGTGGAAGCAGTAATAGCCAAAGGTACCAGCTCCCTATGGTCCTTAGCACACATACTCAAGTCAACACCTCCAAAACAAGTGGCTACTATGAGTGCAAAATGAGTTCTGAGGTGTTCTGTTCTAGACTTCAGCTTAAGTCACTTTATATTCTTCAGCTCTATTCTGGCAGGAAATTTGATACCTCGAGAAAACCTGAGAAAACTGTCCCATTACATGGAAACAGGAAGTGAGCAAAAGACAGCCTTGAGCCAGCACCTCCCAAGCCTCCTAACCTCCCATGTTCTCAGAGTTCTTCCAAGATACAGACAAGCTACACGAAACTTCTACACATGTGGCCTCTGTGAACACATTCAAGATCACTATCTGGCCAAAATAGAGCTATTCCCATACACATTCATTAGGGAAAATTGTTTTCATCTAGGAACCCAAGAAAACTTAGCAACAAAGAAGTTTCTCATGTAATTATCTACACTAACATATTATATTAAAAATTATGTTAATGTTACCAATGCTAAGAAAAACAAAATACATGACAAAATTGAACACCTATTTCTGGAAGGGGCAAGGCAGTTAGATCATTAGTAATAGAAGGAAATATCCATAATCTGGTAAAATTGATTTTTTCAAATCCTATGGCAAACTTAATGGTAAAACATTTGAAGTATTTTGTTAAAAACAAAATAAGACAATAATTCTGGCAAGCTCCCTTTCTATTCAACACCATATGGAAGACACTAGCTGACTTAATGAGGTAACAAAAGAAATAAAAGTGCAACAATTGAAAAAAGCAAAGCTGTCATAATTCCCCGATCAGCTTATCATATTTTTTTGTTTTATTTTGTTTTGTGTTTTGACAGGGAGAGTTAGACAGTGAGAGAGATAGAGAGAAAGGTCTTCCTTCTGTTGGTTCACCACCCAAATGGTCGCTACTGCCAGCACGCTGCGCCCATCAGAAGCCAGGAGCCAGGTGCTTCTCCTGGTCTCCCATGCGGGTGCAGGGCCCAAGCACTTGGGCCATCCTCCACTGCACTCCAGGGCCACAGCAGAGCGCTGGACTGTAAGAGGAGCAACCGGGACAGAACCCTGCGCCGCAAGCAGAGGATTAGCCATGTGAGCCATGGCACTGGCCTCAGCTTATCATGTTTAATCCCTCTAGTGAATACTTGTGTCTATTATATAACTCTTATACTTTATAATAACTATAATTTGATTCTTTAACTTAAAGAAGTTTATGAAAAATGCCTACATCTTACTAAAGTAAAAATAATTATGACAGCCATCTCTTTAACAAATTCAAATGCAAACGTGGGAAATTTAAAAAGTCATCAATCCCTTCAGTGGACAGTAAATAACAGCAATAAAAATCATTTAAAACATTATGTACTAGGCCAGCGCCGTGGCTCACTTGGCTAATCCTCCGCCTGTGGTGCCGGCACCCCGGGTTCTAGTTCCTTTTGGGGCACCGGGTACTAGTACCGGTTGCCCCTCTTCCAGTCTAGCTCTTTCCTGTGGCCCGGGAAGGCAGTGGAGGATGGCCCAAGTGCTTGGGTCCCTGCACCCACATGAGAGACCAGGAGGAAGTACCCAGCTCCTTGCTTCGGATCAACACATTGCCGGTCCTAGAGGCCATTAGGGGGGTGAACCAATGGAAGGAAGACCTTTCTCTCTGTCTCTCTCTCACTGTCCATAACTCTCTCTGTCTCTCTCTCTCTCTCACTGTCTAACTCTGCCGGGCAAAAAAAAAAAAAAAAAATCACGTACTATAGATTAAAACAGTGGCTAAGAAGACATCTCCAAGAGAAAAGCCTGGTTTCAAATATTTTTAGCTGGCTGTTTGGCCTGTCTTTTGAGATGTAAAAACTGATGGCAGAGTTGTCCATGTGTAAAAGTATAGACTCAGCTGATATTAAAATATGAAAAGCGGGATACAAAATACCCATATATTCAAGCCCTACTAAAACACACTAGCAAGGTTAAGCCTTTTAACAAAGCATTTCAGTAATCAAAATTAAAATATGAGTGGAAATTCATGACTCTATTTCTCCTTAGCAGTCACAGATAAATTCATACTTATAATGGTACATATAATAGTTCCTGGAAAGAATGGAATTAAAAGATATGTTTATTTTGGAGCAAGAAATTTTGAAATCTACTGATGTGAGTAGGCTTTAAAAAGTTCATTAAATGCTCGCACTGCGGCTCAATAGGCTAATCCTCCGCCTGCGGCGCCAGTACCCCAGGTTCTAGTCCCGATCGGGGCACCGATCCTGTCCCGGTTGCCCCTCTTCCAGGCCAGCTCTCTGCTGTGGCCAGGGAGTGCAGTGGAGGATGGCCCAAGTGCTTGGGCCCTGCACCCCATGGGAGACCAGGAGAAGCACCTGGCTCCTGGCTTCAGATCAGTGCGGTGCACCGGCCGCAGCACTCTGGCATTGGAGGGTGAACCAACGGAAAAGGAAGACCTTTCTCTCTGTCTGTCTCTCTCTCTCACTGTCCACTCTGCCTATCAAAAAAATAAAATAAAAAATAAAAAGTTCATTAAAAAATATAGTATGGAAAAACCATATTTGGTACAAATTCAAAAATTTGTACCAAAGTATACTTACCTTTTTTAAAGGGTTTACCTTAGTTGATTTTATTTCACATATTTTCTTTAACTTAATATTTATTAATTTTTGAGATAATATTTTTAATTTACATTATAGTCAAAGACTTAGTGATTCCATTAAATAAAGAGTAGGACAAAATAAAGAGTAAAGCTACCATAGCCTAGCAGAAAACAGTCAAGAGCTATAAACAATTATAATGAAAAGATGTTAAACTTCACTCATATAAAGTAAATTTTAAAACAGTCACAAATTATTGAAATTCTGGGAGTATATAATTAATAATTTTTTTGAGAAAGATTTAAAGCAAAGTTTGACAAAACACTAGTTGCAGCAAAACTGATACACACAGGCATTCCTGTATTTATTCTCATATCCTGTTTCTCTCTTTCTTCCTCTTCTTTTTCTCCTCCCTCTGTCTTCCTTCCTTTTATCCTTCTTTATCTCTTTCTCTATCTTCTTGATTTTAATATTAGCTCCCACATATAAAGAAAAACATCTGGTATTTGTCTTTCTTGTATTTTCTGTATCTGGCTTATCTCACTCAAAAAGATTTATATTTTATTTCCATTTTACTTGAACTTTTTGAAGTTCCTTCATATTCATATGGACTATAAATATCTGTTCAATAAAAGAGAAAATGCCTGACAAATATTTCACAGTCTCATGATTTTTTTGGAGCTATGGTTCTCAGCCTGACGCTGTCCAACTTACCTATGCAGGGTGAGTGTCAGACTCAGAACAGCCTGGGAACCGGCCACCCCCATGGCTGATCGCATCTCTACCACTCCTAAAAGGCATCCTCTACTGGATGGAATCCTGAAGGAAGGGGATTATTAGCCTCCAGTGGGAGGAAAGGTCAAAACTTCACGTTTGCAACATTATCAAAGTTACCAAATTATTGGGAGAAACATAGCCTTTCGATGCCTTGAACAAGAGATGGTTAGAACAGGGCAGACATCCGAGCGAGTAATGCTAGAGCCAGCTTTACACAGCTTGGTCTGCTGCCAGTGTTTGCAGTAGTCAGATTTAATTTTAGTGACACTATGAAATGTAGTGTGCTGTGCATAAAATATTAATGTAGCGGATAATTGGGCACTCCAAAATAACCAAGTCTATGTACACTGATAAATACTGACTCGGTGAAATGTTCTGGCATTTACAGATATTCCTCTCCCTCTAAAAGTAAATGATAATATCTGTTGTAATTCCAGCTTGTTCATGCTTCCTGTGGTGTTTCTTGCCTGCTAATACACATATTAGAAGAAGCCAACAGGTATATAAAAACAAGCCCTCCTCTTAGAGCTAATAAAAACAGTGGATTTTACAGCATACAATTGGACAAATTAATACTCTATCAGCAAATAATAATAAAAATATTCTCTACATGAATTTTCATCTATAGATAAGCTAGAGGAACATATATATTATATATAATATATATACACAATGGAATCAATGGAATATTTCTTTGCCATAAAAAAGCATAGAGTCCTGTCAGTTGTGAGAACATGGATAGAACTGGAGGACTTCACGTTAAATGAAGTAAGTCTGACACAAAATGAAAAAATACCTCATGACCAGCACAGTGGCTCACTAGGCTAATCCTCCGCCTGCGGCACCAGCACTCCGGGTTCTAGTCCCGGTTGGGGTGCTAGATTTTGTCCCGGTTGCTCCTCTTCCAGTCCAGCTCTCTGCTGTGGCCTGGGAAGGCAGTGGAGGATGGCCCAAGTGCTTGGGCCCTGCACCCACATGAGAGACCAGAAAGAAGCACCTGGCTCCTGGTTTCGGATCTGTGCAGCGCACCGGCCACAGCACACCAGCCTTAGCAGCCATTTGGGGGGTGAACCAACGGAAGGAAGACCCTTTCTCTCTGTCTCTCTCTCTCACTGTCTAACTCTGCCTGACAAAAAAAAATGAAAAGAAATACCTCATGATCTCATTCATAATTGGATCCTAAAAGATGTTGATCTAATAGAAGTTAGAGAATAGAACAGTGGCTACCAGAGGCTTGGGAGAATGTAGGGTAGGAGGCAGGGACAGAGATAGGTTGGGCAATAGGAGCAAAGTCACATTAGATAGGAAGAGTAAGTCCTGGTTTTTTATCACAGCCTAGTGAACATAGTTAACAATGTTTCCTACATCTTAAAATACTTAGGAAGGAAGATTTCGAAAGTACTCAACATAAAGAAATGACAAAAGGTTAAAACGATGGGTATGCTACTTATCCTGCTTTGATCATTATCCAATGTATACATAATTCAAAGCATTTCATTGTTCCTTATAAATATGTACAAATACTATAGGCAATCAAATGATTAAATTAATAAAATAGAGAGATCTGAATATCATCCAGTTTCTCACTTTTGTATCAAAAAGTCATCACACATATCTACATTCAGCTCTTTTCCACACTTCTCAATCATATTTCTCAAGAGAAATGTCCACACTCACCCTCCATCATATTCTTCAATTTGCTACAGGCTTTCATCTGCACGACTCTTCCAATGTCCCATCCAAAGTCACTGACTAAAAATGAACAGACACAGTCTTCAATAGAGCTGTTTGCATGTTCTCTTTTGCTTATTACTTTGTCATCCATAAAAGCACTTCTCTGGTTCTTCCATACCTATCTGGTCCTCCTCTCCAGCTTTCTGGAATCTACCTCCTCTGCTTATACCCTCAGTATCAGTGTGGCCTGGGCCTCCATTCCTGCCCTCTGCTCTCCCTGGAAGATCTTTACTGCCACCCCCACTTTCAATTATATCAATGACTAATAAACTTCAGTGGGTAGTCTAGATTACTGTTCTGAGTACCTAGCATCAATACATCCAAACACACACGATTCATGTCTACCTGGATATTTGCATCTATTTTGTCACCAATGGATCTAAAATGTAATTTTTCTCCCCCCCACTTCCCCGTTTCCCCAGGCTGATCTAACAATCTCCCCATCTTCAGCTCAAGCATAGTCAACCGCACTCATGTACATATCTGATGTTCATTTTTTACTTTTCTTCTACCCATGATAAAACCAATCTTTAGGTCCTAGCTGTATCCAGATCTTCCAGATACATGGAAATGGTGCTGCTGTTGCCCTGATATCTTTTACGTCTGCCTCCTTTTCCTCCTCAAATTCCTGTTCTTTCAAACCACCACTCTTTGACTGGATTATTTTAACAGTCTCCTATCTCCTGATTTTCACTTTCTTCTAAAATAGGATGTAACAAAATACAACTTCCTCTCCAAATTCAACCCCCTGACTGTTTTGGTTAACAAAGTTTTATTGGAATACAGCCAAGTCTATTCATTTACATATTGCACATAGCTGTCACTGTGCTACAATAACATTAACAAGACAGCAGTTAAAACCGGGACCATGTGGCCCATGAAGTTGAAAATATTTACTATGTTGGTTCATTAAAGAAAACTTTGCCATAAAAGCTTCTCTCACTTTTCAAAATGTAAATAATTCATTCTTCCGCTCAAAATGACTCTCCAATGCTTGCTCATAGGTTAAAACTCAAACTACTTAGTACATCAACTAAACATGATTCAAAATCTGACCTACACTTATCATTCCAGATTCATCCTCACTTCCCCATCTCACCCCACACAAATCAAACACTGTTCTCTGATCTCACTGAATACGCCTGGCTGTCTAGTGCCTAGGGATCCTGGACCTGGCTTCATTCTCTTCTGAATTCTAGCTTCACCTCTGTCCCCCTTGGCCTGACCACTTCTTAATTACTTTTTAGGATTCAAATCAGATGCCATGCCTTCAAGGAAACTCTAATTGCCACATTTTAGTCAGGTGTCCCTCTCTCTGGCTCCGCTAAGTCCTCCTGCTTTCCTCTCAAATCTCACTCTAAAAAATGACCTCTTAGCTTCTTGTCTTTGGCTCTTAACTGTAAAGTTTCTGAAACAGAACTATAATATATTCACCCATGTACTTGTATCAGTAGCAATTGTTAGAGTTCTGGTAGGCAGGCTATGCTTAATAACTATGCGTTGATTAACTGAATGAATGAATACTATTTGCTATCTCTGAATTTTTCCTTAACTATGAAATGGATTAATTAAAACATAAACTGTAAGGGTATTTGATAATCAGGTGCATACATATACTCATAGAATATGCCTATTATCTATAATTTGTTAGCAACCAATATATGCAAGTCTGCTGCCCATACCTCTCACAAAGGGTCCAGAGTTCCATTCTGCTCAAAGCATCTATTGGCCTGGGTAAAAAATAACAAAAACATGAATATATACAGCCTTTGCCTTCAAGAAAGTTACAAATTGATAACAAACTTACACATTTGACAGCAAAGTTGGTTGTATAGATCTCTGTGGTGAGAAAAGTCACCACAATTCAAAGTACAATATGGATGATGCCCAGAGACAAATAAAAAGACTATACTGCCAGGTAGCTTGTTGTGCCTAATAAATTGTAACTGGTTTATCATATTTTAAAATTTATTAAAGTGTTGCTGAAACACTACCTTCTAGAGTTACAACTAAAACTACAATGAGGTTAATTTCTGGAAATAAAGGCAGATATAAGGATAATTGTAAGAGGTAGGTATTGTGGCACAGTGCGTTAAAGTCACCACTTGGAATGTCCACATCCCATATCCAGTGCAAGGATTCAAGTTCTGCTGCCACTTCTGACCCAGCTTCTCACTAATGAACACTCTGGGAGGCAGCAGGCGATGGCTCGAGTACTTGGATCCTTGCCACCTACATGGGAGAGCTGAATTGAGTTCCTGACTCCTGGCTTCAATCTGGCCCAGTGCCAGCTGCTGTAGGCATTTGGGGAGTGAAGAAGCAGTTAGAAGGACACACACACTCACTCTCCACTTCTCTTTTCCAAATCAATAAAAATATTTGAAAAATAAAAATAAGAATCATATGAAAAATCCTTTCAGTTATTTTATCAGACATTATAGAACACAAAAATTATAAAGGGATTAAAATGGGCCTTTGTTAAGAACATGAACAGAGAGTGTGCAAATAAAGAAACAGCAATGAGTTAGTAGTCAAAAAATTTACAAATTAATGCTGTAGATGCTTGGGTCAGATGGACCCAAGATGGAGACGTCACTACTACCTGGGGAACATTTGAATGTCAACTTCATCATTTGTGGAAATGAAGTGACAACACTGTGTTAGGATGCTTGCAGTCTCAAGAAATATAAATGCTCACGCAAAATACATTAAATGATAACAAGTATGATATCATACCAAACTACATCAAAAGAAAATAGTGTTACCCTGTGGCAAAAAAATGACCTAAATGAAAGATCTCTGTGAGATCCCAGTGGAAAGAACGGGCCATAAAAGAAGGAGGTACCTTTCTCTGAAGGGAGAAGAGAACTTCCACTTTGGCTATGACTTTGTCTAAATAAGGTTGGAGTTTGTTTGCTTCCATAGCCTTGGTAGCTCATGACAAGAGCCTCGGGTGATTACTGACAACATGAATAAGAGTGTCAATTGTTAAATCAACAACCGGAGTCACTGTGCACTTGCTCCCCATGTAGGATTTCTGCCCTTAATGCGTGTACTATGCGAATTAACAGTAAAACTAGTATTCAAACAGTACTTTATACTTAGTGTGTTTGTGTGCGATTAAAAATAATAAAATTTTCTCCTTCCTGACTGAGCCCTGCAGCCCCACCCACCACGGCCTCCAGCCAACATAAATTCTGTCAGAGTACGGCAGACATTGGCCCCACGTCACAGGACTCCATCCGGAACCAGGTGAGGAAGGAACCATGAGCCAAGCGACTGTCAGCGGGAACCAGGAGGCCCCAGAACCAACGCCGTCCCTGAGGCAAAGAGGAAGGCTCGGCCCACCTGGCGTGGCCGGCGTGTACTTCACCTGCCACTCACGGAGGGGCACCTAGAGCAAGGACCAGCCGGAGGCAGGCACCAAGGAGGTCATTCTCACAGTTCTCCTTGGACCCCGTAGCCGCGTCCATCGTGAAGATCCACACATTTAGCTAAGACCGGGACGGGTGAGGCTGGGCTTGGACAGCCTCCACTCCACTCTGAGGAGAAGTACCGGGAGGTCAAGCTGCTGACAAGGTGTTCCAGGAGCGCACTGACTGCCTGGAAGGGCCCCACGAGTGTTTTGAGGCCATCGGGTTCCTGAAGACACTGCTTCCGGTTGCTCATCAGGAGGGCCAGGAAGAGTTCTACCTGCTGAGTGAGGTCGTGCTGGCCCCACCGCCGAGACTGGCAGGCCCAAGGAGAGCTGCGGGCCTCACTGGACCAGGAGCGCTCGGTCTTCCAGCCCTCAACCTGCCCTTGGATTTCTTCACCTCATGGCAGAAGTCGAGTGAGCAGAGGCTCAGATCGGCCGCGGCAGACAGGTCGAGCATGCTATGGACCCTCCGCAGCAAGGAGGAGCAGCGAACGCTCTGTGGGTACACAAACTGGCCACTGCGCATGCGCTTCCCCGAGGCCTGCACTTCCACGTCCTAATGGACTGCAGCTGGCGGGGCCTTCCACCACCCCCATAGTGGCTGTCAGTCCTGGCCGCCAGGCTCTGGAAAGCGAATGCTTTCCTTTTGAGCTGCTGGCCTCAGCAAGGCAGAAGCTGTCGGAGGACAAGACCCTGGCCTCTTAAGAGTGCCTGCTGGTGCCCTCTGCCCTCCTGGTGGGACCCAGCTATGCTGGAGGAACTCAAGGCTGCAAGGGCCAGGCCCCAGGTGTCTGTCCTAATACTGGAGCCTCAAGGGTCCAGCTCATTCTCGCCCTTGTCCTGTCCCCTGCCTCAGAGCCTCCCAACTGCTTCCTGTGGTCTTCTGTGGCCCTGGGAATGGTGCCACGTCAGACACACCTCATTACTCAGACTCAGCCTCTCTATCAATCACAGATTGGATTTCTTTCATGCCTCTTAAGTCTTATAAATGAGCAATATATGTTACCCATTTTAATAATAATATGGGGCCGGCACCGTGGCCCATTGGTTAATCCTCCACCTGTGGCACCAGCATCCCATATGGATGCTGGTTCTAGTCCCAGCTGCCCCTCTTCCAATCCAGCTCTCTGCTATGGCCTGGGAAAGCAGTAGACGATGGCCCAAGTGCTTGGGCCCCTGCACCCGCATGGGAGAATGGGAAGAAGCTCCTGGCTCCTGGCTTTGGATAGGTGCAGTTCTGCCCGTTGTGGCCATCTGGGGAGTGAACCAACAGAAGGAAGACCTTTCTCTCTGTTTCTCCTTCTCACTGTAACTCTACCTCTTAAATAAATAAAAAAAAAACCTTTACAAAAATAATAGTACATGTGCATAAAGTGTAAAATATATGCACCAATATATTAAAAAACACTAGTTCTAAGAAGTTGGATCTTCGATGGTTTACTTATATAATGTTGCTTATCTTGATTTTTTACCATAAAGTATTTAAGTATGGACTATAAATTTAAACATTTTATATTTTTTCTTAAGGATCAAAAAGTTTACCATGTTATAAATGTGCAGGTCTAACTTATGTTAATTTGTCTCTGTTTTCTTTTCTTCTGCCTTAAGCAGTTAGCCAAGAATTTAGCTTTTCCTAGCACCAGGGATGTTTGTAAATGTAAAGCAGAAGCTACCTGAAGGTAAAAGCTTTTCATTTTTTGGAAAATAAAAAGCTGTTTTTAGGATCAAGCATTTAACTTCACAATGAAGACACCTGTATCCCACACTGGGGTGCCTACTCTTAATTCCCAGCAGGAGCTCCTGACTCCAGCTTCTTACCAGGGCACATCCTGGGAGGAAGCAGGTGATGCCTCAGGTATTGGGTTCCTGCTACCCTTGTAAGTCAAACTGAATTGGTTCCTGATTCCTGGCTTTGGCCTGGCCCTCTCTTAGCCATTATGGGCACTTAAAGAATGAAACAAGCAGATGGGAGCTCTCGCTCTCCTGCTTTCTTTCTCTCTCCTCTCCCTCTCCTTTCTGCCATACTCTCTGCCTCTGAAAGAATTTTTTTTGACAATCAGTAAATGCATTTTTTGCAAAAGAATTACAGCTCACTAAAAAACACAGAAGGTAGATCTATAACTGCCTGATATATGCTTCTGATGACAGCAGCAATTCCTCATTACATAACTAATGTGGATTTGGAGACATCAGAAGATCTCATCACAAAGATGTCATAGCAGGGAATGGATGTCATTGAAAGCTTTTCATTCTGTCGCCAGTTCACTTTCCCCTTCCAGCATCAAATGACCTCTTCAGAGATGTGTTGTGCTCTTGAGCGCTGACCACAGGAGCCAGCCAGACACCTTTGCTACTATTCTGGGATCTGACATATAGACTCCCTGAGTAGCCCTGGCCAGCCCCTTTCCTTCTCTGTCTTGCTCATTCCTAGACTCCAAGATGATATCATGATATTACCTACAGAAGGGAGACTAAGTGACGAGCACCACCTAAAGTATCCATAAAGGATCATTTACAGTCTCCTTTGTCTTTTAGAGTAATACTTTCTACAATGTCCAATTGGAAATGACAGAGAGAGAGTTGTGTGCCAACTTCCACTTTTTTGGGTCATTGATCTACATACAAGCATCAAAGACCATTACTCAAGGCTTTGTATATTTCAACATCCATCCCAAAGGACTCCAGTTCCGTCAGGTTATGTCACTGATTCACCACTGATTCTACAGAATCTGCTGAGAGAAACATAGTGGGACTAAGTTCTGCTCTTCCAGAGAGCAAACAGAAGAGCACTGGTTTCAAGTTATCAGAGAGCAGGATTTTCTTCAATGCAAAGCAAAGCAAAGCAGTCTAATATTTATATTATTATTTACCATAGTATGTTTTTTCAAAATGCTAGTCCTCTAAGACAGCAAAGGAGGAAGTGTTATTTGAAAAACACTGCATAGCAGCTGGCGCCGTGGCTTAACAGGCTAATCCTCTGCCTTGCGGCGCCGGCACACCGGGTTCTAGTCCCAGTTGGGGCGCCGGATTCTGTCCCGGTTGCCCCTCTTCCAGGCCAGCTCTCTGCTATGGCCCAGGAAGGCAGTGGAGGATGGCCCAAGTGCTTGGGCCCTGCACCCGCATGGGAGACCAGGAGAAGTACCTGGCTCCTGGCTTCGGATCAGCGAGATGTGCCCGCCGCAGCGGCCATTGGAAGGTGAACCAACGGCAAAAAGGAAGACCTTTCTCTCTGTCTCTCTCTATCTATCCACTCTGCCTGTCTAAATAAATAAATAAAATTATAAAAAAAAAAAACTGCATAGCATAGCACTCATGCTTAGAAAATCAATGCTTATGAAAATATGACAGGCTATAAAAAGTTGTATAAGAAAACTGTGACTTTGTTGAACCCAGAATTTTATAAAATTCTTTAACTAGACAACACATTTTTTAGAAGATTGATTTATTTTAAAGGTAGAGTTACAGATAGAGAGAAGGAGAGACAGAGAGAAAGGCCTTCCACCCACTAGTTCACTCCCCAAATAGCCATGATGGCTTAAGCAGGGCCTATCTGAAGCCAGGAGCCAGGAAATTCTTCTGGGTTTCCCATACAGTTGCAGAGACCCAAGCACTTGGGCCATCTTCCACTGCATTCCCAGGCCATACCAGAGAGCTGGATTGAAAGAGGAGCAGCCAGGATACTAACTGGTACCCATCTAGGATGCTGGTGCCATAGGCAGAGGGTTGGCCTTCTAAGCCCCAGTGCCAGCCCCCTAGACAATGCTTTTTCGTTCAGCATTATTTTTAGCCACATTGATGAAGTTGTCTTCTGAAAACATAGATTTTGGGATGGATTGAAAAAGACTTTCTCAAAAAGGGAAGATTCTTTGGTCACCAGTGTCAAGCATGATTGTGGGACTAACTGCCAGGAAGTTTCTGGGGAATTGTGCATTGCATGTGATAAAGGATTAGGAGACTCTAAGATCCCTTTTAATCCTCAAAATTCAGTGAATCTTTTCTACCTTAAATAAGTATCATCATTTAGTACCTTCTGTATCCATGGTTAGATCCAAAGACTAATATCTTTTATATTTGCAACTAGACATAACAAATTATACAAGACAGACCTTAGATTCTTTATCCCATTTGCCTGTGAAATAGCCCTAAAAAGCACTATAATCCCATTTCACAGATGAAAGAGAAACTGGGTGTCAACAAGTTTAAATAAATTTCACATAGACATATAGCCAAAGAACTAGCATCACAAAAATTGGAATCCATGTGCCTTTATTTTCTACTATGTAGTGTGACATCCTTAAATCTACCAGTCTCAAAGGAGACCAGTAGAGATATGGTTGAACTTGGAATATTGAAAACTTAAAGTTATTAAATAATATTTTGGGAATTAGCCCCACAGTCATTGTTAATAATATAGAAATAATGTACTACTTCTCTGAACTTATAATATCCATAAACTTTTCCTTCCATTTCTTTCTAAGGACGTAAGCAAAGACCAGACAGGTCCTCATTTTGATGTATGGTCTTTGTACTTGCTGTTAACTATCTTTGGAATGCTTTTTTTCAGGTCTGGCTATTGCTCATCCATCAGGACTCAAGTTCCATGAGGTCACTTCAGCCCAGGCTTTCTTGCTCAGCTGATGCACATCTCCTTCTGGGCACACAGTATGATCATTCTTCCTGGATACCTTGATATCTGGTGCCACCATGGAATTAGCACTTTCCAATTGGTCATGAATAGAAGTGATGTGTGTAACTTCCTGACTGGGGCATCTGGACAAGATCCAAGAACCACCCTCCCCCCAAACTTTCTCTTGTTCCCTATGACAACCAGTGCAGTTTTTTTATGATAATAGCTACTACAGCCTGGGCCACCCAAAGACTAGGTAGAGAAGAGCCTTCCTGTGGACCCAGGATGGGCACACCTGTAAAATCTTTTTTCAGCTCTGGGTATTCAAGGTCTTTGCATAACCTAGCACAATGCATCTCAAAATTTAGGTGTATAACAATCACTCACAAAGTTCTTTCCCCAAAGAGATTGATTCAGTAGACTTTTGTATCTTTAGATCAAATCTCTAGATCTCTGGAAATCACCGTTTCTAAACAGTTCTAGGTGATGTTGATGCTCCCAGACCACACTGTGAGTAGTACTGCCAATCCTGAATGATATATCATTTATTCTCAAGGTATCATCATTTCTGTTTACTCTATTTCACTTAACACAACTACTTTTTTTATTTACTCATACATTGTTTATCACCCCCAATATGACATTATGATATAAACTCCATGAACACTGAAACTTTGTCTTTTTTTAAAAAAAAATGTCATAGCCCACAAAATGTTGAACACTGTCTGGGATCATGAAAAGAGTAAAGAATGAATGAAGCATCAAGAAATGTGTTTGAATGTCTACCATGAATGCCAACTTCTATTCAACTCTGTTCTCTCAAGTGCCTTCTATTTTCTAGGCAGAGAAAGGAAGAAACAGGTGCACAGATCCTGCTAAAATACAGCCTCAGCTCAATCCATCAACCACCTTGATGTGCACGGAGCCACTTGAAGGGGTCTTGAGTAGAAATTGTTGACCTTGAGTATAAAATGCCTCTCGCCTCTTCCCTGACTGTACAGCAGGGAGGGCAAGTGGAGCAGGAAAATAAAGAGTGCATGACATTTGGATTTTTCTTTATATGTTTTCCTCCCTTTGTTTTCCACAGAGGTGGCATGCTGTGAGGACACACTGTCCAGATTCAGTGAGAGTCTGCTCCACAGTGAACCGTGTTACATGGTAGCCCGTATGTATTTAAATGATATGCGAAATTCATGAATTTTACAACAGTAATTATCATCACATATTCCCTCATCTCTGAAAAATATCCCCACTGGGTTCTGGGGAAAATGACAGAGGAAAGGCCAACATGAGAAGACACAACAAGCACAGGGCCAGGCCACCAGTCCTTACCACTTCTGGGTCTGCCTACTTCTCAAACAGGACTTCTGCAGACACCTGACAGGAGATGACAGCAAAGAAATCACAGCACACTCTGCACCTGCTTGTGTGCCTCTCAATCACTTCTCACAATTAACAGGCAAATAAATAACTTGAGTGTCTACTAAATATAGGAACTATATGGAAAATTGGAATTGACCTAGAGATAGCTAAAAGGAGATTCATATTTATGCACCAGGATATACTCAGAGTTTGCGTTAAAGTACTATATTTCTCTTTATCTCACCCCCCCCACCCAAAATGGGAAGCAACAGAAATTGGCAATTGTTGAAGCTAGATGGGTAAGGGCAAGTTAATTAGAAAATTATCTGTATAACTTGTGTATGTTTAAAGAGTCTCAGCATAAAAAGTTTAAAAATTGTCATCTAGTGTATCATAAAGAAAATCCTAGTGCAATTTATTAGATGGGAAAACAAGCTGATAATACAATGTCATAGGTAGCCTCAGGTGGCTCCCGGTATAGAAGCACAGGGTTATATTTTGACATTGTTTAGATTCTCTATGTTAATATAGTATAATTGAGCAATGCATATTCTCAAAACTGTCAGCGTGGGAAGGAATGTATTTGTAAAAAAATTGTTGTTTTTAATGCTTGATAGTTCAGAATTATTCTTAGAGTGAAATAAAAGATGTTTCCTGGGTAGAATTTTTTGCATGCTCCTGCCAGGAAGTTAGCTTTTGTTTGATTCCTTCTGAAGTCATTTCAGTGGAGAAAGTTTGCACCTGAACCTTCGAAAGATACATGGAATGTGTGTTACTTTTGAATTCTTATTTAAAGTAATTAAGAATGTAAGCATTATCACAAAAATTTAATATTGGCTACAGCTTTTACCAGAACTTGTGCTAACTTAAAACCTAGGTTGCGATTTTACATGTTTAATTAAAAATGTTTAAATTGAAGGAAAAAAATCTCAAGGAAATGTGATAAATGTTGCAAATTAACTTCATGATACTAAATGTTTTTATACCCCACACTCTCAAATAGTCCAGCCTGTGGCCACCGTACAAAGAGAGGGTAATTATATTTTGTAGACTTCTCTTCCTACCCAACAGACAGAGTGGATCAAGGCAAAAAGCCAAAAAGGGAAAGAGAAAGGCTGAACTTGAGAGTCAGTCAGAGACCCTGGTTGGAATTCTTAGCTGTATCTCTTTCTAGCTGTGTGACCTTGAACGGCTTACTTTACCTTCTTAAATCTCATCAGTAAAACCGGGAATGATATTACCTCTTCATATCATTGAGTTGCAGTAAAGTATTGATCAGAGCAGAATCTATGGTTTAGGAAGAGAGATTATTAAGGAGACACTTTGCAGGGCAGTCTGTCCTTGGGGTGAGACTAGGAGCAAAGACAAAATGTAAAGAAGAAAAAAAAAAGCAGGAAAGCTGTGAGATATTTTGCATTTTTTTATCTCCAAAGAGAAGGTATCCACAAGCAAAGAAAGACCGATGGTCAAGTTCAGAGTCTTGGTTCAGTCTGTACAGAGTATATTCCATTACCTGAGTGCCTGGACAAGATGACTCTGATTTTTGCAATTGCATTATCTGAAGCACCACGTGGAAAGAAAATAAGCAGTAACTAAAGGTGGTATCAAAGTCCATTTAGCTCCACCTGGAAGGAAGGCAGGGAGGATTTTATGAATGTCACAGAGGGGAACAAAGTGAGTGATCCACTAAAGGGTCAACTTGAGCCTATGTGTCCAGGACAGAGCTTTATGTGTTACCTACAGCTCCTCCACTGACCATATTTACTCAATGTTGTGTCATAAATTCAGGGTCTAGTGTTGAGCTTCTACCACTGTCATTGCTCACAAGGAAATACCAACAATAACCCATCCATAGCTCAGGAAAGAGGACGCTTACTTTCCTGGTGACTTGCTAAGGGTTCACAACAATCCACAGAGCTAGGAAGAAGCATAGCTAGGACAGGAAGTCAACAGTTTTTACTCTGCAGAATTCTCCAAATTAAATAAGGACATGCGCATGAGGTGCTTAGAACATAGTAGTCCTTCAGCCAGTGCTGGTTCACATAACTGTTGTTGTTGCATTCATTGTTATCATCAGAGCTACCGCTATCCTTTCAATCCAGCCTCAAACATCTTCCTGCTTAGAGATTCTACTTCTGCCTTCAACCAGAACACCTCCTCACAAAAATAACTCTCATGTACCACAAGCATTCAGGAACAGTAGAAAGTTACGCAAAACATGACAAATTAAAAGCTTTATATCAATTCCTGACTACAGTAGCTGAAAAATTCCATTTAGACACATCAGTCTTCACAAGGCTGATGCTTCCTCACCAGTCAGCTGTCTCTCCTCCTCTGCCTTTTCCTGAGCTCTGTCCAACCTCGTGGGTTGTCTTCCCACTCTCCGAAAATTGCCCAGACTTTCCTTGCCCTTCCATTGTCTTAGGAGCCTCGGTTGCTTCTGCACAGCATATCTCCTCTTGTCCTAGCACTTGACTCTAGTTCACATATCCCATCCAGCAGCACAGGGCCTTCAGCTTTCCCAAGATTCTATTCAAAGACAGCAATCTAAAATACCACGTTGAGTTTTGTCATTACCATCTTTGGTTCAAATCTCACTCCACCTATCACTCAGCCTCACAGTGATTCATTTATTCCCTCTTTTGTCCTCTCCTCAGCTCTACTTAGCAGCAAAACTGCTTGCTAGACCTTGTTCCAAGCACTATTCAATTCTAGCCTGTTACAGCTTTTGCACATGGTCTGCCTTCAACCATTCAACCCTGTTTCTCAACCAACCATTGCATTGGTCCAGAGTGTGAATTAGTTCATCTGGAAATTCAATTGGTATACAGTTGCTGGGAGAAGAGAAAGGCCAGGAAAGAAAATTTGGTAAAGAAATTAAGTTTCTGCCAAATTTGAAACCAGCCACAAAATATATACTTATCATTTCTTTTTAGATTAATTTATTTATCTATTTGAAAGTCATTGTTACAGAGAGGGAGGGAGGAAGAGAAAGAGGAAGATTTTCCATCCTCTGGTTCACCCCCTTAGATGGCCACAGCAACCAGCACTGGGCCAAGCTAACTCCAGGAGCTTCTTCCAAGTCTCCCAGATGTGTGACAGGGACCCAAGAACTTGGGTCATCTTCAACTGCTCTTCCCAGGACTTTAACAAGGAGCTAGATCAGAAGTGGAGCAGCAGGGACATGAACCAGCATCCATATAGGATGCCGATGTCCCAGGTGGCAATGCTGTAATACAACACTGGCCCCAGTACTTATCATGCCTCAGCTACTCAATAATGAACTCTGAGTGATCTCAGACTAAACTTTCATATGCCAGTGTTCATTATACCAGTGCACACATGCACCCAAGTATGCAAAATAGAAAAAGCAAGCAATCTTGAAGGCCAGGATTGTTACAATATTTTAAAAGGCTGGCTGATTTGAATAAATCAAGTACAACTGTCTTACATTATTTTGTAATCTATGCTAACTCAGCATTCATTAATTGAGATTCATCAAAACAATATTTTTTCTCATGGAGTTTCAGTGTCTTCCCTCTCCCTTAAAGAAGATTTAATTCTAAACACAAGAGGAAGAAAAGGAAAAATGAGAACAGATATAACCAGTCAAAAAACTCAGATTTATGGAGTTCAACCTTGAAAATATTTTTTTAAAACATCAAGCACGTGAATTAAAGCTCCCACCAGGCAGCTATAATTTATACAGCAAGCACTTGGCAGGTAATTTGAGCACACTGTGATACGGGTAGCAAGGGGATCGTCTTCATAGAAAACCAGACCACTTTGTGACAAGCTGGGGGGGTGGGGTAGGGAGGGGGTGAGAAAGCAGAGCACTCATTTTGCAGCCAGAATAGGGTGTGTCCACTTTAATGGACATAGGGTAATACAAAATAACATGCAAAGACCTAAGAAGAAAAGAAGGTGGGTGGCAACCAGATTGTAAACAAGAACCCATGAAAACTGAAAGATCATGAAGCAAAGGTTGACAGCCCAAAATACAGACTCCACCATGGTTGCAAAATTTCAGGCAAATCAAGGAAAAGAGAATGAAAAGACAACTAACTGGGAAGCTTCTGATAGTTTCCAAAAATGAAATATTTCATTTGTTTAATTTTTTTAAAAAAAATCTGTTTAAGAATGTAAAATGTTTCCTGAAATTAATAATTATTTTCTCATTCAGTTCAAAGCATTCCCTGCCCCCTGAAGGATTAAACTGTATTTCACAACTAGCTCAAGTCCAACAACACTGTCCTAAAAAGAAAAAACACAAAAACAATTATTTCCCCTTTGAGTTTTAGATAAAAAGTACAAAGTTTGTCTGAAAAACCTATTAATTTATAATAGAGCACAGAACATAGGTTTTCTCCAGCCTATGCTAAAGATAGATACCACATGTGGGAGTGGTGGGCAATCCCTGAAATTAAAGGTGTGGGTAGATCCAAATGATGTCAATAAATTTCAGGTAGTGGTAACAATTATAAGCGTTCCATGTGCCTCAAAAGCCCTATTTCCTGGTATTGTGACTAACTGGCTTGGCTGTAAATTCATTTCTGAGTGGCATTCATCCTTCGCAATATGCACAGTCTTCTATGGAATGAAATTTCTGTCACTGGTTCTGATCTGTTGTTCTCTCAGTGATGAATTCCTTCTAACTTGATGCCATATTGTGTCTTCCTTTGGGTGGAGCAACAGGTGAGTAGAAGTATGGTAATGAAAAAATGCACTAAACTGGGATATAAAAGATCTGGATTCTGGTCTCTGCTATTAAATTGACTCACTTGCATCATATGCAATATGCAATTTACATCTCTGAAGGGGGAAAAGCTCTTCACCTTTATCATCAAAACTCACTAAAGTTACCATCATAAATTAGATCTCCTAAGCTGGCAGCCTTAGTATTCTACCTGCTCTATTGCATTTGATCAAAAAACATGTTAGTTTTTAGTGGATAGATTTCAAGCCAAAATGCAAATTTACCTATTCTCTTGAAAAGTCATCAAATCTCATGAAAGTAAGCCTAAGTTTGTGTTTGTTGAGAATAGCTGCTCATCGCAAGATCATGGGCTGTTCAATTTCTTGCATCCTCACACCATATACAATGGTTCATATACACTTATCTCACTCACTTGCCTCCTTTAGGTTACCTTCCTGAAAGGTGAATCACTGCATTTGAGTTTGTTACCCCTAGTGCAGAAGAGGCAGAAGTAGGTTCACAAGTGATTACAAAGTAACAAAGAGTGCAGAAAAGCCATAGACACCTATGGCGGGTAGAAGGCTTGACCAGTAGGCACATCTACAAACAGATCACAGCCCCACATCACTTAGTGCTCCCTTCACTGCTGGATATACAATAGCTCGCTAAATAGCAAGAATACATGTGATATATATTTAGATTGCACATTAGACTTTAAAATCAAGACCTAACTGAATGCATTAGCCAGTGTTGCTGTTTATGCCTCCACAATGCCATGGAAACACTGTGCAGCATCCTAATGGGCCTCTCCTGGCAATAAATAAAGCCTTTGTCTATTCATGTTCCAATTTCTTTTTTTTTAAACATAATTTACAATTTCAAAGAAGAAAACAGATCGTTGATGTTTATTGTTGAGGTTTTTTTTTTCCTCCTCCCTGCCCCTTCCAGTTTCCTGTCTTGCAAAGTACATCTGCAAAAAATGCAAAATGCACCTTCTTGTAGTTACTGAAATCCAAACCAGCACTGTCAGCGTGCAGAGAGTGAGATTCTCCCAGCTGGACTCCTCTTTCCCCTTTATAAAATGCCATGATAATTAACCTCCATAACGAGGTTCTTTAAGCATTTCAGTCTAACCCAAAGAGCACTTAATACAGTTGTTTAAGGTTGAAAGCTGATATAAAACAGACATAAAATCTAGTGGGTTTCACTCCCCTCCTTCAGTCTAAAAGGCACTATCCAGTCCATTTCTATAGAGATAGTAACAGAAGCCACAGCCCTTAAATGGCTCCACGATGGCAGCGACACGTTCTCACCTCCCTGGCTCCACAGCGTGTGGTGCAGACAGTTCCCTCCTGCTGCCGCCATCACCCTAATGTGCAGGGGCAAAGTGAAATCCGAGGCTTCAAGTGTTGGGAGCTCTCTGCGGTCTGGCACCTGCCGTCTCCTGCCAGGCAGTAACCCAAGACTTGGAAAGGCAGATTAGTATCTGGTGGAGAAGTGGGCAGATTTGATTAGGTGGCTCACATTTGCTGAGTTCCCTGGACCCAAATGCAGGCACCTCAGGCAGACAGTCCAGGGGCCGCTGCTCCCTCCACAGAGTTCGTGCTGAAGCCTCTGCTAACCGACTTGGGACCTTGCATCACCAGGCTCACAGGTCAGCAAGCAGGAGTCACTGCCTCCCAACCACAGATTAGGCGGGGTCAGCCTCAGGGCTAGGATCTAGCCAGCAATGTCTATTTTCATCAGTCATGAAAAGCAGTATGTGTCCCAGATTTCTAAGCATTCACAAAATGGGTCTCCCATAGCATCTGCCCAAGGAGAGACCTCTCTCATCATAATTTTCAAGTGCTGGACCTTAAGTCAGAAAACAGTGTCCACAGTAAGGCCTCCCTAGGTAATAATCAAATGGTATGGCCTTTGATTTTCTAAAATGGTGTATAATAACCTGTCCATCTGAAATATGCTTCCATATCTCTTGTGAAATAATAACAACTACAACAACAGTATTACCATATAACATTATTAGGTGCTTACCTTGGCTTCTGGGATAGTTGTTATTATCCGCTTGTCACAGAGGAAGCCAAGTTGAAAGAGCTAAATAACACATTCAAGGTCAGAAAGCTAACAGGTCGCTGAGCTGGGAGGAGCACCAGGCAATTGACTGCAAAGCCCGTATTTCTTCTCCCACGTTTTTGGAGTACCTACTAAGAGCTCTTCACAGTGATGCTCCAATATATATACATGTTTCTGTGATTCCTTCCTTCCCAAAATAAAAACTCCATGAAGACTGGATTTTCCTGCCTACCTTAGGTGCCAGAAAAAAAGAGACAAACAATGCCCAGTCTGTCAGGACTTCTTCCCCTTGAAGACAAATTCTTGCCACTGTTTTGGATTTTGTGATCCTAAAATCTCTACCCTCTGCTTCCCTCAGATGACTTCCCCTCTCTGAGACCTTGCATTTTTGCTTTGCATCATGTCTACCTTAGAAACCACTATAAATCTTCTACAAACAGGCAAAGTATAAATGCAAATGTTTCTGCTGGATCATCATAATTGGCACCAGAAAAAGCTTCAAATGTGATCATGCACTAAAACAATAAGGTCTGGAAGAAAAGGAGAAGTGGGCAAATCAACTTAAAAACCTAGGAAGCATCGAACAAGTGTCCTATCTCTATTACTAGTGACAATAACACAATACTACAGCATCTAACTCTCCTCAGATGTGTGCACTTACACTCTCAATCATTCTTTGCAAACTTATATTCTGGACTCATGTCTTGTCTTTTGAGATGCTGGTCCTGACAACAAGGACCTCTAACATGTGCATGATCCTGTGCCTGGCTGGGAGACTGCCTGCCTAAGCCATGCAGGAGGTTAAGAGGGCATGGCACACCATGCCCCCAGGAGAAACCCTGGTAGAGGGCTCAGCACACTGAGACCCCCACATATGGCCTGACTGCCAGTAGGCCACAGAGGTCCCAGGCACGTTTCCCCCACCCCCACTTCTGTTGAGAGGCCTTGTAATTGTCAATCAGGTAAACAGCTCCCAGGTGAGGCCCAGACCCATAAGACCACCTGGAAGGCTATGTGACCTTCAAGCTGATTGGAGCAGCATAGCCGCACCAGTATCAGCTTTATCCTATAGAATTAGTGTTGCTACCCTGAGCTAGCTACTCCCCTTTGCCTACCCTATAAAAACTTGTGTCTAACTACTAGTAAACTGACATATTCATCAAAACTGTCATCCCACCATCCCGATACTGTGGGCCTGCAGGATGAGCCCACACAGACAGACTAGTTTTACCAAAATCCACAATACACTGAGGACTGATGACCTTCAAAAGTTTGGGAAATGGGAGTAGGTTGAGGGTGGTTACTGGTGGAACTGCTTTCACAGATTTTTCACCTGCACTGGCAGTTTCCCCACATAGCTGAACATGAACAGTGTAGTGTTTGTGAATAAAACAAAATTAGCCATTTTGCATGAAAGGAAGGAGTGTCTTTAGAGATTTTTCTTAAGTTATTCACCCTTTGCAGAGGCTTTCTCTTTTGCTGTGAAAAAGCTTGCTCCTGAATTCAAATATTAAAATGCTAGGTGGCTCAATTTTCAATTTTGTCTGATACTAGGGGACAGATCCAGGTTTTGCAAAATTTGAAGCTTCATGTATTTGAAACTTTAAGCAAAAAAATGCAAAGTTATAAATATCAAATTTTGTTTTGGCCAGCGCCGTGGCTTAACAGGCTAATCCTCCGCCTTGCGGCGCTGGCACACAGGGTTCTAGTCCCGGTCGGGGCACCGGATTCTATCCCGGTTGCCCCTCTTCCAGGCCAGCTCTCTGCTGTGGCCAGGGAGTGCAGTGGAGGATGGCCCAAATGCTTGGGCCCTGCCCCCATGGGAGACCAGGATAAGCACCTGGCTCCTGCCATCGGATCAGCGCGGTACGCCGGCCGCATCGCGCCAGCCGCGGCGGCCATTGGAGGGTGAACCAACGGCAAAAGGAAGACCTTTCTCTCTGTCTCTCTCTCTCACTGTCCACTCTGCCTGTCAAAAAAAAAATTTTGTTTTAAAAAGTGATCATTTAGAAGTTAGACATGTAGGCAAATAAATTGCAATAATTTACAAGTTTTCAAATGTTAATAATGCCAATAATATCACAACACCCAGAAAAAAAAACCATTTTCATTAATAAACTGGTCTGGCCAACCCCTACAAAACTTTGCCAACTAGATTTTTGTTTGCATTTCCCTTGATTGCCACTTTGTATGACAATAAAATGGTAATGATATAGGCAGGCAGATAGTACTAGCAAGAGAAGCTAAAGCATACCAACATCACCCTGGCTGCCTTGTCCACTGTAGCTCTGCTCACCTGACCCTGCCTGGTAGCCTCAGCCCACACAGCAGCTCTGGCTTGCATGTTTCAAACCACCATCCTTCTCTGCAGCACCACATACTACACATTTTATGCATCACGCAAGATGCCTTTCCATGCAGTATCCTACCTCTTCTTTCATGTAGCAGAAAACTGCAACTAGTGAGACTGTGCAACTTAGAATTGGAGCCAACTAAAAAGATTCAGTATGTCTGCAAGCTACACCCCCACAATGAACTTAAATTTATTATAATGTAATCATGTTAAAATTACCATGGCCGACACCCCACTCCCATCACCCACATGATGCAATGACACTTCCAAGACTTCCAAAAATTGGCAAGGAAATGAGTGGGACTCAAGCCTGTGTCCTAAACTCTGCCCCCTTTGAATATTCAATTAAGCTCTACTCCAGTTACCACCCACTGTGATGGCCCCAAACCTTTTTGATGGCAGCTCATTCTCTCCCCAGCTTGCCAGAATTCAATCCCAAGGATATACTTTTGCTTTCAGTAAAGTTTGCTTCTCTACTCACCTCTACCTACATCTCTTCCTTAAATTTCTTCTCTCATAGAAAAATGAATCTGGACTAAGCCTAGCCAGAGGCCATGCCTCAATAGTTGTATTTTCTTTAGAGAAAAAAGTTCAGCCTCTCCACAAGCAAAGTTGACCACATTATTTTTTCTTATTGTTAGCTTAGAAAAGTTTTTTCAGCTCTACCACTTATTGGAATGTTTTACTTGTGTTTAGATATATTGCTAATTTGGGGGAAATATGTGTCAAGTTTCCTGTCAAAGTCTTAAGATTACAAGACTGTGGGACTTTGAGCCTCCCTGGATAGTGAATGACAGGGATTTTCAACACTCATTAACAAGTTAGTTGTTGATGTCCTCCCTCCAGTAACATATTATGAGTTATCTATGTCAATTACTGTTTTTGTGTCAAATCATCATGAAATGTAGTTAGTTCTCCAAAAATGTGTGTGTGTGTGTGTTTATATATTTTTTTTCCTCTTTTCATTAACTGTATTATAGGAATGACTCAGGAGCCAAGGCATTAACTCTTATAATGTACCTCTTGCTCTCAATGAATTGCTTCTGTTGGTATATTCTGGCTATGATCCATCAGCCCTAAGTACTCACTGGTTGCTCATTACAAAGTCACCAACTTGGGATGAGAATTTAGCCTCGCAGTTAAAATGCTCACATTCCACATCAGAGCACCTGGGTTTGATACCGGCTCTGGTTTATGACTCCAGCTTCCTGCTAATACAGATCCTGGGATCTGTAGCAGTTTATAGCCAAAGTGACTTGGTCTCTGCCACATCTACAGAAGACCTGGCTTGAGTTCCCCAATTCTGACTTTGGCCCAGTCCAGCCCAGCCCTGACATTCATAAGCATCTGGAGACTGAACCAATGGATGAGAGCTTTCTTTGTCTCATTCATTCATTCATGAATAAATAAATAAATAGTTTAAAAATAAACACAATGGCAATAAATATCAAATTTCAATTATCGCTTTTTTACAGAGAAGTCTCACAGGGCAGTAAGGGTGTTAACAGAAATTAAATGCCTATTCTAGTAAACTTTACACAAATATATCATCATATGAACATAATTATTAGTCTTAGGGTACACCTTCTTATGCTGACATCATTTCTCTATCAATTGCATAAGAAGTAATTTGCATTAAAGGAACTCAGGGTCTAGCAGAATAGACCACATAAAATAAATGAATAACAAATACATGCTTGGTATATTGTCAGAGTTTTGTTCTTGGCTAATATCAGAACCCTAGATTCCATAATAAATGATGTTAGCACCAATTTCCTTACCAATTACATCATTAAAAATAATAAATATATAACAGCTATATTGGTTGATTAAGCAGGCTGACAGGACCATTTAGTAATTTTTAAAAACTGGATTAGCTCTTTAGTTGAATTGCTAGACCTTGTATTGCTTAATAAATTAGAATAAGGGATAAATTTCAATAGGTTTGAATTTGAGCACTGTGTGGCAGTGAAGTCAGAGGCATTTGGGGAAAATCTCTCGATTTTGCCTTGCCTAAATTTGCTGCTTTATTCATTCTTTAGAATTAAGGACCTAGAGAAACTTGTTAAATGTTGTAACAATTTAAGTAAGCTTAGAAAACCAATAAAGAATTGATATTGAAGCACTGATTATTTTATCATAGAAGCATTCTCTAAGGCAGAGAAACTTACAGAGGGTCAGCATCAAATGAAGTTGGTCCCAAGAACTTATGTAGAATGAGACTCTACTTTGAGAGGACAACTCTACTAGGAGACTGAGAAGTCCGGGATAGCCACATGAATTCAGAAAGACCTTGGGGATCTCTGGAAATATAATCTGTTTATTAGTTAAGAGAATCATTACACAAAAACCTCATTGTTAATTTTTCTCATAAACCTTTCATTATTGCATGCATCTTTCTGTCTATACCAAAATATGCACAATAAAAGAAATGAATGAAACCTTGAAACATAGGCTTTTAACAGTTTAAGAATTTGCTATTGGGTGGGCATTTGATACAGCATCTTGAAACGCCTACATCCCATATTGTGGCCCTGGGTTCAAACTGAAGCTCTGCTCCTGCTTGCAGCTTCCTGTTAGTAAGCACATAGGAGGCAGCAGGTAATGGTTCAAGTAGTTGAACCCCTGCCATCCATGTGGGACACCTGGCTTGAGGTCCAGGTTTTTGGCTTCAGCCTGGTTCAGCCCTGGCTATTGCAAGCATTTGGGGAATGAACTAGTGAATGGGAGTAGAACATTCTCAATCTCCCTCTAATTTTAATTTTAATAAATGTGGTATAAAACTAGCAACACAGGCAACACCTGGAGTCTTATATGAAATGCAGAGTCTCAGGCCCCGACTTACACATGCAGAATCACATGCACATGTGCACAGGTGACTCAGATATGCAATGCAGTCATGGAAGCTCTGGGTTTTTCCCAATACCAACAGCCAAAGTGACTTTGAAGTCAACAAAATGATTTTTTCAATTTCAGTTAATTTTATTAAATAATATTGTAACTGGAAGTGTTTTTGAAAATATGGTTTGCTCATTGAAAAATATCAAAAGCACAGATAATAAAATTTTTAAATTATAAAGTGAACCAGATCTGAGTTTGTGAGCATGCTTTCTGTGTCTGTGTGTGTGTGTACGCATGAACATTTTAAAACCTTTTAATATATCAGGTAAAGTACCCTGATATATTAAAAATAAGGTACTCCTCTACATACTGATTGTAATTTGCTTTTTATATTTAGCAATAATATGAGGACACTTGCTCATGTCAATAAATGTATTTGGGGCTTATCATTTTATTTTTTTATCAAATACTTTATTGTACTGTGACATGTAACTCTTTCAGTAGTCTCTTGTTTGATAATCAAAGAACATAAATTATTTTTTTAAAATAAAGTCCTAAATGTAGAATCTCAGTGTCACAGGGTGGGCACATGCCAATGTTATATACATTGCAAGATGACCTCAATCACCTAAGCCTGATAGGTGGTCAGCATTCGATCTTTTTTTTGTCAAATGCTTTTAAATCATCTTCTCCATATGAGTGTTTGCAGAGGTATGTTTTTTGTATTATTGGTATTAGTTAAAAATTTAATGGTTCAGTAATCTATGTGCTTTTGTAATTTCAAGTCAAATAATCCATTTCATTCAGAAATCTAGTTATTTAGAACATAAAACCCCAAGATATGATTCAGTCTAGGTTGTTTGAAATGACAAGTTTGATTAAGGATACAAAAATCTCTGTGATCTCTTTCTACATATCTACACATCAATTTAATGTTTATTGTGAGTCTCTCTATTGAATATACAAACTGAACTCTTACAGTCTCACTCTATGTTATACATCCTGCTGGTCCACCTCTCTCTAGCCCAGAATTGTACCAGTCCTCTCCTCTTTATAATTTCACTCCCTAGATCATATCCCCATGGCTGCCCACCACAGCGCATGAGTTTGAATAAGGAAGGGATTCTGACCTCTTCATATGGGCAAAGTTTATTTTCCCACCTCTGTTTTTCTGAGCACCAACATCACACCTGACATAAAATCATCAGTACCATCGTTGAATGAATCCATAAATGAAACTAGAAACTACTTACTCATCCCCTTCAACCCAAATTAAGAAAACTGAGACCAAACAAGTTAAAAACCAAAAAAAAAAAAAAAAAGGAAAATAAAAACTTAGGTGAAAACATTATAGAGGGCTGTATTATTTACTAACTTAATATATTTCCTTAATGAAAGTGCTTAATTTCCAACAAACATAAATGAAGATCATATTTTCAGAGTGTAGAGGAAAAAGAAAAACAAAAGTTTCTGCTTGTAGTAGCCCATAGCTAATGTCAAAGGGAAGAAAGGCATTTTTCTTTTCTAGTTTTCCCTACATTTCTTAAAAACATCAACCATTATTTAAAATTTTCTCCCCATCACTCAAAGAAACAGAGACAGTTGTTCCTTCTGGATTAGTTTTTTGCTTATCTCACCAGCAGGGTCAGGATAATAAATCACTCAACCCCTAGGGAATAATAATGCAGTTACTGGGCATGGGGTGGGGAGGGGAGACAAAGAGGAAAATTCTTGGGATTCAATTCATTTTCAAATACTTCATAGTACCTAAGAAACATCAGCATGAAGATCCTATATAGGTGAAGCAGATGGAAAGGGAAAAGTCAGAGAAGTGGCAGTTCCATTGGAGGAAAAGCTATGATCTGTTTTTTCAAATATCCTGCAAAAAACTACAGAAACCTTTACTTAGTATAGAGTAGATATTCTGTATATAAAGATAATTAAAAATGAATCTTAAGGAAGAATGGGATAGGAGAGGGAGTAGGAGGTGGGATGGTTTGGGGGTGGGAGAGCGGGTATTGGGGGGAAGAACTGTTATAATCCAAAAGTTGTACTTATGAAATTTATATTCATTAAATAAAAGCTTTCTTTAAAAAATTTTTTAAAAATCCTGCAAAAAATAACCCTTTGTTTCTTCATTCCTGTAAGCCAGCCTTAAACATCTCGTGGGCTGGTGGCAGCCCTGAGACAGCATCATTTTCACTTCTGGTGGAGATGTTTCTGCTGTATCTGGTGGAGTGGCTGAGGAACCAACAGCCATTCTGGGCTATCACTTCCCAGAAGCTTGGTGCAGGAGCATTAAACAGCAAGGTTAAATATGCTCCACTCTGCTACTGGGTGTTGATAAGGACAATCGTGATGCATGTGAGATTGGAGCAAGCTGGGCGAGTTCAGGCCAAAGGCCCAAACACACTTCCAACAAGATTTTACATTTCCACCTCACTATTCTAACCCCCCTAAATTGAGGAAATATACAAGGACTTTTCAAACTATTCATGGAAAATAGAATTAAAAGTTGAGTTTATTCTGATGCAAAAAAAAAAATTTGAAATACTCTTATTCAAGAGGTCCTCAAGAAGCTACTGGAATATGTGTATTATGAAAAAACTATGCATGGATTTCAAAATTTTTCTGCACAAAAATAAAATCATTTTCTCATTGCACTTTCCATGTAGTTTTTTGAAGTGCCCTCATTACAGTACTAGATTTTCCTATGAAGAGTCCTTCTGAATGTAGTCAGTCCTCACTTTGCATTCTGCAATATAAAACAATGCCAAAAGGAAAAAGAATTAAGGTAAAGCTATTGAGTAATTACAGTTTCTTATCCAAGGGGAAGAATTGTTTTCCTGAATACTCATCACACAAAACTACTCATATTGTAATATTGCTCTAATGTCAGAATATAAATTGCCCACGGAAGTTACAGAAACAATGGATAATTCCAGGAAAGCTTTAATCCTGAATGAGTGTCCAATATTTGTCCTTACTACGCTCCATACTTGCTCCGCAGTACTGGGAAAAATACCAAACATTTCTGGGTCTCAGATAGCAAGTCAAGGTACACTTGCTTTTCTCTCTGAAATAGTGGGAATATGTGACTCCAAAATACAGCACTCTAATCCTTAAAAGAGGTTATGCGTAAAACGCAAACTTCATATATAGAAAGCATATGTGACACTCTTAGAATAGCGCCTGGCACATCATCATTATTTAACATGTGTTATGTAAGTCTGTCTCCCTTCCCCCTCAGGGAAAACTAATTATACAGGTCTTACTTGTTCCCTGAAAACAAAGTCAGAATAAAGTGAAGAGATTTGAGTTTGCTAAAAACATAGTATCTTTCTTCCCTTAATTTTTTCTTTTTCTAATAATATATTTAGCTGTGCACACAGTCTTGTGGAAAACTCAATATTACAAAAATAAAGTATTGATAAGACTCGAAGTCTCATCCAGAGGAGGAGATTGTAAAATGATATTAGAGTTCTGTCACTTCTGAGCAGGAACTCTTGACAGAAGTCTCCGAATTCCCATCCGTGGTAGGTAGGTATGCTGTAGTTTTGCAGGTCTGAAATCCAAGCGGATGACAACATTTTTGCTTCTGTTACAAGATTTCCTGGAGTTTGCACTCCCTTCATGATCTTGGCAGAGATCTTGCTGCTAAAATAACATATAGAATCCTCACCAAAACGGTAGGCTGCCGAAATGCCAGAAAACTGTAAGTGTGTGCAAAACCTGCAAGTGACAGTCCCCACCTCCTACCTGGCCAGCCTCGTCTCCTCACAGATCCCCAAAGTTTTCCTGGAAAGATTATTTTTCTCTTGAAATAAAAATAGACTTTCCAGTTCTAAAATTCCCTGATCTTTTCTCACCCTCCATCTTTGAGCAAGTTCTACAAATGACCTGGCTCAAAAACGAACTAAAATTTCTTAAAGAAATCATCTCATACAAATTAAAAACACTGAATATAATGTTAATGTCTTCTATATTAAGATAAAAATGCACCCACTCACCACTACTAAATCTAACTAAGTGCTTTTATTCTATAAGACCTATAACCAAAGATTATTCTGCCTATTTGGCCAACAAGTACATTCTGCTAAAAATAGGAAATTGGGTCTTCCTTTACTTTTACATTCTTCAGTCAGTATTTAAATATCTGACTCACACTGAACAATTCCAAGGCTTAACAGGGCCATACTGAGTCCATTCTTTCATCAGCACATATTCGCCATGTGCCTTCTATGTGCTGGGTGTTCTTAATGTTGGGGTTATGACCATGCATATTATAGTCTTATTGTCAGAGAGCTTCCATTAATTCTGGTACAAGAAGGAAGATAATAAATGTGTAAATATGAAACATGCTAGATAATGAGTGCCAAACTCAAGAATAAAGTACAGGACAAGCTGAACAAGTGATGTAATAGTAGTTACTATTCTATCCATAATAACACTGATATGTGAGCGAATTTCTGAAGGGACTAGGGAGGCAATACACCTGTAGATATCTGGAGAGAGATGATCTCAAAGACAAGTCCTGAATCAGAAACATCCTCAGTGCAATCATGGAGAACAGATCTCAGAGAAATAAAAGAATGGCTAAAGGGAGTGACTTAGGAAAGAAGCAATGGATTGGATGAGACATGGTCAGATTCAGGATGTATATCACACTATTGCACAGCCCCCAGATGTGGAATATGAAAGAAATTAACGATGGGTCCAAGGACAGTGGTCTAAGCAACTGATAGAGTTGTCATTTACCAAGAAGTGGGCAACGTTGTGGATGGCAGTAGGTGAACCAAAACTTAAGGTTTCAATGTGTCACACTCAAGTTGCCCATTAGAAACCTAAGTTGACATGTCAAAAAAAGCAGCTGAATATGTGAAAATAACATTCAGAAGAAGTTTCCAGGCTGAACAGGGCAGCTGAATGCCACCAGTTGACACACAATGCATCATACTTCAACTGTGCTGGTCACCTATCCCTGCAGTAATGCTGCATAACAAACCGACCTCATAATTAGATGGCTTACAACCATGAACAGTTATTTTTCTGGCTTAGAGGTCTGGGGGTTGGCTGGGATGACTAAACTCCAGGCTATAGTTTAGCTGACTTAGCTCTAAACTATGGGTCAGGTTTAGTTCTGCTCCACATATCTCATTCCAAGACCTATGCCCCAGGGACAGCAGACATCTGCAGTGTGCTCTTCTCAAAGTGAAATCCCCAATGCCTTTAAGGCTCTGTCCCAAAGGCTGGTACACTTGTGCTTGTATTCTGCTGGTCATATTTACTTGTGTCCATATTCTATTAGTCAACACAAGTCATTTACTGATGCCCTAATTCTACATGGTAGGGTAACACACTTGATATTTTGTGGTAGAAAATGCAAAATCACAAGGATATACATACTTCTAATCAGGGAGGGCCTGAAAACCCATAACAAGGATCCAACTTACTTTTCAACACACTATAGTGATAGCTACAGCTCATTGCAAAAGACATTTTTTAGATCCTTTCAATCCACTAAGTTTCTTCAACTGGCTGTTTCTGAAAGCCATTTGACAAATATGTTTGAGATAATTATGCTTGACTTTTTTTCACTAACAGAAAAAAAACAGGATAGTATTTTCTAATAACACAGCACACATTATGCTTTAAATTACATTTCTTTAAGAAAAATGTCAATGTGTACTTCGTAGACTATCTGTGGCAGAGTACTATTTTTTATTTCAATAAGACATGTACCTGTAATTTTGTAAAATACAATAAAATTAATTGCTAAGGCTGAAATTAACAAGATACAAAAAATGTCAAGCCTATGTTTTCAGGAAAGTACTTAGTCACAAAGGCTATAAAACTTTCTGAACACTCAAGTTCTGTACTTATCTTGAGGAAGACATTTTATGTAAGCAATGGCTCAGAGAACACACTTTGAGAAGCACGTGCCCAGTTGATTATGCCTGAATAAGATCCTTTTACCCCTAAAGTCTTAGCAGCACTGAATAACAAGGATCTGAACACAAAATTGCGTTGCTAAGGATTTGAAATTGAATTTGACTTATACCCAAGTTTACTCAACTATTAATTCAATTTGCCAGGCTCTATGGGTTCCCAGGATTTCATGCTTCAGTAATTAAGTAAAAAAAAAATCAAGAAAAGGGCTATGTCAAATAGCCATATCCTACTTGATGACTTTTACTATGTTTTTCTTGATTCTTAGGGCAATGCCTTTTAGAATTTTCATCCATGCTGTACACACACAAATTACTGAAATCTCCTGGCCACATCCTGAGGCCACCTTAATTGACTGCTATCAAGCTGTGCTTTTTAAATGTTCCAGCATTTGATCTTTTTAAAATGCTCTGAGACTTAACTGATGTCAAACTGGCTGGTCTAATTTCCTGCTATGTCTTTAGATCCTTTTTTTTAAAAAAATAATTGGGTGTTGAATTAGGTTTTCTTCCCTCTTTCTTTCTCAAGAGATCAGTACTAAATTTAGTTAAGTTCTGACAAAAATTTCTATTCTGTCCTATTAATTCCCTGTACTTGGGTTTGCTGTCTCTTAAGTCACAAGTTACTCTGGAGTATGGAAAAAAAAAAATGAAGCTGTGTTTTCTCAACCCTAGGGAAGGGGCTCTTTTTAGGCCTAGAGATAGCTGGTTGATTCACATACTGAAATTGTGAATTACATGTTACAAACTTTGCCTGGACATAGATGAGAATTTGTAAATCCTTTAGGTGGCAAAAGAAGATCAAAGAGTGGTAAGATTAGTACTGATGCTAAAATGATGATCTTTTTCAAGTAACATTGTCAAGTAGAGCTGGACCATGCCTGAACAAGCTCACAATCAGCAACCAAGCCTTCTATTACCCTTTCCGTTAGTTAGGGCACACTTATAAATGTTCAAGAATTAAGGAAGCTCTCCCAATTGGCTCTAACCTTATTTTTTTTTTTACTATAATTACCGATTTAAAGTAAAATCAACAATGTAAATATCGAACCGTTTCTATTCTCTCTTGGGAAATCCTTCTTCCTAAATGGCAATGAACAGCTTTTTAATCAACTTCTCCAAAGCAAAAAATGTTTATTTGGGGTTCTATGTCAGGCCAACAAATCAATTGACCAGTCAATCCTATTAAAGAAAAAATAAAATCATCATGCTACTGAGCTCCATTGTCCAATCAATTCAGAAGAAAGAATTGATTCAGTAGAAAACTCAGACAAAAAGGGAAAGGCTAGAAGAATTCAAAAATATATACAAATTGATAGAATCTATAAAATACTTAAAAGCACTGCTAATTATAGAAATACACAAAATATGGGGTTGGTGCTATGGTGCTGCAGGCTAAACAACTGCCTACAGTGCCAGTATCTCAGATGGTTGCTGGTTAAGTTCTAGTCGCTCCACTTCCAATCCAGCTAAATGCTAATGTGGAAGACCTGGATGAAGCTCCAGGTGCCTGGCTCCTGCCTGGCCCAGGACCGGCTGTTGAAGTCATCTGGGGAGTGAATTAGCGGATGGAAGATCTCTCCTTCTCTTTTTCTCTTTGTAACTCTGCCTTTCAAATAAATAAATAATCATTTTAAAAAACACAAAATAAGGAAATACAAATATGAGATGGACAAACATGAGGAAAGTATATTTATCATTTAATAAAAATTAGAATACTAAAATTATACCTAAAACATAAGCTATTTCTTAAGAGATTTATTTGAAAGAGTTACAGAGAGAGAGAAAGGAGGGAGAGAGAGAGGGGGAGAAAGGAAAGAAGAGAGAGGGAAGGAGGGAGGAAGGAAGGAAGAGAGAGGGAGGGAAGGAGGGAGGGAGGGAGAGAGAGAGATTCCATCTGCTGGTTCACTCCCCAAAACTATCTGCAATGGAGAGGGTGAAGCCAGGAGCCTCATCTTGGTCTCTCACATGGGTGCAGGAGCCCAAGAACCTGGGCCATCTTCTTCTCTCCCAGGTCATTAGCTGGAAGCTGAATCAGAAGTAGAGTAGTCAGGACATGAACCAGTGCCAATATGGGATGCCGGCATCTCAGGCAGCAGCTTTACCTGCTGTGCCACAATACAGGCCCCCAAAATAAGCAACTTTAAAAAACCATAATATTGAGGCTAATTCAGGACACACATATTCTTTTTTTTTTTTTTTTTTTTTGACAGGCAGAGTGGATAGTGAGAGAGAGAGACAGAGAGAAAGGTCTTCCTTTGCCGTTGGTTCACCCGCGGTAGGCAGGCTGCGGCCGGCGCACCGCGCTGTTCCGATGGCAGGAGCCAGGTGCTTCTCCTGGTCTCCCATGGGGTGCAGGGCCCAAGGACTTGGGCCATCCTCCACTGCACTCCCTAGCCACAGCAGAGAGCTGGCCTGGAAGAGGGGCAACCGGGACAGGATCGGTGCCCCGACCGGGACTAGAACCCGGTGTGCCGGCGCCGCAAGGCGGAGGATTAGCCTAGTGAGCCGCGGCGCCGGCCAGGACACACATATTCTAAAATATTGGTAGAGAATCTGCAAATTGTCCACATATTTTATGAAAGCATTTGGAAATTTTATATCAAAGTCATTAAAAATATTTCCCATTATTTAAACCCAATAATCCATTTTTGCAAACATACCACTACTGAAAACACCCAAAAAGTTATATAATGATGTTCTTTACCTCTATGGAGACACTGCTAGCTGTCTGTGCAATCTCCTGTGATGGTTAATTTTATCTATCAACTTGATTGGATCACTGGGCGCCAAGCTATTTGGTCAAACATCCTAGATATTCCCATGAATATCACATTCTTGTGTTTTGGGAAGGAAATTAACATTTGAAACAGCAGAGTAAGTAAAGCAGTTTTCCCTCCACAATGTGCAGGGGCCTCATCCAATCACCTGAAGTCCTGAGTAGAGCAAGAAGACTAAGGAAGATAAAACCACCCTGACAGTCTTCAAATGGGGTCGATCCATTTGTTTTTTTGTTTTGTTTTGTTTTTTGTTTTTTGTTTTTTTAATCCTTGCTTCTAGATTTTTCAGGGCAACATGAACTTTCCTGTCACATTGCGCTACTCAAAGCTCAACACTGACCATGTCAAAGCTTGTCAAAAAACATTCAATGCTTCCCCAATACCAAGTGCAAGTTACTTGGACTGCCAATTAAAAGAAGTCTTTGGACTTGAACCAAAACATCAACTGAGCTTTAAGAACCCCAGTGGGAGGCAAAAAGCTAAACAAAGTGTAAAGGGGAACTTAAAACACTTCCAGAGTGTTCTCTCTCTCCCTAAGCATTTGTGGATTTTTCTGTTTTGTGTTTTGATTTTTTTTCTGTTTCCAGACTGACCTCACTTCTTCCTTCACCTCTTTGATTCACATAAACTAAAAATATCACTGACACCTTACATACTTCTAGCCTTACAGAGATGGAGAGACTGAATTTCTTGATACCAGTGCCAAACTCCCAATGAAAAACTCAATCAGACCAATCTGATTCAGGTGCCCACTGAGACGCACTACTCTGTGATGAGAAGAAGGTGATAAACTGCAAATGACTGGGCCACAACTGTAGCCATTAAAAAAGAGAGGGATGTTATGAAGAAGCAATTCTCCAAGTGGAGAAGATAAGCAAAAATCATCCACATCAACTGGCTACAAGTTATTTTACATATTCTTGAGCCTCAGTTCTCTCATCTGAACACTGTCAAGCCACAAAGCTTAAACATAAAAATCACATCCTATCCCTAATAATCTCATAAAAATAATTCCAAGATGTAGCTTTTTGTGAGGGCAGCTTCCTCTATTTCCTTTCTTGGTATATCATGGAATTTGATTAAGGTTTTGACAAGAACTACAAGAAAGAAACTTAGTGTTTTTGTTTAGAAAGAATGTCTCAAATTTATCTTACCATGGGATAATTTTTTGGAGAACACTTACTTCCTCAGGACAGTTTACGAATCCCTGTACTTTATTATTTATATGACCCTAACATTTCCGATCACAAGGGCTATGCTTCTGTAGAAAATATTTTTTAAGAAAATAATAACTGTACCATAGGTCATTCATGTTAATAATTCTTCTCTGTCATTTGCTTAAAGCCTCCTCTGAAAAAAAAAATCCTCCTAATTACTGCTCTTCTGCATCTGTGGGAACTTATGGTAACTTTTACTGCTATGAGATTTCCCACTATCTTGCTACCTTTTCCAATAGCATTGGCCTTTTATTGTTGGCAAAATTATATGGAGCCCAGAGATGGATTTCAATCCACAGAACCAATAAAGAGGTTTCATGGAAGAACTACAATCAAGCAGCACTTTCTCAGTGGGGTTGATGTAGAATTTAAACTTTAGAGCAGTTATTGATGTTAAGCGCAGATTCCACGGTCAAATAATAATGTCCTTTTAGTTCTTTCATTTGCTGTCAGGTTTATATTAAATACATATATGCAGCATTCACATCTTCTGCGTGATGAATCAACACAGACTCAAGTTTTGTCTCGCACGAGTGGCCAACCGACATATTTAGCTCTTTTCTTCCTAGGGGTAGTCTCCAGTCACTATTTTTATTACAACAGTTTATTGAAAATGTGTAATTTCAGTTCCAAGTTTCAAATTGTGTTTTATTAGTAAGAATTATTTGCTGTTCCCTAGAAAGTGATTTGAAGCCTAAGATAATTATAGAATCATAGAGCTATAAAGCACATCCAGAGGTCACCGAGCCCACACTCCGCTCTCAGAGCAGACCTGCACCTTTGCTCAGCAAGCCATATTTCTAGCTACTTTGCCCAGAGGAAATGGTTATACATTTTCCAATTGCAGTTGAAACTCATGTTCAACAATTCTTAGCAGTCAGTGTGGCCTGTTTTCTGTTGGGGAAGGATAGAAACCCTAAGGGCTGATAATACTTCCCTTACTCTCCATTACTTTTTCCTTTCTACCAGTTTGTCTAAATAAATTTATTTGCATTTACATATCACTTGAACTATCTTCTCTTATCACTAGCTCCAGTACATAAACAATGCCACCATTTTCCTGGTTACCCAGGCTTAAGTCCTAATCATATTGCATTGCTTCCTTTCCCTCCATACACACATACAATCAATAATTGTCTTAATTTTATCACCCAATTGTATCTCCTATTTCTCATTCTTTTCCATTTTAACTAATGCTGTCCCCACCATGGTCCAAATTCCTATTGCTTATTTGTCTCTCACAGTTGTAAAATTTGCTAATTGGTGCTCACATCAGTTACAGACTGAATTCAGTTGCATGTAGCACAAAATTGAGCCATATATGCCCCATTTGGATAAACAAATAGAACTATTTTTTCTCTCCCATCACAACAGGGCTGACAGCTCCATGGTATCATTAGGAATGCAAGATTCTGTAGGCTTTCCCTTTGTGTATTCTTAGGATCTGGGCAGTTTTGTCACTTAAGGCTGCTCCCCACTTTTGGAAGAGCCACTATGACTTCAGCTTATAATACACTGTCCCATTCTAAATAATGTCATGCTTTTCTTCAAAGGGGGAATGAAAATATGGATGCTTTTCCATTATTTGTCTTCTGTTTCCTTTTTAAGCTGTGGCATAACCTTTATGCCCCAAAGTGTCCTATAAAAGAGAGAGGAATATCTACTGGGTGGAGGATCCACAGACGCTGCTACAGTATACTTGCTTCTAGATTTTTCAGGGCAACATGAGCCTTCCTGCCACATTGCACTACTCGAAGTTCAACACTGACCACGTCAAAGCTTGTCAAAAAACATTCAGTGCTTCCTCAAATACCAAGTGCAAGTTCCTCGGACTACCAATTAAAAGAAAAAATAATCCAGCCTTAAACTATTATTTTATTATTCCACAGTAGGACCTTAATATTCAGATGAAACTCAGCCAATCATTGTCATGACTGTTTCCAAAATATGACATGTACAGAATGAGCTCTACCCCTTCAGTGTTCCTAGAGTGCTCCCTTTGCCACTACCCTTATTACTTGAAATCCTGTACTTTCTTCGACTTTTCTTAAAATTCAGTTCTAAGTTTCTCATCACTCTTCTTCCACTTGCCTTTAATGAACCTCTAAAAACAGGAACAAGAAGAGATGACTGAGATTTCATTCATCTGTGTACTAAAGGTTTTATTCCAATTACCTCATTGAATATAGCAATATACCTGGGAAGATAAGGTTCACTATTCCCATTTCACAGAAGAAATAGTCCAAGAACTTTGCTCTCAAATTCGCACTGTTAGTAAATAATAGTCAAGAGTCAAATACAGTGCTATGCAGAGGCTAAATTTGGGTTCTTTCCATTGCATGAAGACAACTCCCTATATAAAGTCTCTTTCTCCCAGAATTCACACAAATGCAGAGGCTGGACCAGGGCCAAATGCAGAGGCTAGGAACTCAATCCAAGCCTCCTATGTGGGTGGCAGGCAAGGTCTCAAATACTTGAGTCATCACCTTCTCAGGATCTGCATTGGTGGAAATCTGGAATCAGGAGTTGAGTCTAGAAATGCAGACTAGAAAAGCATCTTAACTGCTCAAAATAAAGTAGAACAAAAGAAAAACTTTCATGGTACTACTTCTCTTAAAGAATGCCATTTAAAATATTTTTTTGAAAACAGAGATTTGTAATATCTAAAATGATGAGCCATACAAATAGATCAAAGATTAACAAGATAAAAAGCAAACATCCACAAAGTAGAACACCTAGACACATTAATAAAAATTCAGATATAGTTCTCTGAGGAGGACATACATTTTATGAGTTTATTTGGTGATGCCTTTTCTATGTATGAGGACTAAAAAGATTGATAAAGTATGCTCTTTGGAACACAGACTATTAGAGAATTTCAAATCATATTAGAGAATTTAGGGTATGAGGCAACAGCTAGGAGTGTGCTCTCTGTGTTTTTTCTGTTTTTCAAATAATAAATAAACATGTTTAATAACAATTTCAAATGAAAATGGAGGAAAAGGGGTTCAGAAATCATATTTTTAAGTTATAGTAGCTGAAAACATTCCAAATCTAAGGAAAGATACCAAAATCCAGGTAGAACAAACACAGAGATCTCAAATCAAAGTCATTCTAAAGCAGGGTTTCCAAAGACAGATAAAAAGGAAACTATGAATAATTAATGATAAAAACAATTCTGAAACAAGAAATAAGAAATATATCACACACAAGAGATCCTCAATACAACTTTCAGTAGATTTCTCAGCAGAAACCCTGCAGGTCAAGAGTAAGACAATATTTTCAAAGCACTTAAGAGAAGAAGGGGAGAGGGGGGGAGAGGGAAGGAGGGGAAAAGAGGGAAGAAAGGGAGGAGAGATGAGAGGGGAGAGAGGAATGGAGGAAGGGAGGGGAGAGGAGAGGGGAGGGGAGAGGGGAAGTGAGGGGAGAGGAGAGGAAAGAAGGGGAGGGAGGGAGGAAGGGAGGAAGGAAGGAAGGGAGGAAGGGAGAAAAGGAGGAAGGGAGGAAGGAAGATACTATTGAGGAAAAACGCTCTACGCAGCAAAGCTGAACTTCAGAAACAATGGACAAATAAAAAATTCCCAGATGGAAAAAAAAAATGTTAAAGGTGTTTATCACCACTAGGTCTGCTTATAGGAACTGTGAAAGGCAGTTCTTTATGCTGAAATAAAGGTTGCTAATTAGAAACATAAAATACATGAAGGCACAAAATTCAATGGTAATAAAGAATAACATTTAAAATATTCTAGGAAATAATGGTGGTGTGTAAAGCAACTTTACTATGGTATGAGGGTTAAAATAAAAATCTTTTACAAAGACACAACTTTTAAAAGATGTAAATGTTAACAACAAAAACAAATGTGAAGGACCTGGAAAAAGATAGAGTTGCTATTTCTACAAAAGTTAACAAATTATTAGCTACCAAAGCTAACTAGTTATTTTGTTCTTTGCTGTTGTTTGAAGTAGTCTTGTATAAGTATCAGCTACTACAAGAATATTGATGATAACTACAAAGTAAAAAAATCTATAGCAGATGCATACATTATAAATAGAGGGATTCAAGATATCACTAAAGAATATTGTCAAATTGCAAAGGAAGAAGGCAAGAGAGGCATAGGGAAGTAAAACATTTTATAAAATGACCAGAAAACATGAGAAAATGTCAGAATTAAGTTCTTATTTATCAATAAGTACTTCTAGTATAAAACATTACAAGACAAGAACAGTAAAATGAATAAAAAAATCAAGACCCAGCTATATGCTGTCTATAAGAAACAACTCACTGTGAGTGAAAGTGAAGGAGATGGAAAAAGATATTACACAGAAATGTAAAACAAAATAAAACAAGGTTAGCAAAATTATTTCAGACAAAATAGACTTTAACACAAAAACTCTAAGAACAGGCAAATAAGGATATCACATAATGATAAGGGGGGGTCAATTCAAAGGTACAACTATTACAATTATATATGCCGTCAACAACAGAGCATGTATACATGTAAAGTATATATTGAAGGATCTGAGGGGAGAAAGATTATTGCAATTCAGTAGTAATAGAAACTCAATATCCTGCTTTGAGTAACAGGTAATTCATGCAGAAGATTAATATGGAAATACTGGGCTTAAAATATAAACCAAATGAACCCAACAAACATAAATAGACAACTCTAGCAACAGAATACAAATTCTTCTCAAGCATATATCACATGCTAAGATATAAACCAAACACAAATAAATATAAGAGGATTAAAATAATATGAAGTATCTTCATAATGGTATGAAGCAAGAAATCAGTAACAGGAAAAATCTTGGGAAATTCAAAAACATGTAAAAATATAGAACATGCTCTTACACACCAATAACTCAAAGAAAAAAAGGCAAATATTTAAAAATACATGAGATAAACAATAATGGAAACAAAATACCCTATTTAGAGGATCCAGCAAAAGTAGTTCCAAGAAGGAAATTAATAGCAATAAATCATATGTCAGAGAGAAGAAATATCACTAATAAATAGTCTACTGTTAAACCTCAGTTCTTAAACCTCAAGAAGCTAGAAAAATAAACACAAACTAAGTCAAAACTAAGTAGGAGAAAGGAAATAAAACTTGAGCAGAAAGAAATGAGATCAGAAACACAACACAAATTAGTGAGAGCCCATTTCTTAAAAAGACAAATACAATCAACAAACAATTGGCCGAAGAACAGAGAGAAGAAAGCAAGAGATCTTATAATTGATACCACAGAAATACAAAGGATCATAAGAGATTACTATAATAGCTGTATTTCAAATTCAATAACCAAGAAGACAGTTAAATTTCTAGAAATATATCACCTACCAGGACAGAATTGTAAAGAAATAGAAAATATTAAGAGTCAGATAAAAAATAAGGAGTCTGAATTGGTAATAGTCTCCTATCAATAAAAAGCCCAGGATCTGCCAAACATGCTTACAGTTAAAGAAGAACTAATACCAATCCTCCTTATAATCTTCCAAAAGATCTAAAAGGAGATACAGAAGTACCCTGATATCAAAGCCATACAAGAACTTTAGAATAAAAGAAAATCACAGGTCAAGAGCCCTTATGAACATAGAAGCAAAACTCTTCAACAAAATATTAGCGCACTGAATTCAGCAGCATATTAAAAGGACAATTCATCATTTTGAAGTAGAACTTATCCCTGGTTTTAAGGATGAGTCACTGTCTCTGTTTACAGATGGTATAAACCATAAAGATTTCACCAACACCCAGTTAGACCAAATAAGTAAATATAGTAAAGTTACAGGGTACAAAATCAACATACAAAGATCAGTAGCACTGCTACACATGAACAATGAATTCTCCAAAAAAACAATCAAGAAGACCACATAAAAATGAAATATTTAGAAATAAATTTAACTAAAATATTTAAATAAATTTAACTAAAATTTAAAATATGAGTACACTGAAGTATAAAATATTAATGATATTGAAGAAGACACAAATGCTCCCTTTTTAATCTTTAAATGTTAATTTATCTTCATCTATTTGAAAGGCAGAGAGACACAGAGGCAGATCTTCCATGCACTTTGTTCACTCCCTGAATGCCTGCAACATCCAGGACATGGCCAGGGCTAAACCAGGAATCCACATCTTCCATGTGAGTGGCATGGCTCCAGGTACTCAAGCCTTCATCTGCTACCTCCAGGGATGCATTAGCAAGGATGGATCTGAAGCAAAGCAATACTGCAATATAGGATACAAGCATTGGAAGCACCAACTTAATCCACTGTGCCACAATGCCTGTCCCTCTTGTTTATTTAGTAGAAGAATTATTATCCTAAAATGTATGTATGTGTGTATGTATATATACATTTATGTATATATGTGCATATATATATATATATATATAATATATATAAAGCTGTCTACAGACCCAATGTAATTCCTACCAAAATTCAAAGATTACCTTTCACAGAAATAGAAAAAATAATCCTAAACTTCACATGGACTCACAAAAAAACCTTACACAGTGAAGGCCACATTGAACAAAATTACTGTGCTGGGTCACCACACTACCTGATTTTAAACTACATTTCAAAGCTACAGTAATTAAAACAGCATAGTACTGACATAAAAATAGACACACCAACCAATGAAACAAAATAGAGAGCCCAGACATGAACCCACATATTTACAGTCAATTGATTTTTGACAAAGGTAATAACAACATACAATGGGAAGTGGACAGTCTTTAATAAAGTGTGATGGGAAAACTGGATAACAACATCCAGAAGAGTAAAACTGAACTCTTATCTCATACCACATTCAAAAATAAACTAAAAATGGTATAGATTTATGCCTAAGACCCAAAACATTAAGGGAAAAAAAAAAACCTGGAACAAAACTTAGTGGGGAAAGCCATGGTGTTGGCCTTGGCAATGAACTCAAAAGCTCAGGCAACAAACATATAGACAAATGGGATTATATTACATAAAAAATATTTCTGGACAGGAAAAGGAAACAGCAGAGTAAATAGACAGAGGCAAATAATGTACTTGGAGAAAAGTGCAATAACTCAACAGCAAGGAAACGCCCCAGTTTAAAAATGGACAAAAGACTTGAATAGACATTGTTCAAAAGAACATCTACCAATGGGCAATAGTAATGAGAAATGCCCAATGTTATTAATCATCAGGTAGATCCATAACAAAACCACAATGAGATACTACCTGACAACTGTTAGAATCATTATTATCAAAAAGACAAAAAGATAATTAGTGTTGGCAAATGTGGAGAAACAGAACCCTTGTACTATCAGTGGGAATGTAAATTAGGAATCATAATACACAGTAAGGAAGTTCTCAAAAAATTGAAAATAGAACTACAAGACAATCTACCAATTCCACTTCTAGGTATACAGTGAGCTTCAAAAGTTTACAAAAAATGAGTATTATGAAAAAAATTATAGATCTCAAACATTTTTGCACAAAAATAAAAATTTTCTTACAGTTTACTTTTATTTATTTGAAAGGCAGAGCATGAGAGAAAGAGGGGGGAGAAGGGGGAGGGGGAAGAGAGGAAGGAGGAGAGGGAAAGGGGGAGAGAGCAGGGGGAGAGCGCAGGGGGAAGAGATCTGGAGGAAGAGGGGAAGGGGGAAGGGGAAGAGGGAAGGGGAACAGGGGATAGAGAAGAGGGGAGGGGGAAGAGGGGAGTGGGGAGAGGGATATCTTCCATCCAATGGTTCACTCCCCCAAATGCCCACAACAACTAGGTCTGTGCCTAGCCAAACTCAGAAGCCAGGAACCCCATCCACACCTCCCAGATGCATGACCCATCACCTGTTGTTTCCTAGAGTGTGCATTAACAGGAAGCTGGATCAAAAGTGGAAGGGGAGATTCAGTCCCAGGTACTCTGATATAGGATATAGACATCCTACATGGTGGCTTGGCCCATCCCTTAAAAGTATCTTTTATTTTCATTTTTTTCTGTGAACTTTTGAAGTACCCTCAGATAGCTTAAAGCATCTGGAATCAGTATGTTGAAGAGGCATCTGTACCCCTGTGTACCCTGCAGTATACATACTGCATATATATACATATACATATATATATAGCCAACCTATAGAATCAGCCTGTGTTCATGAATGAATGAATGGACAGAGAAAATGTTATACATATACATAATGGTATACTCTTCAGCCTTAAAGAAAAAAAAAAAAAAACCTGCCTCTTGCAACAACATGGGTGAATCCATAGGACATTACACTAAGTGAAACAAGCCTTGCAGATAGACACATGCATCGTCTCACTTATATGCAGAATGTTTAACATTCAAACTCAGAGGCAGAGGATACAATTATGGTTACCAGAAGTTGAGAAACCAGAGGTGCAGGGGAGCTATTGACCAAAGGGTACAAAGTTTAAGTTAGAAAGCAAAAATATGTTTGAAATCTACTACATGGTATGGTGATTATAGTTAATAATAATGTACTGCATATTTTAAAATTCTTAGGGGAGTAAGAATTGAATGTTAATGGCAAATATTTGAGGTGATAGATATGTTAATGGGCTTGATTTAATAATTTAACATCATATGCATATATCACATGACTTTCTGCTATACATATTTATACACAATTATAATTTTGTACCACACAGATATAATTCATCTATTCACAATACATTTTTTAAAGAATGCATGAGATAGTCTTTGTTATAAAATGGGTGAAGAAAACCACAGATCTTCTGCTACAACATAACATACTAAACAGAATCTTGGTATGTTACCTCTTTTTCAAGAGTATATGGAGATAATAGCAGAATACAAGTGGGAAAGACTGAAAATGCTTTAATTCAACTAGATCATTGCCTCTATTGTTTTGCTCTATAAGTAGAATTTCTGATGATATATGTGTATTTCCTCAGCATTTCAGTATATCATAGATCTCAATCTTATCGGCTCTTTTCTCAATAAGTTGCCTCAAAGAAAAAGAAAAGAAAAAAAAAAAGAAAAAACAAATTCCCATCAAGTATTATCTTCCCATGTGATCATTTATGACAGCTTGAGAATGAAATTGAGCCTAAACCGCCAACAGCTATATTTTCATAAGTGAAGGCCCCACACTGATTGCCAGTGGTAAAACAGTACAATAAAAAAAGAAAACAATGTGAACTGCTCACATAACACAAGCAGGTTTTCCAGTTTGCTTTGTTTAGTCTTTCAGTGTTGCAGAAACACTTTAGTTCTGGTTGAGAGCGTTCTTTTATTACAACACAATGCAATTTTTTTCACAGTGACTTGTTTATAAATAGTAGGCCACCATCTTTTAAAGATGTACTATCAAAACTCCAGACACAGCATTAATAACATTCAAGTTAAGAAGCAGCCTATGCCTTGCCACACATGAGAGTCTAACTTGTGACAATAGGCTAGCTGACTACAGTGGTGGCACAAAGCAGGGTCCAAGCACCTAGTCTTAGAGTTCACAATCACTGTATAAGGATGTTACTGACAATACTGTGATCTAATATATCTTTTAAAGTGTTCTGTACATATTAATTATTTGGGATGTCAATAAGACTGATTATAATAGCTAACATGTATCAAGATTTTATTACCTGGGTGCTATAATAAGCCCGTATACTAAGTACTTTATGAACATTACCACACTTAATCCTAGATAACAAAAGTAAACTATTCTGTAAGTATCATTTTCATGTTCTTTTTGCTGATAAAGAAACTAAGTTTTGGGGAGTTTAAGTAAATAGCCAAGCTGATATGACTTCAAAGATTGTAATCTTAAAACTCCTTACAATTGCTCCCTGTGATGTCATGGAGATAGAGGAGACTATATAGCTCCCCTGCACCTCTGGTTTCTCAACTTCTGGCTATGGCTCCAAAATGGTATCCATTGTGGATTCTCCTGAAACCTAAAATAAAATAAATCCTTTCCTCTTTCCCGTATTTACGTATCTGACTTTGCCATCACTGGGACGATTCCCATGGCCATCTCCAATGGATAGGTCCAGTGCATACTGCTCAGGTGTTATAACTGGGCTATTTCACACAAAATCATAAACCAGGAAAGCCCACAGTGAGAACACTCTCTTATAGACTCACCATGGATGCTTACTCAGTGGGTAAAGCTCATTTCTCTTGGCTACCTAATACCTTTCAGTGTTTACACCCAAATTGCAATTGAAAGAGGAAGGGGAGGTTGAAGGATATGACAGACATATAGTACCAAAGCAAAGGAACATTACAAATGAAATAAGCAAAAACTTCACCATTACGAAGAAACTTATGTCACAGAAAAAATGTACTATCTTTAAATACATATCTGAATTCACAAATAGAAAAACCCCCCAAAGACACATAGATAAACTTGACCCCAAAAGACAAATATGTTTTATTTGCAGCTAATACATAGAGTACAAAACAATGTAATGTCTATGAGTAAAATTGACTTCTTGAGGTTTGATTTTTTTTTATAGCCCCTGTCTATACCACTATAGAACAATGTTCACCGGCGCCACAGCTCACTAGGTCAATCCTCCACCTGCAGCGCTGGAACCCCAGGTTCTAGTCCCGGTTGGGGCGCCAGATTCTGTCCCCGTTTCTCCTCTTCCAGTCCAGCTCTCTGCTGTGGCCCGGGAAGGCAGTGGAGGATGGCCCAAGTGCTTGGGCCCTGCACCCGCATGGGAGACCAGGAGGAAGCACCTGGCTCCTGGCTTCAGATCGGCGCAGCACGCTGGCCAGAGAAGCCATTTGGGAGGTGAACCAACGGAAGGAAGACCTTTCTCTCTGTCTCTTTCTCTCTCTCTCTTACTGTCTAACTCTGCCTGTAAAAAAAAAAAAAAAAAAAAAAAAAAAACAGTTGTCTTTCTACTTGTTGAATTCTTTATTTAGTGGAGGATTAAGCCTGTGAGTATAAAGTAAATTTAAAGTATGTTATCACAAAAAGTTAAAGAAAAAAAGGAAGGGGAAGTATCATTTATGGGCTTAACTTTGTATATGTGGAATACATAAAATCTCTTTATATAAAAGAAAAACATGAGGTTAGGGAGAAACAGAGGGAAAGCTAATCGCCAGAACCTAAATCTGTGCCCATTTAGGGATGGAGACGAAATCAGTAAGCAGTGCCATTAACCAGAAGAGCTGCTTTTTAGAAGTCACATAAAAAAAGATATGACCTCTTGGGTCACCAAAATTAGGTTCATAATTTTACCCAAATCCAAAAGTTCAGGACACGTAAGAAGCAAGTTCTACCAACATACTAAAAGAAATAGCAATTCCATTTGTCTGATGCAGGTTAAACTCTAAGCAGAAAAACTAATCTTCTCTGATAATCCATACTCATTTGTGTATTAAGTGTGAATTTGTAATTTGCAGATGTATACTTCCTTTCAAAGTTGTTCTATGGGCCATCAAAGAAGGAGGTACCTTTCTCTGAAGGTATGACTATGACCTTGTCTAAATAAGATCGGAGTTGGCAAACTCTAAAGGCTTCCATAGCCTTGGCAACTCATGACAAGAGCCTAGGGTGATTACTGACACTATAAACAAGAGTGTCAATTGTTAAGTCAACAATAGGAATCACTGTGCACTTACACCCCATGTAGGATCTCTGTCCTTAATGTGTTGGACAATGTGAATTAACGGTATAACTAGTACTCAAATAGTACTTTACATTTTGTGTTTCTGTGTGGGTGCAAACTGTTGAAATCTTTACTTATTATATACTAAATTGATCATCTGTATATAAAGGTAAGTGAAAATGAATCTTGATGTGAATGGAAGGGGAGAGGGAGCAGGAGATAAGAGGGTTGCGGGTGGGAGGGAGGTTATGGAGGGGAAAAGCCACTGTAATCCAAAAGCTGTACTTTGGAAATTTATATTTCGTAAGTAAAAGTTAAAAAAAAAAGTTGTTCTAAATACAATTAAAATTTAGAACACTAAAGATAACTCAGGTAAAACAAAAATCATATTCTAAAGATAAAGAATAGTGCCCTGCGCTGTGGCATAGCAAGTAACGACACCACCTGCTGTGCCAGCACCCCCATATGGACGCTGCTTCACATCCTGACCACTCCACTTCTGATCTAGCTCCCTGTTAATGCTCCTAGGAAAAGAGGACGATGACTCAAGTACTTGGACCCTTGTACCCATTTGGGAGACCTGGAAGAAGCTTCTGGCCCCTAGCTTTGGATCATCCCTGCTGTGGCTATTATAGCCATTTGGGGAATGAACCGGGGGACAGATCTCTCTATATCCTCTCCTCCCCTCTCCTCTCCTCTCCCTCTCCCCATCTCCCTCCCTCCCTCCCCACCCCAGTGCTGTGGGTATGTGCAAAGTTAACCAATAGATGGAAGAAAGATTCACTCATTTCCTCCCTGTCCCTCTCCCTCCCTCCCTCCCTCCCTCCCTCCCTCCCTCCCTCTCTCCCTCCCTCTCTCTCTCTCTCTCTCCCCCACCATTTCTGTAATTCTACCTTTTAAATAAACAAAATAAATCTTTAAAAGGATAATAAAAAATTACAAAATTTGTAAAGAATCAAGAAAATGTGATCTCCAACTTAAAAAAATAAGCAGAGTCAATACAAGCAGCCTACAGAAGACCACATTATTCCACTATGGAAGTTAAAAGTCAAACGCTTTAAACCACTATCACAAATATGTTAAAGGATTTATAGGGAAAATTAATATAATGGCTAAAAGGATGTGTGTTTTTTTGAAGAAAAATCAAAACTCTCAATAGGAAACAAATGGCACCCCCAAACTAAAAGGCACAATATCTAAACTTAAATAAAAAATGGAAATTTTCACTATTTATGGGCTTGACAGCACATTGAATATGACAGGGAAAGGAACTGGTGAACTTGAAGACAGGTTATTATAATTTCTTTAAACTGAATCATGGAAAGAAAAACATCTGACTAAATGAACAGAGCATCAGTGAACCTTGGGATAATACCAATGAGCCTAATATCCATTTAATTGGTGTTCTGGAGAAGAAGAATAGAGTAAAAAAATTTTGAAAAAATAGTGCAAATTTTTCAAAAGTTGATGAAAAATACTAAAAACCATAGATCTAAGACTTTGAATAATTCCAAGCAGAAGAAGTATACAACAGCAAATAAATACTACAGCATAAGGCAGGGGCCAGCATTGTGGGTAGCATCCCATATTAGAGTGCTAGTCTAAGCCCTGGGTGCTCCACTTCTGATAGAGCTCCCTACTTGGGCCCTTATACCCAACATGGGAGAGCCAGATGGAGTTCTGGCTCCTGGCTTCAGCCTGGCCAAGCCTTGGCCATTGTGGTCACTTGGGTAGCTAACTATGGGCTGAAAGATTTCTCTGTCCCTACTTCTTTCTCTGCAATGCTGCCTTTCAAATAAATAAATAAATCTTAGAAAAAATGCAAAAAATATCAGACTAGATAAAAAGTAGCAAGAAAAAAACTACTGGTATATAGTAGTTCTACTGCTAAATGGAATAGTATAAACAGTGCAAAAACAGACCCACACTTGCATGATTAATTTTGACAAAATTACCAAAACAATTGTTAATGATATACTATTACTAAAACTGCTTTACTATTCTGTCTTGTAAGCTATATGTATCCATTCTATGTCTACATGGGAAAGTATATTAAGAGCTCCGTTTTAATTGGCTTATAGATCAAATATTGCTCATAAATTTAAACTGCTAAGTTAATCACAGGTACCTTTTTGGTTTGTTTGACTTAAATCTCTGTACCAGGTGTTTTAAATTTGTTGACATGCTTGTACTTGGGTTTGCTGGTCAAACTAGTTACACTTGTGTTAGATATTGAAGCAATGTTTCTAAATGTACTCTTTAAATTCATGGAAGTCTAAATTAGACCTTTTCATAAATTTTTTCATAGTTGTTATTTAACAGTTAAACTTGTTTGCTAAATTTTTGTTTGATATTAAGTTACTGACAGTAAGCAATCTGGAAAGCCTGACTTATTCCCTCATTTCTCTATTCTCTTCAAGATGGGAAACTGATTCTGTTCTGAAGAACTCTCTAGGATGTGCAGTTTGATCTTTAGACCTTATAAAAGGAATGGCTAACATTTTTCTGTAATAATAGCAAAGCCTGAATGAGAGCTTAAATTATGATTTCACAGCTAGATTTACTTTGCCATGGGCACAGTAAACAGGCAAAAACACCGTTTCAGACCAAATGAAGGGAGAAAAGGTTTTAAAGTGAGGACATAGTTTTCCTCGTGTGCATTGTCTACATCAAAGAAAAACCACTCTCAGAACATGCCTGTGACTACAGACTTCTAGTCTAGACCACCAAAGATTATAGAGATGGGACTGAGCACCCACATGACTTGCAGCCTCTTAAAAGTTTCCTCTAGTTTATTTTCACAAAACCAGGAGGAAGAGGAAGGAAGCTAGGCAGCATAAAGATAGGTGGCAGGCCAATGGCTGCCTTACACAGTGATCTGCCATCAAGGAGACCCAACAGGCCACTCCACTGCATTGGTCTTTGATGTGGAAAGCCAGGGCTTCAGCAGAAGTCAGCAAATGGAAAGTCCTGGCAGCTCTGCCAGCAAAGAATTGGGTCATTGGAAACCCAACTGCCCTGAAGTTGAAGGACTTCCAGGTCAGAGCCACAAGTCTTGTTGGCTCCAAGTTGAAAAGCCCTTGCACTCAGCCCAGCTTCCAAAGTAACCACTGTTATCAAGGGGATGGCCAAGTAGGGTCAGTAACATTGCAGGCAGAACTATAAATTTCCTGTTAGAGATACCACCTGGCCTTCACCTGGCCAGCCCTCCTCCCAGGCCAGCTAGGTAATGGAAATCAACAGGGTGCATTCCCTAATGAGGTTCATACCTCCCTTATGATGTACCCCATGTAAAGACATAGGCCTGCACCTCATAAGTGGCAAGGCCTTAAAGCCCACCTGATTATTATCAAGCCCCTTCTGTCAGTTTCTATTTGCCTCTGAATGAGAAAACTTGCTTGTGGTTTAATGACTCCGTCCTCAGTTTTAGATCCTGTGAGTTTAAATTGCTTATTTGAGTTTTTTCTCCAGACTTGAAAAAGTAAATTTCTAGGTGGTCACGCACAGGGAACCTCAGATGGAAGCAGTTTATGCAAGCTGGCACTGCATTTCCCTAGAGAAGCCACCTCCTGCTGGAATCCTTCCAACATTGCTCCTTTTCCAAAAGAAGCAGCCAGAGCCATCATCGCCCAGTCCCCATAACAGATGGTAGGGTCCGTTCTTATTGAGGGGGAATGTTAGGAGTCAGATAGGTTAATAAGCAGTCAGGGTGGTCTCAGTGCAATTTGGGACATAGAATGCTTGCTTTGCCCCCAAAGGTAATCTTTAGCAAGAACAAACTGACCACCCTCCTTCCTTAGGAATCTCCACATTTACCAGGAGAATAGCAAGGGAGTGGTGATCACAGTTTATTATGAAAACAAGTTACCTCTCCCACCCTTGTGATGGCTTTTTGTTTTATAGTGAGCAAGCAGACAGGATAAAGAATTGTAAACCAGATCTTCTGTTGGGGTTGTCCCTACCTTACTGATTGACAGTTTTGTCCCCAAAATTGTACTTAAAAACCCCAGTGCCATGGGGTCTTTTGGGTTGTGCTTCTTTTGCAGCCCTCTCCATGCCACTCTGGCTGGAGGTCTTTAATAAATCTTGCCTTTAAACCTTTAAAATAAAAAAGATATGCTATTTCAACAAAGATACTAGTTTTTTTTAAAGCATGGATCCATAGTTAAACAAATTAATGAACATTAGTCATTAATACACATTATATGACAAAATAAATGAGAGGGCTCAAAGGCCTATATATAAAAGTTAAAGTCATTAACACTTTAGAAGAAATAAAAAAGAATATCTTGGTAGGGAAAGATTTCTTATAACATACACACACAGAAATAAAGCTCTATAAGAAAAGAAAATATTAGATTTCAAATTTAAATATTTGTTTTTTAAACTATTAAAAATGGATTGGAAATTCACAAATGGAATACACACACATACACAGAGAGAGAGAGAGAGAGAGAGAGAGAGAGAGACGTACTTACATTTAGAACATTTAAAAAATGATGGGTAGAGAGAAAAACATGACCAAATGTTTCAAATGAACAAAAGACATGAAATCATGAATATGTGTAACAGTAAGCACACAAAAAGATGCCCAACAACATTACCCATTAAAAATGAAAATAAGACCATTAGAATGGCTACATTACAAATATCATGCATTAGCAAGGGTATATGCAGTGACTGGAACTCTTATATTTTAGTGGTCAGAATTTGGAATGGAATGACCATTATGAAAAACTGAAGATTGAAATCTAAATTTTTAAAGAGAAAAAAATCATCTTCATATAACAGCAGACTATCTAGATATTTGATTTAGAGTGCATAATATTCACTGATAGAATTTTCTGGTAAACTATTAAATAAGAGGGGCTGTTGCTGTGGAGTAGGGGGTTAAGTCACCACTTGCAGTTCTGCTATCTTATATGGGCATCAGTTTGAGTTCCAGCTGCTCCACTTCCAATCCAGCTCGCTGCTAATGTGCTTAGGAAATCAGCAGAAGATGGACCAAGAGCTTGGGCCCCTGCACCTGGGAGACCTGGAAGAAACTCCTGGCTTTAGCCAGGCCCTTTCCCAGCTACTGCAGCAATTTGGGGAGTAGACCAGTGGATGGAACATCTCTTTTTCTGTAACTCTGCCTTTCAAATAAATTTTAACAGATCTTTAGAAAACCTATTAAATAAGATTTTTAAAAATTATTAAATACATAAAGCAAGAAATAAATGTAAAATTTTAAAAGAAACAATGTACTGTGAAGATGTGGCATATTTGAAAAAGAACTCAGTAATCTACATATAAAGTATATTTTCAGGAATTAAAATAAATAGCCGTTTAGACACAATCTAATAGGGTATTAGTGAACAGGATGAAACACTGGAAGAATTTCATACAAAGATAAAATGATAGGGAAAAAATTAATAGATGAGAATAGAATGAGAATGTCCAATAAGCATCTATTGGTCAAAGGATGCATAATTACACTTAGATAAGAGGAATAGATTTAGAAGAGCTACTGTGTAGCACATGGTTAAATGATGATACAGTAGTATTTTCTTATCTTCAGGGATACATTACAAGAGCCCCTGTAGATTTCTAAAACACATCAAATCCTATATACACTTGTTGCTGTGGATTCATTCTGAGAGGAGGAGCGCGGAGGGGGCAAGAGGTGCAGAGTCACGACACAGACACCGGGAGTCAGATGAAAGCGGGCAAGAGGCGAGCAGCTTGTAGACTCATTTATTTCAGTTGGTACAGCAGCTTATATAGCTGAGGCAGCCAATCTGGTCAAGGGGTGGTTTATGACCTAACCAATCACAGCCTGTTGTCAAGCAGGCTCCGTTGCCAGGTTGGTTTCAAAGCCATTCCTGAGTAACTGACACGTGCTTGCCAGCAGCCATCTTTGCATGGCCTTCTCATTCCACCACATATACTATATTTTCCCTATACATAAATATTTATGCTAAAGGTTTATAAATTAGTCATAGTGAAACAGTTACAAATGATAATTATAATAAGCTAAAATTCATTTGAAAATTATTTATTTATAAAATTTTCTATGCAATATTTTCAGACTGTGGTTGACTATGGGTAGTGAAACCATGGGAAGTCAAGTTGCAGATAAGGGAGGTCTACTCTATACTGTTTTCTTGAAAAAGGCTAAGAGAGGACATACTAAGTATTCTTAACTGAAAAATAACTATGTGAGGTAGTGCATTTTCAAACTGAATAGTTTTAACCACTCTATAATATGTATAACTTCAAACATTATTTACCCAATTAATACATGTACCTTGATGATAGTTTTAAGCAATAAACAAATTTGATAAACAATTTGTGAGACTGAATTTTGATAGTGACAGTAGTAAAAAATAAATTACATGAGTAAATTGGATAGTCAAATGTCACTTTATTTTACACTGTCAAATATGAACATGTCAATTGGCAACTTTGTATCAAATGATATAATGCCATATTATAGGTTTTCATGCTTGAAAATAATGAATATTTTAAAACAAAAGGTTTTTGTTATTTACATAACAATGTTATAAAATAGGTAACATCTTCCTGTTTACAGAGAGAGAGATACAGACATCAAAAAATTTCAATAATAGATCTAACTGGATCTGGCTGATTGCAAATTTAAGTGAGCAACATTTTTCTATACCAAAAAACCACTTAATATGGGGACCCCCAGTTTGACTCACTCTATGAGAATGACTCTATGCAGAGACATTAGCAAGTTAACCCCTACATGTACCATGTTTTAGAATTATGTTATCAGAATACAAATATAAAATTACAAGTTTATTCATGATTAGTTTCATAAACAGCCATATAGACTATGGAATAAAAAGTTTTCTCTTACTATATACCAGAAATTAAAGACAAAACCATTTAACACTGGAATGATTCATTTATATGTCAACTTGTTTGGACTATAATCAGCACCCTAGACATTTTGTTAAATATTATCCTGGGAGTGTGAGGATGTTTTGGAAAAAGAGTAACACTTAAATCAGTTGACAGAGTAAATCTGATTGCCCGTGCCCTAATATGGGGGAACCCATTCAATCAGTTGAAGGCCTGAAAGGAACAAAAAGGCTGAGCCTTCTACAAGCAGGGGTGAATTTCCTCCTGTCTGCCTGCCCTGAGCTAGAGCAACAGTTTCTTCCTGTGTTTAGACTTGAACTGAAACATCAGCTCCCCCAGTCTCCAGCCCGACAGCCTTCAGACTGGAACTACACCATGTCCTCAAGTCTTCAGACTCAAAATGGATTTATACCATTGGTGCTCCCGGATCTTTGACTTAATGACTACATATGCATTCCACTGGTTCTGTTTCTCTGGAGAACCCTAGCTATTAGAAGCACCATCATCTTTAGGGTTAAAGCTCATGAGAAAATACAATGATGTCTGAAATCAGTAAGGAAAAGTTGGAGAGAAAGAAGCAGATGTAATAATTCCACATAAGAATCAAGCTTATACTCAAACAGCAACTCTCTATTAAGTAGTGAAATTACCTACTGTCACCAAATTCATGAAAAATATTGCTCAAAATAATACTATGGAAGAAAAGGAAATGTATGCTTGAGAAGTCTAATAAACAGTAGTGGTATTCCACTAAGACCTCCATAAGAAAGAAACACTTGAATTTCAGAGCTGGATAAACTTAGTAGGTTAGATCAGGGGAGACGTTCCCATCCATATTTAACATAAAGTGATAAGAAGATAGGCTTTCCAAGAACAGGGGTTGGTGAACATCCAATTCATCAGCCTCCTTGTAGCATTGGCTGCCTCCCAGTTCTTGATCAGGAGTATGTAAATGAGGTGGGCCAGCAAGATTTACCCCTGCCCTTCAGAAGAGACAGCCCAAGCTGACCATTAGGAGCATAGCTAAAACACAAAACTGAGAAGCAATGAAGGTGTAAAAGATCTCATTGGAATTACAATCTGGAGCATATCCTGTAGCATTTGGGATGCTTAGCAGAACAAATGGATGACATTTAATCTGTGTCTATATTAGAAAGTCTTAACTTAAAAATAAATACTTTTAACTTTTAACTTAATGCTGCATTTAAGTAGTACACACAAAAGAGATTTGGGGTCTTTGTTGCTGCTGTTTTTATTTGAAAGATTATCGTGCTTCTGTTGTGATTTGGTGGAAGGTATTAGCAGTCTGGCAGTTAATATCTATTTCTGAATATGGTTTTAATGAAAAAGATGTATGATGAGCTACATAAAATAATGGTTTTGAAAGAACTGGATGTGTATCCTTGTTTTGCCACTACCTACTTACATAATAATAACCAACAATAATACAGTCAAGTATATCTTAAAATATGGATATGTTCTGAGATATGTACCATTAGACAAGTTTGTCATGGGGCAAACATTATAGCATTTACTCACAGGAACCAAGATATCACTAGACAGGATAATCTTATGTAACTACCATGATTTACATGAACCATCATTGACAAAAAATATAGTTATATAGCAGATGGCTGTACTAAAAAAAAAAAAGTCTCCATTTTTTGAGAGCTAATTATGGGCACCACTTGGCTCAATAACTCAAATGTACTATTGGGTAAAAGGGACACAACTACTTTATGGATACTATAAATAAAATAAAAGGGTCACAACTACTTTATTTATACTATAAATGTACTTAATTCTATGACCATCCTGTTTTTAAATGAGGATCCTAAAGTTTAAAAAGTTTGAATGTATTTCCTATGGTCACTCAGCCTTTTAGGATCTTAGATTCCTTAGCCATAAAGTCTGGGAACTGGATTATCAAACTTAAAAAATTGCTGCCTACTCTAACACCTATGATTTTCTTTGAGAAGCTCTTCGGAAAGAGGGGATGTGTCACTATTAACACTCTCCATGATCTCTGCCACAAGCTACACATTGCAATGAACAATAAATTAATTGAGGAAAATTGTCTAGTTCTAGTAAACAGAAAAAAATTCAACTCCTAAGTCTCATGATTTTTATTAAATCAACAAATACAATGAGTGATCACACTCATAGGATGTAAATATGCAGTGCACTTCAAAGTTAAAGAAATCTTTGCTGAAAAACAAATAAGGACCAGGCTATAACAGTGACTTCATATCCTTTGTACTTATTCAAGTTCACAGTGGTGGCCCCTATTGGGGGATTCCCCGAGGAAAAGAGGAATGGAGTATTAATGTCTAAATCTAATTGTTAATGTTTCCTTTATTCAAAAAACAAAGAAAGTGGATTTTTAAATATTATGTCTCAGTTGGTTTAGGGGTCACCTCCTCATCCTGCATTTTCTTTCTCTGCAATACAGCCCCTTTATCTGTAAATTATTTCTTACCATACCTCCCCTCCACCTACTTTATCTCTGAGAAGGGAAGCTACCGGCATTTAATTTATTCTTCTAAGCTGCTCGGGAACTGAAGTGGATAGCTGCTTCTTAGACCACAGACAAAGGAGGTAGGAAGGCTCCCTGTGTACTGGTATCAAGGTTCAGTATCTTCAGACAGGTAGACCATTATCAATCCATGTCTCCAGCACAGTTATTACATGAAAAATTTTTAGTCTTTTCCCAACTTGAATTGTACATCAAAGTCCCCATTTGTTAACCCAAATTCAGCATATAGCAAGTCCTAGGAAAGACAAGGAGAAAGTGAAGAGTTGAGGAGAAAGTCAAGAGTTGGGCACATCAAATTACTCATGGAACCCTGGAAAGAATGACTGTTGAACAGTTCTCTATCTTCTGCCTGAAATCCCCTTACTTGTCTCATGGTCTTATAGATCTTGGCCTGCATTTTAAGACTTAGAATAAGGATGAGGTTATGAAGCCATAGGTACAATTGAGCATTCTTTCCATCAAACCTCATTATGGTACATAGACTTCTGCTTAGTTCTTGTTTTTTGTTTTTTGGTTTTTTTGTTTTGTTTTTTTTAATTTTTGACAGGCAGAGTGGACAGTGAGAGAGAGAGACAGAGAAAGGTCTTCCTTTGCTGTTGGTTCACCCTCCAATGGCCGCCGTGGCCAGCGCGCTGCGGCTGGTGCACCGCGCTGATCCGATGGCAGGAGCCAGGTGCTTCTCCTGGTCTCCCATGGGGTGCAGGGCCCAAGCACTCGGGCCATCCTCCACTGCACTCCCTGGCCACAGCAAAGAGCTGGCCTGGAAGAGGAGCAACCGGGACAGGATCGGTGCCCCGACCGGGACTAGAACCTGGTGTGCCGGCGCCGCAAGGTGGAGGATTAGCCTAGTGAGCCGCGGCACAGGCCTGTTGTTGTTTTTTTTTATACTCACTTATGCTCTATCCTGACTTTCCTAATGAGATCAAGTGCCTGTCATATAGTAAGGGCTCAAAAATTTTTCATATGCTAAATCTCATCAGAAAGCTAAAATATGGAAAAGATTAGCTTTGGACTTCTTGTATAACAGAAGTCTATAAACAATATATCATAGATGGGGAAAAGGAAACAAAAGTATGAGGGAGGGAAGGGAAGGCTTTGAAGAAGGCAAGATATTAAATTTTACAAGACAAATTATAAGAAGTTGTCCACTCAAGTGATTATGCTGAATTAGTTATCTAACCACCCAGTAGAGATACAGCCACATCCTTCCAATCATTTATTAGCTCTGATTCACTAGTAGCCAAACAAAACACTACCCTAGTTAAAGTCCAGCTAAACAACTTAATTCAAACTCAACATAAACATGTCTAGCTATAACTCTATCTGGGCCAGCAAAAAATAAATGCAGCTTTTGTCTTTAACATTTGAGTCCCAAACTTTATGAATTGTGATTCCAAGTAAAAAAAAATCACAGTTTTGCTTATTGGAGAAGTCTGAAAACTTACTGAAGCTAGAATAAATGTGGTATCTTTCAGGTGGGTGCCATAAGCCATCTCCCACCAAAAGTTATTAAGCAGTTGTCACATTTTCCATCCTGCACCCCATTAACCTCTCCAAACCATTCAATAAGGTTCAAAGTCAGTTGTTTAAAATTATGAAAATTACTTGAAGAGAGGTTTAAATAAATAAGAACTATATGTATCAGCCTTAGCCCATTTTGTGCTGCTATATCACAATGCCACAGACTGCATAACTTATAATGAACAGAAATGTATTGGCTCACAGTTCTGGAGGCTGAGAAGTTCAATGTCAAGGTATTAGCATCTGGCAAAGAGCTTCTTGAGGTCTCTAACATGACAGAAGGGCAAAGAAGGGTAGAGAGGGAGAGAGCTATTCACAAGAGGGGAACCCCTTAATCCCAATTCTTCTCACAGGCCTCACTTGCTAGTACTGTCATAATGACAGTTTTCAATGTGATTTTGGAGTGGACAACCATCCAAATCATAGAAGCATCTAAGCTATAAACAAGGCCCCAAATTAACCATTTACTTATGCTGTTGTCCAGCAGAAAGAGGGAAATATCCCTCAGGTGTCAAGACTACCTGAGATTTCACATTCAACAATTTCAATAGAGACTTTTAGCAGCAAACTGGAAACTTCCAAAGGAATTGTTGTTTGTTTTAGTCTGTCATTTTAATCTGTGAAGTAATTTTACTGTTAATATTTTTAAATACATTCTTTATAATTTGATTCAAGGCTATTGATCTAACAAATTTTTTTAAGACTTATCTTCAAAAAAGTGACAATTAAATCCCCATACATGGTTTAGCTCTAACATTTCTCTGGGTGCTGTGGCAGGTGCAAGTCAAGAGCTGGAGTCTATTTTAGCTAATTAGTGGCAATAGGGTTTGATCCCAGGACCCTTCCTGATCATCCTCTTTGCTGTTGGTAGTACTGCATAAGAAAGCACTAACACAAGTGTATACACACACAAGCCACTCAGCAAACAGTTTTTGATAATACAAAATCCAATGCAAGAAAAATAAATGTTGACATATCTGTTTGCCAAAACTTTCTTCCCTCCTTCCGTGTTATGGTTGAGTAGGATAAGCAGAAGTAAGAGATGTCGCTCCTGCCGCATTTCATTTTCCTTGCAACGCCCTCTAGAGCTTTCGTTTTCCTCAAGGGGTGACAGATTGTTGTACTGGTCTGGATCTTTGAGGCATTTTGAGGACCAGAGGAGTTGTGCAAGCATGAAGCATAAGAGGCAAGCTTTGGTGTTTTAAGACGTGGATAGCCTGGGTTTATTTGTTACTCTAGAATACAGCCTGTCCTGATGCAAGCGTATTACAACCCATCCAAGGAGAAGTAATTCAGGCACCAAAATCACCTTTTGGTAGATGGATGTCACTTAAGAGTAATCTTTTTGGACACTGATATCACTACACCAAGCATAGATTGCATATCACTTAAAATTCTTGGTTAAGAATCTTCAAATACAAATGCCACATGAAAACAGCCTCTCATTTCACCTGACGTTAAAACCTCCACTGAAAAACGAAGCTCTAGAATTGAAAACCAAAGTAAAGTTAAATAGCTCTAACCCTTTTCCATACACTGGATGCTCTGGCCCCAAGACTTGAGGGTTGCCTGCTGACTGCTGTTACCCAAAATGCCTTCACTAAGGATTATAACCCCAGTTTCCCCCAACTAACTCTCTGTTCCTTTCCTTCTTAGCATGAGTCAACCAACTTGTTTTAAGCTCTGTAAGGTGCACTAGTCTTTCTTTTGATCTTGACAGAGGGAGGGATATTTTTAGAAAATAACCTTACTATTTCAGAGGGAGAGGGGTCATTATCCGACACAAAATGAGAAGAATGTGCATCTCAAAGAAGTCAGACACCCAGTTCACAAATTCAAGCTGCCTGACTCCAAGCCTCAGAAGCCCCACTGCTCTGTATTAGCTCTGGCTTCAGAAGCAATTCAGCATGATACATCCCTGCTCTTGCTACATTGGCCTTTGTTGCATGGGGAACAAACAGAGTCTGGAGTCTTAGAGTTAAAAATAAGATCACATTAATGTTGAGCTTCATAAATCTTGACTTCAGCAAATGGGTACACCACCACAAATTTCCCAGAGATCAGCTAGACCTTGTGACAGAAATGTAGTACAGTGTCTCTCTGCTGGGAATAGGGTACACATTAAGTCTTGTCGGCTCCTTCAGCTTGGAAAATTCAGCCTGGGCAATGGATACTGTGTGCCTGGACATAACCAGCATGGTGAGGAAGAAAATACGTCAATGTTCTTGAAAGATTTGTAAATTAGACTCCTGTGGCCAACCCATCTCCCCCTTATCTTGGAAACATTACACTATGGAATCAAATTCTCTCTTTGTGGAGTGCGATAACATTTTCCCAAAGAACAGACCCATATAATTCCTAAATTGAGCTTGCCTTCTTTTACGTTGTGGCAAAGTGCAATTACAGTTTAAAGGGAATATTTATGTACATTAGTTAACGACATCATTGCAACTTACTGCTCACACATCAACACTTAATTAGTGTGAGCATAAGTGACATAATTGCTACAAGGCATGCATTTACTAGTAATGCGAGGTAATTTCATGCACTATGCACATTTTAAATATCTACTTTATACTTTGTCAGGATGAATTTTTTAAATCAATAAGGGATAGTTACATGGATGGGGAAGCGATCTTCTCTGTTACACACAAGTATTCGGTTGTGGGCTTTTTGAAGCAGCTAAAACCCCCACAGGATGGTGAAAGCCAACAAGGTTAAAAATGGGTGGCAGACCCCGCCTGCAGAAATAATGAGGATCCTCTAATGTATGTAGTATCACCCACATTAATTATATGTGTTGTTCTCTTTCATTTACAGCTATTTAATATGTATTAAAATGTCTCTCCAGGCATTCGAAATCCTATGTTAGGAATTATTTCTCTGAAATATAATGGCTCTGTGAAATGGGGAGTTTCAACACACCTTCAAAAATCATGAATACTTCCCAGGAATTTCAAAGCATGGCCTTTCCAAAATGCACATTTATTGAAAGTAACTCCCTGTGGAAAATTCTCTTGTAGCTTAAAGATTTTTTTTTTTTTTATTTTCACTTATTTGAGAGGTAGAGAGGAAGAGAAAGAGAGGCAGGCAGACAGAGATTACCCACATTACTGGTTCACTCACCAAACGCCCAAAACAGCCTGGACAGGTCAGGCCAAGCTCGAAGCTGGGAATTCAATCTAAGTCTCGCAGGTGGGTGGCAGAGACCTAACTACTGAAGCAATCACCTGCTGCCTCCCAGGATAGCCTTCCACAGGAACCTGGAATGAAGAGCAGAACGAGGGCTTGAATCCAGGCACTCCAGTAAAGGAAGAGGGAGCGCCAGGTGGTGGCTTCACTGCTACACCAAATGTCCAATACTCCCTTTATCTCTTCTGATGCTTCATAGTCAAGTCCAACAGCATGGCTCTTGTCCACTTTCCAACCTCCTAAACATTCACCCCAGTCATTCCAAGGCCTCTAGATCACCTTGCTAACATTGTTCATGCTCAGCTCTCCCTGTCTGGGTCCTCACTTGCCTTCTCATCTCTAGTCCATCCTGCATCCCTGTTGCACTGGGGCTTCTGAGGCTTGGAGTCAGGCAATCTCATCTCTAGTCCATCCCTTCACCCTCTTCCAAGTGGGGTAGCATCAGCCATAGGTAAAGATGTTACACCCCTGTCTCCTCTAATACATACATAATAAAAAAAGACCCAGATAGTGAATTGGGTTTCTCTTAACTGATTTATGTGTCACTAAGGAAAACACAATTTCCCACAGACACAAAAGGTACCATAACTGACAATCTGGGCTCTAGAGGAAAGTGGTCCTCAATCTAAGGTGACCTTAGCCAAAATGCTTCCTGGTGCCTCAGTTTCTTTATATGTGAAATAAAGGGAAGCAACCTAAATACCAGCCTTACTGAATGGCAGGCTCTAGTTGAGTTCTTGAGTTATAGACTTGGATTTTCTCCTGCTGACTCTGTTTGGTATGCAAGCCTGTATTTCTCCATAATCTACTATACAGTTCTGCATAACTCAGGCACACTTCCAGCTCTGTTACTCAACATCCCAGCACACCTTACCAACCTTGCTTCCCTAGCGCTCCAGAGTAAAGTGTTAAAAGTGATATCTGCAGCCACGCTATGATTCTAAATTACCTCTTTCCCCTTAGGAAGGCAATCAACACTTAACCTCCAGATAGAAGTGGCCTAGATCTAAGTTCCAGCTCAGCCACAGCCTAAGTTATTGAGTAACTAATTGCCAGCCATATACCAGGCAATGTTTTAGGTACTCAGGAGATAGAGATGAGTAAAACTACCTCCTAGAGCAAAAATGCTTCCTTCTTGGTCTGGGGCTATCTCCTTACAGTGGAGACAATAAGCCCTTACTTAGAGGCTTGTCAAGAGGATAAAAAGAAAAAAATACAAATGGAGATGTGTCACAAACTGTAAAGTGCTATGCAAAATCAGGATTATACCTCTTTTACTCCTTCCCAATTCTTTCCAAGTCTAAGTCCATATTAACCTAGCTATGTGTGCATAGCTAAAGGCACTTTCCTCTGCAGTTTCTGTGCTGTATTCCCCATAAGTTCAGATCTTCCTGCTTGACAGGCTAATGTGCCATTGCCATCCCCCTCGATATTAGTCTAATTCTGATTTGAGGCTACAGAAGTGACAAGTGAAGCTATTTTAGAGGTGCCTGGGGTCGTAAAACATTTCGAAAATTATTTTGCTGTCGGAGTCACGTCAGAGTCGATCTGCGTGAAGATTCTGTGGTTCTGAACTGAACAGGAGGTGCCTTTCAGCTCGTGCCCTGGAGAGGGCTGGCATGATAAACGGGGCCATCATCAGTCACTTCGCTGCATGCCAGAGAAGTCTGCTCTGAGCCCACTAAGCTGGGCCCCTGGGGACTTGCTCAGCAACTCCAAGGACGCTTTGCAACAAAGAGGGTCTGGAAGGATCCAAGAATAGGAAAGAAAAAGTCTCTTGCCACGAAAATACTTCTCTGTAAGTGTCAGAAATGGATATCTTTTTTCAACAGGAGAGATCCAAAAAGCATGAAGGGAAATTATACATCTTGCACTGTCTAAAAAAAATGCCTGGGTAACGTTGCAAAGATCAGAATTGAAGTTCCCTAGCCATTTATTATCTTCCTTCAGTTTGTGCACTGAGCCTGATGATCCTCTTTAAATAATGGTAAGAGTAAATCCAAAGAGCATGGGAAGATACTGGCAAAAATGAAAAAAAAAAAGAGAGATAATTTTTAAATAATTATTTCTATCTGGGAGTTTTTACATAGAGAAAGACTGATGGTGACACCAGTGTCTTAGTATTGCAGATGGGAGAGGTCAGCAAATGGGAAGCCTGGGTGGAGGGACAGCCTCTATCACAAACATCAGGCCCATAAAATGAACTCCTTCACATTCATCTGCATATACTGGAGGAAGAGGGGAACCCATGGATCCAGAACCTGGGCTCAGCTCCCAAAATGTCAAAATGAAAAGACAGAGGTAATTTCTAAATATGTCCTCTAAACCTCATAAACCAGCTGTAAAATCCTCTGGGACTAGAACTATATGTCTTTCATCTCCATATCTACCACATCATATAAAACCTAAGGCACAGAATATCCAGCGCAGGTTCTTGTTGAATTAATGAGCCACGAGTTAGGAAAGAATTAAAAGGAAGAGGGAGGACATGAAAAGAGGAGAAAGAAATGAAACATGAGAAGAAAAAAAAAAACCAATTGCACAGAGAGGAATAAGCATATAAAAATTAACTAATAAAGATCAGAAAACGGATTGGTAGTCCAGCTAGTAGACTATTTAATCAGGGAAAAGATTTAGAAAATCCTTGCACATGAATAGTATATCTTAGTTTCCTGGTTTCTACAGCCTTCTGTATAAAGATCTGTAATTCTAGAAGATGGTAACTGAAATTATTCTGCCTATTGCCAGCACCTAATTCCAAACACAAAGATCTTTCGCACAGCAGAGCCCCTCTCGTAGAAGTCTACCTCCCTAATGCATTAGAAGGATTCAAAGTGGTGTCTCAGACTCAGCAGCTTTCAGACAAAGAATATTATTTTTAATGCACTGTGGCAAAGTAAGTGTAGATAGTGCTTTTGACCTTCATTATCTCTGATAACTCGCTGAACAGAACCACATGATTCTTAGCACTGCAAAAACATATTTCCACAAACCTCCATCAAGTAACAATTATTGACGATTCTAATCCCTTCCAATAAATATTTCAGAACATGGCAGAATTGTAGTGTCAGTAGGAGATATGCTCAAAACACCTACTAGATATGCCCACTGTCTTTCTAACTACACTAAAGAGAGAGTTTTATACCCTTCCCTCACGCCTCCCATCCTGGTGAACTGACTTACAGGTTCAGCATCTCTAAACTGAAAATCCAAAATGCTCCAACATGTAAAATTTTTATGATTGACATGATGCCACAAGTGGAAATTTCCACACATGAAACTTGTTCTATAACAAACACTGTGTGAGTAAAATGTACACGAAATACAAATTAATTTTGTGTTTATATTTGGATATCATTCCCAAGACATCTCATTATATATATGAAAATACACCAAATTTTTTTAAAAAATCTGAAATCCAAAATATTTGTCCTATGCATTTCAGACAATGGATACTTAAGCTCTATTTTTGTCATAAAATTCTATTTAAAATTAGAATATCTAAGAAATTGTTATTCCATGCCTTCTTCCAGACATCTGAAACCATTCTCACCCCCCATCCCGCCTCATTCATGTCAGATGATACTTTTCTATGACCTCCAAGAGCACTATTTCCACACCCTGAGAAAATAGTAAATTTGGACAAGGAAGGGTCTAGAACAGACCAGAGGTCCTTAAAGTTAGTCTCAATCATACATGAACTCCAAAATATGGCCAACTGTTATCTAACACATCTTCTCATCTTGGCTTACCGTTCAGATTTTAAAATCACAATTCACAGCTCACAATGAAACATCTGTCATGTTACTTACACACAAAAACTGACATCCCTTTTCCTCTACACTAAAAATACCTATGAATTAGTCCGTTTTTCATTGTTACAAATAAATACCAGAAATAGCTGTTTACGAAGGAAGGTGGTTTATTTTGGCTCAGTTTTTATCCTTTTGGAGGATCTTAGTCCAAGACTGCTCCAGCTGATAAGGCCAGAGGGTGGCAATGGTGTCTTCTGTGTCAAGGAGTGATCACATGGTGAGTCAAGTTAGTCCCAACTTGGCTTTTCTGACCAACCCTCTCTTGAGCACTGCTCCCCAAAGGCATGCACACACTGACCTGTGAACCTCCCAGCTCAAAAAGGTGCACCTCCTACTATGCCATAATTGGATTAAGCCCCTGCCCTAGTCACATCATCAATCAATGACTTTCAGACTTACCCTCCCTTTGGGAGCCATACCTATTCAAACCATAGCAACCTACTTTGCTTGCAAATTGTGGCTATCCTCTGACTCTTCTGTGATGAAAAGAAATAACACAGAATTTAAAACATAATGACCAACAAAAGACAAAGTCTTGGGTAGACTCTATTTCTAACTCTGAAAGATCTGGATTGGATATACCCTTCAGTTCAGCTGTGCCATGCTTCAGTAAATAGTAGATATTCCATAATTCTCACTGACCAAGCGTCCATTCAAAGCAAAATTTCTGGCCAGGATTTGCAGGAAATCAAGGGCAGAAGCAGAGTTACTAAAGCTCACCCACAGAATCACACAGCTCCCATATCACATCTCTTCATTTCATTCTGATGGACCTGATTCAGATCCTATTGTCTCTGCCAAGGATAACAGCTCTTACTTTCAAACACTTTCCCAAAGTGTGGATCAAAACATATGTCATCTCCAAAACAAATACATACAGAATCAGACGGGCATTAGACTTTTCACCATCAACTCTGTTGGATGATAAAGGTGCTTTCGAAATTCTGTAAGATTCTGGACCTAAAATTCTATAGCCTTCCAAAACGCAATCAAGCATGAAGGTAAAATTGAGCTATATTTAGATAGACAGGGACTCAGAAGGGTGATAACCCAAGCATCAAGCATCATTTGTGAAGAAGATATCTGAGAATGTGCCCCTGACCAATGAAACAACAAAATGAATTTAAAATCAAAAAAGAGAAGACACAGGATTTTCTTTAGAAAGCTTTTATTTAATAAACACAAATTTCATAGGTACAACTTTTGGAATATAGCAGTTCTTTCTCCCATACTCTCCCTCCCACCCCCAAACCGTCCCACCCTCTACTCCCTCTCCCATCCCATTAGAAGACACAGGGTTCTAAAAAAGAGAAGTTACCCCAGGAGTGCAAGACACACTCAGTGACTAGTAACTCTTGAGGCAATAAGCAAGTCAGAAGAGGAAGCAGTACAGGTTAAGGCAGGAAATTAATGTGCTCCAAAGGGACTTCTCTAGGATGCAAGTACAACCTGTGGAATAAGTGAGGCTGGTTGATTTTGAGAATAGTAAAAACTCACCAAAACAGAAGAGGGACTCGAGAAAGGCCATAGTTTGAGTGAAATTTGAAAACTAAAAAGAAAAAAACTAATAAAAATTAATCTACTGACATTAGGAACATCCTTCCAGAAAGGACAATTTATAATATTCAATATAAAAAGAAGGAAAGACAATCCAATCCCTTTCTCTGAATTTCTGCTGGACAACCTATGTCTGGCCATGGAAATGAATGAAGCTATTGGTTTTCAGTTTTCAGAGAAATCTAGAGACAAAAAATAATTACCATTTTAGGAAAAATGTTTCACCATGATTATTTAGAATTAAAATAAGTGTTGGGGTCAGCGCCGTGGCTCACTTGGTTAATCCTCCACCTGCGGCACCAGCATCCCATATGGGTGCCAGTTCTATTCCCGGTTGCTCCTCTTCCAGTCCAGCTCTCTGCTGTGGCCCGGGAGGGCAGTGGAGGATGGCCCAAGTGCTTGTGCCCCTGCACCCACATGGGAGACCAGGAGAAGAACCTGGCTCCTGGCTTTGGATCGGCGCAGCACCGGCTGTAGCAGCCATTTGGGGAGTGAAGCAACAGAAGGAAGACTTTCTCTCTGTTTCTCTCTCTCTCTCTCTCACTGTCTATAACTCTACCTGTCAAATAAATAAAAAAGTGTTACCTGAAGTTGAGAAATAAAAGGGAAATAGAGGAAATAGGAGCAAGAGTAGAAATGTGTACATATTTACATTTGTGGGCATGACCAGAGGAGAAATGGAAAGCAACAATGCATAACCATGGCTGCCTTTGGCAGTGAAACTGAGGTTGAAAAGGAATGAACAGAAACAGTTATGCTTTTTGTTTTATACTCCTCTTCAGTTACCAAAAGTAAATGAGCATACATTTCCTTTGAAACATTTCTAGATAAACACAGACCATAAAAAGAGCTCTTAAATGAAAAACACAAAGCATGACCTGAGCTGTATGTTTCGAGGAGCATGTACATGTTTAGGGAAAAAGTTTCAAAGGATCTATACCAAATCACTCATTACATTTACAAAAAAGAATTATTGATTTTCACTTTATTCTTTACATCCTTACATATTATGTGATTATGTTTACAATGACTACTTATGATAAGCATGCAATAAAGGATTTACTGTTGAAAATTAAATTTTAACACATATCCTTGGATCCTGAAAATGGTAGAACATGGAAAGGATATACTTCTTTCTGCTAGAGGGAAAAGAATAGCAAAGAAAGTGGGAGGGCATTCCCAAGGGAGAGCCAGAGAGAAATCTGCAGTGGAAATTCTACAGAAGAGGGATGTCATGGATCAATGTGGAAGGTGAGGACATGCAGTGATGAGACAGACAGAACACAGGAACCCCACAGCCAGGAACCAGAGGAAGTACCAGCTTGGAGAGCAAGATGAGAGCACACTGCGGCAGCCTATGCCACTAGTGATATAGCTGGAGTGAGAGCCTGGCAGAAGTCTGGCCTGGAGGCGTAAAGAGGATGGCATACCCACCTAACCAAGCAAAAAAAAAAAAAGGGCACATTTCTCTCTCTGCATCCTCACACAATGGCACCCAGCAACTGGTTGGGAAAGGGTACGGTCTTGAAATAAGTAGTAGCCACAGCAGCTCAGGTGCTCACATCCAGCAATGAGTTCATGTCTTCAAAAGAAAAAAACTGCCAACCCAGAATATTGTACCCTGAGCAAAGCTCTCAATTACAAGAGGGTAAAATAAAGACCTTCTACAACAAAAAGAAATTCAAAGAATTTTTCACCACTCGTACAGCCTTACAAAAGATGCTTAAGGATGTGTTATGCACAGAAACACAAAAAGATAGTCATCATTATGAAATAATGTGAAAGCAGAAAATCTCCCAGTAAAAGTATAAAGGAAATTCACAGCAAACAATAGGAATATTTATGGAAAAATAGCAGGGTCAAGTCATCACTTGTCAATAGTAATCTTCAATGTAAATGGCCTAAATTCTCCAATTAAAAGATACAGACTGACTAAATGGATTAAGAAACAAGACCCAACCTGAAGTTGCCTACAAGACATGCACCTGCCCAACAAGGATACACGCTGACTGAGAGTGAAAGAATGGAAAGGGTATTCCATGCTAAGGGAAAGCAAGAACGACCACATGTACCCATCCCAGCATAACACAAAATACTTTAACACAAAGACTGCGAAAAGAAACAAAGAAGGGTACTATGAAATGATTAAGGGATCAATTCAACTAGAAGATATGACTATAATAAAGGTATAAGCACCCAATGCCAGGCAGCCTGTTTATTTAAAACAAATACCAGTGGATCTAAAGGAGACATAGACTCCAATACAATAGTAATTGGGAACTTCAACAAGCCATCATTGCACAGATCAACGAGACAGAAAATCAAAAAAGAAACAGAGCTAATTGGCACTGCCGACCAAATGAACCTAATTGATATCTATTTAACTTTCAACCCACAGTGGCAGAATACACTTTTTTTTTCATCAGTTCATGGAACTTTCTGTAGGATAGACCATATGCTAGGTCATAAGCAAGTCTCAGCAAATTCAAAAAAATTCAAATGATATCATGCATATCTTTTTTCCACAGGGAATGAACCTGTAATTTAACAACTCAAGCATCTCTAGAACATATGCAAACACATGGAGACTGAATAACATGATACTGAATGAACAGAGAGTAATGAAAGTATCAAAAGGGAAATAAAAAATTTCTGGAAGTGAATGAATATGATAATATATCAAAACAAATGAGATACATCAAAAGCAGTGTTAAGAGGAAAGTTTTAGCAATCAGTGCCTACATCAAGAAATTGGAAAGGCAACAAATAAATGAGCTACGAATGTATATTAGGGAACTAGAGAAATAACAACAAACCAAACCCAAAATTAGGAGGAAATAATTAAATTTAGAGAAGAAAATTCAAACCAAAAAAGCAATACAAAAGATAAGTGAAATGAAGAGCTTTTTAAAAAAATGAACAAAATTAATACACCATTGGCATAACTAACAAAAAAGAGGGAGAAGACCCAGATTAATAAAATCAGAGGGATCAGTGCTGGATATAGCATGTATAGCTGGGTATAACAGTTAAAGCCACTGCCTGCAGTGCCAGCATCCTATACAGGCATCAGTTCAAGTCCCAGCTGCTCCACTTCCAATCCAGCTCTCTGCTATGGCCTGGGAAAGAAGTGGAAGATGGTCCTTGCACCCACATGGGAGACTCAGAAGAAGCTCCTGGCTCCTGGCTTTGGATCAGCTCAGCTCTGGCCACTGCAGCCATTCTGGGAGTGAACCAGTGGACAGGAGACCTCTCTCTCTCTCTCTCTCTCTCTCTCTCTCTCTGGCTCTACCTCTCTGTAACTCTTTCAAATAAAATAAATCTTTTAAGAAACAATAAAATCAGAAATTAAAAATGAAATGTAACAACAGATACCAAGGAAATAACAAGAATAACCAGGAATTACTACAAACACTTACATGTCAACAAATCAGAAAATCTATAAGAAATGGATAGATTCATGTACACAAACAATATATCAAAATTGAGTCATGAAGACATAGAAAACCTAAACAGACCAATAACCAGGATGGATATTGAATCAGTAATTAACACCCTCCCAATGAAGAAAAACTCAGGACTGGATGACTTCACTACTGAATTCTACCAGACTTTTCAAGAAGAACCAATTCCAATTCTTCTTATGCTATTCAAAATAACTGAAATGGAGGCAATCCTCCCAAACTCCTTCTACTGGGAAACTATCACTTTAATTCCTACACCAGAAAAAGACATGACAGAGAAAGAAAACTATAGATCAGTGTCCATGATGAGCATAGATACAAACAGCCTCAACAAACTACTCATCATTCACTCTGATCAAGTAGATGGACAGCTCCACATACAGAAAATGAATAAAAACCATACACTTATCTAAATAGATACAGACAAAACTTTTCATAAAACACAATATGCGTTCATGATGAACATCTTAAGCAAATTGGATATAGAAAGAATATTCCTCAACACAAATGAGGCAATTTATGACAATCACATAGTCAGCATATTATTGAATGGGGAAAAGTTGGAAGCATTTCCACTAAAATCCAGAACCAGACAAAGATGCCAACTTTCTCCATTTAGTATTCAATATAGCTCTGGGAGTTTTGGTCAGAGCCCTTAGGCAAGAAAAGAAATCAAATATTCCAAATTGGGAAGGAGGAAGTCATATTATCCTTATTTGCAGATGACATGATTTTATATGAGGAACGAAAAGACTCCTCTAAGAGACTATTGGAACTCATAAAACAGTTTGATAAACCGGCAGGATATAAAATTAACACACAGAAATCAATAGTCTTTGAATACACACACAATGCCACAGTTGAGAAAGAACCTCTAAGATAAATCCCATTCACAATAGCTACAGAAAAAATTAAATACCTTGAAATACACTTAACCAGCGAGATGAAAGATCTCTACAATGAAAATTGTCAAATATTAAAGAAATAAAAGCTGACACAAAAAATGGAAAAATATTCCATGTTCATAGATTGGAAGAATTAATATTATCAAAATGTCTATACCGCCAAAAGCAATCTACAGATTCCATGCAATTCCAATCAAAATACCAACAATATTCCTCTCGGATCTGGAAAATATGATGCTTCACAGGGAAACACAAGAAACCCTGGATAGCTAAAGCAATCTGATACAATAAAAAGTCAGAAGCATCACAATACCAGATTTCAAGACGTAATACAGGGCAGGTATAATGAAAACGGCCTGGGGACCAGCGCCGTAGCTCACTTGGTGAATCCTCTGCCTGCAGCGCCGGCATCCCATATGGGCACCAGGTTCTAGTCCCGGTTGCTCCTCTTCCAGTCCTGCTCTCTGCTGTGGCCCGGGAAGGCAGTGGAGGATGGCCCAAGTGCTTGGGCCCCTGCACCCACATGGGAGACCAGGAGGAAGCGCCTGGCTCCTGGCTTCGGATTGGTGCAGCACGCCAGCCATAGCAGCCATTTGGGAAGTGAACCAACAGAAGGAAGACCTTTCTCTCTGTCTCTCTCTCTCACTGTCTATAACTCTACCTGTAAAATAAATAAACAAACAAACCAGCCTAGTACTGCCACAAAAATAGGCACGTAGACCAATGGAACAGAAAAGAAACTCCAGAAACCAACCAATGCATCTACAACCAACTAATCTTCAAGAAAAGATCTAAAATCAATCCATGGAGCAATGACAGTGTCTTCAACAAATGGTGCTAGGAAAATCGATTTCCAAATGCAGAAATATGAAATAAGAGCCCTAACATTCACTTTTCACAAAAATCAACTCAAAATGGATTAAAGGCCTAAAATTATGACCTGATACCATCCAACTGCTACAGAACATGTTGGAAACTCGACAAGACATTGGCATGGGCAAAGATTTTTGCAAAATACCCCAGAAACTCAGGCAATCAAAGTCAAAATAAACAAATGGGATTATAGCAAGCTGAGGACCTTCTGTACTGCAATGGAAACAGTCAGCAAAGTGAAGAATCGACCAACAGAATGGGAGAAAATATTTGCAAACTATGAAACTGATAAATTATTAATATCCAGAATCTATAAACTCAAGAAATTCAACAACAAAGCAAACAATTTAGTTAAGAACTGGTCAAAGAATTTGAACAAGCATCTTTCAGAAGAGGAAAGTCAAATGGCCACATGAAAAAATGCTGAGGATCAATAGCCATCAGGGAAATGCAAAGAGAAACCACAATGACCAGGGCTGGCTTTGTGGCATAACAAGTAAAGACACTACTTGCAGTGCCAGCCTACCATGTGGGTGCCAGTTTGAGTCCCGGCTGCTCCACTTCTGATCCAGCTATCTGCTATATGGCCTGGGTAGCAATAGATGATGGCCCAAGTGCTTGTGTCCCCGTACCCCTGTGGGAGACCCAGAGGAAGCAGCTCCGGCCATTGCAGCCATCTGGGGAGTGACCCAGTGGATGGAATACCTCTTTTTCTCTCTGCCTCTGCCTCTCTGTATTTCTCCTTTCAAATAAATAAATAAATCTTTAAAAAAAAAAAAACCACACACACAGTGAGGTCTTACCTCATCCCATTTAGTACAGGTCTCATACAGAAATCAACAAACAACAAATGCTTGCAAGGATGTGGGGAAAAGGGTACCCTAATCCACTTTGGTGGGACTGCAAACTAGTACAACCATTGTGGAAAACAGTATGGAGGTATCTCAGTAAGCCAAAAATATATCTGCTATATGACTAAGCCATCCCTGAGAATTTACCCAAACCAAAATAAATGTTTATATGAAAGAGTGATCTATACCCCCATGTTTACTGCAGCTCAATTCACAATAGCTAAGATATGGAATCAACCCAGATGTCCATAAACTGATGACTGGATAAAGAAATTATGGGGCATATATATACACTATAGAATACCACTCAGCCATAAAAAAGAACAAATCTGGTCATTTCCAACAAAATGGATACACCTGGAAACCATTATACTCAATGAAATAAGCCATTCCCAAAAAGATGGGTACCAAATGTTTTTCCTGACATGTGGTAACTAATATAGTACCAAAAATTTAATACATAGGAGTGAAACCAACATTTTGAGCTCTGATGGCTGTTTGCAATCCTTGTTTCTACTGCTGAGGAAATTTTTTCTTCATATTATTTTTTTAACTCAGTGTAGGATAACTTTTATGAGTATAAAGTAAACTGAAAGCAGAAAATTATAAAAATTGAGAGGGAACAAGAGAGGAAGGAGGACAGAGGGTGGGGCCCTGGGCAGGGAGAGTATAGGGTGGGAAGTATCAAGGGATCCTAAATCTGTATACATGAAACTTATATTCCTGCAATATAGTTTTTAAAAGACATCATTAATCACATAATAAGCCAGTTATAAATATCATTACTTTTTGGAGTTTATTGTTAAAAGTATTTTTTAACATTTATTTAATAAATATAAATTTCCAAAGTGCAGTTTATGGATTACAATGGCTCCCCCCCCCCATAACTTCCCTCCCACCCACACCCTCCCATCTCCCGCTCCTTCTGCCATTCCATTCACATCAAGGTTCACTTTCAATTATCTTTATATACAGAAGATCAATTCAGTATAAATTAAGTAAAGATTTCACACTTTGCACCCACATGAAACACAAAGTGTAAAATACAGTTTAAGTACTAGTTATAGCATTAATCCACATTGTACAACACATTAAGGACAGAGATCCTACATGAGGAGTAAGTGCACAATGACTCATGTTGTTGACTTGGCAAATTGACACTCTCGTTTATGGTGTCAGTAATCACCCTAGGCTCTTGTCATGAGTTGCCAAGGCTATGGAAGCCTTTTGAGTTCACTGATTCCGACTTATTTAGACAAGGTCTTAGTCAAAGTGGAAGTTCTCTCCTCCCTTCAGAGAAAGGTACCTCCATCTTTGATGGCCCATTCTTTCCACTGGGATCTCACTAACAGACATCTTTCATTTAGGTTTTTATGTTTTTTTTTTTCCAAGAATGTCTTGGCTTTCCATGCCTAAAATACTCTCATGGGCTCTTCAGCCAGGTCTGAATGCCTTAAGGGCTGATTTTGAGGCCAGAGTGCTGTTTAGGACATCTGCCATTCTATGAGTCTGCTGTGTATCCCACTTCCCACGTTGGATCATTCTCTCCTTCACTGAGATCTGGTACCAGACAGGGATGCCCACTCTCACCACTGCTATTCAATATAGTTCTGGAAGTTTTAGCCAGAGCCATTAGGCAACAAAAAGAAAGTAAAGGGATACAAATTGGGAAGGAAGAAGTCAAATTATCCCTCTTTGCAGACGATATGATTCTTTATTTAGGGGATCCAAAGAACTCTACTAAGAGACTATTGGAACTCATAGAAGAGTTTGGCAAAGTAGCAGGATATAAAATCAATGCACAAAAATCAATAGCCTTTGTATACAGAGGCAACACCATGGTGGAGAAAGAACTTCTAAGATCAATCCCATTCACAATAGCCACAAAAACAATCATATATCTTGGCATAAACTTAACCAAGGACGTTAAAGACCTCTACGATGAAAACTACAAAACCTTAAAGAAAGAAATAGATGAGGATACCAAAAAATGGAAAAATCTTCCATGCTCATGGATTGGAAGAATCAATATCACCAAAATGTCCATTCTCCCAAAAGCAATTAATAGATTCAATGCGATACCAATCAAAATACCAAAGACAATCTTCTCAGATCTGGAAAAAATGATGCTGAAATTCATATGGAGACACAAGAGACCTCGAATAGCTAAAGCAATTTTGTACAACAAAAACAAAACCGGAGGTATCACAATACCAAATTTCAGGACATACTACAGGGCAGTTGTTATAAAAACAGCATGGTACAGAAACAGATGGATAGACCAGTGGAACAGAATTGAAACACGAGAAATCAATCCAGACATCTACAGCCAACTTATATTTGATCAAGGATCTAAAGCCAATTCTTGGAGTAAGGACAGTTTATTCAACAAATGGTGCTGGGAAAATTGGATTTCCACATGCAGAAGCATGAAGCAAGACCCCTACCTTTCACCTTACACAAAAATTCACTCAACATTGATTAAAGATCTAAATCTATGACCTGACACCATCAAATTATTAGAGAACACTGGAGAAACCCTGCACGATATTGGCACCAGCAAAGACTTCTTGGAAAAGACCCTGGAGGCACAGGCAGTCAAAGCCAAAATTAATAATTGGGATTGCATCAAATTGAGAAGGTTCTGTAAGGCAAAGAAACAGTAAGGAAAGTGAAGAGGCAAACAAAACAATGGGAAAAACTATTTGCAAACTATGCAACAGATAAAGGGTTAATAACCAGAATCTACAACGAGATCAAGAAACTCCACAACAACAAAAAAAGTAGCCCTCTTAAGAGATGGGCCAATAGCCGGCGCCGCAGCTCACTAGGCTAATCCTCCGCCTAGTGGCGCCGGCACACCGGGTTCTAGTCCCGGTCGGGGCACCAATCCTATCCCGGTTGCCCCTCTTCCAGGCCAGCTCTCTGCTGTGGCCAGGGAGTGCAGTGGAGGATGGCCCAAGTGCTTGGGCCCTGCACCCCATGGGAGACCAGGAGAAGCACCTGGCTCCTGCCATCAGATCAGCGCGGTGCGCCGGCCGCAGCACGCTACCGCGGCGGCCATTGGTGGTGAACCAACGGCAAAAGGAAGACCTTTCTCTCTGTCTCTCTCTCACTGTCCACTCTGCCTGTCAAAAAAAAAAAAAAAAGAGAGAGAGAAAGAGAGATGGGCCAAGGACCTCAATAGACATTTTTCAAAAAAAGAAATCCAAATGGCCAACAGACACATGAAAAAATGTTCAGGATCACTAGAAATCAGGGAAATGCAAATCAAAACCACAATGAGGTTTCACCTCACCCTGGTTAGAATGGCTCACATTCAGAAATCTACCAACAACAGATGCTGGCGAGGATGTGGGGAAAAAGGGACACTAACCCACTGTTGGTGGGAATGCAAACTGGTAAAGCCACTATGGAAGTCAGTCTGGAAATTCCTTAGAAACCTGAATATAACCCTACCATACAACTCAGCCATCCCACTCCTTGGAATTTACCCAAAGGAAAGTAAATTGGCAAACAAAAAAGCTGTCTGCACCTTAATGTTTATTGCAGCTCAATTCACAATAGCTAAGACCTGGAATCAACCCAAAGGCCCATCAACAGTATACTGGATAAAGAAATTATGGGACATGTACTCTATAGAATACTACACAGCAGTAAAAAACAATGGAATCCGGTCATTTGCAACAAAATGGAGGAATCTGGAAAACATTATGCTGAGTGAAATAAGCCAGTCCCAAAGGGACAAATATATGTTCTCCCTGATCGGTGACAACTGACCGAGTACCAAAAAGGAAACCTGTTGAAGTGAAATGGACACTATGAAAAGCAGTGACTTGATCAGCCCTTGTCCTGACTGTTGATGAACAACTTAATACTTTATCCCTTTTAGTATTTTTTGTCCTATTTAATACTAGTGGTTGAACTCTGTAATTAACACACAATTATTCTTAAGTGTTTAAAGTTAACTGAAAAGTGATACCTGTTAAATATAAAAGTGAGAATAAGAGAGGGAGGAGATAGACAATTTGGGACATGCTCAATCTGACTCGCCCCAAATGGTAGAGTTAGAAATGTTCCAGGGGATTCCAATTCAATCCCATAAAGGTGGCATGTACCAATGCCATCTCACTAGTCCAAGTGATCAGTTTCAGTTCACAATTGATCATAATTATAGGTCTAAGAGTCAAAGAGATCACATAAACAAGACTAGTATCTGCTAATACTATCTGATAGAAAAGTATTTTTAATATTTTAAATGGGTGAATATAAATATTTTACAAAAAATAGGACTACACAGAATAGATAATTTTTTGAGTTTATTTATTTGAAAGGCAGAGTGAAACAGAGAGAGATCTTCCATCCACTGCTTCACTCTCAAGTGGCTACAAATGCCCCAGCTGAGTCAGGCTAAAGCCAGGAGCTTGAAACACTACCCTGGTTTCCCTATGTGGGCCATCTTCTGCTGGTTTCCCAAGCACATTTTCAGGGAGCTGGATCAGAAGCAGAGTAGCCAAGTCTTGAACCAGTGCTCTGATATGAGTTTCCAGTGTCACAGGTGGGGCTTAACCTGCTGCACCACAATGCCTGCCTCCCATAACTTTTTCAAGATAGTCACTGCCCATTTATTTACAACATGTTTGTGCCTCACTCATTGTATGAACTAGCTAGGATGTCTAGGATGTCTGTCCAACATGTCTGCTTTCCCCAGAGTATAAAATTCAGAAGCTTAGAATTATGTATCCATAAGCTGTACACTGGAAATTTATATTCATTAAATAAAAGTTAAAAAAAATAGAAAAAAAAAGAATTATGTATCATAAATTCTGTATTCCCAATCCCCTAAACAGAAATGCTTTGCATTATGTATATTTGATTAAAAAATGCACTTCTCTCACATATGCATTTACTAAACACTCCCTTTAATCAATATTCTTTTCATACACACCACAAATGTAGCTAAGCCAACATACTGTCTTCCATGTAGAGAACTGTTGACAGCAGAACTGTTGATGTTTTGATCTGGGTGATTCTTTATAGCAGGGGCTGTCCTAGGCATTGCCGCATGTAGAGCAGCACCAATAGTACTGCCCAGTAGTAGCAGCCTTCCCAGGTTGTAACAACCAAAACTGAAATTGTCCTCTGAAGGACAAATTCACCCAGGTTGAGAACTACTGACACAGACAGTGTAAATGCAATTTATAAGCAGCCTTACCAGGGACATCATATTCAAACTCTTCCCAGGGTGGATTGTCCCTTACATTGTCTAAATGTCACCTGGGCCGGCCAAGAACATCTGAGCCATTCTATAGTCACTGCAGTACTTTATGTATGGCCATGCCAACAGTTGTCATTCTCTTTTCAGTTCTCCAACACTGAAAATGGAATGGTGGTGATCTCCATCTTCTTCATTACATCAGTATCCTTTACATACTCGTGCCATGAGCCATTTAAGTAAAAACTCAGCCCTCAGAAATTCCACACAGGAGGTATCTCCACAACTCCGAGGCCTAGACTTAAACTCTAGCCAAAATTCTCTTCTGTGCACTGCTCCATATATTACACAGCTCAGCAAGACTTCAGAGAGACAGTGAGATGTCATCTCCCTCTGCATTACACAAAAAGATATGTTAATTTTTATGAACCACTTTCAAATCCCTTCCCATGGACTTGTGAGGGGGTCCCTCATTCTCCATGATGGAGAGAGAAAATGGTAACAGAGAAGACTCAATGGTTCTCTCCCTTTTCCATTTACTATGAGTTGAATCATATTCCCCCCAAAAATCCATAGTTGAAGTATGATAATATTTAGAAAAAGAGACTTTACAGAGGTAATAAAATGAAATGATGTCATTAGTGTCTTAATCCAGCAAGACAGGTATCTTTATAATAGGAAGAGATTTTATACAGAGAGAAGTCCAATGAAAACACAGAAATAATAGTCCACCTATAATTCAAGGAAAAAGACACTTGAGAAGACACCAATCCTGCTAACAAATTGATCTCAAATTTCTGGCTCCCAGAACCATGAGAAAATTAACTTATGTGGTGGAAGCCACCCAGTCCATGGTACTCTGTTATGGTAGCTCTAGCAAACTAACAGACACTAATCTTGCACTTACTGACTTGGGGTATGGATGTGTTTCAATGAGAAGGACAGGTTGTGAAGCCCTGGGCAGGTGATCTTTTTTGGCTCCATTGAAATGAGGAGCACATAGTTTCTCTTCAGCTTTGAGCCCTTCTCACCATTTCCAGAGCAGTGTTTGTGTGTATGCTGCTGGTGGTGGAGGGAATGTGAGCAATAAAAAAAAAAAACAAAAAAAACCTTGCTTGTTGTTATGTTATATATGCATCTACTGAGATCTGAACAGCATCCTGCTCCCAAAAAGCCATGTTTTCAACACTACAGAGAGAAAAATAGCTCCCCTGTTGACCACTGCTGCCATACATCTCATAAATGCCTCTTACGGCAATAACATCTCACCTGCGTGAACCTGGGTGAAGGTTCTATGATGGAGTGGCATTGTCTGCTCAGTGATTTCATGGATGATATACCATAAACATGGCCACCTTCTGGAATTATCTCTTTGTATTGCTGGTTAGGAAATTGTTTTCAAACACTGGTCAAGGTCTGGATGGCATCCTTCTAAGAGGACATATGTCATTACCTTGAGTGCTCTGAACAACACTGGCACAGAAAATTATCTTGACCATTCTCTAACCCAATCCTTCATCTGATGTTCCAATAACTTGCTTCTACCTGTGACCATGTTAATGTGAACTAAAGCAGAGTGCTTGAAAAATATGACCAGGCTAGGATTCAATGCATAAGCCCTAACTAAGGAGTGAAGGAATCTTTATGTATATTTTCTCCTAAAACATTCATTTTAAAGAAGTCGGTATTCAAGATCCCAGGCTGAATAGAAAAGCACAGTCTTCATTCTCACCTCAATCAGTGCTTTGTCATTCAATACCACAACAAACATGTGCCTCTACTTTATCTTCAGGTTTGATCGATATTTTGTAAGGCTATAAATTTTTTAAGTTCAGGATCCTAATTTGTGGGTTCAAGGAATTAAGGCATAAAAACTTGAGGCAAAGGGGGCATTATTCTGTCTTTCTCAGGTGGTGAGAGAAGGGATTGGCAAACATAAATTGCTCTCTCTATAGTATTAATCTGCCCTGAGGTTTTTCTTTTCACTTATTCAACCAGATGCTTGCCATAGCCATTCACATTTAATGTGCGTTATGACATGTGCATTTGAATTGTATTTAACTACATTACTTCATTTAATCCCCACAAAATTCCTATGCAGTAAATCTTTTATCACTGTCATATCCATGTCTCAAAGTTCAGGTTCTTTTCCAATCTCAGCAGCTCAACAGTATTTCTTGAAAATAAAGGGACTGTTTTTAATATAAGACTACTACAAAAAGTTCATGAAAAATGAAATTAAAAGATAAGTTCAGTTTAGTGCAAAATTTTTTTTGAATTCTATGCACGTGGAGGGTCTTCAAAAAGGTCATGAAAAGTATGCATTATGAAAAAAACTATGGATTTCAACATTTTCCACCAAGTTATCCTTACATTTTAATTCAATTCGCTATGAAATTCTCAAAGTAACTTCATGTACTAATATATTTCATAATGCTGAAATATAAATTTGATAAAACTATTCTGGATGCTTTGACTCCCATAAGACAGAAAACAGAGCAACCACCTACACATCAGGAGCCATGTTTGAGTGACTAGCAAAATTTGCAGCATCTACAGCTTCCCCTCTTCTGTTTCATTCATACACACTTGCTCAAGGATGTAAATATGAAGGTGTTCTTCAAACAGTCATGGCTCACAACTGTGTGTGTAACTGATAACACACAAGAGCAAAGGTTTATTTATGTTCCCAGGGTTGAACACTCATTTGAGCATGATTTAGAATACAGTTAAACAATGCTTTTTCTAACTCATTGATAGAACATTTTGAAATCTTACCAGATTTTTTACTAATTATTGATGGTGATATCCTGACCATTCTATAAAAAGTACTATTTTTAGACACATTCCACAAACTCAGAAAGCCTAATTTACTCAATATGATTAAGAAATGGAGTATTGGATATAAAATAAATGTTCATGATTACTCTTCTAAAAATTATTTAATCACTTGAAAGGCAGAGTTACAGAGGGGAGGGGGGTCTTCCATCCACTAATTCACTCCCCAAATGGCAGCAACAGCTAGAATTAGGCCAATCTAAAGTCAGGAGCCAAGAGCTTCTTCCGGGTCTGCCATGTGGGTGCAGGGGCCCAAAGATTTGGGTCATCTTCTACTGCTTTTGCAGGCTACAGCAGAGAGCTGGATCAGAAGTGGAGCAGCCAGGACTTGAACCAGTGCCCATAAGGGATGCTGGCACTGCAGGCAGCAGCTTTACCTGCTACACCACAGCACCGGCCCCATGATCACTCTTGAACAGCCAATCAATTAACAATAATCTTTACATATACGTGTTTTCTCATCAAATGACCGAAGCAACCCATAGGACATCTGTGCTCTGAAGCCCAAAATGCACATAAGGACAAAGAGGGCTAGAGCTTAGGAGCAACTAATCAGACTCAGAAAAGCAGGAAAAAACAAAACTCAGATCCTAAACCACATGAGTCAAATGCCACAGCCCAGGCACTATAACCTCCCCTGCTACATAATCAGTTTCTTAACAAAAGCCAAACATTTTAAGAAAAGATTGATTTTAAAAATGTATTTAACAAGTAGAGTTATAGACAGTGAGAGAGAGACATAGAAAGATCTTCCTTCTGTTGGTTCACTCCCCAAAGGGCCGCTACGGCCAGTGCTGCGCTGATCTGAAGCCAGAGGCCAGGTGCTTCTTCTGGTCTCCCATGTGGGTGCAGGGGCCTAAGTATTTGGGCCATCCTCCACTGCCTTCCTGAGCCACAGCAGAGAGCTGGACTGAAAGAGGAGCAACCGGGACTAGAACCCGCACCCATATGGGATGCCAGCACTGCAGGCGGAGGATTAACCAAGTGAGCCACGGCGCCAGCCCCTGATATTTTTTTAAAATTATTTCCAGATTCCTGTTTTGAACAACTTTAGCTCATAATTTAACAGTCAATGTAGTAATAGCTCAGAAAAGATATCAATGATAGTTCTTTTATTTATTTCCAGGTTTGGACTATCTTCTGGATAATAAAAACTGTCAAAAATCTGATCACATCACAAGATGGGATCTGTCTGTATATTAAAAGCTTCATAGTTGGCCTATTTTTAAATAACATATTCATATCCATATTCATCTAATATATTTAAAATACATATTTCTTTTTAATTTGCAAAACAGTACTTTTATCCACTACAACCAAACATGCCAGCAAGTTACACTGAGAAATTTAGTGAAGAAATACAGTTTAGGGACTGGCATTGTGGTATAGAGAGTTAAGCCACTGCCTGTGATGCCACCATCCAATAGAGGCTCCAGTTCAACTCCCAGCTGCTCCACTTCTGATCCAGCTCCCTGCTAATGCTCTGGGAGCAGCAGAACATGGCCCAAGTATCTGGTCCCCCGCACCCATGTGGAAGACCCAGATAAAGTTCCTGGCTCCTGGGTTCTCAGCCCTGGCTGTTGCAGCCATTTGGGGAATGCACTAGCAGATGGAAGCACTCTCTCTCTCTGCCTCTGTGTAATTCTGCCTTTGAAATAAACACATCTTTAAGAAGCAATATGGTTTACCAAACTTTACTTCAAAAAACAAAACTCGACAAAGCATGAATTACATTGTGGGTATCATTGCTTTTTTTATACGTGAAGTAAAGGCACTGGAGTAAAGATTAAAATGTTAGACTTCAAATGAGCTATGGAAGCGAAAACTGATAGACTTATCCAAAGTATTATTTCCTGAGAAATTCTGTTTATCTACATCCATGCATTATTTCATAATGGAATCTAGTTAGCAGTTCTTAAAAATTTCTTCCAGTACACCACCAAAATTATTTTTAAGGTAGAACAACATAAAGATCTCATGGTCACATCAAAATTAAAACAGAGGCTGAGCCTATTTGCCAGAATCTATCAGGAAACTGTGAAGAAGGAAAAAGGAGGGAGGAGGGAAGAGGAAGAAGAGGAGGGAATCTCCACTGGAAGCTGAATCAGAATGCACTAGTGGAAGTAGAACAGTTTTGCCCATCCTTAGGTGGTAGATGACTGGAGGAGTCTTCATTTGTATATTTGTATCCCACTGTCTGCTGCCTGGTTTAGATTCCAAAACTCTGCTGAAACAGGAAATGAACGGGAGGCTGCTGTATTACCACAAGGTAGTGAGTTTTGAGGTGGCTGCCGTACCATCACTACTCAACATCAACAGTAGCCCCTCCTCTAGCCATTTAACATCTTCATTTCTCTCAAACAACAAGGCCAGCTGTGGAAGACCAGAAGATTGGGCTGAAGCAACAGGGAAGTTGGGGAAAGAGAGAGCAGCAATCCCAGAACAGACCAGAGCACCTCCCACCCTCAAGAACTGGTGTCAGGCCAGTGCCGAGCCTCAATAGGTTAATCCTCCGCCTAGCGGCGCCGGCATCCTGGGTTCTAGTCCCGGTCGGGGCGCCGGATTCTGTCCTGGTTGCCCCTCTTCCAGGCCAGCTCTCTGCTGTGGCCCAGGAGTGCAGTGGAGGATGGCCCCCACCCCATGGGAGACCAGGAGAAGTACCTGGCTCCTGGCTTCGGATCGGCGCGGTACGCCGGCCGCGGTGGCCATTGGAGGGTGAACCAACGGCAAAGGAAGACCTTTCTCTCTGTCTCTGTCTCTCACTGTCCACTCTGCCTGTCCAAAAAAAAAAAAAAAAAAAAAAAAAAGAGCTGGTGTCAGATAAGAATCAATGGGGGACAGGAAATTTTCAGGCTTGCTGGAAAAGCAGACAGAGATAAGATCTAAGGTGCACTGAGCAGATTTTAGCCAGAATTCATTGGAAAATTATGGACACTCTACTCGATTTCATACATGGATGGAAAACAGAACAGTGAAAAATCATTAATTAACAATACTTAAAGCTACTATAAGTATTTACCCACTAAATTAAGACTTTTCAATAAACTAATCATTCATGCCATGCCAGCATCCCATAAGGGCACCAGTTCACTTCCTGGCCACTCCAACTCTGATCCGGGTAACAGTTAAGTCACTTGGAAAGCCGCAGGAGATGGCCCAAGTGCTTGAGACCCTGCTAGCCTTGTGGCTGGCCCAGCTCCAGCCATGGCAGCCATTTGGGGAGAGAACCAGTGGATGGAAGATCTTTCTTGCTCTCTCTATAACTCTGCCTTCAAAATGAAATTTTAAAAAATACTTGACAAAATTTTGAACCAATAATGGGAAATAAAAGTGGAAATTCAGCTGACCTATCAACAATTTTCTTCTTCAAACAATGTTTCAGGGACATAGAATTTCATCTCTATGAATCAACTATGAACTGTCCTGAACTGCAAACTATTTACATAATTATCATACCATACTGGAAATTTTAATGATTGTTCACTATTCAGAATAATCTAGTGACAAAGTATAGAAGTCTTAATTATAGAAACATATTGTAATCTTTGGCAATGGAAAATGAATGGCTTGGCTGACAGAATTGAAGATGTGTGGTTAGAAAGGAAGGGGCCAAAGAAAATTTTTTTTTGACAGAGGTCAAACGAAAGGTCTTCCTTTCGTTGGTTCACTCCCCAAAAGGCTGCTATGGTTGGAGCTACGCTATCTGAAGCCAGGAACCAGGTGCCTCCTCCTGGTCTCCCATGCGGGTGCAGGGCCCAAGCCCTTGGGCCATCCTCCACTGCCTTCCCGGGCCACAGCAGAGAGCTGGACTGGAAGAGGAGCAACCGGGACTAGAACCCGGCACCCATATGGGATACTGGCGCCGCAGGCAGAGGATTAACTAAGGGAGCCATGGAACCAGCCCCGGGGCCAAAATATTTTGATTTTACAAAGTGAGGTAATCAGGAAATGCTGCTTAAACCTGGTGGATTAAAAAACAAAATCAATTACTTAAAATAGTACTCAATAAAATGATATACAAGGCTGGTGCTGTGGCGTAGCAGTTAAAGCCACTGCCTGCAGTGCCGGCATCCCATATGGGCTCCAGTACGAGTCCTGGCTGCTCCACTTCCAATCCAGCTCTCTGCTGTGGCTTGGGAGAGCAGTGGAAGACGGCCCAAGTCTTTGGGCCCCTGCACACATGTGGACCTGGAGGAGGCTCCTGGCTGTGTATCAGCGCAGCTCCAGCCGTTGTGGCCAACTGGAGAGTGAACCAGTGGGTGGAAGACCTCTCTCTCTCTCTCTGCCTCTCCTTCTCTGTGTAACTCTGACTTTCAAGTAAATAAATAAATCTTTAAGAAAAAATATATAATGGCAAATGCCCAAAACAGCACTCCTGCCTCAGAATCAACCCTTGGGACTTTCGGATCCAGCTAAAAGGTCCATGAGAGTCTCACAGGCATGGAAAGCCATGACACAGTGGCAAAAAACAATCTAAATGAAAGACCCTGGTGAACAAGACCCCAGCAGAAGGAACAAGCCATCAAGGAGAGAGGCACCTTTCTCTGAAGGGAGGAAGGAACCTCCACTGTGACACGGCCTTGACTAAACAAGTTCAGAGTCGGTGAACTCAAGGGGCTTCCATAGCCTAGACAGCTCATAGCAAGAGTCTCGGGTGATTGCTGACATCATAAATAAGAGTGCCAATTGTTAAATCAACAACAGGAGTCACTCGGTACATGCTCCCCACATAGGATCTCTGTCCTTAATGTGTTTTACTATGAAACTTAAAAACACTACTAGTCAAACAATACCCTATACCTTGTGCGGTTGTGTGAGGGCAGCCTGTTGAAATCCTTGCTTAGCATATACTAAGTTGATCTTCAGTATATGAAGGTAATTAAAAATGAAACTCGATAAAGGGCGGGATGGGAGAAGGCCATGGGAGGAAGGGAAGTTGGGGGGGAAGCCACAACAATACAAAAGTTGCACTTTGTAAATTCACATTTATGAAATAAAAAATAAAAAATAAATAATTTTTCAATAAAAGTAAAAAATTAAAATAATAAAATAAAATAATAAAAATATACAAAAATTTAAATTAAAAAGATATAAAACAATTAACAAAACAATGTTCAAATTGAAAAATTCAACAGAAAATAAGTATCAACAATTGGAAGAGGGAGAAAATGGGGGAAATAATAAAAATAAAAAATATCTCTTGTCTGTGGCTTTCAGTCAATGGTTAGCAAATTTAAACATTTTTCAGCTAGTTTTGTAGTCTATCTTATGGATATATAAAAAGTATTGCTAAGTTAGAAGTTGAAGTTGCTATTAACATGCCACTATTTTAACAATGCTGCAATGCTTGGACATAAGTGCATGTGTGTGTAAAATCTCTAATTATTCCCTTTATGAATATTTCTAGACTTAACAGTCCAAAAGAAAAAAATCTCCTTAAAGATTATGGTCCATATTATCAATTAAGTAATCATTACATTTTATCTGTATATAGCCAAAATGGCAAAAACACTTCAAGGACTTTTCATCCTTCTTATTTCTAGTAATTGTGGACTCAAATGCAATTGTACGGAATGACACAGAAAACTCATGTATCTCTTACAACGGTGAAACACTGCAAAACTACAGTACACTATCACAGCCAAGAGTTCACACTGATGCAACCCACTGATCTTATTCAGTTTTACCTGTATTCATCCCTGTGTGTAGGTTTAGCTCTGTGCAATTCTGTCATGGGTGTGAGGTCACAGATCTACACCTCTCATCAAAATACAGTACATTCCATCACCACAAAAACTCACCTACCTGCCTCTCTCTTCAATCCTTTACCTGAAGGCACTCCTAGTCTATTCTTTTTGATAATGTTGATGTATCATGGTATGTCTCTGGTTCATTTCTTTTTATTGCTGAATAATATTTCACGGTATGAACACATAAAAGTTTGCTTAACCATTCACTCATTGACCATGGGGAAATTTCAAAACACTTATTAATGTATTTGAACTTGCCCTTTCTTAAAAATGATAGATTTTAGCTTACCTAAAGAGATTAGCTTTGGTTATGTGAAAAATAAGTTCACATTTAGTAGTTAGCAATTGTTAAGCTGTCATTTATTAAATGGTTGTCATTTAGTTTTTAAAACAACCCTAGGTTGGATATTACATCCATTTTACTACTAAAAAAAAAAAGTTTCAAAAAAGGTTGAACAAATTCCCAAAGCTACTAAGTAGACAATCTATTATTAAAACCAAGTCTCTTCAACCCTAAATCCATTCTCTCTGGCCTCTACTACACCAACCTGTCTATGATACGAAAGGGAGAAACCAATGTGGCATCATGGAGTAAGAAAAAGCACTCGATGCAGAAGAATGCAGTCAGCCACAGCAAGATGAGGGAACAAAAATTCAGTTGCCTTCCTTCCACTTGATCTTGGCAACAATGACTTTATCAAACCTGAAAACATTTTACTTAACATCTCTGTTAATCTAAACTATAAACTCAAACTCCTCTATGTCTAACAAAAACAATTTAACCAGGATACAAGTGAATGAAAAAGCTAGAATCAGCGTGTGGCATCTGTGGCAAAGAAATCTCTGATATGGGTGCTGTCCTATGGAATGAAGTTCTTGAAAACAAAGCTGCACCCATTCAATTCCTCTCATGTGCTCACATAGCACAGCTCCATTGTTTTTGTTTTTTTGTTTTATTTTGTTTTGTTTTGGCACAAGCCTTCTGATAAGTCATTAGAAGCCTGCTATCTCTCCTGTCAAGCCAGGATCAAATGACACCAGAACACTGAGCTGGCATCATAGGACTGCTACCTTGCGCGTGGCCACACCTATGCCCACCTGTGAAGAGGGCGGCATCTCACTGACTAGACAGAGATAAATTCCTTGCAGGCATGCTCATCAGACACCAGCCAAACTCATCTCCTTCCTCCTCTCTTTTCCTCCCTCCGGTTATTTATAGAGATCACAGGTGAATCGGGAGAAATCATTACAGTGCAATGACTGCTGAAAGGCTAGCAACTAAAGAAGATGGATTATCAAGGCTCTGACATGATTTGTATGGATTTCCAAAATTAAGCTGTTCGCTCAGAGTGACCACCCTCCTCCCAGCCGGGACTTCGCAGCTGCCCCAGTGATAACCTTCATCTGCACTTGTGAGCCCAGAAAGCTGAGCACGTTTCCCATTACCTTTCAAGCGAGTGTGTAGGGTTCTTCTGGCCCCTCGGTAATAGCAGGGCCGCTGGTGAACAGAGTGATGAACCCCCACTGCGAGGGATGTAGCGTGAAGAGAGCTCATCACCTGCCATTAGCTTCTGATGAATAATGCAGCGTTTCCCGTGGCAGGTGTCAGGGGTGGCAGGCAGACTTGCTCCTGTGAATGCTCTGGTGAGCACTTCAGCACCAAGTAAGAGGAGAGAGCAACAGATGCATGTGACAAAATTACACAAGCTATTGTGTTTTAAAAGAATGGGGAAGTTTTACTTCCCATGTAACTGGCAGCTTTTCTTTCTCCTTCTGCCCTCACAGTCAAGACAGGAAGATGTAGCTTTCCCTTAAAATTGTATTATTCTAATCCAGAGCCCTTGCTCTCAGATTCTATCACTCAATTAATAGTACATTTCTGTCGGTACTTCCAGTTTCTCTCATGTTTGTTTATCTTGGTCTAAATAGAAGGGGTATCCTATCTGGAAAATCTGTATTAAGAAAAAACTATGATATACTTTGTTTATTTTATAATCATTGTAAAAATTAAAAGAAAAAATAAAAAAGAAAGGTAGGTGGGAGAAAGGATAGTGTATGAATTATCACTATGCTCCTAAATCTGTATATATGAAACACATGAAATTTTCTCACATAATATAAATTATATATGATATACATAGATATATAATAAATTACATACCATATTATATATAATAAATACATTTAAGTTATATATATGTAAAATGTAAAAACTGGCCAGTACTGTGGTGCAGTGGGTTAATCTGTGAGCAGCGCTAGCATCCATATGGACACCGGTTTGAGTTCTAGCTGCTCCATTTCCAACCTAGCTCCCTGCTAATGCAACTGGGAAAGCAGCAGAGGATGGCCCAAGTCCTTGGGGCCCCTGCACACACTTGGGAGACCCAGAAGAAGCTCCTGTTTCTTGGATCCAGATCAGCCCAGCTCCAGCCATTGTGGCCATTTGGGGAGTGAAACAGCAGATGGAATTAATCTCTTTCTCTAATTCTTTCAAATAATAAATAAATCTTTAAAGATAAAATTATGTATGAATTTCAAAAATTTGTGAAATATATTTGTTTCAATTTATTTATCTGAGAGACAGAGAAAAAATGGTCCAATCCACTGGTTCATTTCCCCAAATGCCCACAACAGCTGGGGCCAAAGCCAAGAGCAGGAAAATCAATCTAGATCTCCCACAGGGTCTAATTACTTAAGATATTACTGCTCTTCCCAAGTTCTGCATTAGCAGGGGATGGAGCAATTGGAGTAAGGAGCTGGAGCCAGGAATCAAACTCACATACTCTACAGTGGGATGTGGGTGTCTTAACCTTTAAGCTAAAGATCTAGCTCATAAACTTATCTTTGAATCCATTTTTGACATGAATTTTTTCCTCAAACATCTGAGTCTTTTATTTTCCTTGCATTTTATGTGCATGAGTGAAACAGAAATGCCAAACCATATGTAGTAATTTCTGATTGTGTTTGTACCCACATTGTACAGAGAGAACGAGTTTAATTTTTGTCCAAAAGAATGGGTAGCTAATACACTAATTACCTTTGAGAACCTTCCTGGAGAGAATTATATCAAAAGAATCTAAGGAGAAAATGGGATGCATTATTGGTAATCTACAGCACAAAATTTCATCTGTCCCGAGAACTACATATGAAGATGATTCGTAGCCTCCGATCCCAACATGAGAACAACTTTTGAAGTGTAGGTCAACTTCCCACAAAACTCACAATTTCTGGTCATTCAGGGATAGATTCTGACTTTTCAGCCAGTTGTTATATTACTTTCAATGTGGCCAGACATGAAAATTAAATTCCAGGTTTAATTAGACACCGCACTCATCCCTAAATCCCACATTTTCTGAGGCTGAACTATCTAATTATTTCCTTGTATTGAGCATCACCATTTAGGTAAGGAAGAAAATAAAGATAGAAATAATCTTCTGGGTGGCATACTCAGCTTGCAGGACAGAATCATAATTGTCTCAGAGAATCAGTGACAGGACAGACAACATATCTCTGTCACTTTATTATCCCAAGAGACCAGGACCCCTGCAGGGGTGGGGAAACTTTCTGTTGCCCAGAGCCTTTTGCATACTTAAAACATCATTCATGGGCCAAATAAAGCTGTCAACTCAAAAATTAGCCTGCTATAGACTTCTTAAATTTTGAGTATCACATGTGGTTATCTTGATAGGGTCAGACCAAATGATTTCACTGGCCTTATAAGGCTCATAGGCAGGACATTTCCCATCCCCTGCTAATGCCTCCAGCTCTTCAATCAAATTTACTTTAGTCTTGTCCTCCTTCCAGGTATGCCAGATTCTCAAATTGCCAACAGTTTATTATTGTTTAAAAATTCCCAGACCCAAGATTCCCAGACAAGCTATCAGAATCAATTAATTCAATAGTATCTATTCAGCACGTATGATGTGTCACTTAATGCATGCCAACATTGGAGCAGTTAAAGCCCTGCGCCTAAAAGTTATCAGACATACTCAAAGTGCTGGGTTTGAAGATGGAGAAGGACCAGAAACCAAAGAATTTGGGCAACTTCTAGGGAAGGCAAGGAAACGCGTTCTCCCTTAGAGTCTCCAGAAAGGATGCCGACCTGCTGACCCCTTGAGTTCAGCCCAGTGAAACCAAATGCAGACTTCTGACCTACAGAACTCTATGACGCACCACAGACTAGCATTTGATTAAGGAATTCATTTCACAGCAAATGAATTATGAACCCATACTCCTGGACTTCATTGCTCTTAACATATTCATCCCTCAAAAATAGCTCACTTGGTAGGAAACAGAACAACCTTTGAACACTAAAACTTTGAAAGCTAAAACTGCTATGGTGACAACACTTTGAGAGATGGGGGCAATGTTCCCAAAATACAAGATGTGTTATTAAGTCAGTGTTCAATGTAGCAGACTCTTTTTTCCACAGCTCCAATTCCAGATACAGGAACTGACAGAGGTTTTTCTGAGGACACAAGAGTTAAAATTTCTTTCTCTTCTACTCCTATGGCTTAAGGATTGGAAGGGTTTGAGAGGTTTTCATCTCCAATGGAAAGAAAATGCCTCCTCAGATGACATAACAGTAATTCCATTGAGCTGGAAGTTGAGACTGTCACCTGCAACTTCAAGAGCTCATGTCATTGGAACAGCAGACAAGATACCAAAGGGCTACTGCTCTAGCTGAGTGATTGTTTCTCACTATCGGGGCAATTTGGGTTGCTACCAAAAGAAAAAGAAAAGAAAAGAAGAGAAGAGAAGAGAAGAGAAAAGAAAAGAAAAGAAAAGAAAAGAAAAGAAAAGAAAAGAAAAGAAAAGAAAAAGAGGGCTATACTTTTAGTACTCCTATGTCCTGTGATTAAAAGTTAGTGGTGTAGTCTACCTATAACAGGAAAATCTGTAATATAATGTTTAAAATGGAAAAATAACCATTTGGTAAATATGCTGTCAAATAATACCTTTGATTTCTTTACTGACTTAGCAAGTAGAGTGTTGGAGGCTGCTTTTTAAAAACTTATTTGAAAACCAGAGTTATATAGGAAGAAGGAAAAACAAGAGAGAAAATCTTCCATCAGCTGGTTCACTCCCCAAATGTCTGGGCTGGGCCAAGCCAAAGCCAGGAGCCAGGAGTTTCCTCCAGGTCCTTCACATGGGTGGCAGTCCCTGGGCCCCTGCCTTCTCATGCACATTAACAGGGAGCTGGATTGGAAGTGGAGCAGGTGGGACTCAAACTGACAACACATGGGATGACAGCGCCATAGGCTGATTTAAAAAATAAAAAGTTGAGTGGTCAAAAGAAGAATAATATATTTTAGGTTTTTTTTCTTATGATCAATAATTACTCTGATAAAGTCCGGTACAAACAGTAAATATTCCCATTTCAGACAAATAACCCAGTGAAATTACTCATAAATCTAATGATAGGTTTGAACAACCTTTTTTTAAAAAAAAAAAAAGATTTTTTTATTTATTTATTTGACATGTAGAGTTACAGACAGTGAGAGAGAGAGAAAGGTCTTCCTTCAATTGGTTCACCCCCCAAATGGCTGCTATGGCCGGCGCGCTGCGCTGATCTGAAGGCAGGAGCCAGGCACTTCCTCCTGGTCTCCCATGCAGGGGCCCAAGCACTTGGGCCATCCTCCACTGCCTTCCCGGGCCACAGCAGAGAGCAGGACTGGAAGAGGAGCAACCGGGACTAGAACCCGGTGCCCATATGGGATGCCAGCGCTGCAGGCAGAGGATTAGCCAAGTGAGCCATGGCACCAGGCCCTTGAACAACCTTTTGATTCACTCTCTTTCACAAGCAGAAGTAAGGCGGATGGCCATGGTCAGGGTTGTAGTAAAAACGTACCTGGTTGTTAGTGGTAACATCTGAATACCCTTCCCACTGATTCCTCTGGTTCTACCCAATGTCCAAGTCACTCTCCAGGTTTCTAATAAATCTTGTAATACAAATGTGGTATAAAGTTTTCATTCTGGCTCCCAGAACCCCTGGGCTCCTCAGACAAATAGTTTTGTATAAATTCCCCACCTTGAGGGCAGGATGAACCTAGTGACTTGCTGCTAATGAACGGAAATCATAAAAATCATGAGATCACTTTCAAGAAATAGATTTTGCAAATGCAATCCCCACATTCTCATTCATTCCTACTGTCTCTCTCTTTACCCCACCTCTCCTTCTTTCCAATTCTATAGTCTAATAGATCAAGCTGACATGCTGTCAACTACCCTTATAAGGAGGTCTAGTTAGCAAGAAACGGGAGGGAGAAGGAGCTCCAGTAAACACCCAACAGAGAGCTGAAGCCCACAACAAAAGAACCCAGAAAAAGTGTGCTAAGATTCCTGACTCACAGAATCTATGAAGCACTAAATGATTCAGCAGTTTCCTGGAGCAAATGTTCTATCTCCCCTGTCTCAGCTCAAGTCAATGAACAAACTGCATCTACCTGGGTAGGTGTATTCTCAGATCACCAAATAATGGGAGAATAAGCCAAACCACAAGCACATTTCAGACTCTAGCATGTTTGCTCATATTCCATTGGTCAAAGCAAATCATATAACGAAACTCAAAATCAAGTTAGAAATCTACACTCCATCTACCAGAGGGTAACAGCAAGGGTATAGACATAAATTACTACTACAGAGTCACAAAACATTGAGACTAATTCTTCAATCTGTAACACATTCAATAACTTCTTTTCTTAAATGATCTATTAGATATCCTGTTTATTTGCAATCATGAATCCTTACTGATACAATGTATTAAGAAAGTAGAAGGAAGCAATAAAATGAGAAAAACTGGAAATAGTATATATGTCTACCAATAGGGTAATGATCACTTAAACTGTGACATTCATAAATTCAATTCTATGTGGACAATAATATGAATTTTATGGTAAGGAATTTCAATGTCACACTCACAGTTTACACCTGAAATAAAAGCTCAAGGTCTTTCAGTTTTAAGGACTTTACTAGTGGGAAGAATGTATCACTGTGCTGAACAAAGGAGATAAAGGTCAAGTGTACATTTAAAGGGCTACAAGGCATCTGCTTTGTACTGGACTGGCATTTCTCTATGGGAAATTAAGATTTGTTGATCCAAGAATCTGGTGCCCCATTTAAAAACAAAGGAACTACCAAAGTAACAAAAAAGAATGTCATACAGAAAGACGAAAGATTCAGATAGTTACAAAAGAAAAAAGGGTAGTGAAAAGATCTGAACCCACACTGGATGTTTCCAAATAAAGCTTGGGGCAGGGGCTGGTGTTTGACCTAAAAGTCAAGACAATGCCTAAGACACCCATACCCGATATCAGAGTGTGTGGGTTGCATACTTGGCTCTGCTCCCAACTCTAGCTTCCTGCAAATGCAGTCCCTAGGAGGCAGCAGTGATGGTACAGTTAATTGGGTTCCAGTATCCAGGGTGGAGAGTTGGATTGAGTTCCTGGCTCCTGGCTTTCATTGAAGGCATTTGGGTACTATCTGAGTAGTGATCCAGTGGACAAGAGTTCTCTCTCGTTTATTATCTGTCCTCCTCTCTCCTCCTCTATCTCCTTTATAAATAAATACTTTAAATAATATTTTTAAAAAGCTCAGAGCAGAGATGTCTCAGGTACTTCTCTATATGGACAGAGTAGCCAAGCTAATTTTTTCTTGGAGAAACTAATTTGGAAAGTGATAGAGTTAATCTGGTCTATGATATTTTATTTCAATGTCAAAATAATCAAACCAGCATATAAAAGAGTGATTTGTACCTCCATATTTATTGCAGCTCAATTCACAATAGCTAAGATAAGGAATAAACCCAATGTCCATCAGCTGATGATTGAATAAAGAAATTATTTTATACACACACACACACACACTATGAATAGTACACAGTGGTTAAAAAAAGAGAAATCATGTAATTTGCAACAAAATGGATGCAACTGGAAATCATTATGCTTAGTGAAAATAAGCCAGTCCCAAACAGTCAAATACCTTATGTTCTCCCTGATCTGTGGGAAGGTACTCTAAAAGAGTAAAATTGACACTTTGAGATGCGATGATTTTTAACAGCCCTTGTGTCAACTATTGAGGAGCAGTGCTTTTTTGCTTCTTCATATTTTTTGTTGAATTCTTTCCTTAGTGTATGGTTAAGCTTATGAGTATAAAGTTAACTGAAAGAGTGGGAACAGGAGACAAAGGAGGAAAAAGGGTTGGAGTGTGGGTGGTAGGGAAGGTAGGGTAGAAAGTATTACCATGTTCCTGAATCTGTACATATGAAATACATGAAATGTGTATACTTTAAATAAAACTTTATAAAGGTATCTAAAAAAAAAAAAGAAAAGAAACAGCTAGTTACATGTGGTTCTAGAAGACCAAAAAAAAAAAAAATGGAAATCAACATGTACACCTTTTCTAATTATCCCCAGATCTTACTACTATTGTTTGTCCTTAGTGGAGATCAAAAACTTCTTTTCTTGACTTAAGCTCCAATCTATTAAGTGGCTAAAACATCATCCAGTAGAAATATCAAATGTGACCCACCAAATATTATCTTCCTTACATTCTCCTAAAAATCTTCATTCAGCTACCTTATGTGGGTGTTCAAACTAATTATTGATGTCTCTCGACTTTATTAACAAATATAATTATTTTGATTGCTGATAATATTGTGTAAAGTTTCACTTAATAATGAAGTCTACTGAAGAAATCTGACAAAGGAGAATTTGTATTTTTGTAATGAAAGAGGGGGAAGAAAGAAGTCATATGAGTCAAACAGGATTGTAGAGAAGAAGCTAACTAAATGAGCTGAAGTGCATCCCACAGAAAGAAATTCACATACTAACCACCAGTACCTGTGGACACGCCTTTACTTGGAAATGGGATTTTGTAAACACAATTAAGATATACGTTAAAATGATGTCATGATGGATTATAGTGCGAACTAAATCCAATCACTGATACTGTTACAGACACACACACATAGAGACACAAAAATGGAGTGATGCCACTAGAAGCCAAGGACTGTCAGCATTGACCAGAAGCTAGGAGAAAAGACAAAGGTAAGGAACAGGTGCTTTCTCAGAGCCTTCAAATGGAATTAAACCTGAAAATACCTTGTTTTTGCTCTTCCAGCCTCCAGGATAGTGAAGGAAATCCTATCTATTGTTTTAAGCCAGCAAGTTAGTGTGCTTTGTTACTGTATGTGTTGAGCAGTGGGGAGTGGTCCTTGAGCCATTTTAAAAAGTGCTTCACAAACAACAAAGAACTAATTTTTAGAAATGGTTAAATTGAAACAGAATCCTCGCAGACTGAAACTGTCACAGTAACATAGCTCTCCTTTAAACTAGGCCACTCTCACCATGCATGTCCTGTGTTGCAATGGGCTTGAAGCCTATCAGAACAGGAGGACCTGCAGAGAACAGTGGACACAGCCATCTTGTTTTCTATCTGGCTCAAATGATCATAGACCATTCTCAATTCTTTGTGAGTGCTTTCTTGATGAACGGTATTTAGGGAGCTTGGGGGAAAACAGGCCATCCTCTCAGCAAATTGAGCAGCTGTTGGAAAATCAGCATTATTGGGCCCTGTGAACATGCCTCACCAAGTTCATTAGGACAAGCCAGCACACAATATTGAAAGTGAAAATCATTAGCTGTTCATCAACAGTCAGGGCAAGCGCTGATCAAGTCACTGTTTCTCATAGTGTCCATTTCACTTCAACAGGTTTCCTTTTTGGTGCTCGGTTAGTCATCACCGATAAGAGAGAACATATGATATTTGTCACTTTGGGACTGGCTTATTTCACTCAGCATAATGTTTTCCAGATTCCTCCATTTTGTTGCAAATGACCGGATTCCATTGTTTTTGACTGCTGTATAGTATTCTATAGAGTGAAATCTTTACTTAATATATGCTAAATTGATCTTCTGTATGTAAAGATAATTGCAAATGAATCTTGATGTGAATGAAAGGGGAGAGAGGGCAGCAGAGGGGAGGGTTGCGGGTGGGAGGGAAGTTATGGGGTGGGGGGAAAGCCATTATAATCCATAAGCTGTACTTTGGAAATTTATATTCATTAAATAAAAGTTAAAAAAATATCATTAGCTGAAACAGATCCTATAGGGAATAGGTTATCATCACAGTTTTTCATAGATGTTGTCAACTATATTCACTATTCCTGAACAGAGCTGAACTTTGATGACCCTCTTTTCCAATTGAAACCACCTTTTATACTATTATTCTTGAAATATGATGAATTTACAAGTTTGTCAAAAGTCTTAATGTAATCATTTCCTCTAGAAAAAAAAATTATGGTTTCATAAGGACTTTCCAACTGTGGAATAAGGAACAGAATATCTTTTGAAAGAATTAGTTAATGCTACTATTAATATTGTTGTCTTCTTGAATTATCTGGGGGAAAATTTGTATATTCCCTTAAGTTTGTTGTGATACTTTCTTTTTATTTATTTATTTTTTGAAGGGCAGAGTTAGACAGTGAGAGAGAGAGAGAGAGAGACAGAGAGAAAAGTCTTCCTTTTCCGTTGGTTCATCCCCCAAATGGCCACTACGGCCAGCGTGCTGCGCTGATCCAAAGCCAGGAGCCAGGTGCTTCCTCCTGGTCTCCCATGCGGGTGCAGGGGCCCAAGCACTTGGGCCATCCTCCACTGCCTTCCCGGGCCACAGCAGAGAGCTAGACTGGAAGAGGAGCAACCAGGACAGAATACAGCGCTCCAACCGGGACTAGAACCCAGGGTGCCAGCGCTGCAGGCAGAGGGTTAGCCAAGTGAGCCATGGTGCCAGCCTGTTGTGATACTTTCTAACATATTTGAGGGAACTTCAAAAAGTTTCTGGGGGCAGCACTGCAGCTCAGCAGGTTAAAGCCCTGGCCTGAAGCACCACTATCCCATATGGGCACCAGTTCTAATCCCGGCTGCTCCTCTTCTGATCCAGCTCTCTGCTATGGCCTGGAAAAGAAGTAGAAGATGGCCCAATTCCTTGGGCCCCTGCACCCACGCGGGAGGCCTAGAAGAAGCTCCTGGCTCCTGGCTTCGGATCGGCACAGCTCCAGCCATGGCAGCCATCTGGGGAGTGAACCAGCAGATGGAAGACCTCCCTCTCTGTAACTCTGTCTTTCAAATAAATAAAATAAATCTTTAAATAAAAAGTTTCTGAGAAAAATGTAATTAAAAGATAATTTCACTTTAGTATACAAGTTTTTTTAATTAATGCACAGATTTTTCATAGTCGTATTTTCTATGAACTTTCTGAGGACACCTTGTGTTTGTGTGTTCATGTATGCATATCAGAAACCACATTATTACACACAAAGACTATATGGATACGTGAAGAATACAGGGAAAGAAAAGAAGCAAAATAAAAATTTGAAGAAAATAAAAATCAGTCATATTTTGGTATTTCTATATCCTGAAGTAAATTGAAACTTTCTACTTCAAGAACATCTAAACAGTTGTTATATTTTAAGCACATACTTCCTTTTTATACACACCATGCTAAATAAATTGCTTTGAGATGCCACATCAATGTAGCATCATTCCTTTCTTAATGAAGACAATTCATTTCTGAGATACTCTTCTTTGTCAGGAATTTTGATAACCAAAAGCAAAACAACAAAAGAACAGAGGGTTGCCTTCTGCAATAGCAGATAAAAGAAAAATGGCATAAAAGGATTATTTAACAGTACATAAAATACTGTCAAATGTGACAGTTCCTGTCAAATATATACCCAGGGATCTTGAGGCTGCAGGACAGCGGGGCATAGTATTAAAAAATTGTTGAAAGATAAAGATGTAGCCTAAAGCAATAGCTTAGATATTAGTGAGTTCAGCATATGCTTGATTTTCTAAAAGAAATTTTTATGGATTTCAGAGACCTACAGTGTGGTAAAAAGCATCTACAACTCTATATTTCAGAGGTATTCAAGATAATTTCTAGCTAGCTGACATACAGGAGTTTTTTATATTCTTGAAATCACACTTTCTACAAGGTACAGCAATACAGACTATGCTTCAAAGATAATGAAAGATTCAGTCTCTACTTACTGGGCTGTCTGCTTAAATTCTGCCCCCTCAACACACATGATTACAGCATTGGATCTCCCAAAACCATGTCCTTAAAATGCGACATTGCCTGTCTGGCTCAATTTGATAGGACATGAATTGTCCTTCATTCTACTTTGGCAATAAATTTTTCCCCCAAGAAATTGGAATTAGGTTTACAATATTACAGCCATGGTTTGGCTTGTTTCTTGAATGGAGGAAGTATAATATTAGGATACATTTGTAGCTACTCTCTGCCATGTATATTTGGTAGTTGCAACTCTACAGAAAACAGAAAAGGAAGAACAAAAAGGAGGAAGGAAAAGGCAATTTCATGGAGAACAGGAAAGATGAGAGAAAGTTTTATCACATTCTAGTTTCTGTTTCCCGCTTATACCTGAGCATCAGCTGCAAGTCTAGAAGTTATTCCAAGAGATGATCCTTATCATCACCTCCACATTTAAGATGTTCGTAATGAGCTTTTGTTATTTTTCAGTTAGAGACTGCCAATAATATAGATATTGGTAGAAAGAGGAGCTAATTGGTCAAACAACTTAAAACAGAGTGATAGTATCATTCCTTATAATACAAGGAAAATCAGACCTATGCATACAACAGTAAAACAATTAAAAATAAATGACAACGACAACAACAACAACGAAGACTTAGAAGCAGTCAGAGATTCAAGATATTTAACATTCAAAGAAGCAACAAGACTGACAACTGATTTTAAACAGAAACATCACAAGCCAAAGGTAATGGAGTGGTACTTTTAAAGTTCTGAAAGAAAAGAATTGCTAATGTAGACTTTAAAACCAGGTGAAAGTATCTTTCAAAAGTGGAGGGAAAACTAAAGATATTCTAACGAAATCAAAAACTGAGTTTGTCAGCACACTAACTGTAACTTGGGACGAGAGGAAAAGACAGAGGACTGGGAGAGAAGCTCTCCTTTATAGATGGTTTTTAGGATGTTCATGGTGCTTAAGTGTCAACTTCACCACCACACATATACCTAAGGACACAGGGGGAAATTATATCTAAATGATAAGGGGTTAAAACAAGATTATCTCACCCATAAAGCATTTATGGGAAAAAAAGGTCTCCCCAAAAATCAAACCTCTAAATATAACTTCTAACATACTAACATTTCACCAGTACAGAACATGTTACATGAGATCTTCTGTAAATAAACATGTTTTTATTACTATCATCCTACATTCTTCAAAAAGTAAATGTAATTTTTTTGTAAAATGAGAAAGAGTTCTAGAGTTAAAAATAATCATAATGTGTAAACATTGTTTGAATGCTTATTCTATAAAAACATCTATAGAAGGCACACTTGAGAAAATATTTGTGAAATTAAATGTGGACTGTTAGAAATATAATTTTCTTGAGTTTGAAAATGGTATTATATAATGTTATGTTATACAGTTAAATATGTTAAAATATTTAGGTTTATCTATCATATCTAAAATGCATTATCAAAGTGCAAAGGTGAGAGAATTATTTTTTGTTTGTTTGAGAATTAATTATTGAAGTAAGGATCAAGAATATTCATAGATGGGAATCTTTCCTCTTCTTCCCCTTTTCATATGTTTGAATTTTCAAGAAGAAGCAGGTAATAATTTTTAATCCCTCACTAAAAGAATTTAACCAATAGTATAATTACCTATTGATCAGGTCTTTATCTGTTGTGACAGTCAAATGCAAAAAGACTAATGAGGGAGGAAAGAGAAATGTATTGTTTCTTGTAAGTAGAATAGACATGATTTTATAGCTTTTCTGCATAGAGAGCCTTAAACATGTCAGCACATCTCTCTCTCGTGCAAGAATTGGCTCCAATTCCTCCTATGATCAGCTCAGAAGGAGCATGGCAACTATCAGTCACTTCTCCTTCACATCCTTGCTCCTAAGCCACCCTAGCAAAAAGGAGCTGTCCCTTCCAAATAGTCCTGGTAGAAGTCCTTCAACTCAGCTCAGCTCTAATCTCTGAACGAATCACTGGCTATAGCATAACTGAACACACCAGTGGGCCTGTTCTGAAACACATGCCTACCCTTGGATCCATGGGCAGTTATATATTGACTGAAAGGGTCATTATCTAAAGGTTGCTAAATGGAAAATCTGGTTATTGAGAGGTAGAGTGGTCAAGGGTAAGAAATAGAAAAAGACATCAGGCAAACAAAATAGTAGCCAATCACAATGAGTAAGTAGTACAGAGACAGACACCATGTGGGATATTGGAAGTGTGGACTGACATCTCTAGTGAGGATGGCCCAAAGCCAGAGATCAGTAACAGGAAATTATTTTGGCAAATGTATCCAATCAGAAGCTTTCAAATGTAGGACACAAAATTTCTAAGTAACATATGCTACAAAAAAGGTCCACAGTGCGAAGGAATCTGAGGCATGTCCATATGCACTGTATCCTCTAACTGGCTCATGGTTTTCAAGAATTTACCTTACCCAGATTCCCTTTCATGTTTCAGTTGTCCCTCCAGGTGGGCCCCTTTATCAAAGTCCCTGTGTGTTAATTACAGACAACCCCCATCTGTCCAGACAGAACATCAGTGTGCCATTGGCACAACAAAATCTAGCAGTGCTACACGTCACCATGAAGCCACTTCTCTGTGCTTGGTTCTGCAGGTAGTGCACAGTGAAGAGAAATCCTACATGCAATGAGAAAGCAAAATGCTAAAGCTCTCCAACAGCTTTTTCCAAAAAGTACTCCCTCACGCTTTCTCCTCTCATTTTAACCTCAGTCTTTTGTAGAGACATGGGGTGAGAGTTCACAAAACTGGAGTTTTGGACATCACTCCTACAAACCAAGCTTTGGTGATCTAGCACCCACTACTCTCCTCTGGGAGGATAGATTATCAGCTGTCTATTGCCTTTATTATCCGCTCTTCAGTCAATATTGAAACACAAAAAAACCCAAACAAATATCCTATTGCACTAAACTGACTTTCCTCAATAATCATTTATTTCAAGGACTAACAAGTTTACCAACCAAACATACTTTCAAGTGGTAGAGGATAAACAGAAGCTATACAAGGAATTAATAGAATATAAAGTATATAACATTTTGAAATTTGATTTTTAACAGGTCACACTATTTGAAGCTTATCTTTACTTTTTAACTATCATATTTCTAGTGGCTTTAGTGACACTCAAGGTGTATAAATCCCCATTCATTGGCTGACTATAGTCCAGTTATCTCATTTTAGAGGAGTTTATTTGCTGAAACAGCAACATTCTTGCATTTATAATCACATAATATAAACATGGATAAGGTATTCTATATGTATTTAACTCCTGTTCTTGGAATGTTCCTGCTGGGCTGTGTATTTGTCAAGAGTTAAAACTTAAGAGTTTCTGTATAAATGGCATTTAAATCCACAATCCAATTAATGCATTAAAAGCTGACAGAGTTTTGCTAAAAATCACCATTTGTCATGCATTCTGTGCCCTGGTATTATTCCCACAGATATATAAGGCTAAAAAAGGCCACCTATTACTGTAGAGATGTATCTAAAAAATCTCTCAGGCTGCCTGTAATAATCTCCATTATGTATAATGACCATTTTGATAATAGTCTTTAGAAGAGGTAATGGCCCTGCTGAACGGTTATTACCTGTCTGTTCATGCTGGAAGCAAGATGCAGAAGCCAGAGGGGACAGTCAAATGGCCCTTGTGGTGTATTCTGAGGAAATAAGAAATATTTAACAGAATGCAAGAAACAGACAAGTGAGCGCCTTTTGTGGCAGAACTGGCTTCCTGAATTTCATAATTTAAAGCAAATGCTCCCAATAATGGAGCTGCTCTCAGCCTTCAGACCAATTTCATCCAAGGCAACACCACCTGCTCTATATTAAGAGGAAGGGGAAAAGACAATTGAATGTGATCATATGCCTTCCCATGTTATTGTTAGTGAAGTGTCAACACATGACCACAGAGACTCCATAGCAGGGAGAGTTGAGTGGAGATTACAAACCTGTGGCATAGGTCACATTGAGAACATGCCATGGTTTCAGGGACCAAATCAGATCCAGGCTCAGCCACAGTTATAACTAGAAAATATGCAAAACTCCAAAATGGGTCATTTCAGAGACCCAAGAGTTTCATGATCATGGGCAATTATTATGCCCTAGCTCCCGGGAGCAGAACAGATTTCATAAAGCTTGAAGAAGGCTCCCCTTTCTCACCTAAGTCGTTTTGAGATCTCCACTAAAATAAAGGTTACAAGCCCGGCTTTTAAAAAGTAGTCTGACCAAGTGTCTGGTAATAACAATAGATACAATTACGAAAGAAAGAAAAGTCCCAACACAGGAAGCAGCCCATATAGCAGACTCAAAGGATGACAAACGCCCAAAACAGCACTCTGACCTCAGAATCAGCCCCTAAGGCATTCGGACCTGGCTGAGAATCCCATGAAATCAATTCAGGCATGGAAAGCCAAGACATAATGGCAAAAACTGTTCTGCATGAATTATCTCTGTGAATGAGATCCAAGTGGGAAGAAGGGGCCAAAGAAAGATGTACTTTTCTCTGAAGGGACAAGAGAACTTCCAATTTGCATGTGGCCCTCTCTAAATACTGGAGTTTGTGGATTCAAAAGGCTTCCACACCCTTGGCAGCTCATGTCAAGAGCCTGTGATGCTAGCATCCCATATGGGTGCCGGGTTCTAGTCCTGGTTGCTCCTCTTCCAGTCCAGCTCTCTGCTGTGGCCCAGGAAGGCAGTGGAGGATGGCCCAGGTGCTTGGGCCCCTGCACCCACATGGAAGACCAGGAGGAAGCACCTGGCTCCTGACTTTGGATCAGTGCAGCTATGGGGGGGTGGTGGTGAACCAACTGAAGGAAGACCTTTCTCTCTGTCTCTTTCTCTCTCACTGTCTAACTCTGCCTGTCAAATTAAAAAAAAGAGCCTCAGTGGTCTCTGATGTCAAAAATAAGAGTGTTAATGTTTAAATCAACAACAGGAGTCACTGTACACTCACTCCCCATGTTGGACCTCTGTCCTTAATGAGTTGTACTATGAGAATTAACAGTAAAACTTGTCTTCAAACAGAACTTTATGCTTTGTGTGTGTGTGTGGGTGAAAACTACTGAAATCTCTACTTAGTAGAGAGTTGATCTTCTATAAAGTCAGTTAGTTAAATACTAATGAAAAATGGAATAGGAGAGGGAGTAGGAGGTGGGATGGGAGTGGCGGTGGGAGGGCAAGAATGGGGGGGAAGAAACACTATATTCCTAAAAGTTGTACATATGAAATTTGTATTCATTAAATTAAAAAAACTTCAAAAAAGTGGTCTGAAGCAGACTGTGGCCAAAAGAGTTCTGCACAATGAGGTCCCAAGTTGTTCAGACATTACTGAGAAAAGGAGGGGAAGTGTAGATGGCATGTCAAATGAGATTAGAACCTTCTGTGTAAAACATCCTAAATAGGTTTTGTTTGCTTTTACAGTAAGACTTCTTAGAGCCTTTAACGTGCCTGGGTGTACTTTGTCTCCAAAAGACAAGGATAGAACACCTACTACGAGGGGTCTTTGAAAAGCCCACAGAAAATGCAGTTTATGAAAAAAGTATGTATTTCAAAATTGTTGTCTTTTAATACCCTTTTTCCATGAACTTTATTATGTATTCTCCTTTAACACTTTTTCATGAAAACATTCAAGGGTACTTTATTCATATATAAAAACATGAGATAATTCTGTCATTCTTCTATTTATGTGATAGCTAGTACAATAGCCACTAACCGCATATAGCTACTTAAAGTGAAATTAAATAAAATTTAAAACTCAGCTCTTCAGCCACATCAGCATATTGCTAGTAGTACAATAGAGAGATAGACAACTTTTTTCATCATCACACAACCTTTTATTTTGGCAGTACTACCCCAAAGAATAGACAGCATGTTGTGTGGAATTTAAGGTTCAACTTTTTACTTCTGAACTACTAATTTTTATAAAACATAGACTCATTCTCAAAATCAGAAACCAAAATGAGAAATAGGCCAGAATATCCAACATCCATACCCATCACAAAGTCACACAAATTGTACTATTTGTCTTAATTTTTTTTAAGACTTACTTATTTGAAAGGCACAGTTACAGAGAGCGAGAGATGGAAACAGATACACAAAGAAATCTTCCACCTGCCAGTTTACTCCCCAAATGGTTGCAACCCAAGCTGAAGTCAGTATCCAGAAGCTTCATCCTGGTCTCCCATGTGGATAGCAGGGGCCCTAGCACTTGTGTTATTTTCTGTTGCTTTCCCAGGTACATTAGTAGGGAGCTGGATTGGAAGTGGAGAAGCCAGAACTGGAACATGCGCCCATAAAAACTGCCAGCATTGCAGGTGGCACCTTAACCCATGCTGCCATAACACAACCCTTGTTTGCTTTATTTTTGAAGGTGATATAATTTTAAAGAGCCAGAGTTCTCAAAAAATTCACATTAGCTCATTAATTTTAAAAATTGCAGTGCTGGAATTTCATTACTTTGGTTCAAAATTATTGCTTTGTAATAAAATGTAAATATCCTAATAAAGTTAAAAATTTATATGTTGTCTAGTTTTTACACTTTAAGCTGCCATAGGGTAGGACCCCATGGTTGAGAACAAGTCTGAGAGGAGAATTAAAGAAGGAAGAGAAGTATCTTAGATAGTTGGGTCCTCAATAACAATATCTGCTTCACATTTTTTTCCTAGACCACTGTGACATATGTCACCATCAGGAATAAATACATCTTGGCAAGAGCACATAATAATGAGGGGCTGTTTACAGAATATATTCTTTCTTAGCAAGGAAACCAGATCTGCAATTGACAGGTGAGATACACCCATCCTCTCGGAGCAATCTGACATGTAATGTCATTTTTCTACATCAAAAACACCTCAGTCTTGCTTTCTGCACAGACTTTAAGAACAGAGTCTTCAATGACTACATTCTACTATCGTATCCATCCACAGTTCCAGAACATACCACACATCCCTCTGCACCTGCTAGAACTTTAGTTGTGCACTGGACAGAACACTGCTACAGAGGTACTTCTCCTGTTCTGGGTGCATAGCTGCTGCCCAGCTCTGAGTTACACTGCTATGAATCTCTTTCCAAGCTTCTTTTGGCTTTTTTATTTGTAGACAATAGTGAGGGCTAAGAACAATAGAAACAATTTTCCCCAAAGCTCAGAAGTCATAAAATCTGTCTTCCTTTCTAAGTCATATTATTAAAACCATGTTTTCTTCCCATTGCCTTCCCTATAATCTGTATTTAAACAATTTCCTAACCATGCCTTCTTTGTGAAGGGCACACTATTACAACTGAACAGAAAAGCATAAATGGTGGGCAGGAATTTTGGTTAACATAGAAAAGGCATCAGCCAATGAGGTCAAAATTCAGTTAGAAAAATCCTCTGCTTTCCACCCAACAGTTCATATCCCTTTAGACAATTTCTTACTCTTTATGTTCATATTGAATGAATGCTCATTTCATGGGGATTTGGGGTTGAATATATGTGTTCATAATTCATTAGTTCATGCAGATTTGTCTGTTACTACCAAGGCAGGTGATACTGACATTGTCACTCTCTATAAGATTGACAGCAGTATGGTTAAAAACTATTTCAGAGAGAAGCTAACTTCAGTCTTAACTGCCCCCCTTTCCTGCAAGAGATACATTCCAAGACTCCCGAGGATGTCTGAATCCTTGGTACCAAACCCTACATGTACTATCATTTTGGTGTGTATGTGTGTACATATATATATATATATACACACGTGTGTATATATATATATACGCATATATACATCTATGATAAAGTTTAATTTATAAATTAGGCACATTGTGAAATTAATAACAATAAGACAAGTAAAATGCTATAGTGCAATAAGTTATTAAATCCTTATAAATTATTTCTGGAATGTTCCAAGTAATGTTTTTAGATGGTGGGTCACTATGGGTAACAAACTGCTAAAAGTGAAACCACAGGTGAGGGGTACTCCCTCTAAAGCATAACATCTGATGCACATGCAGATCATTACTGTACACTAATAAGGTCTGATAGACACGAGGATAATGAAGGAGTTAAAAGTTTTCATGCTGAAGTAGTATTTAAAATATACATTAAACTGATATTAAAATTTTAACCTCTGGAGCTATATTTGAAAGCCATAAATCTGTTTAAAAGATCAGTAGAAACAAAGAGTTCATCTGTTTATAAGGCTTTTTATAATATAAATAATGAAATCTACAGATATCACTCAACCACAACACACTCAACAAATCGAAATTTTTATAGATGTAAAAGTTGTGTATTACACATTGAAAAGTGGATGTGATATAATTAACATAAACAAATGAACTAAACATAGTGTCTAATGTACCTGTGACATTTTTAAAGCCAGACTGTTATCCTAAGTACAGAATTCATAACTTTCATTCTAATACTCATGACTAAATAATGTGAAAAGATGTCTTAATTCCTTTCTTGGGTTAATAATAGAATGCATTTAAAAACTATATTTCTCATCCCAGTCAATGAGAGCCTATACAATGCTATTTCAAGTACAAACCTCAGCTGGAATTTTGTCGGCAGAGCTATGAAAAAAGGCCCCATAATAGAAATGCAATTAAAGCAATTAAGGCCAATGTTTATACCTTCCCTCAGGACCTGTGGTACTATCATGACCAGACTCTTGTCCCTTCCAAATCATTAAAGCTCTTCAATTACTTGAATTTCAAAAGCATCTGTGAAAAGGAAAAAAGATTTGAAAATAGAAAAGGGAAAGAGGACTCAGGTGTATCTGATTAGTCTGTCTTTATAAAAAGTGTAAATGATAAGAAAAATTAGTAGAAGTTGGCACCTGGAATCTTTCTCAGAATTAATAGATGATTTGAATAGGTGTTCAAGAAAAAGCTTAATTTAGGAAGGCTAATTTAAAACATTTGTGATTTTATTCCCACAATTGCAAACTAAACCTCAGATTATATAACAAATATTAAATGGTATTTTTAACTATAGATTATTACTTGATTGAGGCAGAAATCAAAATTTCTAGGGCCAGATGGTTTGAAAGAATTGAACACTAACATCAAGAAGCAACTTCAAGTCACTGTAGTTTTGGAATGCTAACTACCATTGTGATGTAGATTAGGTATGAATACTGAGTATTTTGTTATAAAGAGCAATTTTTATATGGCTTCAAATTTCAGAGTTAGAAATACCTTTAAAACTATCTAGCAAGACTACAGATCCAAAGCTTGCAGTCGTTTTAGAAGCCAAAGAGTTCTAAATATAGAAGGAGATGGGGAGTCACTCATCTAAACTCCCAGCACCTAGAAAGGCATATTCACTAAACAAAGGATGGAGACAATTCTTCCTGGCTTATCGATATGCGCTCCCAGAAATTTAAACCTAAAGACGAAAAATACATTTTTGGTAGGGAGCAGCCAAAATACTTGGAAATCATGCACTTATCTTCAGTACTCTGAAGTATTCTAGTATAGTTAAAGGCAATAAGTGAGTGATTATTGAGTATCTTTCAAAAGCCAGCAATCACGCAGATAAAGTGGGTTAGTAGAGAGCATCATCTCCTGACCAAGCAAACAACGTGTGAGTAGCTATTAAATGATGACGACGTTAATACAAGTAACTCCTGAATTCCTGTCTCCAGCCTTGAACTCACCACTAAGCTCTAAATTCATCTATCAAACCACCCCCTCCACATCGTCACTTCTTGTCTAACAACCATCACAAAGCTAACAGAAATAAAATAGAACTCTTGATTTTCTCATCCACTTATTTTCCTGCATAGGTTCTCACATTTCAAAACGTGTCACATTTACCAAGCACAGAAGCAAGCTCTCTTTCTTGCTTTTTTTTTAAGATCCATTTTTATTTATTTGAAAGGCACAGTGACAGAGTGAGAGACAGAAAGAGAGATATATCTTCCACCTGCTGGTTCATTCCCCAGATGGCTGCAACCAACAGGACTGGGCCAGGCCAAATCCTAGAGCCTGGAAGTCCATCCACATCTCCCATGTGGCAAGCAGCGTCACAGGTGCATGGGCCATTGTCTGCTGCTTTTCCAGGAACATTAGCAGGGAGCTGGACCAGAAGCGGAGCGTCCTGGACTTGAACCAGTGCTCTAATAAAGGATGCCAGCATCGCAGGCAGTGGCTTAACTTCAAGTGCCACAACAGCAGCCCCAGCCCCTCTTGCTTTCTTTTCGACCTCACCTCCCACCTCCATTCAATCCATTATAAAGTCCTGTTGGCTCAACCTCCAGAATCCAATACCACTGCCATCATGGACACAGAAGTACTTTTTTTTTTTTATTTGACAGATAGAGTTAGACGGTGAGAGAGAGAGAGACAGAGAGAAAGGTCTTCCTTCCATTGGTTCACTCCCCAAATGGCAGCAAAGGCCGGTGCTGCACCAATCTGAAGCCAGGAACCAGGTGCCTCCTCCTGGTCTCCCATGCAGATGCAGGGGCCCAAGCACCTGGGCCATCCTCCACCGCCCTCCCTGGCAACAGCAGAGAGCTGGACTGGAAGAGGAGCAGCCGGGACTAGAACTCAGCACCCATATGGGATGCTGGTGCCACAGGAGGAGGATTAACCAAGTGAGCCATGGCGCTGGCCCCACAGAGGTACTTTAGCATCTGGAAATCTGGGAGAAGCCTCATCTGCTTTCCCTGTTCCTCCTCTTGCCTCCCCCCAACTATTATCTCATTAAAAGAACCAGAGAAACTTCTTCACACTGGGGCCCATAAAATTGCATTATCCACGGCATTTTTCTCATTCTTGACCTCATCTAGTACCACCCTCCTCTTGCCACTGTCTTTATGCACACTGACATTTCTGTTCCTTGAATATGAGAAAAATACATCCTCCTTTCCTTTAAGAGTCTGATTCTTTCTGCTTTGAGTCTCCTCCTCTGTTATAAAGGTGACTATTCTTTCTTCCTACTGCCTCAAATCTGTTCTCCTCAGAGATACTATGTCCAACCATGCTGCCTAACAAATCTACCTCCACCCAAGTTGTCATCACTCACATTACCTAGAGTAAGAAACTTCCCAGCACTTAAAAGTGTCAGAAATTACCTTTCATTTGTTTCTTGTCTATCTATCCCCCAGAAAACTGTGTATTCACTGCATTAGCACCAGGACCAAGAATATAGCTGCCCCATGACAGGTATTTAATAAGTATTCTGCAAAAGAATGTCTGAAATGCTCAAACACATCATAGGCACTGAGAGAAAACCATCTACCCTGCACTCTGCATACAGAAAAGACTTTTTTGTCCCTCCACTTAATTCAGTGTAAAAGAACAACAATTGAAAAGCTCACGTACTCCAGGTTCCCTGAGAGAAGCTCAACCTTAAAAGCACAGTCTTGGTGTAAGTCCATGTGAGAAACGCCTCCTTCCTTTCCAGTCAGGACCCGTGCCCCACCCTAATCCTTCCTCCTCACTGCCACCAGTGTGGTCTTTCTAAAACATAAACCTCAGCATGTCACTTCCTTGCTTATACTACTTTGATGCCCACCCACTTTCCAGTGCCTGCAAATAGGATTTAAACTCTGTATCAAAAAAGACCTCCATGATCTGACCTAAGACTTTCCTGCAACTCCCCTTTGCCTCACCCTACATTCTTGTCCTCTGTACTGCACACACTCAAAAACACATGCTGATACCAAAGACCTTCCTGCTGTGTGGCTTTGAGGATTTGCATGCACAATATAAAAGGGAAAATGTCCTTTTTACTTTATGTTCCACATGAATTTTTATTTAATGTTCAAGACTCACATTAAGAAATACATCCTCAACTAATTCATTCCTAGTTTCCTCCTCTCTCAACTAGATTTAACTAATCCCTTCATTCTTTCTTTCATGGTCTTCAAACAATACATGGAAAATGCACACTGTAACCAAACCCACACATGAATTTCAAATTTTTGCACCAAAATAAAAGTAACTTTTAACTCCATTTTCCATGAGCTTTTTTGAAGTATGTGCATATTGTTATGAGAAGAACTCTAAGAATATTTGCAGAAAGTGATAATATGCTCTTAAATTCCTCCCATTTCTACTTACTTCAATTCTTCCCTCTCATTGAGTTTGCTCCAGACCAATCTTATTACTAGACTGGTCAGATTTCACTTTCCTGTTAATTTCCTCAAAGTTATATCCAGAACTGAACACTGTACTTTATACATGGTCCATATAATGGTCTGAATAGAAGCTTCATGTAGACAAAGGGCAATGTTTATCATGTGACTTTGGATACATCATTTATCTGACTTATTAGATATGCAATCAATATTAATTGATTTAATGAATGACAGTGAGTGATGGCTGAGTGTGTTGCATGTGATGAATGATAAACAGAAGATACAGTGAAACAATTATTTCCTTTCCTTCAGATAGTACAAGGCACTCCACTTAATGTAGACAGGTTATATTTGATTTGAGGTACTCACAGAGAAAAAAAAACAAAAACTATGAGCCTAATTTTCCAGTCATCTGAATTTGCTATCTTTTGAATCTATGAATCTTAAGCCCTATCTCATATTTGGGAAATCAAAATATTGGCCCAAATTTCTTAACATCTTTGCCTATTAAGTGCCATCTTATTGGATTCATTCTATCACTTCAGATCTAGATCATTTTAACTATTTCACTGTTAACTAATATTTTGTGCCAGCCATGCAATTAATGTACATGTATTTCTCATGACATACCTGGGCCAGTGACCAGCTCCATCTGACACAGACACCAGCACCCTCTCACAAACATTTATTCAGCCCATCTAGGTAAGAAGTCCATTATATTTGATAGAAATGGAACAAAAATTGGCACTGGGCTGCAGTGTACCCAACTCATTTATTATTAAAATATTCATAACTACCTCAAGCTGTGCCTCTATGTGGACGTGATTTTCCTTAGTGTCCCATTTTTCCCTAAAAACCTTTCTTTTATTAAACCAAAAAATATAAATACCACCTGCTTAAAATCTAAGATTTATAAAATTAATTTTATCCTTTGAAATATTAAAGATTTTTTTTAAAAAAGTTCAACCACTTTCTCATACCTTTTGACAATTTTCAGTAACTCTAACTTTTAAATGCATTCATGATTTGAATAAAACTTTCTCCCTCAAGAATAATAGCACAGGCCCTTTATCCATCAAAACTTTTTTTTTTTGGCAGCCATTATCAATTTACCCTGAGTCTATGTTGACTGGAGTTTTTGCTTTGCTAGTTAGTGCAATGGAGTGTGCTACCATCAGCTCAGTTAAGTTCTAGGATGTAGACTGTTAGCATCTCCTCCCAAACCTTTATTCAGTGATCTCATCCTGGTAGTTTGAAAATAGGACTACTGTATCATGTCATCTCTTGGCAATCAAGTTCCCTTATAACATACCCCTTGCCATTATTTTTTGATACCTCCTATTTCTTCTGTCTTATCTGCCTTATAAAATGAAAATAAGAATGGGAATTCATTTTTGGTACAAAAATCAAAAGCAGTCATCTTTTAGTTAAAATCTTCTTTTGTCAACATGACATATACCTGATGAAATAGAAGATGAAATCAGAGTACATTTCTTGCTGTTACATCAAAGTCTAGTTGGTTTGAAAGCACCGCTCTGTGAACTTAAGAGCAGGCCAGGCTCCTTTTGTCTTCTGCTCCACCATCCCTCAAGCATCGACACAGAAAGTGCAAGTAATTCACGTTGCAGCTAGCAGGAAAGGGTACAGGTAGAGGGGAGGGTATGCTCCCTACCTCAGAGTACAGAAACCTGGAAATACAATTCCTGCTCACATATTATGGCCAAGATCTGCTCTTACATAAGAAGTGGAGAGTGAACAAGCAGACAATGAACATACCTAACACAGGCCTTTTATTTCATGTTTCAATTATTTGAAAATCTAGAAAAGAAATATAGTATAAGTTCCAGAAAGTAAAAAAGAGCTCACAGCATCAAGTAAGCCACTCTCTAGCCACAGCCCTCAAACCTCCTAACTGTTCTACCCAGAGAATATTTCTTTTGACTTTACAGAAATAGTCTAAGCACCAAACACATTTTTTTACTATTTTTATTGTTATAGACCTTCCTGTTTTTCTGCAAATCTTGGCTAATTATGGACTTTCATTTCTTGAAATTATTCTCATAGATTTCTACTGATCTTGACTGGCATTCAGAGTGGTACTCCTTCCAGCACTTATGTCACTCTCTGCCCTGTCTTGTAATTCTAAAGCATTTATGTCTGTTTATCACTTCACTCAGTCACCGTAATCAATCAACTTGATCCCAGTTAATATAAGGCTCATATCAAAAAGGATGAGGAGGAATCATGCAAGATGGCTGAATAGGGTGAAGCCACAATGACTACAGTCACCTTAGGATATGAAATGAAACAAACAAGTAAACAAAGAACCATATTTCCAGATAGAAACTTTCCATGTAGATGTAACAAAAGGAACACTGTGAGAAAAGAGAACAAACACATGGCTGAGGCCAGCCACATGGCACAGCCAGCTGGGTGGAAGTCACCATCTTACCAAATTCAAGGTAGGAAGAAGTTACCGCATGTCCTACCACTCACAATGTAAGCTGAGGGAGAATTCCACAGTCACCCAATGACTGTCACTTCTGTCTGGGGTCTGAGGAGCTTCTTGGCTCTGAGAAGTAAAGCCACATTGTCTTCCCCCACCACCACCACCCCTGCAGAGTACTGTGATCCGCTGTGTAAAATTACACAGCTAATTTCTGAGTAATCACCTCTTGTAGCAGTGTTGCAGAGTTAGGGCAATTTGTGTGGCAGAGGTCAGACCCACTGCATCCTGTAACTGTGGGAGTTTTGGGGCATCAGCCCCAGAGCTACACTCTCTTGCTCTATGTGAGCCAGGGGTATTCCCCTTAGATTCTGGGAACTAGCACCAGCAGAAACCCATAAAAAATCTGCTCCCATCCTGGGAGAGCTAGGTAATGACCGCACTGTAACCTGTAACATCAGGACTCTAACAATCAGTGCTAGGTTCTTCAATTCATTAGATTATACCTGGTAGACTTAGGGATGAACCTACCTCTCTGGACTCATGCCTACCATGGCAAAATCTCCTTGGTAGCTTTGGGATCTGCAAGGAGAAAAGGCCTATACTTCCGGGAATGGAGAGTCCCTACCCACACTTCCCGGGAAGAAAAATCCTTGTCAAGGTCCCCACGAGTGCCTAAAGGTCAACCAATGAGGATCAGACCTGCCTCAACCTTTAACCCCCATGCCCTGTATCTATAAAAGGAGCCCTCCGAACCTCTGACATGCGACTTCCCCAGTCCCCACTCTGTTCGGACCGGGAAACCTCGCCCGGGAGCAGAATCCCAATAAAAGCTTGTGAATTATGATTCATCTGCCTGGGAAGATTTGTTACGCACCAGACACCTTGCACTCCTGTGTCCCTTATAATCACCCTGTGGAACTGGAGTAGGGTCCAGTTCACATCGCCCTGTCCCAGGACTAGTATTGATGGTGTTCTAAGGCATAGCACCAGCTGCACTTTCCTAGCAGGAACTGAGGACGAGCCTATCCACATCACACAGAAAGACAAAGAAACAAGCCAAGTGATATCCTGCATACCATCTAAACCATAAACTCTTTTCCAAGAAAACTTAGTCTATAAAGAAGGGACTATTATACTAGATGTCCAAACATCCACATAGAGACACAGGAAACATGAAGAAACAAGGTAGCATGACAGCTCCAAAATAACATAGCAGTTGTCCAGAATTAGATCCTGATCTGTAGAAAATCTATGAAATTGGAGAAATCAGTTTCAAAATAGTGACTGTAAGGAAACTCAATGTGATGCAAGAGAATACCAATAGAGTAAAGAAATGAGGAAATCAATAACAGGAATGAAAATATTGTTAAGGAGATACAAATCATTAAGAACCACCAAATAAAAATTTTGGAGATGAAATATTTGGTGAAACAAAAAAGTAACAATTGACAGCTTGAACAGCAGAGAAGACCAAATGAAGGAAATAATTTCTGATCTCAAAGCCAAGACTTTTGAAATAACCAATTCCAACCAAAATAAAAAGGAAAGAATTAAAAAGAATGAAAAAAGTATACATGAAATTTGGGATACCATTAAACAACCAAATAACCATATTATAGGTATCCCTAAAGGAGAATAGAAGGAAAAAGGCATTGAGAATCTGCTAGATGAAATAATAGTTAAAAATTTACCAGGTCTTGAAAGAGACATGGGTATCCACATTAAGCTCAAAGGACCCAAGCAGACTCAACCAAAAAAGGTCTTTTCCAAGACATACTGTAGTCAAACTGTCAAAAGTTAAGGACAGGGAGAATCCTAAAACAGTAAGAGCAAAGTGTCAAGTTACATATAAAGGAAAACTAATTATTCTTACATCAGACTTCTTTGCAGAAATCCTATTGGCCAAGAGAGTAGGATAATATACCCAAGATCTTAATAGAAAAAAATTTCCACCCACAAATATTATATCTAGAGAAGCTTTCCCTTAGAAGTGAAGAAATAAGGTATTTTCTAGATAAGCAAAAACTAAGAGAATTTACCAACACAAGACCAGCCTTATAAAAAATTCTGAAGGGAAACCTATATTAGAAGTAAACATCATGATAACACAGGACACCACCAAATTCACTTAAGAGCAGGTAATATCAGTATCCAATCAACAAAATGACAAGGGTTAGTCAAAAGAGTTAGGTTGGCCGAATGGATTAAACAAACAAACAAACAAACAAAAACTATATGCTGCCCACAAGAAACTCACTTCACAAATAAAGATACACATACAGTGAAAGTGAAGGGCTAGAAAAAGACATAGCAGGCAAAAGGAAAGAAAAATGTGCAGAAGTAACTATCCTTTTATCAGATAAACAGACTTTAAATAAAAAAAACTATAAAAAGAGACAAAGAACATCATATTGTGACAAAAGTTTTAATTTAGCAAGATGATATATCATAAATATGTATGTACCCAACATAAGATAATCCAAATACATAAGGCAAATACCATCAGACCTAAAAGGAGAGGTAGACTCCAATACAATAGTAGTACAATAGTAGTTGACTACAACATCCCACTCTAATCAATGGACAGATCATTCAGACACAAAGTAAAGAAAAATAAAAGATACAAAGTTGAAATATTTTTCAGGAAAATGGAGTCAACAGATATTTACAGAACATTTCAACCAACAGCAACAGAATACACAGTCTTCTCATCAGCACTTGGGATATTTTATAGAATAGGCTACACATTAGGCCACAAATCAAGTCTCAGTAAATTTAAAAAGATTGAAATCATACCATGTGTCTTTTCAGATCATGAAGTGTGGTGGAATAAAAAGGCCATGCCAAGATGGTGCTAGCAAGTGAGCATCAGTTACTCAGGAAATGGCTTTGGAACCCATCTGGCAAAGGAACCTGCCTGGCAACAAGCAGTGATTGGTTATGGCATAAACCGCCCCTTGACCAGATTGGCAGCCTGCACTATATATAATCTGCTGCACCTACTGAAATAAATGAGTCTTTGGGCTGCTCACCTCTAGCCCACTTTCACTTGACTCCCAGTATCTATGTCGTGACTCTATGCCTCTTGACCCCATTGCACTTCTCCTCTCAGAACGAATCCACAGCAACACCTGGCGCCCAACATGGCCGAGAGAGAGACGGCGTGATGGGCTTGGTGAGGCCCCCCTTGATTTCAGCAAGTAGGCCCCTTGGTGTTCTGTGTGCTATTCAGTTCTGTGAGGGTGAGCACGGAACCCCCCCCACGCCCCTTTTCTTGTCCTTGTCCTTAGTGAAGTGACCCAGGTTAGGCACACACCACCCAGAAGAATAAAGCCACTTCTTGGCTCCTCCTTTTACTTTTGGTTCTCACGGCAAATTCATATAAGGGACTGATCATCCCAGAATTCGGAACCAAGTCATCTTCCCTAATTCGAGAGAGGTGATGGTCTGGAGACATCGTGTGGGCATATAGCCTTGACCTAACAAATCAAGGAAGTCCCTCACTAAGCACAGGACATACTTACGATCTGATACACCACTTTCTGTTTGTCTAACGTAGGGAACCCCCTGCATAATGCCATCAGCCACTGAGGTGCTAGGAATTTGTTTTGTTATGTCAGCAGTGCTGTGGTGTCTTTCCTTTGGTTAGAGTTGGTATGGCGCGCCGCTCTTAAGAGCTCAAACATGGGAAAGATATCCCTTTCTCAGAAACCCACAAGATTGCCAAACATAATGAATCTGTGAGTGATAAGAGCCTGTCACTCCAGGCCTCTGCCTCACAGGTAACAGTTGATGACTTGAGGAGAGAGAGCTCCGACAGTTAAAATGACATGACAGCAGACAACACAGCAATGCCTAGTCAGCCACCCCCAAATATCCGTGGGATGAACTTAGATGACCTCAAGGTGATAACCCATGAGACGTCATCCCATCTGCACCCAGTGAGGATCCCCACGTGTGTGGCAGTCCCCAGGCATCCCAGGCTCTCAGGGCAGCCATTAGACCCCATCCCACCCACATGTTTGCTGTTAATGTGGGAGTGGACGCAGAATTCAGGCCCTGGATTCCAACACCTGTAAAAAGGCTTCTGCTAACCAAGTGGCAAGGATATGCTTGTGTCTGTCCAGAGAATACAGGACAGCCCATTGGGTACCAGCCAGAAACATCAGTCCTACAACTGACAGTCAACCAGAACCAGCTGAACAAGACTGAGAGACCACCTTGTTAGTAGATGCACCTGCTACCAATTGTCAAGCTGTTGCCCTATCATCCTGCCCTGAGGAACTGCCCACTGCTTTATACCCCCACTTAGCTCCAGTCAGCCATTCAAACAGCCAACAGCCTGCATGTGGTCACACCATTTCCGATTATCATTGTTCCTCATTCCTACCCCCCATTTGAGCAAGCACTCCTGTGGTCTCCTGTTTTGAGGGCTGGTTAGTCAACAACGGGTAAGATCTCCTGGGGGACAACCTAAGAGAGGCACAGCCGCATGAGGAGACCACATGGAAATGGGGTCAACAATGGTATGGCCAAGGATCATGCCTCCTGTTGCTCAAAAATAAACGAAAAGGGGGAAATGTGGTGGAATGAAAAGGCTATGCCAAGATGGCACTGGCAAGTGAGCGTCAGTTACTCAGGAAATGGTTTCGGAAACCACCTGGCAAAGGAGCCTTCCCGGCAACAGGCAGTGATTTTATATGGTATAAACTGCCCCTTGACCGAATTGGCTGCCTGTGCTATATAAGCTGCTGCACCAACTGAAATAAACGAGTTTGCAGGCTGCTCACCTCTAGCCCACTTTCATCCGAATCCTGGTGTGTATGTCATGACTCCGCACCTCTTGCTCCCACTGCGCTCCTCCTCTCAGAACAAATCCACTGCAATAATGAAGGAATAAAACTAGAAATCAACAGCAAAGACAATAGAATATTCATAAATACATGGAAATTGAAAAATGCTTCTGAATGATCAATGAATCATTGAAGAAATTAAAGTGAATCAAAAAATTTATTGAAATAATGAAAATGACAACATATCAAAATTTTGGGGATACAACAAAATCAGTAGTAAGAGGGAAGTTTATAGCATTAAGTGCTTACATGAAAAAAAGTCTCAAATAATATAATGATGCATCTCAAAGACTTACAAAAACAAACCAAATGGAAAATCAGGAGGGCATAAGTAACAAGGATCACAGCAGAAATAAATGAAATTTAATCTACAAAAATAATACAAAAAACAAAAAAACTAGGCTTTTTTAGTCAATAAAATAGACTAACCTTTAGACAGAATAACAAAGAAAAAAGAGAAAATATTCAAATAACTAAAAACTAGAAATAAAGAGATAATATTCTATATGAAATACAAAGGCTTATAAGAAACAGCTATAAAAACTATATGCTAATAAACTAGAATATCTCAAAGTAATGATTAAATTCCTGAATACAATCTGCCCAGATTAAATCATGAAGATATAAGCAATCTAAACAGATTCATAACGAGCAATAAAATTTAAGCAATAATTAAATGTCTTCCATCCAGGGAAATTCAAGGCCTGATGGCTTCACCATTGAAGTCTACAAAACATCAAAAGTGGAACTAACTCCCAAACTACTCAGTTTTGGAATGCGTGGTGGAGCTCTGCCAGCAACACTCTGATCCCAAAATCAAAGACACAACATGAAAAGAAAACTATAGACCTATAGCGTTGATGAACATAGATGTAAAGATTCTCAAAAAATATTAGGAAATTGATTCTACAACCATAATAGAAAGAACATAAATCATGATCAAGTAGGATTTATCCCAGAGATGCAAGGGTGGTTCAACATTAACAGATCAATGAACATAAATCACATCAACAGAATGAAGAACAAAAACTATTTGGTCACCTCAGTAGACATGGAGAGAGCATTTTATAAGATTCATCATTCCTTCATGATAAAAACCCTCCAAACTAGGTACAGAAGGAATGTATCTCAAAAGTATAAAAGCAATCTATCACACACCAACAATCAATATTATAGTGAATGGGGAAAAGCTTAAAACATTTCCTCTCAGATCTGGAAAAAGAAACAGATGGCAATTTTCACCACTGTTAATTAATATAGTACTGGCAGTATTAGCAAAAGAAATTATAAAGAAAGAATAAAGGGAACCAAAACTGGAAAAGGGTGATTGGGACAGCATTGTGGTATAGCAGGGAAAGCCACTGCCTATGACTCCAGAATCCCATTTATGTGCTGGTTCATGTATCAGCTGCTCCTCTTCCAATCCAGCTCCCTACTAAAGGCCTGGGAAAGGAGAAGATGGCCCAAGAGTTTGGGCCTCAACCACCCAACATGGGGGATCCAGATCAAGCTCCTGTCTTAAACCTGACCTAGCACTGGCATTGTGGCCATATAGGGAGTGGATGGGAGATCTGTCTCTCTTTCTCTGTAACCCCTTCAAAATAAATAAATTTCTTTTAAAAAATTGGAAAAAAGAAAGATGAAATATGCATGCAGATGACACTATGTTGTATGTGGAAATACCTAAATACTCCAACAAAAGGATGTTGTAACTGATAAACCAAGTAAGTTGCAGATTATAAAATAAAAATACAATTACAGTAGCATTTTTAAGATACTAATGAATTCACTGAAAGACAAATTAAAGAAATCCCATTCACAAATAACCACAAAAATAATCAAAGATTTAGGAATAAATTTAACCAAAGAAATGAAAAGACCTCTACAACTAAAATTATAAAACATTAATGCATGAAATCATCATGGATCAGAGAAATCAATATCATTAAAATGTCTATAGTACATAAAGCAATATGTAGATTCAATGCAATCCCTATCAAAATATCAATGGCATTCTTTACAGAATTCAAAAAAAAAAATCCTAAAATTAATATATAATCACAAAATAGCCAGAATAGCCAAAGTGGTTCCCAACAAAAGAGATCAAGCTGGAGATATCACAATATCTGACTTCAAAGTATACTGCAAAGCTATAGTAATCGAAACAGCATGGTACTGGCATAATAAACCAAAGTATAGATCAATGGAACAGAATAGAGCCAGAGATTAATCCACTTAAGTCAAGTCAACTGATTTTTGACAAAAGTTCCAGGCCAGGCAAGTGTTATGGTGAAGAGAGTTAAGCTGCCGCCTGCAACGCCAGCATCACATATGGGTACTAGCTTGTGTACAGCCTGCTCCACTTCCATCCAGCACCCTGCCAAAGTGCCTGAGCCCCTATCATCCATGCAGGACACCCAGTAGAGTTCTAGATTCCTGACTTCAGACTGGGACATCCCCAGCTATTGGAGCCACTTGGGGAGTGAACCAGTGAATACATAATCTCAGTCTCAACTAACTAACACACTCTCTCTCCCTCCACCCCTCCTTCTCTCTCTGTAACTCTACCTTTCAAATAAATCAGTGAATCTTAAAAAAAAATTGTTCCCAGACCATACATTGGGGTAAGGATAATCTCTTCAATAAATGGTGCTGGCAAAACTCCACTTATATATGTAGGAGAATGAAATTATATCCGTATGTATCACCAAATACAAAAGTCAACTCAAAATGGTTCAAAGACCCAAATTAAAGACCTTAGACTGTGAAATTTCTGAAAAAAAAAAAAAAACTGCAGGGAAAATACACCAAGACATTGGTGTAGGTGATGACTTCTTGGATAAGAACCCCGAAGCACAGGCAACAAAAGCAAAAGTAAACAAAAGCAAACACAAAATCTTCTGCACAGCAAAGAAAATGATCAATGGAGTGAAGAAACATCCAAGAGAATGGGAAAACCATTCGTATATTACCTATTTGACAAAGGAGTAATATCCAGAATATATCAACAACTCAAATAACAACCAACAAATTCAGTTAAGAAATGGGAAAAAGACAACAATACAGTTCACAAAAGAAGAAATACAAGTGGCCAACACATATATGAAAAAATGCTCATCACTAGCCATCAAAGAAATGCAAATCAAAACCACAATGAGTTATCACCTCATCCCTTCAAAATGGCCATTATCCAAAAGTTAGAGAGTAACAAATGCTGCTGAGAATGTGGAAAAAGGGAATACTTACACACTGTTGGCAGGGCTATAAATTAGTGCAGCCACTGTGGAAAACAGTATAGAGATTTCTTATAAAAGTAGATGTAGACTTGCCAGCAATCCCGCTACTGGGTATATGCCCATGAGATATGAACCCATATGATCAAAATAATACCTGTACCACCATATTTACAGCAGCATGTTCACAATAGGCAAAATAGTAAATCAATCAAGCTGTCCACTCTCAGATGAATTGATAAAGAAAATGTGACATATACATGAATATAATTCAGCTATAAAAATGAAATCCTACATATATTGAGTGAAATAAGCTGGACACAGAAAAACAAATACTGTGTGTTCTGTTTGATATGCAGGAGCTAATATTTAAAAAATAAATAAATAAAATAAAAAAGCAATGCCTGTACAGTATTACTAAAAATATATTTTTAATTTTGTTTCATATCTTTGTCAAAATAATGTTTAAGATTGTTATACTTACTATGGTTTTAATGATCTGTGATTATTTTCAAATTTACTATATATATATATGAAGTGGTCATCTTTCCATCTGATTATTCTTTATAGCCCTTGTCTATATTATCACTGAATTAGGGTCTTTCAATTATGTACTTGTTGATTTCTATTTAGTGGAACATTACACTCTTTACTGTTATATTAATGAAAATTTGCTATCTCAAAAATAAAAAAAAGGAAGAAAGGAAGGGCAGGAGAGAGGGAGGGATGGAAAAGGAGAGAGGGAAAGGAAGATTATATTATTAGAATTATATATATGTACATTGAATTTGTTCTCTCTGTATTACTATTTTTTTGACAGGCAGAGTTAGTGAGAGAGAGAGACAGAGAGAAAGGTCTTCCTTTTCCGTTGGTTCACCCCCCAAATGGCAGCCACGGCCAGTGCGATGCGGCCAGTGCGCTGCACTGATCCGAAGCCAGGAGCCAGGTGTCTCTTCCTGGTCTCCCATGCGGATGCAAGGCCCAAGCACTTGGGCCATCCTGCACTGCCTTCCCGGGCCACAGCAGAGAGCTGGACTGGAAGAGGGACAGAATCTGGCGCCCCAACCGGGACCAGAACCTCGGGTGCCGGTGCCGCAGGCGGAGGATTAGCCAAATGAGCCATGGCACTGGCCCTTTCTGTGTTACTATTACATTAACATGAACAAAATATGAGGTGCCAATCTAGTGATGTAATGGAAAATGAAAGATGTGGTACCGATACTTGCCCTATTTTCCCACTTCTCATTCCAAATCAAAGGATTCTCACAGGAAAGTATTTTCTTCCCCAAGAGAATTGCCACTTTCAGTTTGGAGCAAGCCAGATAAATACATTTTCCAAACATGAGTGATATGGAATCTGAATACAGCCCTGCTCAGGACTGGGGGTCATGCCTCTTTCAGTAGTGCCTTTCCCAATCTTGATCCTGTACATTTAGAGCAAGCCAAACCCCACTAGGACATTTCTTCCAAGTTTTTTGCATCAAAGGTGAAAGGAGAGCCTTCTGTTTGTTCACTAACTCCTCAGATGAACTCAGAGCACTGGCAGCTCCACAATGGTTAGGGCATCTGCTTTACCTTATTCACACAGACAAACTCATCAAATACTAAAAATCACAACACTTTTATGGTTATAATGGTTAGGACCAAGTTATCTTGGAAATTCATTTACCAGAAAAAAGAAAAAACTACTTACATCATTCACTACATATTCTACTTGTTTTCAAAGTTAATTTAAAAAAAATAGTTGTGATATTCCATGCAATGGTAATAATCCAATTCTAAGAACTGCATTTTGCTTGTGATTTACCTCTAATTTCTAAAATTTGCATTTCCTGAAGCTAGGATCCTCTGTCCTCTGTGCCTATTTCTAATGTACCCAGTCATACACACTTCCTGTTACCTAGCAGGAAGGAACTTAATAAACTATGCCTTTCAAACTGCTTCTATAATTTGTTCAGATTTAGGTCCAATGGTCGCATTGTCAATTCTTTAGAGAGATCATTTTACTAAGTAAAAAATGACCAGATGTTCCAGTTTTGGTTGAGTAAGACTCCAAGTAATAGTCCAATCGTTGTATTCTCCATCACTGATAATATCTCTCCCTCTGATAATTCTGTCATTAAATCTCAAATGTTTGGCCAGAGAACTTGTACTATTGCCAACAGAAATACCACTTCCCATCTCCTCTCCTTTTATCTTCATTCAGATACTCTCTAACAAGATTCTATCCTTGGGCTAACCAGTTATTGCCTATATGTGAACTTGTCATCTTCAAGATACCTTTCCAATACATTGGCACGGCAGCTATAAACCACCCCAGCAATTTCTTGATCTCTAAAAGGTTTAATTTATCTCTCAATGTTGAAATCTCAATAATTATTTCCCCACTGAAAGATGAGTAAATTACATCAAGGTGTTATTCTACCATTTCCTTTCCCATTCAAAATGTGAGTTTATCTGCATCAGGTGGTACCTATCAGGGACCTGAATCAAATAGGTGTTTATGGGCAGAACATGTTGGAGTGGGGAAGGGTTGGTTCTATTTATGGACCAAGCACTGGAGAAATAAAACCATTAGGGATTAAGAGCAGAGTGGAAATCTGAAAGGAGGAGGATATAATGGAAGAGGAGGGTGTTGAAAGAAATATGAGTCTCTCGGTCCTAAATCAACTCTTCGGACATTAACTTTAAGAAAGCTCAAAAGCCACATCATTCATGAAAGACCACACAGCAGAGTGGAACTGCAAATCCAGTTATGTTACCAAGATCAATTTCTAATGAAATTTTTTTTTTACAAATCTTAAATTTTGTTTTATACATACATGGATACAAGATCACCATTGTAGGGGAGGCATTTGGCATAGCAGTTGGGGTGCCATTTGTGATGCTGATATTCCATATCAGAGTGCATGGTTTGGGTCCTGCTCCTTTACTTCCAATCCAGTTTCCTGCTAATGCATACCCTGAGAGGCAGCAGGTGATTTTCCATTGGCAGAGTTGGATTTTCTGAGCTCTTGAAAACAGCTGGGCCCAACCCTGGAGATTGTGGGCATTTGGAGAGTAAACTGGCAGATGGAATATGTTTCTGTTTGTCTCCCTCTCCTTCTAATAAAATGTAAATAAAATTTTGAAAACTACATCGCCATTGTGAGAAGCAGAAGGAGAATTTTTCACTACCTACTATAGATTGCCTCATTCTTAGGACACAACATCACTAAAATTGGAAAACAGATTTTCTCAATGGAGATTCCTGATGAGTTTTGTTTATAAAATAAAATCAGAATAATTCTAGAGAAACCATTTTAGGGATATATTTCATTTTTAAAAGGAAGAAATTATTTTTGTTCTTATCAATAGCAGCTTGAAAATGAACTCGTATAGTAGTAAAGTATCTGTCAAAAGCAATTCTGTTTGTAGGATCAAGGCCATGGAATGTGTCCTTGGGAACTTTCAAACCACTGCCACTAATGTATTATTAAAAAACAAGAAGCAAAATGGATAATACACAGAATGGTGAGGGCAAAACAACATAGTTATGAGCTGCGGAGTGAGACCTGGCAAATTTAGGCCACATGATTCTTCAAGAGATGACCCATGAAACCTGAAACATGTAAATTATCCATAAGGTAGGTATGTGGCCTGCAGAAATAAAAAATCAAGAGACTCAAGGACAGTTTGCTTGCTGGGCATTCATAAAATGCTCTGTTTTCACTTCTAAGAGCAATGGATCCGTGAGACTCAATTCTTTCACCTCAATGACATCCCAACAGGAGATGAAGCGCTTTGGTCTAACAATGCCATTTCCAGTTGGTTCTCACCATGGGATAGGCTATTCATGGCAAGAGAGAAGCAGAGCTGTTCAAGGCGGGGCAAGGATCCCAAAAACCTATCTGGAGGAATACTGTGACTTTCAGAAAGCCAAAGCACTGCACTAACAGCCCTTTCATTGGTTGTCCACCTATCTAACGCCGTACATTCAGCCTCCTTTCCCCTGGACCATCCTTCCCAGTATCAGAACCCAGGCCTCCAAGGAAAGACTTTGGCCCTATGCTCTCTTTCAGGTCCTCTGGCACTTCCATTCTTTGACTTTAAAACGAGTACAAATTGACAAAACAGAATCATTTCTACTTGGCTCAGAGTTTGGCAACCAGAGAAATACCAGCAAAGCCAGGTCCACATTTACTCTCCCCGACTTCATTGGCATGCAAAGTTCCAAGATGGAAATTTGTTTCTCCTGCAGTTTTATGACACTTCTACTGCCTGATTATCCCACTTTATGGCAATTTGCATCGTTATGGGCCTGCGGCAAATGAAACAAATTGCCATGAAATGTTGGGAAAATCCTAAATCATGGCTCTGTCTGGCCTGCTGAATGATGACACTGGGGTTGAATTCAGATGGCTCAGTTCATTTTGCTACAAATAGTCGTGCCGGCCTTAATGGGTGCCACTGGCTCACGAATCAGGCTGCATGGTGACTACTAAATGAGGCAAACTAATAGAATTTTTTTTCCGATGCACTAAGCAAGTCTTCAGTAAAGAAAAACACATTGATTCCAAAGTTGTTTACTACCAACTAAGTAGAACCCCTATAGCTTTTTTCATGCAGCCCACATTAGAGCTAAATTAACAGCCCTCATATGTATCCATTCTACTAGTAGCAGACAAAAGTGCTTACACCATTAGGAATCTAAGTTGCCTCAGTCTAAATCATGATACAGAAAATTGTCTTTCTCATTTAACTGCCTGGCTATCAAAAGTTGTAATATCAGGCACAGACAAGGTTTTAAAAGAAAAAAATAAATGCAATGAAAGATCATAAATAATTGCCACATCTTAACTCAGTGATGATGCGCTCGTTTTAACATAAAAGAATAGGAACATGATGATTGGACATGCAAAAATGAAAGATTCAGAAATGACGACAACTTTATTAAGTATTTAATCCCTGATGATCACAACTCTGGCTTTACTTTTGTCAACCTCTCCCATGGGTAAATTGATGAGGTTATATTCCTTATAAGAAATACCCTTGACTCACAACTCATAAGACTCACTTAGTTGATGAGGCCAAGATAAAAGCAATGGAATTTTATTTCTGATATCCTCCTATTTTCACATCCTATGAACATCCAATTCATCCCCAATGGCCTAAGACACTTTCAGTGAATGCTTAGCTCTTCCTACTCAGAGAGAAACAGTTCTCCCTCCTCTATCCCCATCATGGAAGTTTCTAGTGTCCAATAAGACAAATAGCAGAGAAAGCCTAGATGTGAACAGTATTGATAAAGGAGATTCAGAGTCCTTGGTATGGCATTCAGAAAATCATGAAGAACAAGTTACATCAAAAACTGATCTTCCAGACAACTGTACATATTTTAGAAAGGACAAAGTTTCGTTTTGTTTTGTTTTGTTTTGTTTTGTTTTGTTTATTTGACAGGCAGAGTTAGACAGTGAGAGAGAGAGAGACAGAGAGAAAGGTCTTCCTTCCACTGGTTCACCCCCCAAATGGCCACCACGGCCGGCGCTGTGCCAATCTGAAGCCAGGAGCCAGGTGCTTCCTCCTGGTCTCCCATGCGGGTGCAGGGCACAAGCTCTTGGGCCATCCTCCACTGCCTTCCCGGGCCACAGCAGAGAGCTCGACTGGAAGAGGAGCAACCAGGAGTAGAACCTGGTGCCCATGTGGGATGCTGTGCTGCAGGCGGAGGATTAACCAAGTGAGCCACGGTGCCAGCCCCTAGAAAGGATGAAGCTTTACAGAGAATGGTTCCCTTTACTTCAAACACATATTTTTCATGTAATAATTAAAATAAAATTTAAAATTTACATGTATAGAACATACATATTATTGGTATGTTACATATACCAATACATGTTATTGGTATGTGCCAAGCCCTGCATCTAGAGGTTTATGACTAGTTGATTTAATCAAAGCAGCCTCACCGTTAGAGAGGTTGAACTACTTCTTCAAGGATTAATGGTTATCAAGAGACAGAGCTAGAATCTGAACCAAGACCTAGTCTCATCACTAACTACTTGCTCTTCACCACTACGCCACACAGCTGCTTTGCAAAAATCAACTTTTCTGCTAAATTAATATCATATTAGTCCAACAATAAACTGCACAAGGATAAGAGATCTTTGGGTAATTTTAACAAGTAACACAAGTTTGGCTTCACTTGGATGATTTTTATGACTCATTTGTCTAGCCATTACTTCTTCTGACTCATTTATCCTTTTCTACTTCACTGTCATTTGCTAGACAGTGTCTTTTATTCTCTCAAATCAAAATGAAATTTTTTGACTCTAAACTTCACTTTCCTTCTTGCACTTGCTTATTTCTGAAGTCACAAATATTGCACCTGATAAACGACGGTTGTAACACCAACCAACTTAAAGCTCTTGAGAATCTTCTATTTACATGCAGCAGTTTGAATCCATGTTACATGAGGGACAAATAAATACACGTATTTCATAACTATAGATATTTATTCTGTTGGCTGAGGTTTCACATACATGTGTTTTCTTCCTTTTGGTTTCTTAAGTAGGATATATAAAAATTTTTTCAAAACTATACTATTTTGAACTTTAGGGCTGATTGTAAATTTCAAATGCATCTGTCAGGTTTATACATCTCTACATTATATTTAGATTTGGAAAGATACTTTTGTATATATTACATATTTAACTTATTTTAAAAGATTATCAATGAGCTAAAATTCTGAAAAGCCAAGCAACCTTGTGTTTCATTTCATTTCAATGCCTTCACAATTTTCAGATCCCACCTGTATTGTTCAGGTTTCCATCAACACAGAAACACTGGGATTCCCTCAAGAAATGCTTATATGCATATGTGCCATTGATACAACCCACTGGAACCAGATAAGCAACAGTTTTCATTTTTTCTCTCCAAAATATGTAGTGTGAGGGCAAAAGTACTTTTTTTTATATATAGCAAATAGTCTAAATTCTATTGTGGTTCAAATACCTCTATTCAAGTGCCCGTATTAAGAAGATGGAAAATTATCAAATTGCCTTTCTATATTTAAAGGAACATTAATTGAGCAAAGTACAGAAAAAATAACCAGAAATGATGTGAGACTATCAATAATAACTTTCTCCTTTTTAAGGACTTGAGCTATCATTTATTATAGGTTACAGGTAATCCCTATTAAGTTTGATCTGTAGGTACCTCACCTGAAATTGTCAAAGTTATAAACAGCTGTGTTATAACTTTCTCATGATCTGAATACTATGTGACTAAGAATTCAGATTTAAATTTGAATCTTTTGATTCAAAGGAGTAACTGATTTTTTCGTTTGACTGAATTATTAATTAGATAGTTTCAAACTGATACGCTTTTGGTCCAAAATCAAATCAAAGTTTGTTTGATACCTTTCTAATATCTTCATGTGGGCACTGATTGCTATAAACTTCCCTCTTAACACTGCTTTGGCTGTATCCCATAAGTTTTGATACAGTATCTTAGAAAAATAAATCCTAGAAAATAAACTGCATAAATAAGCAAATTCCACTGATTAGGACCTTCTGCTTAAACTCTGGCCTTCTGCCTTGCCATCCACCACACTTAAGTTTAAGTCCACCCATATAAGGAGTGAGACAGAGTCTAAAACACACCATAAAGCACCTTTTGGCTAGATTCAGGAGCCTAAGATGTATATGTGTGTGTGTGTGTGTGTGTATACATCTTTCTGGTAACCACTGGCCCAAGATAAAATAATTCCATTTCTTCATTCACATGATCCTTGGGTCCCTTCTGGCATTAGTTCAAGTCTCTCCCAACACTTCCACTGGAAGTGCTATAAACCTGGAGCAGTATTTGAATGAATTTGTCTCTAGTGGGCTTCTGGAGGAATCAGTAAGTCATTCTTATCCATTCTCAATTTCCACAGGAAAGCACTTGTTTTATATGGGTGAAACTGAACAGAAAAGGGAATCATTTTCATGGGTGGAACATAGTTTGGCAACTAAGATTACCTTTTTTTCCAGAAGGATTAAGCCATGGGAATTTTAATACTGGAAGCTACAGATCTCTTCTTCAGATCTCTCCAAAATCTTACAGAAACCCTAAATATCCCTGTGGTATAGTAACAATTCATACCAATTTGAGATTAGAGTTTTGTCTGAAAAAAAAAAAAAGCAATTTCAAAGACCCACTGGTTTAAAAGCAGGCCATGCTTCATCTGATACACAAATACATGGAACTGTGTCCAGAAAAACAATCAGTTATTTTTATTTCCTCTACTGAACATAAACAACAAAAATGTAAGTCTTACCACTTTAAGAGAGATGGAGAGTTATTAACTGGTAACCATAACTCTGATTTTCAATGATGAACGATTCCTCACAACAGTTGAAGGGTTTGTGAGAATAAAAATCCCCCTGAGGAGTTCAAATTAAGAACAAACTCCAGAAGACCGTAAGTCTCTGAGAGACCACATCTATTCTTTTTTTTGGACAGGCAGAGTTAGACAGTGAGAGAGAGAGAGAGACAGAGAAAAAGGTCTTCCTTCCATTGGTTCACTCCCCACATGGCTACTATGGCTGGTGCTGCGCTAATCCGAAGCCAGGAGCCAGGTGCTTCTGCCTGGTCTCCCATGCGGGTGCAGGGCCCAAGCACTTGGGCCATCCTCCACTGCCTTCCTGGGCCACAGCAGAGAGCTGGACTGGAAGAGAAGCAACCGAGACAGAATCCGGCACCCCAGCTGGGACTAGAACCCAGGGTGCCGGCACTGCAAGTGGAGGATTAGCCAAATGAGCCACGGTGCCAGCCCTACATCTATTTATTTTCACTTCGTGGAAATCACAATGCAATCGGAATCTATTTGTTTCCATCAGCTTGGAGTTTGCAGCCACTAAAATTTCTAGGATTTGTGAAATGTTACCACAAATTAAGCCTTGTAGAATTGAAACGGCAGTTAAGCTTCTTCCTTTCTACAGGTAATCATAGGAAATGTGCTACACGAGGCTCTAAGATGCCAGTCAGAAAATCTCTTCGATTGTCCTTAGGACTGCAGGTAGGCCACTGCCACTTGGAGAAGACCAGAAAAATGTGAGCCGTGAAGTCCAAGCCCTCGCCCTGGCCCTGGCACAGAGGACTACATGGACTTTGAGGTAGGAAAGCAAACAAGTTCTATGATCCCTAGGAAGAGATTATTCCAGGTGTAGACTTTTAAGGTAACACCAGAATATGTACTATCACTTTGCTACGGAAATGAGGAGTGTGTTTGTGGTAGGAGCACTGTCACTGAGGAAGGGCCAGGCAGCAAGAGATCTGTAAGATAGGCTTTTGTTTCTTTTACCATGGAAGACAAGACAGCAGTGCCAGCAATATGGACAACTGCAAATTGGTCTCAAGGAAAACAGAACACAGGATAGCCACCTACTGCCATGTCATTATCTTTCCTGGAAGGCAGCACCCACCAGAGACAAGTTCTACCATCATAGCTACCAGGAAGCTAGAGAAAGCTAAACTGTTAGAAACATAGCATTGTATAAAATTACTTCTATATTTCAAATATACAGAAATATAGAAAATATATACATTCTCCCCCTAGTTAATATATTTGAACATTTTGCTACATTTGCTATTTTATTTGGTTTGTAGACATTGTGAAAATGCATTCATATCCCTGTGTTACTCCTTCTAGCTTCCTCTCTGATGGAATAAGGACATAAGCCTCAGCCATTCTCCCTCATAGCCCAAAAGAGATTAACTTTAGAATGTATTCCTTGCCCTTGAAGCTCAACTAGGTCTCACAACCTATTGCCTTCGTACCCCACCCCTTACAGCCACCTTCAAGACCAGTTGCTCTGAACACCTGAAAGACCAGTTCCAGGAATTCCCCTCTGCCTGCTGCTCCTTACCCCACCCCCATCCCCAGCCCTCCTAAAATATAAAAGAGCCTGGCCCCTGGGGGTCAAGGCCTTCTGCCATGTGCTCCATCAGTGTGCACGCGGGCAGTTGGTCACCCACCTCTACGGATTTATTTTTCTCTGAATAAATTCGGTCTGGCTGTAAATTCGTACCCTGCCTCCTCTCTATTTTGTGCCTCTTTTCCTCATATTCTGGTGTGCCCTGTGAGGAGGCACCAATCTGTAACTCTTTTCCTAACACTCTCCTCCTGCCCCTCTGAAGTTTACTACTTTCTGGAAGCCAGTATGTCACCCCATGCAGTTGTTTAATTCTCAGTAAACAAGAATAATAGTAGCTTTTTGAGATATAAAATCAACATACAAACAAAAGTAATTTTTCCATAACAAGAGACTGTCCAAAAAAGAAATCAAGAAAACAATCCCATTTGTAATAGCTATAAATAATAATACTTGGGAAAAAATTTAACCATGTAGGTGTAGAACTCTACATTGAAACAATAAAACACTAATGAAAGAAATTGAAGAAGGCACAAAAAAAGGAAAGATATCCTGTGTTTGTGGGTTGGAAGAATTAATATTGTTAAAATGTCCTTACTATCTGCTGTGGATTAAATATGCTCCCCAAGCCGGCGCCACGGCTCAGTAGGCTAATCCTCCGCCTTGCGGCACCGGCACACCGGGTTCTAGTCCCGGTCGGGGCATCGATCCTGTCCCGGTTGCCCCTCTTCCAGGCCAGCTCTCTGCTGTGGCCAGGGAGTGCAGTGGAGGATGGCCCAAGTGCTTGGGCCCTGCACCCCATGGGAGACCAGGAGAAGCACCTGGCTCCTGCCATCGGATCAGCGCGGTGCGCCGGCTGCAGCGCACCTACCGCGGCGGCCATTGGAGGGTGAACCAACGGCAAAAGGAAGACCTTTCTCTCTGTCTCTCTCTCTCTCACTGTCCACTCTGCCTGTCAAAAAAAATATGTATATGCTCCCCAAAGTTCACGACTTGGGAATATGATCCTCAGTGGTGCAGTGTTGGTAGAGTGGAGTTTCATAGAAAGTGTTTGGGTCATGGGGGCACTCCCTCTTTAGGGGATTAACACCATTTTCTCTGAAGTAGATAGATGCATTATCACAGGAGTGGCTTTCTTACAAAAGGATGTTTGGTTCCTGCCTTCTCTTCCTCCCTCCCTCCCTTCCTCTTTCCTCCTCCTCCTCATTCTCTTCTTTCTCTTTCCTACTTTTCCCTCCCTCCCCCCTCCTCCTCCCACTTCTTCCCTCCTACCACGCTATGATCCAACAGGAAGACTCTCACTAGATACTAACACCTTGAACTCAGGCTTCTCAGCCTCCAGACCATGAACCAGTAAGTTTCTCTTCTTTAAACTTACCCAGTCTATAGTACTCCACTACAGCAGCACAAAACTAAGACATTACCCAAAATGATCTACAGATTCAATGCAATCCCCCATCAAAATTCCAATGACATGTTGCACAGAAATAGAGAAAGCAATCCTAAAATGTGTGGAATCACAAAAGACTCTGAATATTCAATGTACTCTTCAGAAAAACAAAAAAGGTGGAGCCATCACACTACCTAAAAACATACTACAAAGTTATATTAATCAAAACAGCATGGAATTTCAGAAAAACAGACACACAGACCAATGAAACACAATGGAGAATGCAGAAATAAATCCACCTATTTAGAATCAAATGATTTTCTACAAAGGCACCCAACACCCAAAGGGAGAAGGACAGTCTCTTCAGTAATTGGTATTAGGAAAACTAGGTAGTCACATTGAGAAGAAAGAAATTAAACCATATCTCTCACCATATGGTGCAGCAAGTAAAGCCGCTGCCTGCAATGCCACCATCCCATATGGGCGCTGGATCGAGTCCTGACTGCTACACGTCCCATCTGGCTCTCTACTATGGCCTGGGAAAGCAATATAAGATGCCCAAGTCCTTGGGCCCCTGCAGCTGTGTGGGAGACCCAGAAAAGGCTCCTGGATTCAGCTCTAGCTGTTGCAGCCATTTGGGGAGTGAACCAGTGGATTGGAGGCATCTCTCTCTCTCTGCCTCTGCCTCTCTAACTCTGCCTTTCAAATAAATAAATAAATCTTTAAATATATATATATATATATATATAATTACAATACCCCAAATTATAAAATTACTAGAAGAAAACATGGCACATGGGGTAGGGGTGGGAGGGAATCTCTGTAACATTGCTGCGGACAATGATTTGCTGCATTTAAGCCCAAGCAATGAATGTAGAAACAAATAGGATTATATCAAACCAAAAATTCTCCACAGCTAAAAAAACAATTGCCGGCGCTGTGGCTCAGTAGGCTAATCCTCCGCCTGCGGCACCGGCACACCGGGTTCTAGTCCCGGTCGGGGCTCCGGATTCTGTCCCAGTTGCCCCTTTTCCAGGCCAGCTCTCTGCTGTGGCCTGGGAGTGCAGTGGAGGATGGCCCAAGTGCTTGGGCCCTGCACCCCATGGGAGACCAGGAGAAACACCTGGCTCCTGGCTAGGGATCAGCATGGCGCGCCGACCGCAGTGCGCCAGCCGCAGTAGCCATTGGAGGGTGAACCAACGGCAAAGGGAAGACCTTTCTCTCTGTCTCTCTCTCTCACTGTCCACTCTGCCTGTCAAAAAAGAAAAGAAAAGAAAACAATTGACAGAGTGAAGCAAAAACTTATAAAATGTGAGAAAATATTTGTAAACCATACATCTAATTCCTTGCCAAAATACCTAAGGAACTGGAAATCAATAGCAAGAAAATAACCGAATTATAAAACATGAAAGAAACTGGATAAACATTTCTCAAAAGAAAACATGCAAATGTCTAACAGATATGTGAAAAAATGTTCAGTAGCACTGTTCATTAGGGAAATGCAAATTAATGACTACTGTTCTGTACAGTGAGAATAACCACCTGTCATAATGACTACTGAAAAGGATCAAAGATAAGAGGTGGTGGGAAGGATGTGGACAAAAGAGAATTCTTATACACTAATGGCAAGAATGAAAATTAGCACAGCCATTATAACATGAAAGATACAATGAAGGTTCACCAAGAATTTAAAATACAACTACCATATGATCCATCAATCCAAGTATAGGGTATATATCCAAAGGAAATTAAGTCAGTAAATCAAAGAGATCTCTGCACGCTCATATTCATTATAGCATTATTCACAATAGCCAAGCATGGAATCAGCCAAAGTGGCCATCAACACATAAATACAGATGGTTTATATATATATATGTGTGTGTGTGTGTGTGTGTATTTATATATAATGTTTATTTATATATAATATATTTGTTACATATATAATATATTTGTAATATAAATACACACAATGGAATTTTATTCAGTATTTTAAAAATGGGAAATTCTCTCATTGCAATAACTGGATGAACCTGGAGGGCATTGTGCTACAAAATAAGCTAGACATAGAAAAACAAGTATCATACGATCTCACTTACATGTAGAACCTCAAAGAGTTGAACTCAGAGTATATAATAGTGGTTACCAGAGGCTGAGGGTGCAAGAAAGTGGTGAGGAATAAATTCAGAAGGTCAATAGTACTACCTGGTGACTATGGTTAATAACAATGTATTACATTTTGAAAATGTAATATATTTTTTGAAAAAATTGCTAAGAGTATATTGTAAGTGTTCTCATCAAACCAAAAAATAATATGTGAGGTAATACCTACTTAAGCACTCCACAATGTATGCATATTTTAAAATATCCTGTTAAAAATGTATTAATTAATACATATAGAGACCAAGAGATTTTTATAATTTCAAGTAGCAGACATGATATTCTGTAGTATGATTTCTCAACCTTGGCCCTATGGACAATTAACACACATATTAGTTTGCCATACTTGCTCTATCAAATCACCACAGTCTTGGTGGTTGACATGACATATATTCATGCTCTGATACTTCTGGAGGTCAGAAGTGCAGAATGAGTCTTACAGAGCTGAGATCAGATACTGGTAGAGCTGGCTCCTCTGAAGTCTACAGGAGAAAATCTCTCTCCCGTTCCACCAGGTTCTAGAGGCTGTCCACATTCCTAGTCTTGTGGCCCCCTCATAACACAGCCTTTTTTCCCGGTTTCACTCATGTTTCCTTCTTTCTGCGGCCTTCTTTGGAGGATCTTATGATTATACTTTCTATAGCCCACTAGACTAACATAGGACAATTTCTCCATCTCAAGATCCCTGATTTAATCTGAAAAGTCTTTTCTTACCATAGAAGTATTAAAATAAAAATATTAAATAAATTTAGAGTTTATTTGGGAAAAAAAAAATTTACAAATCAGGCAGCTGTCGGAACAAGAGGTTCAGAGAAGTCCAACCAGCATTTGAGCAGCAAGTATTTATAGGCAGAAAAGCAAAGTAGAGAAACCATTTGATTGCTTATAGCTAAGACTGCCTTATTTAATCATGATGTGATGAGCTGACTGCCATTTATTCATGAAAGCTCAGCTGTTTGTGACTAACGGAAACCCAGATATTTGTTACAAAAAAATGAACTCCTAAATTAGGTTTCAGTTTGTTTGCACATTTAGTTTGAAATTTGTTGCATAGGAACTCAAAGTACAGGACAGATTAATTCTATTAATTTTAATTAATTTCTATTTAATAGCAAATGGCATTCACAAGTTCCAGGAACTGGGATGTGAACATCTTTGGAAGGCCATCATTGAGCCTACTCCAGATAATTCTTTGTAAATGACCCTCCTGTACATTGTAGGATGTTGAGCTGCATCCCTGGTCATTAGCCATTAGATGCCAATAGTACTTATTCAGTTTTTACCACCAAAAGTGCCTCCAGACATTGACTATCTCTCCTGGGGAACAAAACCACCCAACTAAGAACCACTGTCCTACATGTGTATTTGCCACTCGTATATTTCACTCTACATTGCATCTGAAATATTAAGACCTAGTTCATTCAATTTAAGTATTCTAATATCCTGTTGTGTGAAGAAAATGCCTTTTGCTTACTTTATTACAAATAACAATGCATAAATCATATGAATGAGTCTCCTATTAGAATGTGAGTAGTTTCTGTATGCTAAGGCAATGGTTCTCAAACTTTAACATGATCGGACTCACCTGGACAGCTCCGTAAAACACAGATTTCTGGGCAATATGCCCAGAGTTTCTGACTCCGTAAATCTGGAGGAGGGTTCAAAACTCTGAATTTTTCACATGTTCCCAGGGGATGCTGAATTTACTGGGTTGGGATCACTTTTTGGAAACTATTATTCTGTGATACATTCCTAGAAGAATGATTGCCAAGCAAAATTTACAATGTATTGCCAAATTGAAACCACAAGGAATGAATTCATATTTCCCTACTACCTGACCAACAAATGGTGCAGAGAGACTGGAACTTTTTTGCAAAAGTAAAGGAAATGGAGTTACATCACATAGTTTATTATTTTCTATTTCCTTCATTACTAATGTCACACAGCTTTTCATAAAATTACCAGTCATCTGTGTTTCCTATTCTGTATGTTTCCTGTTCTTATGTGTCCCTGTTTTTCTCATTACTTACTTATAAGAATTCTTTTTTTTACTTTGAATGCTGAATTTTTGTTAGCTGTATATACTGCAAACACCTTTTCTCGGTATCAGTTTTGTATTTTGAAGTTACTTGTAGCTTTTTTTGATTCTTTAAATAAAAAACATTTTAATATACTCAAATGAACTCATTTTATTTATTTTAAAGGCAAAGAGATAGAAACAGAGAGACAGAGATCTCCTATCTACTGTTTTCCTCTGCAACAGCCCACAGAAGCCAGGGCTAGGCCAGGCCAAACCTAGAAGCTGAGAATTTAATCTGGGTTTCTCAGTGCATGTGTATTTTCCATTATCTAGAATTTTAAAATACCACCACTTAAGATAATCTTATTAAAAAAAATGAGCTAAAATCAGCATAAAATTTCAGAATGCCAAATCCTGAAGTAAAATAACTGAAACTTAAATTTTAAATGATTAACAAAAGAGAAGCTCCCGGAAACATAATTAAAAACAAACAAAATGATACCTAGGATAATTTTAAAACATGAAATAAAATTAAATTTCAAATGAAAAATTAGGAATTTAATATCAAAATCCCATGAAGTTAAATGCCACTTAGCACAAATAAAGAGAAACTTGGTAAACAGAAGACAGGAGCACAATAAAATGAGGAGGGGTGATATAAGGAGATAGAATTATTTGAGGGTGTTTCATAATGTTTTTGGAAAATGGAATTAAAAGATAGTTTTACAACAAAATTTTTGGAAATCTACAGTTTTTTTTCATAAAATGCATTTTCCAAGAACTTTTTTGAAAACCTTTCACATGCATGAATTTCACAAATGCTCGCACCAAAATAAACTTATCTTTCAATTCAATGTCCAAGAACTTTTTGAAGAATTCTTGTAGATGTATTAAGTGGCTCCACAGAGAAACAAGGACACAGACTCCATTGCCCCATTGTGCAGCTGCAACTCAGTCTCCCCCTGATTATCGGAATTAATGATTCCAGCCAGTGCAGAGACCCATTCTTTAAGTGCTGCTTTTGAAGACATCCCGATTCCAAATATTAAAACTTGGCTAAGCAGCACATAAGGCATGGGGATAAAACACACAAAAAGGCATGATAAATTAAAAGCCTAAAAATTCTAAATGTATCAAAGGTAATAAAAATATAAACGCATATATATTTTACCAATTTAAAGTAGATATTTTTTTCCAATTGGGAAAACAAAACCTACTTACATACCCTTTCAAAAAGAAACACCTAAAGCCTAATGACAAAAGTTGCCAATAAGGAAAGGGTATGACCTGTCAAATATTCACTAGAAGAAAACTTGCATAGCTCTATCAACCATCATTATGTAAGTATAGAATCATCACTTATTCCAACAATTCATTAGAAAATGGTGAAATTCCAGATCTTCTAAGTACCTCAAAACATAGTTTAAATCTAAGACAGAAACTTCACAGAATCTCACAAAAGCATCAAATCTTAAGTCACAGAGATTTAACATATTGCTTGCAGTAACTAAAAGAAAAATCACATAAAAATTGATAATGAATGAGGCCATAGCAGGCATAGCAGGTTAAGATGCCATCTGCAGTGCCAGTATCCCATATGAGTGCCAGTTCCAATCTAGCTTCCTACTATTGTGTCTGGGAAAGCAGTAGAAGATACCCTAGTGCTTGGGCACCTGCATCCACTGGGAGACCCAGATAAAGCTCCTGACAACAGGCTTCTACCTGGCCCAGTGCTGGCCATTACAGTCATTTGGGAAGTGAACCAGTGGATAGAAGATCTCTCTCTTCCTTTCGCTTTTCGTAATTCTTTCAAATAAATTCATAAATCAATCTTGAAAAATTAGTGATGGATAAATAAAGTATTTACAAGGTCAATCAAATATATAGAATTTTGTGTTACATATATTACTTATTCAACTATTTATAGATGCAATCTTATGGTACTGTTGTCAAACATATATGTCAGATGAAAATACCAAGTGCTATGTCCTTTTAGTTTCCATTTGCATGGAATATCTTTTTCCATCCCTTAACCTTCAGGATATGTGAATCTTCTAAGATGAACTGATTCTCTTATAGGCAGCAGGGAGGAGGAATAAGGGTTGGAGCATGGGCAAGAGGGAGGGTAGGATGGGAAGTATCACCGTGTTCTGAAATCTGTACATATGAAGTACATGAAACTTAATTTTTTTAACAATGCAATAAAATGCATTAAACTTTCTATTCTTCTAATTGGATAATTTAACACACTTACATTCAAAATAATTGTGGATAATTAAAAACCTACTATCACCATTTTTTCCCCACTGTTTTCTGGTTCCTTTGTACATCCTTCGTTCCTATGTTCCTCCATGCTTTCCTGCATTGTGGCTGATGTCTTTATTGATATGATTGAGATCTTTTCATCTTTAGTGTGTCTATCATAGGGTTTTGCTTGCCAATTACTCTGAAGATTACATAAGCATCTTGAAGAATTCCTTTAGCATTCATTTCTTAGAGGTAGTTATAATAGTAATAAAGTCAGATGTTGTTTGATTGATCATGTTTGAAAGATAGGGTTCCTGGGCACAGTAATCTTTGGCAATTATTTTTCTCTTGTGGTTTTGAATATGTCATGCTGCTCTGCTCTGTCTTTCAAAGTTTCTGCTGAAAAATCTTCCAATAATCTTAGGGCAGTTTCTTTGTACAGAATAATTTTTTTCCTGTGTTGCTTTCAAAACTCTCCTTGACTTTAAATTTTGGTCATTTAATTATATTATGTTGTGATATGAGTCTCTTTAGATTCTCTTATTTTGTGTCTTTTGGGTTTCCTGAATATAGATTTGTTTCATTTTTCAGGCGTGAGAATTTCTCTACTATTATTTCCCTAAATATACTTTCTATCCTTTTCTCCCTCTTCTTGTCCACCAGTAACACATGCTTGTATGAGGATATCACCAAACGGTTAACCAAAGTGAATATTATGAAAGAAACTAATGGGCGCCGGGTTCTAGTCCCGATTGCTCCTCTTCCAGTCCAGCTCTCTGCTGTGGCCCAGGAAGGCAGTGGAGGATGGCCCAAGTGCTTGGGCCCCTGCACCCGTATGGGAGACCAGGCAGAAGCACCTGGCTCCTGGCTTCAGATCGGTGCAGTGCTGGCTGTAGCAGCCATTTGGGGAGTGAACCAATGGAAGGAAGACCTTTCTCTCTGTCTCTCTCTCTCACTGTCCATAACTCTACCTGTCAAAAAATTTAAAAAAGAAAGAAAAAAACTATGCAGGGATTTCAAAAACTTATGGCCATGACTTATCTTTTAATTCAATTTTCCATGAATTTTTCAAGTGTCCATGTATATTATGCTTGATAACATACCATAACTCTTTTTTTTTTTTATTTTTATTTTTGACAGGCAGAGTGGACAGTGAGAGAGAGAGACAGAGAGAAAGGTCTTCCTTTTGCCGTTGGTTCACCCTCCAATGGCCGCCGCGGTAGCGCGCTGCGGCCGGCGCACCGCGCTGTTCCGATGGCAGGAGCCAGGGGCTTATCCTGGTCTCCCATGGGGTGCAGAGCCCAAACACTTGGGTTATCCTCCACTGCACTCCCTGGCCACAGCAGAGAGCTGGCCTGGAAGAGGGGCAACCGGGACAGGATCGGTGCCCCGACCGGGACTAGAACCCGGTGTGCCGGCGCCGCAAGGCGGAGGATTAGCCTGTTGAGCCACGGCGCCGGCCGATAACATACCATAACTCTTAAACTATCCTCATTGTTCCTCATTCTTTTTATTATCAGATTAGATGATTTCCAGTGATTTGTCTCTGAGTTTACTAATTCATTCTTCTTAATCTAGTCTGCAGTTAAACTACTCTACTGAATTTTTTAGTCCAAATGTAGTATACTCCTTCTCTGACTTCTGTTTATCACTCTTTTATACTTGCTTTTACTGAAATTCTGTGTGTTAATGCATTCCTTTCCTGACTTGAATCATTATCTTTATAATCATTGAATTCCCTATCAAGTAAGTCACATTATCTATAATTCACTTGGGTTGGTTTCTACAGATTTATCTTGTTCTTTTATCTAGAGTACATGTTCCTGTTTGTTCATTTCCCAAGTTCTCTATGCCAGTTTCTGTAACTCTCCCATGCTTGTCAGACTGGCCTTGCATAGCAGACTTTCCAATTTTTGTGTTTGTTCAGAATCCTGTTTTTTCTTGATGGCTAAGGATACAATATATACTATCAATACCCCTAGACCAATAAAGGTGGTGTCAGATTCTGTGCAAGGTTGTAGTGTTTGCTGTGTGCTCTAGTTCCTTCCCTCTTCATCTTGAAACTGAGCACTGGTGTTTGCCTCACACTCTCTCTACACTAAACCAGAGAGAAGATCTGTGGCAAATTCCTATCTTCACATCAAGTTTCACCCTCTGACTCAGCAAGAAAGACTGTGCATCTACTTCTTCGTTTTCTATGTTCTACAGTGACTCGGGAATGTAAAATCTCATCAACTCCATGACCTATCATGAAGAAGACAAAATGTTGGGTAGAAGCTGAAAAAGTTGTGGCACTTAGACCATGGACAAACTTTTTCCAGGAAGAATATGTCAACTTGGTTTATTACTGGAAGCAACTATAAGAAAACCTTCTGATATGCCAAGCTCCACTTCAAGCTGCCAAAGTACTAGTGTTAGTTTCCTGCATTAGCTCCTCAATGTGAATTTGTTGGAAGTCAAGCCATCAAGTAGCTATTGGAAGTTTAAGTTATAAGCCTTCCATAGAAAAAGTGAGAGTTTGATGCTCCTCTCCCTTTTCTCTGCATCACTTCAAGCAAGTATAGCTCCTTGAAGTGTTTCAATACCTACACTATGAACCAAATGGACCTAATGGATATCTATAGAAGTTTTCACACCACCATTGCAGCAAACACATTCTTCTCCTCAGCGCAAGGAAATTTCTCTAGGGTAGTCCATATGCTAGGACATAAAGCAAGTCTCAGCAAATTAAAAAAAAAAAATGAAATCATACCATGCATTTTCTCTGACCACAATGGAATGAAACTGGAAATCAATAACAAGAATCTCTAGATCATATGCAAACACATGGATACTGAACACATATTCCTGAACAAATAGTGGGTCACAGAATAAATCACAGAGAAATAATAAAATTTCAGGAAGTGAATGAAGAGAATACATCATATCAAAATTTATGGGATACAGCAAAAGCAGTGTTAAGAGGGGTGTTTATAGCAATTGGTGCCTACATCAAGAAACTAGAAAGGCACCAAATAAATGAGCTATCAATGCATCTCAAAGACCTAGAAAAACAATAACAAACCAAGTACCAAATTAGTAGGAGTAAATAATTTAAAATAAAGAAATAAACAACATTGAAGCCAAAAAAACACAAAAAATCAGTGAAATGAAGAGCTAATTTTTTGAGAAAATAAACAAAATTCGCCCAGTGAACCAAGCAAGTGAGGCAAGCAATCAGAAAAAGATAAAGTGGACTATAGACCAATATCTCTGAGGGACATAGATGCAACAATTTTCTAAAATATTAGCTAATTAAGTTCAACAACACATCAGAAAGATCATTCACCTGGGCCAAGTGGGATTTATTATCCCTGGTATGCAGGGATGGTTCAACATTCACAAATCAATAAATGTGATACATTACATTAACAAACTGAAGAACAAAAACCAAATGGTTATTTCAATAGATGCAAAGAAAAACCTGCAAAAATACAACATGCTTTCATGATGAAAATCTTAAGCAAACTAGGTATAAAAGGAACATTCCTCAACACAATCAAGCAATTTATGACAAACCCACAGCTATCATCTTATTGAACTGGGAAAGTTCAAAGCCTAAAATGTGAAACCAGACAAGGATACCCACTTTCACCATAACTATTCAATATAGTCTTGGAAGTTTTAGTCAGAGCCATTAGGCAAGAAAAAGAAATCAAAGGGATAAAAAATTAGGAGGAGGAAGCTCAACTACCCCTATTTGCAGATGACATGATTCTATATATAGGGGATCCAAAAGACCACTAAGAGACTATTGTAATTCATGGAAGAGTTTGGTAAAGTTGCAGGATATAAAATGAATACAAAAAATCAACAGTATTTGTATACACAGACAATATAACAGCTAATAAAGAACTTCTAAGATCAATCCCATTCACAATAGCTACAATACTGTTTGAGTACTAGGTATAGCATTAAATCACAATGTACAGCACATTAAGAACAGAGATCCTACAAGAGGCGTAAGTGCACAGTGACTCCTGTTGTTGACTTAGGAAACTGACACTCTTGTTTTTGGCATCAGTAATCGCCCTAGGCTCTTGTCATAAGCTGCCAAGGCTATGGAGGCCTTTTGAGTTCGCCGACTCTGATCATATTTAGACAAGGTCATAGTCAAAGTGGAAGTTCTCTCCTCCCTTCAGAGAAAGGTACCTCCTTCTTTGATGACCTGTTCTTTCCACTGGGATCTCACTCACAGAGATCTTTCATTTAGGTCATTTTTTTGCCACAGTGTCTTGGTTTTGCATGCCTGAAATACTCTCATGGGCTTTTCAGCTGGATCTGAATGCCTTAAGGGCTGATTCTGAAGCCAGAGTGCTATTTAGGACATCCATCCTATGAGTCTGCTGTGTATTCTGCTTCCCATGTTGGATTGTTCTCTCCTTTTTCCTTTTATCAGTTAGTATTAGCAGACACTAGTCTTGTTTATGTGATCCCTCTGACATTTTTCTCAGATCTGTAAAAAAATGATGCTGAAATTCATATGAAGGCACAGGAGACCTTGAATAGCTAAAGCAATACTGTACAACAAAAACAAAGCCAGAGGTATCACACTACCAGTATGTTGAGACATACTACAGGGGGCTGGCACTGTGACACAGCAGGTAAAGCAGCTGCCTGCAGTGCCAGCATCCCATATGGGTTCTGGTTCTAGTCCCAGCTGCTCCACTTCCAATCCATCTCTCTACTATGGTCTTGGCAAGCAATACAAGATGGCCCAAGTGCTTGAGCCCCTGCACCCACGTGGGAGACATGGAGGAAGCTCCTGGCCCCTGGTTTCGGATTAGCACAGCTCAGCCATTGTGGCCATATGGGGAATAAACCAGCAGATGGAAGACTTCTCTCTGTCTCTGCTGCTTCTTAACTCTTCCTTTCAAATAAATAAATAAATCTTTTAAAAAAAGACATACTACAGGACAGTTATAATCAAAACAGCCTGGTACTGGCACAAAAACACTTATAGACCAATGGAACAGAATAGAAACTCCAGAAATCAACCCATGCATCTACAACCAACCTATCTTTGGAGCTACAAATCAATCCCTGGAGCAAGGACAGTCTCTTCAACAAATGGTGCTGGGAAAAATGGATTTCCATAAGCAGAAGTATGAAACTAGACCCCTACTTTACACCTCATACAAAATTCCACTGTGATTTGAGATCAGAGACCTAAATCTATGACCTGATTCCATCAAATTATGAGAACATCGGAGAAACCCTGAAAGACATTGGCATGGGCAGAGACTTTTTTGAAAAAGACCCTAGAAGCACAGGAGATCAAAGCCAAAATTGATATAAGGGATTACATCAAGCTGAGAAGTGTCTGCACTGCAAAGAAACACTCAGCAAAGTGACGAGGTAATTGACAGAATGGGAGAAAATGTTTGCAACCACTGATAAACGTTTAACATCTATAATCTATAAGGAACTCTAGAAATTCAACAACAAAGCAAACAATCCAGTTAAGAAATGGGCAAAAGACTTAAACTGGTATTTTTCAAGAGAGGAAATCCAAATGACCAACAGACACTTGAAAAAATGCTCAGGATCATTAGCCATCCAGGAAATGCAAACCAAAACCACATGGGTTTTCACCTCACTCCATTTAGAGTGGCTCTCATACAGAAATCAACAAACAATGAATGCTGGCAAGGACGTGGGGAAAAAGATACCCTAATCCACTACTGTTGGGAATGTAAACTGGTGCAGCCACTGTGGAAGACACTATGGATATATCTCAGAAATCTGAATAAAGACCTACCATATGATCCAGCCATCTGACTCTTGGGAATTTACCCAAACCAAAAAAAAAAAAAAAATCAGCATCTGAAAGAGTGATCTGTACCCCCATGTTCATTGTAGCACAATTTACAATAGCTAAGATATTTAATCAACCGAGATGTCCATCAACTGTTGACTAGATAAAGAAATTATGGTACATTTATACCATGCAGTGCTACTAACCTATAAAAAACATGAAATCCTGTTTTTTGCATTAAGATGGACACAACTGGAAACTATTATACTTAGTGAAATAAGTTGGTCCCAAAAAGACAGATATGTTTTCCTTGATAAGGGTAACTCAGAGTACCTAAAATATAATATATTGCAGTGAAATGGACATTTTGAGATTTGATGACATTTATAGCCCTGTCTCTTCCATTGAGGAATAACATCTTTTTCTTCATAGTATTTGTAGAACTCTTTTATTTAGTGTAGAGTTAACTATATGATCATTAAATAAGCTGAAAATAGATCTTTGTAAAAATTAAGAGTGGGAATGGGAGAGGGAAGAAGAAGAAGAAGGGTCAGAGCATGGGCAAGAGGGAAGATGGGGTGGGAAGTATCACTATTTTCCTGAATCAGTACATATGAAATACATGACACTTATATAACAAATAAAATTTTTAAAAAAGAAAGAAAACCACATCTTCATTCTGTAATCTGGAGAGACTCACAAATGCTTGGTCTCTTCTGTTTCCAGAGTTAAGTTGAGGATGGGGTGTTCTGTAAGATAGCTGGAAACATTGGGGTGTTTGGTATATGGACAGACTCTCTCCAGGAAGGAGTAATAGACCTAGGGTTGCTGCTGGGCAAGTAGAGGTGAAGAGAAGCTCAGGAAATGTTGATCTGCTTCTTAAGTGGTCATCTGGTCAATATTTGTCCTTTTAGCTTCCTGATTCAAGTCAGTTAGAATCCATACCACGTGGGTGTGTAAAACTCCTTCCAGGGACAAAGAAGGGGCTGCATATTTTTAAACGCCCCTCTCTGTCCTACTCCTGGGGATTAAGCCTCTGGCTATGTTTGTGTGCCTGTATTAAAACCATCATTTTTTTTTTTTTTTACTGTGGTTACAGAGACCCTAATATGTCTAATTTCCTGTATTCTCAGAGTTGGTGAAATAGCAGCCAGACTATGGGGAACCTTGGAGGATGCAGTGGTGGATGTGCAGTCCACAGGGAGATGTGGTGTGTTGGGTATTCCTGTCCCAACTTTGTGGCATAACATTTCTGAGGGTACTATGCCCAAGTGTGCCTCAGCTTTTCTCACCTGTTTAATGCAGATGTTTCTCAGTTTCCAAGTGGGTGGGAGTCTCTCAGCTGCTGACTCTTGAAAGCAATTCAGCCACTTATACATGTTTGGTTGGTGCATCGAGGGGTGGAGGAAGAGTCAGGAGCTTCCTTGCCATGTTGTTGATGTTGCCAACTGCAAATGCTGAAGAATGCTCTTGACCAACAATACATTTAGAGTCCCTTAAAAACCATGGCAGAACCTTGAAGAAATAATACATTAAATGAGTAACATGTATCCACCACTAATAATATATACTTTTAGTCATCTAGTTCTTATCCTAAACTACCTACTAAAATTAATTCTGCAAAACAAGTGTTATAGAGAATTAAAGGGTGCTTCACTTGTGGCTATCAGCAAGATAAGGAGGATTAATTTAGAAGCACTGCATTAACCTTTTCTCATTTCATAATCACATTTTTAGGGAGAGGATTAAAATCTAATGTCTTTTAGTGCTTTATGAAGTTATAGAGAAGGAATAATTTATATGGAAAATTAATTCTTGAATTTTAATCATTATATTCGTATCTATCAAAAAATGCAAACTAAAAAGTAGGAAATAAATACATCATTTTATAATTCCATTTTAATTTCTGGGAAAGCATCGTTTGAGTATCTGAGTTCTACTCTCATTAATACATCTTAGTATATTTTTCTTAGTACTGGGTTCCAGCTAACTTGATAAAGTGGTAATAAATATCTTCCCTTACCTTGAAAACCTAATGAATACTTTTATTGCAAAACATGATTATGTGAAATGATTTTTATGCAAAATTTATAAACACCAGGTCCTAATTTGTGAAGCTTTTTGAAAGTACCCGATGATGGTTATTTTTATTAGATTTTTTTCATATACTCTGTTTCCTTACTAGTTTTCATGTCCTTCGGATATCTGAAACTGACCTTACAACTGACAACTTCTAGAAGTCTTCCCAGTTACCTCCCCCATTCACCCAGCCTAACTCCAGTTGCAGGTGTCAGTTACACCTTTTTGAGCTGAAAACCACTCAGGATTGGGGATAATATTATGCCTCGCAATGTTTTTACATCTTCTCATAATACCTACTTCATCGATTAGCACACAGTAGGCACTCAACGAGTGTACTTAGTGATTGGTGTGAGGATTGTATAAATCCTTCACTTTGTAGCAGAAATGTGAATTACTACACAATAGGCTTTAATATCCACTTCCTCTTTGGAGGGAAATGGGAATAGATATTAAAGAAGAAACCCAGGTAAGTGTTCAATCTCCTTCATCATAATTCCTCTTATCAACTGTGTTCAGGTCTAAAATTATTTGATTCTTGCCCAGATCTTATTTAGAGAAGCTATAGAGTTCAATCCTGTTTCATCAAACCACAGTGTCCTCTTCCATCATGATTTTTTTTTCTTATTATACTAAATAAGAGTTGGGCTCTTCAGAATAAGCCTAGCCATCTATATCTACAAGTTAACCCTTAAATCTCAGGTCTTGATGTAACAAATATTTATTTTTCATTCACACTATGTCCATTTGTGTTGGGAGAGGAGTTGACTCTGCTCCACAGATTCACTCAGGTATATAGACAAAAAGAGGTCCTATCACCTCAACACTGCACAAGGAAATGAGGGGGCAGAGGATCTCAAATTATGTTATCAATGATGCAGCCCCGCCATGAACCAGGCTCTTGCACTCGCAGCTAATGGCTAACACTTGCTCATGGCTCCAGAAACTGGGAAATGAGCATATGAGTATTTGGTGATCAGTAACCATCTCCCTCAGAAGAACAAATGTCCCATTAAAATTCTGGATATAGTGTTATTAGTTACATTCGAAGTTATTCCCAAACAAGTGCTAAGCTACATGGACTCCCCTGTCCTCTTGCTAATCACCTCCCTTATCCTTTGAATGCATCATTCTTCTCCATGACTACACATTAGTTGCACCTGGGCAGTTTCTAAACATGACTGATGTTTCAGGTCTGGGGCCCAGGGGATTAAGCTCAGATGTCTGACCTGGGGTGTAAGGAGAGTCTTACAAAAGCTTTGCAGAGGAATGGCCAGTGGAGATGAATCTTGAAGATGAGTAGTTGACCAATGTAGACAAGAGTATCCCAGACAGTAATAATATCAGATGAGCTCCCCCAGAAGAAGGCAAGGACAGAACCAGATCTGTGCAAGGAAAGGAAAAGGAAAGATCATTGTGGGCCCTGCATGGGGCACAGAGTGGAACAGTAAAGACTTCAGGTCTAGACCACAGAGAGGGCACTAACAGAGGATGATAGTTGGGCACATCCATCTATCACCACATGTACACTACATTAATCTCTTATTTGTGTGTCCAGGTATGCAGTGAGTTATACTGGCCAGAGATGTGTCCAGCTTTCAGTAGCAAAACTACCATACTAGGACTTAAACAAATAAAGGTTTATTTTTTTCAAATATACGCACAATTATAATGCACCCCCAATTTGTTCTCTTCTCTCATTTCCCCACTCTCTCATGGTACCTCCTGGGATCACCTCCCAAATAAATTATTTGCACCTGAATTGTTGTTTTAGGGTCTGCTATGAAAAAATGTGAAAGTGTGTCTACCATATACAATAGTAGAGAGGATTGAGTTAATAAGCATGATTTATTGGCATACCTTAACCTGTTCCTAACAAGCTCTAGTGCAGACTTTAGCAAAGCTGGATGTTATCTCCTACTTTTCACCTCACCTCAGCACAAACATCCCCTCCTCAAAGAAGTCCTTTATGCTACCTAAGCTCCACTCTGTAGTTCTCTTTCACACACTATTACTTTTTTGCTTTCATAGAGTTCAAAATAATTGTATTCTTTTTCTTTTCTTTCTCCTGCCACTACAATAAAAACTCATAGCACAGGTATTCTAACTTGTTCAGCATTGTTTACTGATATAACAGTGTCTGACATGTCCCAAGCAGGTGCAGGAGCCCAGGGACTTGGGCCATCTTACACTGCTTTCCTAGGCCATAGCAGAGAGCTGGATCGGAAGAGGAGCAGCCAGGACTAGAACCAACATCCATATGGGATGCCAGCACCGCAGGTGTGCCAGCCCAACTAATGGACTTTTAAAGTTAGCGACAGTGTCTTGATTTTTTCAGGCAGGCCCAATCTAATCAAGTGAGTGCTTAAGAGTCAAAGATATTTTCCAGCTGGTTACAAAAGAGTTAGTCAAGCTGAAAGAAGAAGAAGAAACTACAGAGACTAAAGTCTGAGAAGAACTTGATCTAAAACTACTGGAGGGAGAGCACCTGCAAAGCAGGAACCTCCAGAGGCAAAGACTGGCAGCCCACAAGGGACAGGGAATCAGTTCTATACCCGAAAGTGCACTGGCCAACATTTCATTACCAAAATAAAATCCCTGAGGCAAATAACTTAAAAAAAAAAAACAAGACTTATTAAGCTCACAGTTCTGAAGGTTCATGTTCAAGATTGGGCAACCCCGTAGGTTTGGCCTCTGGTGGGAATGGTGGATGGCAAGGAGAGAACACAAAGGATCATGTGGTGAACCAGGAAGCAGAGAGTCTTGGCCTAAATGTAAGTTTTAGTAATTGTCTCTTCATTGGAACTATCTTTTGAGGACATCCCCATCATGATGTAAAGACCTTCCAATTGGCCTTACCTCCTGAAGTTTCCAACACTTCCATTAGTGCCACCTCGGAGACCAAGGTTTCTAACACAGGCTTTTGGAAGACATTCAACATGCAAACAATAGCAACAGCAACTTAAATTCAATAACCTTTAAAGCAGGCTCATTCTCAAAGCTTCTAGAAAGGATAGCAGCCAGGCTGACACCTTGCGTTTGGCCTTACAAGATTCAAAGCAGAAAACCCAGCCACACTGTGAGTTAACTGAACTGGGAGATAATTGTTATTATTTTAACCTGCTAAGTTTATGGAAATATGTTATGGCAGTAATGGAAAACTATACCATCTGGCCCTAAAACTCTCCCTTGGTGAGATATGTCTAAAAGAAAAAGAGAACTAGTGGCTGGTGATTAGAGTACAATAACAGACATCCAAGGGAACCTGTCCAGTAATGCTTCAGTGATGTGTAAGGTTCTTTAACTCCCGAAGAAAATGTGTTTCTGAAAAACTGGAATGAATAGGATTTCCTACCACCCATGTGTCTTCCCACAGACTTGTCATTTGGAGTAGAAAGGGGTAAGCATCCAAAGGTGATTTATAAGATACGATTCTACCAAGATGCCCAACAACTGGATTGTAATTGCTAACTAGGAGAGACCATTGTAATTAATGCACACTAAATATCAGATGCTAAGAAAGGAAAGGCAGCTAGCACTCCATTTCTCTTAATCAAGCTTGCCTCAAATGTTAAATATGCATGGGAGTATGCATAAATGCAGAGGCATTATGTTTCAAACATTCCAGAGTGGTCATTTTGGGATTTGAGTAAATTTCCAGTTTGGCTGTGTCTTTAAAATGGTGTATGTTCTAAAAATGGTGATTTTTCTCTCAAAAAAAAAAAAAAGCTATTTCAAAGCTAGATTAGTTTCATAGAAAGAGGAAATGTGGTACTTAGCATTTAAATGGCATTATGGGATCTAAATTTACTAGAGGTACCACAATAAAGTATTACAGAGACTGGGCAACTTTGACAACAAAAATTTATTTTCTCACAGTTCTGGATGCTTAACGTCCAAAATCAAGGTGTTAGCAGGTTCAATTTGTCCTGAGGCCAATCTGTCTGACTTATAAATGGTTGCCTTACCATGTCCTGACATCATGGCCTTTCCTGTGTGTGCTTGCATCCCTGATGTCCCTTTTTCTCTTCCTACAAGGACATCATAGTGAATTAGGACCCTACTCTTAAGAACACATTTAACCTTAACTACCACCTTAAAGGTTCTATTGCCACATACAGCCAAGTCAGAGTGTGAGGCTTCAACATAAGCATGTGATGGGGGACACAATTCAGTCTATCACGTATAGAGAACTAATATTGGTGTTTTGAGTGAGGAGAAACAAAACTAAGATGGACACTGGATTCTGCCTTTCCATGACATATTATCTCCTCTGGTCTCCTGGATTGTTCGATGGTTTCCAGGAGAGCCAAAGACAAACGGGCACATCTTATCAAATCTCAACTGTAGGAAGAACAGGAACTGAGGCTGTCAAGACTGTACAGAGGAAATGATGGTGGTGGCAACACGAGGACCTAGACCGGAGAGTTATATTGCAGAACAATTTTCAGCTGACTCTCTAAGCCATGTTCAGCTCTAGTCACATCTCTTAGTTGAGTATTACAGAGTTCTTTCCTTGGTTCTTTTTTGAATTGTGGGATCAATGATTTGGGTGAGATGCAAAAATACACTTAATAGATTTTCCACATGAAAAAATTGGGAGAGATGAATGTTATGCTGAATGAAAGGTTCAAGATCCAAAGAGCTCTTGAGAAGATGGAAAGTTTGGTCAAGCAAACACCACTGCATTTGAACACAGAAATGAATAGTTATCTTTGTAAATTTAAATAAGAAATGGAAATATGTTTAAATGAAAAGTTATGCACTGAAAGAAGGCAATTGTTCTAAAACAATTTTAAGTGAAGCTATTTAAGGTAAAAAAAAAAAAAACTGTTGATATTGGAAATCATGGAAAGAGATTCACACCAAAAGTAGATCTTAAACTGAAACTGTTAAGAAAATAGTGTGAAGCAAGAACCTATTTGAGCTCAAATCAAAATTATTTCATGAAGCTTTGCTTCCCTCATTTCCACCCATAGTATGGTGACTTTTGTCAAAGGGTATTATCAATAATCCTGTGTTTCTTTATAGCAAATGAACACCAAGATTTAAGAAAGGGTCAGATAGCTCATAACTACCACATCTTCCAGAATAAAACCCGAGGTTCTGAGCTCCATCATTCTGGACTGACACACAGACTTGACAAGGATGTGGACATTCAGATCTTGTCCACAGGCTTCACACTGCCCTTCTAACTTCTAAGCCACGATGCCAAGCTCCATTCAAACTGGACAGCTTGTAGTGGCCTGTGCTCTTTCTGAACTCTCCCTTGTGCAGCCTCCACGCATGCCGATTCCCCTCCCGGGAAAGCCCTCCTCCCATCTTCTTTGAAATCCTGCCCTTCTTTTCAGTTCCACTACAAGTGTAGCCTTGAGATACAGATTCAGAACATCTCTGTAGATTTTTCTTCTAGATATCCAAGTATATGTCATTTTTCTTTTTCCTTTATGAATGTCTGTAGCATCTGTTTTTTCTATAGAGGGGCAGGTGTCTTTGTCAGCAAATTTTTTCAACAGTGAGGCCACGTTTTCCTCGTATGGATCACAAGGAAATAACAGCCCTGCTTCTCTACACAGTCAGGCAATCATACTGCCCTCTCACTCTAGAAGCTTTTTCCAGAGCAGTACACCATTCAGGCCTATAAGCACTTGTTTTATATGAAGCTTCTCATCATTCCAAGCAGAGAGAGTCATTATTTCTTTGTAGCACACTTTCACCTGGCACATGTTTCTATTATACTGGTTTTAATATTTCAGTTATCATGTTCCCTCAGTTATAAAAACTTTTAAACCATAAATAATTTAAAAGATATAAAACCAAATGCCTTAATAACAGCTGTAAAATACATAATAATTTCAACAGTGACAAAGTACTTCTAAATAAGCATCCTATGACTGAAGAATACAATTATTGTTAAAATATATATCTTATCTCATACATTGGCAGGTCTCAGACCAGCACCAAGAATTGTGTCTTATTCCTCATCTTACCAATGTTTGCCCAGTGGCTTGTAGATAGGGTTGGCTCAAGAAATATTTGTTGAGTGAATCAATGAATTGAACAAAAGTTTAGATTACCATAAATTTAACTGGCCTGGCTGCTATGAAATTTCACATAATACAGATTGCATTGAATTAAGGCTCTTTAAAAAGTTTTTGGCAAGTGTAAATGATGAAAAAATATGTATGGATTACAAATGTTTTTGCACCCAAATAAACATCCTTTAATTCCATATTCCATGAGCTTTTTAAAGTATTCTCATACTAAGATGTTCAGATGACACAAAAAGCCATAATCTTAGAAACAGGCAATCATAGTTGCAATACAGTGTTCAACGTATTAATTTGCTAAATATTTTCAAGGGAAAATTGGCCATGCAGGATGACCAGGATAGCATTTGGTTCAGAAATATTTAATGGAAGGAACAGTTGAAAGAACTGAGTATATATACCCCAGCAAAAGAAAATCAAGTGGGAAACATGCTCACCATCCTCCCACATTTGAAGTGTAGAAAAATCTGATGCATGGAGCTCCAGAGAAATAAAGACCATTGTGATGGATAGTTCCAGAAGGAGACCTGGTTCTCTCTACAGAATGCTGCCATGAAGCAATGGAATGGGATATTTTGTGATACAGTAAACACCCCATTTTAGGATGATTCAAAGCAGAAACTTCATGACAGAATACTCACCACTGGACAGAATAGTACACTAGATGTCTCTTTAGACTTCCTGCAGTTTTGAACCTCTCTTTGTCAATATTGATATCTTTTCTAGAACAAAACACCATCACAACAGAAACCAGTGAAAAAATAGGTACTTGAGACAAATGACCTGAAAGTTTCCAATTTTAGTTCCATTTTCAATGAAAATATATGTATCCAACCAGTCATTTATTTATCCAACCAACTAACCTTTGCTGAGTACCCTTAAGTGCCAAGCACCATCCAAAGTCCTAGAGATATATCAAAAAAGACACAGGTGCTACGTTCACAAACTTAGTGTCTAGTGCAAACAATAAGTACACAGAGAAATTACAATCCATGTAACTGCTTCACCATGTAGACATATAGTACAAGAGCCAGCTGAGTTAGGTAGAGGGTTCAGAGAAGGCCACTTTCATATGAGCCTAGGGCAAGTCATTTAACCCCTCCATTCGCCCACAATGATTGCTATTAAATGGAACAGAAAATTGCTGCCTTACCATGATTTTGAGGGAGTTAGAGCTTGTACCTGGGGCACTTATTGTTTCTGTAACCTTGGAGAAGGTCCTCTAAACTCTGTCAGCCTCAGTTTCCTCACCACCAGAATGGGACACGTAATAGAACCATGGTCAGAATGCTGTGGAATGACTTATGTGAAGCCCATAGAACCAATCCTCAATAAGTGGCAACTAGTATTAAGATAAATAGAAACCAGCCTGAGTACTTAGAAATAAAAATGCCACATCCTAGATCCTGTTATCTTTTTTTTAACTCTTCTAAAATCCCCAGCTATTTGGTGAGGAGGGATAAAATAGCCAGTTTGTGGTGATATTCATCTCCACCACTCTCGAGAGCATCAACAAAGCTCCATGAACTCTGTGCTTCCTTCCTTAGAGTTAGCTGTCCACTCTAGGATGAAAAACATCCTTCCTCCTTGCTTTCATGTTCAACCCTTTCTTTCTTCTCTTTAAGAAGCAGAGGAGGTTAGAAACAGCACTTCTAGAAACATGAGACCACTTCCGTCTCAGTCCGTACAGCCACCAGACGAAAATTCACGGCACAGGCACCCTGGTGTTCCAGGAGGAGACCAGCCCCATATGAATAAATAATCCACATTTCAAGCAGGATTATGGATATAAATGAAAGACGAAAAGCACATCAGGGTACCAATTCGTCACACATCTCCACACAAAAGCACACCCTTGTTTCTCTCCTCTCCTCATCCCTGGCTTACCCCACTTTCCACTGCACTCTGTGGCCAAATACGAACATTAAAAAAAAAAAAAAAAGATACAGAAAAAAGTAGGTCAGAGAGGGAGGTACGCAGAGACCCATCACACAGGCAATTTCAGCGGTCTGGGAGGGCTACCCAGGGCCACCTTTCCTGTCAGCGCTTCCTGGATCCATCGAACCTTTGGGGTCAGACAGCCTCCACCGGAGCTCGCCTATCACCGCAGCAGGTATGTCCCACAGCCCCCAGCCTCGGTCTCCCTGAAACCTGCCCCTGTGCAGGATTTCCTGTTATCTCCCACTTGACTTGATAGCTAATACAGCTCCTACAGCTGCTGTATCCCATTAGGTCAGAGCGATGAAAACGAACGCCATTTTCTTGATGGGTTATGCAGAATTGCTGTAATTTGAAGCAAGCCTCCCTGGCCTGGCTTCCTATCACTGTCTCCACTGCACACCCTCCTTCCCCCTCCATCACCACCAACACAACTTCACCCCCCTCCTTCCTCGGCTCCCCACTCTCCAACCCCTCCCACCGAGCCCCCTAGCGCCCATCTCTGTCTGTCCCTCTTCTCCCTTTTCAAACTGAATACATTGGGGCCCTGGCGGGCTGCCATTCTAACTGCACATTAGAAATGGTAGAGTTTTCCTCTATCTGATTCTATAAAATGAGTTCACCAGAAGGTGCAGACCCAGCACATTCGTGGTTTTTCCTATAAATTACTTTAACACTGTGTCCAATCATATATATAATTTCAGATTTTCAATTTCAACTCACTGCTGTGTCAGCACAGACTCCACTGATATGTCTAACGTATTTAGCTTAAAATGAAACGGATGGCATTTCATTACCAAGAAGATAATATTTTTGAATATGTTTCCTGCATGGCGGGATCCATCACTATTCTGCCATTTTATGTTCAGCGTGTGTAATAGCTTTTTAATGCTTTGACGTGTTTTATTTATATGTGTAATATTTTTCTAATACCATAGGACAGTTTAACTCATTGGCCACATTAGAAAATCTTAATTGAATGCTTTTAAATATTAGCAAAGAGGGGAAGGCTGGACAAATCGCCAATATTTTTATCTAAGGTTTCATAAAGAGTAACAAAAAAGCCACAAAGATTGTTCAACCCTTGTTCTTTTCCTTTTATTCTCCCCAACCTCTTCCCACCCCCTCCCACTCAGTAGTCACCCCATAAATATACACACTTTGGAGAGGAAATAAAAAGAGAAAGAAAAATCCCCTGTTCCCCTGAGGCACAGAAGCTGTCAGGGTGAAAGCGAGGAACACAAGAAATATTGAGCAAGGCCCGGTGTGAATGACAGGAGCACTCTCATTGGCTGAAGCTTCTGACAGTGCTGAAATCTTTAATACCAGGTTCCTGGCTTTTTGACCAAAGTCATGGAATGTTTGAAAGGAGACTTTTCTCAAAAGCTGTCTTTGCAAAGAAAATGCGAAGGAATGTGATTCACCTTAAAAACTTGCTGGGAGCCAACTTTGCTACAGGCATTTCAAATTAATGGGTAAGTGCTGGAGACAGCACTTCTCTCTTCTGGTTCTTTCTCTTCTATCAAAGCAGCAGCTCACCCCAAATCAGAGATTTGGGCATCATCAGCGTGGGAAAGGTGGTATGCTTTCCACACTTCCGTGGGCTGCTGGACACTGCACACTGCTGAAAGGCCCTGGCTTGAGGTCACTCACAAGGGAGGGGGTGAGGATTAACATTTTCTTTGTTGGGCAAGCTCTGTATTTGCTGTGTTTGAAGGACGTCCCCTATTGCTCTAACTTCTGCTCTCCTAAGCCAGAGCCGACAGACCTAGATTCTAATTCCAGGCCACCTTTTATCACCTGTGAGACCCAGAGCACATTACTAGAGTGCTTTGTGCACAAGAGTATTTACCTGAAACACAGAGATAGCTAATAGTTTCAGAATCGGAGGTTGGTGCAATAAGACAATGCATCTAGCAGGCACCTGGCCAACCCATGGCTTACGTAGTTGACCCACAAAAATAACTTTTGCTATAATTAACAAATTGCTTTGATGCTAAATGTGAGTCCATCTTTTTTCCTCTCTCTCCTTCAAATTCCCCAATCTAAAACCAGACACTCCAATCTGCATGCTGATAAAAGAAGCTCCCTCCTATAAATAAAAGTTGTCATAAAAGCATAAGAAACCATAGTATTCATTTACTCAAACAGAACTCCTTTGCAGGGGTTGGCACTGAGTATAGCAGGTAAAGCTGCCACCTGCAGTGCCAGCACCCCATATTGGCACCGGTTCAAGTCCCGTGTGTTCCACTTCAATCGAGCTCTTTGTTATGGTCTAGGAAAGCAGGTGAAGATGGCCAAAGTCCTTGGGCCCCTGCCCCCATGTTGAGGACCTGGAAGAAGCTCCTGGCTCCTAGCTTTGGATCATCGGCTCAGCTCTGGCCATTGCAGCCATCTGAGAAGTGAACCAGCAGATGGAAGACATCTCTCTGCCTCGACCTCTCTGTAACTCTGCCTTTCAAATAAATAAATAAATCTTAAAAAAAAAAAAAAAAAAAAAAAAACCTCCTTTGGAGCAAAATTCTCCAAGTTTAGCTTGTGAAATATCTTAAAGAATCTTTCCCTGCTTGCTGGTTACCTTCTGTTCTTAATAGTAGGAAATCAGCACAAAACTCCTTAGAACAGAACTTGCCAATTAACAATTCCTTGGACCACACTAACATATTTGAAACTTCAAGCAACTTTGCCTAGTCCTTTAAGAGTTGGAAAAACAATGTTCTAAGAGAAGAGAACTTTAAAGAGCCAGATAATAAATAGTTGAGGATTTCCTGGTTCATTTCTGCTATTGTTACTCAAAAACAGCCTTACAAACCAGAGTAAATTAACATGTCTATGTCCCAATCTAACTTGATTCACAAAATCAGGCAGTGGTCATAGTTTGCAGACTAATCCCTGACCTGGCATAATAATATACCAGAATTTTTACATTTCGCAAATCCCAGAGAGTATAATCATAAAATGAAATGCAGAGAAAAAGCAAATGTCAACAACATAACTATTTAGGTTAGGTAAAGGAATTTTAAACCCCATATTTGGAGATTCAAAGTCCTCTTAAAATAAAAAAAGTATTTTTATTTGTAGAGCAGAGAAATAGAGACAGCGATCTCCCAACTGCTGGTTTATTCCCCAATGTCAGAAAGATCAAATGTTGGGCCAGGCTGAAGCCAGGAGCTGGGAACTCAATCTGGGTGTCCCATGTTGGTGGCAGGGACTCAATATCTTGAGCCACCTTGTGTTGTTGCTTCCCAGGGTGCTCATTAGCAGGAAGCTGGGATATGGCTGTCCCAAGTAGTGTTAACCACTGAGCCAAACACCCACCCAAGATTCTATATTTTCTATCATTCTTAAATATGTTTTGATACACAATTTTATAGAAACTTATCAACAGGGAGTTTCCATTTTTTGCCTCATGCATTTATTAAAGATACTTCAAAATTAACCTCATTTACTGTAGAGGAGCTGGACAATCTTGGTCAAGACAAAAGTAGCATAAATAATTCAACATTCAACACACTTCTCAACTACCACTATATGCATGGTTTAAAAGCAGAAGATAAAAATCAGACACAAGATACATCACCACACAGCTATGTTTTAGTGGTTACACATAGAAAATATATAACTAAACAAGTAAATGATATTATAAATGTACTTACTAGTAAGTACCAGTGATGATCAAAAAGTTGATGTGACAGAAAAGATATAAGCTGGGGGAAAAGGTGATTGCTAAAGAGTGACCTTCTTGAGAGAGTGTGATCTGATATTTACAAGAAAAAAGCGAGCAGGCCCAGCCCTTTGAAAAACTAGAAATGACAATTCAAGGATCACAAGACGAAATAAAAGAGCTTGGAGAGTAGAAAGAAAGAGACCAGCACTGTGCTAAGGTGAAGGACTAAGCAGCCACTTACAACACTGACATCCCTTATCAGAGCACCAGTTTCAGTTCTAGCTGATCTGCTTCCATTCCAACTTCCTGTTAATGTGTTGGGAAGGCAGCAGATGCTGGCCCAAGTGTTTAGACCTCTGCCACCCACAAGTGAGATCCAGGCAGAGTTCCTGGTTCCTGGCTTCAGCCTGGCCCAGTCCTGATTGTTGAGGCCATTCGGGGAGTGAACCAGCATCCATTTCCCTGTCACTCTGTCTTTAAATAAATAAATAATCCTTTAAATAAAGAAAATATAAAGAGAAATAAGGGAGCTAGTATGAATGGAGAATAGAAGATGACAAATACATGGAGAGTCAGAATTTCAGAATTATAAAGACTAGATTTTGTCCTCATCAATAGAAGAGTGTTTGCAGTAATTCCCAGTTATGTTATTTGTTGACAACTTTTGAACACATCATCTGGAAATGACCCCACGAGTCAACTACAGAAGGAAAATGAGAAATTCCTAATTACTCTGTTGCAGGCCTCCGATCCTCATATCTAAATTCCTGATGTCTAAATTCCTACTGCACAGAAGGAGGGGGAAATATTTAGACAGGCATGTCTACATCAGCATTGCCTTATATGGACTTGCTCTTTGGGGAAACAAAGCAGAAGCTATTTAATAATATTCCTCTTCGAATTTATGTGGCACTTTTCATCTAAGAATATCAGAACACTCTGTCGCAATTAAATCATTAATCCTCATGACAACTCCATCAACAAAGTATCTGCTTTATTATCAGTGAGAACACTTGGCATTTCCACACTCATCTTGAGGATGCTAGTCAATCCTGTGCAGTTAATTAATGCACACAGCACATTTAGGAGGCAGGTCAGCATTCTGGTCCCCAGTAACAGACAAAGAAACTGAGGTCCCCAAACAAAGAGGCATTTCCAGCTAATTTACCCAAATGAGAGCAGTACCAGAAAGTGCCTGCTGCCTTCATCTTGATTAAGAGTAACTTTACATGTATTGAGTTTTCAAACACTAAAAACCTGTAATTATATAACTGATTATAGTATCAAATAGGTTGACATCAACCTGAGGGCACAACACTTCCACACACATTTCTTATTTGACTTCCATTATGACCTTATGAAATTGATGCCACCATTTCACAAGAGAGAAATGGGGTATCAAAGAGTATATAAGATTTGCCCATCATTATAATGCATTCCATCATACAGACTTTTTATAGTACAAGTTTCCTCCCATTGATAATGAAACCTGCCATAAACAAAAGGGGGAAAAGCTGCAGTACCTTTTAACACCCAGGCTGTATTTTGCTATATTCAGTAAGTAAACGAAAGCCTTCCAGGTATTTCAGATAGAGGGAATTTAATTCAGGGAATTGAAAGTTTGTAAAAGGAGAACAAGAAGGAGGGTGAATTTGCAAAATGAGAGCGTGCTTAGACCCAGAGGCTGCTAGCGCTTCATTGAATCAAGCCCATACACCTGAACGGCTGCTACCCAGCATGGTCAATTTCAGATCACAGAAGAAGCATCTCCTCAGCTGAGTATGGAACCGCCAAAACAGTGCTGTTCTGCCTGAAGTCGAGAATGAGCACATCCCAGCAATCACCACTGCAAGTGACCCCAAAGACCCTTTTTCCCAACAGTTGATCCCTTACCAGGGCCTCCTCACATAGATGCCAACAGGGAGCCAGCTGGCAAGATGCCAGGAAAGTTAGCTTGCAAGCTCTCAGTCCTCCCAGGGCATGGTCTGAGAGGGTGGTCGTGAGTCTGGAAGGAGTCAGGGAAATAAATGGCATGTTCTGTATGAGAAAGACAAAGGCAGATCAAACAGTGAGCTCCAGAGCTGTCCTTGTCCCCAGTTCAGCGCTCCATACTCCAATGACATACAAAGGAGGGATTATGAAGGCTACTCCCACAATCACCCTGAAAATATTGAAACTAAAACAAGATTCCCTTCCCCCTAAAAAACAGTATACACTAAACTCAAAGACTGGTGCTCTTGGGGCTGGTGCTGTCGCATAGTTAATAAAGTTGCCACCTGCAATGCCAGCATCCTATATGGGGCACTAGTTCACATTCTGGCTGCTCCACTTCCTATCCAGTTCCCTACTAATGTGCCTGAGAAATTCGCAGACGATAGCCCAAGTGTTCGGGCCCCTGCACCCATGTAGAAGACCTAGAAGAAGCTCCTAAGTTCCTGGCTTTTGCCTGGCACAGCACCAGCCATTGAGGCCGTTTGGGGAGTGAATAAGTTGGTGGGAGTTGTATCATCTATTTATCCATCTGTCTATTCATCTATCCAACTATCTCTGTGACTTTCAAATAAATAAAATCTTTAAAAAAAAAAAGGACCTTCAATTAAGGAAGAAAGGAAGAAGAAAGAGAAGGGAAGGGAAGGGAAGGGAAGGGAAGGGAAGGGAAGGGAAGGGAAGGGAAGGGAAGGAAGTTTGGTTGGAGCTCTTTGTACCAAAAGTCCATTAGGGAGAATAAGAAGACCATTCTGGCAAAATGACAGCTGCTGTCTATGCAAAAAGATGCTATGTGAGTCCCTGCAAAGAATACAGATTTCTGCTATACTGGGGCAAGTAGTGAAGGTAGAAAAGGAGAAATAACAAACCAGATGTATGTAATGTTGGCCAAAGAGCTATGAGAAGGAACGTGGAAGGGTGAACATGAACCTCAAAAAACTGTAGAGTTCGAGAGAAATCAGGATGTATTTTCAGAGTGGAACAAAGGAAGCAGAGTGCAGTAAGAACCTGCTACCAGGACAAAGAAGGGAAGGCAGACAGAACATAGCGACTTATCCGAAAGCTTCGAGCACAAGGCTGGCCAACGTCCAACAAGATCTGAAAGACAAAGCCCAAGAGAATGACAACTGAGTGTGGTGTGCTGCCTCAGTTTTCCAAGACTAAAGAGCCATGGGGGATAAGAGACCCCGAAGCCAGCACAACGCTTACTTGTGACCACTGTTAAACCATCACTCTCCACCCTCAATCCCCACCCTGACATGATACATGAGAGAAATGCTTGCCCATGTTGAGTTCTCTTCACTTATTATAGAGTAGGTAGCCACTAGAGCACCCACTTTTCTAAGCATCTTCATGCAGTAGAGGTCTCCCAGAACTCTAAACTGCTGAATTTTCTAAAATCATGAGGGACAGCTGCATGGAGTCGTCTCAGTTCTTACATCTTACAGCTTTAAATATCCCTCTTGACCCAACACCTCCAGTTCTCTCCTCTCTCAACCTTCCATTCATTTCCTACAGTCTGGCCACACACAATGGTTATGTTGTCTGGAAAGCAAACTCTTTCACTGAATTCCAGCCACAAACCTTCCCTTAGTTTCTACAGAAAGTAATTCAGAAATGCTTCATGAGATAAGCAGAAATCCAACTAAAGTTTGTGGGGATACTTTTTTCTTCCATCAGGAGGGATTTACCACTCCTCACTTGGAGGGCTTAATGAATGCAAGCCAACAGGTCATTAAATGACTAACTACAAATACGGTGCAAATTTTCCTCCAAGCTATGATTTCTGACTGCATATCCAGATTTCCCTATATAGGACTTGTGACATTTTCTTCATGCTAGTATCAGCACTGTGGTATGTCCCTTCCCATGAAAATTTTTCATTTTTTTCTTAGCAAAGCATTCATGTTCCTTTATATCCTAACACAGACTTAAACTCTAGCATCTCTACATACATTCCCAATTATATGCACTTCAACCACCATCTCTGACCTAACACGTGCTGGTTTAATCCCCATGTGGCAGCTCTCACCCTTCTCCCAACTCCTCATTCTCCTCCTAGAAAAAAGCCTTTTCATTCTCCAGGATCCAGCTCAGCTGAAGACTGAATTATGTTCTCACCATTCACCAAGAAAATTCTCATCTGCCGAATCCCTAATGTGACTATATTTGTAGATAGGGATTCTCGGAGGTCATTAAGGCTAATTGAGAGTATAAGGCTGGACTTCTAGCCCCCGAGGACTTGTGGCCTTCTAACAAGAGGAAGAGACAGTAATCTCTCACTGTGAACACTAAGGAAAGGCCTCACCAAGACATATGGAGAAAGTAACTGATGTCTATTAAGTCTGCAAGGCAAGGAGAGAATCCTTACCAAAACCTCAATTAGTGGGCATCCTGATTTTAGACTTCTCAGCCTCCAGAACTATGAGAAACTAATCTGTTGTTTAAACCAGCCAGTCTATATTATCTTTATTATTGAAGACCAAACAGACTAATACAGGTTCCTTACAGTCCCCCTGCCTCTATAAATTCTTTCATTGTTTTCCACAAGGAAACATCAGTCATTCCTTACTCTTAACCCCCTCTGCACCTTGCACATACAAATAGAAAAGAGAACTCTCATAGAATTTGTGCCTCTCTCTCCAACAAGCATTTTCCTTTCTCTTGGTATCTCTCGAATTATTATTTGAGCACCCATTTAAGTCCTGTGTAGCCTGTATTACTGAGGAAGCATGGCGCAATCAACCTAACCCCACCTGTAGTCAATGATTCAGAGATGGGCACCCCCCCAAAGTAAGCCAAAAATGCAAAAGGAGAGGTGTATGTCTAGCTTTGGAGAAGGAAGCTTCCCTGCTGTTAAGAGAGCTCTTAAATAGAGAAGAATGCAGCTTCTTGAAAATATGAGAAATGAACATTAGAATGATATAGACATCATGGAAGACAATTGTTAGACAGAAATAGGATATGGAATGACATCTTTAATCCACTAAATCAAACCAAACAATACCCCTCAATCAAGCTAGATGGACAGGTTATACAAGACCTTTAAAAAATTATTATTGGGGCCAGCATTGTGGCATTAATGGGTTAAGTTGCAGCCTGTGATGCCAGCATCCCATATGGTGTCACTTCAAGACGTGGTGTTCCATTTCTGATCCAGCTCCCTGCCAATGCCCTGGGAAAGCAGAAGATGGCCCAAGTGCTTTGGTCTCTGCACCCAGTGGAGTACCTGAATGAAGTCCCTGACTCCTGGCTGGCCCAATCTTGGCCACAGCAGCCATTTGGAGAGTGATTCAGTAGATGGAAGACGAATGTGTCTCTCCCTCTCTCTCAAACTCTGCCTTTCAAATAAATATAAATAAATATTTTTAAAAGTTTATTGTTGAAGTCAGTTGGAATATTTTTGCTGAAATGGAAAACCACTATAAGTCACCACATCTTCGGATGATTCAGATTATATATGTGTCCTTTTCCCTCAGGATACCCTGACCTGCACAGTCTTCTGCAAGTTTCTACCATGCAAGGGAAGACCTAACATCATCTTCATACTGCTAGCCCCTTGCTGTTTTCCATATTTAGTTGTCAAAAAGTGGCCATTTTACATGACTGAATGAGATAGAAGGCCATCCCACTTACCTTAAGTTTGGAAGCAATGCAATGAGCGTTCAGCTTCCTCACCTCCCAGCATGATCCTGGCCTAACCTTCATTCTACTCCTGTGAACAGCATTGCATCCCCAGTTCCAAAAACCATTGACACCACCCTGAACATCACACTTCAAAGTCATGATGCCTCTAAATACCTATACATTCTAAATCTTCAAACCAAGGTCCCTCCCATACATCTCTCTCTCCATTGCAACACTTTATTCTGATCACCCACATGACCATTTTGAACGAATGAAATTGTCTTCAAAGCTGGTCATCTCACTCAAATCTGATCTCCCATCTCTTTTTTCTCCAATCCGCAGTCAGAGTGATGACACTAAACTGCATATCTACCCATGTTGCTCCCATTATTGGAAGTTTTTATTGACTACCCACTCTCAGGCTAAATCCAAATTCTTCACTATTATAAGAAACCCTTGGAGATCTGAACCTTGGCTCATTTTCCACCCTCATTTCTCTTTACCATCTTCCTCACCATACATTTCAACACCTCAAGAACAAGTCTTTCTGATAAGATGTTCCATCAGGAACACCCTTCCTCCAATTTTTGTCTACATAAATGCTTATTCCCATTTAGGACTCAATTCAGTCATTGCTTTTTCCCAGAGTCCTTCTCTTTTACAAAAATTCTCTTCTTTAATTTTTTTAAAAGATAGATTTATTTGAAAGAATGAGAGAGAACAAGAGAGAGCTCTTCAATCTGCTTGTTCATTCTCCTAATGGTCACAACAGCCAGAGCTGGGCCAGGCTGAAGCCAAGAGTAAGAAACTCCATCAGGTCTCCACATGGATGGCAGGAACTCAAGTACTTGAGCCATCATCTGCCACTTCCCGGGCTCATGAGCAGAGAGCTGGATCTAAATGTAGTAACAGATTCAAATGGGCACTTCAGTGTGGGATACAGGCATCCCAAGCAGAAACGTAACTCACTGCACCACTATGCTTACTCCCATGCCCCAGAATCCTTCTAAATCCTCACCATGCCATCAGGCAGTTACTAGTTCCTGTTCTATTACTCCAGAACAACCTAATTTTACATCCCTTGTAGCACTCTTCATACTGTATTTTCGGCAACTACGTATACCTTTCTGCCAGGCTGTCACCCAACTTCCGGTGGCCCATTGCAGGCAGGGACTTTGTCACATTCACAACTGCCTGCCCAGGATGCACTTACTTCACAGCAGGTGCCCAGCAAACTCTTTGGAAAATGAACAGATGCATTAGCAAATGAAGAAAATACTGAACAAAAACATCCCAGCTTCTAGCTTCTCTTTCTCACTTTTAAGATCCATCAAATTATTTAAAACAGATTAATTCTTTCAGGGTTTCACAAAATAAATTCATCAGAAATCATTATACAACAACTCTTCTGCAGCCCAACTTTACACGTCACCCTGTACCTAAATCTTTCCTGTACACCTGAGTATCTGCCCTCACCTACTAGAAGATATATTTTCAGTTACATTGTTTGGCTGGCGATTGCACAGAAAATACAGACCATGGGTATAATTAACAGTAAGGCTCAATACAGCTCCCTTTTTCTCAGGTCCCTGGGAAAGGAGAAGATGATTCTTAGTTAACAAGGGGAACGAGGCATGCTAAGTTCTTATCACTCCTACAGAACATACTGCACACTACTAGAGCGCTAGGTGGTCTTGTTTCCCAATCCAGAGCTCTCCAAAGAGCCTAAGGAGAAGTGGCTGCTTACCAGCAGACCTTCTTAGGGGTCACAGCCAAGACTCAGACTGTCCTGGAGGGATGGTCAAAGCCCCACTGGTACCAGGGTGACAGAGGGTAGCCATTCCTTATGTGCAGAACAGCCTGGTGTCAGGCGTCAGGTGGCCCAGAAACAAGCAAGTACACCCTACGTATTTCCTCTAAAATGTTTATCTAAGAGCCATTGCACTCTTACAACTTAAATTTAGCATATTCCTATAGTTTGCAGAGAAAATACTAAACCTCTAATTAAAATTAACTTTCAAGTGAACAATAAGTATTTTGAGTATTTCAGTGGAAGAATGAATATTTTCAGTATAAACATGACCCCTGCAGTATCTTGGACAACTCTGTAATAAAAATCGTTCACTGTTTATCTGAAATTCAAACATCACAGGGAAACGTTTGTTTTTATTTCCTAAGTCTACCAACTCCATAGGATGTCAAAATCCAAACTGCCGCCTTTAATCAGCCTACCTTTCATTTTTCAAGGTCTATGGGCTTCCACAAACTTAGTAGTTAAAGAAAGGTTTTGCTATAAAGCAACAATCCCCAAAGTGGATTATCCTAGAGACCCTTACCAAAGTACAACTCAAGGAGAGTAGATAGTATGGATTTATTTTCTTTTTGTTGATTTGTGGATTTGTTTGCCTCAACTCAAGAGTTGAATCATGGTGGGCTTTTATTCCTTTTCTTTGGTACTGATGTGTAAGTTTCATACTTAACCTACCAGCCATCTCCAAAGGCCAAATATTAAAGATATCAGAGGTCTATAAGACATTCACTCTTCTCTCTCAAAGCCATCAAAAGGTGGCCCTGTCCTGGGTGAGAGTTCATCCTCTCAATTCTCCTGATCCCTTCCAGATTCAGACAGGTGAGTAACTGCACCAGCAAGGGGGGAAAAAAGAACTGGGTTATGTGAGCACAAAAAGACACTAGGGAAATCCTCCTGGGGCTCCTCATAAGAAATCGAGTCCAACCTTCTGCATTAGTTAGCTTGACTCATTTGCTGTTCATGGCGTGGAGACTGAAATACAGCAGCCTGTGATGGTTAAATAGCTGTGTTTTCTTTGGCTCATTGCTTTGCAATGAAATCTCCCCTGCAGTAACTAATGCCATCCCCAACACCCTAAATTGCAAAAAGTGTGTCCTGGCCTCTCTGCTTGGCGCATTCACAGGCTATTGGGTAAGTGCCTCTATCGGGGGTCTTCAGGTAAGCACCCCACCATTTGCTTTTCATTTTTAGTGCACCATCTAAAAAACCAAAGTCTGAATGCAAAACTCCTCTAAGTCAGAAAGCCAGATTCCTTCAGTCTCTTTTCTAAAGCAGAGACGTCCTCTTCCCCTTTCCCATGTGTCGGCAGCAGCTTTAAAAGCAACCCCCTTGTGTCTGTCAGAGTGACCCAGAGCACCAAGCCGGGATCATTGTCATTGAGTGCTTCTGTGGCGCATGTGGCCTCCCTGCTTTCATTTCCATGCTTCAACATATTCAGTGGGCCACACAGAGACACCTTTTGATCACAAAGTGCTCCACGTGATGGCTCTGGAACACAGGAAGGAGACTGTGTGGGGGTGACTTTTACGTAATTGTTGTTTATTTCTGCGGCAAGTGGCTAGTTGGGAAAACATGAATTTGAGGGACATTTGTGGCTTGGCATTTCAATCCTTGACTTCAGTCCTTGGAACTGCCATTTGCGTGGTGACATTTGAAACTTGACCAGCCCAGCCTGCCTGGTTGCCAGACAACAGCCACTTTGGCAAGAAGGAGCTCCAGAGGGAAGGGAAGAGGCTGTCTTCAAAAAGCAATGGATAAATGTCGGCCTGCCCCGGGTGCAGCCCAGACAAGCAGCTGCATTCAAAAGGTTTCTCCTCTCTTGCTGAGCCAGAGAAGGTGAGCAGCTCCAGCACCAGCCAGAGGAAAATGTACTAGAACATGTGTGAGCAAACTGCTCACTTTTAATGGAGCGGATATGAACAGTAACTCCACCACCATTCTACCCACTCTTTGGTGTGTCTAGGCACGGAGCACCTGAACTTAAAGCCTGCAGGTTGAGCCCAGACCACTTTTACTAGAGGATCGTATGCTGATAGAAGCTGGTTCAGTGGGGACCATTTTTTTTCTTCATTGACCACACCTCCAAGTCACTCACCATTGATGTTAGGAAAGGAGTTAATTGGAACTTTCTTCTTCACCTCATATCTCTGCTGTCTTTCCTATTCACCTATTTCTCTTTCTTGACCGCAAAAATAGATTAAACGATAGGCAAGAGGGCCTTAAAAAGAAGAGTGAGTGGTGAGACAGGACGGAAAAGGCCTACAGAAAGCCCCCAGAGGACCTGTAGTGCAGTTTTGTTTTCTGTGTGGGTTTTTTTTTTTTTTTTTGGAGGAGGTGTGAGGGGGGCATCAGTTAACAGCACAGTTTCCCTAAGAAGGAATCAAAACATTCCTAATAAAGAACAGACCAGGGGCCGGCACTGTGGCGCTGTGGGCTAAAACCCTGACCTGAAACACCAGCATCCCATATGGGCACTGGTTCTAGTCCTGGCTGCTCCTCTTCCGATCCAGCTCTCTGCTTTGGCCTGGGAAAGCAGTAGAAGATGGCCCAAGTATTTGGGCCCCTGCACCCACGTGGGAGACCCAGAAGAAGTTCCTGGCTCCTGGCTTCAGATCAGTGCAGCTCCGGCCATTGCGGTCAATTGGGGAGTGAACCATCGGATGGAAGACCCCCTCCCCTCTCTCTGCCTCTCCTCTCTCTGTGTAACTCTGATTTTCAAATAAATAAATAAATCTTAAAAAAATAACAGACCAGTGCCCTTTTCTTTCATAATATCATTAGAACAACAGGAAGAAGAAGCACCAAAGCAAGGCTTACACTCTTCTAAGTACTTCACAGGTTAACCTGTTTAATCGTCACATACCTTATGAGGTATATAATAGCATCTCTTTTAGTAAATCAGGAGACGAGCCCAGAAAGGGTAAGCAAATCACCCAACATCACACAGCAATCATGTTGCAAAACAAAACAAAACCCTGGGGAACCACTGGAACCCTGCAGCCTAGCCTTGTTATTTTTTGGCTGCCTCCCATGAACAACAGTATTCATGTGTGCCCACTCTGTCCTACTCTTTGATGACAGTTCATTTTTTCATTTCCTCTTAGGGCAGAACTGTAGAGAAACACAGTTACCATTTCATAGATTTCACTGAATGCTCCCACCATCCAGAAACAGGGACCTTAACGACGCAAGACAAGAACTGTCCAACTTCAACCCAAAGATCAAGATCATTCCCCAGTGTACCTTTTTCAGTTGGTAACAGTTCAACCACAGAAGCAGTTTAAGAAATAAGGAGAAAGACTGAATCCGACTGGCTGGTAGAAGCATGCTGAGCTGAGTGAGGGGTTTGACTCACACAACGGTGGGGCTGGTTGTCATCCTTGAGAGTACTGCTAGAGGCCGACAGGATCCATCAGAACTCAGAAATGCCAGAATTTCCTGAAGCAGCAAAGGTTGGAACCCTGCAAGGATGGTGTGAAGCTCTTGAAAGCTCTTACTGACTCTTTGACCCTTGAGTACCCTGCAGTAGCTGGTAGGAGTGGCAAGCACTTGTGGTCAAACTAAATGCAAATGCTTGGTCCAGGGGTTGGAGGAGCAGAAGGAGGACATAAGGGGAGGTAAACACAATCCAGCCACTACCTCCTCCGACAAGCTGAGCTGGCATAACAAGACATCACTGTAAGCAGCAAGGTAACTTCTGTGTCACTTCCACCCTCCAGATCTCCTTCAAGGACATTACTTACAGCCTCCCTGCCAGGATGCTCATGGCAAAGGAAGTTCTGGACAACATGGCTCAACCCAACCAAACTGACCCATTACAAAGCCTCCATACCACCTCACTGAAACTGCTCCATGCCACGGTTTTTGTGTAACAAACTCATTATCCAACCAACTTTACAACTATGTATGAGAGACAGAGTCCAGAGCCTGAGACCTCACGTCCCAGATTCTTCTTCAAATCCTAGTCCCATGAGTTATTTCCCTGTGACTTCTGTAGACTTTAATTTCTTTATTTGTAAAATAGGGACAACAATATGCTATCTTCACTGATACAGTGAAGAGTTCAGAGAGAAAACTCTTAGAAAGTACTAGATTCTGAGTCTAGTGCCTGAAAAATGTTCAGGAATATAATATATGTAATATGAAGCAATATGCTATATATAATTATGTAGTAATAAAGTTAAGAATAGCTTTTATTAATCCTTTATAATGTTATCATAAATTACACAACGACCACATTAATTGAAGATGCATTTTCTCAGCCAAATAGAGTTCTTATTATGCATCATGAAAACCATCAGCCTATGAGGTCTCCCAATTCATTATATCCATATATCCAGAGTTTCCATGTAAGATATACTCATATTAATATAAAAACTAAACCTTACTGAATGATAATGAGGAAATCCCCTGAGTACCTGAGTGGTTTTTGTTGAGGACCCTTGATCTAAATACGGTTATTTTAAGCCAGGAGAAATCATTAACAGTAAGACAATGGTAAAGAAATGCAGATACCTCAGATCCACCCTACAAATTAAGTTCATGACTTGTAAGATTTCTTTGATCTCTGGGATTTATGGGATCCCTGTAACTAAGAATTGATGTGAACCATCAACAAAGTTTAATCCAGCCTGCGTCAGTCTCCTCTAGATCATTCTTACAAGGCTGGGACTAAGAAAACTGGATAATGAGAAACTTACCACCGAGAGGTAAACTAGTCCATAGGAAGACAACTCCAATTCTTAAAGTATGATGTGAATAGTTAGATTTTACCTCCTTGCAACTCAGAGTTGTTGATCACTGTATTACTCCATTTGGCCATACAGAAAAAGTATATAGCACTTGGAGATTAAGTCTTTGAGAATCGGGTTAATTCTTTGGAACTCTTCAGCCCAAAAGTATAAATGCTCCCAAATATGTGAATTCTGCACTTAACCTCAGTGGCTTCTCAGCCCTCCTTCAATACCTCGTGATCCAGGTGACCACTCTTCCTTTATCCAAAGGCAGCTGTCAAGTTCCCCCTGAGCTTCCCTTTGTGCACAGTTCCATCAACTGCTTTTGACATGATTTCAAGATCTCTCACTATCACGCTCCTGCCTATATGAATCAAGAAATCTCCCCAGTGCTCATGTTAATGTGCTGCACTCTGAAATGAACACAATGCTATCAAATAGCAACCTGGAAGTCCAGAAGACAACAAAATCATCACAATCTGTTCTGATTCAGCCTAGTCCAATGCTGCATGCACTTTTTTGGAAACCACACTGGTCATTTTTGTTAAATGGAGTCTTTTTCTTTTTTTTTAGTTTTACAGAATAAAAGGTCCTTTAAGTGGAAACACTAAGTCTATTAGAGAAGATCCCCTGGAGTGGACACTCGGCCAAGCTCTTAAGATGCCAGTTAAGACACCTATGTCCAACGTTACAGTGCCTGAGTTCAAGACCTGGCTGTGCATTAAGGCAGTAGTGGTAGCTCAAGTAACTGAGTTCCTGTCACCCACATGGGAGATCTGGATTGAGTTTCTAGCTTTCAGCTTTGGCCAGTTGTGTGCATTTGGAGAGTGAACCAGAAGCCCCTCCCCTCCACAAAAATTTTTAATAGAGTATTAAAAATGTAATACAAATAAGTGAAATTGACACTGAGATTTTATTATTGTGTATAGGTCTTGTCTATACTCCTGAGGAATAGTGGTCTTTCTACTTAACTACTTGTTACCCTTTATTTAGTGGAGGGTTAAGCTTGTGATTAAAAATAAATTCCAAGTATGTCATTGTAAAAATTAAAAGAAAAATAAAGGAGGAGTGAGGGTGGGAAGTGCCATTATGCTTTTGAAACTGTATATATGAAACTTGTTCCATTTATATAGGTTCTTAAATTTTTTAAAAAAAATTAAAAATAAAAATAAAGGACTCCCCAGAAGTCATAACCTCACCAACAAATTCCAGGGTTTTATCATTCTTTAACAAAGACAGGGAAGAAGATGATGGCCAATACATACACATTGGGTAAGATGTTACATGTTTTGTAAAGCTTTGGCCATGGATAATGAGACTGGTATAAAATGGAAAGATTTGTGATATATACTAAAATGCAAAACTAAGAGGAGAAAAGCTTTTCCTAAATTACCTTTGAAGAGCATTTTCAGGTTAATAAGGAGCTTTCATAAACATTAATTCAAACTATCTTGCTTGGAAGACTTGTACTTCCAAAGCTTTATTACACTGTCCTAATTAATGTTCAGCAAAGAAGCGAAGCACTGGCTTATCAGTCTCTCAGAAATGACGGGTTCCCAGTCATAACCAAGCTCATCACTTAGCATTTATGCATGTGTAGGAAGCATATGAATTTGTAGACTTCAGTTCAGCTGGTGTTCTTCAGATGAACTCCACTAATTTAAAGGACTTGAGACCAGATGTCTCGTAAAGTGGCGATTTATCTAGATTAGTCATCGCACATTGATAGCCACAATCCTTTTTGCAAAACACACAGCACATTCGGATCCTAAAAAGGCTCTGCATTATGAATTCCTTTCACTTGGTTGAGTGTTTCATTTGCCTGCTAATACAAAATTCATTGAGGCAGCAGGCAGCAATCGGAGCTATTGGGAGTTCTAGTCCGATGCACCACAATCCCATTGCAGTAAGACTAATGGCAAAGAGGGCACCCCAGAATAACCCACTTACCTGTTTGGCATAACAGTAGGCGTTTTGCATGTGTGAAGCACGTGTACAGGGTTTACAATGGTTTAGGATCAATTTGCAAATCTGACCACCAGAGACAAGGACTATTTCCACTGCGGTTGTGTAACTACTTAGCAAAAATGCTTCAGAGTGCTCAGCGGGGAAAGGAAATGTGATAATTGTGAGAAGATTGGACATTATATTAGAGTGAGCTCTTTGGCACCAAAGAATAATGTCTGTGAAATGCTAGTTTCAGGTCACATAACACTGAATTTCTATCATACTGCTTTGTAGACACAAACTCAGAGGGCAAAAAGCAACATTGCTTAAATCTGAACAACCAAGGGGGCAGCCACCCAAGGAACAGGGACAGGTACATAGGCAGGAGCAGGCTCCAGATCAGCCTAGGAAATGCAAAAGTTTAACATCTGGCTGCCAGACCTGAAGCATAGCATTTCAGCTCGTCAAGGCATGAAAGGCCAAATTTTTTATAAAAAGGCTTGTGTCAAATTCCCAAGTGATTAGTTTGTGTGAGAACACAAAAGTATTTTTCAGAAAAAAAAAAAAATGGTGTCATTTGAGAAAAGTGAAAAGAAATGAGAGGGTTTCTGGGTGAATATGATGTCTTGGAGCAGCAAGGACTTTAATAGGATTTCTCTCCCTGAAGCTTCCATCCATAGCCTCCCTGTTCTAGCACAGATGAAAAAATACACTAACCGGGTTATCTCCAGGTTCCCTTCAACTAACAACTATAAGTCACACAATTAGTAACCAGTAGAAGTTCTAAATAGTCCTCATTGACTATAAAACTTGGGTTCTTTACTCTTCACCATCCTAACCCTCATCTTAATTGTTTTTTTTTTTAACTTTTTATTTTATTTTATTTTTGACAGGCAGAGTGGACAGTGAGAGAGAGACAGAGAGAAAGGTCTTCCTTTTGCCGTTGGTTCACCCTCCAATTGCCGCCGCGGTAGGCACGCTGCGGCCGGCGCACCACGCTGATCTGATGGCAGGAGCCAGGTGCTTCTCCTGGTCTCCCATGGGGTGCAGGGCCCTAGCACTTGGGCCATCCTCCACTGCGCTCCCTGGCCACAGCAGAGAGCTGGCCTGGAAGAGGGGCAACCGGGACAGGATCAGTGCCCCGACCGGGACTAGAACCCGGTGTGCCGGCGCCACAAGGCGGAGGATTAGCCTAGTGAGCCGCGGCGCCGGCCCTTAATTGTTTTTTAAGCACTGCTATTAATGAACATTTTTCCAGTGAAGCATTAGACTCAGATATGTTACAGCAACTAATAGTATCTCAAATTCTACTGACTTGACACAGTGCTTCTAGGAAGCTCTTCTCTAAGTAGTGACTGCACTCCAAGCAGTGAATGCACTTTCCATTGTAAAACTGCACCATCTAGAATCCTTGGTGCCCAACATCTTTGTGCCACAAAATCCAAGAGTTGACATGAGGGCAGAGAAAGGCAGAGTGTGTAGCCTTCAGCTTTCTTGATGGAAGGCAGTTCTGCTTCTCAGTAAAGCTCCTGGATACAAAGGAGGCGTGGAAGCTACACCAATCATATTAAGAAATACCCAGTGTTCAGCCCAGTAACACCAGAAGCCATATAGGATATAAAATAAGCAAGGCATGATTACAGCTTTGAAAGAAAATGACATAAAGGTCTGAGAGACTGATCTACGGAATCAGCTGCAATTCCCAAGATAATATGGGGGAGGAAACATGACAAGTGCTGTTTATGGAACTAGCCAGTCTCAAAATTCCAATTGATATGTCTTAAATTCCCTCTAAATGTTGAGGTCAATTGAATCTCTTCATCTGTTCAAAAATGGCAGCAATATATAAAGAGATAAAAACTCATTCTTATAAAATGTGAAGACTTTTTCTCTTGAACAACGTTTTTTCATTCTCTTAACAAAATCACTGAAATTTAATTATCTCATCTGGAAAATTGTTAAAACTTTCTTTGGAGGCAGGCGCCACGGCTCACTAGGCTAATCCTCTGCCTTGCGGCGCTGGCACACCAGGTTCTAGTCCCAGTCGGGGCACCGATCCTGTCCCCGTTGCCCCTCTTCCAGGCCAGCTTTCTGCTGTGGCCAGGGAGTGCAGTGGAGGATGGCCCAGGTCCTTGGGCCCTGCACCCCATGGGAGACCAGGAGAAGCACCTGGCTCCTGCCATCAGATCAGCGTGGTGCGCCGGCCACAGCGCGCCTACCGCGGCGGCCATTGGAGGGTGAACCAACGGCAAAAGGAAGACCTTTCTCTCTGTCTCTCTCTCACTGTCCACTCTGCCTGTCAAAAATAAAATAAAAATAAAAAAAAATTAAAAAAAAAACTTTCTTTGGGTGATGTCTACTACACAGTAGGCACTTAAATAGGTAATACCCTGCTTTTCCTAACCCTGATTCATTTTTTTTTTTTTTAACTGCATCCAATAAAACAACACCCTGGTTGTACCTGCCACAGGTTTGTCTTCTGGACTCACCTTTCTAATTTCAGTCTTATTAACAAAACTTGCCCTGATACAGGTCACATTTGTTTCTCTAGGGTCTAAGTGGCTAGCCAAGTAATTTGATGAAATATTTTGCTATTATTTTAATGGGTGATAACTCACAGGTATATTCTTTCTCCCGAGTAAAATAGAACAGCAGTCCTCACTGTCTCAAGTCAATGTTGTGCATAAATAGTTGTATTTTTAGATAGAGCATTAGCCCCCGAGAGTGATTACATCCAGTCTCAGCATGACTGACATCTGGGACCAGATAATTCTTGGTTTCCGGGAGCTGCTCTGTGCACTGTAGAACTCATCCCTCGCCTCTCCCCACCAAAATCCAGTAGTGGGTTCCCCTCCCTGCCAAGGTGCAACCACTACAGCATTTCTCATCATTGCCAAATGTCCTCCGGAAGTTTGGGGGGACAAAATTGCCCAAAGCCCACAGCTGAGAATCACAGATTTATAATAGGAAATCTTACATATTTTTATGAGAAATACTGTTGGCTTCCTTCCAAAAATATATGTACATAATTCCAAAATTACACATTTTGCCAATGTAAACTTAATCCTTAGTTCATGGAGCTCTATATCTTTCAGAGATGATGGTAACCCTATTCCAAAGTCAGAGGGAAATCCTCAAAGTCTAATCTATTCACGATAATCCCTGTGCCTTCAGCAAATATGATTCAGAAACAGTCAACTGGCTCAACTCTGGCCAGTAAGAAATAAGAAGGAGCCTGCTACAGGGCATCTGTGACAGGACTTACGACTGTTAGACATTCAGAGGAAGATGTGTCTCCTTTATTAAAACTTTGTATTTACTAAGTGTTGTCCAGGTAATTTGATGAAATATTTTGCTAATTTTTTTTTAATGGATGACAACTCATAGGTATTTTTCATGTAGTTGAAAGGCAAGGAGAGAAAAATGCTCCATCCACTCATTCACTCTCCAAATGTCTTCAATATCCAGAGAAGGTCCAGGATTAGGTCAGGAACACAGAATTCAATCTGGGTCTCCCTTGTGGGTGTCAGGACCCAGATACTTGAGCCATAACCTGCTGCCTCCTAGAACATACATTAGCAGCAAGCTGGAATCAGAAGCAGGGCCATGACGCAAATTCAAGCTCTAACACAGGATGAAGCAATCCCAGGTGACATCTTAACCATAGCACCAAACACTCAGCCTGGAAGATTTCTTCTTTTTCCATTGGATATCATTGTGCTTATGTGTGATGACTAAAATCAAGCAGTGATTTTTAGCATTAAAACCATGAAACTAGCAATAGAACAAAGCAAGCAGGCTCACAGTATAAAATCTAGGGCGTTGATGTAGTGAAGACATGAATTTAATCTTGAAGCTAGCCCACCTCCAGACTTCTTACATAGGATTTTTTTTTCTAAATCTCCTCCTGCTTCCACCCTTTTCAGTATCCTGGGGACTCTGATCACTGAAAACAAGCCCAGTGTGTTTAAAGTTGTAGATTTTTTTTTTTTTTTTTTTTACAGGCAGAGTGGATAGTGAGAGAGAGAGATAGAGAGAACGGTCTTCCTTTTTGCCACTGGTTCGCCCTCCAATGGCCGCTGCGGCCGGCGCATCTCGCTGATCCGAAGCCGGGAGCCAGGTGCTTCTCCTGGTCTCCCATGCGGGTGCAGGGCCCAAGCACTTGGGCCATCCTTCACTGCCTTCCAGGGCCATAGCAGAGAGCTGGCCTGGAAGAGGGGCAACCGGGACAGAATCCGGCGCCCCAACCGGGACTAGAACCCAGTGTGCAGGCACCGCAAGGCGGAGGATTAGCCTGTTAAGCCACGGCTTACATAGGATATTAATAACTTGCCCTTTTGTTTAAGCCAGTCAGGTTTCATATGCATCAGACCATAGCAACCTAAAGCCCTTTACATAGCCCCTCAATAAAGTGGCCATCAACCCCAGCTAGAGCGCTTCTTTAACCAAGACTGCTTCTATTTAGTTAAGATGAACAGATAATACTGAAAGCTGGGAAACTGTGGTACTTCTTCCTTAATGACCCATAAAAAAATATTTTTCAATGACTGTTTCTTTCTTCTCCCATTTCACTAAACATTCATTGCTGTTCCCAAAAGGAAAAATATACAACAACTATACAAGGAATAACAAATATGTCTTCTGTATTGTAGTATTCCAGGAGAAAGAACTGTAACTATTAAATCAGAAAACTAAAAGTATTCCCATGTAAAAGGGTGTGTCTAATAATTTTAAGATATTTACTGAATACTTATTTTATGAAGGGCACTCTGTATATTGGGGAAGATATTTTTGATCAAAATTTACCCTGTCCTCAATTTGCTTACGGTGCACTAAAATGAGTATGAGAAGTTATGTGCATAAGTTATGATACTCAAGTTTTGATCACTAGAGAACAGGATCTATGTTGAATTACTGAATAAACATAGCCAGGGTTCAGATGAAGAGTTCAGTTGCTTGTGGTCTATAGCCATCAAGGCAAGTTTCACCATGAAGGAATACATTTCAAATGAACCTGAAAGGTAGGAAATATTTATTTAGACTGGGCAGTGACATAGTCTAAAAGGCAGGAAGCAACAGACAGGGATATATGAGGGGCTCCAAGCTCCTCAGTTTCACTGGAATACTCAGCAAATAGGGGATAGTAATGGCCACAAAAAAAAAAAAAAATACACACTAGCCATATCCTGAACAGTCTTAAACATCATGGTAAGGAAAGCAAACAAAAACTGGTAAGGACAAAGACACTAAAAGTTCTAAGTTAAGGAATATATTCATTTCCTTATGTGCAAAAGAAAAATGAGACCAAGAAAGATAATCCAAATACTTTGATTTATATGCATGAAATAATGTTAATCTGTCTTTAATTATCTTCTCCTTATAATAGCCTAAAATGAGAAATTCATGAACTATGCTCTTTCACCTTTTCAGCATCACAGAGTTGAAATGTCTCCAAGGCACCAACAAGAATAGGGTGCACTGAGTTACACCATACCCTGCAATACCAGTATCCCATATGAGCACCAATTTTAGTCCCAGCTGCTGCACTTTCAATCCAGATCCCTACTAATGTTTCTGGGAAAGTGCTTAGGCCCCTGCCACCCATGTGTGGTATCAGAATGGAGCCCCAGGCTCCAGGCTCCTGGCTTGGCCCAGCCCTGGCCATCATAGCCATTTGAGGAGTGAACCAGCAAATTGAAGATCAATCATTTGCACACTCTAGCCCTTGCTCTTTCTCAGTTTGATTCTGCCTTTCAAATAAATACATTTTTAAAAATAGATTATAGGTAGTCTTGGTAACACGTATACGATTTTTACTTCCTTCCTCTCCCACTGAAAAATCATTTTCTTGAAGACTTGCACCAGTTTGCAGCCCTCAAGTAAACATAGGCAGTGTTAGCTTTTTAAATAAAGATGATTCGGTTTCTAGTCATACTCCCAAGTTGATTCAGTAATTCAACATAGATTCTGTTCTCAAATTATAGCATAAATCATTTACTATATAGTTGGTGGTTTAATGATTTCACAGAAAATGTAAAATCAATTTCGATGCAAATGTAACTTCAATAGAAATCACCACTTGCCCCACTTATCAACTGTGTGACTTTGGAGATATTATCTAACCTTTCCAAGTCTATTTCCTCATGAAAAAAAAAATCAAATATTACATCTACTTTTGAATGCTGGTGACAGTGTTGAACAAGACCCTATACCTAAGTCACCAAAACAAATCTTGTGACGTGGAAAATGCTCAGCCAAAGCTGGGTGAGGGAAAGGAGGGAATCAGTGCATCAAAGTCACAGAAGCAGGCATTCAAAGTAAAATAAAGGAAGGGAGGCACTTTTGAAAGGATATATGAATATCATATAGAAACTAAGAGAAGAAATTTCATCCGGCCTTAAAGAGGGGCTACAAGTCGGAGATGGGGAGTGGGAAGCTTCTATTACAGACCCTGCTCTCTCACCCACATGTCTCTGCGTCTACCTGGTCCTTATTTCTCTGCAGACTAGCAACTCCTGATTCATGGATCTCATGGCAGAAGTTCTTGACCCAAACCCACATTTCTATCACTTTATATCCAAATATCAAACAAGGCTTTGGTCTATGAGGAAGTAGAGTCTGGTTGGTATAGCCTGGATCTGGTATCCATCAATCATCCAACCCACTGGGTCTGACTTCCTGGCCCAGTGACGAATAATTTCTGAAAAAGAGGTTATCTATGAAGAGGAAAGAAATTGTCACATCTAGCATATTAACAAAAGGAAAATCCATACAGCCCTCCCTTATGGACCATCATATCCCTAGAAGAATCTATTTCAGAGTTCAGAGGAGATGGAGTTTCCAACAATGCCTCTGCCAAGTTCTGTTTCAGTTGCAGTGCCTCAAGAACAACCCCAGCTCCTCTCCACGCTGTAATGTATTCAAGCCGCTCTCTTCCATTACAGCTGTGTGTGTATTTCAGTTTGGCATTTCCCTCGGTACTGAAGCGGAGGTGATCGTATTTCAGGAGGTGCTAGTTCCTGCATGTGGAGTTATCTCTGTGTTATAATTGCTTTCCACCATGCAGCTGCTGCACACGAGCTAATCTACATGCTGTATTGCTTCATTTACAGCAAGCTGGCCTCACACTGAGTTGAGAAAGAGGCAGGCTCCGCTGGCCAATCTTGCTTCCTGAGGCATGTCATTTCTTTGGACGATTTGCAACGTGATAATGACCATGTCATGACTGTGCAGTGATAGTTTCAAATGCCCCAACACACTTGATGGATCTTAGCATAAACCAGCCATTTATCAACATCTAGGGCCTTTACAATTTCCATATTTGAGCTGTTATGCCATAATGCTGATTAATTGTTCAAGGCCCAATGTAACCTCTACATCCTGTACTACCGCGAGGTTACAGCTACCCTTGTGCCTTCATTAGATTTGCCTGGGAGGAAAACAGGGCTAAAAATTCTTCAATAATAAGAAGTGACCTCTCGATTTCCCAGAGAGCTTTCAGGTTTCTTAAAGAAAACATATAAGCACTTCTACATATCACCTACAGTCCCCTTGGAAAGCAGAAAGTCCCTTTGAAGATATTAACAGGGTTCAGCTTGTAAACTTTCAAAGAAGGGAGAGAAAAAGAGCAAAAGTTCTCATTATATTCAGAATGTGCCTTGTTCTCAATTTAATGAATCTGAACTGAGTTTTTTTTTTCATAATTCTCACTTATTACTAGTACCCTTCATTATCATTAATGGAATGTATTCATTGAGTCAACAAATATTTATTAAGCACCTACTGTGATCTAGGCACTATTTGAGGAGCACTGGGGACACAGCAGTAGCAATGCTACTGGAATACTTCATAGCTATCTCAATCTTCTCAAAACACTTAAATTTCCTCCTCCCCACATCTGAATGGCTATCAGTCTGTGGAGACCACTTAAGCCATCTCTCTCTGCCCCTGAATTCTGCCCCAAAATCCATTCCTTTCAATAACAATGTGTTTATCTTCAGGTCTTCTGAGCATCAAGGATTTGCATAAAAAAACCTAACAGCAATAAGTGGAAATTATGAGAAGACAGAATTTGTTTTTGCATTAGGAAAAGTCTTTAAAATTAGAGAAATTGAAGGAATCGAAGGGATATTTCTTGGAAGTGGTGAGGGCCTCCTCACTAACAGACTCCTACCAGGGTCACAACGAGAAATTTTCAGGGATGCTGAGAATGAATTCTAATATTCAATACAAGGAGATCAATCACACAATGATTGATCTTCTCATTCTACCATTAGGGTTCTTCCAAAGCAATACCTGTTATTTTTCATTCTGCCAGTCAAAGAAAAAGGAGAAAGTACTTAGAGCTGTTTCAAGTACTTCTGGCCTAAACAACTAAGGTGTGCATATTCTTCCATGAAGACCTTTGCATCCTCCCCTTTCTTTGCTGGTTCTGGTGTTCTGTCTTCTCTCCTTACTGCTTTCTGTTCTCGCAGGCATCATCATCAGTGAGCCCCACATGCCACACCTCATTCACTGGGTGTCGTCTTCTTTTTGTGCAGGTCACTGACTTAGCAATTTTCTAGCAGTTCATAATACATTGCTTGCTCATAGTTTCATCAAAATTCACAGCTGAAGGTCATATTTCCTTACTTTATAGGAGAATCTTCCAAATCAAAGAAATTGCTTCTTTTTATTTCCCTTATGATTGTGATTAAGATTTGGATATTGATGGCAATGCCCACTCTGCTTTTTTGTTATTTGGGCCTTGGTGTGGCGGTGAGGGGTGGGAGGGTGAGAGTTTAATATTTTCTAGAGCAGTTTTAGGTTCAAAGCAAAAGTGAGTAGGAATTAGAAAGTTTCCATACACTTCCTACCCTGGACACACAGCCTTCCTCACCATTGATATCCTTCACCAGATTGGTCCTTGTGGCTCCGCTGAACAGACTCCCTAAGACTCTACCACCTGTAGTCTAGGGCTTCCATCAGCATCCTTCTTGGTGTTACACCTTCTATGGGTCCCTTTGTTCTCCCAGGTTGAACAACCTATCCTTGAAGCATCACAGGGAGGGAGAGTGAAGCTCTCTGAAATAAACGAAGTCCCATGGATGTTTAATGCATCAAAGATGAGCAAAGAAATGCCCCAGCAGCAGCACTTTGAGCCCAAATTCTTCTTTCCGAGCAATAAAATGGCATTGCGTAATCCCTGAGTCAGCCCCCCCTCCCTCCCCCCACACACACAAGAGACCACCACCATTAAGGGCACACAGCTCTCAGGCCCTCTGTGCGCCCTCCTGCTAAGAACTTCAGCATTTCAATTCTTGGTCTACAGGTCTCTAAGATTCAAACATCTTTTCAGGTACCAGCCACCAAGGAAACTTCAAAAAGTAGACTTTTCAATACTCTGCACCCAGGGCAGCACTCGCCAGAGTGATTGATGAATGGTCCAAGAACCTCTGACTGACAGCCCTCCCACAGAGTAGTAATGCTGCATTATTCCCACAACATCCTGCCTCCCCAGCCACTTGACAGTTCAACAATACCTAGTGGAACATGGTTTACAGTACAACTTGGAGCTCACAGAACAGGAGCCAGGGCCTGGTAAGAAAAGAAAGTTAAAGGTATCAATCCCAAAACGAATATTACAAAGGGAATGGAATGCAATAAGGGGAACAATGGAAAGGAGCTGCACCCCCAGAAGAAACACAAAGGTGATGAAGCACAAAGAGGCCAGGAACTCTTCAACACTTGGCTGAGCTGCCATGCCTTTCCGCCAAGTACCAAGGCAAAGCTTCATGCACCTCCCGGGGTTCCTTTCCGCTTGCACATCTGGGCTTCCCACAGCCTGCAGCACTTGGATACTCTTAATACTAATGCTGGGTGCAGCCTTGTGTGCATCAGATATGGGGCTCCTCTCCAAAGCAGAGCCCGCTGCCAAGCGGTCCCGAGCACCTCGCCCCTTGCAGCCCGCTGATAATCTGCAGCTTGTCTGTAATTGTTGCGCGAACATGCACTTTCTCGCTGATGACTTTGGCACCCTCGCAGGATCTACCCAAAAAGGCACTGAACAATGGGAAGTGATTGTTTTGAAATGTGCCCAACAGGAAGCCCTCCTCCGACATGCTCTCAGGCCCCAGGCTCCGCGGATTGAACGGATTAATGGAGTTCAGCTGTAGTTTACAGTTTATCATCAGCCAAGGGTTGTTCCGGCTGCCTGTCCTCCCCGTCTCTAGCGTCTCAAGAAAAATAAAGGCAGAGAAAAGAGGAAAGCAAAGCAGCCGCCCCAGTTCATTCATTGTGTAACTGCCTGAACGAGGGGAAGGGGAAAAAAAATTGCCCTCGGTGACCATGAAACTGACAAGGCTCCCCAAAATGGCTCCCGGCTTTCAGCAGAGCCGGCTCCCCTTCCTTCTCCCAAGCCTCTCCCCCTTTATAATCATCGTTCAAAGTGGTGAAAGGCCTAATTGCCCCGAGCAGTGTGGTCAATCTTCCTGGAGATTTAGCCGCCTGCTTTCATCTGCAGCCCGGGAGGGAGCTCAGCCTTCCCCTCCAGGCGATCTATATGGTCTAGCAGTTCACTGTGGAAAGTGGTGCCTTATCGATTTCTGCCATAGCTTCCATGGCTGACTCAAGGATCAGAGGCTCTGACAATGACTAACAAGTTTAAACCATTAGTCCCATTTGTAACTACTCAGCAAAAGGCTTGTCAGTCACAGCGCACCATAGACTGCAGCTTTTAGCAGATTTCTAATCCCATTCATTTTGCCACAATGACCCCTGTAGTTAATGGGGGTTATCGGAAAACTATTTTTTTTTTCCCTGCAAAAGCGGTGCCTTTTTCTTCTCCTACTTTTAAGAACATAAAAGCCATTTCAGTTGTGATGTTTCAAAACAGTGATGCAGGCGACGATCGGCGCCCCTCCCAGGAGAAAACCTGTATCCTGAGGTACCCGTGTCTTGTGTCTGGCTCCTGAAGAGTGGAACAAAGTCAGGTGGCAGAGAATGATTCATCATCACAAACAGACCCGCGGTCCAGTCTACAAGGCTCGCCTCTGCATCTTTTCTCTCCTCTCTCTCTCTCTCTCTCTCTCTCTCTCTGACCTAACAGACACCTCTCTCTCTGGATAGCTGATCATTCCATAGCTAAAGCCCATACTCAAAGTAGCGGCCCCAGCATCAGCATCACCCAAAAGTCTGTTACAAATGCTGAAGTTCAAGTGTCACGTGGAACCTACTGAATCCAAATCTGTATTTTAACCAAATCTGGTGATCCTGTGCATATGAAGATCACTGGTCTAAAGGAGACCTAATTTCATTCACTCTACTGCTTTTACACTAAGTAAAGCAAAATTTAATATTTCTACAATATTAGGATATTTTAAAGAAAAAATATGTAATAGTTCCAGTAATTTTCCCATGTAGATCTGACAATGGAACAGCACAAGATGAATGGCTGTTGAACCAGTGAAATTTTTAAAAAATGAACAAATGAATGAGAATGAGAAAAGAAATCGATGCGTGTTTCTGTGATATAAGGAGCCAGGACTAATAAAAAAAAGGGGAGAAGCTGGCTCAGATGATTCAGCCAAGATTAAGCCTCTCCTTTCAGTTTTAGTGTCTCAACTAAATGCTCAAGTTGATCCAGTCAGAGAAAGGACTGCAGGCAAAACAATGCAGCAGGCAGGACTCTTTTAAGAGCAGGTTTCTAAAACATTCTCTCCCTGCCCCACTCCTGTTGCTTATCTTCTCTCCCCTCACCGTCATCCAGAGTCTCATCTGTTTGTTTCCACTCATCATTAATCTCTACCTCCTAAAACCCTGTGCTTAGCCAGTTAAACCCGAAGTACCTCAAAACGAGCTCCAACTAAAGTGTGTGACTGCTAAGGACTTAACATGTTGAAGGTTATTTCTTGACATCCCAGAGGTCGTAACAACTAGGCAGTCTATTTTATCTAGGGGCCAAGTAATATTCCTACAAGACATTTGTGGATGAGATTTCCTTACGTAGCTGTTTCTTGTCTAAGGGTAGCCCTCCCTCATCCCAGACAATACATTTCTGTAACATGGCCACCCTGTCTTGTTGTCATATGTCTTTATTTGTATACACACTTTTTTTTTTAAGTATTTGTGGAGAAGACGTGCCTCCCTCTTATCAAAAAAAAAAAAATTTAAGTATAAAATGTAGGGCAAATTGGATGAGGAAGCTAAAGAATGCCACCATTTCTATCAAAAAGAATCTTCACACCATGAATGTTTTTCCCCCTCAGCTTAAAACAAGGACTTGGGAAATTATTTTCTTCCAGCGATTACCTCTGCAAATGATTATTACTGGAGCTTGCGTCTACAGACTGCCATGTTGTGACTACTTAATTGCTGCCTGAAACTCAGAAAGCTGATTATGTGTTTTCATTTTAAGGTAATCCTTTGACATTTTGAATAGTTACATAAATAGGTTGTTTTGTGTGTTGCTAGTGGGGGCCAGCAGGAAATTATTGCATTTGGGGACAGATGGTGCCAGGGACTACCCACAAAAGGTTGGGTGGCTCGCACTGCATGGTGGGAATAGATGTGTGCACTACCCTAAAGATGCAATAATTTCTTTTTAGTGTCTGACTCATCAGCCTGAATTTGTTTAACTTAAGAGAAATTACTTACTGATTTCTTACATTCAAGTTAGAAATGCCTTCAGAGTTAGGGTCTTCCCTCCCTCAACCCACCCACTATGAGTATTAATGTGTAATTGGAGAGCATGTAAAATAAATGGAAATATCATTGGGCTTGTAACAAAAGACCTAAAACATAATGGATTCTTGAGCGGCATCTTGTGGTCAAAGCGGAGTATGACGCTTACTGAACCCAGCTGGGCTTGGCTCATGTGACATTCCCGCGTTCCTGTTGCCTAACCTCTGGCTTTTGATAGCGTCAATAACGAGCCATACAAGGTTATCTGTGCAACCTTATCATTAAACCACCTTAAAATATATTTGTGAATTAACACATTCAATTATAATTAATCATAATGCATCCAAGTAAATGTATCCATGCAAGCAAATCTAATCGGCACTTTTTCTTTCACAACATTTTAATATCAAAACATCAATGGGGACTTATAAGATAGAAAGCTATCTGAGCAGTGTTTATAAGCCAAACCAGTTCACTAGAATTTGAAAATAAGTGCTTCCCCATGAGATAGGGAGCCATTCAGTATTCCTTAAATGAAATTTTTACATTATACAAATCTATAAAAAAAGTAAAAACTCCTTGTGTAGCATCTGTCTCCATGCATGTCCCAAAGAATCATGTGGATTTCCATCAATATATGAAATGATAAGCTAATGGACCTTCATCAACAGACAGCTCAAACCCAGCAGCTATATACCCAATAGGCTACTTTTATAAGACTGAAAAACAGCTAGCTGTCAGTTAAATTTTCAAAAAAAAATCAATTAAACATTTACAATCATTCACATTCTACTCCGTTCCCCACCAGAGATGTCATTTACCCACCATGGAACCATGAACAAAAAAATAAATAAATAAAAATAAGAACCTAACGAAAGATACCATATAGGCAAAGAAATCAAAAATCATATCTCAAAAATGTAATGGAAGGAGTCAGCAATTCTAATGAATTTTATATCAAATATAGTTCAAAATCGTCATGAGTGGTTCCTACATGTCAATATATGCTGGGAAAACAAGCATGGTTTTTCCACCAACTTACTGTGGCTATTCAAATTGCTTAGCTTCCCTGGCTCAACTTTTTTTCTGAATAAGAAGAGGGACTTCCATCGCTAATATGAAGGATCTTCAAAATGTTCATGGAAAAAGTTATTATGTAAAATGACATAAGGGTTTCCAATTTTTGCACCCAAACTAATTTGTACTAAGTTGTTATCACATTCTGCACATGATCTAGTTTGAGGCACTAAAAGAGGGTAAGACATCAGTTGGAAAAAGAGCCCCTGTGAGAGCAACATGAATTCAGCTAACAAAGAAGGAAAAGAACTTTATGGTGAAGCTTGGGTACAAGACTTGTGAAATCACTGACACTTTATGAAGAATTTGCAGGGACAATGCTCCCAAAGAAATCAGAAGTTTACAAATGGAAAATGTCTTAAGAAGACACAACATGTCATCAAAAATAAGCCTGCAACAGCAGATATTTCACAATAATTCATGAGGAAAAAATTAACTTTGCCCATGTCCTAACTGAAGAGGAACAACAACCGAAACCAAAGCCAATATATGGATACCCCAATTGGCTTAGCTTATCCAATTCTAAGAAAATAAACTGAAACAAACTTCCTGCTCAGTGGCAAACAACAGGAGAGCTTTCAATGAAAATTTTAAACATATGGGATTAAGATTCTGAAGAATTGGAACAGGAAATGAAACATGGCTTTACCAGTGCAATCCTGAAGACAATGCACAACCAAAGAAGCAGCTACCAAGAGGCAGAAATGGTGCAGTCCAAGCCCAAGTGGACTGGTCAAGAGCAAAGGTCATGGCAACAGTTTTGGGGGTGCAAAAGGGGTCTGGCTTGTTGCCTTTCTGCAGGACAAAAGAATGATCCTATCTGCTATTAGGAGAGTGTTTTGAGGAACTTAGGCAAAGAGTTAGCAGAAAAAAGATGACTGGAAAAGCTTCCCTGGAGAGTCTTTTTCCACCACAACTATCTCCTGTTCATTGTGCTCATTAAACAAGGACAGTTTTGTGAAATTCAATGAGAAATAATTAGGAATCAACCTTAGAGATCTGGTTGACTTCTTTGTTTCCTAATCTTAAAAAAAAAAAAATTAAAGGGCATTTGTTTCTATTATTAATGTAAAACAAAAGACTGCAAAGACATCATTAAATTCCCAGGTCCCTCAGTTCTTTAGGACTGGATTAAGCAGCCACTATCATTGCTTACCAAAAGAAGTCCTCAACCTGGAAGGGCTTATGTTAAGAAATAAAATTTACAATTTTTAATGTTCTAATTGCATCTTTCCCTGAACAACTCCCTTCATACAGCCTATTATTTAAATTTTTACAACTATGGCATAAAAATACTACCAAAAACAAAAGACACCAGTTTAAGTCAATTTGCTATAAGAGTGTTCTTTAAAAAGTGCATGGAAAAAAATCAGAATTATAAGATGTTTATTGATACAAAGAAATATTGACATCCTCACATAGTTTTTTCATATCATGCATTTTCATGAACTTTTTTAAGACCTGTCATGCATGAAATTTAAAAAGTTTCTGCACCAAAATAATCTTTTTATTTCAATTTCTATAAATTTTTTGAAGAACCATCACATGTATCAGACAAGATCTAAGCAGGAAAGAGGACACCACTCGAGACTTTAAAGAATTTAACACTGTTTACACTGATGCTTGAAGAGCTGATAAACTCAATAACAAATAGCAGACAGTATAAAGCAGAGGTTAGTAACAGAACAACGCTAATACAGAAGCAACTGGAAGAAGCAAGAAGTGAGAGGTCCCCCAAGCTCTACAAAGAGGGGCAAAACAAACATTAACTTTCTCCAGCCATCCTCTAAACCTCCTCTGGTGACTCCTAATGGCCCTGACTCTCAAGAAAAAAGGGGCTTGATTGTGGTATCTGCCACTTTTCAGGGTAATTACTCTCACTCAGCCAATGTCAGGCTTTCATTTGTGCAGCCACTGAATGCAGAGTTCGGAAGAGATAAACAGCAGCACACTATCAGGTAGTGTATAATACCATAAGTAACCCCAACAGCATAATAATCAAAAAAGCATGGTAAAACATTGAGGAAATTATGAGCTAGAGACATTTAATACCTGTGCTTTTTACTGTAATTTTACTTAATTATAAGGTTTGATACTTAATTTTTAAGGTTGATGTTAATTAGTGTTAACAACCAGCCCACAGGTTTTCTGAACATTTAACAATTAGTTTCATACACTGATATAAGCCAGGTCCAGAAAACCCCGTCCAGTTAACAAGGATACCTGAAAATGTCAGCCTAAACATGACCCATTTGCTATGACACAAAGCAGAGAAATCAAGGAACAAAGCTAAGGGCAAACAGATCCAGAGGGCTCTGTTAAAAATCAACACAAAATGAATAGACCAAGGATTATTTAAATCTAACAGGAAGGAATTTATCATCTCTAACTTCTTGTTAAAGGCAGGTTACATGGATGATAACTAGATTAAGGAGCAGGCATTTGGCATATTAAGTCATTACGTCATTGCTTAGGATATTAGCATCCTATGTCACTGTGTCTGGTTCAAGTCCCAGCTCCTCCACTTCCAATCCAACTTCCTGCTAATCATGGCTCAAATACCTTTTTTCCATTATTCTGCTTTAATTCTTTAATTTTAATTTTAATTTTTTTAACAGACTCAATGTGATTTGTAGATACAATTCAAAAGACATAATTATATTCCCTTCCTCCCTTTCTCCCATTTTTAGTTTTTGAAATAGCATATTTAAAATTACATTGCTGTAAAAAGGCTTAATATGTCACCAGCTAAGTTGAAAAAGTAAAAACCACAAAGACCTTAGTTTAGTGGGAATATAGATAATGGCTATAAACAATTAGATGGAAAAATGACTTTCATCCATACACACTAAATTTTAAAGTAATCACACATAATTAAGACTAGAGTAGTACAATATTTTTAACTGCTGGTTTGACAAAGGTATAAAACAAAGTTTTACAAAACTATATTTGTAGCAATACTGATACATGGACACTCTTTTTTTTTTTAATTTTAGCCCCCTTATATAAGGGAGAACATGCAGTATTTGTATTTCCAGGTCTGGGGTATTTCACTCAACATCATGTCCTCCAGTTGCATACATTTTACTGCAAATAGTAGCATTCCATTCTTTTTCATAGCTGAATAATATTGCATTGTGTACATATACCACAGTTTCTTTATCCAGTCATCTGATGATGGACACCTTGGTTGGTTTCAAATTTTGGCAATTGTGAACAGTGCTGCTACAAACATGGTGGTGCAATATCTCTTTGATACATTGTACTCAAATCTTTTGGGTATATACCCAGTAATGGGATTGCTGGATCATGTGGCAAGTCTATTTCTAGTTTTTTGTTTGTTTGTTTTTTTGTTTGTTTAGAAAAAAAAATTATCACACTGCCTTCCACAATGGCTGCACTAATTTACAATCCCATCAACAGGGTATAAATGTTCTACTTTGTTCTCACCAGCATCTGTCACTCTCTGTGTTTTGGATTTTAGCCATTCTGACAGAGGGGAAGCGGTATTTCATTCTGATTTTTATTTACATTTCCTTGATGACTATTGATATTGAGCATTTTTTTTTTAATATTCTTTGGCTATTTGTATGTAAGGTCTTCACTCCGTTGGTTCACTCCCCAAATTGCCGCCAAGGCCGGCACTGCGCCGATGTGAAGCCAGGAGCCAGGTGCCTCCTCCTGGTCTCCCATGCAGGTTCAGGGGCCTAAGCACTTGGGCCATCCTCCACTGCCCTCCTAGGTCACAGCAGAGAGCTGGCCTGGAATAGGAGCAACCAGGACTAGAACCCGGTGCCCATATGGGATGCTGGCACCACAGGCGGAGGATTAACCAAGTGATCCACAGTGCCAGCCCCCTGTATGTCTTCTCTTAAGAACTTGTCTGTTGAAGTCCTTTGCCCATTTCTCAACTGGATTGGTAGTTTTTTTGTTGTTGACTTTTAAGTTGCTAATATATTCAGGATATTATTCCTGCCAGATAGGTGGCTTCCAAATATTTTTCCCATTTATTTGGGTCTCTTCACTCCATTGATTGTTCCTTTGTTGTGCAAAGTTTCTGAGTTTGACATGGTCCCATTTGTTTAGTTTTGCTATTGTTGCCTGTGCTTTGGGGTCTTGACCCCTACACCAGTGTCTTAGAGTGATTCCCCTGCTTTTTCTTCCAGCAGCTTCAGTCTCAGGTTGTAAATTTAGGTCTTTGATGAATCTTGAGTTAATTTTTGCATATGGTGAGAGGTATGGATCTAATTTCATTCTTCTACATATATAAATCCAGTTTTGCAAGCACAATTTGTTGAGAAGACTAACCTTACTCCACTCTATGGTCTGAGACCACTGTCAGTAATCAGTCGTCTGAACATATGTGGATTAATTTCTAGGCTCTATATTCCATTTCATTGATCTATGTTTCAGTTTTTATGCCAGTACCATGTTTTCATTACTGTAGCATTGCAGTATGCTTTGAAGTCAGGAACTGTGATTTCTCTTCAGCATAATTTTTTCTTGCTTAGGATGGCTTTGCCTACTCTAGGTCTTTTGTGATTCCTTATGAATCTTAGGATTGCTTTTTCTAGTTCTGTAAAGAATGTCATTGATAATTTGATAGAGATTGCATTGAATCTATAGATTGCTTTAGGTAGTATACACATTTTAATGATATTTATTCTGATTCATGAGCAAGGAATATCTTTATGTTTTTGTGTGTCTTTTATGATTTCTTTCATCAAGGTTTGATAACTTTCATTGTAAAGATCTTTTTTTTTTTTTTTTTTTTTTTTTTTGGACAGGCAGAGTGGATAGTGAGAGAGAGAGAGACAGAGAGAAAGGTCTTCCTTTTTGTCATTGGTTCACCCTCCAATGGCCGCTGTGGCCGGCGCATCACGCTGATCCGAAGCCGGGAGCCAGGTGCTTTTCCTGGTCTCCCATGGGGTGCAGGGCCCAAGCACTTGGGCCATCCTCCACTGCACTCCCGGGCCATAGCAGAGAGCTGGCCTGGACGAGGGGCAACCGGGATAGAATCCGGTGCCCTTACCAGGACTAGAACCTGGTGTGCCGGCGCCGCAAGGCGGAGGATTAGCCTGTTAAGCCACGGCGCCGGCCCAATTGTAAAGATCGTATACATATTTGATTAAGTTTATTCCTAGTATTTGATCTTTTTTGTAGTTATTGTGAATTGATTTCTCTGAGAGCTTATCCTTAGCATACAAAAAAGCTAGTATTTTTGTACGTTTATTTTGTAATCTACAACTTTATTGGTTTATCAATTCAAACAGCTTTTGGGTAGAGCTTAGGTTTTTCCATGTACAATATCATGTCATCTGAAAACAAGGATAAACTGTCTTCATTTTTTCCAATTTAATGTCCTTTATTTCTTTCTCCTCCCTAACCGCTCTTGCTAAAACTTCCAGTACTATATTGAATATGAGTGGCAAAGTGGACATCCTTGTCTTGTTCCAGATGTGAGAGGAAATGCTCTCAGGTTTTCCTCATTCAGTATGATATTGGCTACTGGTTTGTCATATATAGGCCTAATAGTTTTGAGAGATGTTCCACTTGTACCTAATTTTTGGAGGGTTTTTTTTTTATCATGAAGGGGTATTGAATCTTATCAAATGTTTTCTCTACATCTGTTTGAGATGATCATATAGTTTTTGTTCTCTATTCTATTGATATTATTTAAGACAGTTATTGATTTGTGAATGTTGAACCACTCTTGCATCTCTGGGATAAATCCCACTTGATCATGATGTATGATCATTTTGATGTGATTTTGGATTTGATTTGTTAGTATTCTGTTGAGAATTTTTCCATCTATATTCGTTAAGTATGTAGGTATGTCATTTTCTTTTCACATCCTGTCTTTGGTTTTGACATCAAAATAATGCTGGCCTCATAAAAAGGGTTTGGCAGAATTCCATCCTGTTCAATTATTTGGAATAGTCTGAAGAGTACTGGAGCTACTTCATCTTTGAATGTTTTGTAGAATTCAGTAGTAAAGCCATCAGGTCCCAGAGTTTTCTTGATGTAACACTTTAGATTACTGCTTCAATCTCATTGCTTGCTTTGGGTCTATTTAGATTGTCTGTATCTTCTTGATTTAATATTGGTAGGTTACATGAGTCCACGAATCTATAATATTCTTTAAGGTTTTCTAGTTTATTAGCATATAGTTCTTCATAGTAGTTTATGATCTTTTCTATTTCAGTGGTGTTGTCTGTAATGTCTTTTTCATCTGTAATTGTATTTTTATTAGTGTAGCAAGAGGTTTATCTATTTTGTATACCTTCTCAAAAAAAAAAAAAAAAACACAACTTTTAGGCCGGCGCCGTGGCTCAACAGGCTAATGCTCTGCCTTGCGGCACCGGCACACCGGGTTCTAGTCCCGGTCGGGGTACCAGATTCTGTCCCGGTTACCCCTCTTCCAGGCCAGCTCTCTGCTATGGCTCGGGAGTGCAGTGGAGGATGGCCCAAGTGCTTGGGCCTTGCACCCCATGGGAGACCAGGAGAAGCACCTGGCTCCTGCCATCGGATCAGCGAGATGCGCTGGCCACAGCGGCCATTGGAGGGTGAACCAACGGCAAAAGAAGACCTTTCTCTCTGTCTCTCTCTCTCTCACTGTCCACTCTGCCTGTCAAAAACAAAACAAAAAAAAAAAAAAAACCCACAGCATTTTACTTGATGTATTTAAAAAAAAATTATCCATCCATCTGAAAGAGCTATAGGGAGAGAGAGGTAGAGACAGAGAGAGGTCCTTCATCTGCTGGTTCACCCCCCAGATGGCCACAATAGCCACAGCAAGGCCAAGTCGAAGTCAGTACTGCCTCCAGGTCTCCCACAGTGGGCAGGGGCCCAAGAACCTGGGCATCCCCACTCCCTTTCCCAGAAAACCAGAAGAGAGCCGGATGGGAACTGGAGCAGCTGGGACGTGAACCAGTGCCCACATGGGATGTCGACATCTCAGGTGGTAGCTTGACTCACTACGCCAAAACACTGGCCCCTTGTTCATCTTTTGAATTTTTTTAGTTTCAATTTCATTCATTTCTGCTCTGATCCTTATTATTTCTTGCCTCCTATTGATTTGCAGTTTGATCTGAGACCTAAAGGAAGAGATAGACTACAATATAGTAATAGTGTGTGACTTCAACTCCCCATGCTCATCAATGGATAGATAATCCAGACCAAAAAAATCAATGAGACATCAGAGTTGACACACATCACTGAGCAAATGGACCTAAAAGACATAGAATACACATTCTTCTCATCAGAACTTGAAACATTTTCTAGCATAGACCACATATTAGACCACAAATCAAATCTCAGCATATCTACAAAGATTGAAATCATACCATGTATCTTCTCAGATCATAAAGGAATGAAACTAAAAATCAACAACAAGAACAAATACTTGGAAATTAAACATGCTCCTGAGTGATCAGTGGGTCACTGAATACATTAAAAAGGCAATCAGAAATATTTGTGAAACAAACGAAAATGAAAACACAACATATCAAAACCTGTGGGATACAGCAAAAGTAGTATTAACAAGGAAGTTTTCAGCATTAAGTACTTACATTAAAAAAAGAAATGTCTCAAATTAAAGATCTAATGATGCATCTTGAAGAGTTAGAAAATCAAGTACTGACATCTCTGCTACCACATAGGAGACCCAGATGAAGTTCCTGACTCTTGACTTCAGCCTGGTCCCATCCCAGCTTTTGCAAGCGTTTCAGGAGTGAACCAATAGATAGATGATCTTTCTCTGTCTCCCTACCTTTGAAACAAAATGAAGATAATTTTTAAAAAATTAAAAATAATTAGGTTCAAGGGACTATTTACCAGGAGGAAATGCCTATTGGTTGAATCAATGATGCAATTTGGGGTGGGGTGTATTTTTTTGGCCTATTTTTATTTTTCTTTATTTACTATTGTCTTAAAAAATTATAATCTCCAGAGCATCACAGATCAAGATGTAGAAAGTATACCAGTGGTTCTCAGACAAACAAAATTGTGGTTGATTTCTCTCATCGTCACATTTTCTCACAAACTGGCATCAAGATGAGCCTAAGCTAGGAGGTTCCATAACAGGAAGGATTCCAAAATGTTCAGAGAAACACCAAGCAGAATTTGACCTTTTTTCCTTTTTACAGACGTTGGGAAAGTCACTTAGCCTTCCTGGGTCTCAATTTTCTCATATATCAACCAAGAAATGACAGGGTTTAACTAGGTAATCTCTAAGGCCGTTCCTGACAATTATGTCCTGTGTACTTTATTAACGGTGCATGTGAATTCAGGTTAAATATTTTATTCCTTTACTCATCACCCACCCACCTTCACCTATCCACTGATTCTGGCATAGATCCCTTCCTTCGATGAAAAGCACAAGCCAAGAAGACTTAAAACTAGAAAAAGTGAAGAAAGATGAGTGAGAGGTTGCAATGACACTCAGGAATCTTTCCTAAATGGCAGCATCTTGGGAAAGCCTGATCCAGCTTATTTTCTTGGAACTAATGATCTGCTGAGATGAGTTGCTGATAGGCCACAGAGGCAAGGGCCATTAACACTTGATTGTCACTAATTCTGAGTCAATGTCCCATTTCAAAGTCATTAGGGGTATTAAAAACTGCAATAGTGCATATGCACAAAGGGAAAAAAAATGAAAAAGAAGTCAAGCACTAGGCTATTCCTAAGATTAACATATTGCTACAAGAATACAAAGGAAATTTCCACGAAAATCCTCAATTCAATAAATGCTTTCAGAGACCTCTTTGTGCAAATTCTATACTAAGTATTGTATGATATAAAGCATAAAAAATAAAAAAGCCATCCTCTACCCTCAAAAAGTTTAAATTCTACACAATATTGTGTTTATATGGATTTGTACTTCCTTGGCATTGACAATCTTGTAAAAACTTCCAATTTTTTTAATTATGTAACATAAACCAGCCAGCCTCAAAAGCCTCTCAGAGCATGTTTCATACATCTACTTAAGTCTGTTTATTCTTTATGTCTACACTGAATAAATGTTTATGAATTATCTGCCAGGTGCCAGTCATGGTGCTAAGTTAACCATCTATGGGACTATAAATAACTGAGACTCCATTGAGTGTTATAAAAGGAAAATACAGGTGATGATTATGAGAATGCATGGTAAGCCCACCTAACTCACACTTGAAGGGTCTGGAAGTGATGCTATGTGGGTCATCTGCTAGTTTTGCCTGCCTTGCATCCTTTTCCCTTTTTGAGCATTAGCACCCAAATTCCCTCTGAAGAACTCCCTTACTTCAGGGCAATTGAAGAACTCTTCCATTCATTGCTGAGGGCAACCCTCTCCTCAAGGAATAGATCTCAGTGAGGCCAATTATAAGGTCTTTTCAACCTAAAATACTAATCCTGAGTAGAGTAATACCAGATCATAAATGGCTGGAGTTCTTGCAATATCAGGACCCTGAAGACACAATGCACTGTTCCCACCTCTTCCTTTCAACCCTCCCCCCTCAAGAGGACAAAACCCTCATTTTTGCCCTCCTCTGATGCAACAAGTGCAGCAACTTTTCCAGGGTGAAGAAGGGATGGCGTGCAATGAATAAAAACAAACAAGAGATTATGAAAAAGTGGGGGCCGGAGGGAGCCTCTGTGCAAGTGGAAAAGGAACCTCTCTTTGCCTCCCTGGGAGGCTTCCATTTCCTCCAGATAACATTCAGTCTTGCTGTATCAGCAAGTGTATATTTGTTCCCATCAGCACAATTTCACATATGTGGCAATGTGAATCAGGCTATTTCTCTCAAGGAGGAAGAGGAGGAGGAACACCCTGTGTGACACAAAGACCCTTATCCGTTTCTTGGAACTTAACATCCAAGGCCCCATTGGTGTGCGCCTTCCCACAACCTGAGGCCCAAAAGGACTGTTCCCAGAATCCATGGCCTTTCAAGGGATACAGGCGCAAAACGCCCAAGGAGCTTTCCCATGACCTAAAGCATGCAAGGACTATTCCCTGTATCCTTGACTTTCCAAGCAATGCAGGCACAATGTTCCTTTCTCCTGAAGATATAGCTGAGATGGTACCCATGTGGTCCCAGCACTCCACAAGCCCTGAGTTTTTAGCTTTTTGCTGCTTTACTTTTTTTTTTTTTTTTTTTTTTTTTTTGACAGGCAGAGTGGATAGTGAGAGAGAGAGACAGAGAGAAAGGTCTTCCTTTTTGCCACTGGTTCGCCCTCCAATGGCCGCTGCGGCCTGCGCATCGCGCCGTTCTGTAGCCAGGAAACGGGTGCTTCTCCTGGTCTCCCATGCGGGTGCAGGGCCCAAGCACTTGGGTCATCCTCCACTGCACTCCCGGGCCATAGCAGAGAGCTGGCCTGGAAGAGGGGCAACCGGGATAGAATCCGGCGCCCCAACCGGGACTAGAACCCGGTGTGCCGGCACCGCAAGGCAGAGGATTAGCCTGTTAAGCCAGAGCGCCGGCCTTTGCTGCTTTACTTTGCATTACTGTGTTCTCCCAACAAACTCTTCTCAGTCTAATGAGCCACAGTCTCTGTCTCTGGTTTGCAACCTACCACTGTCCCAGAACAAACTCTAAGACTGAGAGAGGGTGCTGTCCTATTAGCGGGGTGATGGGAAGAAAAGAAGGAAGAAGGTAGTGCAGAGACATTCAAGAAGCTGAGCAAAACTGGTTGCATGCAACATAACAAACAAGATGAAATTTCTTGAGAGAAAACAATGAAGAGTAAGCAGGAAATAGAGAACACAAAACTTTATTAATGCATTGAGACCAAAGAGAAAGCATTAAAGTCTTTCCTAAATGAAAATGTTTAGGAATATCACTCTTGCTCAACATGAATTGGGGCTTTAGACTAGTAATCAATCCCAGACATAACAATTGCTTGATTTAACATGGTTGGAATAGAAATAGAGATAGTGGATGGATTCCTGGAAAGTTGGGAAGACAGACTCAACAGGACATAGAGATTAAGTAGATAGTAGGGTTAGACTAGTGATAAGTAAAAGATAACTTTCAGACTTGAGTTTGACTTAGTAGGTAGTGGTTCCATTTACCAAAATAGGAAAAATCAAAAGGTATTCTGGTTTGCTGAGGAAGATAACCAGTTGTTTTACATGCTGAGTTTCTTAAGCAACATTCAAACAAAAACAACAAGTACATAGATACATAAATTTTATACTCAAGAGAGATCTGAGTAGAAGATACAGATTTGGGTGTTGAAATAATCAATATAAGGGCTGGCACTGTGGCGCAGTGGGTTAAAGCCCTGGCCTGAAGCACCAGTATACCATATGGGTGCCAGTTCTAGTTCTGGCTGCTCCTCTTCAGATCTAGCTCTCTGCTATGGCCTGGAAAAGCAGTAGAAGATGGGCCAAAGCCCTTGGGCCCCTGCACCCACGTGGAGACCAGGAAGAAGCCCCTGGCTCCTGGCTTCAGATCGGTGCAGCTCTGGCCGTTACAGCCATCTGGGGAGTGAACCAGCAGATAGAAGACCTTTCTCTGTCTCTACTTCTCTCTGTTATTCTGTCTTTCAAATAAATAAAAATAAAATCTTAAAAAAATAAGAAAAAAATCTATATAAAATTCAAAGTGAAGCTATGGGCATGAATGAGATCACCTGGGGAAGAGTATGATGGAGCAAGCAATGATCGTGACCCAGAACAAAGTTCCTAAATTACCAATATTATAGACAAAGGAGCAGAAAGAACCCATGCCAGCCACAGCCGTCAAAAGAGACAGCAATGTTCTGCAGGCTAGTAGGAAAAAAAATGCAGACAGAAGATATGGAGGATACTGTCAAAAGATGGAGAAGCATGATTGGACTTACCAGGGAGGCTGTTAGGGGCCTTAGCCATGGCAGTGAGGCAGAAATTGAATACTGTAGAGAAGTGAGTAGATCAACAATGCACAGAAGCATAGACAATGCTTTCAGAGAGTGAAGCTTTCAACATTTCAATATTTGGCATAATAGTTAAGAGCCCTCTTGGTACACTCACATCGCATGTCGGACGGAACTTGACTCCTGGCTCTATTCCCGTTCCAGCTTCCTGCTAATGAGCACCCTCAGATATAGCAGGTGATGGCTTGCAGTTCAGTCTATGTCACTTATATAGGAGACTTGGATTGAGTTCCTGGCTCTTGGCTTCTGCCTGATCCAACCCTGGATGCTGCAGGCATTTAGGGAGTGAAATAGCAGACAGATGCACACGTCGTCCTCTCCTCCCCGATCTCTCTGGATTCCAAAATAAATTTACATAAAGGTTGATTACAAACTGGATATAAAAAAAAAAAGCTGTGCAAGAAGCAAGGAGAAGGGGGAAATAGGGAGAGTGAAATAAGTGTTTTAAGAGATCAGTGTTCTTTGGGTATATTAAAATTCTTGTGGAAAAGAACAGAATACAAAGAAAAGAATAGAGAGAAAGTCAAAGTGATACAGGAGGAATAATAATCAATGGACCGAGTTGACTGAAAAAAAGTTATATAGGGTGAAATACAGAACCCAGATGAAAGGTGACCCTCAATGTTTTTAGCAGGGAAGAAGAAACAAACTTTATGGAGGTTAATTTGTGTCTTACAGATGGAACATTGAAAGTACTCTCTAATGTCTTTTAGTTTCTCTTAAAAGGGTCAAGATGGCCATCTTCTGAGAACCAAGGTGGTTCTATTCAGTTTTTGATGCCATAACAGAATGCCTGAGACTGACTAATCTATAAGAATAGAAGGGGCCAGCTCTGTGGCATAGTGGATAAAGCTGCCGCCTGCAGTGCCAGCGTCACATATGGGCGCCAGTTCAAGTCCCAGCTGCTCCACTTCCAATCCAGCTCTCTGCTAGGGCCTGGGAAAGCAGTGGAAGATGACCCAAGTCCTTGGGCCCCTGCACCCACACGGGAAGACAGGGAAGAAGCTCCTGGCTTCAGATCGGCGCAGCTCCAGCCATTGCAGCCAACTGGGGAGTGAACTAGCGGATGGAAGACCTCTCTCTCTCCCTCTCCTTCTCTAACTCTGACTTTCAAATAATAAATAAATAAAAACAGAAATTTCTATAGTGCTGGAAGCTAAGTCCGAAGATCAAAGTGCCAGCATCTTTGAGTGATTTCTTGCTAGACCTTCACACAGAATGCACAAGGGTAAGAGAAAGTGAAGCCAGTCCCACAAACCCATTTATAGCAGCAATAACTAAAATATCCCATAGAAAACCCCCACATCCCAATACTGTTCCATTAGGGATGAAGCTTCCAACATGAATTTTGGGAGGCACATTCAAATTACAGCACAAAGTTTCTATAAAGCTATTATATCCATATTCAAAGATTGTTTTCTTCTTGCTCAAGTCTGAACTCTCAGCTTTACCTCACAACTTCCACTTTGGGGGATCAGAGAGCAAAAAGAAATAAAGTATCACCAAATGAGCCATCAAGGCCAGCCCCTCAATGTCAGTCTCCTCTTGTCCTTGAGTAGCTTTACCTGTATTCTTTAGGAATTGAAGAAGATTTCTATCAGAACAAGGATACTATCAACAATCTATTTTGCTGATTATTGATCATTATTCATCACAGGCTTCTGATAATAAAGGAGCAAGGAAAACAGCAAGGAGTAGACACCAATTGCACAGCACACTAGTAATTAGATTATGCATTTGTTGACCACATATTTGGTGCATGACTATTCTGTGCCTTATTCTAAGCATAAGAACTAACAAATAGGATAAAGTCCTTGCCCTCACAGAGTTGGTGTTCTATTACTGGCAGCCAGACTATATTCACATAAGTAAATAAGATGGTTTAGCCTAGTGAGAAGAGCCATGCTGAAAATAAGTTTGTATGATACAGTGCAAGTGAGGACAAAAGAGGGATTACGATAATTAAGTGGGCAGGGAAGGCTTCTCTGACAAGGGGACTCTTGAGTTGACACCTGATACATGAGAAGGAAAGGATCTCTCAAAGCTCCAGACCTCAGGGTCTACAGGGAGATGTTCCCCAAGAACTTGTGTGAAGTCTTCAAGCAAGACAGAGAAATAGAAAGCAAACAGTTGTTGGTTGATTCAGAGGAGAGAAAAATGAAGGTGAAGAGAAAGGAAGGATGGAACTTATCAGCTCGGTCAAGTCAAGGAGTACATATTTCCTGCTTATTCAAGTGAGTAGACAGTGGATGATGCAAGTAGGAAAGCAACATGATAGACTCACTTATTATTCATCTATGAGTTACTTCAAAAAGCTCCTGGGAAAGGAGAGGGGGTTTGGCCTAGCTGTTTAGATGCCAATTAAGGTATCTGTGTGCCATACTGGAATGCCAGGGTTTGAGTCCCAGCTTTAGCTCCTGGCCCCAGCTTCCTGTTAATGTAGACTCTTGAAAGAAATGATGATGGGTCAAGTAACTGGGTCCCTGCCACACACATGGGAGACCTGGACTGAGTTCCTGGCTCCCTGCTTCAGCACCCTCTACCTTTAGGGGAATTGCAGGTATATCATGTGGAATAAACCAAGGGATTGGAGTGCTTGCTCTCTATCAAAATTTTTTTAATTAAGAAATTCACAGAAAAATGTAATTCTCAAAGATAAGCTTTTTCTGAAGTTCATTTGTATGATAAACTTATCCTCCATCCTAAAACTCGAGCAGATACTGTATTTTCAGAGTGAACCAAAATAAACTGATTATGCCCCATATGCTAAGAATTTTCATTCTATTTTGTTGAAAAAATTAAAAGCAATGAACAATTTGTGTTATGTGTTTTTCAACATCCATTCAATTCAGGCTATGTATCACAATTGTTATTAAGTCTTGCACCAAAGCCTTGTCCATCTAAATTATTTGATAAGCTCAAGGTATTAGGAATTAACCTATCATGAGCGCTATGAGAGTTACCAAAACTGCTTGCAAATTCAAATTTTAACAGAAAATATTGACAACTTGGTAAGATACTGTAAATTTCATCTTATATTTCTTTTTGAAATTTTATTAAAATTTGAATTCAACACTATTATGCCTACTGAAAACCTTGATAATTAATATTGGACCTGCTCATTTTCATTTATTCTTTAGAAGTTCAATAGTTAAATTATAGCATCTAATGGACTATCAGCATTTTGAGGTATCACATTGAACAATTATTTAAGGTTCAAAATATGTAAATGGCTAAAAGTATGAATCTAATTACAATATAGTCTTACATTAAAAAGCCCTAAAAACCACTGACAGCAAAAACCTCATTTTTTGTCCGAATTGTTATACATTAAATTAATTTAAGAGCAAAAAACAACACCTTTACAGCTTTTCAGGATCAACATTTTGATTCATTACTAATAGGGAGGCATTAAGTTCAGACAGATAACCTGTAGATAAAAGTGAAGAAATAATACTGATTTGGATTAAAAAGTCAGATTCTCAAAGCAGAGCAATGAACAGTGATATTGGGTCAAAACTTATCAGGGCCTGGCGCCGTGGCTCACTAGGCTAATCCTCTGCCTGCAGCGCCGGCTCCCCAGGTTCTAGTCTCAGTTGGGGCACTGGATTTGGTCCCGATGGCTCCTCTTCCAGTCCAGCTCTCTGTTGTGGCCTGGGAAGTACAGTGGAGGATGGCCCAGGTACTTGGGCCCTGCACCCCATGGGAGACCAGGAGGAAGCACCTGGCTCCTGGCTTCGGATCGATGCAGTGCATCAGCCACAACACATCGGCCATAGCGGCCACTTGCGGGGTGAACCAATGGAAAAAGGAAGACCTTTCTCTCTGTCTCTCTCTCTCTCTCGCTGTCTAATTCTGCCTGTCCAAAAAAAAAAAAAAAAGAATTAAAAAAAAACTTATCAGACAAAACTTATTAAGACCATACAAGGATAGAACACAGAGGATGTGTCTCAGTCAGCAGCAACTCTACAAAGCTAAAAAGTGGATATTTCAACCATAAGCTCAGTAGTTCAATATAATTTTCCTTAAAGGTAAGTCAAAGTATTTCAGTATCGCAAACAAGGAAGCCAAACATCTCTTTCCTTGGTGCACCATATTTATGTTGTTTACTTGAGTTATGTGTCGGTTGATGTTTATGTTATAAAGAACTGGCTAAATTAAACATCTATACAATACAGATGATGCAAAAAGATTATTCCTCAGCAATCTTTGCATTACCTAAATTTAGAAATACCATGACATGGCTGGATATTTAAATAACACATCTGAAAATTATCATTTTAGAGGTTTTTCATTGAACAAAAGTAAAAGTCACTTAAATAACAGCAGTTACTTAAACTGATAATGAAAGGGAGCTATTGAACATTCCCTTTGAAATAAGGCCCAAAAAAGGGGCTTAAGCTTCTTGCTTAGGTTCTGGTGTTCAGTAATTGGTTCATTTGACGATTAGATGCACCCTGCTGACAATTCCTCTCTTTTTAAAATTTTTTTTTAATTTTTACCCAGCACATAATAATATACATAGTTATGGGGACCATGTGATGTTTTAATACCAGAACACATCATATAACATCCAATCAGGGTAAATATATCTACTTCTTCAAATGGTTAACATTTCTTTCTAATGAAACATTGAAAATCCTATCTTCTAGAGGTTTTTAATTCAGTATGTTAGTCATTCTATTGAGCAACACAGCACAAGAAATTCTTATACCTTTCCAACTACACCTTAGTACCCATTATTTAATCTTCCCCTCTATCCTCCTCAACGTCAGATAGCTACCATTATTCTCAACTTCTGTGAGATCAGTTTTTTAAGATTCTACATAGGAGTAAGATCACACAATACTTGTCCTTCTCTTAACATAATGATCTCCAGCTCCATCCAGATTATGACATTCCTAATTTAGATTATGCTGGTAGGAAAAATCTATACAAATGAGAAAAACATTAAGAAAAACCAGATGCCAGACAGTCATCTCTCATCGCTATGGGTGGACAAGGCATGCTAAGACTGCTAAGGGTTGAAAATAAGATTGCAGGGTGGGAAACATAGAATCCATATGAATTCCAACTCAAAACAAGTTTCAACCCCACAAACCCACCAGCATTACTAGACCTCACACAGTTTTCCTGAGATTTATTTTAACATACATTGTGTTTGTAGCTATTTAGTAAAATGTAAGCAATGCCTCTTAGCCTAATCTATAAATGAATAGCTAGATAATTAAGTAAATAACTGCCTTATCTTAAGTACCAAAAAAGATTCGCATCCTTCCATATCTTTTTGGTATTTCAATAGCATCCAATATCAAAGGCTGCTACAGTTCTCCCACCTATTTTTTCAGCAGGCTCTCCTGTTATTAATTTAGAGTAGTTTATTATGCAAACCATTTTTCTCTTATTTGTGTTACAAATATTTTCTCCTTATGTTTTTCAGTCTCTAATTAGGGAATGTCCAATGCAAAGAATTCTTTTTTACTGTTATAAACATATTTAGCCACCTTTTCCTTTAGAGTAAGTGGGTTTTCCTGTTTGCCTACAACCAGGTCATGCAGTTGTTCTCCTAAATTACCTTCTAGAAGCTCCATTGCTTTATAGTTAAATCACCTATTCACTGGATTTTTGCATTGGTGTGAGGTAGAAGTCGGGTTTCCTATTTTTTCATATGAATCTATTTTGGCACAACACCATTTATTGAAAATAAAATTGTCCTTTCCCCCACAGACCTTTTTTTTTTTTTTAATATTGCTGCACTTTTTTTTTTTTTTTTTTATTTGACAGGTAGAGTTATAGACAGTGAGAGAGAGACAGAAAGGTCTTCCTTCCATTGGTTCCCAAATGGCTGCCATGGCTGGTGCTTCGCCAATCCAAAGCCAAGAGCCAGGCGCTTCTTCCTGGTCTCCCATGCGGGTGCAGGGCCCAAGCACCTGGTCCATCCTCCACTGCCTTCCCAGGCCACAGCAGAGAGCCGGACTGGAAGAGGAGCAACTGGGACTAGAACCCGGCACCCATATGGGATGCCTGCGCCACAGGCGGAGGATTAACCAAGTGAGGCACAGCGCTGCCCCCCCGCCAAAGACCTTAACTTCAAACATGACAATGAATTTTGTTTACATTTTTTTCACAAATCTGATTCTGAACCCAATTATAATCCACTGGGGCTTCTGGGGTCTTCACAAAGTTCATGGAAAATGTGTATTATGAAATAAGTATGGATAATTACAGAACATCTTGTACCAAAATAATCTTTTAATTCCTATTTTCCACACTTATTGAAGTACTCCTGTATATTCTATATTCATGTGCCAATATCACACTTCAGTAATGATTATAGCTTAATTGATTATCATCACTTTTTCATAAGTCTTTGGATAATAAAATCATCCCAATTTGTTCAAAATTGTCTTTGATGTTCTTGACCTTTTCTATTGCCATAAAAATTTTAAATCAGTCTCTTAATTTCCACATGAGCACACATTTAAAGAAAAACACACAGGGTTTTGATAGATACAGACTCTGATCTGTAGATTAATTTGGATGTTGGTCTTCATAACACTAACTTTCCCAATCTGTGAACATAAAATACATCATGTATTTATATTTTTCATAGTTTTAGTTTTATAAATAAAGGACTGTATTGAACTTTCTATTTTCTCTAGTGTCAACAGATTTTTCCATTGTACCATAATTTTCAGATTTACTGCATCATGTTGCAGGATGACAAACCACTCTATTCCTGATACTATCCTTCTGTCCTTGTAGAAAATTTGTGATGGACTTATAAATATTATTAGTCTCCTAAAAAAATTCTTAGCTTTTCAGTCTACTCTATTATTTTTTTTAAGATTTATTTATTTTTGTTTACCATTTGAAAGGAAGAGTTACAGAGAGGCAGAGGCAGAGAGACAAAGAGAGAGATCTTCCATCCACTGGCCCACTCCCCAAATGGCTGCAATGGCCAGAGCTAGGCCAACCCAAAGCCAGGAGCCAGGAGATTCTTCTAGGTCTCCTATGCAGGTACAGGGGCCCAGGCACTTGGGCCACCTCTACTGCTTGCTCAGGCCATGGCAGAGAGCTAGATGGGAAGTTGGAGCAGCTGGGATGCGAACCAGAGCCCACATGGAATGCCAGTACTGCAGATTTAGGCTTTACCTGCTACGCCACAGTACCAGTTCCCTCTGTATTATTTTTGTTTCCTTTATTTTTTAATGTGGTCAGAGAAGGAATATTGTTATTCTTAATTTATCCATTTGAGAGGCAGAAACAGATTGACATAGCTGGTTAATTCCCCAAATGCCCAAATCAGTCAGAATGGTGCCAGGCTAAATGCCAGGAGACAGGAACTCAATTCAAGGCTCCCACATGGGTGACAGGGACCCAATTCCTTGAGCCATCACTACTGCCTCCCAGAATCTGCATTATCAAACAGTTAAAGTCAAAAGCCAGAGCTGGATATTAAATCCAGTTATTTTAATTAAAGATACAGAGTCTTACATAGCATCTTAACAACTATGCTAAATGTTCACCTCTATTTCATTTTTGTGTTTACTATTTTCTCCCCTCAGTAATTTTTTAATGTGTATTGGTTTTCATCTACTTGAAAGGCAGAGAGAAAAATTGAGATTGATCTTCCATCCACTGGTTCACTCCCCAGATGCCTGCAATAAAGGCTGTGCCGGGTCAAAGCCAACAGTCCAGAATTTCATTCCATCTCTCATGTGGGTGGCAGGGACCTAAGCCTTGAGATCTGCTGCCTCCTAGGATGCAATTGTAGGAAGCTGGATTAAAAGCAGAGCATCTGGGACTCCAACCAGTCCTCAGTACGGAATGCAAGCAACACAAGCACTAGCCTAACCTAGTGTACACCTGCCCCATCTCTTCAGTAACTGTTAATTTATTTTGCTATTGTTTTGCTGACTTTGTGAGTGAATACTCTTAGATAATTTATCTTTATTCCTAATTTTTTTTCTTTATTTATTTCTTTTTTAGTTAGACAGTGAGAGAGACAGAGAGAAAGGTCTTCCTTCAGTTGGTTCACCCCCACAAATGGTGCCACAGCCAGAGCTACACCGATCTGAAGCCAGGAGCCAGGTACTTCCTCCGGGTCTCCGCCACAGGTGCAGGCGCCCAAGCACCTGAGCCATCCTCCACTGCCTTCCCCGGGGCCACAGCTGAGAGCTGGACTGGAAGAGGAGCAACCAGGACTAGAACCTGGCGCCCATATGGGATGCTAGTGCCACAGGCAGAGGATTAACCAAGTGAGCCACAGTGCTGGCCCCTATTCCTCATTTTTAATATAGGTATTTAAGACTATATAACATGTCCATACATGGTTTTATCTGCATTCCAAAGTTCTAATATGTCATGCTCATCTTTTCAAAATATTTTCACAATTACATTGTAATTCCTCTTTAGTCAATGAATAATTTAGAAGTAGTTGTTTAACATATGGAGATGCCTCTAGTTATCCTTTTATTATTAATTTCTAGTTTAATTCTACTGAGGAATTTAAGCATTTAATTCTTGGAATTTGTTTAGACTTGATTTGTAGCCCTGTGACTCGCATACACATGAAAAAAGATGTATATTCTGTCATTTGTAGGTAGAGGATTCTGAGTATTAAGTCATATTTCTTATACATGTTATTCAAAGCTTCTATAATTTTATTGACCTTTTTACTTTTCCAGCTACTGAGAGAGACATTTTAAAATTTCCTACTATGTTTGAGGATTTATCTTGGGAGGGAGGGGGTAAGAAGAGAAAGTATATATACATACATATATATATATATATATATATATATGTATGTATATATATATATATGTTAATAGACACACAAAGAGACTAAAGACAGAAAAAATAGACAATATTTTGTATCCAAAAATTGCATGCAAGTTGGTGCATATTTAGAATTTTTCATGTTCATTCTTTATCATATTTTCAGTCCTTTATTACAATGTAGGATTTTTACATTTTGCTAGTTTTTGCTTTTTAAAAATATTTTATTTATGTGAAAGGCAGAAGTACAGAGTAAGAGGGAGAGACTGAGAGAGAGATGTCTTCCATCCACTGTTCACTCCCCAAATGGCCACAGCAGTTGGAGCTGGGCCAGTCCAAAGCCAGGAGCTTCTTCTGGGTCTCCCATATAGGTGCAGAGGCCCAAGTGGGGACTCTAACCGGCACTCATATGGGATGCTGGTCCTGCAAGTGGTAGTTTAACCTGCTATGGCACAACACCTGCCTTTATATTTTGCTTTTATCCAGCCAGTTAAAATGGGAATAGTTTATCTGTATATATTTGATAAAAATCAATGATATATTTGAGTTTAAATCTACTTCTTATTTTCTATTTCTCTTGCTTTATGACTGACCTTCTTTCCTTATTTCAAATTGATTGTATATTTCATATCATTCTCTAATTTTCCCTCAACTAGCTTAAGTATCTACTTTTACTCTAAAATTTCAAGTATTTTCCCAGAAGTTACAACATATATCTTTAATTCATTGAAATCTATTATAAATTAGTGCTGTAATATTAATGGTCTAATATTTTATTGCAGTGTATAAAGTTACATTTAACTCACTAAATACACCAATTTTTAATGGGAATCATGTGATTAAAAATGCTTTATTATCTATAAGAATCCAGATTTAGCAATTTTAGGGATATAATATGAACTTAAACTCAAATTTATGGCCAGAACCATGGCTCAATAGGCTAATCCTCCACCTGCGGCATCAGCACACCAGGTTCTAGTCCCGGTCGGGGCACCGGATTCTGTCCCGGGTTGCCCCTCTTCCAGGCCAGCTCTCTGCTGTGGCCCGGGAGTGCAGTGGAGGATGGCCCAAGTTTTTGGGCCCTGCACCCCATGGAAGACCAGGAGAAGCACCTGGCTCCTGCCTTCAGATCAGCGCAGTGCGCTAGCCGCAGCACGCCGGCTGCAGTGGCCATTGGAGGGTGAACCAACGGCAAAAGGAAGACCTTTCTCTCTGTCTCTCTCTCTCACTGTTCACTCTGCCTGTCAAAAACAAAAACAAAAACAAAACTCAAATTTATTTCACTATGTGTTTGTTCCACATTAAAAATTTTATGTCAAGTGTTGGACATTTAATCCAATCATTAAGACACTGTTTAAAATGCTCACATCCCATGTTGGAGTGTCTAGGTTCAAGTCCCAGCTTCACTTCCAATTTCCAGTTGTCTGCTAATGCAGACCCTGGGGTTAGGAAATTATGGTTCATCTAACTGGGTTTTTACCACCCACCTTGCCATGACTGAGACTGAGTTCCTGGTTCCCGGCTTCAGCCTGGTCCAGTCCAGTCCTAACCCAGGCACTTGGGAAGTGAACCAGGAAACGAGAGTTCTCTGTATCTGTTTCTCTGCCTCTCAGATAAGTAACTTTAAAAACATCTACTTCAGCAACAGGAGTCACTGTGTACTTACATCCCATGTGGGATCTGTCCTTAATGTGTTGTCTAATGTGCAGTGATGCTATAACTAGTACTGAAACAGTATTTTTACACTTTGTGTTTCTGCGTGGGTACAAACTGATGAGATCTTTACTAATTATATACTGAATCGATCTTCTGTATATAAAGATAATTGGAAATGAAAAAAAAAAACCTGGTGTTAAATTGGAAATGGCATAGAAAATTAATTAATTTTTTAAAAAAATATTATGTAGGATCTCTGTCTTTAATGTGCTGTACACTCTTATTTAATGCTATAACTAGTACTCCAACAGTATTTTTTTTTCACTTTGTGTTGCTATATGGGGGCAAACTGTTGAAATCGTTACCCAATATATACTAAACTGATCTTCTGTATATAAAGAGAATTGAAAATGAATCATGATGTGATTGGAAGGGGAGAGGGAGCGGGAAGGGGGAGGGTTGTGGGTGGGAGGGAAGTTTTGGGAGGGGGAAGCCATTGTAACCCATAAGCTGTACTTTGGAAATTTATATTCATTAAATAAAAGTTTAATTTAAAAAAAAAAAAACACCTACTTCAGAAAGGTGTGTCTCCAAATAGAAAAGCTCCTCACATGATTCATCTTTCAATCTCATCCTCCACTGAGGCCAAGGTTTGTGTGGATATTTAACTAGTTACATTTTATCCTCCCAGAATTCAGATATTTGTTCCTACAAATGCTAATTGGAAAGGTTTATTTTTAAAAATTGTTTTGCATTTGTGTAATAGGATTTAACAAGTGAGAATATTTTCTTTCTGATGTTAAAATATGTCAATAGAATGCTTAAACCATTTCCAGCAACAAAATCACATAACAATTATAACCTTTCCAAATGTCATTTTTCAAAATGCTCTTTGCACAACACGAGTATCTTTTGAAAAGTAGCTACTTTCTCATTCACAATTAAATATCACCTGTATGATGAAGTGACTGATTAAGAGGGTATATTTTTTTAAAATATCTCCTAAGTAACACATTGAAGAGAGCCACTTGTTATTATTTAAAAGGTCAGAAAATTTGGAGTATTTGTACATTTGAAAAAGAATAAGTCTAACATCTTTTGGATCTCCATCTCTTTGAGGTAATTTGTCACAGGATCAAGAGCAAACTTCGACGTGGTTAAAAATATTTTCATGGCCTCTTTCCAACTCACTGTAACCACTGGGAGAGTGCAATACTTAGAAGTCTGACAAGAAAAACTTAGCCAGCTCATGTAGCAGCTGAGTCCTATCTCACTTCAGCTTCCTCACTGCAGTGTTTCTTTTCAGCAAAGCTGCGCGGAATTGATTTCATTTGTGGTTCTTCGCCGCCACCTCCTCTCTCCCTCAGCCAAGTGCTTACTTTTTCTAAAATTTATTTCTTTGAAAGGCAAAGAAAGAGAGATATTCCATATGCTGGTTCACTCCCCAGAAGGCCTCAATGGCCAGGGCTGAGCCAAGTCAAAGCCAGGAGCCTGGAACTCCATCCGGGTCTCCCAGGGAACTGAATCAAACCCACACGTCCACTTCACAGTCAGTGGCTTAACTCGCTGCCCCACCACACAGGCTCCCAGAATTCCACTCACCAAACTTCCAGGGACTAATTGTTTCAAAGAATCCAACTCATTTATGCAAAAAATCTCAATACATTCTGTTTTATGGGTCATAAAGTAGTTTTTACATTCTTTAATTGCAGCAGAACCTAATAAATAGCATATGCTATGGCTGTGCTACCTGTACATGGAAGCAGCTGTATAGCAATTGTTCTACATGCGTTTTAATACTTGTTTATTTAATCAGCAGTATTTTCCATGGGCTTTCCAATGGTATTGGCCACCAAAGGAACACATTTTTCCTGTATTGCCATATTGTGTGCTCCAGTCATTTTACCATTACTAACTGTAAGAATAAGGTATTTCCCAATGCTTTGTGGAATTTTTGTTTCTTCACTATTATTGATTCATTTAGCAGATACAGATTGTCGCATGCCACATACCACTGTCAATCATTAGGGTAAAACCTCAAAAATCTCTTTAAGATATTTAGAGTGGGCCGGCGCCGTGGCTCAATAGGCTAATCCTCCACCTTGCGACGCCAGCACACCAGGTTCTAGTCCCGGTCAGGGCACCGGATTCTGTCCCAGTTGCCCCTCTTCCAGGCCAGCTCTCTGCTATGGCCCGGGAGTGCAGTGGAGGATGGCCCAAGTGCTTGGGCCCTGCACCCCATGGGAGACCAGGAGAAGCACCTGGCTCCTGCCTTTGGATCAGTGCGGTGTGCTGGCCGCGGTGCGCTGGCCACATCGCGCCGGCTGCAGCGGCCATTGGAGGGTGAACCAATGGCAAAGGAAGACCTTTCTCTCTGTCTCTCTCTCTCTCTCACTGTCCACTCTGCCTGTCAAAAAAAAAAAAAGATATTTAGAGTGAAATTTAGTAAACCTTGGTAAAAGAATGAATATCTCATGATTTTAAATACCATTGAGAAGTCTACACGGTTTTCTTCATATTTTGGTTGCTGTTCTAAATTATCTTAATTGTTATCAATCATTAATCCTATCTCAAAATAATGTAAACTAGAAGTCAGATGCATGCTTAACAGTAGTGGATTAAACATCACTCTTCAAACTTTGTTTTCTTATTACTCATCTGCTAAGATCATTGTGGATTATACTTCATATTATCAGCACCACCTTTTTCTTCTTAATAGATGAAAACTGATGCTTGTGTTACTAACACACACTTTAATACAGGGGGCTCTATAACTTAGGGTCTGAGCAACCAACACATTTTTCTAGCTATTTCTATAAGGAATTTAATAAAGGAAATTGGCCCAGCAAGTATTGGAGAACTGGAAAGGATAACACTGTGGTCGCAAAGTCAGCCACTTGAGAAAGCAGCTTCTAGTCCTGGAAACAGAGATCAAAGAGAAGATGTTGCCTGATGGGCCTGGAGTACAGAGGTATAGAGGAGCCTGTGGAACCACAAGATGACCAGGACTTGTTCCTCCAGTGCTCCAAGGAGGGCCCCGGAGTAGCTCTCAGAGCTCTCTGGTGGGAGGGTGTTGCATACCTGGTTGGTGCTGCCACATTTGAATTTCTGAGTTTAAAAAGAAGTGAGAACTAGAAGCCATAGAGATGCCAAGAGCCAAAGCAGCAAATACAAAGGAATAAGTTCTTGGTCCCACCTTCTATCTTTCAGGTTGGCAAAACCTACCAGAGCAGTTACTGCCAAAGCAGAGATGTGGTTTGCAGAGTCCCAGCTCCTGTGTCACACGGCAGAATAGAGTCAAGTGAGAGACAAATGCATCATACCCAGTAGTGTTTCTTTGCAGAAATACTTTAAATCATTTGTTCAATTTGTGAGATTTAGTTTACTCAAAACTAAATAATATAATCCTGAAAATTAGATAATTAGACAATGTAGATTTTGGTAGATCACAATGTGTTAGAAGAAAAAACATCCCTGCGATCACCACAGTGTAAACCCCTAGGTAATGGCCCCCTACAAACATCACCTGTAACCATCCAACAAATGCACCAAGACAGAAGAGTCCACTGCCAATTGGAATAATGGATACAAGTACAGATGAACGAACTAGATTGTTAATATAAATTAAAATTCTAAAGGTTTCTTACTACACTAATTGGATGGTCCTGTAATAATGGCTATCATCCCTTCGGGGACCATAGGTCTAGATCAAGGGTTGCAAACACAGCTGTAGGCAAAGATGGCAGTCTCCACAGATCCCATAGGCCCCGTGAACCTGAAACATCAGTTGTAGCCAGGGCTATATTAGGCTGAAGCTGGGAGCCAGAAACTCCAATGTCAAGGGCAGGGACTCAACTTTTCAAACTATCACCTGCTGCCACCTAGGGTACATGTTAGCAGGAAGCTAAAATCAAGCGTAGAGCTGGAACTCAGGAGTTAGAGTCCCTCCTAATCTTTGCTTCTTGGAAGAACTTGAGGACCAAAATGATTAAGCGATGGTATGGTTAGCTGGGGTGTTGAAGATGATGGAAATATGACACAAGGTGGACATGCACAATAGAATGCCACCAAGGACAAATTCTGAGAATGAAATATATTGCCTGAAAGTAGAATGTAGACCCGAACACCCAGAAGCTGAACCATCAATTAGATTTGCAACAAAAATTAATATGAATGGAATAAATAATTGCAGTGGAATGATGACTGCATGGAGCATACAGGATTAGCAAAATGGCAAAATTCATACAGCAGTAAAGTTGTACTTTAAGAGCTAAGAGGTCTACTGGTCTCCACAGGAAATATGAAGTTTCCACAGTCACAAGAATGACAAACATACAACAATTAATTTTAGTGGATCTCAAACTTGTCTTAAATCAACAACTTTCTACTCATATTAATGTCTTGATTAAATATCACAATGCAAAATACCCACACATTCAGTAAAGAATTCCAGCTGGGATATGTAACTCGGAGGTTTTTAAGAATATATTTGATACATGTACACTCATGTTTTCAGGTAACAGGAAGAAAAAGGCAGCACAATTTTTCTTTTGTTGAGGCACTGTCATTTAAACATAAACCTGGAGTGCTCCAAGTGGGATTCGGGTTTACAAGACACAAGCATGGCGAGAAGTGTCAGATGGCAGTGGAAAGGTTGTTTCTGAAAAGTTAAAATCCTAAGAAGGACAAACAGAAATAGCACTTTATCCATCTTGCTTAGTGAAAGAGCTGCGGCTGAAATTGTTTAAAGTAACAGGTACACTGAATATTATCACAAATTATGTTAAAATTTGAAGTGGTGCAGGTGCTGACCCCTAGTAGTATAAAAATATGTTCAGGATTGTATATCGGTACCTGTATTTATGATTAAAAAAAAGTTGGGGGATTGATCAATTTCTGTTAAAAGTTATTCCTGTGTATTACATGTAACAGACATGGTAAATATTGGTTTACAGTTTTTAACAAACCATGCTTTTAAGTTTAAGTGAAGTCAACAAAAAGGAAATAGGTATATGGGTATGTGAGTTTGAGACTAAAGTTAGTCTTTAAATAAAATCTAGAATGTGTAAAAAAGAAAAAAAATGTCCATGGGCAAATCCCATCTGCTTTTTTTTTTAAATAAATTTTTTCTAAGATTTACTTTTTTTTTTTTTTTGAAAGTGCAGAGTGACAGAGATCTTCCATCCCCTGGTTCACTCCCCAAATAGCTACAACAGCTAGGGCTGGGCCAGCCACAGCCAAGAGTAAAGAACTCCATCCAGGTCTCACACACAGGTGGCAGGGACCCAAGTACTTGTGCCATCATCTGATGACTCCCAGGTTACTCAATAGCAGGAAGCTGGATCAGGCTCAGATGGGGAACTCAATTCCAATACGGGATGCAGGGGTCACATCCAGCAGCTTAACCAGCTGTTTGCACAACACCTACCATCAATGTTTGGTTGTCCATCCCAGCATAATCTAGTAATTCCTGACAAGCTCTCCGAATATAGCATTCGGATGGCCTCAGAAAGTCTTATCTTTGCTCCTTACCTCCCCTACACCAAATGGGTTAGGGCTGTATTACTTGAGCCAGGAGAATAAGGCTACGGAATGGAACATCCAAAGTACCTTTAGAAATAGCAAATTCCTAGAGTTCCACGTTATGGAATGCTTGTTAGGTGGTCCGTTTGCCACCTAACAAAATAAATGACATTTAAAGTTCTATTTTTTCCCTTTCCAAGTATCTGCTTTCTGTTGCACTGGTATATAAAGAGAAGTTTCATTTTGGAATCAAGCTCATGAATATTTTGAGTCCTGACTCTGCCATTTAGTTCCTCCATGATGTTGGCTGAATTGGTTTCTTGCAGTCTCAATTTCCTCTTCTGTGACATTTGTGTACTGTAGCCACTTTTCCTAATTGTTATAAGCACCAGCAATGATAAGCCACAACCCCACTATCATGTTCATTCCTTCTCTTGACAATGCAGTGCTGTGAGCTTCTCATCCTCCTAGCCTCACCCCAATTCCCAGACTGCTCTATAATTAGAATTTCTGGGATATAGCAGGTCTCCAGTCATTATAAAAGTCAAGGAAAGCAAGGAGGAAAAAATTTAAAAAGAGGGAGAGGAAAGGAAAAACGGAAGGAAGGAAAAATGGAAAAGGAAAAAATGAGGCAGCACTGATGTCTATCAAACAGAAAAATCTGGAATTATAGTTTCCCCTTCCAAGAAAAGTGTGACTTTCTTTTAGAGAATTAGTTCAAAATCTTTCTCGGTGAGTCATGCAGAACTTTTTAAATGATTTTTTGAGTTGACAGGCAATCTATAAAAAGAAAGAGTTCACTGCAGATTGATGAAATGGAGGCAAACTCTTTGCTCTTCTTGGTTCCCATGCCCACATTTTCATAATTATTTTTATTTCATTATTCAGTTAGCTATAACAGGCAATTTGAGAGGTGACAGAGGGTAGATTTGGTTACTCACACTACAAATGCCACAAGGAAGGAATTGGCAGAGACCTCACAGCAAGGTTCTGCACTCACAGAGAGGAGCTTTCATCCTTTATTAAAGTCACGGTTTCTCTTTGGGAGAGCAATGGCCACAGCAACACATTGCAATAAAGCATTAAAATTTTTATAATAGAAAAAAATCAAACCCTGTGACATGCCGCATAAAAAGGGGAGAATACTCTTATAAACACTTTGGCAGCTGCCTAAGGTTGTAGCCAGTGAGGTTATCATCAATTTCTCTTTGCTGCTACCCCAAATATGCTATGGGACCAAGTCCATGGCAAATGTAAAGGGAAGGTTATTCCTCCCAGTAAAGGACATGGGAGCAACAACGAGAAAGAGAAAGAAACTAATATTGGTTATGAAACTCAAGGAAAATCAGCGTTGAATTATTTATATCTTAAGTTTGAATGCTCCCTTGCTGTTTTTAGCTGTCAGAAAGTCTAAAAAGAAAGTCATAGAATTTCCTTCTCCCAGCCAAGTGGACAAGTTCTTTGAAAAAGTGGCCCTTGGAGATGAAGCCCTAGAAGTCCCCAAGGTGCAGCACAGAACTCAGGGTTAGTTAGATGAGAAGTATTTCCAGGTGTGCAAAAAAAGTCAGCACTATCCAATTGCTCAGGGACAGAGTAGCCAACAGAAAATTATCTATCATCCTGAGCAGTGCTTCCATGGTTTTTCAGAGGCCATATGTCTCTCAATTTGAGAGTCGGTCAGCAATTGTGTGCAGTCAACCAGACTGCCTCCATCCAAAGTAATGAAAGAGCCCAAAGTTCAAGACAGACAGGTCAAACTGAACCCATTCAGCATCCAGGAAAGATTTCTACTTCTTTATTAAGTGAATTGCACAGACTAGGTCTCGGCCTAACCAATGGATGCTGTCCTGAGCTAAGGGAGGTCACATGTGCTAAGGGTTTGGATTCAGCATTCACAGTGAGAGGAGAGAGAAGCCAAATCTTAGAGACCCTAATGCATGGCTCTCAAGGGCCTCTGAGAGAGGTTTCCTGACCTCATTCATAAGTGAACAACTAGATGGATGGTTGAACAGAAAAGGGGCACTACAGGCTTTCACCTGGACAGAAATTGGTTACTATAATTTTTGGAAGGCAAAGAACAGTATTCCAGAGGTTCTAAGTGCATGCCCCTCACCAATGCAGTGTGACCCCCTCCCCCCACCCGGGATACCATCACGTTTATAAGACAGTCCTGTAGAAAGTCACTCTGATATTCAATATTGCCCATGAGAAAGACAATCAAGTGTATAGAAACTATAGGACAAGGGATAAAAGATTTTTATTACGCAGTCCAGCAGGTTAAGCCACCATCTGCAATGCTAGCATCCTCTAGGAGTGCCAGTTTGAGTTTCAGCCGCTCCACTTCCAATCCAGCTCCCTGATAATACACCTAGAAAAGTACTGTAAGATGACTCAAGTGCTTGGGTACCTGAACCTACATGGAATACACAGAACGAGTTCCAGACTCCTGGATTCATCCTGGCCTGGCCTCGGCTGTTGTGGCCATTTGGGGAATGAACCAATAGAGGAAAGATCTCTTTGTAATTTTGCCTTTGAAGTAAACAAATCTTAAAAAAAAAAAAAAACAAGGGAAATTTTATAGTGAAAAGAAATATAACATCAGCATCAGCTGTTCACATAAAGTAGCTAAGTGGAGTGAAAGTGGCTCTATTATAAATAAAGTCTTAACTCCAAAAACAGTCAGTTTTTAAATTAAAGCCTGTTAACCTTTTAACTACATTCCAAAATCTGGTGCAAACCCAGTCTCTGAATTTTGGCCTTATACTTCAGGGAAGTACACACCCTGACCTTCCTGGGGCAGTTTTGGTTTCTATCATCCCAACATAATGTTGCTTCTTAAGTGGTACCTGATTTGGACTGTTCTATGGTCACACTACTTACAAAGGATTTCTGTTGAATAAACATGCTTTATAATTTCTCCTTGGAAGTTAAAATCTCTCTGCAAATAGACAAAGCCTCAATCCAATACCATATGTTACCCAAGAGTTAAATAGGGTTAGCCTCAAAGTGGACATATGTGTCACAATGTGTCACGAAATGCTGAGGTTGAGTTCGTCACATTACTGCCAATCCTTTACTAGTGCAATTTCTCCTGCTAGTTCTGTCAGGTCATGTGGCCCTTTCTAATTGGATGCAATTGACATGATTTTGTAATCCCAACATCAGATTTAAGAGAGAAATGCAGCTGACAATGTTCACATCTGCAGTGTACATGTTAATAGCCTGTGTTGTTTTTTCCTGCACTTACATCTTCCTTTGAACATCTCCCATGTATCAAGTTATGCCTTCAAAATTGCTTCAGACAGCTGGGCCTGTTGCCTGTTTCTTGTTAATTGATTCTTGTATTTAGGCCTCTAAATAACCATTTGTTCATTGGCTGTTGTCATTATCATAATATTTGTTTATCTTCCTAAATAAGCTAAATGCAAAGATTCTGAAGTGAATACACACAGTAATATAAAGCTTCAGAAGAAATTAAGAAGAGAATATTGGGCAATTGTAGGAGGGAATTCTGTTTCTGACAAACTGCTTACAGGAACAGATTCCCATGACAGAGTTGAAGGAAAAGAGGACATACTTGATAGACACAGATTCTTGCCTGGAAATTGGTGGGTCAATGTTAGGCAGGCCACTGAGGGTGGGTGGGTGGGATGCAGAGCATAGTTCTCTTCCCATCCTATCCCCATGAAGTCCACACAGGTACCTCCCACCTTTGGGGCTGACAAGAGAAATCAGGAAATGGGTCTGCCTTAGGTGTCTCCAACAAAATCCCTCAGGCAAGGACCAATGATGTTCCACACTTCCTCTCTCGAGTTCTCCAGAATCACTCCCTGGAGAGAGCCCAACACTCACATCAGAGCCTTGGTCTTAAGGTCTGAAGAGAGATAGGTGCCAGAATCAATCTTCTAATCCCTTTCCCCAGCAACTTTTTCCACCAAGCTATTAACAGAGCAGCTTGTTCAACCTTATCCCCCTGGAGCTCTCTCCCAAAGGATTTGTCTTTCAAATTTCTACTGTAGGAGGCCGGCGCCATGGCTCACTAGGCTAATCCTCCACCTGCGGCACTGTCACCCCGGCTTCTAGTCCCAGTTGGGGTGCCGGATTCTGTCCCAGTTGCTCCTCTTCCAGTCCAGCTCTCTGCTGTGGCCCGGGAAGGCAGTGGAGGATGGCCCAAGTCCTTGGACCCTGCACCCGCATGGGAGACCAGGAGGAAGCAATTGACTCCTGGCTTCTGGCTTTGGATCGGCGCAGTGCGCCAGCCATAGTGGCATTTGGGGGGTGAACCAACGGACGGAAGACCTTTCTCTCTGTCCTCTGTCTCTCTATTTCACTGTCTAACTCTGCCTGTCAAAAAAAAATTTTTTTTCTATTGTGGGGGCCAGCACTGTAGCGCAGCAGATTAAAGCCCCAGCCTGCAGTGCCTGCATCCCTTATGGGCACCGGTTTGAGTCTCGGCTGCTCTTTTTCAGATCCAGCTCTCTGCTATGGCCTGGGAAAACAGTAGAAGATGGCCCAACTCCTTGGGCCCATGTACCCACGTGGGAGACCTGGAAGAAGCTCCTAGCTCCTGGCTTCAGATCAGCTCAGCTCTGGCCATTGCAGTCATTTGGGGAATAAACCAGCAGAATGGAAGACTCTCTCTCACTCTCTCCTTCTAACATTTTCAAATAAATAATTCTTTAAAAAAAATTTCTATTTTGAGACAGGAAGCAACGATGGGCCTATATAATCATCTACTCAATAAGTAATGGAGTATGTTAGTCATACAAAGCTTGCTTTCCATGCTTTTGATGCCAAAGAAATATGATCCTGATTCAAGACCTAGTCTTTTCCTCAGGTAAGATGTTCTTTAATTAGAAAAAGGGTAAACAAGACACTCCACTAAAATAAAGTGAGCCAACCCAGAAGTCAATACAAGAAATAGGGAAAAATGAACTGTAAGGAGGTGCTCCAAAAATGAACTAGTCATGCAGACCTCACAATGATTTAATGTTATTCCCATTCATTCACTAGCAGACGGTCACCTTCTTATATGTGTATTATTGAGGGAGACACATAATGCATGGTTGATGCGCTGGACCCCTCAGAAGGACTATTTGGACACATTCTGAATACTGAGTACTAGCTGCATTTTAGTATTGTTTTAGTACCTGCTCTGAGCTTACTGTTGTTAGAAAAGAAGATGTAAAGGACAGACAAGAGGGTTGTCACTCAGGCCAAGTTTTTCATTTTTCTCATTTCAATGGTAGCTATTCCTTTTTAAGGAATTTACAGATTTTGATTAACAGTACCAAAAGCATCCATTCACACATGCCATTTCTCCCAGAATAACTGCTTTTGTTCTCTCTAAAGATCTGTGTAAGTATGAACTTGGTTTATCTTCATAACAATCCCATGTGGTAGCCACTATTACAACTCCACTTTAAAGGCTGAGAAAAGGGAACCCAAAGGGTATTAACTGCCCAAAGGTTGCTCTGAATTTGATTCCAGAGTCGAGCTCTTAACCATTACACTGAGTTTAGTAGTCAGGACCAAGGTGGACTCAAGGTCTTTTAAAAAAATATATCTATCTGAAAGAGCTACAGAGAGAGGCGAGAAAGAAGAGAAAAAGGAGAGAGAGAGAATGAGAATCTATTTCCAATTCCCCAAATAGATACAATGGCAGGTGGAAGCCAGGAGCCCAGAAGCCCAAAGCTCCATCCAGGTATCCTATAAGGGTTGCAAGGGACCAAGTACTTGGGCTATCTTCCACTGCCTTCCCAGGTGCATTAGCAGGGAGTTTGATCAGAAGCACATGAGATGCCAGTGTTATGGCTGGCAAATTAGTCCACTATGTACAGCACCAGCCCCCAGATTCAAGATTTTAACCATTAGGCCAAGCTTAGTAGCCAAGGACAAGTATGCCCATCAGAAAAGGGGTTTCAGAGCCAACCCCGTGGTACAATAGGTTAATCCTCCACCTGCTACACCAGTATCCCATATGGGTGCCAGTTTTAGTCCCAGCTGCTCCTCTTCCAATCCAACTCTCTTCTGTGGCCTGGGAAAGCAGTAGAAGATGGCCCAAGTGCTTGGGCCCATGCACCCACGTGGGAGACCCAGAAGCAGCACCTGGCTTCTGGCTTTGGATAGGTGCAGCTCCGGCTGTTGTGGCCATTTGGGGAATGAACCAACAGAAGGAAAATTTTTCTGTCTCTCTCTCTCACTGTCTGTAACTCTACCTGTCAAATAAATAAATAAAATCTTAAAAAAGGGGGGGGGGGTTCATCAATGTACTCTAAAACACGGAAGACAGCCATTTCAAAAAAGCAGTTTCAAGTACATTGTCACTCATTTACTGAGAGCCTACTAAATGGCAGACATTGTACTCTGTGGCCAGATAAGCCAGATTAATGAGATAAAGGGCACTTTGGAGGAGAGAGAGTAAGTGCACTTGAGAAAGGGAAAGATGGTGAGGCCCCAATGAGAACCAGACCAAACAACACAGCTAAAGATATTACACTACTGTATTACAATCTGTTTTTCCAGGATTAATGCCTTTGCTTTTCCCAACCATACACTTACCATCTCAAGTTTATCAGAACTGATGTATAGGAGACAGAGTTCAGAATTTCCCTCTCACAATTAATTAAATGCATTGTTAAAATAAAGCATGTTCTTTGTGTACTAGTGGGATTCCCTCCACCTCTCTATTCCCGCACCCAAACCTTCTCTTTGTTTCTAGTGGCTCTAGAAAGATAAATTTTTCCCTCTCAGCCTTTTCAGTCAAGTTCATGGACATTTATCAACTCTGTAGTTTCCAAGTCAGGATGTCTGTCATTTAACCTTCATCCTCCTTGAATTTTCATCCTGATAGGTTTGATTAAACCACAGACTGATAAACGAGCATGGCTTTGGCGCCGCAGAAGAGCAGTCATAAAGGAAACCTCTGTGAAGGTATGAATCAAAGCCAGGAATCCTTTGTTCACTGCCCCCCCCACACACACACACACACCATAGCTACCACCACCACCAGTTCACAGAGCACCTGCAGTAATACATTTTTATTATTTCTTCTTCTCCTTTAGTTTCCAAATGGTTTTCATCATCACTTCCTGCTTGTTTTTCTTAAAAACAAAGAAAAGTGTGCCCTGATGGCACACAGTTCTGTTTCCTGCACCAATATGGTTAGGCCAAGCATTTTATCAACTTGAAATTTAATCCAGGAGTAGAGGGTGCAGAAATAAAGAGGAATGAAGGTTAAGTAATAGGCCCCCTGCTGTGAACAGTGTGTTTCACTCATAAAGACTTGGGATAATTAAGGAAGTGATCCATTTTTCCCCTAAGGCAACTGTTTTCTACCCAGAGCATGTAACAGGGACATTCCTTCCATTTATTTTGCTTCTAGTTTTTCAACTCTTTAAACCATAATTTATTAACACACAATGTTTGGTTTCTTTTTAGTCCTAGTTGCATGCTATCTGAGCTCTTCCCCAATTTTTTTCTACTCTATCAAACCAAAAGAAACCAACTAGCACAACAAAATGAAAACTAGGGTTTCTCAAAGGCAACAGTTCTATCAGACATCTAAGGACAGCACTGGGAGAGGTTTTCATCAACCGTATAATAGTGCAGTTTGTGTCAGTCATACCTGTGCACAGTGGACAGCTCAGTTTCTCTGGTCTATCCTGAAAGAAAACATCTTCAGAGCCAAAGTAACACTTTGTTCTCTGATCAACATCACTTGTAACCCAAATGTCACTGAACTAAATTTGCTTAAGCTTTCTTGGAGTCACTTTGTTAAGATTTTTGCAAGTTTGCCTTAAATTCCCATTTATATTTGGGAAATGCATCATCTCTCCATAGCCTCTGGAATTTTGAGAGTAGAGTGACAAGAAGCTTATATTCATCTACTCACCAATTCCTTGCTGCACTATTGCCACTGCCCTAGACTAAGGTCTCACCCAAGTGATACCCAAGTAACACAATAAGCCCCGTAACCAAAGAATGCACCAAGTGTAAGGAATGAGCTGTCTAACAAAGTTAACACAAAAATGACACTCTCAGCCTTCTGAAGTTCTCCTAGCCTTTGGGTTAGGATTCATGACAACCCAAATTCTATTTACAGCTCAGACCTCAGCTTTAAAACAATGCCAAGTTTCACTGGGAAGAAAAGAACTGTGTCAAAAGACAAAGGGGCAGGGGGGAGAACCAGCCTTGTGCCACAGCAGGTTATGATGCCTGGTATGCAGGTATACAATAATAGAGCTCCAGTTCAAGTCCCAGTTGCTCCACTTTTGATCCAGCTCCCTAGTGCACCTGAAAGAACAGATGGCCCAAGTACTTGGGCTCCTGCCACCAACATGGGAGATCCAGAGTTCAGTGCTCCTGGCTTTGGCTTGGCCTGGACAAATCCAAAACAGGCCAAGCTGTTGTGGCCATTTGGGGAGTGAACCAGTGGATGGAAGATCTCCTTTTCTCTGTCTCTCTCTGTCACTTTGCCTTTGAAATAAATAATTCTTAAGAAAAAAAAAAAAAGATAAGAAAAGGGGATGGTATAAGGCATTACTTCCACCAATAAACCAGAAACTGTGAACAGGCCACAGCATAGAGGGGAAAGAGTTTCCTAGGTAACACACAGAAGTTCACCACTTTCCTAGGACCAGAGGATCCTGTTCTCCCAGGGAGCTTTGGTTATATCATGGAGGCCCCAGCCTCACAGGCTTTAGCAACCAGCTCCCTGAGATGGTGTATTTCAGATTTTTATCTGCAAGAAATTCTGCATTTCAGCACCCAAAAGAAATAAGAAACTCTTATCTGATGACTGATGACCATTTGTACACTTCTCCAGGCTCTGAATTCACTTTTGATGAGCAAAGAACCAGCTTTTACCAACAGTGACTGGGGTTTCTGCTTAGGCTCTAACCCCAGCACATCTGAGTGAGCCACCTGCTCTCAACAAAGAGCAAAAGGAGGTGAATGAAACCATAGACCAGGTAACGAGGGCCATTCTTTATTCCTATGATGAATATTTCCCAGGACAAATATGCAATTAATTATATAAATTGTACAAAAAGCTCAAGAGAAAGAAATATGTGTTTTTTATTTCAACGATTAACTCAACAGTCCTAATGACCTCAATTCTTCTTTAAGGAGATCAAGACCCAAGATGTAAGATTAAAACCAACACTGCCATGCCATTGGGAGTGAGAATTCACCCTTCACGGAATCAAACATCCAAAATTAAGGAGAATAACAGACTATGGGGGTAATACAAAGAAAAGGATACGATACTGCAAGAGTTACATAGAAGGCATTGAGGTATCAGGCCTTGAAATCAGATGGAAAACACGTCCAAATCCCAGTGTCATCACTTTCTGTGTGACCTTGGGCAGGTTACTTAAGCTTTGTAAGCCTCAATTTCCTCATCTGTGGTAAAACTTAAGTGAGATAATATGACAAGTGCTTGGCTTAGAGTAGATACCTTAAATTATCGAAAAACTCTACTTTGGAGTCTGAAGACCCTACCTCAGCCAATACAACTTTATAGACACTGAAAATATGACTTAGATCCAAGTTTAGGCCGGCACCACAGTTCAGTAGGCTAATCCTCCGCCTGCAGCGCCAGCACCCCGGCTTCTAGTCCCGGTCGTGGCACCAGATTCTGTCCCAGTTTCTCCTCCTCCAGTCCAGCTCTCTGCTGTGATCCAGGAGTGCAGTGGAGGATGGCCCAAGTCCTTGGGCCCTGCACCCACATGGGAGACCAGGAGAAGTACCTGGCTCCTGGCTTCAGATCAGCGCAATGCACCGGCCACAGTGCGCCAGCCGCAGTGGCCATTGGGGGGTGAACCAATGGAAAAAGGAAGATCTTTCTCTCTGTCTCTCTGTCTACTCTGCCTGTCAAAAAAAAAAAAAATCCAAGTTTAACTGTTCTGATACCTTTTTCCAGAATTTCTCAATTCAGTAGTTTTTATTGGCATGCACAATTTTGTAGCCACATTGTTTTCAAATATTTATTTACTTGAAAGTCAGAGTTACACAGAGAGGCAAAGAGTCAGAGTCAGAGAGAGAGAGAGAGAGAGAGGTCTTCCATCCACTGGTTCACTCCCCAATTGGCTGCAATGGCCGGAGCTGAGCCATGCACATGGGTGAAGGGGCCCAAGAATTGGGCCATCTTTTACTGCTTTCCCAGGCCACAGCAGACAGCTGGATCAGAAGTGGAACAGCCAGTATGTGAACTGGCACCCATATGGGATATAGGCACTGCAGGTGGCAGCTTTACCCACTACATCACAACGCCAGCCCCATCACAGTTTTCATAACTAGAGAAAATCTATTTTCAAGTCATACTCCAAAATTAATTTATTTCTTCCCTCTACCCAACATGTTTGTTGTCAGATTTTCTTTAACAGTATCAAGTTACTGATTCAGAAGAGGGCCTTCCACCCTTGCCATTCACCAAAGGAAGTATCTGATGGTCATTACCTAACAGTAGTTCTTACAAATGCTTTCCTGGCCCAACCTGAAACCAGAGGCAACTTTTTTCCTTTCCTGTGTTTTGAGAAACAATTCCCAGCCCATGCAGGAACAACCCAGCCTATGGATAGACAAAAATGTACCAACTACTGTTACTTCATCTATATTTCCCCCTGAACAAAGTTTACATAAATATTTCAAAATCTGCAACACTCCTGAAATCTGAAAAACTTCTGTTCTCAAGCATTTTGGATAATGGATACTCAACCTGTATTGTCCTCAATTACATTAGTGTGACACTCAGTGCTGTGGAATGTAACAGGGTATAGTGACTGCCTGAGGGAGGAATTTTGGTGCAGAGCATCACCAAGCAAAGTTGTCCTTGGTTTTAGATGTTATTACCTGCTAGAGAAAAATTGACCAAACTTCCTTAACGTTTCTCCTAGTGGTTTCGTGAAGCATCCACATTGCTGCCAGAATCAACTTTGTAGAACACAATTTAAATGGAATCCTTCTTAGGATCATCTACAGCAGCCCCCTTCTTCAGGATACAACCCCACAGGTAGGATGCATGATATGCACTCCACAACCTCTCTTCACTCTCCAGAACTAGTGCTAAACTCTAGCATGCTCCTCATACCTCCATGGATTTGCATGTCACATCCTCTTGCTAGAAGGTTCTACATCCCTTCCATCTCCCACCCCTTTACTACTGTGCAAAATCCTACTTACTGAGACTCACCTCAAATCCCAGGCCTTCTGTGAAATCTTCCTCAATATTACTGCCATGCCCACTTCCCCTCCCAGGAGATTTGGCATCGCTTACAGACAATATTGGTTGACTGAATGAGCTTCTGTTCCAAATCTCACTATTTCATCAGTCAGGGTCTCCACAGGAAACAGATGGGATGAGCAGATCCGGTAATTTTGACAACAGCTTTATACATGGACTATTTACAAAGTAATGGTGGTACAGAAAGATTAGTGGATATTGCAATACACAGGGGGCTGGCAACACAAAGGCAGCTCTAGCCTGAAAGGGTAAGGAGAGCTAGCAACTACTAGCACATCATGAGAGGGCCACAGACAGAAGCTGCTGCCCTATAGACAGAGAGTCAGGAGAATGGATACCCCAAACCAAACCCTACACTTGCTCTGCTCCTTCCTTCCATGTGTACGCTGCTGCCCACCAACCAAACCCAAGAGCAAGGAAGCCTATTGGTGTCTTTTATCTTTCAGATTTTTTTAAAGATTTTTATTTATTTATTTATTTGAGATGGGAGGAGAGAGAGAGATCTTTCATCAGCTGGTTCACGCCCCAGATGGCCGCAACAGCCAGAGCTCAGCCGATCCGAAACCAAAGCTTCTTCTAGGTCTCCCACATGGGTGCAGGGGCCCAGTGAATTAGGCCATCATCTACTGCTTTCCCATAGCAGAGAACTTGATTAGAAGTGGAGCAGCCAGGATATGAACTGGCGCCCATATGGGATTCCGGTTCTGGAGGCGGAAGCCTAGCCCACTACGTCACAGCGCCAGCCCCTATCTTTCCCTATCTTTCCAATTCTCAGTACAGAAAGTAGGGCTTATAAGGGAGGTGTAGAAATGTGGTGTTCTCGTGTCCTTGTTCCCTTTGCAGCTGTAGAGTGAAAGGGAACATTTGACATAGTTCAACCTTATGAGATGTCAATGGGTAACTGCTTTGCAATTTACAGAGGGAGGGTTCAAGAATATCACAGCAGTATCAGCTCTTAAGCCACTTAAGTGTTAAGCCCACCCCAGCAGCTGCCTACTTTGACTTCTTCTTGTAGGCAACATATAAATCTCTATTTAATCCACATTTAACAGCATTTTTTATTACATTCTTTCATGATATAATGTTTTAGATAAAGGTGGACTGTGTAGAATTCTACGGGACCACAATAATGTATCATTTAGTGACATCATAGTCATCTTTGTTTGTGTAAGGATTCTCCATGGTACTCGCACAATTAGGAATTCACCTACCAATGCAGTTCTTAGAATGTAGCCCTATCGTTGACACCTGACTCTATTGTGAAAGAAAGCATTTCTAACTGACTTCCTTGTGTTTTCTTCCATATAGCAAGTCCTGTTGAAGCATCTGAGTAGGTGTCTGTCTTGTCCTTAGAACATGAGTTCCACAGGGTCAAGGCTGACACAAGGCTGGCACCTAATTGCTACTTGTAGAGTGAGTAGCTCAACCACTGTGCCAAGCACTGCAGCCACATAAACAGGACTCAATACATCCTGATGTTACTTCCCAGTCCTGTTTCTTTTCTTATTCTTTGTCTTATTTTACCCTAAGATCTCCTTCTTAAAAGCCCTGTTCCCTGTGTTTTTTCATGTTCCTTTTGCTCTCATATGTCCATCATTTTTCAAGCCAACTTGCATTGCACAAACTGTTTGCATTCTGTTTAATAGCCACTTTTAAAAATGATTCTCTCTAAAAGAGATGGGCTGATTAATGTACTCCAAATATCTTGCACTACACAGTCAGTTCCTTTATCCTTGTTCTATTCATAATGTATAGCCTTTCTCTTTCCAAACGTGCATAAAGCACCCGTTTCCCACCAGCATTATTTGTAACTGCAGAGCTTGAGGTGGTAGTAGATGTCAAAAATGAAAAATTGCTAAATTCAAAATTGCTTCTCCCTTTGTTTTAAAGGTGACCTGCAAGTAGTTTTTATTTTTTTAATGAACTAATTGTAGGATTATATGCTGAATGCCCCAAATGCAGAGAGTGAGAGAAGAAAACTCAGCATATACCTGCTACAAAATACCTGGCATTGTTTCTAAGCCTCTGCAAACCAGACTGCTGACACCCACATTCTAAGCCCAGGCAAGGGGACTGACTCAAAGGTAGCTCTGCATGAAAATCAGGATATAAGACTTTCAGGACAATTGCAAGCTGGGCTAGGAATTGGGAAGTCTGGTTGGCTCCCTGATGAGTAACCTTGGGCAAGTTGCTTTATCAGCCAGGAGCTCAGCTTCTCCACCTCTTACCCAAAGGGAACCAGCTCCATACTGCTCCCACTGAAGGGGAACTGATGGTTATGACTCCATGTTCAACACCTGCCTTCCATAAAAAGAGGCTGTCAGACCTGAAAATTATTTTCAAGACTAGTTAGACCCACTCACATTTTGTTTGGTTGAAAAAAATCTGAAAAATACACTCTGAACCTGTCTGTGCTACCCCCTCCCCCAGCACACCCTTCTCCAAACACAGCCAGAAATCAGGTTGGGATTTGGAAGATTTGGGCTATTGTCCTACGCAGAGACGCCTCAGAGTACCTCGGGCACTTTAAGGATTGAAAACCTTTTCTAGATCATCTATGATTCTATCCAATCATGAAATGTGCCCCAAGTGGAGAAGAGCTTATCTAGGGGATGTGATTTAAGAGAAATCACAGAAATGCCCCCACCTGGTAGAACACAGTGCCCTGGCAATTGACTCAAAGTTATGCCTTTTACATGAATTTATTCTCATTATTTACTCTGTCTTCAGTTGCCTGTCACCTGCTAAAATGTGTATAACCCTTCGAGAGGAACACATTAAGTTATTCATTATCTACTATTATACCCCAGAGAGATGAGTTATGCATATTACATTCCAATGAGCTGGCTACTTCAGCAGCAAGGGAAGACCAGAGGAAAAATCTACTACAGAGATCAAAGAAAGAGAAAACCAGGGCAAGTCCCATTGCAAAAAGAGAACACCAAAACACAAAGGTTCTCAGAATGGGTGTTTGGCACAGTGGTTAAGACACTTCTTGGTTCACCTGCACCTCATATCCGAGTGCCTGAGTTTGAGTTCCAGCTCTGCCTACTATTCCTGCTTCCTGCTAATGCACCCTGAAAGATGGCAGATGATGGCTCAAGTACTTGTGTCCCTGCCACCCAAGTGAGAGGCTTGGATAGAGTCCCAAGCTCCTGGCTTTGGCCTGGCCTAGCTCCAGCTTTTGTAGGCATTTGAGAGTGAACCAGTGGATAGAAGATCTCTCTCTTCCACCACCCCAATCTGAATTTCAAATCAGTAAAAATAAAGATGAAGTACTCTTGGCACTAGTCACTTATCCTTTAAAAAATTGAGGAATGAATGGATAAGATATTCAAGAAGAAAATAGTGAGAATAGCGTATTGTTTGTTTATTTACTACTTTGTTCATGTGAGAGCGAGTACTGCCATGTGCTTGCTCACCTAACAAATGCCAGGGGCCAGAAACATAATCCAAGTCTCCCATATGGAAGTCAGGAACCTAGTGATTTGAGCTATCACTTCTGCCTCCCAGAGATTGCATTATCAGGAAACAGAAGTCAGGAGTGAAGCTGGGAATCAAACCCAAATACTCCAGTATGCTACACGGGTGTCTTAATTGCTGGACAAAAGGCCTACCCCATTCATCAAATGTTATGAAGTGCCTACTCTGTGCCATGGATTGTGCTAAAGGTGTACGATGCACTGGGAAGCAAATTTCAAATCCCAAAGATGACTGTGTCCTCCTCAACCAGTACATCTTAATTACTCCTTCCTGGAAGTTTTGGAGCCCAGGCTCCTATGCCCGGGGAGGGGGCAGAAGATCAGTGGACATTCAAGCCAGCCTCCTGAGAATCAGGCAACACCCAACTGTCTACACACAGTTCCTCTCTCTACCCCCCTTCACGACATTCCAGCTGCTTCCATGAGATTGTGGGATTTGTATTCTTTTGCCTACTGATCTGGCAGCTATGTGGGCATGGTCAAGACACCACCACCAAAGTAGAACAGAGAAAACTAGGAGGAAATGAAACCAGAGAACACAAAATATCAATATGCAAGTTTTATTAAAAACAAATAATTGTAGTGAAAAGATCCTACATGCAGCTTCTAAACATTGGTGCAAGTCTTGTGTAAAATTGGTAACAACCTTTTGTGATGCAAATTTGACAACATACTTCCTTATTCATACCTGCAACTATTGCTTCCATCTGAAAGAACTTAAAAAAAGAAAGAAAGAAAAAAAACTATACCTAAGTGAAGTGGCCCATGAAACCATTTCTAATCACCTAATTTGTAATCTCAAATCCTGAGAATACAATTTGGGTAGGAATGAAAATTCCCTTGAGAGCAAAATTTAGGCGATATGAACCTGAATTCTGAATGTCAGATCTTTTAAATTGTTTTGAAGGCTTGCAGCCACTCTGCACATTAACAGTCCTGAAGAATTGTGCTATAGATTTCGAAGCAGGTTCTCAGAAGACAGAAATTGAAGAACATTGTTATAGAAAGGCCCAATCTCCAACTCAGACTCCCTTGAGAATAACGTAACACACCACAATGATCTCATGATTACCAAAAATTCCAAAATTAATCAGATGGTTTAGCTAGCTTCACAGGCTGGCTGCTGTTAAATTGATGGCCCTAAATTAGGTGAGACACTGAATTTCACCAGGAATTTCCACCTTGCTGCAAGTTTGTTATGTTCTTTAGTAAGAATATGCATTGACATGAGCAAAGAGAACACACACAGTCAGTGGGTTCCTGGGGACAAAGACAAGGGCATATGTGTGGTAGCAAAACTGGTTGCCCCTTCCAAGGGCACCATGTTCTTCCTTGGGTTACTGTACTAATTTCTACTTCTATTTCTGATTCTAGTGAAAAAAAAAAAGATGTTCAGTAATTTAAATATGAAGATTCACACATTTTAAAAAATGCTTGGGTCATATTTTGGTCACCATTTAAGGCATCAAAGCCAAGAGAACAGATGAGACATACCACGTAGGATGACTGTCATTCCCAGCTCCGCTGTCCTTACATCTCAGATAGACTCCCTTCTTGCTCCTGTATCTGTTACATCTTCTTCCCACCCTTACAGGATCCCAGTTGCAGAAGACAATAGGAGTTTGGACCAAGGAATATAAACTACCTATGTAACACTGGTGAAGCGTGCAGCCACACACTCAAAACTGGCCTGTGCATAATTTGTGTTAGAAAGTTGTCCCTCCTAATATCCTAGCTATGAAAGCACACACTCATTACTACCAGCCTTGGATCTGTTTTAACCTTTACTCCATAAAAAGTGTAACCCTACAATCCAAATGCAAACCACATTCTTCACAAAATCACCATTAGAGTGCAAATCACAGCCTTTGAGATGGAACCTTCTTCAGGGCATGATAGAAGAGTAAACAGGGATTGTCCAGGGCTAACCTCCAATGGTGACACCAATGTGGAAGCAAGAACAGCAGCCACAGGAGACTGGCTACGCAGACTCCCATTCCTTCTACTCCAAGGGGGTGGTCATGGGAAGGAGTGTTGGGGGATTCAAATGAGATCCCCCCACCTACCTCCCTCCCACACCTGAACTAGGCTGGCCCTTGGTTCTTTGTACAAATTCAGAGGAGAGAAAAATGCTGGACTTCATAATGATAAAACCAGCAGGTGTTTCAGTAATAATGGTGAAGATGGAATTATCAGCATCAAGTTTACATATGGTCCTTCTTTTTTCAAAAATAAAATTCTTTACTGTAAGGCAGAGAGACAGAAAGCTCACATCCACTACTAGGGCAGACATCTACCTCAAACTCCCTATTGTGTTTCCTGAAAGGTGTTTAAGTGTTCAGTAACCCATGACATGATATGCATTTTGAAAAGCAGAATAAAAGAAAAAATAAACCGTGCCAGGGCAAAAGTTTAGTCAATGGTTAAGACATTCACATCCCATATTAGAGTGCCTACGTCGTATTCTGCTTCTGACTGGTTTTCTGTTAATGCAGACCCTAGAAGGCAGCAGGTGATGGTTCAAGTACCTGAGTCCCTGATACCCATATGTAGACACTGACTGAGTTCCCAGCTCCTGACTTCAGCTGGTCCTAGTTCCAGCCAATCTAGGCATTTGGGGAGCATCTCTCTGCCTCTAAAATTAAATAATTAATCAACTTAAAATAAAAGCCAATACTCTCCCACATCTATGTGCTTCCCCCAGCCTCCTCTCCTTCCAGACACCTTTTCCAGCATCACTCACTTGGTTTCTCTTCCCTCTCATACCTTGTCAATTAATTTTAGATAAAACACTTGCTGCTAATTAAAGCACATATGGATGGTAATGACTTCAGGTGAAAATACCTGGAATCATTAGCAATTCTGGAAATGACTCTTAGAGAACCACCACCTCCCTCCTGTTGCAATGGCTCTCAGGGGCTGTCCTGTGAGCAGTTCTGGCCTCTTGTGTAGATTCTGCCTCTGAACAGCGCCGTCCTGCAAATGGAAGGAACCAAGTCTCATGATGTATTGTGACCAGGTGTGTTAAATGTGAGTTGTTCAGAATCATGATATCCACTTAGCTATTGTGGTATCTTCTATTTAGGATTTTTCTCAGCTGATCTCCAGACAATGAATCCGTTGCCCAGAACTCAAAGATTTATTGGAGAGCTCCAGGTCAGCATCAACTCTCATGAGTCCTAGTCTTCATTCTGTGGTTTGCTGGAGTTCCCAGAGGAAGAAAGCATAGACAGCAGCAGAATGTACACCTTCCTCTGAAAACTCAGAGGCCCCAGCCTAATGTAGAGTGAGACTACAGAGCAATTGAGAGACATTTTTTCTGCTTGAAAGCTGCTCATTTTCTCCTGGAATCTTGTGCTTTACTACAACATTTACACTTCACCCACCTGACGTTCCAAAGCAACAGGGTCCACTGTGTCATCCTTCAACAGCAGGAACTCAGTGTATGTTTGAGTAAGTGTATAAATGGTAAGTAAGTAAGTGGAAAAAAAAGTATGACTATTGCTTCCGATACTAGTAAATGAGGGAAAAAGATATCCACCAATAAAAAGTTAATCTTTAAAATAATCCAATTAGAGTGCAGTCTTGTATGGTTCCTCTATTCCCCACCACTTGAGGAGTGGATAGGTATAGGTCCCTGACAAATGCAAAAACTCTCAACCAAAGCCAGACCCACCTGATCCACAAAAACCACTGGAGCTTCTGGGAGAGTCCTACCCCCTCCACAGGGATACCCCTACAAAGAATACCTACAGCATGTCTGGCAGAGTGGGCCTCAGGAGCTCCCCAAGACCACAATGTCTGTGATGGACGATCAAAGAAGACATGACCTGAGCCCATCCACCTTCCCGCCCAAAAACCTGCTGGACTGCATTCTGTTGCCCCTATCTCTGGGATTCACCCACCTAACCAATTTCCTGTCCTGCCAGTGCCATCACCACCTTTGATAGAGGTACCTGCCCTATCTCTTCTGAGTGCTGGAATGAATGACTATTACCTTCATAACTAAGGGAATAAAGTCTATTGCTGTTTAATTAAGCACCTTGATCTTTTTTAATGCTCAGAATCCTTATCTTATTGATCTCTAACCAGTGTGCTAATTGTTGTTTATTTTTTTAATTGAAGGCTTAGTTATGAAATGTGTATTTGTAACTATTAAATTACACATTCAAGGTAGTGAATGACTTCTCTGCTAACATCATGTATGTTTCAATAAGTTTGGTCAAATCTCAGAGAAATAAATACTCCAATTACAACATCAAAAGTTAGCAGGACCCCCTATGATAAGGACAAGTGAGCTTAGTCAACAGGTTTCAGCCTTGCAGTGCAGTGATGAAAAAGATAATTTCATACTTTGAGGACGCTTTTTACACAAATATTTCCAGGCATAAAAACTAACAAATACCATACCATAAACATATCATATTTTAGGATGTCACAAACTCTATTATTCAGTACTGTACAAGGTGGCATCATGAATGAGCTTTGCCTGAGAAATGAAGTTAAACTGAGGATTCTTCCTCTCCCATCCAGAACACCCTCTAGTGCACCAACTATTCAGTTTATAACTTGAAGTGTGTTCCCCCAAAACTCATATTTTGAAGCCCCAACCCCTAGTACCTCAGAAAGTGACCTTATTTGGAAACAGGGTTGTTGCGGGTATAGCAAGTTAAAATGAAGCCACACTGGAGCAGACTGGGCCTCTGATCCACCGTGACTGGCGTTTCTACAGAAAGGGAAACTGTGGACACAGATAAGCACACTGGCAGAACACCTGAGAAAGGTGAAAGGCAAGATGGGGTATATAGCAGAAGCCGGACAACCAAAGACCCCAGCCTACAGCAGGAACTCAGGAAGTGGTGTGGAGCCAACTCCTCCTCACACAGCCTTCAGAAGGAACCAGTCAGTCCTAGCGATCCCTTGACCTCAGACTTGCAGGCTTCAGAACTGTAACACAGCACATCTCTGCTGCTATCAGCAAAGGGCCTCTTCTGCCCCTTGTCAGTTTACTGTACTGTAAGAATATCAAACAATTACACAGATTTAATATTTGGGGGGACCCTCGATGGAACAGACATGGTTCTAGGGACAGAGAATACGGAAGTGAATGAGAAACAAAAACCATGCTCCATGTGGAACTTGTTATTCTAAATTGACAAACACAGAACATAAGCAAGTTAGGTAAATAACACAGATCACGCACTAGAGTGGTAAGTGTTCAGTACAAGGGAGGGGAATGAGCAGTTAGAAGTTATTTGGAAGAGCTTTGTACATGTGTATTCTGTTAGAATGCTGGAAAAAGACCTGATGGAGATATTCGAGCAATTAACTGGAAATCACGAGGCAGGGATCCGCCAACCATCCAGAGAGAGGAACTTGAAGGCAAAGAGACAGCAAAGGTAAACACTTTGTAGGGTGTGTAAGACCAACACATTCTTCAAGTGCAAACCAGCAGTGTTACTAGAGAATGAGGTAGACACAGTATTGAGTGGAACTTACCAACCCAGAGACAATAGAAAAAGAAATGGTTTAGGGGTGAGCTGTTGGTGCTAGCAGTTAAGATGCCAGCTTCCCACATCAGAGAACCCATTCCTAACTTCAGCTCTTGACCCCAGCTTCCTGCCAGTGTAGACCCTGGGAGGCAGGAAGTGATGCCTCAAGTAACTGAGTCCCTGACATCCATGATGGAAACTCGCATTAATTTCTCTGTTGCTGGCTCCATGTCCAGCCAGCCCTAACTGTTAAGGGTATTAAGGGAATGAACCAGTGAAGAGTTCTTTCTATATCTTTGCCTTTTAAATAATAATAAAAAGTTTAACAACAACTGAATCCAAGAGAGAATTCTTTGGCTCCAAAGCAACTTTTGCCAGACTTTACCCCTGAGAATGTAGCAAAACTATTCAAATTACAAAAAGGCAACAAAAATTCTGAGTGACTGATAATGGCAAAGTCTGTAAATTTATCACATGCTAATAGGTTACAAAGAGTGACAAGAATTGACCAGTTAAAGAAAATAGGATTTTACAAATTAAAAAAAGGATTTGAGGCCGGCACCGTAGCTCACTTGGCTAATCCTCCACCTGCAGCACCGGCACCCCGGTTCTAGTCCTGGTTGGGGCACCGGATTCTGTCCCAGTTGCCCCTCTTCCAGTCCAGCTCTCTGCTGTGGCCCGGGAAGGCAGTGGAGGATGACCCAGGTCCTTAGGCCCTGCACCCACATGGGCGACCAGGAGGAAGCATCTGGCTCCTAGCTTCGGATCAGCGCAGTGTGCCGGTCATAGCAGCCATTTGGGGTGTGAACCAATGGAAAAGGAAGACCTTTCTCTCTGTCCTCTGTCTCTCTCTCTCACTGTCTAACTCTGCCTGTCCAAAAAAAAAGGGTTTGATACTTCCAATTATCTGTAAATATATCAAGTATACTTACTCTAAAATATTCTTAAAATTAGATGCAAAGTTTATTGGTAGATTTCAAATTACTCCAAAATAAATATATTAGCTTTGAAGCTGCTGGATCAGCCCTATACAAACTGAGGAAGCAGGCTCCCACAGCCCAGCCTTCAGCAGGGAGGTCTGTACCGGGTTGTGGGCTGAGCTAATCAGGAAATCCCTCCCCACTCTAAGTTTCAGAACTCCCAAAACATCTCATTTTTCTTTTTCTATTTATTTTTTCTGAGGGGGTGATAAGAGAGGGAGGAAGGGAGGGAGAAACACTCCCATTTTGTGATCCACTCCCCAAATGCCTGCAACCTCCAGGGCTGAGCCCGCAGGTTGAGTTCAGAAGCTCAGAGCTCAATCCAGGTCTCCTATATTGGTGGCAGGGATCTAACCACGTGAACTCTTAGTGCTGCCTCCCAGGAGTCAGGAGCCACAGCCAGGTATTGAACCCAGGAACTCTGCTATGGGACACGGGTATCTCAACCAGCATCTTCAGCACCTGGTCAAACACCATCCTCAGGCCATGTTGCTTGGCAGTCCATGATCTCCTGACTTTGAGAGTGGTATGCTGCAACTCACCGACACTCTTCACACAGGGCCAGGGTTTGTGGACTTGTTTTCATTTGGGTAGCCAGTTTAACTCACAGCCACTGTCATCAAGTGTCATTTGATCCTGGAAATACTATACGGAGATTTCTGACCTTGGGCAGTTAGCCTTAATAGTGATGTCAAAGAGAACATTAACAGGGTTAGAATGGCTGCAAATGATCCCCAGTTACACTCCTTGAGAGTAATTCATTAACTTTACAGGACTCTTGACAAATTCCTAGTAAATAAGAGATATGAACACCATCAGGGTATGTTAATTCTACAAATGCATTTAAACTCCCATAGAGGAACATGCAAATCCCTTTCCTGACAATTCTGCTTTCTTGTTTTAGATGAGGTGGGGTCTATGATGGTGTGAACAGCAGATGGTGCTGCAGCTAGCTTACTAATTTTTAGAGGATCTTACTGTTCTAGTAATCGTCCAGTCAGTCATGGCCTGCATGCATCCACACCTCACAGCAAACTTTGCTATTCCCTCCATACATGCTGGCTCCATCCTCTCCCTTGAACACATTTTCATACATTAGATTTCCAAGCAGACACCAGCCCTCCACATAGTGGGCCCTCAATCAACGTAAAACAACAATATCTGCACACCTCTTAGGGAGTTTCACGATATTAAAAGTTTTTCATTACTTCTCTCACATTTCTCTTCCATTCAGCAAAGCCTACCCTATGGGTGTATTTGTTTCCCCCTCGAAATGTCTTGATGCCTTATCCTTCTCTTCTCCGACTGAAATTCATCTGTGTTTATTCCTGGAGCTCTTGCACTTAGATATTTTATTACAACTTCTTCATACCCTGCCCCACTCCCAAACCTAATCCTTCTCTCATTCACCCCCAGGGCCCTTGCCAATATAACTTCAGGTGAAGCAAATGAAAATACCAGCTTTTTGCCCCAGGCTTCAGGCTTCCTCCACTGAAATTAAAACATAAAAACATTGCATGGATATTAATATTATATTCCCTGCCCTGTAAACTTCTATAACATTCAGAGGTCTGTCAGTCAACAGCATTTATTGAATGTCCACTATGAAAAGTAACTTGGAACCCTTCTGAAAAGAGAAAGGAAGAAAGGGCTACTTTTTGCTTCTCTTTCTCACTAGTCAAAGTTCCACCTTGTTCTATTTCACTCTAATTGAGAATTCTCCACCTAAGTCCACCTCAGTATCCGCCTCCCACTGCTGTCCTCCAACACTTGCCATAAATAGTGTGTCCCACTCAGGTACCCACTTACCCGATTGCCCTGAGAACTTTTCATAGTTCCTATCTATTGTCCATTCCACAAGCTACAACTGATCAGCTCCAAACAAAGCTCTTTAGAGGCAGTGAGCTAAAATCTGTGAGCCCTAGTGATGTGCCAGAAACCACGGGGGCTACTCTATATCCCTGTATCATTTATTCCTTAGAGATACTCTGTAGGACACCAACGGTTCCCACCTTTCAGATCTTACAGAGCAGAGTCACTTTTGATGACTTGCCTGATAGCTGTAAAAGTTGCAGAAGGGAAGGAAAACTCCGATCTTAAAGGTTCCATAGGAAACAAATTGGCTTTTTGCAATTGGGCCGAATTGTACAGCCATTTTTATGAAAATTCTGAATGAGAATCAAGAAATTCCAAGTAAGCTACAGACCAGTGTATTTTCAGCATGTGGTTATTAAAATCACTCAAAGTGGTAGTGGCAGAGGCCATCAAGGTACAAAAGAAAAGGTTTGGGTCCAGGACAGCAATCATAGCAACAAAATGGCATCAGGAAATATAAATCTTCAACAACTACTGTCTGGTGCTTTTGTTATGAAACCAATCTCACCTGCTACTCACAATGTTAGTGAGTCAGTGTAACACCAACACACCACATGTCTTAGTCCTTTGGGCTGCTCTGCCAAAACATCGTGAGGTAGATGACTTACAGACAACAGAAATTCCTCTCTCACAGTCCGGGAGGCTGGAAGTTCAAGATGAAGGCATTGAGCCAGACTCAGTGCTTGGGGAAATCCTGCTCTCTGGTCTACAGATGGTGTCTCCATGCTGTGCCTTCAAATGGTGGATGGGGTAACGATTCTCTGGATGTTTTTTTATAAGGACACTTGTCCATCATGGTCCACTCTCATGAGCTAGTCACCCACCAAAGGCCCCAGCTGCTAATAGCATTACAATGGTATCAGAATACCAGTGAATATGCAGGAAACACAAACATTCAGGCCTTCGAACCATGCAATGCCCAGACAGTCCAAGGCATAGCCACAAGGATCTATTTTGTGACACAAGCAATTGTGCATCAAAACAGTCAAAATGACTGGGGACATGTTCCTACACAACATGAGAGCTGTATTAACTCACAAATCACTACTCAAACCTTCTACTTCTGCATTTATGATGTGAGATCATATGCTGACAGGGACAGGCAGAACATGTGAGTGATGGCAATAGAAAAATGGTAGAGCCTCTGGAATGTGAGTCTTAAATGCCTCAGCTAAAGAAAGGAGCCACTAACCAATTAAGTCAATTGTTGACCCAAGAGAATGAATATCCAATTTGCCAGACCCTCCCATCTTTCAACCTTCTAATATAATCAGAAAAGACATAGCATAGGTGTGTTCTCTAATGAGTTGTTCCATGTGGTCCACACACCACCAGTTTGAATCATCTCCAAAATTCTCCATCATCCTGAACCATCTGGGTTCTGTCGTTTGTACAGCTCCATTTGCTCTCAATACAAAGTATTCCTTCAGTCAAACAAAGGTTAGCTGCACGTATCCTATGCAAAGCCAAAATGACTGCCAAAGGTCACCTTTTCTCAGTTTGTATCTCTTTCAGCCGTATACAGTAGTCCTCACATAAGCACCTCAAGTACATCTGCACACTCCCTAACCTGCCATGAATGGAAAGCTACCACATTCAGTTTATTGGTAGAAGGGACTGATTCCCCAAAGATTTGCTACACCTCTTCTGGATTCTTACCTAAGCTTTGCTGGCCACCAAATACACAATTACCATTATCAATAACAATAGGTACCCTCTACCAAGCTAACTGCCAAATACAAGGTTGTCTTCAAAAAAAGTTGGTGGCAAAATGTATATTATGTAAAAACTATGCATGGATTTCACAACTTTTTGGACAAAAATAATCATTCAATTCCATTTTCTCACAAATGTTCTGAAGTCCCTTTCTTAACATATCCTACAATCCAGTTGACTTCCCCACATGAGTGATGTTATACAGCAATTAACAGCATCGTCAGGGTCAGACTACCTGGGTTTAAATCCAATTACCTCCACTTACCAGCAGCATGACACTGAAAAACAGTCACTTCATCTTCCTGTGCCTCAATACTCTGATACATAAGATCCTCATAAAAATGCCTGTATCAAAGGTGGATTATAAAGACTGAGTGAATTATTACAGGTAGACCCCTCACAATGGTGCCTGCCATGTAACAACTGTTATATGGTCTTACTAATACAATTCAAGAGGACTAAGCAGCACAATTCCTGAAATACACAGATGGGATGGGATGAATAGAGATGGAGAAGTAGAAGGCAGAGAAGTGCTCCCAACTGCCCAATCCAGTCCTACTCTTACCCTCCCCTCAATCAGGTCCCATAAGGTCACAGAAAGAGTTTCACAAAAACCTAGAGAATTCATTATTTCTTACTGGTCAAGGCTGGAGGAGCACTGAGACTGAGGCTGACGTTGGTCTGGACAGGGTGGATGTCGGGCTGAGGTCCTAGACTCCAACGTGGAACACTGGAGAAGTACCTTAGGCTACTTGTAGGATCTTTTGGCCTGAACAGGCTGTAACAAAGGCCTGTGGTGCTTCCTTTCCCTCAAAAACCACAATGGACCTTCAGACCTAGCCCTGGCAGAGCAGAGGCAGGACGCAAGGCCCATTCCCCTCCTCTACACACACTCACACCTCCTTCTAGAGGCAACAAATAAAGTCCTCAGCTTTCAATTGCACAGAAGGAAATTTGCTTGGCAACTACGTATTGTCTCTCCTGGGTTGAACACCAGTTTATGGAAGGCTTTGCAGGCACAGGCCCTCTTAATTCCCCCAAGTATCCAGAAAGAAGTGACCTCTCTCTTCTACAACAGGAATGCAAAAATCAGTCCCTCCTTAAATGTTGTGAACGCTTCAGTTTCCTGGAACTTAGCCACCACCATGTCTTCCTTCCAAAGATGCAGTGATTAAGCCTGGGTCCTGATGCACCCTCATGAGGAGCAAAGCAGGGAGGAAGCATTGGGAGAGAAGAGCCTTGAGCTCCTACCAGAGATCAATTGTCAACAATGAACACTAAATGTCAAAGAGACCTTAACACCCCCCAGGACCTCAGCTTTCCTTATGTAGAAAATGAGGGTTACAACTTAGACTCCCTCTCGCTCCAACCCCATAAGTTGCAAGGCCACAAGGTTAATAAAAATAGCATAGAGACACAATCTTGGCCCATAGAGAAGTCATCACAAGTTGTGTCATTGAACCTCATCAACTTAATTTTATCATTGTTTCAAGAAGCACCCTATCTGCTCTCTACCCATGTTCCTAAAGAACTTCCACCCTCTAAAGGAGCTTTCAGATGTGGAACTCTGAGCCAAGTGGAAGCCACCTTGAAAAGTCTGGTTCTCCATCTATTGAGGAGTAGGGCTCGGGGTACACTGATTTCAGGCACTTCTAACTGGCTGCAAACAATTGCCACTTGTTCTGCAATTCTTCATATTTGTTCTCAGCTCAGATTCCATCTGGACGTTTCAGAGTTAGCAGAGCATGTAAAGGAGAAGGGTGTTTTTCACCTGATCAGACATTTTTCAGACACTTTTTGTGATTGGGTAACTCAAACCCAGCTTTGTTTTCAACCATCAAACATGCTGTGATACTGATGAGGAAAGGAAGTTGACAGGAAAGGGAGATGTTTGCCTCATTTCAGTGCTTTGAAGGAAGAGAAGGAGGAGAAAAAGGAGGGCTGTATTTTACCAACACAACAGGGCCCCTAATGAAATAGGCTACTCAGAGTATGACTAGGAAAATAGCCCTTTCTATGGGACATGTGGAGGATGGAATCGGCAGTTGTAATTCCATCTGACAATGCTGGTTTCCAGCATAAGTACAGTCTTAGGTTAAGCAAGAATTTTTCCTTGCAATGAAAAGAAATCAAGAGCTGGCTGTAATTTCTGACACACCATATTGCTATGCTGTTATTTAGAAAACTAAACATATGTATATACAATTTTTCAAACAAAGATGTTGTTGTTGTTTTAAGTGTAAAGCCCATAGCAGTTATATTTGTTACAAACATTGGGTTTAATCCAGGGATGGAGAAAACTACTTGTTCTGCTACAGGAAATCTTACTTCCATTAGCTCTGGAACATGGTTTTTCAAAATTACAGTTTTCCTCCCTTTGGACCTCAAGAAAATATGAGGGTAGAGAATTGGCTTTGGGTTTGTGCTCTTGTAAGTTACAACATTTTAACAAGCTAGGAAAGATTTTTGGAATCATCCTTGGAACCAACTCACTTGTCCCTTCCGTGTAGAATTTTAAGGTCCTAAAAGAACAAATTAAATGAAAGAATAAGGGATGGCTGTCAGAGGGAGTATATAAGGTGTTGTTATTGAATACTGACAATCAATAGCTCAATGTGTGCAGATCTCTCATCTAGGCACTTTTAAGTGTGTTAACTCATTTAATCCACACAACAAATCTTGGAGATCTGTGCTATTGTTACACTCACTTCACAAACGAGGTAACTGAGGAATAGAGAGATTTCTTAGTAAGTAGGGAAGACAGTATTCGAACCTGGGCAATGTGGCTCCACATTTTTCACTACTCAATATTTTTAATTGTGAATGCACTCTGCAATGCTTTAAATTCATTGTCTCATTTAATCCCTATAGCACTGTAGATTTCCGCAGCCCCGATTTAAAAAAAGAATCAGATACGGATCAAAGAGATCAAGGGACTCAGTAGAAGCAAGTACCCACAGGAGGATTCAAACTCAAGTCTATCAGACTGCAAAATTTATATGATGTTGTGTATCAAACACCCTAGGCTAGGAACTAGGAATTCACAGAAAACACATGACTTAGTCCCTTTACACACCAAAATATGTCTCCCCCTTATAATGAAAAAAGATAATAAGATACTGTAAGAGGCCCTTATTTTGCAGACCTGAGAGTCCAACAACAGAGTCTTGCTCCCTTTGTAACTATTTCAATTCATGTAAATCCAGGTATAGAGTAGGTCCACCTTGGATGTCGTTCTTGTTACTTATATAAAAGAGAAACACAGAGAGAAATCTCCTATGCCCTGTTTTTATTCCCCAAATGCCTTCAACAGTGAAAGCTGGGGCCAGGTCAAATCCAGGATCTGGGAACTCACTATGAGACTCCCACTTTGGTGGCAGGGAACCAAGTCCTTGAGCAACCTACTTCCTCCCAGGGTGTGCATCAGCAAGAATCTAGAATCAGGAGTAGAGCACGGACTACAGCTGGGACTTGAACCCCAGTACGTGGGCATCCCAAGAAACATCTTAACTGCTGAACCAATTGCCTACCCCTTTGGTGATGTCTTGAAGTGAGGAAGCAATCCTAGAGAATCTGTGATGCATACTTCAAGGGGCAAGAACAGGAACAGGGTATTCTAACACTGTACTAAAAAAACAAGTTTAGCTTGAACTTTTTCAAATTCAGTAGTTTGAAGAGATTAGAAGAGTTGCTTCCAAACAAAGAGCTATACAAAGTAGAATTAGAGGTGGAAAGAATTAACAGTAAACAAGGGAACAGGAGATCGTACACATTTGGCTTTCAGGAACCCAGATTTCATTGAGTGTCTACACTTGGCCCTGGGTATAGGCTGAATGAGGGTTCTCTGCCACATGAGTGAATGCTGCTCCCGACTCCCAGGTGTGAGTCTGAGGATGAACAAGGAGTGGAAAACGTACTCATCTGTCCAGATGACTGATGGCAGGGAAAAATTCCATTTTTCACAAATTATGGGCCTTTTTTTTTTACTGCTAGTAATGCACAGAAGATTAAAGTGAAGTCTATATTTCACAAATAGGAGGACCAAATGATTTAAAACCTTTGTTATAATGACCTACTTTGGAGTGAAGAATCAATTTCTTTTACAGCAAGAATCTGTTAATTTAGGAAAAGGCAAAGAAGGAGGAAGCCAGTGAACTGAGGGGAAGCAGCATGGAGAAGAAATAGCTAAGGAGGTCAAATGGCCTTTTGGTGGCTCTATTTTTATATCACAAGCAATTCAGAAGTGATTCGGCATAGCAGAGGAAAGATAAACTTTGGATTTTGTTTTCTGTTCCGGCTCTGCCCCTTAGGGCTGTATTAGATTCCTGTTGCTGAGACAAATTGGCACAAAATGAGTGGCACAAAACAACACAGATTTATCGTCTTCCAGGTTTGTGAGTCAGAAGTCAGGCTGCTAAGTGTCAGGGATCAATCTGGAGGTTCCAGAGGGAAGAAGCCACTTCCCGCCTTTCAGCTTCTGAAGCCACCACAGTCCTCAACTCATGGCCCACTTCCATCCACGAGGCCAGTGCTGAGCAGCGGAGTCTCTGTCACCCCACAGACACTGACCTCCTTTTGCCTCCCACTCCCACGGCCAAGGGGCCAAGTGGGCAATCTCCCTTTCTTCAGGGCAGCTAATCAGTAACCTGAGTTCCATCTGTGAATCTCCTTTGCTATGGAGCCCAATTTATTCACAACTACTGGCGATGAGGACATAGATATGGGGTGGGCATATATTATACTTCCTGTCACAGGTACTGTGGGATCTTGGTGACTTACTTAGCTATAGCTGTTTCCTCATCTAACAAACATGAATAAACAAACTTGCCTCGTGTGATATTTGAAAAAGTTAAATGGTAATACATCTGTAACTCAGATGTCAGGGTTGACCCTCCACAGATAATGCCTACTGCTTTTAACTTTTAATAAACATGATCACTGGGCCGGCGTTGTGGTGCTGTGGGCAAAGCCGACATCTGCAGTGCTGGCATCCCGTATGGTTGCTTGTTTGCCTGTTTGTGTCCAGCTGCTCAATTTCTGATCCAGCTCTCTGCTAATGTGCCTGGGAAAAGCATCAGATTGGCTTAAGTGCTTCAGCTCCTGCCACCCATTTGGGGGACCCAGAGGAAGCTCCCCACTTTTACCTTATCCAGCCCCAGCTGATGCAACCATTTGGGGAGTTAACCAGTGGATGGAAGATCTTTCTCTCTCCCTCTCATCTAACTCTTTCAAATAATTTTTTTTTAAATCTCTTCAATAAAATAAATGTATGATTACATAGAAGGCATCAATGTCTTTTTATGAACATTTAGACTCTAATGACCCAAATAGTCATTTAACAGTACACGTTCACAATTCTATCTTAGGCTTCTTTTCCCTTTCTTTACTACATCAGACTCTGGCATGTTTCCACCAAGCTGTCATATCAACGTACTCCAGCAGTATGCCATGGGCTTGGCGGGAAAACAACCAACTCAAGAGTTTTATTTTAAATGGCTTATAGATAAGATTGTCCATAAATTTAAGCTGCTAAAATCAATCAAAGATACATTTTAATTTGTGTGACCTGAATCTGTGTATCATATGTTTTAAACGTGTTGGTAGAAAGAAACTAAAAACATTTTATATGGTTGTGCTTAAGTTTACTGGCTAAACAAACTACACCATGTTAGATATTTAAGAGGTGTTTTCAAATACATGATTCTTAAAATTTATAGAAGGCATTGGACCTTCTGGTAAATGTTTTCTTAAGTTGTTATCTAATGGTTGAAACGGTTTGCTAAGTATTCATGTAATATTGCTATTGTCAGCAAGCGATCTAGGACTTGCTCCTCATTTCTCTATTCTAAGCCTAACTTATTCTTTCATTTCTCTATTCTCTTCAAGGTAGGAAACTAATTCTATTATGAAGGAATCTGTAGGACGCACAATTTAATCTTTAGACCTTATAAAAGAGATGGCTAACAATTTTCTGTAATAGCATAGCCAAAATAAGAATTTAAATAATAATCTCATAGCTAGATTCACTTCGCCATCAGCGAAGTATACAGTAAGTAGAAAAAACCTCCCTTTCAGACCAAAGGGAAAGAAAGTTTTAAAGTGAGAATATAATTTTCCTCATGGGCATTGTCTACCTTAGAAAAACTACTACAGAACATGCCTGTGACTATAGACTTGTAGTTCAGGCCACCGAAGATTAGAGATGGGATACGGGCACTCCCTTGACTTGCATCCTCTGGTCTGCTTGAACACAAACCAGGAGGAAAAGAAAGCTTGGCATCAGAAGCAATGGGTGGCAGGCCTATTAATGGCTGATCTGTACAGTGATCTGCCCTCAAGGAGACCCAACAGGCCAGTCCACTGCAGTGGCTTTCAATGTGGTAAGCCTGGGCTTCAGCAGAAGTCAGCTTGTGAAGAGCCCTGGCAGCTCTGCCAAGAGTTAGATCACTGGAAATGGACCTGCCCTGGAGTCGAAGGATGCCCAGGTCAGAGCCACAGATCTTATTGGCTCTAAGCTGAAAAGCCCTTCACTCAGCCCAACTTCCAAAGTGACCACTGCAGCTGAGGGGATGGTCAAGTAGGGTCAGCAACACTGCAGGCAGAACTGTAAATTTCTTGTTAGAGATGCCCCCTGCCTTGACCTGGCCAGCTCTCCTCCCAGGCCAGCCAAGTAATGAAAGTCAACAGAGTGCCTTCCCCTAGGAGGTTCACACCTCCCTTAGGATATACCCCATGTGAAGAGATAGATAGGTCTGGGCCTCTTAACTTACAAGGCCTAAAGCCCAACAGATTATTATCAAGCCCCTTCTATCAGGTTCTATTTGCCTCTCAATCAGAAAACTTAATTGTAGCTTAGACAGCACCTTTCTTAGCACATCTAATAATGACTCTGTCCTTTGTTCTAGACCCTGTCTAGCACACTTGGGCCTCATTCCTTTGTAATCATAACCTCTACTCTACCATCAATGGCTCTACTTCCAACCTGTGTGTACTGATGGTCCTCTCCCCCACTTAATGCTGTATAATTGTTCGAACCTGGTAAATACCACTCTTAGGATCATTGGTTACTATCCTCACTCTGTCTTTTATGACCTTGTCTAAATATGATCAGAGTCAGCGAACTTTGAAGGCTTCCATAGCCTTGGCAACTCATGACGACAGCCTAGGGTGGTTACTGGCGCCATAAACTAGAGTGTCAATTTGTTGGGTCAGCAACAAGAGCCACTGTGCACTTGCTCCTCATGTGGGATCTCTGTCCTTAATGTGCTGTACATTTTGATTTAATGCTATAACTAGTACTCAAACAGTATGTTTCACTTTGTGTTTCTATGTGGGTGCAAACTGTTGAAATCTTTATACTAAATTGATCTTCTGTATATAAAGAGAATTGAAAATGAATCTTGATGTGAATGGAAGGGGAGAGGGAGGGGGAGAGGGGAGGGTTGTGTGTGGGAGGGAAGTTATGGGAGGGGGAAGCCATTGTAATCCATAAGCTGTACACTGGAAATTTATATTCATTAAATAAAAGTTAAAAAAAAAAAGAAAGAAAACAACCAACTCAGTTTTCCACTTAAACCAGGGGGCTTTCTTCTCTCTGCCTTTCACACAGAAACCCTGCCTGGAGTCAAGGGGTGCTGAGAAATCGGAAGATAAGTTAAAGTGGTATCTTAGGCAATTTGGCTTTCACTGGCACATGAAGAAATGGGATGGTGTTGATAGGAGCCCTTTCCAATACCAGCAGGTCCAAAACACCTGAGCCACCTGCCTGGGCAAATGTCACTGTGCTCTATGGAAAGGATGAACATTCTAAATCTTAGAACACAATATGAGATTTTCTAAGTAAAGGCACCATCCTTTTAGGTATCAGATGTTGCCTACTCATCACCCAAATATACTGAACAAGCTCCATTTCAGGAGAGCTAAGCATAGCCAGAAATTCTACCATGAGCCCATCAACTCCCTAAAACCCATTACTTCATACTTGCTGAGTGGATCAAAGATTCAAGAGAGTTGTTCCAAGGAGGTGGACAGTTTTAAGATTCGCCTGAAGGTGAAGAGCAAGCACCTGGAGGCTCAGCCAAGCCACAACTAACCTGGGATGAGAGTGAAACTTGCTTCTCATGAGTACCATTAGGCTAGTGGCTTCTTTTAAAAAATATTATTTGAAAGCTAGAGTTACAAGAAGAGAGAGACAGAGAAAAAGGTCTTCCATCTGCTAGTTTACTCCCCATGGCCCAGGCTGAGCTGATCCAAAGCCAAAAGCTTCTTCTTGGGTCTCCTACACATGTGTGGGGGCCCAAGCACTTGGACCATCTTCCACTGCTTTCCCAGGCCATAGCAGAGAGCTGGATCAGAAGAGCAGAAGCCAGGACATGAACCAGAGCCCATATGGGATGCCAGCATGGCAGGCAGAGGTTTAGCTCACTTTGCCACAGTGCCAGCCCCCAGGCTAGTAACTTCTAATGAGCCCATCCAGGTTAGGTCACTCTGTTCCCCACAAGCAAGAATACAAGGACCAGTTGATTGCATACAACTTGCAAACCACAGAACTCCAGGGCTCCCAAAGCTTCTTGTCCCATTTGCTCCAACCAGAGAGGCTTTTTGGAACAGACCTCCTTCTACTTGCTTCACTTTTTGTTGGGAGAGAATGAAGGATGCTACCACAGTCATGGTGAAATGGAGCAGAACTAGAATCAAAACTACATTCTCTGATTCTGTGACTTTTTCTCATTCCACCAGGATGCCTCTTCAAATTCAAAAATGCATACGGAGGCAACTGCCAGAAAACACTCAGACTAGTATTATACAACACACGCACTCCCTGGCTTGCAATGGTTCCACCTCCAATTTCCCTACTTTATGAATGTGCAAAAACAATGTGTATTAAGTACAAAGTGCACTTTGAATTTGAGTTTTTCCAGCTTGCACTATGAGTATGAGCCTCTCTTGCTATGCTAGTGAAGTGGTCACAACAGCAAACTCGCGATATTCCACAGTGTGCTGTGTGGCTAAACCAGGCTGTTCAGTAGATTAAGTGCATGAAATGCATTTCCAACTTATGATGAGGTTTATTGGGATATAATCTTCATAAAATGGTGACTGTATTTAAGATATAGATGCTGCTTATATGTATTTGCTATCCTTCATCTCTTTTAAGATTTACTTGTTTAAAGGCAGAGCAATAGAGAGAGATGGAGAGAGATGTTTCATCCATTGACTCACTCCCCAAATGGCCATGACAAGTCAGGGTTGGACCATATCAAAGCCATGAGCCAAGAACTCCACCCAGGTCTCTCACTTGGGTGGCAGGGACCCAAATAATGGGGCCATCTTCCACTGCCTTCCCAAACACATTAATAGGGAGCTGGATTGAAAACAGAGCAGCCAGGCCTCAAACTGGTGCCTCCAATATGGGATGCCAGCATTACACCTGTCAATTTAATCCTCTGTGTCTCAACAATGGACCTTGTCCTTCAACTTTGATAAGAAAAAAAGGTATTTACACGTTTCCATCATCTCACTCATAATCTGTTCTCTTAAAACACTCTCCAAAATTATGTGTACTTCAGTCCTGCCCTCTTGTTCATTCTGGTAGGTTCAGTGAAGAACACAATTCCACAGGGGCTGTATCCAGTATCCTGGGAACCAGAGAACTTCTGAAAGTGGCAAGGGCAGTAATGGGCAAAGGCAGAGCCCTCATGCTCAACAGCTGCAAAAAGACTCCCTAGGGCCGGCGCCGCGGCTCACTAGGCTAATCCTCTGCCTTTCCGCGCCGGCACATCAGGTTCTAGTCCAGGATGGGGCACCGGATTCTGTCCCGGTTGCCCCTCTTCCAGGCCAGCTCTCTGCTGTGGCCTGGGAGTGCAGTGGAGGATAGCCCAAGTGCTTGGGCCCTGCACCCCATGGGAGACCAGGAGAAGCACCTGGCTCCTGGCTTCGGATCAGCGTGGTGCGCCGGCTGCAGCAGCCATTGGAGGGTGAACCAATGGCCAAGGAAGACCTTTCTCTCTGTCTCTCTCTCTCTCACTGTCCACTCTGCTTGTCAAAAAAAAAAAAAAAAAAAAGACTCCCTGAAGTAGCTGAGACTGCGCCCAAAAGTAGAGAGGCAAAGATTCAAAGGCAACAAAAGAGATTATTGGCCAGCCATCTGTGCATCAAAGAGAAGCAAAGAGCAAGTAGCCATCTCCCTGCGACACAGCCGTGGAGGAATGCAGCAGACAGAATACAATAAATCATCAATGGGGCTACAAAAGGAAAATAAGCATGTGCACGTGTGCGTGCACGCACACACACACTCTCTCTCTCTCACTGGGACACAGTCCCATGAAATAAAGCCTAAGGATTCCTTTTGAGTTTTCATATTCCTCTGTGATCCACTGCAGCAGGTATTATACCCACACTTCCATTCATCATGAAGGGCACTACATCAGAAAACAGCATTGGGGGATTTGCAGCCTCCACTTCCTCCAGTGCCTCCCTCCACCCTTCCTCAAGCTATAAATTGGGAGTCCAGTAAGGAACAAAGTAGTGAGACAGCAAACATTAAATGGCACTATTCCTGCATGGGGATGGGACTGGTATGAGAGCATTTTCCAGTTTGGTAGGGAATTCATCTCAGTGCATATGCAAAGCTGGAAATGGACAATGACACCTCAATAGATGATTTCTATAAATGAAGCCCTGAGCTCTTCTATATGTTGCTCTCCTACAGAAAGGCCCTGCTAACTGCTGAGTTCTAGATTTTCCCATTGGTGAACCCTTTATCTATCAATGTACTGTCTTATAGCAATTTTTATAAAGATTTATTCATTTATTCAAGAGGCAGAGTTACAGAGGGAGGGAGAGACAGAGAGTGAGGTCTTCCATCTGCTGGATCACTCCCCAAATAGCCACAATGGCTGGAGCTGGGCCCAACCAAAGCCAGGAGATTCTTCTAGGTCTCCCATGAGGGTGCAGGGGCCCAAGCACTTGGGCCATCTTCCACTGCTCTCCCAGGCCATAAAGAGAGCTGGATCGGAAGAGGAGCAGCCAGGACATGAACTGGAGCCCATTGGAGATACTAGTGCTGCAGGTGGAGGGTTAACCTACTATACCTCAGCACCGACCCCAGGATTTTTTTAATTGAAACCCCAAGTCTTCCATCAGAGCCTTCCCCTGCCTGTCAACCTGGAAGTGCAGGAGGAAGAGTAGGGAAAAGTAAAGTAGGTAAAACATAGCAAGGAAGGACCAAGCAACGAGGCTGAACGCGACTGGCCTTCTGTAAATGTCCTGTCATTTCGCCTCTGCAACAACCCTACCAAGGAAGCTTTACATATTCTCATTTCACAATGAAAAAAATGACACAGAGAATACTCTGCTTGTCCACATAGCAGGATTATTGTATGCTTGCTGTATTCACGCAGAAGGCCAGCTATGCGGCTAAGGTTGAGGTCACCCACACTCTTGAATCACTGATAGACCCATTCCTGCAGGTGTGCTCAGATCTCACCATCCCAGTCACCCCCATTCAAGCAGAGTTTGCTGGGGCTCAGGTGACAGCATTGTCCAACCAACTGATATTTCTACAAGACAAGGGCAGTTAGTTTCCCATCCCTGCTGGCTTCTCACAAGTAACACAGCTCTGGGAACGACTGGATATTTGCTCTTTGGAGATGGGGAACTCAACAAACCATCACATGGTTGTTGCCTAAAGCACAGAAATTCAGAGACTTCTAAAGACAGGATGGTTCCAGCTTGTCCTCCCAGCACATGGCCTGCCCAGGAGGTATGAGTGCCCTTGGGCCCAGTACAGGCTCGGAAGGTGACCTCATCAGATTTGTCTTCATGAAATCAAGAGTTTCATGCCAGGCTAGAAGACTTCAACACTAACAGGCTGTGTAGTAAAGCCCCAGAAGCAGAACCTGAGGAGAAGTTGTATTCCTTAAACAACATAATTTTAAAAATGAAGGTGAAATAAAGACCTTCAAAAACAAACTGGAAAAAATTGTCACAACTTCTCCAGACTTATAAAAGATATTTAAGTATATGCTACATAAGCCAAGAAAGTCAGTCATCAATATGTAACAATATGAAGGAAGAAAGTCTCCTAGTAAAAATATAAAGGATATCCAAAGCAAGTAATAGGAATATATATATGGAAAAATGGCAGGACCAAGTCATTACTTGTCATTAATAACCTTGAATATAAATGGCCTGAATTCTCAAATTAAAAGATGCAGACTAGATGAATGGAATAAAAAAAGAAGACCCATCTATTTGCTGCCTGCAACACACCACACCAAAGATAAACAGTCTGAAAGTCAAAGAATGGGAAAAGCAATTCTATGCTAATATAAAGCAAGAACAAGCAGGTGTAGCCATCTAATATCAGTCAAAGTAGACTTTAACACAGAAACTGCTAAAAGAAATAAAAAGCATTATCTAATGGTTAGAGGATCAATTCAATAGGAAGATGTGACTATAATAAATGTATTTGCACCCAATACCAGGGCACCTGGCTATTTAAAACAAATGTTAATTAATCTAAAGAGAGACAGACTCCAATACAATAATGATGCAGAACTTCAACACCCACTTTCATTAATACACAGATCAACTAAACAGAACAACAGAGCTAATCTACTCTATGAATGAAATGGATCTAATTGATATCTACAGAACACTTCATCTCATAGCTACAGAATACACATTCTTTTCATCAGTGCATCAGGCATTTTCTAGAATAGACCATATGTAAGCCCATAAGTCAAGTCTCAACAAATTCAATTAAAATCATACTTTGTAATTTTTGTGACTATAATGGAATGAAGCTGGAAATTAACAAGAACCTCTACAAAGTGTGCAAACTCATGGAGAATGAACAACACGCTCCGCAATGAACAGTGGGTCATAGAAGAAAGCCAAAGAAAAATTTTTTTAAATTCTTGGAAATGAATGAAGGTGACAATATAACATACCAAAACTATAAAGCAAAAGCAGTGTTGAGATGGAAGTTCATAGCAATTAGCACCTACAACAAGAAATTAGGAAGGTTGCAAGTAAATGATCTAACAATGCATCTCAAGGACCTAGAAAAATAAGAACTAAACCCAAAATTAGGAGGAAAGGAAAGAAATAGAAAATAAACTAAATTGAAACAAAAAAATAAAGATCAGTGAAATAAAGAGCTAGTTTTTTCTAACAAATAAACAAAATTGATACACTATTGGCCCAACCAACCAAAAAAAAAGTGGGGGAGAAGACCAAAATTACTAAAATTCGAGATAAGAAAGGAGATGTATTGACAACTATATGCCAACATGCTGGAAAAGCTAGAAGAAATGGATAGATTCCTGGACAATCTACAAGATTGAGTCATGAAGACACAGAAAACCTAAACCAGTAATATAAACATAGATCAAATAACTATTAAAGATTCTCCCAACAAAACAAAGTCCAGGATCAGGCATCTTCACTGAATTCTACTAAACATTTAACAAAGTACTAATTCCAATTACTCTCAAACTATCCAAAATAATTGAAAAGAAGGAAATTCTCCCAAACTCCTTCAATGAGGTCAGTGACACCTTAATTCCAAAACCAGAAAAAGATACAACAAAGAGAACTATAGATCAATAGCCTTGATGAACATAGGTGCAAAATTCTTCAATAAAATCCTAGCTAATCAAATCAAACATCAGAAAGATCATTCACCCAGACCCAGTAGGATTTATCCATGATAAACAGGGAAGGTTCAACATATGCAAATCAATAACAGTAGTATATCATATTAACAAATTGAAGACTAAAAATCATATGATTATCTCAATAGATGCAGAAAAAGCATTTGATGAAATATAACATTCTTTCATGATAAAAATCTTGAGCAAATTGGGTATAGAAGGAACATTCCTTAACACAATCAAGGCAATTTATGAGAAACCCACAGCCAGCATCATATTGAATGGCAAAAAGTTGGAAGCATTCCCACTAAGATCCATAACCACACAAGGATGCCCACTTTCACCATTGTTATTCAGTATAGTTCTGGAAGTTTTAGCCAGAGCCATTAAGCAAGAAAAAGAACTCAAAGGAATACAAATTAGAAAGGAAGAAGTCAAATTATCCCTGTTTGCAGATGACTTGGTATTATCTATAGAGAAACCAAAAGACTCCACTAAGAGACTATAGAAACTTGTAAGACTTTGGTAAAGTAGAAGGATATAAAATCAATACACAAAAAGAACTTGTAAGATCAGTACCATTCATAATAGGTACAAAAAATTTTAAAGATCTCAGAATATATTTAAACAAGGATTTGAAAGCTTTATACAATGCAAATTACAAAACATTCAAGAAAGAAATAGAAGACACAAATTATGGAGAAATCTTCCATGTTCATGGATTGGAAGAATTAATATCATCAAAATGTTAATATTAACCAAAGAAATTCAGATCCATTACAATCCTTATCAAAATACCAATGAAATCCTTCCCAGATCTGCTAAAATTTATATGGAAACAAGAGAAACCCTGAATAGCTAAAGCAATTTTAAACAACAAAAACAAAGGTAGAGACATCACAATACCAGATTTCAAGACATACTGCAGGGCAGCTATATTCAAAACAGCCTGTCAATGGCACAAAAATTGACATGTAGAACAACATAACTGAATAGAAAACTCATAAATCAATCCACCACTAGCTAAGCTTTGACAAATGAACTAACATCACTCCCAGAAGAAAGAACAGTCTTCAACAAATAGTGTTGGGAAAATTTGATCTCCACATGCAGAAGTATGAAACAAGACCCCCTACCTTACACAAAAATCAACTCAAAATGGATCAGGTATCTAAATCTATGATCTGATGTCATGTAATTACTAGAACAAAGTAGCAGGAAAACTCAGCAAGACGTTGGCATAGGCAGACTTCTTTAAAAGACCCCAGAAGCACAGGCAATAAAAGAAAAAACAAATACATCAAGTTAAGAAACTTGCACCACAAAACATACACTCAACAAAGTGAAGAGGCATCCAGTAGAATGGGAGAAAATGTTTTCAAACTATACAACTGATTAAGGATTAATATCCAGGATTAATAAAGAGCTCAAGAAACTCAACAACAAAACAAACAATCCATTTAAGAAATGGGCAAAAGACATGGACAGAAGTTTATCAAAGGCTAAAATTCAAATGCACAACAGATGAAAAGATGTTCAGGATCACTAGTCATCAGGGAAATGCAAATAAAAACCACAATGAGGTTTCACCTCAACCCAGTTAGAATGACTCAGATACAGAAATCAAGGAACAATAAATGCATTTGAGGATGTGGGGGAAAACGGTACTGTAATCCAGTGTTGGTGGGAATATAACCTAGTACAACCATTATGGGATACAGTACAGAAAGTCCTCAAAAATCTGAAAATTGATCTACCATATGACCCAGCCATCCAACTCCTTGGAACTTACCCAAAATTAAATCAGCATATGAAAGAGTTATTTGTACCTTCATGTTTATTGCCACTCAATTCACAATAGCTAAGGTATGGAATCAACTCAGATGTCCATCAGCTGATTACTGGATAAAGAAAATGTTCTTTATATGCACTATGGAATACTACTGAGCCATAAAAAAATAAAGAAATACTGTCTTTTGCTACAAAATGGATGCAAATGGAAACCATTAGTTCTCCAGAGATGCGACAGGCTAGCAGGATGGAGCAGATCCTCTGTACCCCATGACTACGGGAGCCATTTATGCTGCAACCGTGGGAATTCTGTGACTGCATGATAGGGCGTGGGGTGTAGCTGGGTCTCTGGGCAATCACTGTGTCCAGTGACAGAGGCTCAGAGCTCCCTGACCGCTTAGGGTAGATCATTGCTGAGGGTTCCATGCTCACACTAAGGACTGCACAGGTCTTCTGTGCTGTTTTTGCAGCAGTGCAAGTGTTGCAACCACCATGGGCTAACCCTGGGCATTGATCATGTTGGAAGAGATGAGGTGAGAGTGTGATTACATCAACAGAGGTAATCTGGCCCTCTCCCGATCACCCTAGATAGTTGCTTCACCCTGGAACACTGACTAGAGCTCCCTGGGCACACCCTGAACATGCTTCTGAGTGTTCACTGTTCGAACAGACACTCCACTAAGCCACAGAGACATAATTGAAAGAAAATCCATCAGAGGAAAAAAACCAACAATTATTTCCACAAATGCTTAAGACTAAATGCAAAAAATCAAGAAACAAGAATAAAGAAGTCAACATGACTCCCCAAAAAGGAACACAGTAACACTTCAATATTAAAATGTGAATATGAAGAGTGTTGAAAAGCCAGCAAAGGAATTCAGAAGAATAATTATGGGATTACTCAGCAGCAATGAGAAGCAAATTCATGAGTTAAAGAAATCCATGCACAACATGACATTGAGACTTTCAAGAGAAATCAAAATCAAATACTAGAAATAAAGAATTCAATGTGTCAAATAAAAAATACAGTGGAAAGCCTTAACAACAAACCTACAGAGGCAAAAGAAAGAATATCTGAGCTAGAAGACAAATCTTGGAAATCGCTCAGTCAGACCAAAAAGAAGAAATTAGAAAAATTAAAAACAATGTTTGAGATTTATGGGATACTATCAAACAGTCAAACATATGGGTCTTAGGAGTCCCTCAATGTGTAGAGAGAATGGATTAGAAGATCTATTCAGTGGAATAATTATAGAAAAACTTTCCTAATTTGGAGAAAGAAATGGATGTTGAAGTACTTGAGGCACAAAGAGCAATTGTATTCACAGTAACGCTGGCTCACACACTCTCACCTATTCAAAGTCTCTCCACTACCCCAAGAAAATTGAAGAATCTGGCAATGCACCTTTAACAAGCAAACAGTGCCAGTTCCAGTAACTGCACTGGTGTAGATGCTACTGAACGGTAACGGGATCAGCTACCTCCACTCTACATGTCTGTGATTTTGCCAAGCCCATTTTCTTTCACTATTGCTAAACACATCTTTAATTGGCTCATCTTGTTCCATTGTTTAAATCAAAGAAAGAGAAGGGAAAGATGTGAGCCCAAAACATGAAGACAACATTACAAACAGACCAAGGGGGAAAGTAGCAATTGCATGCAAGCAAAAGGAGGACCCTGCTTTAACGCCCAGGGAGGAAGAGGAAGCAAAGGAAAGCAGGGAGAAGAGAAATGAAGAGGTTTCACCAAGTCAGGCTTGGGAACTCAATGTTACAGTTTTATGAATTCCCAGAAATGTCAACAAGATATCAGTGTATATAATGCTTTAAAAAGTCACAAAAGGAAAAAGGAAATTAATTCAATGCACTTGCTTTTGGGGCTTGCTTTAAAAAAAAAAAAAGAAATGAATGAATGAGAGAAAAGAGAGAGGCAGATAAATGCTGCTAACAGAGCTCTTTGCAATGTTTCCAAATGAATAAAGAAAACCTTCCCTGCCAACTTTTTTTATTATTATGTCTGTCTGTGACTTTTTAAATGCTTTCCTTAAAAATGTTTTCATGCTTCCTTTTCCCTGAACGTTTTACAGTTTGCTTTCTTAAATTTCACTGGAGACCTACAAATCAAGTTGCATCTTGCTGATTTGATAGCTGCTTTTACGCAGCCCAGCGGAAGGCAATGCCTTAGCCATCACTCTTGCTGGGAAAAGAGTTTATTAGCAAGGCGTCCCCTGCCTGGCTGGCAGGAAGACATGCTAGGACTAGGTTCGGCCTAGCCCAGGGGCCAGCTGGCAGGTGTCTGGAGCAGGCAGGGCAGGCCACTCAGCAGTGACCTTCCATCTCATAGCGACAACAAAGGAAATCACCTTCTTCCCCAAACATCATTAGAGACCCTTGCTTCCCGCCCTGGCTGGGAGAAAGGGAAAGAGAAAGTAGGCAGAAGCAGGAGAAGAAAAATCCTTGTTTTGCAATCCTAGTAATTAGTCCTAGAGGATTTCTCCAACTGCTCGTACTGGCAGGAAGGCCTGGGCAGTGGAGTCAGCAGGCCTGCTGCCCCGGCCACCACGGAGCCAGCTCCCTAGTTGAAATTCAAATGAAAGCTGCTCTGACCTTTCCTGTTTTATTTCAGAGACAGTTTACAAGGCCTCTCCACCATGCAGGTCATGTTTTAGTTTAAACAGAAATACTCTCGTAGGTGTTAGATGCGAGTTAATGATTACACTGAAATCATTCTAATTAGGCTCTGTTGTTACACGGTGCCCTTTGAGGCTGCCGCTGTTGTCACAGAAAGTATTTTGTAGAAAAATAATTGGTCTGAGATCTCTTCCTCCCACCCTCACATACCCATCTCCTCTCTCACCCTTTTTTTCCTTAATAATCATTGATTTTTCCACACTTGATCAGGAAGATCATTCCATTTCTGGTCCCCAGGAACCTTCCAGAAGGTGTGAGGCTGTCAGTGGAAACCAGGAGGAGGACAAACCATGGTCAGTAATTTGCCAGTGAACATCAGCTAATCAGAGGAGACATGAGAACGATGTGCCTGAGAGAGCTCCAACACATCCTCTTAATTTTCCTGAGGGGGAACTGGACGGGTCGGGAGGGTGGCTGACTTCATCTGAGAGCTGCTCACCTCCCTGAGGTGTGCACTTTGCTGGGAATGATGTTGGGCATGGGTGGCATTGGTTTCTCTATGGAGCTTCTTTACTAATTACCTAAACCGCACCAGGGTACTTTTAAAAATGCTCTTGGAAAATGGAATTAACACAATACATTTCGTGCAGAACACTTGAAACCCTTGCATAGTTTGTTCATGATACACACACACCATGAACTGTTTGCAGACCTTCAGTGTACACAGATTTTAAGTTTCTTTGCATGAAAATCAACTAAATCCAGATTTCCATGAACTTTTCAAAGCTCCCTTATGTGTCCATATACCTTGCACAGTTCAGTCTCGATGAATTATCAATCTTCTTACCATTTATTGATTTTATTTTCTTTCTCTTAGCGTTGGTTTGTTTCTTTTCACTCATCTTCAGCAACTGGCCCTTAGCAGTTTAAGGGGATAGACTCACAGTTAACACTCACAAAAGGCTGGGAACACATGGGGCTGTTGTGAGGCATGGGCAGAGCTGATGAGGATGTCAGACCACTGGGAGGAAAAAAGACATCCTTCCTGAACCTCTGGCAGCCAAGAGGTTGGGTGCAAAGTTGAAAGGAACAAGGAGATGGCTTCAGATGAGGCAAAGATCCAAACTGGGGGACTGGTGCTGTGGCATAGCAGGTAAAGCTGCTGTCTGCAAGGCTAGCATCCCATATTAGCTCCGGTTTGAGTCCAAGCTGCTATACTTCCAGTCCAGCTCCCTGGAAAAGTAGAAGATGGCCCAGGTTCTTGGGCATCTGCACCTGCATGGGAGACTTGGAAGAAGCTCCTGGATCCTTGCTTCAGACCGCCCCAGCTCCAGCTGTTGTGGAGCAAACCAGTGGATAGAAGAACTCTCCTCTCTCTCTCTCTCTCTCTCTCTCTCTCTCTCTCTCTCTCTGCTTCTGCATCTAACTCTTTCAAGTAAATAAATAAATCTTTAAAATAAAATTTTAAAAGGATACGAACTGGGGCAAATATTTTAAGATTCCATCCTCCCAGGTAGGCTGGGAGGATGCCTAACTCCCTTGCTTAGAACTGAGATCTGATACACTTTCTAAGGTTGCTGCCAATCTTGAAAGTATTTTTACAAAGTTTAATCCACCGCCAACTTGTCTCTCTTACTTGATATCTATAATCAGTGTCAGAAGAAATTTTGAAAGCATTATTACATTTGCCATGAACTTTTTGAAACCCCATGTATATATACACAATGTGTGTGCATACATGCACACACACAGATACTTCAAAAAATTCAAAGGAAAATTAATGTAAGTGTACATTTACGGTCAGGGATTAGGCCTAAAGGTTAAGACTCCAATTATGACACCTGCATCCCATATTCAAATGCCTAAGTTTCAGAATAATGCATACTCTGGGAGGCAACAGCGATGGCTCAAGTACTTGGGTGCCTGCTACCCACATAGGAAGCCTGGATTACATTCATTTTCTTTAGAAATATTTATTTATTCATTCATTCTGAAAAGCAGAGCTACAGAGAGAGGTTAAGAGTTGCTGCAAGAGAGAGAAAGACACAGACTACTGGTTTACTCCCCAAATGGCCTCAACAGCCAGGCTGGGCCAGGTCAAAACAAGGAGCTTCATTCAGGTGTTCCACATGGGTGGCAGTGGCTCAAGTACTTGAGCCATCTTCCGCTGCTTTCCCAGACTCATTAGCAGGGAGCTGGACTGCAAGTGGGGCAGCAAGAACAGGAACTGACACCAACATGGGATACCAGTGCCGCAGGCATGGCTTAACCTGCTGTACCACAATGCTGGCCCCATGATTGTGTTCTAGACTCCCAGGCTTTGGTGGGCATATTGGAAGTGAAATGACAAAGGGGAGTGCTCTCTGTGTCTTTTTCTAGTAGGTACATAAATTTTTTTTTTTAAATTAAAGATCGGGGGGGCCAGCACTGTGGCCTAGCAGGTAGTCACTGCTTGCAGTACTGGCATCCCCTGTAGGTGCCAGTTCGAGTCCCAGCTGCTCCACTTCCAACCCAGCTCTCTGCTGTGGCCTGGGAAAGCAGTGGAGGATGGCCATGAGCCCCTGCACCCCTGTTGGAGATCCCGTTGGGGCTCCTGGCTTTAGATCAGCGCAGCTCCGGCCCTTGAGGCCATCTGGGGAGTGAACCAGAGGATGTATGATCTCTCTCTCCCTTCCCCTCCCCTTCTGCCTCTCTGTAACTCTGCCTTTTAAATAATAAATCTTTAAAAAAATTGAGCATAAAAATTTTGATAATTATGCATCATTTTGTCACAATATGAATTTTCATGAACTTTTTGAAGACCTTTCCTGTGCATGGATTTCAATTTCCTTTGCACAAAAATAAACTTATTTTTAATTATACTCTCCATAAACTGTTTGTAGTACCCCCATGCCCTTGTTTGTGTGTGTACCTGCTCTCTGTTCCCATATGTATGTACACCAGATCCCTGTTCTTAACAATGAGGCAAGTTCATCTCGTGACCCCCATAAAACCTAGACTGCAGCCTGGCAGCCTCACGCCCGCCAAGGCCTCCCACTGCAATGTTTGTTGGTAACACCTTTGTCACTGCCTAAACAAGGCATCAATAATTAAATTCCCATTTATAAAAAGAGAAAATTATTCATGCCATCAGCACTCCCCATCAATAACAGAAGGAAACCTAACTATCTCATTACCCCATCACACTGTGTGCAAACAGAACTGCCCGTTGTTGACCATAAATATTTGATAAGCGAGGAACAGGAAGGGTAAACCAAGGGTGCAGGGAGGAGCTGCTCAAGACCCAAGGCCCTGGTGGTTCAGGTTTACCTCGTGGCTTTGCCGCAGACTGGCTTCCGGAGGAGCTGCCGACTGACCACAGCTGAATGACACCACACAGCCTTTCTGTATTTATTCCTGTCTACAAAGACAGTATCATGAAGTTTGGTTCTCTTTTTCCTTCCTTTGTTTTCTCAATCATTTCCCAGAGAAGTCTCTCAATCAATGTTTTAAAGTTATTTACTGTATTTGAAACATGCCCCCCATCTCAGCATCATGACAGGCAGGTTAGTAAAACACGCACTGGATTCAGGTTTCACTATCCCATGAACCTGTCAGGAAGCTGTACCTCTGTGACTCAGTTTCCACAAATTGAAATTGAGATATGAATTCTTTCTGCTCTTAAAAATAACATTTTTTGTGAAAAATCTTTTCCCCATAAAAATACATATAAAAATTATAAATGACCCCAGAGTAAAGAGGCAATGTAAACTTTTGTTTGGTGCCAACTTTGCTGCTGTCATTGAGAAATAAGCCCAAACCTGTGTTTCTCCACCCCACTAAGTAGAGATTTCCTCTGGTTGGTTCTTCTCTGTCCCTGTCCACTGTCCCCCCTTCTCAGTCCTCTTCAGAGTCTCTAGGAGCTGAACATGTAGACAGCCTCACTATGTTCGCTTTTCACTGGCTCCCTGTTGCACTGGGCCAATGGAAGCCTCCAACAGGAGATCAGAAGGGCAGGAGTTGACAGATGCTCAGATGTTTCTTTGGCACTGCTTCTGTGTTTCTGCAGCCCTTCTATGACAGCCGTTTTATCTTTCCATCCTTACAGCTCCAGCTCTCAATTCAGGAAACCTGATCTCTCCTCTTTCCCTTGAGCCAGAGGCGTATCAACAAGTCCCCGCTGTTGCTGGCCTCTGCTTTCTTTCACCCTGTCCACTACCCTCTGTAGTCCATTCAATAAAGCCCTCTAGGCCGGCGCCGCGGCTCACTAGGCTAATCCTCCACCTTGCCGCGCCGGCACACCGGGTTCTAGTCCCGGTCAGGGTGCCGGATTCTGTCCCGGTTGCCCCTCTTCCAGGCCAGCTCTCTGCTGTGGCCCGGGAGTGCAGTGGAGGATGGCCCCAGTCCTTGGGCCCTGCACCCCATGGGAGACCAGGAGAAGCACCTGGCTCCTGCCATCGGATCAGCGTGGTGTGCCGGCCGCAGCGCGCCAGCCGCGGCGGCCATTGGAGGGTGAACCAATGGCAAAGGAAGACCTTTCTCTCTGTCTCTCTCTCTCACTGTCCACTCTGCCTGTCAAAAAATAAATAAAAATAAAGAAAGAAAGAAAGAAAGAAAGAAAGAAAGAAAGAAAGAAAGAAAGAAAGAAAGAAAGAAAGAAAGAAAGCCCTCTACTGGAGCCATCTGAGTGCAGTCCCATTTCATGTCCACACCCTCAGGGATATCCAGGGCAAATATGGGACTCTCCATTTATCAGGACCTGAATTAGTTTGCTAAGACTACGGAAACAAAGCCAAAGAAATGGTATGCTAAAATAGAAATGTATTTTCTCATGATTCTGGAGGCTGGAAATTCAAGATGGAGGTGTCAGCAAAGTTGTTCCTTTGCTCTCATTGGCTGTTTGGCCACTTCGCCCTTGTGTTTCCACAGTCTTTTCTCTAAACCATGTCTAGGCCCTAATTTCCTCTTCTTGAGAGGACATCAGTCCCATCAGATTATGGTCCATTCTAATGACCTACTGTTAACTTAATAACCCTGTAAAGACCATATCGCTTAGTAGTCACACTCTGGGATATAACAGAGCAGAACTTCAACATATGAATTTGGGGAGGACAAAATTCAGCCCAAACAGGTACATTTCTGAAAATGAAACTTGGCTGTATTTCTAGTATATTCTTCAAGCACGGCCTCAAAATTATAAACCCACAGCATATTAGTGCCATGCCATCAACAGGTGTATGATGCTAGACGTGAATGCCAACCAAGCATGGGTCACAGCATAGTACTAATTCCAGTCACCTCAACCAGATCACACTATGACTAGAGAAGAGGGGATGCATGGTGGTAGAAAAGGCAGGTATGCATAGTTATATAATCAAACGTATTGTAATTATATAATTGTTTTATGCTCAATTGTGCTATCCCCTGTTTCAGTTGTGCTCCTTAATTTTAGACAACAATTTGGGTTAAGGGATCCCATCAGCTGGTAAAGTGCTATTTGTGGATGTTTCTCTGAGGAGTTTTACAGATAAGACTGGTGTGTTTGTTGGTAGACCAAGTGGAGAGAGCCACCCTCAGAGTGAGCGCCACGTCATTAACTTTAGGTCTCTGTAACCAAAAGCAAAGACGACTTCCCCTCTCCCCTGGGAGCTGGGACATGCTTCCCTCTCTGCTTCTAGATATCGGCACTGCAGCTCTCAGCCTGGCCTTTGGACTCCAGAACTGACCCCTAGTGGTCAGGTTCTCAAACCTTCCATCCTGAACTGTACGTTATACCTTCCGCTTCCCTGGCGCACTTGGACTAAGCCAGGCTGGCAGCATCTCTGGTTCTCCAGCTTTCTGAAAGCCTACTATGGGACTACTCAGCCACTGCCATCACAGGAGCCAATTCCCTAATAAACCCTCTCTTATCTACCTATCAATAGCCAGATATCCTGTGGGTTCTGTTTCCCAGGAGGACCCTAACACAAGATTAAGGGTTCAAAAAAATATGGCCTTTGTAGAAAGATTTTCTCATTCACTATTGTTGTCTCTTCCACAGATCCTAGCTAGGAACACAGTGATTTCTTACAACTATTAGTTAAACTAAAATTTCAGGAGTTCAGTGTTTACTAAGCTGCTTTTAATCAAAAAGCAAAAGATTGAACAAAGGTACTCAGTGCTGGAAGATGGAACCAGAAATATCTATTAGCCTGCCAATTAAGTCAAGCTTATGAGAATTTCCCAACATTTCTGCCAATATCTCTTTGTAATTAAAGCAAATCAATACATTTATAAAGTGTTCAGAAAAGTGTTTTCCAGTGTTCCTCCCAGGGACCCTCAGACATGGTACATGATTCTTGTCCAATGATGGGAGAGATTTTTCAGTTTCCTGGTAATTAGATAGGACTTTCAATATAATTCAAATTTGAAGCCAATAACAGCTCCATCTTCTAATCAACGTATCATGGATTCTTGCTTGCTCTGAAAAAAACATTTTAAGGCAGACTGAGTTTTGCATCATTTTTATAACAAATGACAATGTTACAATCTTAATTCTTCCTCAAATGCTTGAATATTCATAAGTATTCTGAGATATACTAACAAAATCTGGCTGGAGGTAGAAAATATCAATTCATGAGAAATGGGATTATAATTTTTTTAGGAAACACTTCCTTGAGTCTTGTGACTCTCCCCTGATCTCGTCACAAAAATCTCTTAATTCAATACCACCACACCCACAGCCTTGCAGTACATGGTCTTTACCCAAATTAGGGCTAGTGAGTCTTCTATTTTACTTGATATCATGACAAACATGATTTTAGTTGAAGCATAACTGTGACATATATTGTGCCACTTGTATAGCTGCTTTCCTATTCAGAATGATTTGTTATTGTATAGTGTTTCTGTGATATTATTACAAATCCAAAGTCAGAAAGGATGAGGGAGTTAACTACAAAGTCCTCATTTCAGATACTACATATTACCAGAAACAAAGAAAGCTAAGAAAATGAAGAGAGAAGAGAAATCAAAACAGCAAACAGGTGGGTGTTTGGCCTAGCGGTTTCAGAACTATTAAGACATCCGTATCACAGATCACAGTGCTTGGGTTCAAGTTCTGACTCAAACTTCTGATTCCAGCTTCCTGCCAGTGCAGATTCTTGGAAACATTTAGTGAAGGCTCAAGTAGTTGAGTCTCTGCCACCCCCAAGAGACTTGGATTCAGTTCCTTGTTCCTAGGCCTTTAAGTAGTGAACCAGTGGAAAGGAGTGTCCTCTCTCTCTCTCTCACTTCCTCCCTCCCTTTAAAATTAAAAAAAAAAGACTTTTAAAACAGATATTCAATGGGAACAATAAGAAAATTATGTTTCCAGTTCTTTGATGGAATACAAAGATGGCCCGTGAGGGTGGCACCCACCAGATGTGGGCTCTGGAGTCAGCCTCTGGTTTTAATGCTGGCTCTGCAACCTACTAGCTGATACAGAGGGCAAATTTGAATCTTTCCCTGTATCAGATGTCTCTCTACTGAACACAGAATAGGAACTTATACTTGACAGGATTGTTCTGGGAGAAAAAAGAACTAATTAAGGTAAAGGACTTAGGGCTGGGCCTGGCCAATAATGTCCAATAAATATTAGCTGCTGCTGCTATATATGTGCTCAATCAGTCCTTAAAGAGGACTTTTTCCACTTGGTTAAGAACTTTCCAAGTGCAGTACACCTCTCCCACTTATAGGAGGTACATGTTCTGCTCCTTTTTTTTTTTTTTTTTTTACTTTTTAAAAAAGATTTATTTATTTGAAAGTCAGAGTCCTTTCTTAAAATAGGAGGAGGGTAGGACTGGTCTGCCCTCTCAAGCTCTCACTCAGTTCCCCATGCAGCTAACAGACCTGCCACACCCTTAGGCCACATAACTTGAAGGACAATATTGTCCTTTTCACATGCTTTGTGATAAAAGATAAGCTCAGAGATTAGCTATGGTGGGATTTCTCATGAATGTCAACATGTGTAGCACAAGGCTGGAGTGAGAACAATATCCCTGAACATGGACAGTCACCTCCTCATTATATACCCAGCTGATATTGCCACTTCCCACTCAACTCCTTATTGTATGCACTCCTTAACCCAGGATTCTAAAAACCAACCCTAGCATGGCTAGATAGAAAAGGGACCTGGAGGGTTCAGTGCTGCGCATAGCGGGTGAGGTTGCCGCCCACGGTGCCGGCATCCCATATGGGCACAGGCTCGAGTCCCAGCCATTCCACTTCTGACCCAGTTCTTTTCTGTGGCCTGGGAAAGCACAGGATGGCCTAAGTGCTTGGGCCCCTGCACCCACATGGGAGACCTGGAAGAAGCTCTTGGCTTTTGGCTTCTGATCGGCTCAGCTCCGACTGTCGCAGCCATTTGGGGAGTGAACCAGCACATGGAAGACATCTCTGTCTCTCCCTCTGTGACTCTGCCTCTCAAATGAATAAATGTTTTTAAAGGGGAGGGGGTTCTGGAGAATCAAAATCCAAGTTTCTTGAAGGTCAGAACCATGTCCTAACCTTTTCCTCTTTTTCACAAGACAAAAATGTAGCACCACATAGGTTTTTTGTTTTGTTTTGTTTTGTTTTTTTAAAGCCTACTTAAAATGCTGAGTTAGCTAAATTTGCAACGTCAGATCTGGTGTCATTCCACCCTCATCCTCATCATGATTTGGTATATGGGTACAAGGAAAAGATCATGAAGGAAATAGTTCTTAAGACTCAAGTTTAATTTTTTTTTATTTGAAAGAGAGTTTCCATCACTGGTTTACCCCTCAAATGCCTACAGTGGTCAAGACTAGCTCCAGGAGCAAAGCCAGGAGCTGAATCCAGGTCTCCCACATGGATGGCAGGGACTCAGTTCCTACAGCAATCACCTGTTGTCTCCCAGGGTCTGTATTGGCAGGAAGCAGGAGCCAGAATCAGAAAACAAACCCAGGCACTCCAGTATGGGACATGGGCACCTCAACCGCTAGGCCAAACACCTGCCCCCAAATTCCTCTCCATTTCAGAACTTGAGTAATATTCCTTATGCTCCTATGTCAAAAAGAGTTGATTTCCTGAAGGGCCACTGCCTCAGCATACTGTGACATTCTTCAGACATCCGCCCACAAGCATGCAGCAGCAGACGCCCACTCTGGGTCATACCTCCTCTAGCACACCCAGGTCTCTGTGGGCTGCTCTAACAAAATGCCACCAACTGGGTGGCTTACAGAAAACCACAAGTTCCATTTTCACAGACCTGGAGGCATAAAGTACAAAAGTGCCATCGGATTCAGTGACTGTTGGGGGCCCACTTGCTGGTTCACAGTTGGCAACTTCTACCTGGATTCTCCTTTAACATCACTAATCCCTTTCAGGAGGACAGCACCCTCAGGACCCCATCAATTCACAAAGTCCCCCACCTGGGGAACAAGGTTTCAGCACACAAACTTTGAATAGACATACTCAGTCCATAGCAGAACAAAATTACTCTGTCAAATCAAAAGGCACTTTATGGCTTCAAGTTAAATACAAACTTTGGATGGCTGCCAAATCCTATTTATCAATGTAACAAATAATATTTACCAATAGCTTCATTTCCTCAAATTGTTCTCCACCCTCAGGACATATTGTTTGCATCTTAATTCTTCACTAATTTCTGCATACTAGAAACTTCTCCCATGTGTTTTACCTTATTCATGCTTCTGACAAAAGTAAATAGTGCTTTAGACAGCACTGGCAACTTCCTAATACAACGGACTAGTGCATTCTGCCACAGGCAAAGTCTCCCCTTCTGCCCTTTAGAGATCACACAGCTATCAGATGTAATTTTGATTCTTGATATTTTAGCAATCATGCATGGGGCTCCTTGAGGCTGATGAGACTGAAATAACTGTCAGACAACACGTTGGAACACATCCCAGTCACGGACACAGTTGCTTATAAGTAAAGAACACCTAGAAAGGCGGCACTGTGGAAGAAGAATGAGAGAAAGAGAATCAACCTGGAATTTAGGCCTAAATATGGGATACAGGCAATCTTCTACCCATCATGACTTGATGGTTCTATTTGCATATTTACCACATATCATTACCTGAACAGCAAGGACCAGAAAGCACTTGAGACAAGTGGAGATTAACTATGAGATCTTAAAATCAAATTAATTTCCCCAGAATGAGTGTTTGACACAGAAGATACCACTTGGGATGTTCAGATCCTAGAGCAGAGTGTCTCTATTCACTTCCCTACTCCAGCTTTCTGCTGATGTGCATTCTGGGAAGCATCAGTTAACGGTCCAACCACGTGGGTCTCTGCCAACTAAGTGGAATAACCGTACGGCGTTCCAGGCTCCTAACTTTGACCTGGCACAGCCAGGCATTTGGAGAGCAAACCACTAGATGGAAGATAGCTCTTCTTCCCTCTCCCTCCCACCTTCTCTTCCTTTTAAGTAAGTGAAATGAATTTTTATGAAAAAAAAATTTTTAATTCCTTCCTCCTAAATATGTTTTATGCATTAGACAAGAACCCCAAATTTGGGTGGCCCCAAATTAATATTCCCAAGTGAGATCAGGTTACCCACTTAAAAGTGACAAGTAGTTGTACTAGTGAAAAAAAGAGCCTCCTTTCACTAAATTATAAGTGGAATTCGTCTGAACTTCCTGCTTGACTGGAAGTGAACTTGAGACGCCCTCCTTGTCCTTGCAGGACTCAGTTTCAGCAAGAATTATGTTAAGTCACGTTCAGCAATCTCTCACGCCTTTGATAACTGATAATCCTGAGTGTCTTCTCAGCATTATTGCTGAAGGAAGTCCAGGATAATAAGTCATTTTAGGCAGAAACCACTTACCTTTGGTTCTCAGCTGCTCCACTTCTGATCAGCTCCCTGCCAAAGAGCCTGAGAAGGTAGTGGAAGATGGCTCCAATACTTGGGCCCCTGCTACCTATGTAGGAGACCCAGATGGAGTTGCAGGCTCCTCCCTTCAGCCTGGCCCAGCCCCAGTTGTTGCAGCTATTTGGGGAGTGAACCAAAGGAGGGAGAGCTAACTCTGCCTTTCAAATAAATTTTAAAAATAAAAAAGTAATATTTTATTTAAAAGGCAGAGAAATAGAGAGGAAAAGACAGAAGGAGATGCCTTCTATCTGATGATTCACTGCCCAAATGGCCCCAATGGCCAGAGCTGGGCAAGTCCAAAGCCAGGAGGTTCTTCTTGGTCTCCTATGTGGGTGGAGGAACCCAAGGATTTGCACCATATTTTGCTGCTTTCCCAGGTGTATTATCAGGGATTGTATCAGAAGTGGAGCAGCCAGGACTCAAACCAGTACCCATATGGGATACCAGCACTGTAGGCAGTGGCTTAACGCACTATGTCATAACACAAGACCCAATAAGAAAACTCATTGAAAAACAAAAAGAAACCACTTATCCTGACATTTCCATCCTGATCCTTAGGTATAAAACCCCATTTTTCCAGCCTGCGCCGCGGCTCACTAAGCTAATCCTCCGCCTTGCGGCGCCCGCACACCGGGTTCTAATCCCCATTTTTCCAGCCTGCGCCGCGGCTCACTAAGCTAATCCTCCGCCTTGCGGCGCCCGCACACCGGGTTCTAATCCCGGTCGGGGCACCGATCCTGTCCCGGTTGCCCCTCTTCCAGGCCATCTCTCTGCTGTGGCCAGGGAGTGCAGTGGAGGATGGCCCAAGTGCTTGGGCCCTGCACCCCATGGGAGACCAGGAGAAGCACCTGGCTCCTGCCATGGGATCAGCGCGGTGCGCCGGCCGCAGCGCGCACTACCACGGCAGCCATTGGAGGGTGAACCAACGGCAAAAGGAAGACCTTTCTCTCTGTCTCTCTCTCACTGTCCACTCTGCCTGTCAAAAAAAAAAAACATTTTTCCTTGTTGGTTTTGAGTTCAAGCTCTCTCCCTTACTGCAAGTTCTTTTGCAGCAGTCCCTGTGCCTATTGCCTTTCAATAAAATCTGACATTCTGTAACAAACATCAGGAATATATTTTTTTCAACACTGGCTCTGGGGCACATATTGTGGCTCAGTGGGTTAAGCCACTGCTTGCAATGCCAGCATCCCAGATATGAGTGCTGGTTCCAGTTCCAGAGGCTCTGCTTCTGGTCTGACTTCTGGCTAATGTGCCTGGGAGTCAGCAGACAATGGCCCAAGTAGTTGAGTTCCTGCTCTTCCCCCAACACACACACACACACACACACTTGGGTGACCCAGTTGGAGTTCCTGCCTGATTCCTGGGCAATGAATGATTGAATGAATAAATGAATATGAGGAGGATCTCTCGTGTGCTCTATTTTCCAATAAATAAACTAAAAAAAAAAAAAACCAACAACAACAAAATAACACCACTGTTTTAGACTAAGGGGATCTATCAGAAATCAGACTGATTGCATTTTTAATCCATCCTGCCTGATAACACTGGACAAATCCTCCTGTATCTGTAATTTCTGATTTCACCATACTCATACTTTGATGACATCCAGGACTGTTTCCATCTTCCCAATCCACAGGCATCTCAGCTCAGGTCTCCTAATCATCAGCATGCATCCCCTGTGCAGCTCAATCAAAATTTCTATCCTCAGAAGGTTAGGGTACTGGATACTCAAGTATCTGTATTCCTTAGTAAGCTTCACTGGAAATCCCACACTGATGTCAGTTCATCTTACATATATAAAAACTGGTGGGAACAAATGTTACATGACTTGTCCCAGGCCACAGAACTAATCCTAATTAGGTACAGAGCCGACTCTGGTTCTAGCCTCCTCTGTATCTCCTGGTTGCAGCATTCATGATGGGGCCTCCTCTTGACTTTTGAGATCCTTCTTATTCAGCAGCTTGCAACCAAACCCTCTCTGGTCATGTCCCTTACTCCTCCCACCCACCCACCTGCCACGGGATGCCTTCCTCATTTCAGTCACTCAATCCTCCCTCTTTGTCTCATCTGTTGACTCCTTCACACATATCCCTCTTCTCTATGCCAGGTACGTCCTCGATTCCTCTGCTTTCTGCTCAACTCCCACTTTTTCTTCTATGACCACCCTACTCCTCTCCTTCTTCTGAGTACATTTCAGTTCTCACTACGTATTTGGCCATAAACTATGCATTACACAAGAGGACTTCAAAAAGTACATACAAATAGAATGAAAAGGTAAGTTTACTTTAGTGCCTCCCAAATTTGTGATCATATGCATCTCAATATAGACCCTAATGATTGGGTAGGTCAGAGGTTAGCCTTGTGATAGTGTATCGATCAGGTAGGCTATGTTACAGGAAGAAAAATTCCAGCAGTAACAAAGTTACTCCTTATTCACCCTATCTGCTTCTAAGGGTGAGATGGAGGTTCAAAATCCAGGTCTTTTGGCTCTTGCTGATAGAACCACCATCTTGATATTGCCCCTCTCAATGATAAACAAAATAAGAGCTCCAGAGAGGTTTCAGATTGGCAACCAAACTCTCCATTGTAAAAATGACACATCACTTCCACTCACATCTAACTAGATAATAGCTACATGACCACAGGTCTGACACAAACAGATATTAACCTGTTTTACACCTGAGGGCAAAGAATTTCAAGTAAGTGATAAGCAGCATTCCTGACCACACTATAAATCCAGCAGCACCCTGTTTCTTAAGCATCTCGACTTGCCTTTGGAGTACAGGGCTAGCCATTGGTCATCACTTCCCTGATATTTTGCTCTGACCCTTTGCAGGATGTTCAAGGTCCAGCAGAGCCTCCACTCAAAGCCTTTGCACAAACGAGAGGCTCACTTTGCTGGTTATATTTGAGGGTTCCTAGAAAAGTATAAGAAAACTGAAAAATTCTTCAGAATTACGGCCAACAAGTCCCTATATATCTTAGCCATCAACAGCACTCAGTAAAAATGATGCTCTCCCTACTAGTTTAAAACACCCCATTACACTTGGAGCAATGCAAACAATAACACGTCAGAATAAGTCACTGGGGTAAAATTTTATCAGGACAGGTGTAATTTGTTCAAGGGGGAGCAAAATGAGAGATGCATAATTCACTGTGCAAAAACCATGTCTATCGCTGGCGCCGCAGCTCACTAGGCTAATCCTCCGCCTTGCGGCGCCGGCACACCGGGTTCTAGTCCCGGTCGGGGCACCGATCCTTTCCCGGTTGCCCCTCTTCCAGGCCAGCTCTCTGCTGTGGCCAGGGAGTGCAGTGGAGGATGGCCCAAGTCCTTGGGCCCTGCACCCCATGGGAGACCAGGAGAAGCACCTGGCTCCTGCCATCAGATTAGCGCGGTGCGCCGGCCGCAGCGCACCTACTGCGGCGGCCATTGGAGGGTGAACCAACGGCAAAAGGAAGACCTTTCTCTCTTTCTCTCTCTCTCACTGTCCACTCTGCCTGTCAAAAATAAAAAAAAAATAAAAATTAATTAATAATAAAAAAAAACCATGTCTATTTCATTTTGTGTAGCACTTGCATATTATTGCTTTAAACTTCTAACAACTTTCATAATATCCTTAAACCTATTCTTCTCCAACAGGCATGTCATAAAAGCCACCTTCAAAATGATGCCGTGAAACCACACTTATTCCTCAGTGTTATTTCTAACAAGTATCTGTATACAACTTGTAATGTATAAAAAGCACTCATTTGATTTGTCTTTCCAATATCACAGTGAAATAAATCATAACCAAGGAACAATAAGGCATCTTTGGACCCTGTCATTAGGCTGACCATTCAGCCCACCTTTGTAAACATCTCTGCATCTATCTTCAAAAACCAGCAAATTCAGTGACTGACAGTGTTGGGTGCAGTAGTTAAGATGACACCTAGGATGCCTGCATCCCATATTAGAGTGCCTAGGTTCAAGTCTCTACTTTCTATTCCAGCTTCTCACTAATGTGCACCCTGGGAAGCATTGGTGATTGCTCTGTAATTGGATCTCTGCCACCCACGTTGGATACGCACATTGAGTTCCTGTCTCCTGGAAAGGAGTGTGACCGAGCCCTGGCTTTTGTGGGCATTTGGGTAGTGAACCAGCAGATGAAGATCTCTGTATGCATTTTAAATTAAAAATATAAATTAAAAATATTTTTATTCTGTAACATTCAATATGGATTATAGAACTGTATCATTCTAAGATAATGATTTCCCTTACTTCCTCCTGCTCTCCTTCATTCTCCCTTTTAGTTTCTTACATAACACATTTTTTATTTATATTATAATAAAAAGGCTTAATACTTCACTGAATAAGAAGCCCAACAAGTAAAAAGAAGATCCCAGTTTAGTGGGACTATAAACAGCTATGAACCATAATCGAATGGAAAAATGACTATTTCACCCATATACATTAATGGATCAAGAAAATGTGGTATAGTTACACTATTCAGCTATGAATATTTATACTATTCAGCTATGAAAAACAATGAAATTCTGCCATTTGCAGCAAAATGGACACAACTGGAGTTGTGGAGTGAAATAAGCTGGACACAGACAAGTACCACATGTTCTCCATTGCGTGTGGGATCTAAGTTTTTTTTTTTTTTAAAAAAAAAAAGAAAGAAAGAAAGAAATGCCTGTTTGTATCAGTATTGCTGCAAATATAGTTTTGTAAAAGTTTTTTATACCTTTGTTACACCAATGCTTCATAATGTTATAATACTGTGCTTCTTTTTTGTTTGTTTGTTTTTCAAGATGTATTTATTTATTTATTTATTTTTTAACTTTTATTTAATGAATATAAATTTCCAAAGTACAGCTTATGGATTACAATGGCTTCCCCCCCATAACTTCCCTCCCACCCGCAACCCTCCCCTTTCCTGCTCTCTCTCCCCTTCCATTCACATCAAGATTCATTTTCAATAATACTGTACTTCTAATGACCTGTGATTACTTTAAAATATATTTTTTAAAATCAGTAAACTCTAGAACACACTCAACAAAATTATCAGGCTCTTCCTTTTTCTGCGGTATTTAAAATATTCACCCACTCTTTTCCATATGCACTGACTTCTCCCTCTATAGTCTCCTGATGTGGGGCAGAAAACATCTTAAGCAGAGCTCAATTCATCAGAGCATAATGAGTGATTTTTTAAAACCAGAGATAAAGATAGCCTCACAAGTAAGCTGGGACTTTCATAAATTGTCACCCGCTGAAAGCACAGAATGAGGCCTATCATGAAAGCAGGGAGGTAACAGTTCTACTTAATAAAGTTTATTGACCAATTGCACACACATATTAAGAATTATGCAGTAGGAATGCCTTACATGTTTCCTACCAGCCACTCTCTGGAAACTGAGAGTGTATACCCAGCAAGGCAAGCTAAAGGATTCACAGTGAACAAAAAGATGCTTTGATGTCTGTCTTAAAAAGCCCAATTTGTTTGGTCACTCTCAGAGTATGCCTCACACAGGCAAGATATCTACAGTTTCCAAAGTTTGGCTTACAACAAACGTTACCATCACATAAGCCAAAAATATTCTATGGATTCTTTTGAAATTAGAAGTCAGATGTGTATTCTACTATGACCCAAGATATAAAAACAATAGGACAAAAGATAGATGACTCCTTTCCACGTCTAATGTCATGCAAAGATGCTTTTCAGAATCACTCATGCAACAACAATACCAAGCAGATGAAAATCCCAAGCCCACATAATATTCTGGGATCATTCTGAGACTTTGAAGGACTTGCTTTTCCATTCAGATGGCCCCATTCTGCCATGAAACAGAAGCACATGAGGCATCCAGAAAGCTTCAGCTGCTGATATCTCAAACCAATGCAGCAGTCCCAGAAGATTCTAGATGCTGATATAGACAGTGCAGTTTTTAAGCTCAATGATTTGGAACCGTCATGACATGAAGGGCCCCAGGAGGAAGTGTAGCAGGGAGAAGGTGGAGAAGAAAGGGAGACAGTGAGACATTTGAGTGTCCCCTGGCACAAAAAGTTGATGCCCAATTAGATTTAGAAAAAGTGACAAAGAGTTGATGCCCAATTAGGTTTAGAAAAAGCTCTTCTCTGTAAACCTCAATTACCTGTGATGCCTTATGACATTCAGCATTTACAAAGTATAATTACACAATAGTGTCTGACATTTAACGTCTATGGATAATTTAAAAGACTTCTACTTCAAAAAGGCTGCTCATGAGCAACAGTAATCACTTCAATTAGCTTGGCACCATTACAATGTAACAAGACCATTTGACTGCCTATTAGAACCAGCCAAGCTCTTCAAGTGTGTTAATTTAGCAGTCATTGCTAATTTCTGGGCTTTGCTACATTTGCATAGGAAAACATAGCCCTTTAAGCAAGAGAGGAAGTTTCATTACTGAACTAGCTTCCTATTCTTAGAAAGGCTTTTTATATTTTAACATTAAAAAAATCAGAAACATATTCAAAATGTGGGCATCTCTAAATAGTATGAGGTAAGACTTATCAAATTTAAGATAGACACTGCTTTACTCAGGTTCACATTGTGTGTCTGTGCATACATGTACACAGGTATACACATATAAGTAAACAGTACATACACATGTATAAGATGTAATACACAACATGTAACATATTGGATAGCATGGTATTTGGTAGATGTGATATCAAATCTCATATATATATATATACATATATACATATATATATGACAGAATTTTCATTAGAAGAAAAGCAAACCTGCATAGCAGGTAAAGCCACCACCTGCTACACCAGCATCCCATGTTGGTTAGAGTTCCAGCCCCAACTGCTCCACTTCCAATACAGTTGCCTACAAATATGCCTGGAAAGGAGGAGATCGGTTAAGTTCTTGGGCACCATCACCCACATGGGAAGCTCCTGGTTTCAGCCTGGATCAGCTCTGGCCATTGCAGCCACTAGAGAGATTTATTAATCTCTCTAATCTCTCCCTCTCTGTGTAACTCTGATTGTCAAAGAAATAAATCTTAAAAAAAAAAAAAGACTTCGGCCGGCGCCATGGCTTAATAGGCTAATCCTCTACCTTGCGGCGCTGGCACACCGGGTTCTAGTCCTGGTTGGGATGTCGGATTCTATCCCGGTTGCCCCTCTTCCAGGCCATCTCTCTGCTATGGCCCAGGAAGGCAGTGGAGGATGGCCCAAGTCCTTGGGCCCTGCACCCCATGGGAGACCAGGAGAAGCACCTGGCTCCTGGCTTCGGATCAGCATGATGCGCCAGCCGCAGCGGCCATTGGAGGGTGAACCAACGGCAAAAAGGAAGACCGCCGGCGCCGCGGCTCAGTAGGCTAATCCTCCGCCTTGCGGCGCCAGCACACCGGGTTCTAGTCCCGGTCGGGGCACTGATCCTGTCCCGGTTGCCCCTCTTCCAGGCCAGCTCTCTGCTGTGGCCAGGGAATGCAGTGGAGGATGGCCCAAGTGCTTGGGCCCTGCACCCCATGGGAGACCAGGAGAAGCACCTGGCTCCTGCCATCGGATCAGCGCGGTGCGCCGGCCGCAGCGCGCTACTGCGGCGGCCATTGGAGGGTGAACCAACGGCAAAAGGAAGACATTTCTCTCTGTCTCTCTCTCACTGTCCACTCTGCCTGTCAAAAATAAAAAAAAATAAAAATAAAAAAAAAGGAAGACCTTTCTCTCTGTCTCTCTCTCTCACTATCCACTCTGCCTGTCAAAAAATAAATAAATAAAGACTTCAGCCTTTAAAAAATTTTAAAAAGACCTCAATGGCTACTAGAACTGGAGCCATGGATGTAGTCTCCTTGATTTTATTAGTTATTATTAATAGCACCCTGCATAAATGAATTGGTTTTTTTAATCATATTCTTACACATGGATATAATGTGTCTCTCACCACAAAGAGTTTGTTTCCCAGAAGAAACATAGCCACTGCATTGTGATACAACGTGATGTCCGGGCACACACACCCCTAGAGATTTCAGTTTAAACTTCAATAAAAATGCACCAAGTATTTAGGTATCTGGGCACTACTAAGTATTAGAAGCTCCCAAGAAAAAAATATCTTATAATAACCATTGAAGCAGTCTGGACTTCCAATTCTGTGCTCTTTTGCTAGGATGCAGTATTTCTGTTCCTATCAGGAGTACTCCTGACCATAACCTCTTCCATCTAAATTTACCTACCTCAATGTAGCTATCTAGGAAGATACATTACATTTCTTCTGTTGAAAAAGGCTTCAAAACATGCCACTTTTTAAAATGGAATTTAATCCACATAGTATAAAATTCATAACAAAATATAGAACTCTGTGGTTCTTAAAATATCCACCAAGTTGTGTAACAATCACTACTATCTAATCTGGAATTCTCTTCTCACTTAGGAAAGAAACTAATCAGCAATCACTCCCATTACCCTCTCCCCCTGACAACCAGCAACCTTTCTCTCTCTGTGGATCTTCCAGTTCTGCACATTTCATATAAATGAAGTCATAAAGCAGGCGACCTTTTCTATCTTGCTTCTATCATGCAGCATAATGCGTTCAGGGTTCACCTCTGTTACATGCTCTATCCTTTCATTTTATTCCTGAATATTCCATGGCATGGCTACACTGCACTTTGTTTACCCATTGACCAGCTCATTTTTCAGCAGTTAAATAATTCTGCTGTTAAGATTTGTATAGGGGCTGGCACTATAACATAGCAGGTGAAGTTGCCATCTGCAGTGATGGCATCCCATATGGGCACTGGTTCAAGCCCCAGCTGCTACACTTCCAGTCGAGCTCCCTGCTGTGACCTGGGAAAGCAGTGGAAGATGCCCCAAGTCCTTGGCCCTTGCACCCACATCAGAGACCCAGAGGAAATTCCTGGCTCCTGGCTTTGGATAGGCACAGCTCCAGAAGTTGCAGCCATCTGGTGAGTGGATGGGAGATCTCTCTCTCTGCCTCTGCCTCTCTAACTCTGCCTTTCAAATAAATAAATAAAGCTTTAAAAAAATTTTTGTGTAAACATATGCTTTCATTTTTCTTGGCTATTAACTTGGAGTGTAATCACTGGGTACTACAGTAACTTCATTTTTAAGCATTTGAGGAACTGCCAATATGTTTTCAAATGAGCAACATTTCACATTCTCACCAATAATGTATGAGGGTTCCAAATTCTCCACAACCCTGCCCGCACTCTTTACTGTCCATTTTTTTTTTCAATTGTGGTAAGCTAGTGTGTATCAAGACATATCTCTTGATTTTGATTTGCATTTCCTTATTGTCTCATGTTTTGAGCCTTTTTTTTTTTTACATTTTTTGGGCATTTGTATATTTTCTTTAAAGAAGTCTTTATTCAAATTTTTTGCCCATTGTCACTTGGGTTTTCTTAATGCAATTTTTTTTAGGTAAAATAGCCTATAAGTAACAATTTTTTTTACAGATTTATTTGAAAGAGTTATACAGAGAGAAGGAGAAGCAGAGAGAGGGGTCCTCCATCTACTGGTTCACTCCCCAGTTGGCTGCAACGGCCAGAGCTGCACCGATACAAAGCCAGGAGCCTCCTCCGGGTCTTCCATGTAGGTTCAGGGGCCCAAGGACTTGGGCCATCCTCTACTGTCTTCCCAGGAAACAGCTGGATTGGAAGTGGAGCAGCTGGAACACAAACCAGTGCCCATAGTGGATGCCGGCACTGCAGGTGGTGGCTCCACCTGCTACACCACAGCGCCAGCCCCTATGAAACTAATTTTAATTGGAAGGATTCTTTCAATAATCTTGAAACTAAATCTTCACAAGATACATGATTTGCAAATACTTTCTTCGGTTGGTTCTTTTTTCTTTTCTTTTTAACTTTTTTTAAACTTTTATTTAGTAAACATAAATTTCCAAAGTACAGTTTATGGATTACAATGGCTTTTTTCGCCCCCCATAACTTCCCTCCCACTCGCACCTCTCCCAACTCCCGCTCCCTCTCCCATTCCATTCACATCAAGATTCATTTTCAATTGTCTTATATACAGAAGATTGATTTAGTATATACTAGGTAAAGATTTCATCAGTTTGCACCCACACAGAACATAAAGTGTAAAATACTGTTTCAGTACTAGTTATAGCATTACTTCACATTGGACAACACATTAAGGACAGAGATTCCACATGAGGAGTAAGTACACAGTGACTCCTGTTGTTGACTTAACAATTTGACACTCTTGTTTATGGCGTCAGTAATCTCCCTAGGCTCTAGTCATGAGTTGCCGAGGTTGTGGAAGCCTTTTGAGTTCTCTGACTTCGATCTTATTCAGACAGGGTCATAGTCAAAGTGGAAGTTCTCTCTTCCCTTCAGAGAAAGGTACCTCCTTCTTTGATGGCCCATTCATTCTACTGGGATCTCACACGCAGAAATCTTTCATTTAGGTTTTTTTGTTTTGTTTTTGCCAGAGTGTCTTGGCTTTCCATGCTTAAAATACTCTCATGGGCTTTTCAGCTGGATCCGAATGCCTTAAGGGCTGATTCTGAGGCCAGAGTGCTGTTTAGGACATCTGCCATTCTATGAGTCTGCTGTGTATGCCGCTTCCCATGTTGGATCATTCTCTCTTTTTTATTCTATCAGTTACTATTAGCAGACCTAGTCTTGTTTGTGTGATTCCTTTGACTCTTAGACCTATCAGTGTGATCAGTTGTGAACTGAAATTGATGTAGCATTCTTTAAAGCACCAAAGTTTTAAGTTTTTATGAAATCCATTTTATCTGGTTTTTTCATGGGTTGCTTCTGCTTTAGGGGTCATATATAAGAAACTGTTGCCCTATTACAAGGTCAAGATTTCTTATACCTATGCATTCTCCTAAAACTGCTATAGTTTTAATTTTTAGGATTAGAGCTTTGACCCATGCTAATTTTTAGATAGAGTGTGAGGTAGAGATCTAACCTCATTCTTTTATATATGTACATCCAGTGTCCCAGCATCCTAGGTTGATAAAACTATTTCCATTGAGTTGTCTTGGCACCCTTATAGAAAATCAATTGTCCATGATGCATGGGTTTGTATCTGGGTACTCGGTTTTATTTCATTAATTTACCTAGCTGTCTTTATACCATTACCACCTAGTCTTGATTACTATAGCTTTGTAGTAATTTTTGAAATTGAATGTAGCATGAGCCCTCTAATCATCTCCAAGATTGTTTTGGCTGTTTAAGCCCCTTGAATATGCAAGTGAACATTAAGGTAAGTCTGTCAATCTGAAAAAAAAGCAAGCAAGCTAGAATTTTAAAAGGAATTTTGTTGAATCTGTAGATCAATATGGGATGTGGGCATCCCACTTGGCAACTCAACCAAACATCTCCCCCTTCTTCATTTTTTAATGGAAGTTTATTGGACATAGAATTGTTGGTTGGCAGCCTTTTTCTTTCCTCACCTACAGTGAGTCTTTCCATTGCCTCTGATCTCCATGGTTTCTGATGAGAAATTATATACTGCTCTACGAAAGATCACATACAGTTCAATATAATATGAATTGATTCTTTTTGTGCTTTCAAGTTTTTCATTTGTCTTGGCTACCCGAGGTTTGATTATATTATTTCTAGGCATGTATCTTTTTCAGTTGATAAGGTTAATGGTATCAAAAACTGAGGATTTGTTTATTTTTCTTCAATCTTTTTCCTATATGTCTTTCATTGGAAAGCCTTAGTTAACATATTTTCAATTTTTCTGATTCTTTATTCTACCCAACCAAATCCACATTTTTTTAAGATTTTACTTATTTGAGAGGTACAGTTACAGAGAAAGGAAGAGGCAGAGAGAAATGCCTTCCACCCACAGCTTCACTGCCCAAATCGCCCCAATAGCCAGAGCTGGACCAATCCAAATCCAGGAGCCTCTTCTTGGTCTCCCATGCAGAGGCAGGGGCCCACGCACTCGGGCCATCTTCCACGGCTTTCCCAGGCCATAGCAGTAAGCTGGATCAGCAGAGGAACAGCTGAGACATGAATCAGTGCCCATATGAGATGCTGGCACTACAGGTGGAGGATTAGCCTACTACATCAGCACACTGACCTTCCAAATCTATCTTTTAAAGAAAAGAAAGAAAGAAAAGACTTATTTATTTGAAAGGCAGAGTTACTGAGAGGCAGAGGCAGAGGCAGAGAGAGGCCTTCCAACTGCTGGTTCACTCCCCAGGTGGCCCCAATGACCAGAGTTGCACCAATCCTATGTCAAGAGCCAGGAGCTTCTTTCAGGTCTCCCATGCAGGTTCAGAGGCCCAAGGATTTGGGCCATGTTCTACTGCTTTCCCAGGCCATAGCAGAGAGCTGGATCAGAAGTGGAGCAGCCAGAATTTGAATCGGTGCCCATATGGGATGCCAGCACTGCAGGCAGCAGCTTTACCCACTACACCACAGCAACGGCCCCAAATCTACTTTTAAACAGATTTTTTTTTTACTTTCCAACTCCAGATTCTTTATTACTTATATATAATTACCTCTTCACGGTAATTTACTATCTGGTGAGACAATTCGCATACTCTGAATGTATTCCAACTAACTAACTTCGTGTATTTGTTTAATAAGACCAACATCGGGACATTTCCATTGATTACATTTATATATCAAAAGACCATATTAAGTGATTCAAAATTCTTTCCTGAAAACTAGATATTTTAAATTCTGTAATGTGGCAATTCTGGATACCAGATTTAACATTCTCTCCTGGGTTTCTTGTTTGTTGTTGTTTAGTGAGTTTTATGAATTAATTCCCATTAAATCTGTTTTCTTTTGAAGTTTTTGCTCATCAAAGCAAAATATCAAATTCTTCAACTTTATTCAAATCTCTTCTCGAGTCAGTTACATTTTTGATCAGTTAATGACCTGACTGATATTTTCATAAACACCTGGAACAGGAAGTCATGGATGAGGTTCTGTGTGTGTACCAGAGGAAAGCCTTCTTCTCTCAGCCAATAGACAACACCACACCAGCCTTCATTTCCTGCTTACACAGAGCTTCAGGGTCAGATAGAGTTCAGGGATTTCTGTCTTCATTGATCATGTGCAGTCCTCAGCATTACACAACCTCCACCTGCATGTGTTCTTGTAGATTCCCAAAGATAGGTGTCAGAGATGTTCAAAGCCCCTCAGGACACCTCCCTTCTTGCACTTTTCCTTTTAAGCCTTGGTTAGCCTGTTATTTGCCCTAGCTATCATCATCTCTACCTCAAGCAGCCTCAAGGCTGCATTACTTGCTGTAAATGTCTTTTTGACAAATGCTCTTTGACAAAAGCTTTCTTTATGTGATAAGCTCTAAGTGAGTCCAAATAAAAGTTTCTCAAGAAGGGTGTTCCAGGGAACCCCTAAGCCAAATAATCTCTAAGAATGAGGTTTACAGGAATTCAAGTCCCATTTGGTTTCCACTGATGACCATCAGGCTGCTGGTTTTCATTGAGATTGTGGGCTACTGGCTTCTAACACTAGCAGAGAGAGGGAATGGGAAACAAGGCAAGTTAAAACACCACCAAAATCACCATTGTGCTGGGATTCAGCCAATTGTCTTGAATATATGCTCCCTGGATTACAACAAGTTCTTTAGTTACTTTCCATTGTAACTAAAAGTTGGCATTTATTTCCCCAATTTTTCCATTGTTTTTATTGTAAAGAGACTTTTTGGAAGTTCTTACAATATCATTTTCACTGAAAATCACTCCAAATAATTCCCTTTTCTAACAAAATATCAAATTCTTCAACTTTATTCAAATCTCTCAAATTATATTCTGGTCCAGCTTACTTTTACCTCCTCACCTTCCTTGAATAACATGAGCTCTACCCCCAATTAAGATAGTTTCCTTTCTGTTGCCTGCAGATATGGTGCTCATTCCTACATGTCATTCTTTCAGTAATGTTCTTCTCATTTGGGCTATCCCTTCCATCCCGTATGCCTATCAAAATACTGTCGAACCCTCGCTGGCGAGGGTCCAACGCAGTCACGACAAGGTCACTGTTCATCGGTTCTCAAGGAACTTTCACCCTTTCTCGGTTCTCAAGGAACTTTTACTTGTAGGGGCAGAAGGAAAGTGGGGAGAGAAAAGAGAAGGAGGGGCCGGGGCCGGGGCCGGGGCCGGGGCCGGGGCCGGGGCCGCGGCTGCGGCTGCGGCTGCGGCTGCGGCTGCCGGCAGCAGCAGTCACGCCAGCCCGCCCAGATCCCAATGTCCCTTTATGCTGATATCGTCCAATCAGATGAAAGGGCGCGTGTAGTCTCAGGTCGAAAGTTCATCTGTTTCACCTGGTTCTTCCTAGTTGTTTATGCAGAGTCCGTCCTGCCTCAACTTCATCTGTTTCACCTGGTTCCTCCTAGTTGTTTATGCAGAGTTCATTCTGTTTCAACTGTTTCACCTGGTTGTTTTCGTAGGTCTTGTGGTCGACCGATTGCTGTAAACCATGTAGAGGAGGTTCTCACAGGTGGCCAGCCTGTGGTTCCCCACAAATACCACACAATTCTTTCTCCTCTATTCTAACAAAGTATTGTGTGTGTATATGTGTATTTAATGCTCTGTTTAGCACCTAGTACATAGGTCTTAAATGAGATAATGAATAGTGAATATCAACATTATGAATAACAACAATGAGAAGCAATTCTAATCGCTAAAACCACCCAAGTCCATCATATTCAAGTCTTAAGAAGAGTTTGACATGGAAAAGAGAACAATTATTATAAGGCACTAATAGTGTGAACTGTGGTATATTTGCAATAACAAATATATGTATTAAACTACAGTCATTATTACAAGTACATTGCACAAATAAATCTCGGATGTCAGCACACCAAGAAAATGGGTTCTCATGGTCTAAAAGAAAAACTAAGGGCAAGCATTTGGTATAGCAGTTAAGATGCTACTTGGTATGCTCACATCCCATATAAAAGACTGCTGAATTCAAGTCTCAGCTCCACTCCTGATTCCAGCTTCCTGCTGGAAACACATCTTGGAAAGCAAAAGATGATATAGTTCAAGTGGTTGAGTCCCTACCGCCCATATGGAAGATCTAGATTGAGTTCTCAGCTCCTTGCTTTGGCCTATACCAGCTCCAGCTGTTGCATGCATTTGGAAAATGAGAAAAAGCCGGTGTGAGATCTCTATCTTTCTGTATCTCTGTCTCTTGGGAAACAGAAAGAAATAAAAAACAATGAACATTAGGGCCGCCACATGTCCATACTCTCATGAAACACAGCAGTGCTCTTTAATAAATGTAATCAAGTTGTTCCTAAGAGGTAGCAAGGCAATTCTCTCAAGTTCAATTTTATTAGACTTTCAAAGCATGAAGTGGTTCAATTGAAATACGGACATCAGTGGTCTTCATTCTTTAAGGCTGTATATTTCCAGTTGAGTAAAGGTTCAGAAAGTCTTATTTTTGCCCTGATTGTCAAATAATTCACAAGAGTATGTTTTCCTGGATAAAAGCACCAAGACTTCCTGCACTTTGCCCTGTAGTAACTTCTATCAGGATGCCTTGGGTCCCCTGACTTCATGTGCAACCATTCACCTAGAATCTGGCACCAGATATGCTGGCATCCATGCTCCTGCCTCAGAACCTTTGTACTAGGTGTCCCCTTAGCCTGGAGGACTCCTCTGACTTTCTACAAGGAGTGCTCATTCCCTGCTTTGGGTCTCTGTCTAAAGTCCCTCTATCAGTAAGTCCTCCTCTCGATATCTATTTAAAATAGCAACCATTCCGCATCAGCACATGTTATCTCACCTCCCTGATGCACTGTTTTTCTTTTAGTGGCCATAACGGAATGAACCACAATATATTTTAACTAGGCATCTCTTGTTTGTATGAGGTGTATACTATACAAGATTGGGGACTGTCCACTATATGCTACCTGCAAGAAACTTATTTCACAAAGATACACACATCTGAAAGAGAAGAGTTTGGAAAAAATACACTAAGCAAATGAAAAGCAAAAGCAAGCAAGTGTAGCTATCATGATATATGGCAGACTTTAAATCAAAAACTGTAATAAGAGATAAATAAGGTCATTATATTTTGATAAAAGGTACTATTCAGCAAGAAGATGTATCAAGGCCCGTGGCTCACTAGGCTAATCCTCCACCTGCGGCGCCAGTACTCTGGGTTCTAGTCCAGGTTGGGGTGCTGGTTCTGTCCCAGTTGCTCCTCTTCCAGTCCAGCTCTTTGCTGTGGCCCGGGAAGGCAGTGGAGGATGGCCCAAGTGCTTGGGCCCTGCACCCACATGGGAGACCAGGAAGAAGCACCTGGCTCTCAGCTTCAGATCAGCGCAGTGCGCTGGCCACAGTGGCCACTGGGGGGTGAACCAACAGAAGGAAGACCTTTCTCTCTGTCTCTCTCTCTCACTGTCTAACTCTACCTGTCAAAAAAAAAATATTTATCAAATATATAAGCACCCAACATAAGATCACACAGAAATATACAGAAAATACTATTAGACATGAAGGCAGAGGTAGACTATAATACATCATAGTTCGTGAATTCAATACCCCACCCTCATCAATAGACAGAAAATCAATAAAGATAAATCGGAGTTGAAATATACTATCAAGCAAATGGACCTGACAGACATTTATAGGACATTTCACCCAACAGCTACAGAATACATATTCATATCATCAGCACATAGATATTTTAGGATAGATCACATATTAAGGCTACAAATAATCAAGTCTCAGCAAATTTGACAAAGATTGAAATCATACTATGTATCCTCTCAGACCATAAAGGAATAAAACTAGAAATCAATAAGAACAGAGCATTCAAATACTTGCAAATTAAACATAATACTGAATGATCGATAGGCCACTGAAGAAATTAAAAAGGAAATCAACAACTTTATTGAAAAAAATGAAAACGAAAAAATCAAAACCTGTGGAATACAGCAAAAGCAGTATTAAGAGGGAAGTTTATAGCAGCAAATGCTTACATTAAAAAAGACAATTGTGGGCTGGTGCCGTGGCTCACTAGGCTAATGCTCTGCCTGCGGCACCGGCATCCCATATGGGTGCTGGGTTCTAGTCCTGGTTGCTCCTCTTCCAGTCCAGCTCTCTGCTGTGGCCCGGGAGGGCAGTGGAGGATGGCCCAAGTGCTTGGGCCCCTGTACCCACATGGGAGACCAGGAAGAAGCACCTGGCTCCTGGCTATGGATCGTCGCAGAGCCAGCCATGGTGGCCATCTGGGGAGTGAACCAACTGAAGGAAGACCTTTCACTTTGTCTCTCTCTCACTGTCTATAACTCTACCTGTCAAATAAAAATAAATTAATAAAAAAGACAATTGTCTCAAATTAAATATTGAATGATGCATCTTGAAGACTTAGAGTAACAAAGAAATCAAACAAAATCAGCAAGAGACAAGAAATTTGTCAGAGCAGAAATAAATGAAATTGAAACAAAAAATACAAAATATCAACATTCAAAAAGATGGTTTTTGAAAGAGAAAAGAGGCTAATGTCATAAATGTATCAGCAACTTTAAAAACAAAATAAACAACCAATCCAGTTGAGAAATGGGCAGAAAAATTCAGACAATTCTAAAAATAAGAAACATAAATGGTCTATGATATATGAAAAAATGTTCACTATTACTAGCCATCAGGGAAATGAAAATCCAAACCACAATGAGATATTACATCACCCTGTCAGGATGGCTAAAATCCAAAACACAAAAAATAACACATGCTGGTGGGGATATAGAAACAGGAGAACACTTACACACTGTTGGTGGGAATGTGAATCAGTGCAGCCACTGTGGAAAACAGTGTGGAATGTGTTAAAAAACTAGAAACATACTTGCCTTATGAACAAGCAATCCCAACACTGGGTGTATCCAAAAGACTTGAACACAGTGTATCAAAGAGATTCCCACACCACCATGTTTATAGCAACACTACTCACAATAGCCAAAATTTGGAATCAACCAAGGTGTCCTGTATCAGATGACTGGATAAAGAAACTGTGGTTTATATACACAATGGAACATTGTTCAGCTATAAAAAAGAAACGAACTTCTACCATTTACAGCAACATGGATGCAACTGGAGAACACCACATCGAGTGAAATAGGCTGGACCCAGAAAGGTCAAATACCACATGTTCTCCCCTATATGTGTGAGCTAAAATTTACTATTTGTAAAATGACATTCAAAACCATAACAGTACAATGGGATTATGGTAACCCACAGATACAGGACTAGTATGGACACCAGAGTTAAGAGCTAGGTTAATTTAAGGCCAACCCAAAATTAAGAGCTTGACTTTAATTTCATATCAACCGAAGTGGCAAACTATCAGCCTGAAAAAACTGCAAATCTTAACAGGCTACACAATCGATGATACTAGAATTTTAAAAATAAACACTCTTCCCACCTGCCTGGCCATGAAGAACAGTAACTGTCCATTCAGAATTCTGAACTCTGCTTCAGGTAAAATAAATACATTTTCACTCAAAAAATGAGAAGTTTTTCGATTCATCTTTTTTTTTCTGAGAGAAACATTAAAGGATGTAAATGAGCAAGAAAAGAACTGAAGATACACTCATGGAATAAGATGCGAGAAGAAAAGATGAACTAGGACACTGGTAAAAAAAAAAAAAAAAAGAACTAGGTAGGGGGATGCATGTCTGGCACAGTGGGTAAGTTGCCACTGGCAACACACCCCATACCAGAGTACTCAGCTGGATTTTCAGCTCCTCTGCTTCTGATCCAGGTTCCTACTTATCCACACATGGGCAAGCAGCCAGATGATGGCTCAAATACTTGGGTCCCTTACACCCAAGTGGGGAGCAAGATGAAGTTCTGGGCTCCTGGCAAGAGTCTGGCCCACTCATAACTGTTGTGGGCATTTGTGGGAGCAGTTTGAAAATAAGCTTTTCTCTCTCCTTCCCATGTCTTTCTGCCTTTCAAAAAAATGAAAAATAATTTAACAAAAAATTTATAGAAAGAATGCAGTTAAGATATTGGAATTAAAGGCATTCTAAGGCTCTGTAGCTTTCAAAGGAAGGATAAAGGTATTAATTTTAAGTTTTGCTAAGTACATGAGAATTTTTTATTTAAAAAAAAAAACAGGACATAGACCACCCAAATATCAAATAAACCAATTTTAATTAATACAAGGGAGGGGGGGAGAATTAAAAGTAGACCTAAAAAGCATTGCAAATAGAAAACAAAAATCAAATGGTAGAATAAACCCAAATTATATCAGTATTTACAATAAAAGTAAGCAGAATAAACTCATCAATACAGACACTGAGACATTTTTTTCCAATCATGCTATATTCAGTTTAAGAGGTTTCCTTGGGATAGAAGGGACTGTTAACAGGAAAGGACATATGGAAATTTTATCAAGTGTTGAATATTTTCTATTTTAATCTGAGCGCTGGTACAGGTATACACAAATATAAAACTTCAGAATGGTCTGAAGTTCTTCATTTTCATAATGAGAAAAACCGACTAAGTTTCTGCTCAGAGCAGCTAGCAATATTCGAAGGACTTATTATTATTCCAGCTTCCAAGATGGTAAAGCTGGGGTTCAGACTGGAATACCTTGCCAAAATTTCCCCAATAATATGCTAGAAAGCTAAGACCCATCTAGGTCCCACATTCAAACAACAACCTGCTACCTCTTAAAGTTTAAAAAAAAAGAAAAGAAAGAATTTTGAAGATCCGGTTACTGTTGAAGTCATTAGCAATACTGCTTGAAGTAATCCAATAATGCTGCTAGCATTATGAAGCTATGGGTCCCCAGGCAAATAAACAAGAGCTCCTGGTAATCAGTTTCTCCATTCAACAACTTTTATAACAATATAAGTTTATACCTTTCCATAAACATGAATGGCATGGTACAAACAAGAGGATATATTACACAGTATCTGTCAATTCCTGAATTAATGTTAATATTTGTATTCCAGTGTAGCAGCAACAATTTTGAAATCAAGGTGGTAATCCATTTGGGCTTGATGTTTGCATATAAAAGAGTCAGATTTTTTTTTTTTTTTTTTGCTTTTTATTTCCTTATCTGAGAGACCTGCTCATGTTCCCTTTAGGATAGGACCATTCTGAAAATGCATTCTTAGCATAACTGATATCCTAAGATGTACACAGCACCTTGGGGTAGATGGGGGAAGATTTGGTCAAGCTCAACAAATCTGCCCATTGTATCCACACTACATCACTTAAAGAATTCTTTCTGGTTCCAAGTCTCTTAGAAAGTCTCAGTTCTGTTTTTATATGTAACCCACCAAAACTCTTTCAAACACATAGAAAAGTGATTTACTGATACCTTTTAAAGAAGTTGTGCAGAGGAACACAAGAAAATAATTTGTATAGTAACCAACTTGAAAGTTAGTCATAAGTATCAGTCCCTACAGTCAGTACTGGGATCACTCTAAGCAATTTCCAAGTCACTTTCATCTTCTACAATGGTTTCTTCCTGGGTGTGTTGCACGTCTTTATTGTTTTCAGCTCTTGATCATCTCTCAAATTGTTATCATCTCCTTTTTTCTAGAAACATGCCTGGCCAATCATAATCTATCCTCCACCATTCTTCCCCTTCCACCATCAGTGATTGATCAGAGACATGCACGTGCAGTAACAGCATGATCCTGACTGTATAGACAACCTCAAACCAACAATTTATTTCTGCTTAAGTGGATAAATGGGACCACTGCAACCTGCAATGTTTGTAGCCCTCTTTTCTGGCCATACAGGGGTAGGCTTTCTGCAGAAGGGGAATATGAGTCAACATATTAATTGGCTTGGACAGTTATATAAAATACCACAAACTGAGTCGCTTAAACAACAGAAATTTCTCATACTTCTGGAGACATTCAATATCAGGATCAAGATGACGGCAATGTATGTTACAATCTGAGGCCTCCACTCTTAAGGTAGTTGCCATCTCTGTACACTCAAATGATGTCTTCATAAGAAAGGAATCTCACTGTATCTCTACCAAGAAGGACACTCACCCTATTGGATCAGAGTCCATCTCTTATAGCCTCATTGAAACTTAATTATTTTAGAGGCACTGTTTCCAAATACAGCCATATTGGGATTCAAGTCACAGCATAGGCAGCCAGCATTGTGGTACAAGGAGCTAAGACACTGCTTATGATGCCAGCATCCCCTATCAGAGCACCAGTTTGAGTCCCAACTGCTCCACTTTCAATCCAGCTCCCTGCTAATGCACTTGGGAAGAGAGCAGAAGATTGCCCAAGTGTTTGGGTCCCTGTTATCCATGGGGAGACCATCAGGAGTTTCTGGCTGCTGGCTACAGATTGTCCCAGCCTGGACTATTACAGCAATTTGGGGAATGAGTCATCAAATGGAAGAGCTTTGTCTCTGCTTCTCTGCCTTTCAAATAAGTAAATAGATCTTTATAAAAACTTACAGCATGAGAGCCATCAATTTGGATCTGGGGAGGAGGACACACATCCCAGAATGCCCGGTGAGAGGGGACTACATGGGCCCATGGTCCTGCTGATACAATAAGAGGAAGAGCTTAGTGAACTGCTTTTGGAGTTCCATGCAGAGAACTCCACAGGTGGGGGGAAAAACAGAAAAAGAAAAAAAAAAAAAAAAGGTCACACATCTCTCTCCCTCCCCCTATCCATCCTACAGTGGAGATTTGCAGCCAGCAAGGGTAAGCTAATGCCACTGCTGGACACTGGCAGGGGGCAGCAACCCAGCTCCTGTGCCAGTTGCACCTCACCAGTTGCCCAGCAATGTGAGGTGAGGGGAAGAGCCACCTGAAAGACCCTCCAACTCACACAGATCTGAGAAATGAGCAGGGCTGCAATGGGTGGTACTTGACATGTCTGCAAATCACACTACTAACTAGAGAGAAAGAATTTTACAAACGCCAAAAAAACAAAGAAAAAAATTCAAATAACAAGAATAAGGAACAAACTATGAGCTCCCCAAAGGAACACTGCAATATTTTGACATTAGAATGTGAAGATGAAGAGATTAAAGATAGCAGAAATGGAATTCAAAAAACTAATCAAATTACTCAGAAGCAATAAAAGGCAATTTCACAAATTAAAGAAAATTATATGAATGAAATTTTTCCCATGAAATTGAGATCTTAAAAAATCAAAATAGTATAAATGAAAAATTCAATATATCAAATAAAATATGTGGTACAGTCTTAACACAAAGCTGGTGAGGAAGAAGAAAGAATATCCAATCTGGAAGGCAAATCTCTAGAAATTTTAGTCAGACCAAAAACAAGAAGAAATTAGGAAATTAAAGAGCACTGTTGGAGATTTACAAGATATTATCAAATGACACAACATATGGGTCTTAGGAGTTCCTAAAGATATGGAAAGAGAGAAACTATTAGAAGGGCTTTTATTGAAATTATAATAGAAAACTTACCTAATTTGGAGGAAAAAAGAGACATCCAAATACAGGAAGCACTACAACTCCCAACAGACATGACCAGAAAAGATCTTCACCACAACACACTGTAGTCAAACTCTCCATGATAAAACAAGATTCTAAAATGTTCATGACCACAATGCCAGATTACCTTCAGAGGATCTCCAATTAGACTCACAGCTGACTTCTCATCAGAAATGCTGCAGGCTTGGAGAGAATGGTGAGATATATTCCAAGGCTTGAGAGAAAAAACTGTCAACCCAGAATACTGTACCCTTCAAAGCTCTCATTTATGGTTAAAGGTGAAATAAAGACCAGCCATAACAAACAGAAACAGAAAGAATTTGTCACCACCCATCCAGCTTTCCAAAAGATCATTAAGGATGTGCTGCACACAGAAACACAGTTGTCATCACCATAAAAGAAGGTGAAGGCAGAAAATCTCTCAGTAAAAGAACAAAGGAAATCCAAAGTAAAAAAAATAGGAATATTTATGGGAAAATGGCAGTGCAAAGTTGTTACTTATTAATAGTCACCTTGAATGTAAATGGCCCCAACACTCCAGTTCAGACACAGACTGGGTGAATGGATAAAAAACAAAATCTATCTATTTACTGCCTACAACAAACACATCATACCAAGAAAGATACTCACAGACTGAAAGTGAAAGGATGGAAAAAGAGACTCCATGCTAACAGAAACCAAAAAAGAGCTGGTGTAGTCATCCTAATATTAAATAAAATACACTTTAACATAAAAACAGTTAAAAGAGAAAAAGGCACTATGTAATGTTCAAGGGATCAATTCAACGTAAAGGATTGACTATTATAAATGTATATGCACCCGTTTACAGGGCACATGGCTATTTAAAAGAAATATGAATGGATCTAGAGGGAGACATAGACTCAAATACAATAGTAATAGGAGACTTCAATACCCAATTTTCAGCAATGGACAGATCAACCAGACAGAAAATTAGCAAGGAAACAAGAGTTAATCGACACTATAGGCAAAATGGACCTAACAGATATCTACAGAACTTTCCATCCTACAGTTGCAGAATACACATTGTTCTCACAGTGCATGGAGCCTTCTCTAGGATTGACCACATGCTAGGCCATAAAGCAAGTCTCAACAAATTCAAAAAAATTGAAATCATACCATGCATCTTCTGACCACAATCGATTGAAGCTGGAAATCAGCAACTCAGGAATCTCTAGAACATATGCAAACATATGGAGACTGAACAAAATGCTTCTGAATGAACAGTGGGGGGTCACAGGATAAATCAAAAACTTTCTGGAAACAAATGAAGATGACAATAGAAATATCAAAATTTACGAGATACAGTAAAAGCAGTGTTAAGTTTATAGCAATAGATGCCTATATCAAGAAATTGGAAAGGCACCAAATAAATGAGCTATTAATGCATCTCAAATATATACAAAGACAACAGCAAACCAAACTTAAAACTAGTAGGAGAAAATAAATAATTAAAATTAGAGAAGAAAACAACAAAATTGAATCCAAAAAATACCAAATATCACAAAATGAAGACCTGGCTTTTTAAGACAAAAAAAAAAAAATGACACATCATTGGCCCAACTAACCACAAAGAGGTGAGAAAGCCCAAATTAATAAAATTAGAGATGAAAAAGGAAATGTAGTGGATAGACTCCTGGACACATATAAGCCACATAAATTGAGCCATGAAGACATAGGAAACTTAAACAGACCCAAAACCAAGACAGAAATTGAATCGGTAATAAAGACTCTCCCAAGAAAAGAAAGCCTAGGACTGGAAGGCTTTACTGCTGAATTCTACCAGACATTAAAGAAAAACTAATTCTTCTCAAACTTTTCAAAACAATTGAAAGAGAGGGAATCCTCCAAAATTCTATGAAGCCAGGATACCTTAACTGTTAAACTTGAAAAGGAAACAATAGAGAGAGAACTGTAGACCAATTTCCCTGATGGACATAGACAAAAAAAAATCCTCAAAATACTAGCCAACCAAATCCAAAAACACATCAGAAAGATCATACACCAGGACCAAGTGGGATTTATCTCGAGTATACAGAGATGGTTTAACATTCATAAAATCAATGTGATACATCACATTAATAAGCTGAAGAACAAAAACCATATGCTTATCTCAATAGATACAGAGAAAGCATTTGATAAAATACAACACCTTTTCATGATGAAAACTCTAAGCAAATTAGGTAAAGAAAGAACATTCCTAAACACAATCAAGACAATTTATGACAAAACTACAGCCAGCATCCTAAGGAATGGGGAAAAGGTAGAAGCATTCTCACTGAGATCTAGAACCAGACAAGGATACCTACTCTCACAATTGCTTTTCCATATAGTCCCGGAAGTTTTAGCCAGAGCCATTAGGCAAGAGAAAGAAATCAAAGGGATACAAATTGGAAAGAGGAAGTCAAACTATCCCTGTTCTCAGATGACATTTTCTATATTTAGGGGACCCAAAACACTACACCAAGAGACTATTGGAACTCATAGTTTCCTAAAGTAGCAGGATATAAAATCAACACACAAAAATCAACAGCCTTTTCATACACAGACAATGCTATGACTGAGAAAGTACTCCTAACATCAATCTCATTCACAATAGTTACCAAAAAAAAATCAAATACCTTGGAATAAATTTAACCAAGGATGTCAAAGTACTCTATGATGAGAAGTACAAAACATTAAAGAAATAGTAGATAAAAAAGGGAAAATTTTTCATATTCATGGATTAGAAGAATCAATATCAAAATGTCCACATTACCAAAAGCAATTTACAGATTCAATGAAATATCAATCAAAATGCCCAGAACATTTTTCTCAGATATAGAAAAAAATTATGTTGAAATTCATAGTGGAAACACAGGAGACTCCAAAAAACTAAAACAATCTTATATAAAAAAGAAAGCCAGAGGCATCACAATACCAGATTTCAAGACCTATTACAGGGAAGTATAATCAAAACAGCCTGGTACCGGTACAAAGACAAATGGATAGAACAATGGAACAGAATATACTCTACAAATCAATCCAAGCATCTAAAACCAACTAATCTTCAACAAATAAGCTAAAATCAATCCCTGGAGCAAAGATAGTCTCTTCAACAAATGGTGCTTGGAAAACTGGATATCCACATGAAGAAGAATGAAGCAAGACCCCTACCCTACACCTTACACAAAAATCCACTCAAAATAGATTAAAGACCTAAATCTATGATCAGATACCATCACATTACAAGAGAACATTGGGGAAACTCTGAAAGACATTGGCATAAGCAAAGAGTTCCTGGAAAAGACCCAGAGGCACAGGCAATCAAAGCCAAAATTGACAAATGAGATTACATCAAATTGAGAAGTTTCTGCACTGCCAAAGAAACACTAAGCAAAGTGAAGAGGAAATCAGCAGAATGGGAAAAAATATTTGCAAACTGTACAACTGATAAAGGATTAAAACCAGAATATGTATAAAGAGGTCAAGAAACTCAACAACAAAATAAACACCCAGTTAAGAAATGGGCAAAGGACTTAAACAGACATTTTTCAAACGAGCAAATCCAAATGGCCAACAGACACATGAAAAAATGCTCAGGCACACTAGCCATCAAGAAATGCAAATTAAACCACAATGAGATTTCACTTCACTCATGTTAGAATGGTTTTCATACAGATTTCAATAAACAACAAATGGTGGTGAAGATGTGGGGAAAAAGGTACCCTAATCTACTGTTGGTGGGAATGTAAACCGGTACAGCCACTGTGGAAGATAGTGGAAGACAGCTATCTGGGGATACCTCAGAAATCTGAATATAGACCTACCATATGACCCAGCCATCCCACTCCCGGGAATTTACCCAAGGGAAATTAAATCAGCATATGAAAGAGTTTTCTGTACCCCCATGTTTATTGCAGTTCAATTCATAATAGCTAAGACATGGAATTAAACCAAATTAGCTGTCAACTGAAGATTGGATTAAGAAATTATGGGATATGTACACCACAGAATACTATACTGTGATAACACACACACACTCTACTGTCATTTAGAACAAAATGGATGAAACTGGAAAACTTCATACTTAGTGAAATAAGCCAGTCCCAAAGAGATAATACCATAGGTTCTCCCTGACCTGCAATAACAAATAGAGCACCTAAAAGGCAATCTGTAGAAGTGATATTGACACTTTGAAAAGCAATGACTTTGAACAACTCTTGTCTTGACTGTTAACGAACACCTTTTTCTTCCCCATACTATCTGTTGAACTCTTTATTCAACATAGATAATCTATGTGAATTGAAAATAGATCTTAAAAATAAGAGTGGAAATGAGAAGGAGGAGGGAGTGTGTTTGGGAACAGTGGGAAGAATCACCATGTTTCTAAAGTTGTAATTATGAGATGTATGAAGTTTATAACTGCAAAACTGTATAGTCCTTCATACATTCCAATGGACTTCCTTCTAAAGGGACAGTTTAAAAACTTACCTTGGGAACCCAAACCCCTTAGGCTAGATGGTAAAAATATAATTTCATGTGTTAAAGTGAGCATATGGATAGGATTAAGTGATAAAGTGATCATATAGATAGGATTAAGTATTAAAGGGATCATATAAATATGATTAAGTGCTTGGTAATAATAACAGAATTAAAAAGGAGTGAATGCTCCAACATGGGAAGCAGTCCATACAGTGGACTCATAGAATGATAATTGCTTTAAATAGCACTCTGACCTCAGAATCAGCCCTTAAGGCATTCTGATCTAGCTGAAAACCCTGAGGGCATTTCAGGAATGGAAAGCCAAGATACTGTGGCATAAAGTGTCCTTCATGAAGGACCTCTGTGGGTGCTACCCCAGTGAAAGAAGTGGTCAAAGAAGGACATACTTTTCTCTGAAGGGAGGAGAATTTCCACTTTGCTTACAGCCTTGTCTAAATACTGACAGTTTGTGGATTCAAAAGGCTTCCATAGCCTAGGCAGCACACGTCAAGAACCTCAGGTGATCATTGATGTCATACATAAGTGTTAATTGTTAAATTAACAGGAGTCACCTGAGCATTAACTTCCCATGCAGAACCTGTTCTCAATGAGTTGGATTATGAGAGCTAATAGTAGCACTTGTCTGCAAAGATTTACCTCATTTTAACATATTAAGTAGAGGATATTTTCTAAGACTCACAGGCTATAATAATGTCTAAGTACTCAGAAAAGACATACCATTGTTGGGCTCTTCTTCAAAGTTAATTAAATTTCTCAAAAAATATAAATTAAACCTCAAAGGTTTACTTTTATTGAATTAAGAAAGTTATAACATGAATTTTGCAGATTCTAATATTCAGTCCACAACCACATAAAATCCACACATAAACTCACATCCTAGCAGAGATGAGAGATAACTGCAAAGCCAGGCTTCATTCCCGTGGTTCCTGGCCACATAGCCCAATTTCTCTCAACTAATCTCTCACGTCTGTTTGCTTCCTTGGTGATTTTCTCTTCCAAATGAGCAGACTCATTCTACACCCAAGCTATTTTTCAGTCAGATTTCTATGGGTGGCAATTAAGAGATGTCTTATTAATATATTGGGTCTACTTTTCAATCAGAATATATAGTCTACAAGTAAGGAATATGAACATGCTGGCTTCATTGGATGAGCACCATCTTGTACCAGGAGAGCAACACTAGCCAGGAGAATCACTGCCAGAGAACTTGGGAGCAGTCCCTATAAAAGTCAAAACTGCTAGCACCACTTCTACCTAAGAGGCAGGAAAACTGAACTTCTCTAGCTTCTTCCTTCTTCAAATCAACTACTGAAGGAGTTTGGGTTTAGGAGTCAGGAAGACCAAAGTTCACATCCTGAACCTACTTTTATTGAATGATGCTGGTAAGTCACTCAGCATCTCAGAACCTCACTTGAGCAATGAATACAGCAGCCACTGCTTCACAAAGATGGGGTGAGGAAAAATGAGAATGTGCATGAAGAAGCCCCTGCTTGGCCAGCACACGGAAGTCACTCAAGATGGTCTAATTCCACTTCAGGAAGGCACACAAGTTCCACCGGATCCATGCCACATGACTGCAAAGGAGCTGCAACAGTTCCTTTAGCCCTGCCTGTACGTCAAAATCTCCCTGTGGGAGACTGCAGGCCTTCCCTACAGGGTGCACAAGCGGAGCCCAGGGGAGCCTCAGAACTATAGCCTTTTCATTCTCCTGCTGGAGAACGCTGTGGCTCCACCCAGAACCTTTCACCCCAGTCCCTGTAAGCCAAGTCTAAATTCAATTACTGTGAAATTAACTAAGCATTAAACAAAAAATCCCAACCTGGTAGTCGTCACTGCTAATTAACTGGTTCCCACTCACGGCCGCTGCCTTTCAGCAGTAGGCTGACAAGGAGAGCTGTCAAGAATTTGCCAGAGGGGTGGGTTTGAGCTGCCTTGACTTGATTTGAACTGACAGGGCACAGCAAGCTAATATCAGAGCCCTCTTTACATAGCCCACGTGACTCTGGAGGGAACTCAATGAAAAAGCAAGGCAGCAGATACACAGCCCAGCCTAGACACAATGGGGACTGGCAGAGACAGGTGTCAAAACAGAGGGCAATGCCCTGAAAGTGGGGTGCAAAAGTGATGCATCAGGTTGGGAATGGGTTGCTCTTTGGCACTGTGATCTCATCATCCTAAGGAACTCATGGTATTATCTAATAGGAATTCTGCAAATATTGAAAGGATGGATAAATTTCATAAAATAGGAGGAACACCCTTCCACTTAGATTTCTTTAAACAGCTTCTGAAATCCTATGTCCTCTCTGTCAGGAAATCAATTTGCTTCAAACACATTGAGAGAACTATTTCTTGCCAAACCCTGAACATTCCAGCCCAGGCTCCCTGCTCCTCATGCCATACCCAACCAAAGGGTGGTATTTCCTGGCTTTTCTTAATTGTGCAGAGGTCTTCCACTGCTTGTCATTGTATGAGGGCACTGGTCACCTCTGCTCCAATTACTAAGTCCAATGACCACCTGTGCTTATAACAGGGGACACAGCAAACAAGAGACCCGGTTCAGGTGAAATCCTTTAAGAGAATTTTGCTCACTTGGGCTCCAAAGCATCATCACCTAGGCTCATTGGGGCCAGGTAGGTATCTTTACACACAAGGAATTTTTAGTTTGAGCATCCTAAAGTTTGATCAAATGATTTGTTAAGAAGAATTAAATTAAAACTAAAGAAGGACCTCTAAAGAATTTGTTCAACAGTTAGGACAGGAAGGAGACAATGTACAACTATCGTGCAGAGAACACTACAATGAGAATCTCGGTTAAATTGCAAACCCTCAGCAAAATGATTGCCAGAAATGTCTGCTTTTTGGCACCAGACAATGAGAATGAAAGTGATTCTGGCATTTTCCCAGACTTGATTTCACAAGAGAACAAATTCCATAGAGTTGTCATAGGCTGTCACCATAGAATCTTGCCCTTACCCCTACTTCCCTCTTTCTCAAAAGATCATTGAGTCAAATAATAACAGCTATAGGCTATGGTTGTTCTATGGAATATACCTAGAACTGTGGGTTCTAACTATCCACTCTTGTGTCCTCCACTACATGAAGGACATGGGTTGAATGAAAACTTTTCTGGGGATTCTGCTGTGCAAAGCCAATGTCCTAAGCTGGGACTTGGGAGCATTTATCTTACCATTTCTCTCTTCCTGTTTCCCTCTCCTCCAATCCAAAGATCAAACATCTTAATTGCTAATGACTAAATGTATTGTGCTAAAGGGTGATAATGATGACATTTTTACAATTAGCTTGCAAGTCTGAAGTGATGTTCAGTGATACCCAAAGAGTGCATAGAAGGACATCAGGGCTGTGTCTGAGGGCTGAAGCCAGCCTAATTTCCTGAAATTAGCTGAGGCCGTAGCCCGGACACACCCATAGTAAGGGGGGCTGTGGGTGTGGGAACTGCCATTGTGTCTGGCAGAGAGCTTAAGGTTTCCTTTGCTCAGAGTTGCCCTGCTGACCTGCCCCCCAGTAATTATCAGTCCATGCAGGAGCCTGAACAGACATCCTGAAGGCAACCATCCTTACTCAGAGATGAGAGGAGATGAATGGCTTCCCAGTTTCTCAAAATTATACTCCACCTTCCTAAAGTTGGACAGTGATCCCATTCGGCAGGAAGTCTACCCTTAAAAACAATGCCATGAATCTTCTCAAACCAGAGCCCTTCTGCTCAGAAGTTCACTTGTAACCTCCAATATCTTTTTTTTAAAACTCTTTTTAATTAGGCATCAATATGTAAGTAAATACCAGGAGGTTGTACCTGCATCCCACAGTCTCTGCTGGCCTTAGCATCCACCATCTTCAGGGGAATCCTGAACTCTTCACATCCCCAAAGTCTGCACCTCTTCTTATTGTGTCCTCCTGGACTGGCTTCCCCACTTTCCACTGCTGTAGCAGGCATTTGAGTTTGTGGTGTCTGGCGTATGGATTTTTCTGCACCAAAATCTGATGGCCAAAATCAAAATATACATTTCTATGACTAAAAAATAAATTGCAAGGCCATCTTTCCTATCCCATACTATGCACACCTAGCTTGGTGGGTGTCTGAGACAGCCCAGGCTGATGAAAAGAAAAAAAAAAAAAAACACCATAGACTAGGAGACACAAACAAAACCACTTATTTTTCACAAATCAGGAGACTGGAATATCCAGAATCGAGATGCTAAACATCATCAAGTTCTTATGGAGGCCCTCATCCAGGTTCCAGTCAACTCCTTGTATCCTCACACGGTGGAAAAGATGTGGTGGAGCTCTCTGCAGTCACTTTCATGAGGGTGCTAATCCCACGTATGACTGATCCACCCTCATGACCTGAGGACTGCCCAAATGCTCCACCTCGAAATGGTACGATGTTGGAGATTACAATTCCAACGTATAAAATGGGCAAAGCAGAGTAGATACATTCAGTCCATAACAGTGAGCACATCGGTCATGCTCAGACCACTTTGGGCAACTGTCTAAGCCAGTGCTGGCCAATGGAACCTTCTGAGAAGATCAAAATATCAGCCATCAGCTACTTGGATATGGTTAGTTTCATTTAGGAACATACGTTTGTTTCATCTTAAATTGCCACATGGGACCAGGAATGACTGGTGCAGATATAAGCTCCTTGTAGTCCTGGTGGGCAGATTGGAAAAGTCCGGAACTGCTATCGCTTCTCTTTTTTTCATTTGTTTTTTTGGTTTTTTGTTTGTTTGTTTGTTTTTTTGACAGGCAGAGTGGATAGTGAGAGAGAGAGACAGAGAGGAAGGTCTTCTTCTTTGCCGTTGGTTCACCCTCCAATGGCCGCTGCGGCCGGCGCACCACGCTGATCTGAAACCAGGAGCCAGGTGCTTCTCCTGGTCTCCCATGCGGGTGCAAGGCCCAAGGACTTGGGCCATCCTCCACTGCCTTCCCGGGCCATAGCAGAGAGCTGGCCTGGAAGAGGGGCAACCGGGATAGAATCCAGCGCCCCAACCGGGACTAGAACCCGGTATGCCGGGGCCGCAAGGTGGAGGATTAGCCTGTTAAGCCACAGCGCCGGCCCTCTTTTTTTCATTTTGAAAAATTGTGAAGCAATGAATAAAAAATATGCAGGGAGGCATTTAATTTGATCACCATGAATTGTTTAAAAAAATTCTTCCTCATGTCAGATGAAATATTCAGTAGCAACCCAACCCACTCCTTTGAACCAGAGACATCAACTGTCTTTTTGAGTTAGCCAGGGCAGGTGCTCGAGGGGCAGAGAGGAGGCCTGCCATCTGCTTCATTTTGATCAGTTCAGTTCTGACGGAGGGGAACATCCCCTGATCAAACAGGCCATTTTCCTCCCACAAATGCTAAGCCTCGATTTAAGAGATCTGACCAAGAATCAGCAGCTTCCACCCTGGGGAGATCCCGCTGCTAAACCCCAGCATTTATTCATCAGCAACAGCCTAGTAATTTTGTGGGTCCATAGAGACATATTTGGAAGGAGAGACCCCCATGTCTCTGGAATCCAAATTCAATCGCGTTATGATTATGAAGTCAATCCAAGCCAAGTGTGCCCAGAGAAAATAGCTGTTTCCGCCAGAGACTCTTCCTCATGGCTCTCCCTGCAGCCCCTCCCCATTTGAAATAATTTCCTGGACTGTGATTATCAGAAGCAAATGGGAGACACGCTCAGCCCTAGAAGACAACAAACAGCACTGCACCCCAGGAGCCTGCAAGTGATTTGAAGTGTGAATGCATTATCCACTCCCCTGTAGGAAGGTTAAAGTTTGGGCTTGCTTCACATGTGAAAATGAGATTGGTGGCCTCATTGTCACCCCTTGTGGACATTTATCCATGATGTAGAAGCCTGGCACAGCTGGTGGTCTCAGAGCCTCCAGGCAGCAAAACAAGAGAACCCTTGGGGTTGGAAGTCCAGTGTACTCCCGAAGTGGAACACTGACTCACTCTCTCTCAAAACAGCAATTAAGCTATGCATGAGTAAAATCCCACTTGTAGCGAGCAAGTGAGCCACAAGCTTTGCATTTTCCTTTCTCAGCACACCCCTGCCTCTGTGCCTATGCTGCTATTCGTGACAGCTCCTAATCTCCAATGCTCCCCCCCAACCCCCTAGTTTACTAACCAAAATGCAGCTCTTCCCTTATGTCTTCTACATGCCAAGTGGAACCATGACATAAACATTTCTTTTTTTTTTTTTTTTTTTTTTTTTTTTTTTTTTTTTTTTTGACAAGCAGAGTTAGACAGTGAGAGAGAGAGAGACAGAGAGAAAGGTCTTCCTTTTCTGTTGGTTCACCATGCAAGTGGCTGCTATGGCCGGTGTGTTGCGGCTGGTGAGCGGCGACGATCCAAAGCCAGAAGCCAGGTGCTTCCTCCTGGTCTCCCATGCGGGTGCAGGGCCCAAGGACCTGGGCCATCCTCCACTGCCTTCCCAGGCCACAGCAGAGAGCTGGACTGGAAGAGGAGCAACCAGGACAGAATCTGGCGCCCCAACCGGGACTAGAACCCGGGGTGCCAGCGCCACAGGCGGAGGATTAGCCTATTGAGCCGCCACGGCACCGGCAGACATAAACATTTCTTAGACTGAGCCATAAGAAAAAGACAACATCTCACGTGGAGATTAGAATCAGCCAGGGGAAAGAGACATTTAAAAAAAGTACTGTGGGACAGGTTTTCAGCCTAGCAGTTAAGATGCCAGTTAAGAATCTGTGTCCCACATTGCCACATTGGAGTATCTGGCTTTTATTCACAGCTCTGGCTCCTGATTTTAACTTCCTGCTAATGTAGATCCTGCAAGGAAGCAGTAATGGCTCTAGTAATTGGGGTTCCTACCATCCATATGTTGGAGAGCTGGATTGAGTTCCCAGCTCCCAGCTTTGGTTCAGCCCCATCCCAGCTGTGGCAGGCATTTGGGATTTGGGGAGAGTACTGGTGGATAGCAGGTCAGTCTCTCAACCTCTTCTCTCCCTCTCTCTTTCAAATAAATAAAAGTAAACTTTAAAAAATAAAAACACTATAAAGGGTTGAGTAGGATACACTGACAGGAAGATACAGAGATCTGAACAAGTCCAGTGGTTTAAGCAATGTTGTTTAGCAAGATATCATTAAGCTAGTGCTCATTCACATCCAGTCCCTTAATTTGAGCTTCAGTCCATCTGAGTGTTGACCAGCACCCTGTGCCTCCTGCTATATTGTATCTGCTAATACTCAGATAATCTGTTTGTTCCTCTAAATATGTGTGATTGCCACAGGGATGTCCACAAACATTTCTCATTTTAGGGCTGCACTTTCCACATCCAGTTGTAGTTATTGCCTTGCTGCAACCAAAAATAATTAAGCAGAAATAATGTGTGTCACTTCTGAGCAGAGCTTCAGTGTGCAATTGCCATGATCCCGAAGTCTTCAGTCACAGAGATCTTGTGAGGATCACATGATGACACCCCCAACACTCCCCAGATGACTCGACTTACATGTCAAGTATGAACAAGAAATCAATTGTGACACATAAAGACATTTAGATTTGGGACTATTTTGGTTATTGCCCCATCACCTACTCTAGTACACAACCAAAATATAAGAGATCTTAGATCTTCAAAATTTTCATGGAAAAATGCACATTATGAAAAACAATCCACGCATTTTAAAATCCTGTTACATCAAAACTTGTCCTTTAAATATGTTAACATGAATTTTCATCTTCATTTGTATTTGAAAAGCAGACACCCATACACAGAATGAGATCTCCCATCTGCTGGCTAATTTTCTAACTTCCCACAAGAGCTCAGGGTGGGTCAAGCCAAAGCCAGGAGCCTAGAACTCAATCCAAGTTTCCCATGCAGGTAATAGGTACCCAAGAACTTGAACCATTACTTACTGTCTTCACAGGGTGCACATTATCAGAAAGTTAGAATTCCAAATGGAGGCTGGCGCTGGGGCTCACTAGGCTAATCCTCCACCTGCGGCGCCGGCACCCCGGGGTTCTAGTCCCAGTTGGGGTGCCAGATTCTGTCCCGATTGCTCCTCTTCCAGTCCAGCTCTCTGCTGTGGCCCAGAAAGGCAGTGGAGGATGGCCCAAGTGCTTGGGCCCTGCACCCGCATTTGAGACCAGGAGGCACCTGGCTCCTGGCTTCGTATCGGCGCAGCGCACCGGCCGCAGTGCACTGTCCATAGTGGCCATTTGGAGGGTGAACCAACGAAAGGAAGACCTTTCTCTCTGTCTCTCTCACTGTCTAACTCTGCCTGTCAAAAATAATAATAATAATAATTCCAAATGGAGCCAGGGCTCAAACCCCACGCTATTTGATACTAGCACCCTAAGCAACATCATAATCATTGTGCCAAACACACCTCACCCCATTAATTTATCTTGAGTTCTATTTTTCCAAAAAGTTGTTGAAGTACCCTTGTATGCTAGCTCCACATTGGATTGTGAGCAACTGTCAAAAAAGAGTTGCTTATAATCTTTGTTTCTCCAGTGTAGCACATTGTACATACTTGGCAAAAATTGGTTAAATGAATGTTAAATGTAGAGACATTTTTTTTTCAAATCAACCTAATGTAAACTCCATTCAGATGTTTTCTTTAAAAATGGTGAAATAATCAGACAATTGATTGCTGCAGACTGCCACGATGGGAAATGATCATTGCAGAATCAATGGAAGTAATATGAGTGAATGTGACATAAGTCACATAGCATATGCTTTGATACACAATGTCTATGAAAATAGTCCAGTTACCTGCTTAGAATGTTCACTTTCACTGAAAACAAATAAGGGGAAAAAATTTACTAATGTCCTGGATCATATCCGTTACTTTTTTAATTGTATCTCTATCTGACACTAGAGGGAATTAGCTTTATGTTCACAAACCAAGGAAAAGTATCAGTAATTAGGGGAAGAACCAATTCCCCTAAGGTTTTAAATTTGGAATCTACTCAATTACTTTCCCCTTGAAAAACTATATCCATTATTTGAAAGCAGTTTTCAAGCTTCGGAGACATCCTATTTATAACACTTTATCTTCAATTACTTTTCTCATTGTGTCTTTCATGGAATACATTTCCAATTTCCTGCTTAATTCCCTGTCTATACCCATGGGTATCCCAGGCTAGACATTTAGGATTGAAACATATATATAATCATAAGGCAATATGATATTCCCCTAAATGTTTAAGGGACAAATATTTGTTTTCAATACATCTTGCCTTACCCAGTAATTTGGAAATAGAACCTTTGGTGAGAGAACAAGAGAATCTGCTGTAAAAGGATTTCCTTTCCTTGAATACGCTGTGGAAAGAAGTCACTCATGGTGTCAGTCTTTAGCGGTTTCAATTTACATGTCATGGAGAAAGGTGAGTCACTATGAATTCTAATTAAAGGTGTATTATTCAAGCCGGTATTACAGTAGGCTACTTGCTGTGACAAACAGACCTAAGCATGTGATGCTTGAAATAGAAATTTACTTCTTGCTCACTTGCTGCTGGACCAGGGTTCAGGCACGTTCAGAAGAAAGTCAGTTCTCTTCCGCATTGTTAATCTAAAGTTTCTGTCTACTATCTCATCGGCCTTTATCCAAATCTGCATCCAATCAGTGAGAGGTAAAGTCTACATAGAGGAGTTTTATGGGATGGACTCGAAAGTTACACACAGTCCTTCCACTACCATTGTCACTGCCACAGTCTGATGTCATATCTAATCCAAGAGGAGCTGCTAGGAAAAGACATGGGAGGATTGAAGAACAGCTAATAATCTCTACCACAATGAAACTTTTGGTTGACGGAAAAATACAGATGAAATTTTTGAAGACATGAAAGAAACGGAGATGTGAATAAACTGGACTTGGCTGTTTATGTGACTGGTGTATTCTATCATCGGTCCTACAAAAATCCATACAGAACTGACCAGGCTTGATCATCTGTCATTCCCTCTCCCAGCATTATCACCAGGAGGTAGGAAATACAACACAACACTAGTGGGCAGTTCCACTATGAGTCCAGCTGTTCTGAAAGTGTGGTCTGCAGACATCTAGAGATCCAGAAGACCCTTTCAGGGTGGAGAACCTGAAGAGGCCAAGGACATCTCAGTAGTAGTTGTAGTATGACATCATCTGCCTCAGTATGCTGACATTTGCACTGATACTGCAAGACCAATGGTGGAAAAGCAGCTGCTATTTTAGCCTGATTCAGAAGGGTAAGGGTGATGTGGCAGGTCAAGTAGGTTTATTTAAGAATTCTTAGTCAAGAACTAAAACTATTGTTAATCAATGTCAACTGTTGATTCCACATCTTCTTAATATACTGGGTGACCAAATGAGAAACACATAAAATATAAATACACTTGCTTCATGCCCAAGTATGACAATTTGTCTCATAGAAAGTCACACATAAAATTGTTTGAAGTGCAATCTGCTCTTTCTACTTTCATTATGAAAAACACTTTTACTTGAAAAAATGGCTAACATTCATACCATGGTTATTCAAACATGGGTAACTGACATTTTATCAAAAATGAGGACAAACACTTGGTGTAGTATTTAAAATGTCACTGGAGATACCTTCACCTCATATCAGAGTATCTGGGTTTAAAATATAGTGAAACCCCCAATTCCAATTTCCTGCTAATACATACCCTAGAGGCAGTGAGTGATGGCCCCTGCCACCCTCACTGGAAACCTGAATTGAGTTCCTAACTCCTGGTTTTGCCCTGATCCAACCAGGTTGCTATGCACATTTAGGGAGTAAACCAGCAGATGGGCAATCCCTCTTTCCCTCTTTCAAGTACTTTTTTTTAAAACTTTTATTTAATGAATATAAATTTCCAAAGTACAGCTTATGCATTACAAAGGCTTTCCCCCCCATAACTTCCCTCCCACCAGCAACCCTCCCCTCTCCCGCTCCCTCTCCCCTTCCATTCGCATCAAGATTCATTTTCTATCTTTATATACAGAAGATCAATTTAGCATATATTAAGTAAAGCTTTCAACAGTTTGCACCCACACAGAAACACAAAGTGTAAAATGCTGTTTGAGTACTAGTTATAGCATTAAATCACAATGTACAGCACATTTAGGACAGAGATCCTACATGAGGAGTTAGTGCACAGTGACTCCTGTTGTTGACTTAACAAATGGACACTCTTGTTTATGGTGTCAGTAATCACCCTAGGCTCTTGTCATGAGTTGTCAAGGCTATGGAGGCCTTTTGAGTTCACCAACTCTGATCATATTTAGACAAGGTCGTAGTCAAAGTGGAAGTTCTCCCCTCCCTTCAGAGAAAGGTACCTCAATGAGATAAACCTATCATTTACAATAAAAACAAGTAACAATATTTATTGCCAATGATAAAAGCTTTATTTTTATTTTATTAGAAAGAGAAAGAGAGGGAGAGGGAGGAAGAAGAAGGGAGAGGGAGGCAGGAAGGGAGGGAGGGGAGGAGAGAGAGGAGAGAGAGAGATATCCTCCATCTGCTGGTTCACACCCCAAAATGCCTGCAATAGCCAGTGTTGAACCAACCCGAAGCCGTGAGCCCAGAACTCCTGTGGGCCTCCAATATGGGTGGCAGGAACCCAAATACTTCAGAGATCACCTGCTGCTTCCTAAGACATGCATTAGCAGGAAGTTGGATAAGAAGTAGAGAAACCCAAATTCTTTACTATGGGATGTGGGTATCCTAAGGGGTGATTTAATTGCCACACCAAATGTTCACCCCTGATGAAGTCTTTTGAATGAAAATCCAAATTTTAGAAAAGTTGGATACCCTACAATAAGTTTAACAGCTGCCCAATACTTTAAGACCTTTCATAAAAATAGTGAGGATATTAACGAATAAAGGTCTTTCGGTTTTTGTAACAAACTAATGCTTGGAAACTGCATAACACAGTAGATAGTATTTCCTAAGTGAACAAAGCATAATGCTCCATAATCATACAAGGAAAACAGAAGGACACGTAATTTTAATGTAAAAGAAAAGTTCATGACTTCAGGAACCACATAGCAAACAGATTTAAAAATGATTTCAAGTTCTGTTACAGTAGTCAAAAATAATATCCACAATTATCTGAAAATATCATTAAAATATTTCTCATTTCTAGCTACATCTGTGTGAAACCTAATTTTCTTCAAATGTCACAACAAAAACACAGCAATAGATTGAGCATAAAAGCTGATATGAAAACTCAGCTGTCTTCTATAAAGCCAACCATGAAAGATTTCTAAAAATGAAAATACCCCTCCTTTCACTGAGTGTATTTTTATTTTAGAAAAATAGCTATATTTCATAAATGGTTATATATTAATATGTAACATTTTGTTTTCCAGTTAGCTAAAATCCTTAGTTTATATATATATATATATATATATATATATATATATATATTTTTTTTTTTTTTTTTACAGGCAGTTAGACAGTGAGAGACAGAGACAGAGAGAAAAATCTTCCTTCCATTGGTTCACCCCCCAAAATGGTTGCTACGGCCGGCGCACTGCGCTGATCCAAAGCCAGGAGCCAGGTGCTTCCTCCTGGTCTCCCATGCGGGCGCAGGGCCCAAGCACTTGGGCCATCCTCCACTAAACCCAGGCCACAGCAGAGAGCTGGACTGGAAGAGGAGCAACCAGGACAGAATCCAGTGCCCCAACCAGGACTAGAACCCAGAGTACCAGCAGGCGGAAGATTAGCCTAGCGAGCTGTGGCGCCGGCCCAGTTTCTTATATTCTTAATATCACAAAAGTTCTTTGGGATCCTAGTCCAAATCTCTCGTTCTATAGATAAAAAAACCTGTGACATCATAGTATGCCTTTAGCCTAATGTTTAAGAAGGCCATGTCCCATATCAGTTTCTGGGTTCAATGACCAGCTCTAACTCCTGACTCAGTCTTCCCACCTTCCTTCCCTAGGAGCAGTGGTGATTACTCCAATAATTGCATTCTTGCCATTGATGACCAAGACTTAGATTGAGTTCCAGACCACCCACCTACAGTCACTGTGCGCATCTGAGGAGTGAACCAGAAGATGGGCTATCTACTTTCCCCACTCCACCGCTCAAAATTTTCAAATTTTTTAATGGGAGGCTTTGACATAAGCAGATTTATTAATTCAGCACATATTGAAAATTTACCATGTTTCAAAACCTGGGAGAATATATTAATTTTTAAAAGATACTTCTTGTAATCAAACAACTCAGACCTTCTCTAGGTCATGTGTCAATGTTGATAGACAGGTATACAGTCACACAGAGACTAGGTAAATGCCCGAGACTTACCATCTCAGAACCCAGAAGGATATCTGGGCTTAGATAAAGAGTACTTCACTCGAATGAAGAAGTTTTCCTAAGACATGGCTCACAGCTCACATCTCAGAGTCTTAGCTTCCTCAAATTCAATTCATAAAAAGAGACTTCACTTATCTCCCAAAGATAATATGAGGACAAATGTAATATTTGTGAGGCTCTAATGTGAGATGCAAATTTAACCATGCCATTATTGTCATTCTATCATTCAGACTAGAGCTTGTAGACTATTTGCCTCACCTCAAAGCAAGCCAAGACCAAGAGCAAATTAGAACACTATTTCCCAAATTGGCATTGAATCAGGGACCATCATGCTCAGCCAGGTAGGAACCCTCCAGCTACATGGTCTGCAGTGACAGCTGAAACTCCAATATAATGTCCTCAACATTCCCACATTCTGGATGCCTTCTTCCTTTTATTCAAAGCACGCATTGTGGGTAAAGCCACTGCCTGCAACGTCAGCACCCCGTAAGGGCACCAATTCAAGTTTTAGCTGCTCCATTTCTGATGCAGTTCCCTGCCAATGCACCTGCGGAAACAGTGAAAGATGGCCCAAGTGCGTGGGCCCCTGAGCTCATGTGGGAGACCCATATGAAGCTCCTGGCTCCAGCCTGGCCCAGCCCTGTCTGTTGCAGCCATGCAGGGAGTGAACCAGTGAATGGAAGACCTCTCTGCCTCTACTTCTAACTCTGCCATTCAAATAAATAAATCTTCAATTATAAATAAAAGCATTCAGTTAATTTGAAATGACCAGTTCTTTGGGGCTTCAACTGGCCCATAGTAATAATCAGTTTCTCATATAAATAACCAAATCATCTGTTATGTTTTTATACTTTGTGAAACATTCGTGTACTCTAAAAAGTTTTCAGAAGAAAAAGATCCTGAAATCCATGCATAAAATGAGTCCTCAGTTTATGAAAAATCCCTATTATAAAAAACTCGGGGCCAGTGCTGTGGCGTAGTGGGTAAAGCTGCCACCTGCAGTACCAGCATCCCATATGCATACTGGTTCGAGTCCCAGCTATTCCACTTCCAATCCAACTCTCTGCTATGGCCTGGGAAGGCAGTAGAAGATGTCCCAAGTCCTTGGGCCCCTGCACTTGCATACAAGAAGCTCCTGAGTTCAGATCAGCCCAGCTCCAGCCGTTGCAGCCACTTGGGGAGTGAATCAGCTGATCGAAGACCTCTCTCTAAATCTTTTAAAAATTGTTTTTTAAAAAACTAAGCAGACTTCAATTTTTGTCCTAAAATAAACTTTTAATTCCATTTCCCACAAACTTTTTGATGTACCCTCATATCTCCATTAAAAAAATCAGTCTATACTTTTTATCTGAGAAATCTACTGTATTTAACTTATTCAGTTATGTACCTCCTTGGTGTGTGGTTCTTGGTTAGGCAATGGAAGTGTAAAGCATGGCTCTTAGTCTCTCACATCTGAGCATCTAGCAGAAAAAAGTAGGTAATGAGCAATGCACTGACTGGGACTACGCTTAGACTGGTTCAATGGAAAGGATGCAGTTTGTTTTTAAAAAATTACTGAAAATCAGAATTAGAGGCAAAAAGATCTTTCATCTGCTGATTCACTTCCCAAATGGCCACAATGACCAGGGCTAGGCCAGGCCAAAGCCAAGAACTTCTTCCATTTCTACCATGTGGTTGGAGGGGCCCAAAAACATGGGCCATCTGCTGCTGCTTTACCCAGGCCATTACTAGGGAGCTAGATCACAAGTAGAGCAGCAGAGATACAAATTGGCACTCGCATGAGATGCCAGCATTGCAGACGTTAGCTTTACTGGTTTGCCACGACACTGGCCCAAAGTGGCACATTTTTAAAGCACCCAATCAGTCTTATAAAAAAAAATAAAGTGAGGGAGTGGGCATTCAGCACAGTGGTTAAGATACCACCTAGGATGACTACATCCCATATCAGAGTAACTGAGTTTGAGTCCTGGCTCCTCCACTTCTGATTCCAGCTTCCTACTAATGTCCACCAAGGGAGCCAGCAGTGATGACTTCAAGTACTTGGATTCCTGCCATGTGTGTGGGAGATCTAAGTTCCCAGCTCCTTGCTGTTGTAGGCATTTGAGGAGTGAACTAGCAGATGAATCTCTGCCTTTCAAATTTATGGGAGGTTTCCTGAAATGAGAGGTTTTTCATCTAAGACCCCAAAGATGAATGGTGATCAGTCAGCAAAGAAAAAAGTTGACAGTATTTCAGGCAGAAGGCACAGCATTGCAGGAAACTGGTGTATCAGGTTCTAAGGAAATAAATGAGGGAAAATCCATACTTAGACACATCTAGTAGAATTTATCAACATACAATTAGAGGGAAACAAAACTCCTTTTGGTTGCATTTCTAGCTTTATAAATAGTAGTTTATATAAGTGTTAGCTTTAAGAAAACTTTCTTTTCTTCTTCCAGCTAGGACCTCAAACTCTCCTCCCCTTCGGCACAATTAACTCTTGTGCCCCCTAATTCAAGAGATTCTTTTTTAATTTGAGAACATGGAGGAGGGAAAAAGAGAGAGCTACCCTATCATCTGGCTCACTCCCCAAATGCTGCAATGGCTGTGGTTGGACTTGGTAAAGGCTGAAACCAGAATTTCAATCCAAGTCTCCCATGTGGGTGGCAGGGATCCAATCCCTGGAGTCATCAGCACAGCCTCCCAGAGTCTGCGTTTGCAGGAAACTGAAGTTAATAGCTGGAGCCAGGTATCAAACGCAAGCATCCTGATGTAGGTTGTGGGCCATCCTTACAGAAGTCTTAGTGGTCATTATAGCTGGACCCTCACATCCTTCACATATACTCGGCACTCTTTCTGCAAACCTGGCTTCCCTTAGCTTTTCTAACATCACAATACACTGCTTATCCTCTCATTACTGATTTGCATTTTTTCCTTAATCATTTCATCTTCTGCTCCTCTATTCAATATGGACTTTCTTTTTTAAAAAATATATTTTATTTGAAAGGCAGTTACAGAGAGAGGAGGAGAGACAGAGTGATCTTCCATGTGCTGGTTTGCTCCCCAGATGGCCACAATGGCCATGGCTGGGCCAAGCTGAAGCCAGGAGCTTCTTCCAAGTCTCCCACATGGGTGCAAGGGCCAAGCATTTGGGCCATCTTCTGCAGCTTTCCCAGGCACATCAGCAGGGAGTTGGATCGGAAGTGGAGCAGCCAGGAAAAGAAGCAGCCACCATATGGGATGCTGGCACCACAGATAGCAGCTTAACTCACCATGCCACAGTGCCAGCCCCTCCATGTGGGCTTTCACAAGGTTTACACTTCTGCTCTCTCTCCCTCATAGTCCATGTTCCCACTTAAAGTGATTGCAACAAAATCTGGCTTCAAATATGACTGACTCAAGATATCTTCAAAGTTAACAGCTCCAGCCTTGACCTCCCCTCTCAGCTTCTGCCCATTTGACTTCTGTTCTTACACAGCTCAAAGGCTCCTCAGACTGTCTGCCCGACACCAGATGCATTACCCAACCTGTCCTTGTTCCTCAGTTTTCTGTTCGGGAACGGTCTCCCCACGCCATCCATTTAACCCACGTAGCACCTGGATTTTCTACAACATGTCCTCCTTTCTCACCTCTCCAATAGATTCCACCACCCAGTCCTATCAACCTTACCTGCCAAATATCCTTCAAACCAACCCACCCTCCACTATGTCCTATACTGTCACCTTAATCCAAACCAGATCATCAGATGTCTGGGGCACTGCGACAGTCCCAAAAATACTTCACACACATCCTTCAGCCTCCTTCTGCTACTCCCCTGTGCAAAGTGACTTTTCAGAGTATTTTATCCTGCTGTCCTTGCTTCAAATGTGCCAGTGACAGTCAATCACCTTTAGCCCAGTGACTTACCAAGGCTCAGAAAGCCCCGTAGGACCTGACTCACTGCCACCCACGCCAGCCTCATGGACCTTCCTCCAGTTCATGGTTGCTGAGTGCTTCCTCCCTGAACATGGCTTGGAACACATCTCCTTCCTTGTGTTAGGAATACAATTCCTTCCTCTTCCACTGGTTAAACCTCATCACATTACCAGGGTATCTTTGATCTAGCTCCATGCAAACAGCCTAGGAAAAACACAAAATGGTCCAAGTGTTTTGACCTCTGCCACTATGTACAAGACCCCAGATGAAGCTCATGACTTCTGCCTGGAGTAGCTGTTATGTTGTGATCATCTGGGGAGTGAACCAGAGCATAGAACATCTCTAGCACCCTAACTCTGAATTTAAAATAAAATCTTTAAAAAAATTAGGATTATTTCTGGGTTGTGTGTTTGTGTGCACATGCTGTATTTATCTCACATTACATATAGGGCATGACATAGTGAACACATTTTTTGAATGAATTAATCCAATATGGAAAGTTTCAACAGAGGAGAGGGAACAAAGTATACATGAAAGGATGCTAAGAGTTCAGTAGGCTGGAGCCTCCAGGGAGTCTTAATTCTTCTATTGCAAATGAAGGGTAAGAGTTAAGACTGGAGGGTTGCTTTGAAAAATAGAACATGAGGGTGCCTCCACAGGAATGTGACCACTCTTCTATTCCAAATGAATCCACAATCACCGACCTCAAACCTTGGACCATCTCTCTCTGGTCCCTAGGATTTGCATTTATCAAAGGCAGCTAAGCTCTCTGTTATGGTCTAAGACTTCCTCTTGACAGTGTTGGTCTTTGTAGATCATGCTCCTCAAAAGAACACAGAAACAAGGTGCTAGTAGCTCTTCTACATCACCATGGGCTGACACTATGCCAACTGCCCCAATCATTGTGTTCATCACAGCTTCTTAAAAATTTCAATTTTTTAATTGCCTATAGCATTTCTTTGAGTGCCTAAACTCAAGCCTAGTAGGTTTTGTAAGTGTCCCATTACATTTATACATTTTAGTACAAATACCAGTCTATTTAAATTCTCCCTTGATTAAGGTTCCACCCATCATCTGTCCACACATTTTCCTCACTCAGGAGCTCAGAAAGCACCCTTCATTCAGCTTTCAATCATTGGTTAAGCATGTTTTGTGCTAGACATTTTCTAGGCAGTACAGGTAAACTGACAAATAATACATGACTCCCAACCTCAACCAGAGATAGTCTAGTAAAAAGACAGAAGTATAACAAGGCATATTTAAATGTTGCTCAAGGGGCAAATGTTGTGGTATAGTGAGTTAAGCCACTGCGTGCAATGCTGGCATCCTATATGTGCACCCGTTTGAGTCCCGGATGCTCTGCTTCCAACTCAGCTCCCTGCTAATGTGCCCAGGAAGGCATTGGAAGATGGCCTAGTACTTAAGACCCTGCCACCCACACATGGGAGACCCAGATGGAGTTCCTGGCTCCTGGTTTCAGCTTGGCCCCACCCCTAACATTGCAGCCATTTAGGAAGTCAATCAAATGTTGGGAGATGTCTCCTCCCCCTCACCCCTGGCTCTCCTTCTGTCTATAACTCTACCTTTCAAGTAATAAAACTTAAAAGACAATTTGAAATAATGCTCAATGTATCAAACATATATAAACACATATTTTCGAAGCCCCAAGGTCTCTTTTGGACATGAGGAACACTCCATATAAGCTTTGTTCTGAATCTGAAAGAAGTTGGACAAAGGACGTGTTTGAGGCATGGCAGCAGGAAAGAACATCACATGTAAATTCAAGGACTGGTACAACATTGCATGATAGGATTTTCTTAGGAAAATAGCTGCAGCAGTCATGTTGACTTGCTTAGTTGCTCACAATTTTCTTCTTCATTGGTATCATTTAGGGTTATAATGTAAACCTCTTTTAGTATATTCCCGGTTTAAAAGAGCTAGTAGAAGCAACAGGACATAATATATGCTATACTCTTCCCTACACCAACCAGAATGACTTCTGTGGGTTTTCACTGATGTGTTCCTAATGGAGTTGATCTGTGGGGGCTGTGTTGAGTCAGGCAGTCTGGCAAGTAGGACTATGACAAGACAGCTCATCACATCTGAGGAAGATTGTTCTTTGTTCACCAATTCCTAAAATCACTTCAGGACTCAATGACAGCCACTCAAAAGGACCAAGTGGGGCCGGTACTGTAGGGTAGCGGGTAAAAGCCACTGCCTGCAGTGCTGACATCCCATATGGGTACCAGTTCAAGTCCTGGCTGCTCCACTTACCATCCAGCTACCTGTTAATACTCCTGGGAAAGCATTAGAAGATGGCCCAGGTGCTTGAGCTCCTGCACCCACATAGGATACCCAGAAGAACTCCTGGCTTCAGATTGGCCCAGCTCTGGCCATTGGGGAGTAAACCAGTGGATGAAAGACCCCCCACCAACACCTCTGCCTCTCTGTTACTCTACCTTTTAAGTAAATAAATCTTAAGAAAAAAAAAAAAGACCAGACAAGATCGGGCGCATTCACTCAAACAGTATTTTACACTTTGTGTTTTGGTGTGGATGCAAACCGTTGAAATCTTTACTTAATATATACTAAATAGATCTTCTGTATATAAAGATAATTGACAATTAATCTTTTTTTTTTTTGGTTGTTCACAATGCTTTTTAGTCGACTATAAGCACACAGCGGAATTAACACAGCATGAAGCAACTCCAGACCAGCCTTCCTTACACCGATGAAGAGTGATCCACTCAACAGGCCCAGACGTAAGGATTGCTGACATCCTGTCATCTACAACAGCTGATCGGCTAGACAGCAAGGCCTCCTTCCTAACTGCTTTTTCCAGTAATGCAGAGAAACCAGAGTGGGCACTGACGCCTGTGGGGCCATCTGAGACATCCCCTGCTGGGGCTCACCCGAGACTCAAGCTCTGGCTGCCTCAGGGGGTACCACTGTGCACAATTCGGGACTCAGGATCACAAAAGGCACAGACATTTTTCTGGGATGTTTTGATACTCTGCTCCTGTAGGCTCCGGTTTTTTTTACCTGCACTTTTTTTCTTCTTTAAATTCTGGGTTGCTAGCTTTCTATTAACTATTTGGTGACTCCATTATAGTGCCAAAAAAAATCCCCCATAACGGAGTTCAAATTTGACCTAAATATAAAGTGGGACGTGTGCCTAATCTAGAGTCACAGAGAACAGGCGGCAGGAAGTCACCCGACACCACTATCCGACTGCTCAGGTGCAAACAGGGCGGGGAAGGGGAGAATCTACATGCATCAGGGACTACGAGAGGCCGGCACGAGGCTCAGGGACCACGCATGTCTCCAAGCTTCACCCTACTTCCCAGACAGCTGCTCGTACAGCTTGGGCACATAGTCGTCCCACTCAGCCTGGTAACACGAGCCGGCCACCGGCGTCCCCAGGAAGGACGCCACCTTGAATTTGCCGCGGTGGTCTCCAGACCGGTAGCTGAGGATGGGCTCATCGCACTTCAGCGGCCCATCCTGCTCCTAAACGAGCCAGACGTAGCGGTGGAGGCCTCTGCCCTTAGGAGGCCCAGAGCCCACGTAATCGGAGAGGACCATGCCGCTGCTGATGTTGCCGCCCTTCATGTTGACCACCAGGAAGTGGTGCCACTCCCTGTATTTGGGGTCCTTCCTGCTGGGAGCATCAGGGTTTGTCAGGACCAAGGTGTACAGTTTATCTGGATCAAGACCATCCCATGCAATGCTAGTGGGCCTATTCTTAACCTGGGTGGGCGTCAGCACTTGGCCCAGCTCCTCCAACGCCACGCCGCTGTAGGTGACCTGCAGCGGGTGCTGCGGCCGCTCCTCCACTTCGTGCAGACTCAAGGGCCCAGACCACTTGCTGAGGTCCACCGGCATGGCGGGGCAGAGCGGGGCAATCAGCAAGGAGGGCGACGGGAGGCCAGGCGCTGACCCGGGGCTCAGGCTCCGAACCGTCCACCGAAAATGAATCTTGATGTGAATGGAATGGGAGAGGAAGCGGGAGATGGGAGGGTTGTGGGTGGGAGGTAAGTTATGGGGGGGGGGGGGGGGGGGAGCCAGTGTAATCCATAAACTGTACTTTGGAAATTTATATTTATTAAATAAAAGTTAAAAAAAAAAGGACCAAGCATACCAATATGAACCATATAAGCCATTAAAAAAATCATCTTTGTTTCAAGCAAAATCTTGTAGTTCCCTTGGTTTTCCTGTCCAAAACAAGGCAGGGAGGAAGTAGAAGGGAAGATAGGATAGAGAAGAAAAACTTTGTTCACCAACCTGTAATCTGAATAGTAAATGTGGCTTCTACATTGAGGAAAAATCTATTTCCTCACTTAAGCTAATTTAGTGTCTGTGTTTTATTCCTGAGCGACCTTGAGTTTGTAGGGTATTCATTCTGTGCGCTTCTCAGCGTTTCTCCTTCATATCCCCAAATCTCCACAGCCAGCAACAGCTGCTGTCTCTTCATCCCCTGGGTGAACTCAGATTCTCCTGCCTCCAAGAAACATGGACCTGCATCCCCAGCATATCAGAAACCAAGGATTTTTTCAAGAACAAAATTTAAAAAAAAACAGTCATTAGTGAGACCAATGGCTCATCAGCAAGGGTCTCCAGGGAGACCCACAAATATGCACTTATCCAATCATCATTCTCATTAGCTACAATAGAAAAACAAGAACCGAGAAAGGAGAAGGGTGAAGAGCAATTTTCTGCCTCTGCTCTGAAAAAATAGATTTAAAAAAAAAGCTTAAACTGGTCCCTGTTGAAGCTGTCGTTCCCAGATTCCAGCTGGCAATGCCAGGAGCACCACGGAACCGACAGAAAATCACCACGCCTGCTTCTGGCTGGTCCCTGGGAACAGCACACTGCCTGTCAGCTGGCGTCTTTGCCCACCAAGCAGAGCAGGGGGAGACCACAGCTGTAGTCTGCCTGACAGCACCCTCTCCAGAGGCCCTGTATTATTACCGTCTGCCCTTCTGCTGGCGTGGAATTAACTTGTTCTGACTGTGTGACAGTTCTGACGACTGCACAGTTTGAGGCAAAGAGCTAGGTCACATGCTGCTACATGCATGGGCTGTCACTAACTGTGCCACTAAAACCAGACAAAACCTTGTCAGGGAAGATCAGCTCCTCGGGAGACAGAGGTAACTGACTCAACTCATGGCCTGCTCGTGAGGGCTTTGTTCAGTTCAAGGACAGTCTCAGCTGACAAGAGGACTTGATGTTGCAGGGAGACACAATTGACGCCAGCAAGAGGAAGAAGGCAGACAGGCAGGAAAAGAAAAACACAGCAAGACAAATCTGAGAGTCCTGAAGCAGTCAGGCTCGTAGAGGGTGGCAAAAAATAGTGTCCTCGCTTTGGGACAGATGATACCAAGTCCCAAATTTCATCTATTTCACAGTCATCAAAACTCCAAGAAACAAAGGCAATCAAACTTGGTTTATGTACTACAGTATCTGCTCTGTGCTTGACAATGTGTTAGGTATTTTAAGGGCCACAGAACTGAATACAAGACCCCCTAGCTGTAGCAATTTGACAATCTAACCATTGAGTAAAGACTCATGAAAAAAGCAGACAATTTACTAAGCACAACTCTCTTTCCTATGCCTACACTCCCAAAATCAATCTGAAGACCAGACTGAGCCTCAGATAAAGGCACAGCACAATCCACATGGAAAAACTCAGAGCTGGTACCTCCAGGGCTCCTTGAAAATGACTGTGGCTGACAGCCGACTCCCACAACAGGTCAGGAGTGGCTGTGCTTTTGACTTCACAGCTAAGCCTGAGAACAGCCTCCCAGGGCACAAGCAAAGGGTCAGCTAGCATACTCTTCACATTGTCACAGTGGTGTGCCACTTCTCTTGCTCTTCCTCTGAAAGCTATCAGACGCCACGATCCTGACAACTGTATCAAAACCCAGGTGTCTTCCCCTTCGGTACCCTCTCCATCCCAAACCGAGTGAAACATACACAGGAAAATTAGAGACACGCGGACCAGAGTAACTGAACCCCATGTGAAGTCCCCACCTGCAACAATAGCATCACATACGAGTACCAGTTCAAGTCCCATAGGCTCCACTTCAGATCCAGCTCCCTGTTTACGCACCTGAGTAAGCGGTGGAAGATGACCCAAAGCGTCATCCATGTGGGAGACCCAAATGGAGTTCCAACCTCCTGACTTTCAGCCTGGTCCAATGGCAGCTATCTGAGGAGTGAACAAGCAAATCAAAGATCTGTTTCTCCATCTCTAACTTTGTCTTTCATACAAATAAAATGAACCCTCACAAAAAAATAAAATAAAATGACAAACAACCCTAGTATTCTTCCCACAATTGGGATAAAACAAACTTTGAGTATAAGTATTGACTCTAAAACCCATTTGGGACATTTATTAGCTATGTGAATTTGATCAATTTATTTAATTTGAGTTTCCATTTTCTTAACTGCAAAGATTAATACAAAAAATAGACTACATGAAAGTCACTAGCATGATGTCTGGTGTTTGGTAGGTGATTAATAAATGTTAGTTTCTTTGTGTTTGTTTTAACCCTCTAATAGTGACACTGAATATCTTATTAAGTACAAATTTGTATGTACAGCATCTAAGTCCCTAATTAGTACAATGTATCCTCATTACCCAGAGTGCATATTTACAAATCCACCTACTCACTACAATTTATTATTAACCTCCAAATCAATATTCTCAGCACTTTCATGATCATTCACAGATACACAGTGATGAGAGGTTTTAGCTACCCAATAAGCACATTCCTGGCTGAGACTGAATATGGCAACATCCCATCTCGTTTTAGTTCTTGTACAGTAAGTGAATCCTCTGTGCAGTCTACTTAGTGCCAAAGATTTTTCTACTGTTATACTTTTGTTGATAAGTTCACTGTTCAAAATGGCCCAAGCGGGGCTGGTGCTGTGGTACAGTGGGTTAAAGCCCTGGCCTAAAGCACCGGCATACCATCTGGTCGCCGGTTCTAGTCCCGGCTGTTTCTCTTCCAATCCAGCTCTCTGCTATGGCCTGGGAAAGCAGCAGAAGATGGCCCAAGTCCTTGGACCCCTACACCCATGTGGGAGACCCAGAAGGATGTCCTGGCTCCTGTCTTCAGATCGGCACAGTTCTAGCCATTGTGGCCATCTGGGGAGTGAACCAGCAGATGGAAGACTCTCTCTGTCTCCACCTCTCTCTATAACTCTTTCAAATAAATAAATTTTTTTAAAAATAAATAAAATAATCCAAACATAGTGAAGTTCTGTCTTGTGTTCCCAATGACCAACAGGGATTTAACATGTCTTACAGAGAAAATACACATGTTGGATAAGCTCCATTCAGGCATGAGCCATTGGTTGTGAATTCAAAGTTAATGAACTCACAATACTATTACATACAGTGTCTTTACAAAGAAACACAAAAAACTAGGTCATAAATTGGTCAGTTGACAAAACTTGACATCTTGGGGACTTAATTTTACCCTTATCAATAAAATGAGGAAGCTGACTAAATTACTCACTAGGCCACTAAAACTCTGTGGCTTGATTTCTTGATTTGGGGATCATTCACATAAAAGTGACAATAGAAGCCACAAGCCAAGAGGAGACGCCACAAAAGGATGAGAGCTAAGAACAATCTAACTCCCAATTTCCTCTACGGACATTGATTTCAGTGTTTGCTAAGTCAGAGTTTGCTCCAACTTCATAGAGCATCACTTTCAAGAATGATGTGAAATCATACATAATCTTATTTAATTTCCACACCCATCCTTTGAGGTAAGAGATTGATCAGCAGAGTCAAAATGCACCTTTTGAAAGAGATAGGAATTTGATTTGGGTCCTAAAGGGTGTTAGAATACAATGCATCTTGATAAAGGGAGGAAGTTGTTGACAATGGGAATAGGTATCACCTGTTCATTGGAAAAATGAAGGACTTCACTTGACCAGAGCATAAGGCAAGTATGGGGACTTTACATGGCTTTGGTCTAGAACAGCAAGACAGCAAGTGATAGCTAAATCTGGGGTGAAGTTGCAAAACCAGAATCTAATGACATATCAAAACCATTATTGCTGTTTTCATCTACCCAACTGCTTGGTATCACCAGGCAATAAGAACAAGAGGCTCCAGTGTACCTGTATCTGAGAATCTCTCTTTACTGTCACATATTTCCTCTTAATACTCATCCTCTCCCCAAGAGCATTAGAGATAACTCTAAAATTCCAATCTTCCAGAACAATTCTTAATCATTATTTTTGGGATAGGAGGGAAGACTGATAGTCATTTATTTCAGTTCCTTCTATTTCAAATAAGAATGATGGCCTGGAAGTTCATGTGACATATTGGGAGCCACAGCCTGTTTCTCCCATTGCCCAGTTGGACAAACTCTATACCTATAGCAATCATACATGCAGACTTCCCAGGAGAGCCCTGATTTTGATGACACTTGGTCCCATCATTGCTCTAGGAGGATCTATACTTGTTATTCTCTGGACTTTGAATTTAGGTTCAGACAAAATGATCACCACAGCTATTATACAACGCTTTCCCTGCTACCAGGAATTTTCCTAGCTCTCACCCTCTTATAAGCCAGCTCCTCCAGGCTCGTGGCTTGTATTGTTGCTTTTATGAATTATCCCCAAATCAAGTAATCAAACCACAGAATTTTAGTGGCCTGGTGAATAACTTCATCAATAACCTCAGTTTATTGATAATGGTAAACTAAAGTCCTCAAGAGTCAAATCATGGGAGAAAAATCACAGTTAACCAGAGAACGAGACAACATATACAACTATTATAAAAATATAAAGAATTTTGTTAGCATACTCACTATCTAGCTCAATCTCATAATGAATCTAAAGATAACAAGAACTCCCAAAAAAGTTTTACAAATAGTATAGTCATACAAAACAATGGCAATTATTAAGACATCTATGTCTTTTTTTCCCCAAAGAAACTATTTAATGAGTATAAATTTCAAAAGTAAAACTTTAGGAATACAGTGATTCATATTAAACCTGCCATCCCACCCCACTCTCACCCCAACTCCTTCTCCCTCTCCCATTCCCAGTCCTATTCTCAATTAAGAAAAAAAAATCCTTGAAATTCAAGACAAGGGCTGTTCAAGTCATTGCTTTTCAAAGTGTCAATTTCACTTCCACAGATTTCCTTTCAGGTGCTCTGTTAGTTATCACAGATCAGGGAGAACATATGGTATTTGTCCCTTTGAAACTGGCTTATTTCACAAAGCTGATGTTTTCCAGATTCATCCATTTTGTTGAAAGTGATCTGATCTCATTTTTCAATACTGTGTAGTATTCCACAGAGTACATATCCAGTGTATTAGGGTACCTTTTTCCTCACATCCTCACCAGCATTTTTTGTTGTAGTTGATTTCTGTATAAAAGCCATTCTAACTGGGGTGAGGTAAAACCTCATTGTGGTTTTGATGTGTATTTTTCTGATGGCTAGTGATCTTGAGCATTTTTTCATGTGTCTATTGGCTATTTGCATTTCCTCTTTTGAAAAATTAAGTCCTTGGCCCATTTCTTAACTGGGTTGTTTGTTTTGTTGTTGTGGAGTTTCTTGATCTCTTTATTATTCTGGTTATTAATCCTTTTTCAGTTGCATTATTTCCAAATAATTTCTCCCATTCTGTTGGTTGTCTCTTCACATTCCCAAGTCTTTCTTTTGCATTACAGAAGCTTCTTAATTTGATTTAAAACCATATGTTGATTTTGGCTTTGATTGCCTGAGACTCTTTGGTCTTTTCCAAGAACTCTTTACCTGTGTCAATGTCTTGCAGGGTTTCTCCAATATTCTCTAATAATTTGATGGTATCATGTTACAGATTTAGGTCTTTAATCAATTTTGAATGGATTTTCATGTAAGGTGTAAGGTATGGGCCCTGATTCTTACTCCTGCATGGAAATCCAGTTTTTCCAGCACCATCTGTTGAAGAGCTATCCTTGCCCCAGGAATTGGTTTCAGCTCCTTGTTCAAATATAAGTTGGTTGTAGATGCTTGAATTGATTTCTGGCATTTCTATTCTGTTCCATTGGTCTATCCATCTGTTTTTTGTACCAGTACCAGGCTGTTTTGATTATAACTGTCTTGAAGAATGTCTTGAAATCTGGTACTGTGATGCCTCCGGCTTTGTTTTTGTTGTACAATATTGCTTTAGCTATTCGAGTTCTCCTGTGCCTCCATATGAATTTCAGCATTTTTTCTGGATCTAAGAAGAATGTCTCTGGTATTTATTTGTATCACATTGAATCTGTAAATTGCTTTCAGAAGAATGGCTGTTTTGATGATGTTGATTCTTCCACATGTACATGGAAGATGTTTCCATTATTTATGTTTTGTAATTCTCATCAAAGAGATATTTGGCATCTTAAGTTTATTCCAAGGTATTTAATTTTTTTGTAGCTATTGTGAATGGAATCGATCTCAGTTTTTTTTCAGCTATGGCATTGTCTGTGTATAGAAAGCTTTTGATTTCTGTGTATTGATTTTATCTCCTGCTACTTTACCAAACTCTATGAATTCCATTAGTCTCTGGGGGAGTCTTTTGGATCCCTTATATATACAATCATGTCATCTGCAAGTAGGGAGAGTTTGACTTCTTCATTCCCAATTTGAATGTGATGTATCACATTGATTTGCAAATGTTGAACCATCCCTGCAATCCAGGGATAAATTCTACTTAGTCCGGGTGAATGACCTTTCTGATGTGTTGTTGGATTCAATTGGCCAGAATTTTGTTGAGGATTTGTGTGTATGTTCATCAGGGAAGTTGGTCTGTAGTTCTCAGTCTTGTATCTTTTTCAGGTTTTAAGGAATTAAGGTGAAGCTGGCTTCATAGAAAGAATTTAAGAGGATTCCCTCCCTTTCAATTGTTTTGAATAACTTGAAAAGAAGTGGAGCTAGTTCTTTAAATGTCTGGTAGAATTCAGTAGTGAAGCCATCCAGTCCTGGGCTTTTCTTTGTTGGGAGAGTCCTTATTTTTTATTCAATTATTGTCTTGGTTACAGATCTGTTTAGGTTTTCTATGTCTTCATGGCTCAATGTAGATAGGTTGTATGTGTCCATGAATCTATCAATTTTATAGCTCTTTGTAGTAATTTATTTTTATTTCTGTAGTGTCTATTGTTACATTTCCTTTTTCATCTCTAGTTTTATTGATTTCAGTCTTTTCTCTCCTATGTTTGGGCCAATGGTGTGTCAATTTTGTTTATTTTTTTTCCAAAAAACTATCCCTTTGTTTTGGTGATCTTTTGTATTTGTTGTTTGAATTTTGTTGATTTTTTTCTCTAATTTTAATTACTTTTCTCCTACTATTCTTGAGTTTTATCTGCTGTTGTTTTTTGAGACCCTTGAGATGCACTGACAGCTCATTTCTTTGGTGCCTTTCCAATTTCTTGATAGGCACCAACTGCTATAAACTTTCCTCTTAACACTGCTATTGCTGTATCCTGTAAATTTTGAGGGCCGGCACTGCGGCTCACTAGGCTAATCCTCTGCCTGTGGCGCTGGCACCCTGGGTTCTAGTCCTGGTTGGGGTGCCGAATTCTGTCCCAGTTGCTCCTCTTCCAGTCCAGCTCTCTGCTGTGGCCAGGGGTGCAGTGGAGGATGGCCCAGGTGCTTGGGCCCTGCACCCACATGGGAGACCAGGAGGAAGCACTTGGCTCCTGGCTTCGGATCAGCACAGCGCGCCGGCTGCAACACACTGGCCGTAGTGGCCACTTGGGGGGTGAACCAATAGAAAAAGGAAGACCTTTCTCTGTCTCTCTCTCTCACTGTCTAACTCTGCCTATAAAACACACACACACACTGCTATTGCTGTACCCTATAAGTTTTGATATGCTGTATTGCCTTCATCTGTGTCTAGAAATCGTTTGATTTCTGTTTTGATTTCTTCTATGACCCATTGTTCATTCAGGAGCACGTTGTTCAATCTCCATGTGTTTGCATATGTTCTAGATTCCCAAGTTGCTGATTTCCAGCTTCACTGCATTGTGGTCCAAGAAAATTCATGGTATGTTTTCAATTTTTTTGAATTTGCTGAGACTTGTTTTATGGCCTAGCATGTGGTCAATCCTAGATAAAGTTCCATGCACTGGTGAGAAGAATATGTATTCTGCAACTGTAGGATGGAAAGTTCTGTAGATATCTTTTAGGTCAATTTGATCTATAGTGTCAATTAACTGTTTCCTTGCTGACTTTCTATCTGGTTGGTCTGTCAATTGCTGAAAGTGGAGTATTGAAATCCCCCATTACCATGTGTTTGAGTTTCTGTCTCCCTTTAGATCTCTTAACATTACTTTTAAGTTGCCAGCAGCTCTGTAATTAGGTGCATATACATTTAATATTCACATCTTCCTGTGGAATTGATCCCTTAATCATTACATAGTGTCCTCCTTTGTCTCTTAACAGTTTTTGTGTTAAAGTCTATTTTGTCTGATATTAGGATAGCTACACCAGCTCTTTTTTGGTTTCTGTTAGCACAGATTATTTTTTTCCATTCTTTCACTTTCAGTCTGTGTGCATCTTTGTTAGCAAGATGTGTTTCTTCTAGGCAGCAAATAGATGCATTTTGCTTTTTAATCCATTCAGCCAGTCTGTGTCTTCTAACTGCAGAGTTAAGTTCACTTAAATTCAAGGTGACTGTTGATAAGCAATGACTTGCCCTGCCATTCTCCCATAAATATTCCTATTTTTTACTTTGGATTTTCTTTGTACTTTTACTGGGTGCTTTCCTTCCTTTACCTTCTTCCATAGTGATCACCACGTTTCTGTGTGCAGTACATCCTTAAGAATCTTTTGCAGGGCTGGATGGGTGGTGAAAATTCTTTCAGTTTGTCATGGAAGGTCATTATTTCACCTTCATTCATAAATGAGAGTATTGCAGGGTATAGTATTCTGGGTTGACAGTTTTTTTCTCTTAAGACTTGGATTATATCTTGCCATTCTCTCCTAGCCTTTAGGGTTTCTGATAAGTCCACTCTGAGTCTAATTGGAGATACTCAAAACAATCTGGCATTTTTCTCATGCACATTTTAGAAACTTTTGTTATACTATACTGTGGAGACTTTGATTACAATGTGTCATGAAGAATGTCTTTTCAAGCCAAGGCTTTTGGGAGTTTATATGCTTCCTGTGCTTGGATGCCCTGTTCTTTGTCCACAATAGGAAAATTTTCTGTTATTTCACTAAAAAGGCCTTCTAATCCTTTCTCTTTCCATGCCTTCAGGAACTCCTAGAACCTGTATGTTGGGTCACTTGATAGTATCCTATAGATTTCCCATAGTGTTTTTTACTTTTCTACTTTCTTCTTCTTGTGTTTGGTCTGATTGTATAATTTCCTGTGCTGTGTCTTCTAAATTGGATATTATTTCTTCTGCTTCACCAATTATGTTTTTAAGGCTCTCCACTTATTTGGTTATTATTGAATTCTTCATTTCCAATATATAATTTTGATTTCTCTTTACAATCTCAATTTCATAGGATAAATTTTCTTTTATGTTGTGTATGGATTTCATTAGTTTGTGCATTCACTTCTGATTACTTCTAAGTAATCCTAAGATCAATTTTTGAATTTAATTTCTGGCATTTCTTCATTCTCATAATCTTCACAATCTAGTAGTAAAGTGTTGTGTTCTTTGGAGGGTGTCACGTTGTCTTCCTTATTTTCGTTTGTTGCATTGGTGTGTTTGTTATTCAGTATTTGTGGGGATACTCAATGGTTTCTTCTTTGATTTTTTGCTGTGGTAGCTTTTATCTTTGGACTATGTCTGATTGAACGAATGGACTGTCTGCTTTCAGGAAATACCTAGAGGTGTGTGGTGGGAGAGGACAGGAAGCTCTGCTCAATGCTCCAGGGTGAAGGGCATGTCTCAGGTGACACACCCAGTTTTGACTTTTTTTTAAAATCAGAGGGGAAGTTTCTTCTTTCTGTTGGAACAGACTCAGCTGAGCTCCTCTCCATGAAGGAGACCAGTCCTGGCACTAGCCCCAGTGAGTATATTATTCATCTGTTCTGCCACAGGGACCACACAAAGGATCTGCACAGTCCTCAGTGTAAGCTCAGATTCTCCAGCAATGTCCCTCTCCAGGTAACCAGGGAATCCTGATTGTGTGGAGCCTCCCACAGTGACTGCCCAATATCCCAGCCACACCCTGAGTCCTCCCATGTAGTCTCAGTGTTTTCACAGTCTCGTCACACAATCCTCCTACAGTCAGGAGCATGCAGCCCCTTGTACTCCCCACCAGAGTCACAGGTCTCCACTTGGCTGGTTGCTGGGTGCAGACAAGAGCTGGTACAACTGTTGTGTATGTCCAAAATGGCGCCTGCTCTTTGTCAGCTCGCTACAGGGCACCTCTGCAGAATGATTAGGGAGAGGGAAAATGTGCCCCCGCTTTTTTTTTTTTTTTCTCCTCTAGTTTGGCAGGAACACTATCCGCCATGGGGCTCCAAGCTGGATTTCCTCTAGGCTCATCACACAGCTTTTTTGCCAGTGGCTTGGGCTGCTGCAGTCTGGTCTTACCTTGCTGTCCAATGCTGGTGCAGAGGTTCTGGGCTGGTGGGGTCTTAAGTTGTGTGCATCTTTGCCCACCACGTGGGTCCACTGTGTTCCTCCAATTTACATAGTTTCCTCTGCTGTTTTCTCCCTATCTCTTCCCTGAGACTCCATCCATTTGTCTTAATCTGGTTTCCTTAGTAGGATAATATTTATTGACCTATATAATCATGGACAATGATTACACAGAAAACCTACCTGCAAAAATAACCATAAAAGCATTTACTGAGATTTATGCAACAAAAGGAATGCCACGAATGGAGCAAATACTTGGTCTACATTTTATGAGCACTTAAAAGTCAATTATCGTTTCACATGAGAAGTGAAAGCAGTGATATTGTCAGGTTTCTAGCAATAAACCTACATAATTCTAGCTCTGAGGCCACTCAGAGAGCCTTCTCAAGCTGTGAGAGGCCAGCAGATTACACTGTGGAAACAATTGTTGTAAAGGATTAAGAAGGGAAACATCAATTTGTCCTCCATGAATCTCTGCCATTAATGAAAAGCACTGTTTACAGGCAAACTGGTGTCTGAATTAGAGAGTTCCAGGCAAAGGAAGAATTTAGAAATCAGCAACATTTACCCTTCTCCTACAAAGGATGCTCTGATCAGTGGGCTTGTACACAGTAACTAAATTCCCTGACTCATAATTTTTGCCTAACTCGTCCTCTAGCCTTCTGCTAAACATTCCTGCCTGAAAAGTGCTACTCATGACAGCCCCTTCTCAAAAACCAGGTAGTCACAGTCACAACACCAAACCCAGATACATCACTTGGGACAGCCTCTACTCCTGTGTCCATGGCCTACTACATCTGGGATCAGAGGGAGATAAAGATCAACTGCAAGATTTTTATCCTACTGCAGCCAAAAAGGCAAATGGGTTATAGGTAAGTTGACCTGAGGCTTTAGCTTGTCTGTATATCCCAGTTTGCACCTATTATTCACTGCCCCTGATTTGGACAATAAATTTAGGATAACTCTCATTATGGGCATTATGATGCCACATGCTTGCCACCAAAATTATTTTTTTAAGCCAAAAGTTAAGGAACCCCTCCATATAGCCCATCAGTCTCCTATTCATATCCTCCAATGAGGTCCGTGTAATAAGCATGAATGAGGAAGAACAACGTCAGAGTGGGAGCTGGCCCATGAAAACTCGACCCCCTGTCCCGAGGAATTTGTCCGCTAGCCAGTGCAAACCTCACACTCCCTTAAGGCTGCTTCCCCTTCTTTTCCCTGTAAGTTTTTTGCACCTTGTGTTCTCCATTCCAAAATACAGAAAAATTCCAACCTTCCCACACATCTTGATGTTTCACTGCCTCCTGCATCACTAGGTCAGCAACTAAGTACACAGAACCAGCCCAGTCCTGGGTATTCGACAGTGCACAAGTGGAAACTGCACCATTATAGGGAAGGGGATTGTCACTAGGAGGTCCCGGTTGCTAATTTTAAAAAATGAACTGTAGGTATACACTTCCAACTTCACATTCTTGATGTTTAAATGCAGGACTTTCAGTATTGCCTATCAATTGCTACTGAAGCTGCTCTAATCAAAGAGAATTTTTAAATAAAGCCAAAACCCATGTTTTCTGAAAATATTCTTTAAGCCTTTATAATCCTGTTGCCATATAGCTACTAACGTCTTATGTATTCCTTTCCAATCTCCTTTCCAATCGTTGTCACATGTAAAACATTTTCACAATCTGCAACACAGGATATGTATAATTTTGTATCATTGATCAAAACTCTCTTCCAAGTTGTTACGTAGGCTTGCCAATTATGATTATTGAAGCAGCCCAGTGGTTTTTTTTTAAGCAATACATTGCAGTTTAACTAATGGCTTCTCTTGTTTTAATACTTTATTTCTTTTCCTTTCTCTACTAGTGGAATGCATTAATTAAGTGCTAAAAATAAAGTTTCAAAAATAAAAATAGAAGTTTTGGCTAATACTGATCTCTTTTTAAAGAACAAATTTGAATCCTTGAGATGCACTTGAAAAGCTCTGCTACCATCTTCACATATTATTCAGAAACTTGAAGAAAACAAAAAAGAAGTGGGAGATGGGAAAACACAAGAGAAGCAGGAAGAGGAAAGAGAGGAAGGGAGACGGGGAAGCAGAGTGGAAAGGGGAAGGGAAGGACTTAAAATCACCAGGATAAATTGAGGGTCTTACTTCTGCTCTGACATTTGCTTCATGTAAATGATGGAAATACCATGCCAATTCATTTGAATGCATGTCAAGTCTCTCCATGAATAATAAATGTCAGCATCATTCTAATATTTGAAAACAAAAGCTATCTATAATTCAGACATGAACCTTTCCCTATTGTCTACTCCATCATGTGAAATATCCATTGCCTGCCCTTTAAGGCCTTGTGCACTCCAGATCGTGCGGCCAAACCAATTTTTCTCCACACAAAACCTCATCTCTAGGCAGGACTATTTGCTGGAAAACAAACACAGAAAGGTTGTATTTTCAGCAATGGAAGAGTACCTTATAATGAAACAAAAAAACAAAAACTCCCACAACTGAGAATTTTCTCTGAACAAACATTTTTCAGTTTATTGTATTTGGAAAGCAGAGCAACTCATAGAGGGAAAGTGACAGACATCTCTTCCATCCACTGGTTCACTCCCTACATGCTTGCAATAGCCAACACCAGGTCAAGGCCAACACCAGGACTTTGGAATTCCATTCCAGACATCCACATGGTGGCAGGGACCCAAGTACGTGGCCCATCACCTGCTGCCTCCCAGGGTACACATTAATAGGAAGCTGGATCAGAAGAATAATGGCCAGAATTTTAACCAGGAACTTCAACACTACAACTATAAAAGGGAAATAGCTGAAATTTTAAAATGCACTGGGAGGCCGGTGCCATGGCTCACTTGGCTAATCCTCCACCTGCGGCGCCGGTACCCCGGGTTCTAGTCCGTCCCATTCGGGGCACCAGATTCTGTCCCGGTTGCTCCTCTTCCAGTCCAGCTCTCCACTGTGGCCCGGGAAGGCAGTGGAGGATGGCCCAAGTGCTTGGGCCCTGCACCAGCATGGGAGACCAGGAGGAAGCACCTGGCTCCTGGCTTCGGATCAGCGCAGCGCGCCAGCCGTAGCAGCCATTTGGGGGGTGAACCAATGGAAGGAAGACCTTTCTCTCTGTCTCTCTCTCTCTCTCTCACTGTCTAACTTTGCCTGTCAAAAAATAAATAAATAAATAAAAAATAAAAATGCACTGGGAGAGGGGTACATGTCTAGCACATCACTTAACACTTGGAAAGTTACATCCCATAGGCATTCGAGCTATGGGTGTCTGGGTGTCTGACTTTCAGCAGTGACTCTATTTCTTTTTTTTTTTTTTTTTTTTTTTTTTTTTAGATTTATAAATCAGGGTCAGAGAGAAAGGCAGAGACAAATTCTTCCATCCATTGGTTCACTCCTGAAATGACTGCCAACAGCCAGAGCTGGGCCAATCTGAAGCCAGGAGCTTTTTCTGGGTCTCCCACATAGGTACAGGAGCCCAAGCACTTGGGCCATGCTTTCCCAGACCATAGCAGAGAGCTGGATTAGAAACGGACAAGCTGGGACTTGAACCAGTACCCATATAGGATGCTGACATCGCAGGCGGCAGTTTAACCCACTATGCTATAACGTAGGCCTCAATGGCTTTATTTCTGATTCCAGCTCCCTACTTTTACATGCCTTGGGGGGAAGCAGGTGAGAGCCCCAATGCCTAGGCTCCTGCCATGCCTCAGAAGACTTTGAGTTCTAGGCTCCTGACTTAAGCCTGTTCCATCCCTAGCGCTTGCAGGCATTTGGGAAGTAAACCAGTGGGTAGAAAATTCTTTCCTCTCCCTCTCCCTCTTCTCACCTCCCTCCTCCACCCTGTGTGTGTGTGTACACACAGGTGTGTGCACGCACACACACACACACATACAAACTGCCTTTCAAATAAAAATTCACTGAAAGCGTCTAACAGATTGGAAACTACAGAAGACAGCATCAGTAAACTCAATCAGAAAATGATTCAACATGAAGACAATATTAAGAAAACAGAGCCGCAGGGACCCCTGGGGCAATAATAAGCTAACACATTTAACTGGAATTCCAGAAGGGTAGGCAAGAGAAAATGAACAGAGGGCGGGTGTGGGAATGTTGAGCGCCAGTGGATAAGGAGTCACATGAGAGGCTGGTGTCACACATCAGAGTTATCAGCCTAATCCTGGAATTCCAGCTTCCTGCTCAAGTGTACCCCAGCAGACAAGTCATGGCTCAATACTTGGGTCCCTGCCATACAGGAGACCTGGGTTGAGTTCTTAGCTCAGCCTCATTTGGTGCAGGTATTTAAGAAGTGAACCTATGGAGGGGAGAGCACATTCTCTATTTTTCTCTCTATTTGTCCCTCTCCTTCACACAAAAAAAATTCCTTACACAAATGTTAAGACAACAGAGAAATAATCACAAATTATCTGAATAATCAAAAAATTTCCCCAAGACATTTTTTAAAATGTCAACTTATTGCTCCAAAATTTCATTGAATCCCAAGCAGAAGAAATACAAAGAAAAGCACATCTACAAACATCAGAATCACACTATTTGAAACGAAAGGTAAACAGAAAATGCCAACATTCTGAGGGATAAAAGAACAACGTATCCACAGGGAAACAACAATAAAAATGAAGACTGGGTACTCATCAGCAATGGTGCAGGCCAGAGATTGTAATTTTTAATTAAAAAGGGGTTGGAATTCATCAACCTAGAAATCTCTATCAAGTGAACTCTATCAACTGAAAAGATGATGAAGACATTCATCATAAGTTTTTTTATTTATTTATTTATTTGACAGGTGGAGTTATAGAGAGTGAGAGAGAGAGAGAGAGAAAGAGAAAGAAAGGGCTTCCTTCTGTTGGTTCACTCCTCAAGTGGCCGCAATGGCCGGAGCTATGCCGATCCGAAGCCAGGAGCCAGGTGCTTCCTCCTGGTCTCCCATGCAGGTACAGGGGCCCAAGCACCCGGGTTATCCTCCACTGCCCTCCCGGACCACAGAAGAGAGCTGGACTGGAAGAGGAACAACCGGGACTAGAACCCGGCGCCCATATGGGATGCCGGCGCTGCAGGAGGAGGATTAACCTAGTGCACCACAGTGCCGGCCCCCATCATAAGTTATTAAGAACTGTTTAAGAAAATTGTTGGGGGTCAGTATTGTGGCAAAAGCAAGCAAAGCTCCCACCTGCGACACCAGCAACCCCTATGGACACTGTTTCATGTCCCAGGTGCTCCACTTCTGATCCAGCTCTCTACAAATGTGCCTGGGAAAACAGAAGATGGCTCAAGTAGCAGGGCCCCTGCCATCCATGTGGGAGTCCATAGGGAGCTCCTGAGTCCAGACCTGGCTTTTGTGGCCAGCAGATGGAAGCACTGTCTCTCTCTCTCTCTCTCTCTCTCTCTCTCTCTCTCTCTCACCCTGTCACTCTATCAAAATAGAATTGTTTTAAGTAAAAGGAAATTCTTTGGACTACAAGAACTGAAAAAAAGTGGGAAGTCAGATATATAGGACTATGGTATACCAATAATGATAAACATGACAATTATAAATGATCATTGTCTTTTAAGAAAACAAGTTTCAAGCTAAAAGATTTTATAACAAATCTGATATTTATATGACAAAGTTTGAAGTAAATGAAATTATATTCTTTTAAAAGTATATATATTTTATAAGAAGTGGTATAATACTCGAAGTAGACCCCGGTAAGTTAGAAATACTGTATATTCTAACACCTAGAGTTGCCACTAAAATTAAATATATGAAATACAAGCAGAAAGCCATTGAAGGAAGTGAACTGGAAAATTAAAATAAGTATCTGATTAACCTAAAAGCCAAGAAGGAATGAGATACAAAAATAATGGAATAGCAAATAAATAATACCTGCATATTAACCATATCAACAATTAGGTTAAGATGGTAAGCCTAGCAATGAGCATTGTAGCACAGTGGTTTAAGCCACAGCCTGCAATACTGGCATCCTATTTGGGAACTAATTTGAGTCCCTGCTGCACTGTTTCTGATCCAGCTCTCTGTTAATGTACCTGGGAAAGCAGCAGGACATGACACAAGTACTTGTGTCCCTGCTACCTACTACGCAGGATTAAGCTCCTGGCTTCTGAGTTCAGCGTGGCCTAACCCTTGGCAGTTGCAGCCATCTGAAGAGTGAATCAGTGGATGGAAGCTCAATATCCCTTCCCTCCCTCTGTAACTCTTGCAAATGAAAAGAAATCTCAAAAAAGAAAGAAAAAAAAGATGGTAGGCCTGAATCTAACCACATCAATAATAGCATTAGTTTTCTTAAAATACATTTATTTATATTTATTTATTTATTTGAAAGGCAAAGAGAAGGAGCTTCCACCCACTGGTTTACTTCCCAGATGGCCACAATAGCCAGGTCTGGGCCAGGCTAACAACAGGAGCCAGGAACTCCAAACTGGAATCCAAAGGCCCTACTATTTGAGCCATCTTCCGTTGCCTCCCCAGAGACACTGGCAGGGAGCTGGATCAGAAGCAAAGAAGCAGGAACTCAAATTAGCACTTTGATATGGGATCCCATCATCACAGGCAATGGTTTAACCTGTTTCACTGTAACACTAGCTCCAATAACTACATTATTCACAAATTAAACAATTCTAAATCACTCATAGGTGTTTTAAAGAATATAATACATTATTTTTAGTTGAGTGACGAAGAATATATGTACTCCAAACAAAGCTTGGAGGGAATTTTATGACAGTGAATGTTTATGTTAGAATTTTTAGAACACACTTTTATTTTATAATTCTTAGCTTATGAAGATTTTTGCATTCTTTCTTAAAGTTTTTATTAATATAAGGAGAACAAATTTCATATATTTCATATATACAATTCTAAGGGAAACACTTTCCTCCCTCCTATTCTTCAAAAGTGTTTAATATTTATTATTTAAAATTTTGTTAAAAGTTAAAACACACACACATATATATAAATATATATATATATATATATTAAAAAAATCCTGCTCCCACACACAATCAGGATCATAATTATCATTATATTTCACCCTTACATCTTGTCTTCCTGGAAGGACTCCAGTGGCAATAACACACATGGAGCTGTCATCTCCTGAGCTAACAATGTCCTCATCTGGAGACCTCCAGAGGAGCCTGTCTAAGGCTGTTTTATAAATAACTTTTTTCTTAAGTAGAAAGAATATACTCTAAAATAGTGATAAAATTATAGCTTAGTAAATTTGTGACAGTAATCATTACAAGTTTTATGCACTACACATAAGTGCACACTTGTACGTGACTGGCGGTGCAGATTTCTTTATACCAGCATTACCGCAAACAAGCAAGTAATGCATTGTGTTATGTTTTGATGGCCATGACTTCAGCTCCATTTTAACTTATGAGACCAGTGTCATATATGCAGCTTACTGTTGGTTGAAACATTGATATGCAGTATGGAACTATATTCAATTAAGAAATATCAGAGCAGCTTTACACAAATTATTAGACTTGAATATGGTATTGATGGGTCTGACAAAACAAAGACCAAGAAGAAAGTACAGAAGCTAATCAGAAAGTTTAATCAATGAAGTACTCCTTAAGATTTATACATTGTTAATTTCGGAGTTACTGAAATACCTAAAACTACATATATATGTTTTGGCAGTGAAAGGTTCTGAATTGGCAGAATTGCAGATGGTGTAAATAGTAAAGGAAACAGAAAACTAGTCAGAAGGAAAAATAACTTTTAATTAAAGGGAAGAGGAGGGGGATTCCAAGATGGCTGAATATAGAAAATACATGCTGATTCTGACCAGGGAAAGAAAGCAGAAGAAAAGGGGAGAGTTGCAACTAAGTTTGCTGCAGAAATTCTACAGAAAGAAGGGAACCTCATGGAGCAGCATGGGAAGTGCAGACATGCAGCAGCAAGTGGGATCCACACAGGAATCCTGCAGCCAGGGCTGGAGGAGATGCCGGGTTCTGAGATAGAGGTGAGAGCAGAAAACAGCAGCCTTTCCCACAGGTGATACTGCTTGACGGGGAAACTTGAGAACCAGACATTGAGTCCAGGATGGAGCTCTGCTGGGTATAAACCCAATCCAGCCAAGGAAAAGGACATTTCTTTCTTCCTATCCCCGTATCAAGGGCACCTAGCAACCAGTGGGGAGAAGGTGCCCTCTCGACACCAGTAGAGGCTGTGGCAGTAGCTCTTGTATGTGTGACCAGGGGATTTTATGAGAGGGAAAAATCCATGTTTCCCACTGACTTTGAGTCTGATTGGGAGGGTTGACAGATGGCTGGGCACCCACTTAGGGTTCTGAGGTGCCCTCATTCTCTCAACATATCACAAGCTCTGGGGCCCAAATATGAAAGTAGAGCACCCACAGGCAGCTGGCTTTGCAAATGATGCTGTTCTCTCCATGGACGGGGCAGGGGAGGGATCCTCTGCACCCTGTGACTGTGGGAATCCTTTCACTGCATAATAGGGTATGGGGTGTAGCTGGGTCTCTGGGCACTGTGTCTGGCTTCAGAGGCTGGGTTCTCTGACTGCCTGGGGTGCATCATTATAGAGGGTTCCAGGCTCACATTGAGGAATGTGAAGATCCTTTGTGTGGCCCATGTGCCAGCCCATGTGAGGGTTGTAGCCACTGTGGGCTAACCCTAGGGATTGATGACTTTTAAAGAGAGGTGGTGAGGTTGTAATACCACCAACAGGCATGATAGATGCTCCCACCCTGCTGACAGTAGAGATCTACCATGTCCAACATGGGTATCATCCTGGATTCTCACCCTGCAGGTGAGCACTGACCAGACCTCCCTGGCCCCACCAAGCACACACCTCGGGTATTCACCAAAGGAGAAGACAATCCACTAAGCCAGAGAGGCATAGTTCAAAGATGAAATCCATCAGTGGAGAAAACTAACAAGTGTTCCCAAAAATGCCTAAAAATATATGAAGATAAGAAAAACAACAAGGAAGACAACATGACTTCCCCAAAAGAACACAACACCTCAATACTAAGATGTAAATATGAAGAGATTGATAAAATGCCTAAAAAGAAAGTTTTAAAATGATCATAGGATTACTCAGAAGCAATGAGATGTAATTTCATCAGTTAAAAAGACCTATACATGACATGGATGAAAAATTTTCCCATGATACTGAGATTTTGAAGAAAAATCAAATATTAGAAATGAAGAATTCAGTATGTCAAAAATATAGTGGAAATCCTTAACAACAGACTTGGTGAAGCAGAATAAAGAATATCTTAGCTTCAAGACAAGTCTTTGGAAATAGTGCAGACCAAAAGCAAAACTGAACAATTTAGAAAAATTAAAAACAGTGTTAAAGACTCATGGGATACTATCAAATGACCCAACATACTAGTCTTAGGAGTTCCTGACAGTGTAGAAATAATGGTTTAGAAGACCTACTCAGAGAATTAACAACATAAAACTTTCCTAATTTGAAGAAAGATAGCCACTAGACCTCCTAGTAGACATGACCATTACCTCCTACATGATATATTATAGTCAAACTTTCAACCAAACTTAAGGAGAGTTTCTGAAATGTGCAGGAGACAATCACCAGATTACTTTCAGAGGATCTTCAATTGGACCCACAGCTGAATTCTCATCAGAAACTTTATAAGCTAGGACATAAAGTAAGACTTAAGAGAAAAAAATATCAACACAGAATATTGAACCATGTTTGCTCTTATTTATGAATGAAAGTGAAATAAAGACCTTCCATAATAAACAGATACTTAAAGAAATTTTCACAACTTGTCTAGCCTTACAATCTAGGCTTAAGGGTGTGCTACATACAGAAACACAGAAATGCAGTTGTCAATATTAAAGAATGTGAAAAAGCAGAAAAACTCCTAACACAGGAAATTCAAAGTAAACAATAGGAATATTTATGGAAAATTGCAGGACCAAATAGTTACTTAACAGTAGTAACCTCGAATGTAAATGGCCTAAATTCTCCAATTGAAACATACAAACCCACTGAGTGGATTAAAAAAAAAAGCAAGACCCACCTATTCATTGCCTACAAGAAACACACCTAACCAACAAAGATACACAGAAAGTAAAAGGATGGAAAAAGATACTCCATGCTAACATAAGGCACAAATGAGCAGGCATAGGCATCCTAATATCAGACAAAATACTTTAACATGGAAACTGTTAAGAGAGACAAAGAAGGGCACTATGTAACGAATCAATTCAACATTAAGATGTGACTATAATAAATGTACATGTACCCAGTGACAGGGTGCCTATTTAAAACAACTGTTAATGGATCTAAAGTGAGACATAGACCCCAATATAATAGTAATGGGGGACATCAATACCCCACTTTCATCAATGGACAGATCAACTAGACAGAGTATCAACACAGAAACAGAGCTAATCTACAATAACAATCAAATAGACCTAACAGATATCTACAGAAAATTTCATCTCATAGCTACAAAATAGAAATTCTTTTTTTAAACTACTTATTTAGAAGACAGAGTTAGAGAGAGGCAGAGACAGAAGCAGAGAGAGAGAAAGAGAGATCTTCCATCGCTGGTTCACCCCTTAAATGGCCACAACAGCCAGAGCTGGGCCAACCCAGAGCTAGGAGACAGGAGCTTCCTCCAGGTCTCCCACATGGGTACAGGGGCCCAAAGACTTGGGCCATCTTCTACTACTTTCCCAGGCCATTAGCAAAGAGTTAGACCAGAAGTAGAGCCACTGGGTCTTGAACCAACAACCATATGGGATGCCGGCACTGCAAGTGGCAGCTTTCTTCCCTGTGCCACAGTGCTGGCCCCTAAAATATACATTCTTTTCATCAGTGCATAGAACTTTCTTTAGGATAGACCAAATGCCTGGACATAAATCAAGTCTCAGCAAATTAAATATATATCAAAATCATACCTTGTATCTTTTATTTAACAATGGAATGACAATGGAATGTTAAGAGGTAAGTTCTTAGCAATTAGTTCCTACATCAAGTAATTGGACAGACACCAAAAAATTAGCTATCAACGCATCTCAAGGGTCTACAAAAACAAGAACCCAAGCCCAAAATTAGAATAATAAAAATTAGAGAATAATGAAAACTGAAACAGGAAACAATACAAAAGATCAGTTAAATGAAGAGTTGGTTTTGTGGAAAAAATAAAATTGATATACCATTGGCCCAACTAAGAATAATAACAACAACAACAACAAAAAGAAGGAGAAGACCCAAACAAAATTGGGTATCAAAAAGAGAACCAACAATGGATACCACAGAAATAAAAAATAACATCAGAATTTACTACAAACAATTATGTGCCAACAAATCGGAAAATCTCAAAGAAACAGATTCGTGGACACATTCAACCTATTTAAGTTGAATCATGAAGACATATGAAACCTAACAGACCAGTAATAAAGATGGAGACTGAATCAGAAATGAAGACCCTGCCAACAAAGAAAAGCTCAGACTTAATAACTTCACAACTGAATTCTACCAGACTTTTAAACAAGAACTAATTCCAATTCTTCTCAAACTATTCAAAAAAAGTGAAAGGGAGGGAATCCTCCCAAACTCATTCTATGAATCCAGTATCATCTTAATTCCAAAACCAGAAAAAGATACAACACAGAAAGAGAACTATAGACCAATTTTCCTGATGAATTTAAGTGCAGAAATCCTCAACAAAATATCACCTAATTTTTTTTTGACAGGCAGAGTTAGACAGTGAGAGAGAGAGAGACAGAGAGAAAGGTCTTCCTTCTGTTGGTTCACCCCTCAAATGGCCACTATGGCCGGCGTGCTATGCCGATCCGAAGCCAGGAGCCAGGTGCTTCTTCCTGGTCTCCCATGCGGGTGCAGGGCCCAAGGACTTGGGCCATCCTCCACTGCCTTCTTGGGCCACAGCAGAGAGCTGGACTGGAAGAGGAGCAACCAGGACAGAATCCAGCACTCCAACCGGGGCTGGAACCCGGGGTGCTGGCGCAGCAGGCAGAGGATTAGCCTAGTGAGCTGCAGCACTGGCCAATATTACCTAATTGATTCCAACAACACATCTGAAAAATCAATTACCTAGACCAACTTGGATTTATCCCTGCTATGCAGAGTTGGTTCAACATTCCCAGATCAACAAATATGATACATCACACTAACAAAAACCATATGATTATCTCAATAAACTCAGAGAAAGCATTTGATAAATGCATCCTTTCATGACAAAAACCTTAAGCAAATTGAGTATAGAAGGAAAATTCTTCAACACAACCAAGGCAATTTATGACAAACCCACAGCCAGCATCCTATTGAACAGGAAAAGTTGGAACCACTTCCACTAAAACTGGAAACAGAAAAGACCCCACTTTCACCGTTACTATTCAATATAATCCTGGAAGTTTTAGGCATTAGGCAAGAAAAAGTAACCAAAGGGATACAAATTAGAATGGACGAAGTTAAATTGTCCTTGTTTGCAGATGACATTAATCTCATATATAGAGGATCCAAAAGACTCCATTAAAACTGTTGAAACATAAGAGGATTTATTAAAGTTGCAGCATACAAAATTAACACAAAAATCAATAGCCTTTGTATACACAGACAGTGCCCTAGCTGAAAAAGAATTTGTAAGATCAATCACATTCACAAAGCTACAAGAGAATTTAAGTATCTTGGGACAAATTTAACCAAAGAAGTGAAAAATCTCAAGGATGAAAATTACATAACATTCAAGAAAGAAATAAAAAACATTTTTGCATGTTAAAATCTCCCGTGTTTGTGGATTGGAAAAAATATCATCAAAATGTCCATACTACCAAAACCAATTTATAGATTCATGGTGATCCCAATCAAAATACCAAAGATATTCTTTTCAGATCTACAAAAAAGGACGCTAAAACTCATATGAAAATAAACAAGACCCAAATAGCTGAAGTTATCTTATGAAACAAAAACAAAGCCAGAGGAATCACAATACCAGATTTCAAGACATACAACAGGGCAATTATAATCAAAACAGCCTGGTATGGCACAAAAATAGACACATATGGGGTTGGCGCTGTGGTGTACTGGGTAAAGCCTCCATCTGCAGTGCCAGCATCCCATATGGGCACCGGTTCTAGTTCAGGCTGCTCCACATTCAATCCAGCTCTCTGCTACAGCCTGGCAAAGCAGTAGAAGATGGCCCAGGTGCTTGGGCCCCTGCACCCACATGAGACACCTAGAAGAAGCTCCTGGCTCCTGGCTTCTGATCGGCTCAGCTCTGGCTGTTGCAGCCATTTGGGGAATGAACCAGTGGATGGAAGACCTTTCTCTCTGTCTCTCCCTCTCACTGTCTGTAACTCTACCTCTCAAATAAATAAAATCTTTAAAAAAAATCACACACACAAAAAGCACAAAGATATGCAGCCTTTAAAATACCACAGATGATGGCCAGCACTGTTGTAGCAGGTAAAGCTGCTGCCTGCAGAGCCAGCATCCCATAAGGGTGCTGGTTCAAGTCCCAGCTGCTCCACTTTCAATCCAGCTCTCTAATATGGCCTGGGAAAGCCGTAGAACCTGCACTCATGTGGGTGACCCGGAAGAAGCTCCTGGTTCCTGGCTTCAGATCAGCGCAGCTCTGGCCGTTGCGGCCAAATGGGGAGTGAACCAGCAGATGAAACACCCCTCTCTCTCTCTTTCTCTCTGTCATTCTCTCTCTCCCTCTCTCTGCCTCTCCTCTCTGTGTAATTCTGACTTTCAAGTAAAATAAATCTTTAAAAAAAAATAGACACATAGATCAATGGAACAGAATAGAAACCCCAAGAATCAATCCACACGTCTACAACCAACTCATCTTTGATAAAGGAGCTAAAAATCAATCCCTGGAGAAAGGAAAGTCTCTTCAACAAATGGTGTTAGGAAAATTGGATCTCTGCATACAGAAATGTGAAACAGAATTCCTACCTTATACCTTGCACAATAACCAATTAACAATGGATCAAGGATTTAAATCTATGACATGATACCATCAAGTTATTAGAAGAAAACATTGGGGAAACTCTGCAAGACATTGGCATAGGAAAAGACAGGCAATCAAAGCAGAAACAAATGGGATTACAACAAGATAAGAAGCTTCCACACTGCAAAGCAAACAAATTGAACAGGCAACTGACAGAGTGGGAGAAAATATTTGCAAACTATAAAATTGATAATGGATTCAATATCCACAATCTATAAAGAGTTCAATCTCAAGAATAACAAAACAAACAATCCAGTTAAGAAAAGGTGTAAAGGACTTGAACAGACATTTTTCAAAAGAGTAAATTCAAATGGCCGACACATGAAAATACTCATCATCATTAGTCATTAGGGAAATGCAAATCAAAACCACAATGAGGTTTCACCTCACCCCAGTTAGAATGGCTCTCATATGAAAATTAACAATTAGTAAATGCTGGCGAGGATGGGGGGAAAAACATTCCCTAATCCACTGTTGGTGAGAGTGCAAATTGGCAGCCATTGTAGAAGATAGTATGGCAGTTTCTCAGAAATCTGCAAACAGATCTACCACATGACCCAGCCATCCCACTCTTGGGAACTTACAAAAAGGAAATGAAAACAGAATATGAAAGAGTTATCTGTAACCCCATATTTATTGCAGCTCAATTCACAATAGGTAAGATATGAATCAACCCAGATGTCCATCAACTGATGACTGGATAAAGTAAATGTGGTATATATATATATATATATATATATATATATATATATACGCTATGGATTATTGCTCATAGCAAAGAATAAAATCCTGTCTTTAAACAAAATAGATGCAACTGGAAATCATTATACTTAGTGAAATAAGTCAGTCCCCCAAAAAAAACAATTACTACATTTTTCCCTGATCTGTAACTAATACAAAAAATATAATGTACAACTGTGTGTGCTGCAAAGTACATAAAATTATCCCTGTGCATAAACTGTTGTGAGGAAATGGATTAAAGTCTAAATGAACTTAATTATTATCTCATAACCACACAGGAAATATTTAGATGTTACATTGCCATTGGTTCTATTTCAATGAAGATAATGAATGACTAATTGACAAAAAATTATATATGGGTAAAATGGTAATTTTTCCATTCAGTTATTGTTTATAGCTGTTGTGTACATTCCTATTATACTAGGGTCTTCTTCCTTTCTACTTGTTAAACTTTTATTCAGTGAAGTGTTAAGCCTTTTTATTGTAATGTAAATTTAAAATATTACCTTGGAAACAAAAAAGAAGGGGAGAAGAAAGGAGGGTGGGAGGGAAGGAGGGAGGAAATATGTTTTTAAACCTATATCTATAAATCATATTGAATCTGTTAAAAATTAGTTAAAATTATAATAAGTAAGGTTAAGAACAAAAGTAAAAAACCAGCATAGAGCAAACAATTTTTAAAAAGGAAGAGGAAGGGAATAAACATAAGTAAACAGTTATTTGAGTACACTACATTTCATACTAACTGATAAGGAATGTTCAGGGATTTTGTCAGTGTTGGTAATATGGAAAAAACTTTAAACACGTAAATACTATACAAATAAGATGTTTTAGATCAAATATGATAATGGATGTGAAGAACTCTGGAAAGTCTAAGTCACTATGGAAACATAATTTATGATTATTAGATCACAAGCTATTTCAGAAATATCTATTGGTTCACTTCAACATAATTCACCATCTTTAATGGTTTAACTCTTTAATTTTTTATTCATTTTTTACCAGATTCAATGTGTTTTGTAGGTACAATTATAAGAATATAATATTCCCTTCCTTCCTCCCCATTTCGTCCTTCAACTCTTCCTTCCCTATTTTTTGAGATAACGTACTATGAACAGTTACAATAAAAGAGTTTAATGCTTAACCAAGTAAGTTTTATAATAACAAAAATACCCAAGTTTAGTGGGGATATAGATGACAGCTATAAACCATTAGTGAATGGAAAAATAACCATTTCACCCATATACAGTAAATTTTAAAGTAATCACAGGTCATTAAAACTATAGAAGTATAATATTCTTAATCATTGATTTGAAAAAGGTATAAAACAATGTTTTATAAAATTGTATTTGCTGCAATAGTGATACTCACATTTCTTTTTATTTGTTCATGGGTTTTTTTTTTTTAATTTCAGTTCCTTATAAGGTAGAACATCCAGTATTTGTCTTTCTGGGTCTGGTTTATTACACTCAACATGCTGTTCGCCAGTAGCATCCATTTTGCTGCAAACACATTTCCATTCTTTATAGCTGAATAATATTCCATTGTATATACATATGTCAATTTCCTTATTCATTCATTTGATATCAGACACCTTCGTTGATTCCAAATTTTGTCTATTGTCAACAGTGCTGCTATAAATATGGTGGTGCAGTTTATCTCTTGGATTCATTGTGTTCATGTCTTCTGGGTATATACCCCATAGTGGGACTGCTGGATCATATGGCCAGTCTACTAGTTTAAGACATCTCCTCACTGATTTCCACAGTGGCTGCACCAATTTATAATTTATATTCCCACCAAGAGTGTACAAATGTTCCCCTTTTCCACATCCTCATCATTATTTATTTTTGTTTTGGATTTTAGCCATTCTGACGGGGGAAGACATTATCTCATTGTGACTTTGATTTACATTTCCCTGATGGCTAGTGATGTGGAACGTTTTTTCACATACTTGTTAACCCCTGGTATTTTTTCTTTTGAGTACTGTCTATTGACATCCTTTGCTCATATCTCAACAACATTGGTTGTTTGTTGTTGTTGAGTTTAAGTTGCTGATATATTTGGGATATTAATCCTTTGTCAGATATGTGGTTTGCAAATATTTTTCCCAATCTGTTGAACATCTCTTCACTTTGTTGATCATTTCTTTGCTATGCAGAAGCTTCTGAGTTTGATACAGTCACATTTGTGTAGTCTCACTTTTGTTGCCTGTGCTCTGGGGGACTTGTCCAAAATGTCTTCCCCTACACCAAATCTTGGAGTATTTCCCACATGTTTTCTTCCAGTAACTTCAGTCTCAGGTCTTAAATTTAGGTCTTTGATCCATCTTGAGTTGATTTTTATATATGGTGAGAGATATGGATCTAATTTCATTTTTCTATATACGTACACAAATTCTTGCCAGCACCATTTATTCAAGAGACTATCATTAATCCACTATATTATCTGAGCACTCCTGCCAAGTGTCAGTTGACTGTATGTATGTGAATTAATTTCTGGGCCATTCTGTTCCATTGATCTATGTATTGGTTTTATGCCAATACCATGGTTTTCTGTATCTACAGTTTTGTAGTATGCTTTGAAGTCAGGAATTGTGATGCCTCCAGCTTGATTTTTTTTGTTCATTTTGGCTGTGGCTATTCTGGGTCTTCTGTGATTCCATATGAATTTTTTAGGATTGCTTTTTCTAGTTCTGTAAACAATGCCACTGGTATTTTGATCAGGATTGCAACGAATCTGTAGATTGTTTTGGGATACACACACACACACACACATACTGTAATTATATTGATTCTTCTGATCCATGAGCAAGTGATACCTTTCTTTTTCTTTGTGTCCTTAATTTCTTTTAACAATATTTGATAATTTTCATTGTAGAAATGTTTCATTTCTTTGGTTAAATTTATTCCTAAATATTTGATTTATATATGTGTTTGACTATTGTGAACGGGAGTTCTTGATTTCTCCTATTTGTTCTTTAGCAAACAAAAAAGATACTGCTTTTTGTATATATATTTTGTAACCTTCAACTTTATTGAATTGATTTATCAATTCTAACAGCTTTTTTGGTGAAGTTAGGTTTTTCCATGTACAGCATTATATCATCTGCACACATAGATAATTTAACTTCCACTTTCCAATTTTGATGCCCTTTATTTCTTTCTCCTCCCTACTTGCTTTCACTAAAACTTTCAGTATTTTATTAAATAAGAGTGGCAGAAGTGGACATCCTTGTCTTGTTCCAGATCTGAAGGGAAATGCTTTCAGCTTTTCCCTATTCAGTAGATATTGGCTGTTCGTTTTTCATACACAGCCTTTATGATTTTGAGGAATGTCCCTTCCATACTTAACTTGTGGAAGATTTTTATGAAGGGATGATGAATCTAATCAAATACTTCCTCTGCATATATTGAGATGACTATATGGCTTTTGTTCTTCATTCTATTGATGTGATTTATGATGCTTATTGATTTATGAATGGTGAAAAACCCCTGCATTTCTGGGATAAGTCCCACTTGATCATCATGTAGGTTATTTTTGATGTAGTCTTGGATTCAGTTTGCTAGTATTTTGTTGAGGATCTTTGCACCTATATTCGTTAAGGATATTGATCTCTAGTTTTCTGGTCTTGTCTTTGGTTTTGGTATCAAAGTACTACTGACCTCATAAAAAGTTTGGCAGAGTTCCATCCTGTTCTTTATTGAACAAGAAGAAATATTTAAACCAATTATGTAAGTTTCTACCATAAGAAGGTACCAAAAAAAAATCAATGAAAGTAAAAATCAGAGTAATAAAAAACAGATATAAACATAAATAAAATAAAATAAAAACAAATCAGATTGTAAAAGTCAAAAATAGACAAATTACCAAAAAACCAGAAATGACAGCAGGGTAGGTTGCCCATGAGCCCTGTCCAAACTGACTGCCTATGACACCCAGAACTGTGCACCTTGCCCAGGAAGCATGTCACCCGTGCTCCCCCAATTCTGGCCCTTGGCTGGCCTCTAGGATCGCTTATACCTGGCTGAGAATACACACAAGCAGGACTCCTGCAACCCCAGTCCGAGATCCACACACAACTACGGAGTCTAAAGAGCATTTCCTATCTCTGCTGCCACCACCACCATAAATTACAATGGAAGAAGGTCTAAAGAGACTATGCTGCACCACCCAGTTGGAACTAAAGCAGAAGTAGCCTACCAAAGTGATACCAGAAGGCATGTCTTCAGGAAAAATCCTAACAAAAGTCATCTTTAAAAACAATAGACAAGTGATCCACCAGATGTGCTAATATCAACATAGGGATGGAACAAGTATGAAAAATCAAAGCAATTTGACACCTCTACAGGAATACAATAATGCTTTAATAACAGATTCCAATGAAAAGGAGATTGAGCAATTACTTGATAAAGGATTCAAAAAGAATTATAAGGACTCCAACAGATCAAATAGACAGTTGAATGAGAACTCAGTTAAAGATCTTGAAAAAAAATCAAAGGAATTTTATCAAGAACACAGTGAACCAAATGAAAGTACAGCTGACAGCCTCAACAGACTAGATCAAACAAAAGAAAGAATATCTGAACTTGATTTAAAAAGTCTGTAAAACATTACACTCAGACAAAAGAAAAGATAGAAAAAGATACCCTCTGAGACTTCCAGAGCACCATTAAGCAAATAATTGAATTTTGGGAATTCCTGAAGGAGAAGAAAGGAGTAAAGACACAGAAAACCTATTTCATGAAATAGTTAAAAACTTTCTCAATCTTAAGACAAATATGAACATCCAAGTACAGGAAGCACACAGCACCCCAGAAAAGAGGCTTATTACAACACATAACAGTCAAATTCTCAAAAGTACATCACAAAGACAGATATCTAAAATCTGAAAAACAATATCACCAAGCAAGACACATTTAACAGAATGTCCATTAGACTAACCTCGGGTTTTTCAGCAAAAATCTTATAGGTCACAAGGAAATGGAAGTTGCCAACCAGGAATACTATACCCAGAAAAGCTATTCTTCATAAATGAAGAAGAAATAAAGACTTTCCAAGATTAGGAAAACTTGAACAAATTCATCACCACCAAGCTAGCCTTACAAAAGATGCTCAAGGTAGTCCTACATACCAAAGTGAAAGGAAGATAACCACCATTATGAAGCACAGGAAAATACAAAACTCAGATTAACAGCAGATACACCAAAAAGAAAAAGAATAGAATCTGAGTAACACAGGAAACCACCAAACAACAAAGATGAACGATGAAAGAAAATATATTCAAAATAAAGAAGAGAAATGACAGGAATAAGCCATTGCTTATCAATAATAACTTTAAATGTAAATGGAGCAAGTTACACAATTAAAAAATAGACTAGTTAAACTGCTTACTAAAACAAGATCAAGGATGTGCTACTGACCTGAAATCACCAGCAAAGACACAGACTGAAAGTGAAAGGATAGGAAAAGATAATCTATGTCAACAGAAACCAAAAGTGAGGAGTGGCTGCATTTAGGTAACTGAAAGCAGACATTAAGACAAAACTTGTCCAAAGACACAAAGAAGGTCACTATACAATGATCAAGGGATCCATTCAAGAAGAAGATATAATTACTGTAAATGTATATACCCCTAATGATAGAGAGCCCAATTTTATAAAGCAAACATTACTAGATCTAAACATTACTAGACCTAAAAGGAGAGCTTGTTCTACTAAAATAGTAAAGAATTTTAATGCTCAATCTTCATCCATGGACAGGTCATCCATACAGTAATAAATCAACAAAGAAATATCCCAGTTAAACTACACTATAACTCGAATGGACCTAAGCAACATTTACAGAACATCTCATCCAACAGCTACAGAGTACACATCCATTCCAGTATCACATGGAACATTCCCTAAAATAAACCATATATTAAGCCATAAAACAAATCTCAGCAAATTCAAAAACACCAAAATGATCTATTTTTTCTGACCACAATAAAACTAGAAATAAACTACAGCAGAAATGTTAGGAATTACACAAATTCCTGGAGAATGAACAACATGACATTGAATGAACAGTGGGTCACTGAAGAAATAAAAGGGAAATTGTAAAATTCCTTGGGTTGAGGCTTCTGGCACAGCAGTTGCCACTTGAGATGCCTGTATCCCATATTGTAATTCCAAGCTTTGTGTCCCAGTTCCACTCTTTTTCCAGCTTCCTGCTAGTACAAACCCTGGAAGGTAGCACTTGGGTCCTGCCACCCATGTGAGAGACCTGCGCCAAACTACAGGCTCCCAGGCTCAATCTGGTCCAATCCCAGCTGTTGGGGGTGTTTGGGGGAGTGAACCAGATGGAAGACCTCTCTCTCCACCTTTTATATATATATTTTTTTCAATTTCTATGTAAGGAATTCAAAAAATAACAACAGTCAAGAAATTAGCAGAGCATCTAAATAGACATTTGCCAACAAATCTATGGAAAAATGCTTAATGTCATCAGTCATAAGTAAAATGCTAATCAAAAACCACAGACAAGTATCAGTGAACCAGTGGACCAGTGAATGAGAGGTGTGTGTGTGTGTGTGTGTGTGTTTGAGAGAGAGAGAGAGAGAGAGAGAGAGATTGAATGAACAATGGGTAACTGAAGAAATCAAAAGGGAAATTTTAAAGTTCCTTTCAAATAAATAAATTTTTAAAAAGACAAAACCTAAGAAATCCTGTGAATAATAGAGAAAAGGTAACTCTTATATACCATTGATAGGAATGTAAACCAATACAATCGTTATTGAGAAAAGTATGGAGATTCCTCAAAAAAACAAAATATACCTGCCATGAGATCCAACCATCTCAATTCTGGATATATATCCAAAGGAAATGAAATCAGCTCAAAGAAATACCCGTTACTTGTGTTTATTGTGGCAGAATGAAATCCTGTCATTTGCAACAACATGAATGAAACAGGAAGAAATTGTGTTGAGATAACCCAGGCACAGAAAAGCAAATACTGCATGTTCGCTATCATAATGGGAGTTTTGAAAAAGTTGATATGAATGTAAAATAGTGACTCCTAGAAGCTAGGAAAGTGGAGATGATGGGGAAAGAAAACTCGATAATGGGTACTAAATCACTGTTAGAAGGAATAAATCCCAAGTGTTCTATAGCACAGTGGGGGGACTACAGTTCACAAAACCTCTTATGTTTTATGAAGAAATAGAACACCTTAGAGATTTCAAACCTAAAGAAATTTTAAGGAAATGGAAATGCTAATTACCCTGATTTGTTCAGTACACACTGTGAAGATATCTTAGAATGCAAAGATGTACTCCATAAATGCGTGCAACTATTATGTTAGGAAAAACTTTTTTTTTTTTATTTGACAGATGGAGCTAGACAGTGAGAGAGAGAGACAGAGAGAAAGGTCTTCCTTCCTTTGGTTCACCCCCCAGATGGCCGCTACAGCCAGAGCTACACCGATCCGAAGCCAGGAGCCAGGAGCTTCCTCCTGGTCTCCCACGTGGGTGCAGGGGCCCAAGCACTTGGGCCATCCTCCACTGCCTTCCCAGGCCACAGCAGAGAGCTGGACTGGAAGAGTAGCAACTGGAACTAGAACCCGACGCCCATATGGGATGCCGGCGCCGCAGGCGGAGGATTAACCTAGTGAGCCACAGCGCCGGCCCAAGAAAAACAATTTTAAATTAAATTAGCAGTTATATCATTTACATACCCTAAACAAAGATTTAGATATATATCATTTACATACCCTAAACAAAGATTTAGATAAATGATAAATTCATCACTTTAATATTCCCAGGTTCATTTTCTTTGTGTTTCCCTTAATTCAAGTGTAACTCACACCCCACCAAGAGATCAGAAAGCTGTAATGGACTACCCTATTCACTGGAGATAATGCCACAACACCCAAACACTACCATTCTCGCCACCAAGCCAGTTTAGTTGCATTTGTGTGTGTGTGTATGTGAGTGAGAGAGAGTACGTGCAGTTAATTTCAAGTTCAATGAGCAACAAAATATTAGTGCATTCATCAAAACTGTAATAATAATTGTTCAACTAATGCCTAATAAAATCATCTTTCATCACACATAAGGCTAAAGTTGAAAAGTATGGCTTATTGCATACTTCAGACCAATCTTATCCCCTTCTCTATTTAGATACCAATTTGCAAAACTAATTATGCTTTTTTTTTTAATTCAAAGCTTCAGTTACTATTGTTGACTGCAGCTCTTGAAATGTGCACTGATTACAGTGCCCATGCAATGTGCATTAGCAGAGAGCTCAAGTATTATACAATAACCTTAAATCAGAGAGAATCATAAGAGGCTAATAATGAAGATGAAGTATTGCTGAAAGTACCAGTCTTTTATTCTGAACTCAAGAAATGCATTAGAAAATATGTTTTAAGAATAGGTCATGGAGAATGTAAATGCAAAGTGGGAGAAAGGAAAACGGAAAAAACTCTAGGGGAGGAAAGAGTGAGTGGGAAGGAGATTGCGACTTAAAAGGATACGCATAATTTAGAGAACAGAGATCGAAGAGACTCCAGGACAAAAGTTCCATCCACTTAGATACAGTGGCAATGGTTTCAACAATAGCTAAGAGGATCCTGCCTGTGGTCTGTAAGAGGCAGCCTCTGAATTTGAGGGCACACTAATAGGAAAACCTTCAATACTGCATTACTACACTTGCTCTACAAGGCCAACTGTCCTCCTCCAACTGTTTATTTCCCATCGGTCCATAGTAACTCATATGAAGCTTATGATTAAGCATTTTCAAAAAAATCAACCAATATGAAAAATAAACTGGCAAGGAAATTGATTAGAAGAAAAGATAAGGTTTAAAAGATGGAAAAAAAAAATGCATGAGAAAGAATTAGTCCACAAATTCTACCTCGTGATCTCAGCCAAATGCAGGAAGCACAATTTTGGTCTGGGCTCCCTGGCTTTCAGATTAGTGAAAATACAAGAGGTCATAGCAAAAGTTCTCACATCTTTTATCTCAGAATCTATTTACATCTTTAAAACTTATTGGGGCCCCCAAAGAGCTTTTGTTTATGTCTGTTACATCTGACATTTATCTCACTGGCAATTAAAACTGAGAGAATGTTTAAATATTTATGAATTCATCTTAATAACATTAAGGGCAGGCATCTGGGGCAGAGTTTAAGACACTGTTTGGGAAGTCCACCTGCCATACTGGAATGCGTGAGTTCAAGTCCCAGCTCCACTTCCAATTTCAGCTTCCTACTAATGTACACCGTGGAGACAGCAGGTGACTGCTCTAGTACCCGAGTTCCTGTCACCCATATAGGAGACCTAGATTGAGTTCAAGACTCTTGGCTTCATCTTGGCCAAGCCTTGAATATTGCAAGCATTTGGGGACTGAACCAGCAGATAGATCTGTCTCTTATTTCTTTGCCTTTCAAATAAGAACAAAGTTAACAATCCACTATAAAAATTTTTTCCTCATAAAAATACCAAAAAACTTATAAGCATATATTTTTTGTTGTTGTTGACAGGCAGAGTGGACAGTGAGAGAGAGAGACAGAGAGGTCTTCCTTTTCCATTGGTTCACCCCACAATGGCCGCTGCAGCCAGTGCACCGTGGCCGACGCACTGCGCTGACCCGAAGCCAGGAGCCAGGTGCTTCTCCCAGTCTCCCACGCGGGTGCAGGGCCCCAGGACCTGGGCCATCCTCCACTGCACTCCCGAGCCACAGCAGAGAGCTGGACTGGAAGAGGAGCAACCAGGACAGAATCCGGCGCCCCGATCCGGACTAGAACCTGGTGTGCCGGCGCCGCAGGTGGAGGATTAGCCGATTGAGCCGTGGCGCCGGCCAATAAGCATGTTAACATAATTAACTTAATAAATCAGATTCTCCCCTCCAAAAGAAAATAACAAGACTGGCATCATTTTCCATTTGTGCAATCCTTGTTATTAATTAGCTTAAAAGAATTCAGTTGGATTCTCTTATCTGCTTCTATATTCAATGTATTGTGAAATGTCTTGCAGCTTCCATTAAACTTCACTATAAATTCCCAAGACAATAGACCTGCAAGAGCCAAAGACAATCTTCAAACAATTAGGAACATAGTTTTGACCTCCTGGAATCCCTACATGGGTCTCTGGGACTCTTGCAGATCACTGAAACACATTCACAGTGTATAATGTAGGCCCTATGAAACAAAAACGTGTATGGTCTTTCAAAGAAGATATCAGATAGAAAAATTATGTTTCCACAATTCCTTATAAATAGAAGGTTGTGTAATGTGGCGTACTCCATCCTCAGTGCTAGCCCAATGATAAATGTAGTCGTGACTGGTTTATGATTAGACATTACGAAGTATACACACATATCCCTATTTCCTATAATTTATAGCTCTGGACAAGATGTGAGTTAATGAAATCAATGCTTCCTGTAATTGATGTCAAGTGCATTTTGTAATTATGTTTTGTGGTCTGTGACTTTTATAAGCTTGCCCCATAAAACAATTAGCAACTCCATAAAAATAATGCTTTTGACATCATTATTTTCACTTAGTCTTCCGCTACATCCATATTATAAAAAGGGATACATTACTAAACTATGATTTTCAACATCTGAAAAAATATTTTAATATACTTTTTAATTATAAGCCCTTAATAGACTAAACTGCAGTGGTTAAATGGATAACCTTGGCTACGACTGGGAGTGACTCTTAATTATGCCCTTAGTCGTTCTGTAATTTTTAACACATTATTTGTTCTCTTTGAGCCTCAATGTCCTCATATGTAAATTGGGCAGAAGCAGCCACCTCACTAGATCAACGAGAGATTTACAGAAAATAATGATAAAAACATTAGCACCAATATTGGCTTTTAGAAAGCACTGAAGAGTGTTAGTATCACCAATTACAAGTATTACAGAATCTGTCCCTGGCAGCCTTTGCCTCCCAGGGTCATTTCTTTGGTTCCATGGTTCAGGAAAGTTTGAAGGAAAGTTTGAAGTGAAAGGAAGGCTAGAGAAGGTAGAGGTTGAGCTATAAACTTAGAATTGGAGTTAGATATTCGGGCAGGAGTATGGGAGAGGAAGCGGTAGCAGAGAGGAATCATACATAGCATGAGGATTTCCATGCCTAAACTCTTTCAAACTTTCCATGACATACATAGAACATAAGCACAGCAATTGACTGTCAGGAGCTATTTTCTATTTTGTATGAATCCCTGTAACGATTGACATTGAATGGACAGATCTGGTGTGCCCAACACATGACTACTAGGTTCCCTAATGGCCACGCTGGTTGACTTCCAACTACCCAGTAACTGCTTTATGCCACTGTTGATAATACTCATTCCCCCTTCTGGTAATTAGTTTAGATTTAGCATGTAACCTAACTCTAGCACAGATTACATGAGACAACAATCAGCTTTGGGGATGGGAGATGTACCAGATGAATTATTGGTCAATAAATACTACTTTCCCTCTCTCCACCATGAGTGGTGTTTACGTTCGCACCCTCTTATGCAGGGTCTAGCTACGTTTGGTCAGTGGAATGTTAGCTGGGGGTATCATGGGTCTCAAGTGCTTTTGCACGGTGTGACTTGACTCCTGCACTTTATCAGTCCACCATCAAAAGGGACATTCTTAGTTTCCCTGAGGCCCCCATCCCAGAACAAACACATATGAAGAAAACTGGAACTCACCCCAGAAGCCTAGAGCTATTCCAGCAAACCCTGAGAACTAGGGCAGAACTTCTCAGACTACAACAGGAAAATCACAGTCAATCCACGTCTGTGGGGATGCGCATACACACTTTTCCATAAGGCACAATGTTTGAGAACAGCTGACTGACACATATGGCTAGAGCAAAGTATCTGGGAAGGATTTTCTAACTCCTCAAAAGGGATACATCAGAGTAGAATTCTGGATATGACACCTGGACTTGTTTTGCAGCCATCTTGCAACCATGAGGAAGTCAGACTAAGACTGAATATACCTTCTACTCAGTGTCCTAAGTAATATTGAGCCCAATGATCAGAGAGGATCTATTTTTTTGCCCTCCCTCTCTTATACAGAGTTTTAATGTTGTTAATGTGGATGCCATTTTACTGCAGGAAATTTCTACTTAAACAAAATATCAGAAAAAAAAAAAAAAAAAACAGTTACACAGCACCAAGACTGGGTAGAGAAGAAAATAATACAGCCCTGGCCGGCGCCGTGGCTCAACAGGCTAATCCTCCGCCTTGCGGCGCCGGCACACTGGGTTCTAGTCCCGGTCGGGGCACCGATCCTGTCCCGGTTGCCCCTCTTCCAGGCCAGCTCTCTGCTGTGGCCAGAGAGTGCAGTGGAGGATGGCCCAAGAGCTTGGGCCCTGCACCCCATGGGAGACCAGGAAGAAGCACCTGGCTCCTGCCATCGGATCAGCGCGGTGCGCTGGTCGCAGCGCGCTGGCCGCGGTGGCCATTGGAGGGTGAACCAATGGCAAAGGAAGACCTTTCTCTCTGTCTCTCTCTCTCTCACTGACCACTCTGCCTGTCAAAAAAATAAAATAAAATAAAGAAAATAATACAGCCCTTATCCAGTACCTTAGAAGTCTATGCCTCTAAGATAGTCCCCTATTAATGTCAATTAGCCTGACTCCTGATACTATTTTCTTGAGAGGTAATTGTATTTTTGACATCAATTAAAAAGCTCTCAAATAGTAAAATTCATGAAATCAAAGAATCCAGGGCCTAGAAGGAGAGGGAAACAGACAGTTGCCAACACTAAGCATAAGATTTTAAGTATTCAAGATGAGTGTGTTCGAGAGATCTGCTATGCACAGTTAAACAGTTAACAATAGTGTTCATGCCTTTCAGCAAACTTCTGTCTTTAAGAAATCTGACTTTACTCATCCAGTAAATGTGTACTGAATACCCACTAGGCACTCTGTTATTACATTCTTCACTAGACCTTGCAATTAGCCTCTACCACATGTGCAGAGTTCCCCACTCCATCCTTCCAGAGACAAAAGTAAATGTGTAATTTCAATAGCCCCTAACATTCTTTTGTGGAGTTCATTATTTAACCACTGCAAACACTGTGCAGAGAGTTAAATTGAGCTGCGAAATACTTTTATGTGTCTGGACATTCACTTCCTAGGACCTCCCAAACATACTAGATACAGCTGGAAGAAATGGAAACACTACTTGTGCTTTGTCAATTTTCATCCTTGAATTTCCAAGTGACTAGACATCCATTTGCCATCAAGAATTGGAGTCTTGGGGGCTGGCGCTGTGGCACAGCAGGTTAACGCCCTGGCCTGAGGCACTGGCATCCCATATGGGCACTAGTTCGAGACCTGTTTGCTCCACTTTCTATCCAGCTCCCTGCTGTGGCCTGGGAAGGCAGTAGAAGATGGCCCAAGTCCTTGGGTCCCTGTACCCACGTGGGAGACCAGAAGAAGCTCCTGGCTCCTGGCTTCGGATGGGCACAGCGCTGGCCATTGCGGCCAATTGGGGAGTGAACCATCGGATGGAGGGCCTCTCTCTCTCTCTCTCTCTCTCTCTCTCTCTCTGCCTCTCCTCTCTCTGTGTAACTCTGCCTTTCAAATAAATAAATAAATCTTTAAAAAAAAAAAAAAGAATTGGAGTCGCCTTCAGTCTCCTATTTGTCAGTAATGAGCTATCCCAAAGGTTTATTAAACCTTGGCAGATTTCCCATATAGCAACCACAGTAATCTCTGTAAATTATAAATAGGATGATGTTGCTGATATTTTTCTTAGAAGGAAATGCATTTTTCTTACTTGGAATTACAAGGTCACGACACTAACACCACCCTTTGTGTTTGGTCTCTTCCACATCTTAATCATACAGTTTTATGCTATTTATCACTATCTAAAATTACTTTGTCAATTCTTTAATTGATACCCCTAACAGAATGAGTAAGATCCTACCAAACTGGGGCATGACTATCTCCTTATCATTTTCTCAGTACCTAGAAAAGCACTGGTTTATAGTATACCCTCAATAAGTATTTAGTGCATTTATTAATAGAGAACCAGTACATGGCTCTCCTTTATATTTTATGATCATCCTTGGGGAAGGGAGCCTCTTTGTAATTTCTGTTCTTTCTATTGGAATACCCAACAATGACTCAACCCTCCTGTGATTGATCATGTTTATAATCATCCCCTTTTATACATTTAGAAACCAGCCATCTCACTGAGCTAACCTGCATCAAAGCATCCTATGAACCACCACAAAACTGTGGTTAGACTTGACAAGTTGTGGTCGGTACAACGTTTTCCGTTTATAGAGGGACTTTTTTCCTTCTTCCCTCAGAGATCCAAGATTCCCCCATCTGAACACAAGGCAAGAATTTACCTTTTTTTCTCCAATAACCACGAAATGTGGTGCTGAACTTTTGTAGATTTTAATACTACCAGCTTTGAGTTCTTTCCCAGTTGTTATATGATAGCTCAATGTATGATCAATAATTCATAATTCTTCCAAAATTCTTTGCATCTATGGATTCATTAAGCATTAAGTTGTAACCATGGTTTAATTAAAATCAAAAGAACTCATTTGCTGGGCAAACAGTAGAATTAAAACACCCAGAAAAAAACACCAAGGAAGGCTTGCCTTAAAGATAAAAATCAAAAAGATGCCATGAGAAATGAACTAGAGTGAAGGGTCACGGCAGCTATCAGCACAGTCTTCAAGTCATTCCTCCACTGTGGGGATAGCTCAGCATCCCATTCTCCCCCAGGGACATGGATGACTCATAGAACCAGTAAATGTACAAGCTGAACAGGCCCTGAGACATCATCAGCTTGTCCATGTCTCCACTACAAACTGACCCAGAAATTTTTAGCCACAGAAGAAAAATTTATTGGGAATGAAGAAATAGCTGCAGAAAGACTGAATTTCTCTTGCCAATGCCCTGGTCACAGTAAGATCTGTTCATTTTCTCCATTGCATGGAACATGCAGAGGACGGATAGACTCTTAAAGACACATTTTCGCTTGCTCCTTTTATTAAAAGCCACAGGGAAGTCTCAATCCAGTGAATCAACAGAAGTACAAGTCCAGGTTGTCTCTGGGGATGGGAGGGCATGAGTGTGAAATAAAACCTCTGGACTATGTCTCAGAGACAAACGCATGGGAAGCCAGGCAAACACGCGTGCAGATCCATATCTGTGTTTCCTTCATACTGATTCCTCCGGGTGTTCAATTCATTACCTCTGGGAGGTGAGGGACAGGGAGTACTGACCAAAAACACCCAGACATCTTGTGCTCTGGAGAGGGGACACGCAGTGAGCCATCAGCTTCCCTTCACAGTCATGGATGGGATATTTTCTGAAGGCTCTGCTGCCTTTGTTACTCAGACACTGTACATCATCCAAGGAGGCAGTGAAAGGCCATATCCCCTTGAGACTGCACCCTCCTTTCTGCACAATGCCTAAGCAGGCTCATGTATTCCCATCTTATTCATTTCCCTCTAGCTGCTACCAGGAACCTCAAAATGTTCACCTCCAAAGTTAATGCACATTTACAGCCTAGGAATATTTCCATTTTACTGAACTGGGAGAGAGGAATAGGGAGAGAGAAAGGAGGCAATTTAAACTGCTCTATTGTTGGGAGTGAGGGGAGTAATTCTTGCTTATATCAGCAGCTTGCGGAGACCCACCATCATTCCTGCCCCCTTTATTTTATTTATATCTTTACAGCCTATCTGATAATGCTATAACCATTTCCCGTTGTATACTGGCTGAGGAAGCTTTCTCTAGGCCCAAGAGCAAATCAATAAAAGTAAGCCATAGCGATTCATAAAAATAAAATTGTCATCATTATTGTTCAATTATTGCTGTGTCTGTGGAAAGAATCTCAAGAACTGAAGGTTTCTTGGCTAATATTTATAATCTGCGTTGAATGGTGCTAATGAACGAGTGGGTGTGCATTAGACTGAAATGCGATGGTGTTTGATTTATACCAAGTCCAGGTCTGATTGCTAATGTTAAATCCATTAAAGTGTCTCTTAGATCTGCCTTAATGTACTCCCCTGCATATAATAGAGCTTAAACATACCCGTTTACTTAGCTTTTCATTATTGGTTGAATATTTGTCTTTATTACATTATCCCCATGATAAATTTGACTTATGATAGTTTAAAAAACAGCACTTCGGGAAAGCTAAACTCTTAAAAAGCTATAGTGACTCCAGATTCCCCAGTCTTTCCAGTTAAAAAAAGAGCAGAATATCCTCCCTATAATTATTATTTTTCGAAGTTCAATCTATTAAGTCCCAGATCAGATCACAATATCCACATGCTCCGGGGAAGGAGACATCTCATCCTGGAAGGCAAATGACTGACAGAGGAATGAAAGCTATCTACCTAAGCTGCCACCTTTGCAGTGTCTCTGTGGTGGAGAGCTTTTTGTATTCCTTTAAAATGCTCCAACCAGAATGAATGAAGAAAGCACTAGTGTAAATAGAAACAGGTTGAAAAGACTTAGGCGTAACCACCAAGAGCCTCCTCTAAGGTCAACCATTTCACAAGGATTCCGTAAAGGACAGTGAGTATGAAACACACCGCTCCCTTGCTCCCCCCCCCCCTTTCATCTACAAGAGAATTCCATTCACAGCCCTGGCAGTCCCAGGCGACAAATGCCAAGTCAATTTGGGGTATATTTCGGATGCGTCCCTCTCTGTGCTTCACTGGCTTTACTTGAAATCTTGGCTTCCTGCTAAGTCTGTGTTTGCTGGTGTGAATCTGGATTAGGACAGGGAACAGGCTTCCTGTTTATCTCTGCCAATGCTACTGCTACCTCCAACTTCAGCAGACCAATCCATCATCTTCGAGAAGACACAAGATGGAGAGGGAAGCCGTGGCACAGAAAATGAGCCCTGAAGATCTGAGTGTGAAGAAGCAAGATCAACAGGCAAAATGAGCAAGTCCTGTCACCCAGCAGCAGTTAATCATGGATCCTAAAGCAACAGAAAGGCAATTTGCTTCTCTGCACAGGGTGCAGACAACATTCCTCCACCAACAGGAGTTGAGTGCACCCAGGCTGGGGAGCATGGAGACTATAAAGAATACACCAGGACGGCGCCATGGCTCAATAGGCTAATCCTCCACCTGCGGCGCCGGCAAACCAGGTTCTAGTCCTGGTCAGGGTGCTGGATTCTGTCCCGGTTGCCCCTCTTCCAGTCCAGCTCTCTGCTGTGGCCCAGGAGTGCAGTGGAGGATGGCCCAAGTCCCTGGGCCCTGCACCTGCATGAGAGACTAGGAGAAGCACCTGGCTCCTGGCTTCGGATCAGCGTGGTGCGCTGGCCGCAGCGGCCATTGAAGGGTGAACCAACGGTAAAGGAAGACCTTTCTTTCTGTCTCTCTCTCTCTCACTGTCCACTCTGCCTGTCAAAAAAAAAACAAAAAACAGACAAAAAAAAAAAGAATACACCAGACAGCTCCATCACCCAGAAAGTTTATGGTTCTGCTTTCTTTTATTGAGTGAAAATAAAAAATATTTAGTAACTTGAATAACTAGAGGCCAATAAGAAATACAAAACCTCAACTATTCCAAGATGCCCTGTGCAACCTGGGCAGTAAAGCCCATGTGTACAATAGATAGGGATCCAGCAGGTGGATAACTGTGAGGTTTTCAAGGAGCCAATGTTTTCAATAAGGATGTGAGACGGTGACTTGGTGGTAAAAGGGATGGAGGGAGGGAGCTATAGCAGAAGGACATGCATAGGGGGCCAGCGCTGTGGCTCACTTGGTTAATCCTCCACCTTGCAGCACCAGCATCCCATATGGGCACCGGGTTCTAGTCCCAGTTGCTGCTTTTCCAGTCCAGCTCTCTGCTGTGGCCTGGGAGGGCAGTGGAGGATGGCTTGAGTGTTTGGGCCCTAGCACCCACATGGGAGACCAGGAGGAAGTACCTGGCTCCTGGCTTCGGATCGGCGCAGCGCCGGCTGTGGCTGCCATTTGGGGGGTGAACCAATGGAAGGAAGACCTTTCTCTCTGTCTCTCTCTCTCACTGTCTATAACTCTACCTGTCAAATAAAAAAAAAAAAAGGACAAAAGGACATGCATAGAAATAGCCAAGGACAACCATGTATTTTGAATTAAATTTGGCAGAATCCTATTTTTTAAACCAAAACGCATATACAAGGATATGCAAATGAAAATCACTAAAATCCAAGTATTTGTCACATTTTTCATTGAGTCTATACATTTAGTACCACCTAACAAAAAATACTGATATATTTTGCTTTTACACAAATATAACCCTGGCTTGGTTCTATGGCCAACACTATTTTTAATAGTTTAGTACTTCATGATGAAATTTTTACCCAGTTTACATCACATAGATGCTAACATTAAGCTTTATCAAATAAACATTTTTATTTTTATATGGCTTTAAGGTTACTAGATTCATTTGTTTACCTTGTTCTATGAGAACTTGCCATATGTGTCACTAAGGAATTACCACATGTTAGAGCAGGTAAAACAAAAAATAAACACTTTTTTCCCATCATAAAAATTAGCTGTAGAACAAAAAAGACCTTCTTGGAATGATGTATAGCAAAAAGAATTAACAACAACAAAAAAAACGCTGCCCACTGTCATCTGAAATAATGCTACCACCGATCCTCTCTTCACAGAAAAGAAATGTTGAGAATTCTTCCCAGTAAGGGGAATGCATTTACTTTGATCCATCTACCATTTCTCATTCAATTTCTTTCGTGTCTAATGGTGGCACAAATTTTGGTGTTGACTGATGAAGTTAATGATGCAATGAGTGTCCAAAATATACTGGACCAAGTACACAAGCTAAATATGTGCCTGGAATTAGAAATTCATATAAGAAAAAAAAGGCAGTCCTGGATAGCGATCTGACTTATAGTCAATGTTTTTTAACCCAACAAGATGATCTAAGGAACAATTGAACATGACAGCCCCAGCATTCCCTTCAACCTCTAAGGTTATGGGATTCTATGATTCCTGGAACAAGAGGAGAAAAGAAGATTGTTTCTGGCAAGTCAGGAACACAAAGAGAACTGTAGGTAGGGACCAACATTTATTAAACATCTACTATCTGCCAAGGAACGTGATAAATAGTCTGTGCACAACATCTAATTCAATCTTCCTAAACAGTACTAATATCCCCAATTTATTGCTGAATAAACTAAAGCCCAGAGAGGTTACTTTAAAAATACATGATATCACAGTTACTGGAACTGTGATATCATGTATTTTTAAAGTAGTAGCCAGCCACAGACTTTAAACCACGTGGGTGTAACCAAGGTTGACATTCACAGTAGTTACCTGCTGGTGTAGCATGGACACTGAAAGTTGAGCAGATGCAGCAACCCATAGGAAGGACATAGGGACAACCAGCACAGCCACACCTACAAGAATCAGCAGAGACTGGGGGTAAGTCAGGGCTAAGGTTCTTTCCAAACATCAAAGGCAAACTTGATCTTATTTATCAAACACTTGCTTTGTTTTTATACTATTCTCATTTACTCAGATATGCTTTCAATCATTAAAACATTTTAGATAGATGGCCATCAATCCACTTAAGTACTTCTTACTTTGGAAGGAGGAAGTTGTACCCTTAAGATAGTATAGCAAAAATACATATAAGTAAAACCTCTAACATTTTTTCTACACTGTAGTACTTAGGATACGCTTCAGTTAGCACTGGCAAATACTCAAATCATCATTCACTTTCCCCAATGCTAATGCAAAGTTAATCTGAAAAGCACCAAAATAGATGAGTTGTCTTAAAATGTAGAGACATAGCCTTTCAAAAGTGAAATCTGCATTCATCTCTAAGTTGCTAAAGTAATATCAAGTCAAAATGAACCCATTAAGTGACTTTGAACTTAACCCAATTGAATAGGATTCTGTATTTGTAACCTAAAATAAATCAATATGGAAAGCACATATAGTTAAGAACTGGCTTTTTTTTAGAGTCACTATTCACATATAACATGGAAGACATTGATAGGTAGATGACAGATGATAGGATGGATGGATAGACAGGCAGATAGACACACACAGAGAAGTATTTCATTTATCATGTAAAGATACCATTGCTATCATCTGATCTTTCAAGAATTGTATGATGACCTTGTATACACTATGTAATTCAGATTAATCCTTGACATTGAAATGGATCAACTCAGGATGGATACCAGCATGGAACATAGCCATGGGGCAAAAAAAAAAAAAAAAGTGAGCATTATTTTTTTAGGAGAAGCATGCCTTAGGACATCAATGCTTTGTAGAGATAAAATGAGAAGCTGGTAGGAACAAACTTTTAAAAAAAAGTTACAAAGCAATTCTAGTAACTCCTATGCTCTTCAGCAAAATGTAGAAAAGAGATATTCTTTTTAAGCAAAAATTTTGGATTTTTTATGTAATCAATCACATTCACCTAATATTCACCTTCTTGACTGAATGGCCACCAAAGTGTTAATGACATGACAGAGATGAAGCACTGGAGTTCAAGGTGAGCAACACATTAGCCTCAGACAGTCCCTTAGCATGATGCGATTTACAATTCTACATTAATGGTACAAAAGCAATAAGCATTCCACAGAAGCCATACTCAAAATTTTGAATTTTGAACTTTCTCGAGCTAGTAACACATGACGTGATCCTTTCAGGTGACACTGGGCAGCAACAGCAAGTGCAGCTCCCAGTCAGCCCCGTGGTCATGAAGGAAACAACCCACATGGTATTCAGTGTTACGAGAATCTTCAATTTACCATATCTTCAACTTATGATGGGTTGGTTCATCAAGATTGTAACCCCATCCTTACTATAAGAACATCTGTATAAGCATGGCACACCAGTTTCTCTGTGCCTCAACTTTTTATCTATAATGTGGCACAATCACCACCTCCTACCAAAGCTAATGATCACTGTGAGGATAAAAATAAATACATATGTGCTTATCTCAAGGAGACAATCAAAATCCATGCAACAAAGGCATTGAGTATCAACCCTGCCAATACTTTACATTCCAGAAAGGACTCAAGTTGACCAAAAAAAAAAGAAACACCATACCAAAAGAGAAATGTCTTTTAAGTAATTTAAGACAGAGAAAGCATGAAGTTCAGCCATAAGATAAAGAATTGACACACATAATGCACAAAACTTGGGGAGACATTTTTTGCTGGGTCCTAAAGGAGGGGACATTGAGAGTTGCTAAGTTGACCCTCTACACAGTAGTCTTGAACTCTCATTTACACCATCTATCAACCTCAAATACTATGATCTTTGGGTTTTCTCTGAGTGTTCTCCAAGCTTATGCAAGAAGGAAGAAAATTAGAGAAACATTTATTCTACATCTACCATTCCCAGTACAACGTCAACCCTTTATAGATTTTATCTCAGATAATCCTCACACCAACACTAATGTCAATGAATTATCAGCCCCCTTTAAAGATGATGGGAGACAGAGGTTTCAAGAGGATCAATCTCACATCTGAAGCCTTAAATGTCTACGCAGTTCATTACATTTTATTCACCTGAACTCATGGCAACAGTAAATAAATAACCTTAAATAATGACTTAAAAACCCCAAACTACTACAGCTTTGTCAGTGCTCTAAACAGGCAAAATATGTGGAGAATACCTCTTAAAAAAAAAAAAAGATTCATCTATTCTTTTGAAAGTCAGTTACAGAGCAAAAGGGGGAGACAGAGATCTTCCATCTGCTGGTTCACTCCCCAGTGTCTCAACAGCTGAGACTAGGCCAGGCTGAAGCCAGGAGTTTCTTCCAGGTGTTGTGGGTAAGCAGTGGCCCAAACACTTCAACCATCTTCCACTGTTTCTCCCAGTTCATTACCAGAGAGCTAAATCAGAAGTGGAGCAGCCGGGATGCAAACCAGCACCCATACAGGAGCTGGCATTGCAGGAAGTGGCTTTACCTGCTATGTCACAATACACACCCCATTGGGGGCCATCTTTATAGTGATATGCTAAGGCATCAAACAAGGTTACATATAGGATTGACACTGTAGCACAGGTTAAGCCACCACCTGCAATGCCAGCATCCCATATGAATGCTGTTCAAGTCTTGACAGCTACATTTCCAATCCAGATTCCTGCTAATGAGACCAGCAAAGCAGTCAAAGATTGCCTGATGACTTGAGTTCCTGTCATCCACATGGGGGACTTGGATGGAGTTCCAGAATTCTGGCCTAGTCCCGGTCATTGCAGCCATTTGAGGAGTGAACCAGCAAATGGAAGATCGATCTCTCCCTCTATTTCAAAACCGATTAGAAAGACACTCCACATGTCTCAAAGTTTTACCTGTATGAACATAGTTGATTTCCTTCTAAAAAATCTGTGGCTGAAAACGTGTGGGTCAGCCTCTCTTCACTGGAAAGACATACTCAGAGCCATTGAACATTTGTCTGAGGTGGCTTTTCTTTTCAAAATTTGGAGATGTGGAAGTCTTTTCTCCCTAAACAACTGATCAGCAAATAATTCTGCTAAGAAAACAGCAGCCCACTCGAGGTCAGATGTCAGTGACAGATATGCTTACTTTTGCTGGATCACCACCAATAAATAATCTTTTGTTAATGCACGGAAATGATTACCTTGTATAAATGTCATCCTCCTCTATTTGTACAGGACAAAAGGGGATATTCATTAATAAGGGAAAATTAGACACAGAGGACAGCCACTAGAGAGAGATAAATGAGACACAAATGCCAGCCAATCTACTGCATACAACTTACAAAGAAGAATGGGCACTTGGTCTTGAAAATATAATTTCCAGATTGTTTTTGTCCTATTTTGCAAAATGCACCAAAGCACACAGTAGCTCCATTCCCACATCACTAACAGAAGAGAGGAGGCTACAAGGAAGTGATACTAATACAACTGGACTTTGCTTTTATCTTCATGCCTTTCATCTAGGGATCCTTCCATGCTAAAATAATAATTGGTTAACTCTCCCGATATCCCTATTGAAGAATCTTCTAATGGGCCCAGATAGAAGCAGAGAAAAGGAGAGGGGGTCAGATCACAACATTCAGGACACAGGGTTACAACATAGCCCAAAGTAGACCAAAGAGACTCGCCTCCCATTACCTACCTCTATTCAGCAGGAAACAGCCTGGCCCCTGGGTGATTGTTAGCCATTCTACCTCCATTTTTGGAGTTAGCTATATCTTTCATTTAATTATTTTCAAGACCTGCACCTCTGATGCGTGTTCAGAAAATGTGACTAGAGAATTGTCTAAGGGCTTCCCTATGGCCTCCAAGGAAGAGTCACCCCCAGGATGACAGCAGAGAGCCCACAGGTAGCACACATCAAGTGTGATTCAGTAACTCAGGGGCTTCTACAGAAGTACTTTCATGCTGACTAATTAATCTCTAGTAATTAGCACTCAGATATAACAAGTGCAGCATTTAAGGGCCATAGCAAGGGAAATAAAATCCGCTCTTCACAAGTGTTCTCAAGAGTTTGATTGCCTTTTTGCAGGTAAATAATGGCGCCCATCCACACTCAGGCACAGAAACTGGAGGAAGGAAGTGGCTTCAGATGCCTGGGCCAAACACTTTCAGGGATTCCCTCATATAACATCGTTTTGTCTAATGCTTTAAAAAGGTTAGCAAAACTCATAGACTCCTACACTTATTTGAAATGGAAAAGGCTTCAGGAATCATCCAGCTCATTTATTTTCTTCCTACATAGAAGGAAAGAGACCCAGACAGGTGGTGAGGGTGAGGTAGGTAACTTGCCCAGAGCCCCACAGTTCGTCCCTGAGTCTAATGTTTTTCCCTTGTTTTCTCACATGAGTGGAAGCTAGCATCCTGCCTAACACCACATAGTCGCCTTTGAAAAGCAGCACCAGCAGCTGGCCCTGGGCAGCTACTCCAAGACCGAGACACAGTCTCTCCTTGGTACCTTCATTCACCTCCATCTTGGGCCACCATCTGCCCTTTTCTAGCCTCACCGTGGAGCTCTTGCCCCGAGTCTCATTCTCTCTGGGCCCTACTCTCAGACTGAAGTAAGATGTGACCCCTATAATTAGCCAGAAAGGCACACTCAGCTCACGGGTCTGTGTGCTAAAGAACCGAGTCCAGCTGTTTTCATGGCCAACAAAGCTGTGTTACTCAAGCACCTGCACCTGCAAGGCAGGGAGGGGCAGGTTAGAGAAGGATTGCACTTCCTCCAAATGACCTCAGGATGAAGACAAATCTCTGCCCTCTCCCAAAGTCAGGGTAAGTGATGGCAACCACAGAACTTTCTAGAAGTCTCCTCTCCTCTCCTTACCTCTGTGGCCAGCTCCTTAAAGCCAGAACCAAGAGACACAACAAAGGAATCGGACAATGGCCTAGCAGGGCCAAACGGGAATGCAGCTTCTAAACAGCTCCTAATGTCTTATATCCCAACCTCCACCTACAAAATAAGGGGCTTAGACTTTATGTTCTCAAAGATTCCTTTATACTCTAAAATTATAGTCTTGCATTTTTCATCAGTCATTTATTATGCAAATCACTGTCCATGAGGAATGCATAGTTCAAGCCACAGTCCCCCATCCTCAGGGAGCTCCTATAAACAAAATGACCTCAGAGCTTGAGAAAGACTATGATGGAGCATATTGAAGTGCTGTGGGCAACTGCAAAGCACTTGTAGCCACGCTTAGGTGAGAAATCATGGAAGACTTCACAGAAGAGGAGACCATTTTTTGGACCCTCGGCGCAGAGTTTCCAGGTGAACAAGGCCTGTGGTGTGGTAGAGAAGACAGGATCATCTTACTGTTTCCTGTTGCTACAACAGTACCACTGACTAGGTTGTAAACAAGCAATAGCAGTTTGCTTGATTTACAGAACAGGAGACTGGAATGTCCAAGGGCACAGCACCGCCATACAGCCAGGGCCTTCAGCTGAGTCAGTGTAGTGGAAGGCATCACATAGAGAGCTAGCAAGCATGCTCAGGTCTCCCCTACCCTATCTGAAGAGGCCACTAATCCAGCCAGCCTGGTCCCTCCAGGACGTCATCTAATGCTAACTGCCTCCCAAAAGCCCCACCTCCAATCCAATAAATCAACATAGGATTTATTTATTCATTTTATTTGCAAGGCACAGAGACAGCGATCCTCCATCTGCTGATTCACTCCCCAAATGCCCCTAACAACTGGGGCTGGGCCAGGCGGAAGCCAGGATCCCAGACCTCTGTCTACTTCTCCCACACTGGGGCAGGGACCCAACTGCTTGAGCCATCATCTGCTGCCTCCCAGAGTGTACTTGAGCAGGAAGCTGGATTGAAAGCAGAGTAGCCAGGACTTGAATCGGGCACTCTGATCTGAAATGCAGCATTCAAAGCAGTATCTTAACTGCTGTACCAAACACTTGTCCCAACACAAGAATTTTAAGATAAAGTTTCCAACACAAAGTTTTTGGGAAAACATTCAAACTATGGCAAAGATGTTTCAGGTAAAAGAACGAATATTCTAAAAGGCCTGATACTTGAGCATAGGAAGTTTGGAGAATATCAGCTTGGCGCAGCTACAGGAAGTCCAACAAAAATAAGGGAGAAAAGGTGAGTTTGCACACCATACTGAGCAGTTTAGGATTCATATGCAACGCGATTCTAAAAAATACTAATATCAACAACATCTCTGAGAATAAATCTCTTGGGGATTTTTCCCCATTGGCAAAGTGATGCATGAGAATAGTACGGAAAGCCCTCCTAAAATCTCAGCATCTTCAGAAATTACTCCGAGATAATTTTTTTTCATTTCCTTTCTTGTGGAAAACAAGATGTCAATAGACTCAGCCTATTGTTTTTAAGCAAGATCCTAGAGATCCTTTTCCAAAAGATGAGCTGCAGGGAGAAATAATGGAGGGGACCGTGTAATGACTGCAGATTTTCTGATTAAAAAAACTCCCTTCAGCTAAGGCTCTTGCTTCTTTGCTCTCTGTTTCTATTAGAAAACAAAGAAACGGGTCACCCAGAGCCCTGAAAGCAAGGAGAGATGTGCTCAGTTTCCGCCTACCCCCCGTCAGTCTGTTTTGCGGTCCTGTAACAGAATGCCACAGGCTGCACAGCAGTACTGTCATTGGGCACACAGCTCTGGAGGCTGAGACTACTAAGAGCAATGGGCTGCATCTGGTCAGGGCCTCCTTGCTGTGTCATCCCATGGCAGAAAGGCAGAGAGAGGACCAGAAATTGAAGTCCTTTTTAGTAAAAGCATTATTCCATTCCTAAGAGTGAAAGCCTCGAGATTTACACACTTCCCTTTGGGCCCCACCTCTCCAGACTGTTGCACTGGGGACTGAGTTTCCAACACAGGCTGTTTGGGAGACACGTTCAAAACAAAGTGCCCTTTGTAGCAACCTTGCCAGAAAACCCAAAGAGCTTTAGCTTATAGGCCATCTCCTTTGGCCTGCCCCTCCAAACTCCAAAATCATACCACCTTGGGATCCAGGGTTGTTTGGACACAGAAAGAAAACCCATTTTTGACTGAAAGCTCAAAGCAATACCAATGATATCTGAATAGGTTCCATATTGAGTTTATAAATGCCTGTGACTGACAACTATTGTCCCTTTGCAGCAGAGAGACTTAAGTAGGGTCTAACCCAGAAAGGAAGAACATCCCTAAACACAGGGTTCTAAAAACATCTGCTGTATTATTTCATAAAAGTCAAAAGTATAAAAGTACCTCTTCAATTCCCACCCCAGACATTTTCGGAAAAAGTTTGTATTATAACCTTCAAAACTATTTTCTCCACCCCCCAAGAGCAATTTTCATTCCTAGACTGAGTACATCTTAGAGTGGGTTAATTAGCTGAATTAATCTAAAATTACAGGTATGGCTCTAGGGTCAGGGTCCACAAAAGCTTCTATAAAGAACCTGATAGCAAATAATTTTGGGCCACAGAGTCTGTTTTAACCATTGACCCCAAGTAGCATGAAAGTAGCCAGGAATTGCCGGCACCGTGGCTTAACAGGCTAATCCTCCACCTTGCGGCGCCGGCACACCGGGTTCTAGTCCTGGTCAGGGCGCCGGATTCTATCCCGGTTGCCCCTCTTCCAGGCCAGCTCTCTGCTATGGCCCGGGAAGGCAGTGGAGGATGGCCCAAGTCCTTGGACCCTGCACCCGCATGGGAGACCAGGAGAAGCACCTGGCTCCTGGCTTCCGATCAGCGAGATGCGCCGGCCGCAGCGGCCATTGGAGGGTGAACCAACGGCAAAAAGGAAGACCTTTCTCTTTCTCTCTCTCACTATCCACTCTGCCTGTCCAAAAAAAAAAAAAAAAGTAGCCAGAAACAATACATCCACAGATGGGCATGGCTGGGGTCCTACATATCTTATCTTTCAAAAACAGACCACAGTAGGATCTGATTTGTGGGCAATAGGTTTGTTGACCCCCTAATCAGAAGCATGAATTCTATCTGTGCTTTTATTCTGTTTAAAGTAGCTGACTTCCCCAGCTCACAAAGACTCAGACTAAGCAGAGTTTAAATATCTGAAATAGGGACAAGTATTTGGCCTAGCAGTCACTTGAGGTGCCGCATCCCATACTGAAGTGCCTGGGTTCATCTCCTAGCTCTAACCCCTGACTCCAGCTTCCTGCTAATGCAGACCCTGAGAGGCATCACGTGATGGTTCAAGTAGTTGAGTCCCTGCCTCCCACATTAGAAACCCAGATGAGGAATCACACTCCAGGCTTCAATCTGGCTCGGACCTGGCTGTCGAAGACATGTGGGAAACTCTCTCTCCCTCCCTCCCTCCCTGTTTCTTTCCCCTCTTTGTTCCTCTGCTTCTTAAATATTTAAGTATCTGAAATAATTACTCAACACAAGAGAGTCCCACTTACAGAGTTGGAACACGGATCTCGATACTCCCCAAGATTCAGCCAGAAACCATGCTGAGTTTGGGCCAGCGATACTTCCAGAAGACCCATTCCAGTTCTCCTAATTAAGGCCATTCATAAATGGCTCGCCAAATGTTGGTAGAGTAAAATAGGTAGGGAAACTGTGAAATGGAATGGACAACCGTCATACTCCACCTGCACCTCCCTCCATCAGCACCACCACCCCCAAGATGAACATACTGCAAAACAGAAGCATATATTCAACGATTAACCTGTTTCACTTTAAAACCTTAAAAAAAAGAAAGGAGGAAGCATTCCTATTTCCCATTGAAAGTAATCACAGCTTTATATCCCTGGGTGTTTACATAAAGAGAGATGTTTATTTAGACTCCTTGCTGACGAGGCCACCACATGCTCATAACTTATTATATATTCTCTTTCCATTTTGTCTTTTTTTTTTCAGGGGGGAGGGAGAGTTATGTATATTTTATGATAACCCAAAATGACTTATACATAAAAAATACAGACTTTAAAGATAAAAAGGATTAGTCGCAGGTAATGCATTTTCCATGAGTGGCTATAGGGCTCTCGGTTCCAAGAGGTACCGGCTGCATACAAATGAATTGATAAAAGTCTGACGCTGTGGATGGGTAGCAAGGCTCATGCTTTGCTGGAGATGATTCTTAAAGTTACAATAAATCAGACAGACAGTGTCGGCCTTTGAGGATAAACCTGTGATGGCTTGTTGTGGCTCTCTGAATCGCCTCCGAGGCCCGGGGACTAGAAAGTGCCTGGATGTCACGTTAAATCTACCGGGAGGATGGAGCACTTCAAAGAGAAACGCAATCAGATCTGATGGAAAATACATTTTCTGAAAGCTACTGACAAAAAAGTAATCTTTGATGTGGATGTTGAATAACAATTGATATTGTCTTTCCTGACATTTTTCATTATTGCCGTCTTATACAGCCTGCTTCATGTATTAAAGCAATATTAACTGTTTGACAGGGACAAATCCTCCAACGATCACATAAGCAATTGTTTCTGAATTGTCCTAGCCCACTGCCTGTAAAACCTGTCCCAATAACTGCTTTTAAATACGACAGTAGACTCTTTTCCCTGGCTCCATAGACAGTGTCTGAACCTCTGCGTGGTTTCGGGGAGTCTGGGAATATTAAAAATGGTTAGGTGGTTACAGGGTTGTCAGTTGATTATAAGGAAGGAGCACGAGTGATTTTTGAAGGTGAGTTTTAATGAGAGAGGTCCATAAAAGTTATTCATTGTTAATCCCCCTTCTTCAGTACACATGTCTAACAGATATATGTGCACAAACCTCAGATCTGCTGCAATTCTCGCCACTCAAAGGGGGAAATAAAGGCAAGTACAGAAAATCTTTGTTATTTATGCAATGAAATAAAGCTCTGTGGCTGTTCGAGCACTTATAAAACATACCAGAATTAAGTCCCCCAATATGTTCCTGAAAAGAAAGTCAAGCAGCTCTGGAAGGCACTTGTCACTTTCAAACCCCAGGATACATCCCAAGGTTTGATGTCTTAACCTTCAGCTATAAATACATGTGGTTTCATCGAAGGTATTTGTTAAGCTTAAAATCTCTAATTTTCTGATGACCTTGAGCTTCTTGAGAGATTGGAAAGAAGTTCTACAAAAGCAGAGCAGGGATTCTTTTTCCCATGGAATGAGGCTAATTGCACCCCAGAGTAAAAGACAGAAGACGAATACCCCACAATTCAAAAATCACAAAACCATGGCAAACCTGTGTTGTAGACTCTCAAAAGTTATCATTTGCACCTAAGATACCTAGGGAATGTGATATATATTCTTCACTTACATTATTATTTCCTCATATTCCCTGGAGCTTCCGGCTTTCACATGCCTTGACAATATTATAGCTCATCTTTATTTTTATGGTGTAGAAGTTTTACTCAAAGTCTACTTCTCCAGTGGGATTTGAAGTAAGCTCAGTCTTTTTTATAATACTTGAAATAAGGCACATGATGGTAAGTATAAAGAAAAAAGCACCCCCAAAACTGAAGAGACAGGAGACAAAGCATCGCCCCTTAAGTGGCCTTAGACAAGTCACTTGACCCCTCTTCACTCTAAATCAGAGGTCAGCACCCTTTTTTCCTAAAGGCCCAGAAAGAAAACAGTTGAGGCCCTGTAGGGGTCAATATCTCTTACTCAACTCTGCCACTGTGCCACAAAACCAGCCATAGATGATATGTGAATGAATAGCTGTGTTCAGATAAAACTTTAATTAAGACAGGTCACCAGCCAGATTTGGCCCATAGACCAGGGCTGGCTGTCTCCGTTCATTTTATGCTGCTGTAACAGAATACCTGAGACTGGATAATTAATGAGGAACAGGCATTTATGTGTTAGAGTTCTGGAGGCCAGAAGTGCACGGTTCAGAGGCTCGTATCTAGCAAAGGCTATTGGACTGCATCATCCCAAAACAAAACGCAGAGGAGCCAGAGAGCCAGAGAAGGGTGAGGGAGGAGAGAGGAAGAAGGAAAGGGGCCAAGAAATCTACTTCCAGCACAACAGACTTCAGTCATGCCTGAGCTCGGGCTCTGCCGAGTTCCCTCTCACAGGTCTGGTGTCTCAGCACCACTGGATGGGGAAGTGAACCTCCCACACATCAACTTCGGGTGACACATTCAAAAACCACAGTATTCGCCAAGTCCCACTCTTCATCCCTCCTCCGTAAGTTGGGTGTTCTCACCTAAGGCCAGACCTAGTACTCTGTGCTGACAGATTAAACTAGTCAGCCAGCAGGACAGTGCCTTCACTTCAGAACAGAAAGAGAAAAACACAGGGGAAACCCCACAAGACAATGCTAATTACCTTCCAAGACTCGTTTGGTGAATTTCATTTTCTCTTAATAAAATGAAAAGGCTCTAACACTGCAGTAGCAACAGTAGATTAACCCACTCAGCTGATGTTTTATGAACATATATTTTAAGATTTTAGCACAGCCATCTTGTCTTGAAGTCCTTTACAAACTCAGGAAGCACATTACATGGTTTCTCACATACTCAGCAGAGCAGGAGGCTGGTAGGGTGTTAACTCAATTGTTTACAAAGCTTCTAGGTAGAAAAAGCTGCCCTCAGTCTGGCCTTTCCAAGGTGCTTAAGTAGCACTTCCCAATAACATAAACATACGACAACTAGACACGTATTATTGACTACGGTGCAGCATTATTTGGAGACTCAAGTTTCCTCCTGGAGAGCAGGGAGGAACAACACAGGACCATTATCAGCGAGGACCCACAAGCTTACACTGCAATAGCAAGGAAATATCTCCTCTGCCCGAAAGTCAGCAGAGGTTGTTTTTGTCCATACTGCATTCATGTCTTGGGTCAGCAAGGCAGTTCTGTTCATTGTAGAACACAGGAACCCCATTCCGCAGAAATAGAATCTCGCGATTGGTTTCCGTAGTCCAAACACCAATGGAGAAATGATCACAGAAAACTTTGCAGACTCTTAAAAGTCAGCATACTTCCACACACACTAGCTAAAGCAGGTCACAGGCCAGGCAGACACCAACACAGTAAGGAAGCCGATGCCTTCCCGTTGGTGAGTGGATTCTCCTTTGAGAATGATATAGCAGCACCTGCCTTAGACACCAAGGAGGATCTCCGTGGATAGAATTCAGGCTTTGGCGTGTTACCTCCTGATGGGTCACTGTATTGCAAACTTGACTGATTTAGCAAAGTACCCAGTAGGAAAGTACACAGAAGCCTTAAAAAACATTTGTCCTCAAGAAAGAAAAGTCTGGGAGTGAGCCTTTGGCCCAGCAAGGTATGCCACTGTCTGAAACACTCACATCCCATATCAGAGTCCTTGAGTTCAAGTCCCAGCTACACTCTGCATTCCAGAGTCCTGCTAATACACACTCCGGTACTCAAGTACTTAGGGAGTGAACCAACGACTAGAAGAGCTCTCTTTCTCCAATAAATAGATATTAAAACTAAAGCACTGGCTGGCGCCACGGCTCAATAGGTTAATCCTCCGCCTGCGGCGCTAGCACACAGGGTTCTAATCCCAGTCGGGGCGCCGGATTCTGTCCCAGTTGCCCCTCTTCCAGGCCAGCTCTCTGCTGTGGCCCGGGAGTGCAGTGGAGGATGGCCCAAGTGTTTGGGCCCTGCACCCGCATGGGAGACCAGGAGAAGCACCTGGCTCCTGGCTTCGGATCAGCGCAGTGCACCGGCCGCGGCGGCCATTGGAGGGTGAACCAACGGTAAAGGAAGACCTTTCTCTCTGTCTCTCTCTCTCTCTCTCTCTCTCTCTCACTGTCCACTCTGCCTGTCAAAAAAAAAATTAAAAAAAAAAAAACTAAAGCACTGATATGAGTTGCTAGTGTGTTTTACTTGCTATGCATTGCCATCACTTGCATCTTTTAATAAGACTTTTGTTTATTTCAAAGTCAGAGTTAGAGATGGAAACACAGCTCTTCCATCCATTGGTTCACTCCCCATATGGCTCAACCAAGGCTGAACCAGGCCAAAGTGTGGGGCTTCATATAGGTCTACCACATGGATGGTGGGAGTCCAAACACTTGGGCCATCTTTCACTGCTTCTCCCAGGCCATGAGTAGGGAGCTGGATAGGAAGTGGAACATCTGGGACACCAACCAACACGCATATGGGATGCAGGTGTTGCAGGTGGCAGCTTTACTTGCCATGCCACAACATCTGCCCCACATCACCTGTATCTTAACACTGCATATTAGTAATCCCCATGTCACCACCATCCTAAGACAGTCAAGATAATGAAATGACTACTTATTGAGCAATAACTGTACTCTAGTAAATTTCATCTTAAGTAGGCAGGTTTGTGCCCATCTTACAGATCAGAAAAGTGAGGCTTGAGTTAAGAAACGTATCAAAACTCAGAGCTAGACAACAGATTTAGGACTTACTCTGAACGACTGTATTCTCTTTTTTTGTTTTGTTTTGTTTTGTTTTTTACTTATTTGACAGGTAGAGTTAGACAGTGATAGAGAGAGACAGAGAGAAAGGTCTTCCTTGGTTCACCCCCCAAATGGCCGCTATGGCTGGCACTGTGCCAATCTGAAGCCAGGAGCCAGGTGCATCCTCCTGGTCTCCCACACAGGTGCAGAGCCCAAGCACCTGGACCATCCTCCACTGCCCTCCCAGGCCACAGCAGACAGCTGGACTGGAAGAGGAGCAACCGGGACTAGAACCCGGAGCCCATATGGGATGCTGGTGCCACAGGCAGAGGATTAGTCAAGTGAGTCACGGTGCCAGCCCTGACTGTACTCTCTTGTTAAAGGGTGCTGCTTCTATCTTCCCCTCCCTGAGATCAACAGAGCAGGAAGAACTGTGGGAGAGAATAGGCCTCAGGGATTGAGTAAAGCTCCCTCCAAAATACCGAGGCAGGGGCTAAGGGGAGGCACGAATGGAACAGGTAGACACTGCTGAACAGAATGCACAGGGCAGGCAAGTAGCACAGCAGTTAAGCGGCCACTTGGAATACCAGCATCCCTTGGCAGAGTGCCTGGGTTCAAGTCCCGATTCCAGCTTCTGCTAACAGGCAACGTGGAGCCAGTAGCAGATGGCTCAAGCGCTTCAGTCCTAGCCACCCATGAGGGAGACCTAGGAGTTGCTAGCTAGTTCTGGCCTAGCCCTGGCCTTTGGGAGAGTCAATCAGCAGATAGAAGATCTGTTTTCTGCATTTCAAATAAACTGTAGAGAGAAGCATGTGGGTATAGAGCTGTCTGAAACGCTTTGAAAGGTGACTGCTTCTTGTCTCTGAATTCCTTGAGCGTCCAGAACTTTGTTACTTTGCAACCAGGAGAGGACAAATGCATCCCTTGTGCACACCTGCCTGGAACTCCCCACTCGGCCTCTCACTCTCCAGCCCCCAGCTGCATGCTCCCAGAAACCCTCACAGAGCTCCTGGCCCCTTGACAACCCCTCAGCCCCCAGAGACGCACCAGTCCAGACATAATAAGCATCACTGAGCTTCAACACAAAGCAACCCACCGAAACCTTTTTGAAATGTCCCAGAGGACTTGAGTGCTGCCAGCTCGGTCAAGTCTCGGCTGTCCAGAGCTCAAGTCTGCAAGTCAGGAGGCCTGGATTCCAGTCCTGTCACAGGCTCACTGGGCCAAGACCACCCCGGAGGCTGGCACAGCCTCCTCCTCCCTTTGCTCACCACCACTGCACAGCTCCCACTCTAAAAGGCAACTTCCAGGTCTCACGTCTTCCCCGAGTGGGTGTCCCTAACCGGTTCTGGAATAGTCCAAGCAGAGCAGAATACAACATGACCACTGTCAAGCTGTGTTCTTTCCTCCTGTCCTTTTTGAGTTAAATGAACCAACTTCAACAGAACGGAGAAACGGCTTGACAGTTAATCTCAAATATGCAGTTAATTAAAATCAGGTTGAAACACTCACATCCCATGCTGGAACACCTAGGTTCAAGTCCCAGCTCCCGATTGCAGCTTCCTGCTAATGTTGGGAAAGCAGCAGGTGATGATGGCTAGAGTAGTTGGGTCACTGTCACCCATGTAGGAAACCTGGACAGAGTTCCTGCTCCCGGCTGTGGCAGGCATTTGGGGAGTGAACCAGCGGGTGACAGTGAGCGCGTGCTGGCATTACCTGTCTCTCCCCCTTTCTGTTTGTGTCTGTCTGCCTCTCAAATAAACATTTTAAGAACATTTTAAAATCAAATTGCTTAAGTGCCACTGAGGTGCAGGAAAAATGACAACCCAGTTCCAAAGATGTCACTTATACATGTAAAACAATAAAATAAAACTCTTACCCTGAAAGTACAATAAGCAGAAACCATCATAAAGGGAAAGAGATTCTGAGCTACAACAGGAGGTACAGAGACGTACATGAAAATGCTTACAAAGCCCCAGGTCCCTGACGCCTGGTGCAGCAGAAGTAGCTGCAGTACTGACAGGGCCCATCCCCACACTTGAGGCATCACTCCCTTTATTTAGGCCAGAGAGGGGCTGGGAATACTCTCCCCGAAGGGGAAGACCTCTGTGGGACATGGACTCCCCGTCAGGCCCTGCTGATGCTGCTGGCATACTTTAGCTTGTGAGTTCCTTGCCCCCAGCCTTTGGGGAAGTTCCTCTGTCTTTGGTTTCCAGACCTAGAAACTCAGCTGTGCAGAGGTCACAAGTGATTCCAAAGCCACTCAAGCAGAGACAGATTTTAGATCCTGCTCCCTAATTCCAAACCGTCATGAAGGACTAGTGATTTCATGTAACAGCACAATGACAGAACTATATGCAGGCGTGGGAGACACCAGTTACTTTGGGGCTGATAACCATTCACCACCCTAGGCTATATAGAAACCATGCCCAGTTGATACATTCCATCACTGGTGATGTGCCTCGCCTGCCTCAAGGCACAGAGACTGTGATCCTGTCTGGGCACTGGCACCCTGACCTCCACCTACCACAGGATCAGCATCCAGAACTGCTGGGTCCACCTGCTGCCATGAAACAGGTCTGGCCTTTGCAGTGCTGGCTTCTAGAACCAGGCAGCTGACCCCATCTCATAGCTACCAACTCACTTACCTGAACCAACATGTTTTAAGTATTTCTTTACCAAAGCACCAATGCAAGTCCTGCGCTGACTCTGACTGCACTAATTTGGGCCAAAAACCTTAGAACCAATAGGGCTTCCAGATAAAATCCAAAATGCCTCATTACACCTGCACACCACACAAACAACAATTTATCGAAAAAGTACACTCTATGCAACACTTGAGACATTCTTGAAGTCTAAAGCCATCAACGCTTATCTGAAAGTCAGACTTCACTGGGCTTCCTGCTTTGGGTTTGTGGTGGCTGTTTTGTTACATCTCACAACTCAGAGTTGACCCTTGTGGCTAAGAAGGGTGGGAGCATGGAAGACACTTGGCCAGAGCCAGGGGCCAAGCCCACCCCGGGACTGGGCAGTGTCCTCGACCTCACCTAAGCCACATGGGCTGAAACGGGGAAGGGCACCTCCCAGAAGAAAACCAGGTACCGCCTCCCAGGAGACAGGGAACGCACGTTCAGCAGCCAAAAACAACAGCTGTGCACTCGAATTGAAGTGGGTGCCCCGAGGAAGAGGAGCATATGTTCTGGCGGGGGTGATGGGCCTGTGGACCAGCTGAGCGAGGAAAAGCGAAAGCCTGAGCCGGCTCCTTCTCACCCTTCCAAGTTTGTGTTTTACCCACACACATTTGCCAGATTGCTTGAAAGAAGCAACAGCTGCAGGAACTGACAGTTTACAGTTGTGATAAATCGCATTAGTAAAGTATTTCAATTAAAGTGATAGCTAACTAAAAAAAAAAAAACAAGAAGTCATCGCTGAACAAATAAATTAGTCCTTCAATTGGTGGAGGCATGCTCCCTGTTCTCCCATTGTGTGGCTTGTCTGCCTGGAGACTGCTTGATCCAGGGGCGTGGGTATGGAGAGGGGACCACTAATAGAGACACAGGCAGCAGGCAGTCTCTAACTAGGCACTCCTGTCCTTCCCTCCGGGTCTCCTCTGAACAAAGGAAATCTGAACTCTGTCTCAGACGCACTGCTACTGCGACTCCCCCCATTGTGGCATCAGTGGGGGCCGTTCAAGAGCTTCCTGTGGGGTCTGCCTGCCTCCTCACCCCACCCCCACCCCCAGCAGAGTGGCCAGGCCCACAGGGCCTCTTTCCCAAGCCAACTCATCCACATCTGTAACACTTGAAAAGGCGTTCAGGGGCACGTCTTCCTGCAGATTCTTTTCCTCTGGCTTAGAAAGTCATTCGCCTGCACCAGACGAAAGGGCTGGGGCCATCACTAAGCCTCTGGTTGGCTCCAGGTCAGGGTGAGCACTGCGCCCCAGACCGCAGGGGCCCAGGGCCCTACAGTGGGCCTCAGGCCTTCCCCTTCCCATCCCACCCCGCCCCCTTGTTCCCAAAGAAATCACATCCCTTTCTCCAAATTCTGCACTTGAGCTGGATTTGCAGCAGATCCTCTACCCAGCCAGTGAGTCAGGACTGATAGGTGACTGTGTTCCTTTATGATGGCCACTGGGAGGGGGAAGGAAATGGCATTGCCCCTGTTCTTGTTGGGAAAAATAAATTACGCCCATTGTTACTTGAGATCTTATTGCCCCCTCCCCACCCCGGCCCACCCCACCCCCAATCAGGCAAATTAGCAGCTTGGTTCATTTTCCCAGCATTCACCCCTGAGCAGACGGCAGCGCCCTGGAATGTGGCTTAGAGCTGTGTGGACAGTGCAGTTGTTAGGAGCTGTTTTGTGCCAACAATGAGAGGAGTTGACTGTCTCCCAAAAGACTAGTGACCCTGGTCTCCCTTAGTCCAAGGCGCCTCTTTGATGAGCTGCCTCCAGGCCGGGCTTCTCAGAAGACATACACCGCCATCTAGTGGGGATGATGGCCAAGTGCAGCGTCTTCGTTTCCCAGCATTTGCTTACGACCCGGGAGCCCAAGCTTCTACTTAGTTCCTAAAAATAGGGTGAATTCTTCATGGGAGAAGAGAAGTGGCCATAATGAAATGCAACTCAGTTTTTGCATATCTCTTTTGCGGGGATGTCTACTCAGTTCTTAATTCCAAGTTCAAGACAGGGTTGCTGGCATTGTTTGGGGTAGAGAGGCTGGACGGTCCTCCGGCCCCTGTAGCAGGGGCTGACACCAGTGCCAGTTGCCAGCAGCCTCTGAATCACCTGTCTCAACTACAGTAAACCCAATTCCAAAGCGCATATAGTAGGGGCATTCAGACGCTAGCTTGCTCACCCAGGGCCTCTTCCTGATGCCATCAGAAGCACAACTGAACCCTGAAATTGTTTCCAGTCCAGTGCTGGGGGGCACCCGCTCTCCGAAGACAACACACACCTTTTCGTCTTTTTTCTTTCCGACTCCTCCTTCCTGTATACAGAGCATGCTCATTTCTGCCTGCCTTGCAGCGGGAAACACAATTTTCTTGGGGTTTTTTTATACAAGAAGGAGAGCAAATAAATCCTCAATCTGGAAAGCTTTCAGCCAGTAGGTCTGTACCAAGGGTGATGTTGGCCCCCCACCTTCCCCCCTACCCCGGGAGAACCATCATCATGTCCTGGGACGTTTCAGATCATCACAGATCTCAGAAAGCCACTACATACACTAGGATGCACAGGACAGCCAACTCCCAAAGAAACCCGAAACGTCAAAGTGCCAAGGTTGAGACGACTGCCCTCCAGCGACGGGGTTAGAATACCAGGGCCCTCGAATGAGCCGGGCTAGAGGGACCGTGGATAATGCCTCATCTCCCAAGTCAATGTTTACCTCCTTTCTTCTTTCCGACTCGTCCCTTTTAAACCTAATTTAGCTGTCTCTGGCTCGCACTCTCCCCTCTGTGCAGCGGGAAAGAGAAAGGACGGGAAAGGGGGAGGGGAGGGGACACAGAGGGGGATTAGAGGCGTGACCCGTTTCTCCGGGACATGCTCCCCTCATTCCTCTCTCAGATGTGCTTTGCGACCGAGCAGGGTACAATTAAAAGCACAATAATTTGCTTGTTATTCAAGTCAGGCATTAGTCCGGGTAATGGCGTGCTTGGTGGAGAGATGGATTTCCTTGTTAGGAGCTAAGCACGGGATTAGCTGAATTCTCCATGGAGAAATCTTGATTTGTTCAAGGTCTTTCATGTTTTCTACAGAGAAGGGATTATGTCTTCTTAAAGAGGGGCCTTGCTTAAAAAGCTACAAAGTATAAGAAAAGGATTTAGGGCAGAGGGGCCTGTGGTTAAGTAGCTGAGGGGTACAGGGAATTTTAGAGCAAAGGATTATTTAAAGCCATAAAGTTCAAAAAATAATTGGTTTAGCACTACTGGGTCAGCACCAGCGAGCGTGCTGCAAAGGCAGTTAAGCATGAGCTAATATTCGTTTTACTTTGGCTAATTATTGCATGGGTCCAGGAGAGGCAAGAAGCTAGCACCTCCCCCTCCCAATCAGGAAGTGCCTTGTTTGGGGTTTCTCCGCACTACAGGCATGCTCGCTTGTTGGGATGCCCAGAATCCACACAGCACAGAGAACAAGTGGTTAAAACACGGATCAACTGCTCTCTGGATGCAGCAGAATGGAGCCTGCCCTGCTAGCCTGGTAACCTAGCAGGAGGCAGTAGGAGGGTTAACTCTGCTGATACCAGCAGCCAGCAGGGAGGTGAAGGAAAATTCCTGCCTGGACCACCGCCCATGGCTCAGTCTGGGTCAAGGATCCTGGACCATGGACAATAGGGCCAGGTCTAGAGGCCGTTGGAGTTGTCACTGCAGGGGAGGAGCCAGTGGCAAAAAGTGTGCAGAGATTAGGGCTAGGGCTAGGGCTAAATACCCTGCAGGGTGCAGAACTACCCCCCACAGGCAATTAGGACCCAAAGCAGCATCAGTGCCTAAATGGAGAAACTCTGGTCCAACCAGAGGCAATATTCTCTCCTCGAGTAGGAAAGGTGTTCAGAATCCTTCCTTCCCCAAATCCATAATGGTTCAGTAATCAAGCCTTATTTAATGTTGACTACCACCCTCTCCTGCCCCTTTTCAATACTGGGCATTTTTGCAGTTTGTAAAGTCAAACAATATCAACAGAAACTTGCCAAGGTAGGCACTCAGTGCCACTGGCAATACCTGCATCCCATATTGAAGTGCATGGGTTCAAGTCCCAGCACCACTTCCTATCCCAGCTTCCTGCTAATGCACATCCAGAGACAGCAGGTGATGGCTCAAGCACGGGTTGTCCCTACCCACATGAGAGACCTGGATTGAGCTCCAGGCTCCTGGCTTCAGCTTGGCCCAGTACATCCTGCTGCAGGCACAAAAAGAGTGAACCAGTAGATGAGAGCTGTCTCCCTCTCAAAAATTCTAAGAGGGAGAGTTGCCTTCAGTGTGCCAGGAGTCTGTGGCACCCACCTACTTCCTCTGGGTGTGACACCAAAAAGAGGGGAAAGCCAGCTCTTCTGCATCTTCCCCAGACTCAGAGTTCTGTGGGCTTGTATCCCGCCCTCCGAGATGACTCACTCTTCCCTGCGTGAAACATGTTCATTGAAGTCCCTTGTCTTACAGCTAGAAAGCAACTGAGGGCCCACAGCTACAAGATACCTATTTTCTCCCTGGTGTGTGATGATTCTCACCTAGAGGGAGGTCAGGCCTGGAGAGGAGCTTCCGTGTAGTCGGTTAACACCACCACAAGGTGCAATCAGCACTCTTCCCAGTCACACAGCCATCAGCTCCCTGGGAGACCCTCAAGGATACACTTAACCTCTGTTGAGAAAAGATGGGGCCAACAGAGAGCCCAGAAGGGAAGTCAGGGGACAGGAGGACAGGAGGTTGAACATGCCTGAACTGAACCCAGCACCTGTGGTCCTGCCGCTGAGAAACATTGAGGCCGAGGTGGGGAAGGAATTGAGCCTCAGGTCCCGCCAGCCACACCCTCTCTGCACCCCTTTCAAGCCCTAAGTCTCTGCTTTGCCCTCACTGCTGTTCAGTCCATTCTTAGAGCAGCGGTCACCATGAGCCCAGAACCTCCCAGATCAGATCCCAGCACTCAGGCTGTCTTGTGCCCAGTAGAAGCAGATACTCCCTCCTCGACTCTCTCTGCCTTCATCTCACACTGCCCCTCACACCCTTGCCCATGCAGCCACACCTGGCCTCCCTGCTGTTCCTGGAAGATCCTTCTCACTATTTCCTGTGTCCACCAGGCTGCAACCCCCAAGTCTGTCTCAATGTCCCCTTCTCATCGAGGTACCCCACTTCTGTCAAGCTTTAATTTTCCTTCACCCTTATTATCTTCTCACATGCTCAAAGCATTCACTCCCATCTTGCAAGGGCAAGATTTTTGTTAACTTTTTTTCCAACACTCTCTCTAGGACCAAATATAGTACCTGGCTCCCAAATGGCACCTAAACCTGTGTTAAGTGACTGAGTCAATGGGCCAGGCTACCTAGTTTCAGAAGCTCTGGGTACCAGTTCTCTGCTAGTTAGCTGAATAGCAGCCATGGACGGTGTGTCAGCCCTAAAGTGTGACAGACAGAAGTACTTGATGCACCCCTGAGGGCCTTTTTTTTAGTTGTGGTAAAATATACTAAACATAAAAGTTGGGGCAAGTGTTGTGGCACAGCAGCCAAAGCACCACTTGGATCACCCACATCCATATGTGAACACCAGGTTCTGAGTCCCAGTTCTGCTTCAGATGCAGCTTCCTGCTAATGAAACCTGGGAGGCAGACGATGCTTCAAATACTTGGGCCTCTACCGCCTAGCTGGAGACCAGGACGGAGTTCCAGGCTCCTGGCCTCAACCTGGTCCAGCTCTGGCTGTTGCAAGTATTTGGGGGAATGAACAAAGAGATGAAAGATTCTCCCTCTGGCTCTCTGCCTTTTAAAATAAATAAATAACATTTCCTTTCTTACCCATTTCTAAGTATCATTCGGAAGCATTAAACATGTTCTCATTGTGTGACCAATTTCCAGAAATTTTTCTGCAAAACTGAAACACTGAACCCATTAACCAATGTCTCCCTTTTCCCTCTCCACCTGCCCCAAGCAACCAGCATGCTACTTTCCCAAGGAATCTGGAAAAGCTTGGCTGAAACAACACGAAGGCTGTGCAGAGTTGTTCTCAGCCACCTTTGTTTGGGCCCTCTTCCTACACACATACCTTCCCTTTTCTCCCACCATCCTCTGTAATGACATTCCTGGAGTCAAGTAAGTTGCTTTTCCCTCACTTCCTAGGATAACACCATCAGTGCCTACCATGCTTGCAGAGATGTTTGTCTAGTTTGGAGAGAGGAGCAATACTAAATTCCTAACTGGAGAAACATTCCACTCGAGCCTACTGAGGCTGAACTTTCAATCTGCAAAACCACAAAGCCCATGTTCACAGGTTCACTAGCCTCCACTGTGTCTTTAAGATAGAGGAATCTGGGGAAAGGAGAGTCATTTCTGTTCTTAGAAAATCATGACCCCCTCTGACTCATAAGTTTTATTTATCTGAAAGGCAGAGTGACAGATAAAGGGGGAGCCAGAGTGAAAAAGATCTTCCTTCTGCTGGTTTATTCCCCCACGTATCCACAACAGCCAGGGATTGGCCAGGCTGAAGCCAGCAGGCAGGAACTCCATCTAGGTTTCCCACAAGGATGTCAATAACCCAGGTGCTCGAGCCATTATCATGTATCTTCCCAGGCACGTTAGCAGGAAGCTGAATCAGAAGCTGAGGAGCAAGAACTCAAATCCATGCACTCCTATATGGCACAATACCTGATCCCACCTCAAGCCTTTGTTATTTAAGATGAAAATGAGCAAAGACAGTACATTTCCAATGCTAGTCTTGAATAAACTTTCAACACTGCCTTATGTGGAATATGTAGGACATGAGAACAGTGCATCTGGGCTTGAAACGAGGACAGGGAGCCCTCAAGCCTGCCTGCCTGACAATTCCTCCATACATCTTGACTTCTTGCCCTGCAGGAGTCCTTCAGTGACCATTCTGGGACCTCCCAGGGTTCAGCCCAGTATTAAATTGGATGATCACTGGCTCCTTTCCAGCTCACTAAGTCTTTGTTTGCACGGCCATCTTTTCTAGACTAATTTCTTAAGAGTTTGAGAGAAAAGAGCCAATCGGATCTCCAATTCACCCTGGGACTAGCATGTCAAAAATCTACCAACATTTGTTTTACACCTATCCCATTAGATTAAGTGACAGAGCAATTTAGGTGAGAACAGACTACCTTGGATGTTAGGGACCCCATCATTCTGCCATTAAACACCTAAGAGACCTCAAACAAGGAGTTTTAACCTCTCCAGACCTTTTATTTCTCATCCTCAGAGGAGTTGGACCAGGAGTTTCCTAAAATATGCTCTGTGCACCACCATGGAAATTAAGCAGTGGTGGAATAAAGAGCAGGGCTTTCATATATTTCTCTAAAGTCCCTTACTTTTGATGGCTCAAAACTTACCATTTTTTGATGTTGAAGCAATACACATTGAGTGCAAACTGTGCACTTTGAATTTTGATCTTTTCTCCCATACTGGGAATTTGTAGCTTGACTTTCATGCTCATTTTCATTCTTTCTCCTGAGCTGGACAGTGTCACCAACACAGCTCCTGATCAGCCACACTGTCACTACAGCAAGTGACTGATACTCAACAGAGCACTGTATTGCTTATGTTGTCTGGATATTGTGTTTTGTGTGTTCACAGCCCATTATGTCTAAAACTATCCATCGATGTATGTACAAGAGATATCAAATATTTTGTTATAAACTATGCTTTCTATTAAATGATTTTGCCCAACTGTAGGCTAATATAAGTGGCATGAGCATATTTAAAGTAAGCTAAGCTATGCTGTTTGGTAGGTTAAGTGTATCAAATGCATTTTCAACTTAATGATGTTTTCAACCTATGAGTTTCTTGTGACACACCACTTTGTAACTGAGGAATGTGTGCGTAAGTAGCCCATCAGCCCAGGATCTCATGGATACGGATACTACAAGCAGGGCTAAAATGGGCATCTCCATGATACTCCATCACACACACACACACACACACACACACCTCAGCACTCACAAATACTGTGAACGTTTCAAATCTCCAGTAACTGCTCCTTCTACCTGGGCTTTCCAGACCATCAAAAGTACACCCAAAATGGACAGCTGCTGTGGATTCTCACATACGGAGCTGCCTTGTGCACTGAGTAGTTCTTAACTATAATTCAAAGCATCACTTCTGCTGAAATGTGAATAAGCTTTAAAAAAAAATGTTGACTGTAATAAGTGACCGCCACCTGGGAAATCCTTCATTTGACTGTTGGGCTGTTACATGCAAGAGAAACCCTATGATACATAACCTGCTTCTAGGAAAACCATCAGACTGCCTCCCTGGCATAGCACTCTTACATAACCTATGCCGGTCTCATTAAGAACAAAGTCTAGCTTCAGAGGGGAAATTTGGAGGCTTTTTTCTATATATAGTCCTTCACACAAAGGACACAGATTTAAATACATACATACACACAGTCATTTCTATCTATATTGCAGGATAGATCCCTAAGTTACAGGCCAGCCTAGGCCAGCCTCCGGGGAATATTCTCTCACAGTAGCAACTGGCTCCATCACCACCTCTTTCTGTGTGGAACTTGAGCAAAGCACTTACCTCTGCTTTGCAGTGGTGCTAACAAGAGGTGGAGGTAGGGGGTGAAATCTATACCAATGCATAAGCAGTTTTTCTCCCATTAGACAGCTCATCAGATAGGAGGAACCCAAGTCAAAATTTGAGCAACTCAGGCTCAGTTTATGTAGCAACAAAATCACAAAATTATCAGGGCTCTTAGCCACCTTTGCACAGTGCTATTGTCAATCAATTTCAGTCTACATAGGTTACATGACTCCTGTCCTGTATGCGACTATGTTCACTCATTCACTGACTCATATGTATTCTGCTATATGTATATCAAGCAATGGGTTATAGGATTATAGCTAAAGACAACATAGTCTACGCACCAACTTGGAAGACAAATAAGACATTTGAAATCCAAACATTGTTTAAGTGTAGATCCACATGATAAAGAAAAACTACCAGAGTGGGCTGGAGATGTGGCAGAACAGGTTAAACTACTACTTGCAACTCTGGCATCCCATAACTGAGCACCCATGCAAGTCCCAGCTGCTCAGCTTTTGATCCAGCTCCTTGCTAATGCACATGGGAAGATGGCAAAGATGGTCCAAGTGCTTGAGCCCCTGCCACCCATGTGGGAGACCAGGATGGAATTCCTGAATGCTGCCTTCAACCTGGCCTAGCCCTGGCCATTGTGGCCGTTTGGGGAGTGAAACAGCGTATGGATGATCTTTGTCTTCCCTCCCAACCCCCATCATTCTGCCTTCCAAATCGATCTTTGAAAAATAAATACTACCAGAGCAACTTAAAGGTGGCCAGGAAAGTGAGAGGAGGCTTCAAGGATCAAGTGAGATTCAAGATGAAGTAAAAGAATAATTGGGTTGTCAACAATGTGCATGAAAAACAAAGAGCCTTCCAACTGGGCCAAGAAAGGACTAGGTATTGTGTTTTAGAGACATGGAAGAGACCAGAGCTTGAATTTTGGACTGCAAAGTAGAAAATGAGAATGATGTCAGAGAGGCTCAGGAGATGGGTTATAAAGACCTTGACCAACCAGGTAAAACATTTAGGCTTTGTCCTGGGGTGGTGACATACTCCAGAAGGACTTTATGAAGTTAATTTTTAATAAATTTTTAATAATTGAGCAGCAGGCATTTGGCTTAGAGGTTAAGACATGACGTGGGACCCCCCCACATCCCATAGCAGAGACCTATTTGAGTCCCAGATTCACTTCCAATTTCAGCTTCTCAATAATGCACACAATGGGAGGTGGGAGGTGATAGCTAAAGTGCTTGGGTCCCTGCCATCCATATGGGAGACCTGAATTGAGTTCCTGGTTTGGGCTGTTTTAGTCATTTGAGGAGTAAATCAGCAAATCTAGGATCTCTTTTCTTCTCAAGAAATATGTCTTTAAAAATATGTACCAGAATTAATTGGAGGCTGGAATATTATTTCATGGGCTACTCAAAGAGAAAACAATTTGATTTAGAGGGGTGTCTTAGTCTACCCAAGCTACTGTAACAGAATGCTACAGACTGGTGGCTTAAACAACAGAAACGCATATTCTCATTGTCCTGAAGGTGCAAAGTCTTAGGATCAAGATGTGAGCAGGGCTGGTTTCTTCTGAGGCCTCTTTCTGCCTCACGGACAGCCACCTTCTTACTGTGTCCTCACATGGCCTTTCCCTTGTGAAGGTGTGGAGACAGCTAGTATCACTTTCTCTTGAGTTTATACAGACACTAGTCCAGGGATTAGGGTTCCATTCTATGGCTTCATCTAACTGTAATGTCCACCTTAAAGGCTCAGTCTCCAAATATGTGTCACATTGGAAGTGAGGGCTTATGCTTATGAATTGTGGGATGGGGCAGCATGTAACTGAGTCCTTAACAGATGGTATAATTTTGGACTAAAATAGTCACAATGGGAATTGCAGAAGGAGGGATAGAGAATTTGGAAGGACAAATGTAAAATATTTATGAAGGATAAGAAGCAAAGATGATGCTAACACTTTCAACCCAAAGGTATAGAGAATTGGCAATGCCGCCAAAAGCAAAACACCCCCTATGTAAGGCTTACTGTGACGTTTTCCACCCCTCCCCTACTGCAGGGTGATGGATGCAGAGTCCAATGCAAGAACAGCCCATGCTTCTATTATATGAGAATTGTTAGTACCAAGTATAAAGAGATTTTAGGGTTCTGCATGGGACTATAACTAGGGAAAATGGGATGAAATTAAATGAGAGAGATTTAGACTTCAGCAATAAAAGACTGTAATATTGAGCTCTGTTGGACAGGATAATAATCAGTTTCCCACAGAAGAAAGAGCTGCCACATTCATTCAGTGACCCAAAGTCAGTTTCAAAATTGTACAGCAGAGTATCCAGCAAACCACTGTCAGAGCCTTGAAGCCCTTTCCTTTCTCTTCTCATTACTGAGGGCCCGAGATTCAATGTCATTTGGCAAAACATCTCACCTGTCTAGTGGCTATAGTAGTTCTTCACTGTTTAAACTGGAAACCACTTCAATCTAAAATCTGAAGAACATTTTTCTACTTATGATAGGCTTACATACTAATGAACTCAAAAATGTTCTATGTCAAAAATGCACGTAGGGGTGTGCATTTAACATAGCAGTTAAGCTTCTGCTTGGGACTTGGGTTCAAATCCCAACTCCACTCCCGATTCTACCTTCCTGGAAATGTATAAATCAGGAGGCAACAGAAGATGGCTCAAGAACTTGGGCCCTTAGCACCCACATAGGAGACCTGGATTAGGTTCCAGGCCCTGGCTTCATCCTTGTCCAGCTATGGCAGTTACAGGGATTTGGAGGGTAGGAGAGTGAACAAGCAAATGGAAGATCTGTCTTTAATAAATAAAATTAAGTATTTTTTAAAATACATGTCATGCACTGTGGAAAAAAAAAAAAAAAAACAATGACCTAAATCAAAGGTCTCTGTGAGTGAGATCCCAGTGGAAAGAATGGGCCATCAAAGAAAGAGGTACCTTTCTCTGAAGGGAGAAGAGAACTTCCATTTTTATTATGGCTTTGTCTAAATACTGACGGAGTTTTTGGACTCAAGGGGCTTCCACAGCCTTGGCAGCTCATGACAAGAGCCTCGGTTGATTACTGACATCATAAATAAGAGTGTCAATTCTTAAATCAACAATGGGAGTCACTGTGCACTTACTCCCCATGTAGGACCTCTGTCCTTAATGTGTTGTACTATGAGAATTAACAGTAAAACGAGTATTCAAACAGTACTGTATACTTTGTGTGTCTGTGTGGGTGCAAACGGTTGAAATCTTAGTATATACTAAGTTGATCTTCTGTATGTAAAGATAATTAAAAATGAATCTTAATGAAGAATGGGATGGGAGAGGGAGTAGGAGATGGGATGGTTTGCGGGTGGGAGGATGGTTATGGGGGGGAAAACTGCTATAATCCAAAAGTTGTACTTTAAAATTTTATGTTTATTAAACAAAAGTTTTTTAAAAATGTAAATATTCATATAGCAGAAAATACATTTTGATGCCTATAACAAATTAAAACTTTGATATATTGATAACAAAATAAAATTTCCCCAAATTAACTCAAAAAAGTAAAAAATAAAATAAAATACATGTCATATATCAGACCTCTAAATATCCTAGGTTGGCAACAGAGCACTCTCTGGCATATCAGGTATTTCACTGCCACCATCCAACATAGTCAGAGAGGATCTGACTACATATTGCTAGCCTGGTAAAAGATCAACATTCATACTGCAAAGTATAATTTTTACTAAATGCTGATCAATTTCACACAATGGTAAAACTGAAAAATCATAAGTGGCAGCATCGTAAGGCAGGGACATCACCGCACACTCCCAGGAGAGGCTGGCAAGTGAGCGGGGAAACAAGACCCAAACAGGGAGGATGCCGAGCAAGGGTTTCAGGCCAGGCACATCACTCCGTGGATCCTTATATCCCGATCCCTCCGGGGAACCCTCAAGTAGAAGTTCTGCCTCAGAGATGGAGCAAGGGAACAGGGCTTCCACACTCCTTTTTCGGCTTCTCATTGGCTAATGGCTGCACCACAGCGATTTCCAGGCACATTTGTGTCTGAGTAGTTGAATTCCAGCAGCCCGAGTATGGTTTTCTTAAGAAGGAACCCCAGGTACCTACTGTGGTCAGAAGTACCTCGAAGCCAGTGGTACACAAAAAGTTAAAAGGAATCCAGGGAGGTCTGGATGAGCACCAACACTGTCTGCTACACATGCCCTAATTCCATTATTCTGCTAATACATATGCCAAAGAAAAAGTCACGGCTGGATGTGCACAAGGATTTAACTGCAAGCATGTTTGTTTCCTGGCTGTTTAGAAGGATGTGATGCTTAGGATGCGTTGGTTTCAAGCCACCGAAGAAGCAACTCAAACTGGGTTTGGTAATCAAGGGACTCTGTTGGTTCACGTACTGAAATGTTAGCATTTGCATTTCCACTATCGAGTTATCAGACTCTGTAGGCCAATTCACCCAGCCCTGCCTCTACTGCGTGTGTCGATTTTGCTGTTAAATTGGCTTCCAAGTGACTTTTTTTAAAGGAAAAAAATGTGGCTGCAGCTGTTGGAGAGGGGTTTTTCGCTCCCTTACCATGGAATCCAAGCACTGAGCTTCATGCCAACTAAGTTACCACAGGTTCATTGCTCACTCCTGAACCAATCACTATGGCAATACATGAACACCGTGATGTACTGATTATTTATACCAAATGGAGATAACTTGGGAGGTAGGGGGACCCACCCAAACCACAGAGTTGATAAGCAGTATACAGGGAGTATATTAAGGAGTCACCAAAAGAGTCACACATGAAGTCCACCCTGAAAGCCCATTAATAGAGCATTGGCTTTACAAGTTAAAACGCAATCATTTGATCACTGATGTCATAAATAAGAGTTAATTGTTAAAGGAACAACAGAAGTCACTCTGCACTTGCTCCCCATGTAGTACCTCTGTCCCTAATGAATTGTACTATGAGAACTGACTGCAAATTTTCTTCCCAAACTGTACTCTATGTTGTGTGTGTGCATGGGTGCAAATTGTTGAAGTCTATGCTTAGCATGGAGTTGGTCCCCTGTATATAAAGTCAAAGAAAAATGAACCATAATGGATAAGGAGATGGGAGAGGGAGAGGGAGGAAGGATGGGTGTTGGGGGGGACAGGGTACGGAGGAAAAAAACAATATATTCCTAAAGTTGTATCTATGAAAAAATGCATTCATTAAATAAAAACTTAGGCCGGCGCCGTGGCTTAACAGGCTAATCCTCCACCTTGCGGCACCGGCACACTGGGTTCTAGTCCCGGTTGGGGCGCCGGATTCTATCCCGGTTGCCCCTCTTCCAGGCCAGCTCTCTGCTATGGCCCAGGAAGGCAGTGGAGGATGGCCCAAGTGCTTGGGCCCTGCACCCGCATGGGAGACCAGGAGAGGCACCTGGCTCCTGGCTTTGGATCAGCACGATGCGCCGGCCGCGGCGGCCATTGGAGGGTGAACCAACGGCAAAAAGGAAGACCTTTCTCTCTGTCTCTCTCTCTCACTATCCACTCTGCCTGTCAAAAAAAAAAAAAAAAGTAATCATTGCATACAACACTATGAATCCATTGTACAATGCAAATGTGAAACATAACAATATGAAAAGATGTTCACATGCTTTATATGAAAGTAGATTATAGGGGCCGGTGCTGTGGCGTAGTGGGTAAAGCCACTGCCTGCAGTGCTGGCCTCCCATATGGGTGCCAGTTTTGGACCTGGCTGCTCCACTTCCCATCCAGCTCTCTGCTATGGCCTGGGAAAGCAGTAGAAGATGGCCCAAGTCCTTGGGCCCCTGCACCCCCCAAGGGAGACCTGGAAGAAGCTCCTGGCTCTGGATCAGCGCAGCTCCGGCCATCGCGGCCAATTGGGGAGTGAACCAGCGGATCAAAGATTGACCTCCCTCCCTCCCTCTCCCCCTCTCCGCCTCTCCTCTCTGTGTAATTCTGACTTTCAAGTAAACAAATAAATCTTTAAAAAAATAGTTTATAAGGCTCTGGGAAACCTATATACACATTGGTTGACAGTAGCTATCTCTACATGGTGGCACTTGGTTTTCACATTAAACTTTCAATTGTGCTTATTCATATTTTCCCTGAAGTTTTTAACAAAATATATCACTTATACAGAAAAAAGTTAGCATTCTACTGCCTTCATGCTTTTGTGATATAATTTGCTTTTCCTATTAACCTTGCTTAATAGGCAGGCTAACTTTTGTAATGTAAAAAAAGATTCAATGAAATAAAGGGACCTGCCCAAGTTCTCAAAATAAGTTTTAACAGAAGCTGCTACTGTACTCAAGGAATCTCTGCTTCCATCACAATTCTTCTGCAATCCACATTGTACCTTGCCAGGGAGGAATTCTACACTCTACATGCTTCCTCCCAACAAAATCGGTGCCAACAAAGGGCCTACACACTGGCAGGACTCACCATTTCAAAGCTCCGCCAATCTTTCTTTTCACACCTAAGGTACCTTGCCATCCCCTAAGGAAGATTACTATTAGTGAAACCCAATAAATAAGTTCACCCAGAAGCCCCCAAAAGGGTTCCACGGCAGAGAGCTAGTAGCAACCCTATTGGAACACGTGGTCCAACTCTGGCTCCATGGGCTGTTTTCTCTTCCTTTCTTATTGGTTCTGCTTTGACAGAAGGTTGATTCAACACCTGTCAGGGAGCAGGAAACTTTCTTGGTTCATAGGCCAAGAAACATGCTGCACTGTCTTTGTTGCCTCCTCTACCCTAAAGCAATAATGATACCAACACTCCCTTTGGAGAAATAGTGTAAGGAAAAGTTCAAGATACCACATCTATATCCTTCGTAAACCACATCGGATGGCAATTAGAAAAAAATATCATCATACTCCCAACATTTACTACAGCATTCCAAACAACTAAATTTCTATGAAATTTATTCTAGTTGGGGGCCATTATTTTGGACTCTCCAGGCCATATGGAACACTAGAATTCTTCAGACTAATTCAAAGTGTAAGGTCCTGGATGGGCGTTTAATCTGGTGGTTAAGATACCTACATCCTACATTGGAGTATCTGGATTTGATACCTGGCTCTGCTCCCTTTTCCAGCTCCTACCAATGCAGACACCAGGAGGCAGCAGTGATGGCTCAAGTAGCTGAGGCCCTGCCACTCATGTGGGAGACTTGAACTTAGTTTCCACTTCCCAGCTTTGGCCATCACAGTTCCACACCAGTCCCTGATACTGAGGGCACTGAACAGCTAATGGGAGCTCTCTACCTCTCTGACAAATTAATGTCTTAAAAATAAAGTCTTTCTAGGTGACTGAAGACTTCGCCAGGTTTAGAAGGTTTTTTAGAAGGCATATCCTGAAGTCTGGATGCACTGAGTTCTGGACTCACCTACTTCACAGCACATATTAAAACTAGCTTTTTGGACTTCCAAGATGACCGAATAGGGTGTAACCACACTAACTTCAGCTTCCATGAGATATGAAAAGTACAAAGGATGAGCTATGTTTCCAGCGGCCTGACAAATTTTCAGTGGGGAAAAAAAAAGACTCCATGGGACAAGAGAAGACAGACACCACGGCAGCCAGCTGCAAGCCACATCAAGGTTAGTAGGAGGAAATTACTGCATGCCCTGCAATCCAGTCCCCTGCTGACTTCCACTTCAACCTGGGGAGCTGAGCAACTGCCAGTCTTGGAGCAGGGAAGGTGCACTTGCTTCCTTTCCTTCCCCTACTCCTGCAGAGCACCATACTCAGTAGTGAAAACTAAGGCAGTGACCCTCTGCTCTGCTCCTACCAGCTCACAATCAACACCAAGAGACAAAATCTCCTTAGGGAAAAGTCAGCCTAGTCTGTGGTGATATTGCCCAAGGGAGAACCTTGTGGTCCACACTGACTTTGAGTCCAGTCATTAATGGGAGGCAGGATGCCCCCATAAAGGGGGAACACATGGCCTGCTTCCCATTCCCCATCCCCAAGGGCTCTCAGTGAGAGGCACTACCTTGATAACGTGAGTACAGGAAGATAGGGAATTTTATCCAGGGATAAGTTTGCAGTTACTACCGACTTTGAATCCGGCCTAGAGAGTTGGAAGGGGGCAGAGGGCCCACTTAAGCCTGTGAAACGCTCCCCTCCCTTCACTCATGGGCAACCATACAGAAACTGCCAAGGTGAAACACTGACAAGCTCTGAGAACCCCTCAACTCTCTCCATGGATAGCATCAGGCTCACAGAGCTGAGAGTGGATCCCCTACTCCCTGTTACTGTGGGAGCCCTGCACACTGACTGTGGGAATTCTGTGACTGCACAATAGGGTGTGGAGTGTAGCTGGGTCTCTGAACAATCACCTTGTCTGCCTTCAGAGGCAGAGAGTTCCTTAAGTGCTTGGGGTGGGTTGTTACAGAGGGTTCTGTGCTCACACCGAGGATGGCACAGATCCTTGGTGCGATTCATGTGCCTGTGAGGGCGGGGTATGTAACCACTGTGGGCTTACCCCAGGTGTGGATCACCTTGGCAGAGAGGATGTGAGGCAGTGACCACACCAGCTGATGTGATCATCTCCTGCCTCATGGCTGATAAGAGGAGATCTACCATACCCTGAACTCTTGCACAGTTCTGGAGCACCGACTGGAGCTCCCTGGCCCCACTTAGCACATGCCTCTGAATATCCACTCAAGGAACAGACACTCCACTAAGACACAGAGCCATATTTCAAATAAAAAAGCCATTAGAGGAGAAAACCAACAAGTGGTTTCACAAATGCCTAAAAACAAATGTAGAAACACAAGAAACACGTGTAAGGAATACAGCATTATTCTCCCAAAGGAATACAACTCTTCGATATTAGAATGTGAAGATGAAGAGGTTCAGGAAATGCCTGAAAATTAATTCCTAATGATCATAAGATTACTCAAGGCCAGTGCCGTGGCTCACTTGGTTAATCCTTTGCCTGTGGTGCCGGCACCCTGGGTTGGGGTGCTGGATACTAGTCCCGGATGCTCCTCTTCCAGTCCAGCTCTCTGCTGTGGCCCGGGAGGGCAGCGGAGGATGGCCGAAGTGCTTGGGTCCTTGCACTCACATGGGAGACCGGGAGGAAGTACCCAGCTCCTGGCTTTGGATCGGCGCAGCGGCCATTTGGGGAGTGAACCAACGGAAGGAAGACCTTTCTCTCTGTCTCTCTCTTTCACTGTCTATAACTCTCTCTCTGTCTCTCTCTCTCTCTCTCTCTCTCACTGTCTAACTCTTCCTGGCAATAAATAATTAAATAAATAAATACTACTCAAAAGCACAGAGAACCAATACATGAGTTAAGAAAATCCACAACATGGATGAGAAATTTTTCAGAAAGATAGAGGATAATCAACCTGAACTATTAGAAATGAAGGGTATCAAAAAAAAAAATGTAGTACATAAGCTTAACAACAGACTTGGTGAAGCAAAAGAAAGAATACCTGAGCTGGAAAATAAACCTTTAAAAAACCAAGAATTGGAAAAACTGAAAGCAGTGTTCTAGATTTTTAGGATATAATCAATGACCTAACATACAGGTCTTAGGAGTTCCTGAAGGTATAGAAAGACAGAATGGGCCGGCGCTGTGGCTCAATAGGCTAATCCTCCACCTTGCGGCGCCGGCACACAGAGTTCTAGTCCCGGTCGGGGCACCAGATTCTGTCCCGGTTGCCCCTCTTCCAGGCCAGCTCTCTGCTGTGGCCCGAGAGTGCAGTGGAGGATGGCCCAGGTCCTTGGGCCCTGCACCTGCATGGGAGACCAGGAGAAGCACCTGGCTCCTGCCTTCGGATCAGCGCGGTGTGCCGGCCGCAGAGCACCAGCCGCGGTGGCCATTGGAGGGTGAACCAACGGCAAAAGGAAGACCTTTCTCTCTGTCTCTCTCTCTCTCTCTCTCACTGTCCTCTCTGCCTGTCAAAAAAAAAAGAAAGAAAAGAAAGAAAGGATTAGAAAGCCTATTGAATGAAATAATACCAGAAAACTTCCCTAATTTGGAGAAAGGGACATTCAAGTACACGAAGCACACAGACCCACAGCCAACATTAGGATAATGGAATATAGAGGTTTTCAAGATATTTTAAACCCTGCACTGATTGTTACAGTGACACAACTAGCCCACCTTGACTCATAAAAGACATCACTACAGGTTGGTCATGCACTATGCTGGATACTTTATGTACATTGTCTTATAGATCCCAGGATGACTGCACTTCACTGACAAAGAAGCAAGAAGTATTTGAGACTTGTCCAAAGTTACCCAGTAACAAAGTAATAAACCCAGAATTAGAATCCAGGTCTGAATTCCAAATTTGCACTCATAACCACGCCATTGGTAAGGTGGAAAAGAAATGTTCTCATAAATAAAGGAGTCAAAGCTGTTCTGCACAATAAAGATTTGAGAAAGAGAAGGAGAGAAGAGGGAGAACCAGAGCCTTCAGGCCCGTAACAGAAATTTGTAGATTAGAAGGCACCTCTGGGAAAAAGGCACAAGGCTTCAACTCCCAAAATAAAATCCTGCAACTTAACTGCCCAGGGAAAAGTGTCACTCTAAAATGATCCCAGAATTCTTGATGTCATCCAGAGTGTTCCATTTTTTTTAAAGATTTATTTTATTTATTTGAAAAGAGTTACAGAGAGAGGTAGAGACAGAGGGAGAGGTCCTCTATCCGCCAGTTCACTCCCCAGATGGCCACAACAGCCAGAGCCACGCCGATCCGAAGCCAGGATCCAGGAGCTTATTCCAGGTCTCTCACGTGGGTGCAGGGGTCCAAGGACCTGGGCCATCCTCTACTGCTCTCCCAGGCCACAGCAGAGAGCTGGATCGGAAGAGGAGCAGCCAGGACCAGAACCGACGCCCATATGGGATGCCGGCGCCTCAGGCCAAGGCTTTAATCCGCTGCGCCACAGTGCCTGCCCCAAGTGTTACATTTCTTAAACCATTAGATAATGCAGGGTTTGGATGAGGAACATGAAAGAACAATTGCTCCTGTACCCTCCTTTCCATTCTGCGCCCTACACAGCTATCCTGCTTTGACTTCCTAGGAATCCCACCACACACAACAGAACTTGTTCCCACTCATTTGCAAATGCCCTTCCTCATCTATCTTTTTCCAGTACCCTACATACCCATTAGAAGCCAATTCAAGCACCACCTCCATCAAATACAATCCCGAGACTTTTCCTCCTCCTAGTTTCTATTGTTCCAATCTTTTCCCAACACTCTCAGGATGGGGTTGTTTTGTAAGGATGTGATTGGTCTTTTCTTCCTCCTAGGGAGCAACCTTCTTCCAGCAAGCTCTTATCTATCATTTTCCTTCCAATAGTATTGATCAGACCACAGGGGCTCAGTTTAAATGCATTGTATGGATAATTATGTGTAATAATGAAATATTGAAAGTGGATTGACAAAAGGAGAAACTTAAGAGTTAAAATCCAGTTTCCTCAATACAAGCAAATATCAGTCTTAACTGTGACAAAGCCAACCCCACGGCCTGATTAGTTATTTAAGAACTCATCAATAAAACATTTTAAAACATCCATTGCTTTTATAAGAGGACAAAAGGTTATAGCCTTGGGCTTTGACAATGACCTATTAACACATTCTCTTGAGCAATGTGGACAGGGAAAAGCAGCAGAAAAATCATGCCTAGCCTCGATTTCTTTATGGGGAGGCTTGTATGGAAACAAGGGCTCCAGTGTTGTAATAATATTGATTTTCTGGAACACTTGATTTCAGTCGTGGTAGCTTTTGTCCATTAAGCAGTAACCGCTGCTGAGCATGTCAGACAGAAATTCTGAGAACCCAGTATTACTGCACTTTCATGAGAAATTTTGAAATGCAATTTAGCTGTTTTTGGAACAGGAATCAAACACTGAAAACAAGCTGAATATCCAACAATATGGGAACAGGTGACTTAAATGTACAGACACTTCCTATAACCCCACGCAGCAGGACTGCTGTTTTTCCATTCACAGAAGTCAATCTGCATAGTTCCATCCTCCATCTCCACTATAATGGTTCTGTTGGTTATGGACAAAGACCCCACTATCAGTTTGTGGCAACCCCTGGCTGCAATGACTAGTTTAGAAAAATAGTTTTTGTTTGACAATTTGGAGAGAAGATTTCTATTTGGAAAGTCTGATCCTATGAACTGAATTGCATGTCTCCAAAATCCACATGATAAGGTTCTAAAGTCCAGTGTGATAGTGGAGATGGGGACTTTGAGAGATAATTAGGTTTGGATGAGGTCATGAAGCTGGGGCCCTCATGATGGAGTTACTGCCCTTAGAAAAAAGGAGAACAGAGGGAGCTCTTTTGCCTCCCTTTGCTTTCCAACCTCCTTCCATCCTTCCCACACCACTGCAAAGCATTATGGGGACACATGTTTGTGACCATCTGCAACCCAGGGAGAGAGCTCTCACACCAGACACCTACCCTGCTGGTACCCCAATGTTGGACTTCCAACCTCTCCAACTGAGAAATAAATTCCTGTTGTGCGAGTCACCCAGTATATGGTGCTCTCTTATGGTGGCCACAGCTGACAACATCTTGCATGTAGATTTGAGGCTCAAAACAGGAACATCCAGTTCTATGCCCTGAAGAAAGTCAGCCAGTGGATGGAGACTTGGAGAAAAGAAGAGTACCATGAAACAAAGCAGTGTTCTACCACACCCAATCCCACTGGGTTGCTTTCACATGAAAATAAAATCTTACATTGTGGAAGTTATATGTTCACAAAGTTAACATCTGAAAGAGAATAAACAAAATTGTTGAATTTTGAGAACAAGTATATTGGTGGGTTCTCTTTTACTTCAAAACAAGAGGACCTTCATGAAGGGCTTACAAAGGGTCAGGCATATGCATTGTGTCATTTAATCCCAGTTTTATAGAAAAGGAACTGCAAGAGCAGTTTTGATTCTATTTGTTCCATAAATAAAAACTTGTCCAGGGGCTGGCGCCAAGGCTCACTTGGTTAATCCTCCACCTGTAGCACCAGCATCCCATGTGGGCGCCGAGTTCTAGTCCTGATTGCTTCTCTTCAAGTCCTGCTCTCTGCTGTGACCCAGGAGGGCAGTGGAGGATGGCCTAGGTGCTTGGGCCCCTGCACCCCCATGGGAGACCAGGAGAAAGTACCTGGCTCCTGGCTTCGGATCAGCACAGCAATGGCCATAGTGGCCATTTGGGGAGTGAACCAACGGAAAGAAGACCTTTCTCCCTGCCTCTTTCTCCCTCACTGTCTAGCTCTACTTGTCAAAGAAATAAAAATAAAAATAAAAACTTGTCCAACAACTCAAGTACTATAAAAAAATATTTATCTGCTCCTGGAAACCATCCTCCTATAGGTTGTAACAAAACAAAGGTGGTTGGTACCAAATAATCACTCTACAAGATATGAAAGGCAAGCAGACAATCTCACATCCAAGCAAATTTACAAAGGAAAGGTAGCTCCAGATGAATCCAACATAGATTAAATGTCATTTTATCTAGCCATCAATAACAGTAGCATCAATGTGGTTCACACATAAGGTAACCAGAATACTAGGGGTACAATGAGGATTCAATAAGTATGTGTTGAGATTTGTGAAGAACCATGCAATTAATTTTTTGCAATGCATTTCACTCCTTTAACAGTGTTTATTCAAATGCTTCTGTTCAAAGTTCCAGTTTGAACATTCCAGCATGGAAATGCTAGCAATTTTACTAAACAATCCGGATCCAATGGCCATTCCCTTCCATGACTATATTCTTGATCTTTTGAAACATGCTAGCTAGCTTCCATTTGCCCTGTAGCTCCTTCTCCACTCTGTTGGCCTACAGACTACATTACTCCAGTTTCCAATTGGGTTTGGCCAATGGGAAGAGCAAACGACAAAGAAGAGGGTAATGAAGTCAGTATGCTCATTACTCTGGTTTCCCCTATGCAGGGTGACCCAAGGCTGGCTGCCTTGTGATGTCAGTCTCCTATACAGCCTTCCACATCTCCTGATTCCAGGAGCCATTATCTGCAATAACACTTTCTAGTCTGGGGATGGTAATAATAGACCCCCACATAAACCTCCACTATTTCTAATCTTAGTAACTATGCAATTGCTTGCAATTATACTCTTTATCTTTTTTTTATTTTTTGACAGGCAGAGTTAGACAGTGAGAGAGAGAGACAGACAGAAAGAGAGTTATAGGCAGTGAGAGAGAGATAGAGAGAAAAGTCTTCCTTCCATTGGTTCACTCCCCAAATGGCTGCTACAGCTGGAGCTGCGCTGATCCAAAGCCAGGAGCCGGGTGCTTCCTACTGGTCTCCCATGCGGGTGCAGGGCCCAAGCACTTGGGCCATCCTCCACTGCCCTCCTGGGCCACAGCAGAGAGCTGGACTGGAAGAGGAGCAACCAGGACAGAATCCAGCGCCCCAACTGGGACTAGAACCTGGAGTGCCGGTGCCGCAGGCAGAGGGTTAGCCAAGTGAGCCACAGCACCAGCCATGTAACTTCTTAATTAAGCTCACTACAAATTAGTCAATTTCAGTTAAACATTTGATTTTGCTAGGATCCTGTTACAAACATGGAGACCAATTGATTTTGTAATGTAGCAGAAGATGGATAAAGAGATGCTGCCTTTGCAAACAGATCTAAAATTCATACAACTGTGGGAAATACTTCTCATCATAGTGTCAAGGTGTTAAGCTTTACAACAGGGAAATTTTTCATATTTCCATAGAAATCAAGAAGTAGGAGAAAAATTTACAAGTCATCACCCAATAGAACAGCTGCCCTGATGTTCACTCTCCATCACTTTAGGACTTTAAATCCCAGTTTCCCTTACCTAGAAGTGAAAATGAATGAAAGAGTAAAGGAGAAATGTAGGGGTCAGAGAGTAGCTGTAATTTGTATCCAACCCTATATATTAAAAGATGGAGGAATGGAGGGAGAAAGCAGAAGCTGAAGAACAGGAGAGTGGTGAAATCTTCAAGAAAAAAGGAAACATGAAAAGAAAAACATGGAGGAGTACAGGGTATGAGAAACAAAGTATGCCCATGATAGGACACCTACCATTAACTGAAGGAACACCTGTGTGGAGATGTGCCAATATAAAACCATTATGAGTAACTGTACTGGTTTTCCACAGCACAGCCCCCAAGAGTGCCAACTCGATACTCAACTTGAAGTTCACAGGCAGCAGCCACACTGATGCTTTGGTCACTCAGATCCTACATTACCATTACAGTATGCTGGAGTATTGGGTAGACTATGTGTCCTGCTGTATTTTTTCAACCTAACATTCCTATAAATTTGGATTCTATCACAACATAATTTTTAAATCCAATCTGTCCTCCATTAATTTGAAAGGTAGAGACACACACACAGAAAATAGATATCCAACCTACCAGTTCAGTCCCCAGATTTAACATATAGACCGAGGCTAAAGCTGGAAGTCAGGAATTCTATTCAAGACTTCCATGTGGGTAGGAGGGACCTAGCTACTTGAGCCATTGCCTGCTGCCTCCTAGGATGTACACTACCCGGAATCTGAAACCATGAACAGAGCTGGAGAGACTCAAACCCAGGCACTCTGAGATGGGAGGTAGATATCCCCACTGGTATCTCAACTGCTTTGCCAAATGCCCAACCCGATTGAACTTTTTTGGGTGTTCAGCATAGGAGTACTCCTTTGGCATACTTCCAAACATTAAAAAGGCACAAGATCCATTTGTAACAGTAAACATGGAAAGACAACAACTGTAGGACTGTCTAGCACTCGGTGGCTGGGGTATGTGTGCATATGTGATTTGAATTGTTTACCAACAAAACAATCTGGATCTCCAAATTCTTTTGAAAAAATTCATAAAACCTGGCAACAGTGCTTCCACGTTCCTGAAAAGTCATCATTATGGCCAAGCAATAGCCTTGCCCTATAGATCAAGTCTGAAATCTCCACTTGCCACAGTCTCCACCATCTGCCTTACTGACTTATGTTAAGTGTTGGTTTCTGTAACTGTGAGTAGGCCAAATCTAAAAACTCCAAAAAAAGAGTTTTTTTAAAAGATTTAATTTTTTTTTAATTTTTTTTTTTTTTTGACAGGCAGAGTGGACAGTGAGAGAGAGAGACAGAGAGAAAGGTCTTCCTTTTGCCGTTGGTTCACCCTCCAATGGCCGCCGCGATAGGCGCGCTGCAGCCGGCGCACCACGCTGATCCGATGGCAGGAGCCAGGTGCTTCTCCTGGTCTCCCATGGGGTGCAGGGCCCAAGCACTTGGGCCATCCTCCACTGCACTCCCTGGCCACAGCAGAGAGCTGGCCTGGAAGAGGGGCACCTGGGACAGGATCGGTGCCCCGACCGGGACTAGAACCCGGTGTGCCGGCGCCGCAAGGCGGAGGATTAACCTAGTGATTTATCTGAGAGGTAGAGTTACAGACAGTGAGAGGGAGAGACAGAGAGAAGGGTCTTCCATCTGCTGGTTCATGCCCCCAACTGGCCGCATCAGCCAGAGCTGTGCCAATCCGAAGCCAGGAGCCAGATGCTTCTCCCGGTCTCCCATGTTTGTTCAGGGGTCCTAGGACTCGGGCAATCTTCTACGGCTTTCCCAGGCCATAGCAGAGAGCTGGAGCAGCTGGAGCAGCCAGGACTAGAACCGGCGCCATGGCGCAGTAGGTTAATCCTCCGCCTGTGGCGCCTGCCCTAAGAATGAGTTCTTTGGCCTCCTCTCCTTGCTATCAGTTGATGACAGACCTTCAAAGTACACTCTGATGAGCAAATTATTTGGACCCTCATAATTGAGGGACAACCTCCAATCAAAAGAAATGGCATCTGTTCTATTTTCACATAATAACTTTCCTGGATCCTAAGACTCATAATGAAAAAAAATTTTTTTTTAGATTCCATTCTCTCACCATCTTAGACTAACATCTATGGAGTTCCAGATTCACATAATGAGTTCATGAGAATGCCTTACCTTTGTAAGATCTACTTATTTGAAAGGCAGGGTGACAGACTGAGATGACCACAGCAGCCAGGGCTGGGTCATCCCAAAGCCAAGAGCCCCATCCAGGTCTCTTGCACGGGTGGCTGGGGCTCAAGTACTTGTACCATCATCTGCTGCCCTGCAACATATATTAGCATGAAGTTGGGTGAGAATTGGAGCAGCCAAGACTTAAACTGAAACGCACATGGAATTCCAGCATCCCAGACAGTGGCTTAACCTGCTGTGCCACAACACCAGCTCCTTAATGTTGAAGTACTACATTGTTTTACTTCTCATTAAGTCCCATACCCCAATCCTATACCTATGAGATCCTGAGAGTATGGACCCTCACCTTCCACTTAGTCCCTTTGGTTTGCACCATATTCACATGTCTTTGGAGCTTTACAGAGGTTTCACTAGGCCTCCGATAGGCATAGACAAGGAGCAGTACAAGAACTTTCTTGTGAAAGCAATTGAGAGCCAGCCTCCTATCTAAATTCTGTCAACAGTTCACTGCTGTTTTTCATACCACCACGATGAGCAGAAACACACCCAGCCCTGGGGAAGCCTAGCTGAATTTCTCAGCCCCACAGCCTCTGGTTAAAGAGTGGACACTTTAATGTTTCAATCAGGCTGAAAGTAAGCCCTAAAGACAGTTACTTTGAGGGCAGAAAAGCAAGGTAGCAAGTTAGAACTGGAGAATGGCATCTTGCAATAAGAACCAAAAAGAAGTTCAAAGGCAATGTAGAAGGTCAGCAGCTTCATTTCTTTAATATCACCAACTGCTGAGCTAAATGGGACCTGAACCTTCATCCACCCCCTGTTTCAAGGTCAGAGAATGGAGTCCAGACCTGTGGAATGGTTTGGCCTGCATCCCAGGACACAGCCCAGGTCCTGGAACACAAGAGAGGCTAACCTTAGATAGTCGGTTAAACCAACACATGACAGAATCAGAACTCAAATTCAGGACAATGGTTTTATAGCCAGTGCTTCCCAACCCCACAGAGCATGAAAATTACCTAAGGAAAATTTTCACCTCTGAATCCTCAGATGCGGGAGCTTGGTGATGTGAGCAACCTCCCCCAGGTCACCATGATGCTCAACCAGATTAGGAACCATTGTCCTGAAGGGTGCCACTTCTTGATACCTAACCTTCAGCTTTTGGTACTTTTTCCACCACCTCAGACCACTACAGGCAGCCATCCTGCCCTCTTACAGTTGGGAAATAAATTCTAGTGCTCATTTGTGAAACTTTTAAAAAAAAAAAAAAAACATATAATTTGAGGCAATTAAAATTTTTAAGCCAATTTGGATTCAAGAGTGTTGACTTTGAAGTATTGGGATTCTGTAACATTAAAATGACTCAAGATTAATTATCAACATACACATAGATACACAAGACTTCATAAGAAAAATTGAGTCACTTAGACCAATGATGAGGGACCACGTATCCTATACCAAAGGGGCCTGGCAGATGCTGTGGAGGACGACTCAAGAAAAAAAAATCACATGGAGCAGCCATTTGGTGAAGCAGTTGAGAGATGTGGCATCCCTAGAAACATCTTATCAGTATGCCTGAATTTGATTCCCTGGATTCAAGTCCTAGCTCCACTGCTGATTCTAAGCTTCCTGCTAATGTGTACTTTAAAAGGCAATCAATTGATGGCTCAAGTATTTAGGTTCTTGCAACCCACACTGAAGAGCTGAATTGAGTTCCTAGTTCCTAGTTTCAGCCTGGCCCAGCCTTGGCTGTTGCAGGCATGTAGGCACTAAGCCAGCAGATGGGAGATGTCTCTCTCAAATAAATTGTTTTTAAAACCTGAACTAATTCTTCATTAATCTTATGATTTATGATTTTTTTACTCAAAATATGAATCAAGTTTTACCTTCATAACAAGAAGGCAAAGATTTTCATGAATTTCCCGCATTATAAGGCTTTGACTCACATGAGGTCTAGCATTCATCACAGGCTTGTTCAGACCTTTCTAGTATCTTATGTGAACACAGAAGTTATGCACAGGCTGTAGCAAATCAGAGGGTAATATGTTAACCAGGCGCTATGCTCGAAGAGTCATCCCAAGGATAAATGCATTTATGTTCACAAGTTCTTTGTGTTCCCAAGATGAAAGAATTGCAGCACATCTGGTCCTGTTAACAACTGCTGTCGTTTTCACTGGTGCTTGTACCCACGAAAATAAAAGCAGAACAGTCCGATTCACTTGTTTACATAGGGAAACTAAACACTGGGCCTTCTTACTGTTTTCCAAGTCTCCATTCCTACATCTAAATAAAAGGGCGGAGAGCAAACCAAATAACATCTCTCTGCAACCTTGCTTAAGACCAAATCTGTAACCTCTTGTAATTAGTATATTCCAAAAGACAAGTCTGCAGGAACAAAGAAATTGTTCAATTCTGGAGTCACTGTCCATAATGCCTCTCATTTTTGGCACATGTATCTTCCTGCTGGCCTTCACCCACCAAGAGGATTCAAAGCCAGAACACAAGTTTTTCAATTATCCAATTCCCTTAACTCCTGAAAGCCAAGAAAAAGCAAAGGAAGGGGAGAGGCTATGTGCTAACAACAGTGTTAAAGTAACAACACCAACCAACAAACACAAGTTCAGTTCAGAGTCAAGGCCGCCATGGAGTCTTAAAGCAGACCCGTTGTGTTTTGATCTCACAGAAGCACATATGGTCTTCCATTAGCAGGTCTCAGAGCAGTGGGCAATGCTACCATACCATATGTGCCGATCGCAACCACGGGGCTGATTTATGTTAGTGAGTGCAAGGTTCTCTTTGTATTTCGTCTCCTTGTTATTTCAAGAGAAATATAAGGGTAGATTTATTTCGCTCTTACAAAGAGGCTTCCTAGAGTTTGTTTGTTTAAAGTTGATAGTTTCCAGTAGGGTGAAGCAGAGCTGTTTCCTATAAAATTCGAGTGTAAGCTAGAAGTTCTCTCATCCTCTCTCCTAAAATGCAAACACAATTGCCCTTGTCCCCAAGCCCCTTCATTCTAGAGCCAGGAATAAATAGGCATTGTGAGACGATTACCGAGGGCGCTCACTCTGTAAAGCCCGATACTTACGTGTGGCCTCATGCAAATTCAGTACTCCTTTTCCCATGGCAAGGAATAACTCTGGCCAGAGTTGGGTGGGTTCATCAGGAAAATCCCAATGGTGTCGAATAACTGCTGCCTTCAGCTCCCTAGCAGAACCTGACATCCTCCCCCTTTGACCAACGGTTAATTTCCCAGTAGTACAGCTCAACAGGGCCAAAAGGAAGACAACAGCCATGCACAAGGCAGTGCTGGACAGCACCAGCAAATAGGAGACATTCAAGGGAAGCAAACAAGACCCTGCCAGCACAGACCTTGCAGAACGCAATCATCTCTAACCCTGAGGCAGGAAGTCATGCATTGTGGGTGCCTTTATTTCCCTGGTCTCCCGTTCCTGTTTCTGAAGCTCAGCCAGCTCCCTCTTTCAGTCCCATAACCGTTTACAACTTCATCTGCCCTCCCAATATGATATTTCAAGAAGCTTACAGAAAAATCAAATTAAAGGTTTAGTTTTGGGAGCAAAAAAAAAATCCATGAAATCCATGCATGAGGCATCTTGACAAAGTTCATGAGAAATGCATGTTATGAAAAAAGCTATGCACAGATTTTAAATTTTTATACTGAAATGTTTATCTTTTAATCCCAATGTCCCACAAACTTCTTTAAGTACCTTCAAACACTTCCAGATTTCAGTCCTCATCACATCTCCTACTTCCTCTCACCAGTAGATACCAGGGGGGCGAAGGCATTCTCAGGACTGAACTCAGTGTCAAGTGTGGGTGGCTCAGATCTTGCTGGCTCTAAGCTGACAAGCCCTTCACTAGGCTCAGCTGCCAATGTAACCACCGCTGCTAAGCGGATGGCCAAGGAGGCTCAACAACATTGCTGGCAGAACTGTAAATTTCCTGTTAGAGACGCCACCTGCCTTTACCTGGCCAGCTCTCCTCCCTGGCCAGCTAGGTGATGGAAGTAAACAGAGTGCCTTCCCAAGGAGGTTCACACCTCCCTTAGGATGTACCCCATGTGAAGAGATAGATAGGACTGGGTCTCATGACTGACAAGGCCTTAAAGCCTACCAGATTATTCCCAAGCCCCTTCTTTCAGTTTCTATTTGCCTCTCAATCAGAGAACTTAGTCGTGGTTTAGACAGCAGCTCTTAGGTTCTCTAAGAATGGCTCTTTTGTTCTAGACCCTATCTAGCCCACTTGAGGCCTCATTCCTTTGTAATCATAGCCTCTACTCTAACTTCAATGGCTCTACTCCAGACCTATGTGTATTGATGGTCCTGTCTCCCACTTAATGTTGTATGATTGTTCAGAATTTCTGTACAAACCCCTCTACCTGCAAAAGATGAGTGGCTTTCTCCCAGTCTTGATTGGGATCAGCTTTAAACCATGTCCATCAAACAGTCTTCAATAGGGTCCAGAGACCGCCCCCCTTACTTCCTCTCCTCTACGAAATCCTCTCATTATTTGGTTAATGCTGCTCTTAGGATCACTGGTTGTTATTCTCACCCTGTCTTTTATACTACCTTAATCTGTTTAAGTGTTTACAGCAGTTGATAATAGAACAAATCAAGGCCTTCAGCAACCAGGCGGTCAACCAAATGCTGCTACAGGTATACACTCGGCTCCCTTCCCAGGAAACAGCAGCTTGAGACATCGCCCCATGTCAGCAGGAAGTAGCTCTAAAGACAGATCATTGTCCCTCTACCCCCTCCTGGGCTTTTTGGGCTAATGCAATCCCATACAACTCCTGCTTTATTTAAAAAAAAAAAAAAAAAAGCGGGGGGGGGGGTGTTAATAAAACAGCACTCTTATCTATGGCACGATCTATGCTCCGCTTGGACACCACTCTAGGCTCTAGCCCCCACTGCCACTGCTGGAAGCCAGGTGGCCACATGGCTCAACCACCAGTGTCAGCTCTACCCCCATCCTAATGGGATTTGCTGTTCCTACTTCCCTGCCCACACCCCGACAAAGTTTTAAAAGGACCTATTTCTGAACATGTGGCTCTCTTTCTCTCCATCTCCCAATCTCTCTCCTGATCTGTCTCTTTTCTGTCTCTCAATCTCTTATGCTCTCCTTCTCCCTCTTTTCCTTCTTTGCCCCTTCCCTCTGGTCTGTCGTGTTTCCCAATAAACCCTTTCCCTTTAAAAAAAAAAAAAAAAGCAAAAAAAGAAGTTTGAGTAGCTGACAGCTATTCCAAACCTGGTGCATGACTGTTGGTAATAAGAATAAATTCTAGGTAGGCACTGTGGTATAGCAGATAGAGCTGCCACCTGTGGTTCTAGCACCCCTTATGTGTGCTCATTGGAGTCCTGGCTGCTCCACTTATGATCCAGCTCCCTGCTTGTGTGCCTAGGAAAACATCAGAGAATGTCCCAAGTGCTTGGGCCCCTGTATCCACATTGAAGACCCTGAAAAAGCTCCTGGCTTCAAACCAGCCCAGCTCTGGCCATTGCTACCATTTGGAGAGTGAGCCAGTGGATGGAAGATCTATCTCGATCCATCTCGAACTCTGCCTTTCAAATAAATAAGTAAATTTTCTAAAAAACTAAGAATTCCTAACTGCCAGGAAGTCAAATCATGAGATAAAGGATAATCTTTTCAGTATCATGGGGAATAGGCTATTTTAGACTAGTCTCTAAATGGGTACCAGACTTTCTCCATCTGCAGCACAAACCCCACTTCCCTCTATTCCTCACTATCCTTTCCCAAAAGATCAGAAAGGGAAGAAATCGAGTTATCAACAAAATCACGTTGATGACCCAATGTCTAGAAGAATCTTAACCATCTGAATAACACATCATCTTGTCTTAGAACAAAAAAAGTTCCCTTGCTCTCATCTATCTCTTTGAAATTGAGAGGACTTAAAAAAAAAAAAAAAGTCAATGAAATGGTTTCCCAATTCCCTACTGAAGTTCTCACTGAAAACATAATGTATAATTTTAGGGGTATTTGTCACATTTCAAGCCAGAATTAAAATCTAGATGTTGATTCTGTTGTAATAGGATTGTGGTTTCCTTAATGAGTGCCAGAAAGCATTGCCTTTCTTGGGTTTGTGGTTTTGTGTTTATGTGATTTTAATTAAAACTTGTACTACGAAGCTTATTAAAAATTGTTATAAGGGATTTTTGTTTAACTCTGATATTTTGATCACTACTTTAAACTTTTGCATAATAAATATCCTAAAGAGCCAAAGACAGTGTCTAAAATACAGGTGTCCTGAAGCACGTACAAGTACAGTTGTAGACTCACACAGACTTAAGTTCAGCATTGGGCTTTGTCATTTTCTAGGATCCTCTGTGACATAGGATAGTTACTAAACCTCCACATTTTAGCTTTTCTCATCTGTAAAATGCGGTGATTAACACCCATGTCACGAAATGTTGAGAGGACTCAATGAGATAAAAACTGCAGACACAGAGAAATGCCCAGAATATTTGAGTCTCCATGTACAGTGGCTGTTGAGTAGCCGATCCCCTTCACATGGGACAGCAGTGAGAGAAGAGTCATGTCTGTCCCCCACCATGGTACTGCACACAAAGTAGACCTACAATTAACACTAGCCAATTGAGTAGAGCACAGTGGTACAGGTAATTAAACCATTCAATAAGTATGTCAGGCACTTTTTATTTTCCAGGAAATGCCTAGAACACATAACATTTCCTCTCTTCAAGGAGTCTACATTTTGGGGGCAAGAAGCAAATAAAAACTTAACTCGCCAGTGTATTTCAAGTAATAGGGCCATAGCAACTATTAAATACAGAAGAGAATTACGGGGTCTGGTATTGTGGTGTAGATTAAGTCCCTGCTTGGGTTGCCCACATTCTATGTCAGAGTACCTGGCTCAAGCCCCAGCTACTCTGCTTGTGATCCAGCAGCTTGTTTTGAATTCCCAAATGCCTTCTGAATCAGAAAATCATGAAGTTTTTTTTTTTTTTAATCTGGTAAGCAATTGTGTTCCTCCTCTTGGAGAACTCCCACACCATATTTAACAGAGTTCACATCCTAATATTGCAGAAAGTTTTCTAAGAATCCATCTAAGCTTCAAATGGCCAAGAAAATCAAGATTCCTGTGAATGGTAATATACCACAGTAACTCTGTTATTCCATGTCTCATGAAGAAAAGAAACCACTCTGTGTCTCTAACAGTGGGAATTCCATACAGAAAATAAGATCTTGGAAAGTAAAGACAGACTAAAGACACAGAGACAGATATACCACCCTTCCCCCCTCTCCCCGAGAGAGACATGGAAACAGAGTCCCTTGTCTCTATGCCAGTGAGGAACTTCATCAATCCAGTTGCCTACTTCTCACTCCATACTCCCTAACCCCACCAGGAATGCACAGAAGTGCATTAAGTGGCAGGAATGGAATCTACAGATAAAAACGACACCTTTCACCCTCTGGTTCCCACTGCTGGAACTCTTGGGAAACCAAGGTAAACAAAACATACCTGGAGCATTCTGAAAAGTTATTAGGAAGAGATAATCAGCACCCAGGAAAGAGAACAAGCACATGAGCCTGGGAGCAATTTGAGGCTTGGTGCCTCCTTTGCATACCTTCTCCTTCCCATACCAGTTAATCTATTGCAAGAAGCCAAACTAGCTTCCTTCCCTCTAAAGTGTAAATAATTGATAACAGCCTTATGAATGGTCAGTATGGTAGACAAGAGAAATTCAAGAGTAACATCAACTAAAGTCATTTTTTAAAGAAATAATCTGTAAGATGTTTTATGTGCCAGACGATAAAATCTTGTCCTCTAGCTCACACAGTCTACCCAGAGAAACATATGGTTCAAATAAATATCATGCAACAGATACGTAAGACCCAAGTACAAAGGAATAGCAGCATAAAAAGTGGTCCCAAGCAGAATTCCTGAACCTCAGCACCATTGGTATTTTGGATCAGATAATTTCATGTCAGCAGAGGGAGAGCCATCTTTTGTACTGTAGGATGTTTGACAATGTCCTTGGTCAGTATCTTCACCAACTTGTGACAACCAAAAACTACTCCGGACATTGTCAAATGTCTCCCAAAGGAGCAAGATTAAGTATATTAAATAAACTTGAGCTGAAAATGAGTATACAGGGCCAGCTCTGTGGCACACTAGGTTAATCCTCCACCTGTGGCGCTGGCATCCCATGTGGGCTCCGGGTTCTAGTCCCGGTTGCTCCTCTTCCAGTCCAGTTTTTTGCTGTGGCCTGGGAAAGCAGTGGAGGATGGCCCAAGTGCTTGGGCCCCTGCACCCACATGCGAGACCAGGAAGAGGCACCTGGCTCCTGGTTTCAGATCAGCGTAGTTCCAGCCGTCACGGCATTTGGGGAGTGAAACAACGGAAGGAAGACCTTTCTCTCACTGTCTCTAACTCTACCTGTCAAATAAATAAATAAATAATCTTTTTTAAAAAATGAGTATACATATTGATTGCCTAATGAAAGATTCCAGGCAGGGAAATCATAATGTCAAAACATAAAACAGCCATCAAAATAGAACATAGGATGTGAGGAGGGGAAGGGAGAAGGTTTAATGCCTAGCCTTGATTCCTGATTCTTGGTGGTGCAAACTCGGAATCAAGAGCGACAGCTCAAGTAATTAGGTTCTGCTACCCCAATCTTAGCTCTTGAGTTTTGGCTCCAGCCAGAGGCTGTTGTGGTCATCTGGGGAGTGAACCAGCAGATCAGAGCTGTATCTCGGACTTTCAAATACCTAAAATTGTAAATAAACAAAGGGAATCTAGTCTCCTAATTAGCTACCATCATTCTAACCAGACAGTAAGGATCAATATGAGGTCCATAAAGGCAAGATAAGAGATATTTAAGAGGGCCTCAACTGAATCTATGATTATGTGGACATGGAAGGCAAGGAAACTACAGAACTGCAGGACACAGACTTAGAAGGAAAAGCTGAAGCCAGCTTAGAAGTGGGGCCTCTCAGACATGGGAAGTTTAAGCTGTCTGTGGAACAGCCACATCAAGGTGTCTAGTAGGCAATGCTACACATGAGGGCCCTTCAAAGTTTGTGGAAAACTACAATTAAAAGTTGTGGCTGCAAAAGTATCTTTAAATCCATGTATGGTTTTCTGATAATACACATTTTCTGTCAACTTCTCAAAAATCCCCTCATGTATCTATTGCATGTGCATGCATATGTGGGTCCTCATATGGGTGTGTACACACATCAGTAAGTGCATATAAATTTACTTGGGAAAGAGTTGGACAGATTAAAAAAAAAAAAATCTGGGGCCAGCGCTGTGGCACAGGAGGTTAGACCACACCCCACAGTGTCAGCATCCCCTATGGGCACCAGTTCAAGTCCTGGCTGCTCCACATCCAATCCAGCTTCCTGCTGCTGCACCTGGAAGGGCAGCAGAGGATGGCCTAGATGGTTAGGACCCTGCACCCATGTGAGAAACCTGGAGAAAACTCCTGGCTTCAGCAGGGCCCAGCCCTGGTGGTTGCAGCCATTTGGAGGGTGAACCAGTTGATGGAAGATCTGTCTCTCCTTCTGAGTAACTTTGACTTTCAATACTTAAGGAAATCTTTTAAGATTTGAGATGTAGAGTTAGAGACACAAAGGCCCTCTATCTGCTGGTTCACTCCCCAAAATGGTCACAACGGCCGGAGCTGGGTTGATCCGAAGCCAGGACCCTCTTCCAGGTCTCCTACATGCGTATAGGGGCCCAAGTACTTGGGCCACCTTCTGCTACTCTCCCAGGCTATAGCACAGGGCCACATCAGAAGAGTAGCATTCAGGATAGCAAACAGTGCCCAAAGAGGATATCAGTGCCACAGGTGGAGGCTTAGCCTACTATGCCACAGCCTAAATAAACAAGTCTCAAATTTTGAAAGGCAGAATGACATGGAGACAGATCTTCTATTTGCTGCTTCACTCCCCATATGGCCACAAGGGCTGAGGCTATACCAGGCCAAAGTCAGGAACCTATAATTCCATTTGGGTCTCCCATGTGGGCAGCAGAGGCTCAAGTATTTGGGCCATCTGCTGTTGCTTTTGTTAGCGGGGAGCTGGTTTCGAAGTGCAATGGCCAGGACTAAAGTCTGTCACAGACCCTGACATAACATGCCTTGCCACAATACCAGCCCCAAGCTAGCTCTTTTTGAGATTCTTAAAATAGGCAGCAAGTGACATGTCAGAGAATTACATCAGAGGAAGAAAAGATCTAAGCCCAGATTTCAGAAGATCATAAACATGCAAGAAAGGGAGAAGTCAAGAAGAAGAAAAACAATTCAGAAACACATCCAGAAGAAATGCAATAATCCAAATTTTCCTCCCAAGATTAAGCTAAAACCTAACCCCCAGGGTGACAGAATTCTGAGCACGCACTTCAGGGCTCATAGGTGCAAATGGAGGAGTCCTCATAAATGGGATTATAGTCCTTGGAAAAGGCTCTCTAGAGGGAATTTGTTGGCCCCTTCCACTGTGTGAGACCAAAGCAACAAGGCCATGAGCCAGGCCCTCACCACATGGCTGATACCTTTATCTTGGACGTCCTGGCCTCCAGAACTGAGAGCTACAAATATCTGATGTTTGTAAGCTACCCAGTTTATGGTAATTTTTTTATAGCAGCCCAGATGGACAAGACGTAAAGGATGACAAAAAACAGCAGCTGAAGAGGGTATTTGACCGAGGAGATGCCAATGGTAAAAAGAACCAGTAAGGCGAAGACCAAACCACTGGCCCTTGGGTACACTGCTCAGGAGTCTCTGGTAACATTTGCCAAGGCAATGTCGTGATCCAAGAATCTGACTGCCACAAGGAGGGGAGAAGATGGAAAGTGAGGACTCTGTAAATAGACAGCTCATTCAAAATCCATAGTGCTACATTATCGCAATGAGACTGGCCATGTTTATTGGCTGAGACAATTGACCCAAAGAGGGGGTGATTAGTAGTGGTCAGTCCTCAAGGAAAAAGGAAGCCCTGGTTAGAAAGGATGGATCTGAAAGGAAGCAGTGCCCTCTCCATGTAGAGTTTAAAGCGGGGGTGTGCAGCCAACAAAGGAGTCTCGGGCCTCTGAGAGGTGTAAGGTAAGGCCACCTGCTAAGAATTAGATTAAGTGAGGTCCTCCGTGAGGCAGATCAGGCATTCCAACAGGGAGTCAATGTTTTAATAATCATAAGAAGCTGGAGAGAATTCAGAAACACAGAGAAGGCAACCAGGCAGCACTGGGGATGCAGTTGAGGTCTGAACCCTTTTGGTATCAGAACCACTCTATATGGATGGGCAATTTTGCACACCGCAGCTCAAATAAATGTGAGGAGACTAAGTGGTTATTCTTCTTTGCAGATTTGTGGAGAAACTCCATTGGAATGTCTAAAAAGTGGGAACTCATTGCTAGTAAGTGGGTCAGGTGAGGTAGGAGAAGAGAAATCAAAACTGACAGTGGATAGATGATGGAGCACTTAGACTAGAGTTACTTAGGATTGGCATAAACTGATACCATCCCATTAGCAGGGTTCCACTCCTGAGTCTTCTGAAGGTTGAAAATGAAATGCACTATGTGAGCTTCCAAGGCAGGTCTTCCACAATGGTAGCTTCTACTCCTGATCTTAGGAATACTCTTAGAGTCCTGAGCTGCCATGCAAGAAGTTCACCTAGGGCAGGCCTCACACGGAGTTAAGTCACTATTCAGATTCCTGTATCCAACATCAGATTGCCTGCTCAAGTCCCAGCTACTCCACTTCCAATCCAGCTCCCTGACAATGCTCATGGGAAGCAACTTTAGAAAACTGCCATTCATAGGGCCGGCACTATGGTGCAGCGGGTTAACGCCCCGGCCTGAAGCACCGGCATCCCATATGGGCGCCAGTTCGAAACCCGGCTGCTCCACTTCCAATCCAGCTCTCTGCTATGGCCTGGGATAGCAGTAGAAGATGAACCAAGTCCTTGGGCCCTTGCACCTTCGTGGGAGACCCAGAAGAAGCTCCTGGCTCCTGGCTTCGGATTGGCGCAGCTCCAGCCATTACAGCCATCTGGGGAGTGAACCAGCGGATGGGGGACCTCTCTGCCTCTCTTCTCTCTGTGTAACTCTTTCAAATAAAAATAAATAAATCTTTAAAAAAAAAAAAAACTGCCATTCACATTGGAGACAAAGATGGAGTTCCTGGCTCCTGACTGCAGCCTGGCTCATGTGTCCACTTAGGGAGTGAAACAGTGGATCAAAGATCTTGTTCTATCTCCTTCTGGGGATGGGGCACCACTCAGACAGATGGAGGGACCAGCTAAGCCAGGCAGCATAGCAGTGCACTCAAGCAACAGGCAGGTGAGCAAAACCAACTAGGATCCCCTAGATCTGCTCAGCCCCAGAGAGGACCTGTTCCATACAACACAGGACAGCCGAGTGCAGCCCCAATTCCTTTCCCACAGAATTGTGATGGGAAAAGTTGCAGTTTCAGTCAAGTTGATGATTTTAGGAGTGAGCTGTCCCAGGTTTGACAGGGGCCAGAGTCTTGCCCTGGGAGTGGGCAGCCAAGACCATGTGACAGTCGAGTCCCCAACAGTGTTATAAATGTATAGGAGAAAAATTATTGAAAGGCTGGGAGTGACTTACTTGAGTTCATCATCCCTGGCTGTTCTTACTCTGGGGGAGAGGGGGTAAGTGGGGGTGAGACTGCAGGAGGAGAAATGATTCACCAGCAGTCACCTCAGCTGCCACTGTGATGCCTGGTGACACATAATTAGAAAACAAGTGACAGATTAGTTTAATAATATTCATTAGCAACTAATGAAACTGACAGTGTTTCCTATTGAAGGCAGGTTGGGCTTTTAGTTGATTTTAAGCAAATTATGCCCCCACCTCCTTCCCCGCCCCTCCCCATCTGCTTTTCTGCTAAATGAGAAGTTGCAGTAAGGTGGGGAAGAGAATTTTAAGTTGCTCCTAAAACAGGGTACAAAGGGTACAAAGATAGAGAGGACAAGGAAACAAGTCAGGAGAGGCCTTGGAGGTCCAAGTAAAAGGACATAGCAGGTAAGCATAGCCTTTCTTCCAGCAGTCTGCAGCCATCTCACTGCTGTCAAATTTTCATTCACCTTGAGGAGGAAACAGTTAATGGAGAAAAATCAGTGCTTGCTTTCAGGCATTGTTGTTCTTTTCCCTTAAAAAAAAAATCTAAGTCAGAATTTTAACGATATGCAGAAATCATAGCTGTCTTGCTGCATCGCTGTAGGACTGACCCCCCTTGACAGTTCTTAAATTATTCAGCTATCAAGGGCCTGCTAAACATTAAATTAAGCATCCTCTCTCCCCTGTCCTAAACCATTAAGTTATGCAAATGCACAGATAATGGGGCATATGACAGCTGGAGGCATTAATCACGCAGCTCGGTCTCTGGGCTGTTGTTATGTAGAAGCTGCATCTGCCAACAGACCCAACAGCCACAATTAGATCTCACTTAATGGAATGAGGAGACGCTACCTGGCCCTCCACACGCGTGTTAGGTTGTAGACCCGGGAGTGAATAAGGCACTTGGGAGACGGCACTGCTCTCATTCTTTCTCCCCTCCCCACCCCTCTCCCTTTTTTAATACCTGCTCCTCCAATTGAAATGAAAAATTACCTGTAATTGTTATCATTTGCAAACAAAACCTGTCAGACGACAAACCTGCTGTTTACAATGGATGTTTTTGTTGTTCCCTGGGAAGGCTCTTTGGGGAGTTTCCATCATTTGTTTTTTTTTTAACTAATTCTCTGTCTTGGAGGGGAGGCTCAGGGCTAGGAAGTGGGAAGAAGCAGGCGACAGATTTCCCATTCCAGCATCCACATCGCTGCTTTGAAGACAGACTCACCCCGACAGCCTAGAAGTCTGGAAAAGCTGCCAGCCTACCTCTATCCCACCAAGATGGGATTGTCAAAATCCAGGTGACCAGAGTCCACCAGGACCCCTCCCCACTGCAAGTCAGGACTTAGATCACACAGACACCTACGGTATGACACAACTAAGCAGTTCAAGAAGAGGCCATCTGGAATTCTCATATGCCTGCAATGTAACCCTATGTTTGTCAATTTGACACACCACCTTCCCAGGATGCACCTGTCACATCCAGGACCAGGACACATGCTCAGACCCCACCCCACTTGCATAACCAACTGGAGTACCACCCTCTTCCTTATAAAAAGTATTCCAAAGACCAGGAGTGGACAAGAATTTCGTCACAGCCCTTGCTTCGAGGGGGTCTTTTTTTTTAAGATTTATTTTACTTGAAAGCCAGAGTTACACAGAGAGAGAAGGAGAGGCAGAGATAGGTCTTCCATCCACTGCTTCACTCCTCAACTGGCCAGAACGGCCAGAGCTGCACCGATGCAAAGCCAGGATCTTCTTCTGGGTCTCCCACACAGGGGCCCAAGGGCTTGGGCAATCTTCTACTGCTTTCTCAGGCCATAACAGAGAGCTGGATCAGAAGTGGAGCAGCCAGGACTCGTACTGGCACCCATATGGAATGCCAGCACTGCAGGCGGCAGCTTTCCTCACTACACCGCAGCACCAGACCCTCGAGTGGTCATTTTCTTTCCACCCTGGAAAGCATTTGTATGTACTGCGTTCATTTTCTCTAACAGGTCATACTCAGGTACCATTTTTGTTTTTGTTTTTGTTTTTCTTTTACAGGGAATTCTCTGGCCCATTCATGTTGGCTATTTCTCAGTTAGGATGGCCCACTCAAATGTGAATTTGTTTATTCCTAAGTAGTTTATTTATTTATTTATTTATTTAATAAATGTGAATTTACAAAGTGCAACTTTTGTATTGTTGTAGCTTCCTCGCCCAACCTCCCTCCCTCCCACGGCCCTCCCCTTTCCATCCTGCCCTTCATTGAGTTTCATTTTCAATTACCTTCATATACAGAAGATCAACTTAGTATATACTAAGCAAGGATTTCAACAGGCTGCCCTCACACAACCGCACAAGGTATAGAGTATTGTTCGACTAGTAGTGTTGTTCTTAAGTTTCATAGTAAAACACATTAAGGACAGAGATCCTATGTGGGGAGCATGTACCCAGTGACTCCCGTTGTTGACTTAACAATTGGCACTCTTTATTTATGACGTCAGCAATCACCTGAGGCTCTTGCCATGAGCTGTCTAGGCTATGGAAGCCCCTTGAGTTCACCAACTCTGAACTTGTTTAGTCAAGGCCATATCACAGTAGAGGTTCCTTCCTCCCTTCAGAGAAAGGCGCCTCCCTCCTTGATGGCCTGTTCCTTCCGCTGGGGTCTTGTTCACCAGGATCTTTCATTTAGGTTGTTTTGGCCACCGTGTCAAGGCTTTCCATGCCTGTGAGACTCTCATGGGCCTTTTAGCCAGATCCGAATGCCCCAAGGGTTGATTCAGAGGCCGGAGTGCTGTTTGGGGCATTTGCCATTCTGAGTCTGCTGTGTGTCCTGCTTCCCCCGCAGGATCATTCTCTCCCTTTTAATTCTATCCTTCATATTTGCATACACTGGTCTTGTTTGTAAAATCTCTTCGACACTTACCCTATCTTTTTGATCGGTTGTGTACTTATACTTATCACTTTACCAAGTGAGCTGGCATTGGTACATGCCTCCTTGATAAGATTGAGTTGAAATCCCCTGACACATTTCTAGTTCCACCAGTGGACCTAAGTAGTTTTTGTTTGCACATGATACCAGACTATTTAGTATTTCTATTTAATTCAGACAAAAAGCTGAATTAAAATTGGTAACTTCATTTCCCACATCATGATCATCTTCCAGAGCATTGTCAGTGTTAGCAGAGATGGCAAGAATAGGGGTTCTAATCTTCCAATAAGAACTTTAGATGTGAGAGTGGCAGTAAACCCAAGCTGTGCGCAACCAGGCTCCCTCCCACTGGAAGTCAAGAATTGGACTGTGGAGACACCTATCATCTTCAAAGGAACTTACTGGTTCATATACTGAGATTTCACATTATGGAAAATACAAAAGTTTATTTTTTTTGTTTTAAAGATTTTATTTGAAAGACAGTTACAGTGAGAGGCAGAGACAGAGAGAGAGGTCTTCCATCCATTGGTTCACTCCCTAGATGGCCCCAACAGCCAAAGCTGCGCTGATCCAAAGCCCAGAGCTTCTTGCAGGTCTCCTATATGGATGCAGGGACCCAAGGATTTGAGCCATCTTCTACTGATTTCCCAGACCATAGCAGGAAGCTGGATCGGAAGAGGAGCAGCTGGGACTAGAACTGGCACCAATATGGGGTGCCACAGTGCCGGCCCCCATAAGTTTTTTAAAGACAGTTTTAGAAGTCACTTTTCTCCAATGAGGTCAGAGACATTCAGATCTGGTCCCTGCAGACAATCATTCAACTACAGAGCTACTCTCCTTGTTTGCTAAGAATAGCACCATCCAAATGGCTAATAATCAGTGGCACTGTGTTTTCCACTTCCTTCCAAAGTTCTCCAGCACTTTTAGCTAAGTCTACATATATTAATGAGCAAGGAACCAAGAATGAAGAGGGGTGATGATTTGCCAATAATGGAAGCCATCTTTGCCCTCCTGCCCCACATTAATGCCATGAAACACCATTTCAGGCCAATTAGCTCCTGAGCTGGGTCAGTGCTCCCCAAGTGAAGGCCTCACCCCTGACCTTGAAAATGCTCAGCTTGCAGACAGAGACAGACAGGAATCTGTAATTACTACCTCGGGAGAAAACTCAGAATGGCTTATCTGGTAAGGTTCAATAAAGTCAACTCCAGCAGAGACAGGACACATTGTGTTCTTTCTAAGCCTAACCACACTGTCTTTTCCTAAACCTCCAAGTAGTTCTTCCTCCTACAGCCCTTCCAGATCCTAGATAAATCCTATCACAAAGGGCACGAGTTTCAAGTCCTTGTTTTATCTGGAACATGATCCCAGCTGTCTCTGGGGTTTTTCTACCACTCTCTATATCCCTAACTTTGTACGACCATTCCTGGATTGAAAAATAAAGGGGTAATAGTATACTCCATAGCTTCATGGTTAAAATAGGCTGTTCTATCAAGACACAGATTAAGATAAGGAAAACAGACAGAAGCTTATTAACTTATGTCACATTTGTAAGAATTTCATCAACATTCATGGAAAAATGAAATGAAACATTTCAGTCCATAATTCTTTTGAAATCCATGCATGTTTTTTCACAATACACTTTAATGAATTTTTGAAGATCCCTCATAAAAAACAGACAAAAAGTAGTTCAAAGATGTAGTTTTGAATTCCAGTTTATACAGCATCTTCAACGAAGTACAGGGGCTGGCACTGTGGTATAGTGGGTTAAGTTTACTACTTGCAACAATGACAGCATCCATGTCAGAGTGGTGATTCAAGTCCTAACTGCTCTGCTTCTGATCTAGCTCCCTTGCAACGTGCCTGGGAAAGCATATGAAGGCTCCAGTACTTGGGCTCCTGCCACCCACATGGGAGACCTAGATACAGTTCTAGGATCCTGACTTCATCCTGATCCAGCCCTAGCTGTTGCAGCCTCTGGTGAGTAACAGATGGAAAATTTCTCTCCCTATCACTTTGCCTTTCAAATCAATGAGTTGTTTTTAACAAGTATAGTTCTAGAGAAGTGGAAAGTACGTTCAGTCTCCAGGGACAACTTGGGGAAAGGCAAATAAATGGTCAATAAAGGCTCACTACTTTGGTTCCACAGGTCCAAAAGGCTCCTAAATCTGTGTTCACTGGTCAAGCTTTGTGTTGCATGAGAGGGGTCAGGATTCCTTCTGTCTTTGTAAACCAGTGTCCTGCTTTTAGGCCAACAGATGAACAGAGCTCTCCCGCATCTGGAGGCACATTTTGGCTTCCCACCATCCATCAACAAACTCATGAGTAAGTTGAGGGGAGCTTCCAGCTTTATTCTTTCTCATATGTTGCCTAGGGATTCTCAAAAGTACTGGGTATTGGAAAGCATGAGATCTCGTTAAAAATCACACACACACCCGCCGAGGACTTGGCACAGGTACCCAGACCCTAAACAACTTTTGAGCAGAGTTTCTACATCATGTCCTCACCGCTCAGTTACTAGTTGCTAAGCCCACATAGCAACTTCACATCTATGAACACTCAATAGGGCTTCATACACAAAGAATATTCTCAGAATTCAAGTGCACAAATGGAAAATTAGCCTTGTTACACCTCTCAAGGCCCCATCCAGTTGACACTCCGCAGAAAGATTCCTTCCCAGCTCCCCAAAAATCAGCCCTCTTATACTCACCAGTTGTAGCACTTACAGCTCATTTAAGAAATTGTTATACCACACATCCCTTTCCTCGCTTACTGTTCATCCTTGCACAGGGGAGTAAGAACCATAAGTGCATATCTGTCTTTGGCCCCCATTATCCGGGGTACAGGACACAATCTTCCTTTTCAGCATCAGAAGGAACAAGTGGTTTCTATGCATCCTAGCGTAGAGGCTTTTGAACCATGTTTGCTCTTCTCCCCATCATAAATGCTCTCTATATAACCCAAAGAGCAAAAAAGAATGCAAAGTCAATGCCAAACACAATGTTTTCCTCCTGGAGTAGCAGCAAGGATGTGTCAGCAAGTGTTTTTGTAACTCAGCTGCATTGTAAAAAGTTGGAGTCCTCTGAAAATGATTTGCATGACAAATGTATTCTTCTATGATCTTGAGAGGATCCTACTACCCGTAGTGCTGTTAGCATGTGTTCTAAGACTAAGTCAAGTTTTCAATATTCCGTCCCCCAGTCTTAAACCTAGCAAAGCTGTTTAAGAAAGTGCCCGCCCATGAAGTGTGGCCTGGGGGAAATATAACTGGAAGATTTCACTAAGGCAGCTTAGAAATTTAAAACAATACTTAACATTGCAACAGATGTTATTTGCATTGCTTGGCAGCAAAAAAGCCTAGATTAAGATACTGAAGGAGGTGTTTACTACTTTAAGAAACACTAAGTTACACAAATATCAGATTGCTTAATTGAAGAAAGTTCTCAAGTGTAAGTCTGTTGGCCCTCCACTTTACATTTCCAGCCTTCTAATTTGTTCATAAATATTTTAGGACCAATTGACAGAAACCTGTCTTATATCAGTCTAAGTGGAAACAAAAGAAATTGACTGTCTGAGTAACTGAAAAGTTCAGAAAGGCTGTCAGACATAGCTGGATCCAGATTCTGAGGTCAGGGGTTACAGGATCTGAAATTTTCAAATGCATAAGCACAGGTAGCACAGTACTATTGGTGGACGTCTATCAAAATGTTTGACCTGATGCAACTTTACCTTCTTTCTACCATTTCCCATACCCTTACTAGCCATATCTACACTTACTCCTTGGATTTCTGCTTGTGTATTTTTTGTATTTCTGCTTTGGGTAGTTCTTGCTTGGGTATTTCTTATATATTTCTGCTCAAGCAATTATTCTAGGGTATAGCATACATACTCATGGGTCACTCTCGGACCTACCTTTAGAAGGCTGCTGGGACAAATCTAGTTGTATGTCTGAAAACAGTGCAGCGGGGTTGGGAGGGTTGGTTCTGAGGATCACCAGCATTTTACTGCTTACAAATTGAGTTGAGGCTGGGGATGGCATAACCACTTCCAGAGATAATTCAGGTCAGTCCCTCAGTCAGGGGTGGGAAGGACAACTCATCACAAGTTAGGGGCTCAGGCACATGAGGGGGCCCACAGGATAAGAGCCAGTTCCAGGGGAAGCCACAGCATCACTCAACCACAGCACTGTCATCTGTATGAGTTGCCTGGAGAAGCCCAGATATCAGACTACACAGCCTGCCACCTGCCCTAAGCAATGTACATTGAGGAAAAGCTGCCCCTGCCAAAACTACCAAGCCTACAGAAAAGCAAGAGGGAAATGACTTCCACAGCTGATTTAACAATGAAGAGGAAGAGAGTTTCTTGGAAGAATGGGAAAAATGTAGGGAAATGTGCTACACTAAGAAGCTTATTGCTGAACCCACAATTGATCGGCAGCCTTGATGGGGGAAAGGGGAAAGGAGGGCAACAAAGCCAAGCTCATGAGACTCTACATGCTGGAGTCCTTGTTTGCAGAGTTAGATAACTGACTTTTAAAACTGTGGAGCCCTCCCCTCAGTAAAAGTTCATAAGACAATTATGCTGTGTAACTCCCAGAGCCTGGCTGCTCCTTTTCCTGGGACCAGTGAGTGAAGGGCCCTAAACAAGGCTGGGACTGGAAGGCACAGATGTTGGAGATAAGCTACACAACTGCCTCAAGGCACATGGTAGCTAACCCTTTACAAAGACAAAATTGACATTCAAATCGTGGTTTTGAAATTTTTGGGGGGAGAGACAGTTATAATAGATGTGAAAAGTGGTATCTTTGATCAAGTTTTATACCAATTTAGGTGAAAAACCTGATCAATGTTATTAAATAACATCAACATGATTCTTCCATGCATTGTCTTGATTCTTAATGTGCTTGAAATTACTTAAAACATCACCATCTGATTTAATAATCTAGGGGCTCAACATCCCCATTTTCCTGGAAGTCTTTCCACACGTCCCCATCCCAACCTACAGGATCCCATGCTTCCCCAAACCATCGTCTCACTTTGACCATCACCTATGAGGCCAAAAAGTCAGCTTGTGTCATAACTTAGTCACTTGATAAATTCGGAATGAGGTCCTGCGTTTGACTTTCAGTAATTTCAGCCCTACAGCTGTGGGAGCTAAGACTCTCTCCCAGAGCACACTTGGACACTCTTAGATCACTTAAGTGGCACTTGAACCTCGAGTTTGAATGCCTCAGCTCATTCTTTTATCCTTCTGTCCAGGAACATTAGGAGCAAACAACATCTCATTGCAGTCCTTAGCTCCCCCCAAAAGAAAAAATACACAGAAGGATGTAGTTACTCAGCTCCTTGCAGCTAAGTGGTTGATTAGGAATATCCAGAGCCAATGATAAACAGACCCACCACGGATTATCTGTGCCCCCTTCACTACTAGAATTTTTAAAAGATTTATTTTATTTATTTGAAAGAGTTAGAGAGAGAGGTAGAGACAGAGAAAAAGGTCTTCCATCCACTGGTTCACTCCCCAGATGGCCGCAACAGCCAGAGCTGCACCGATCCAAAGCCAAGAGCTTCCTACGGGCCACCCACATGGGTGTAGGGGCCCAAAGACTTGAGCCATCTTCTACTGCTTTCCAGGCCATAGCGGAGAGCTGGATTGGAAGTGGAGCAGCCAGGAATAGAACCAGCGCCCATATGGGATGCCGTTGCTTCAGGCCAGGGCTTTAACCTGCTGTGCCACAGCACCAGCCCCTATTAGAAATTTTTATTAGCATCTTTAAGTCTAGTCCTATTAGAAAGCCAATTCTAGAAACTATAAAACCAATTTGTTAAAGTCCTCCAAAAATTCTCTTTCCTGGGGCATAAGTTTGGCCTAGTGGTTAAGATGTCCACATGCCGAATCACAGTACCCAGGTTTAATTCCTGGTTCCATTCCTCTTTCCAGCTTTCTGCTAGTGAAGACCCTGGGAAGCAGCAGCCACGGTTCAAGCAACTATGTTTCTGACAACCATATGGGAGACCTGAACTGCAGTGCTAGCTCCCAGCTCTGGCCCTGTTCTCAGCCATTGCATGCATTTGGCGATTGAACCAACAGATGAGAAGCTAAGTTTTTATTCGTTTGATTCTAATGTTTTTTTTTTTTAAGTTTTCTTCTGCTGGAACCATCTCAGGACAAAATTATTCATCAGACTTTTCCAGAGCAAGAGAAATAGGATATATAGGGGTACTTCAAGAAGTCTGTGGAAAATTAGAAGTATGAGTTTATTTTGGTACAAAGTTTCCATAATGCCCATAAATACATATTATGAACAAATTGGATTTCAAAGATTTTCTGCACATGGATAAACCTTGAAAACATTATATTGAGTCAAAGAAGCCAGACATGAAGCCACACGTTGTGTGACCCCATTCAAAGACGTCTAGAACAGGCAAATCTAGAGATCAAAGTAGATGAGTGGTTGTCATGCAGGGAGGTGAACGAGGAATACAGAGTGGCTGCCATGGTGGGGACAAGGTTTGTTCTACGAGTGATAAAAACGGCCTGGAATGACTGTGATGGTCGAACAACCTTGTGAATATACTAAAAAGCACTGAATACTGTAAGAGGCTGAATTTTATTATATGAAAATTCTATTTCAACCACGCAAGAAAGACTAAAAAAACTAGCCAATGTGTCTTGACACATCAAATCTCTTCTAGCACAAGGGAATTCAGACTGCTCAACTTTGATTACTTCCTCCCTCAGAGGCCAGGATGAAGCAAGGAGGTTCTAGCCACAAATGAAATGCTACTTTAATTATTCATTAGCAAGTTATCCATAACCTTGCTTCTCCTACAGCTTGTTTCCTTCAAACCACCATTTCCCAAGCCACTGTTGATCAACAATGCACAGGCAATTTGGAAACATGGGCTAGGAAAAAAAAAGTCCAAAAAAGCTTTCCTTCTGCAGAATTTCTGGACTGTCTTATCAGGCTAAAGAGAATTGGGATTCACTAAGAAGAATATGGGATAGAGAGCTATTTCTTCAGTCTGCATACCCCCTGGCCAGGAACATGCTTTAGAATATTCATAGAAAGTGACCTGAACTACTCTCCAGCACTCACTGGCTCTTCATTTCTTTGGTTTTGAGATCTGCAAGGAGAAACATGACATTCTGGCATCATGACGACTTTGCAATTTTTAGATTTTTATTAATTAGAAAGGCAGAAATTAGAAAGGGATCTTCCATCTGCTGGTTCATTCCACAAATGCCCACGACTGCTGGGGCTGGGCCAGGCTGAATTCAGAAGTTCTAACAGGGTGTCCTTTGTGGATGGCAGGAACCCAACTCATCAATCCCAGGGTGGGCAATAGTAGGAAGCTGGATCAGAAGTAGAGTGGCCAGGACTCAAACCAGGCATTCCTATGTGAGATGCAGTTTTCCCAAGCAGTATGTTAACTGCTACAAACACCTGCCCCACAAATGCCTTGGTTTCTTGTTCCTCGCTTAATTTAGTACTGAGTAGGATTTCTGGCCTTGTCTTTTGTTGGCTATGTGACCTAAAGTAAGTTCCTGGAGTCCCTCTGAGACTCAGCTTTCTACCCATCAAATGAGGATAGTCGTCTTCCAAAGCCACCATGTTCTAGTCAAAGATGTTATAAGAATTAAAGGAAAACCAGAGTCAAGTGCCTAGCACAGTAACGGGTATGTAGCTAGTGCATACTGACTGCACATTATTATTACCAAGTAAATGCAAGCACTCCAAATTTCATAGGAAAGTGAGGCAGGATTCTGGCATAGTGCTAAGATGCTACTTGGGATGCCCACATCTTATGCTGAAGAGCCTAGGTTCAAGTCCCAGTTTCACTACCCACTCCAGTTTGCTACTTATGCACATTCTGCCAGGAAGCAGGCAGTTGGGTCCCTGCCACCACATAGGAGACCCAGCTCCCAACCTCAGTCTGACCCAGCTCTGATTTTTAGACATTTGGGGAGTGAACGAGCAGATGGGAGCTCTCTTCCTTCTTTTCTGTTCCTTTAAGAATTTAAGTTTGTAGAAAATGAATCTGAAAATTTTCACACCAAATTCTATTAACAGTTTTCTCTTAACATGCACTTATCCATGAAATTTTTGAATACTCTTCATTTTATAAACCCTTCACAAAGAACCAGTCATGTAACTTTCTGACCACCATAATGCTGGCATGGTTCTATGCCTATGGCAGACTTTTAAATAAGTATTCGTCAAAACTCAAAAGGCCTCCATAGCCTTGGCAACTCATGACAAGAGCCTAGGGAGAATACTGATGCCATAAACAAGAGTGTCAATTTGTTAAGTCAACAACAGGAATCACTGTGCACTTACTCCTCATGTAGGATCTCTGTCCTAAATGTGCTGTACATTGTGATTTAATGCTATAACTAGTACTCAAACAGTATTTTACACTTTGTGTATCTGTGTGGGTGCAAACTGTTGAAAGCTTTACTTAATATATGCTAAATTGATCTTCTGTATATAAAGATAGTTGAAAATGAATCTTGATGTGAATGAAAAGGGAGATGGAGTGGGAGAGGGGAGGGTTGCAGGTAGGAAGGAAGTTATGGGTAGGGGGAAGCCACTGTAATCCATAAGCTGTACTTTGGAAATTTATATTCATTAAATAAAATTTTTTTTTAAAAAAGGCTTACTAAGGCACAATTGTAACAACAACAAAAAAATAAGTATTCATCAATCAAGACCAGATAGGCCCACACGCCCTGGGCCACACAAATTCAGGGTGGACTGCCCCAACAGTGTGATGATCACCCATGGGAAGAACTCTGGAACACACAAACCACGCCTGCCCAGATGAATTGCCATTAAATTCCCTGCAAAATATAGCCCTCTGCTTAATGATCCTTGGCCTTGTTCTTGAAAGATGTAAATGTCTCAGATCCTTAAGGACACTAATGATATGAGGCTGCCTTTCTAACAGACAGATCCAAGAAGCACAAAGCAAAGAGAAGCAGTCCAGAGCCCAAACACCCAGCACAGGAGTAAGAACACCCTCTTTATGAGGTGTGCTGCTTAAGAACCTGGACTTTGGAAAACCAGATGCCTTGGGTTTGAACTGAGCTTAGCAGTGTGACCTTGAGCAGGTTCTTGACCTCCTTGGGCCCATTTCCATTCTGATCACTTGTTTCCAGCGTGGTCAGAATGAAAGTTGGCAAAGCAGAAGTGCTCAGAGCAATGCTTAGCCAGTATTTTGAGTACTTGGGAGCTATATTTATAGTAGTTATTCTTCATATCATACACCCTTTTAGCCTTGTTCAAACTGTTATTTAACAGTCCTTTAAATTCAGTTAAAGAGGGAAAAATTAGATGGAGGAAACTAAGCAATACAGAAGGAATTATGGAGGGGGGGACCCTTTATTCATAGAAAATGTTTTCTATTGGTATTAAAGGGAATTTAAGGCTCCAAGACAGGTTCTTCATTCCTGAGTGAAGTGGTGACTTGAATGATGTACTTGGAGCTGCACGACTAGTTAGCACCTTCCCTCTTCATTGGAGAGCCATGAACTCTGCTGTGCTCCCTAAAGAGGACCATCTCCAGCAAGAAATCGCTGTATTTGTAAAGAAAATATTGACCATGATGGAAAGACTTTTACTCCACACCCATACAATGACAAAATTGAACATCATTCATTACAAGGTTTGGACAGCCCAATCCTCAGCAGTGAAACCTAGAAAAACATCAGGAATCCTACGAAAACCACCACAAGACACCAATCTAAGCCTTCACACATACTCTGGTGTAGGTGGCCTCACAGGTCTTTGAGATCCTCAGTTTAAGTATTTTTGGCAGAACCCTTTTCTCAAAGTCTTACATAGAACCCAAACCCATCAGTACAAATATACTACTGAGACCCTCTGGGCTCAAACACACAGGATGGCATCTCCTTCCATCCAGCAGTAGCTCTTGAACTTTAAAAGAAGATTTGAAAGGCAGAGTTACAGAGAGCAACAGACAGATCTACCCACTGTTTCACTCCCCAAATGGCTATAGTAACCAAAAATGGACCAGGCAGAAGCCAGGAGCTCCATCCAGGTCTCCCATGTCAGTCAAGAGGCCAATGGACTTGGGCCAACTTCTGTTTTCCCAGGTGCATTATTAGGGAGCTGGATCAGAATTGGAGCAGCCAGGGCTCAAATCAGAGCTCATACGGGCTGCTGGGATTCCTTGTAGGCAGCAGCTTAATATGCTGTGCCTCAGTGCCAGCCCTGCCCTTGAACTTCTGACTCAGCTTGCTGCTTCACTTCTGATCCAGCTCCCCACTAATGTGCCTGGGTAAGCAGTTGAAGATGGCCCACATATATGGGCCTGCAACCCACGTGGCGGACTTGAATGGAGTTTGCTAATGGTTTCAGTATAGTCCCCAAATGGCCACTGCAGCCATTTGGGGAGTCAATCAGCAGATCAAAGATCTGTGTCTCTCCTTCTGTCACTGTCTTTCAAGTCAATCAACACACACACACACACACACACACCCCTTGCAGGTCCCACATAGTCCTGAGATTCCATGAGCCTTCTGCCTATAACACAAACTGTGATAGTAACTGACAAATCAAGGAGCACAAGATATTGCCATAGAAAAGCCAGTGATTGTCTTCAAAAGACTGGTCACTATCCACAGGAACTTTAGAATTATGGCATACCAACTTCCAAGCTGCATTTAACTAAATATTGCTTTTCTTCCAATCAATGACTCCTTGAGGAGTATCAGATCAGCTCTAGGCAAATGGAGGAAACTATTTTCTCATATTTCAGCTGTGATTTAAGTAAATCTGCAACCTTATATGCTTGCTGATGTCTCAGTTTAGTAATTCTTTGGGGTGGGGGGAAGCAGTGTCCTGTGCACTTAAAGATATTCAGTGGTATTTTTGACACCCAGACACCAGATGCTTGTTACAACCCTTAAGTTATGCCAACCCACATTGCCTGATGTCCCTTGAGAAAAGTAGTCCCACACCAAGAATTCTGTTCAAGATTGAGACCCTCCAGACCATTTCCTATAGCAAGAGGGAATCTAAGACATGTGTCTGACCATGGGCACCACGGTTTGAGGTCCTTCCATTCATTTGATCACTGATATGCACTGCTGAGGACCTGCCATTTAATAGAACTCCTATCCATCTTTCTGAGGTCCCCAGGCCCTTGGGTCACACCCTACCTCCATTGCCACCTTGGCAACCTGCATCCCTCCACCAACCCAGCCATCATCCAACACCTTCAGTTTTGTCCAGAATTTTAGGACTTTGTATTTGTTTAGAAATCCCCTTCAACTCATCCACATACAAGGTAGCCTTCTGTAGGGAAGTTGTTTGACAAATGAATTGCCTGGTGTCAACTCTATTCCCAGGTTCCTGCCTTTGCTCAGATGTAGCTACCTCCACGTGAGGATGACCTGTCACCTCTGCATCCAGTCTGCTCCTCTGCCTCTTCCTAGACACGGTTTCTTTATGCTCTGTACCCGCTACACCTGCTAGAAGAATTTAGTAGGCTAATATTTTGCTATATTTATTCGAATGTTGACAGTTACAATAGATTTTAAAAAGAAAAACCACACACCAGGGAGACAATAGCAGAGAAACAATCCACTGAAGAATCACCACAAGTGAACGATAAAATTTCTCAAGATAAAATGTAAAGATAGCAAAACAATAGATCTTAGGTTGGAGAAATGAGTAATCTACTAATTTCAGTTCTACTGGCTTTAAGATTGCTGGAAACAAATAACTGCAGTTGAAGCTAATTTTGAGCTTTCTCTTCAACAGCTTTGTATGAGCCAAAGCACCATGTATTAGGCCAAATCTCTGCTGGCTTCTCTAAATTTGTGTCCAGACAAATTGCAACATCACACCATCCAGTGGTCACTGCGAGTCTGCTTTTAACAGGCTGATTGATTTTTATAATGTTCCAGGCAATTTCAAGTTGTCAGTAAGAACTAATTCTGGCTCGTTACTGCCTTCACTCTTGGCAGCTCCGTGACCACTTATTGGTTTTTGTCTTCATGTCCATTTTCTCCTGCTAATTCCAAAGCCTTTCCCCCACCTCTCCAGCCCCATTCAAAGGTCTGAAGGTATAATCAGAGAGCCCCCTAGCACAGTTACAGGTGAAAGCACCAGCAATCCTTAGACTCCAAAGTTGAGTCCTAAATCCCATACCCCATGAAACCTGACACCATACCAAAATCCATCAGAGCCTGGAATGCTGCATTAATCTGACAACTCTGTAGTTGAAGTTCTCTCGACTTGATATTAAACCAACTTGTCAATCTGTAATTGAGGAGTTCCACACTCTGCATCTCTCGCACCTGGGGAATAGAAACTGGCTGGCACCAATTCGACCTCTCCATATGTATCTGCACGCGATCTAAAACAGGAATCGTCGATGAACTCCTTTACTCAGAAGCTATATGGCCGGTGGGGCCTCACAATCATCTGAGATCTCAACAAGTGCAACATTCAGTGGCAGAATTATTAAGCATATCCCAAGAAGGGCTCACATATGCAGAATCAAATTTTTGCTATTAAAGGGAAACATATGCAATTACTTCCATTTATACCACACACACCAGGGGTCTTTAAAGAGTTCAAGGAAATTCATCATATAAAAAAGCTATTCATGGATTTCAAAGTTTTTTACACCAAAGTAGTCTTATAGTTTATTTTTCCATGAACTTTTTCAAGTACCTTCATACTTCTTAGGCAGCAGAAACTGTTTTAAGACCCACATTCTACTGAAACACTCGTGCACAGCCATAGCTGGCCACATATAAATAAGATGTTCTATGCCTTTTCCCTAGTTGAGGAGATCTATGTTTTGGGAGAAACATAAGGACATATCCTGACTTACCAACATTATATATGTGTACCATACCCCATGTGACTACCAGGAGCCGCACATTATTCTTTAAATAGAACCACTAAGATATGTGTCTGCCCTTCAAGAACTCAAAAAAGCAACTAAGGCCCCGAAAACTGAGACAGTGCCATAAAAGACCTATGGACTCCAGGGGCCCATGGAGAAGGCAGCCAGTGATTCTACTGGAGTTGACTGCCAGGGAGAACCCTGTGGAGGAAACAAGGGGATAGATGGGCCCAGGATCAGGAGGAGGGGTGCCTGAAAGCTAGGAGAGGATAGTACCCCCAGAAGAAGGTATGGCTGCACAACACTTTATAGAATGAGCAAGGGACAGCCAAAACCAGGCCTAGGGGAGAGGCAGGCTGGGGGAAAAGTCAAGACTTCCAACAGAGAGGAGATCAATCTCTGAGCAATCAGTTCAGGTGACCTTACCATTTTCTTCATCATGACTAGACTCGACAAGCTTCTCCCCTACTTCTTAAAGGACTTTCCGTAGAAAACTTACAACTATAAATTCTTTCTCTGCCCCTTTGAAGTATACATAAATCTTTTTAAAAGCCCCTTGCTGGCTTTTACAACCCATGAATGTCTAAGAGACCTGGGAATCATCTCTTTGAAAAGCAATCGAAGGACATAGCATACCTACCTTCCAGTTTCTGTGGCAGCTTGGTACCTAACTTCTAGGCACCTTCTTCCAAGACAAAGCTCCCTCTCCTCGTAAGCTAGGTACAGTTTACTTACGCTGCAGGCAAAGCCAATGTAGGACTAGGAGCTCCCTTAAAAACCTCACACCCTCTGCTTCGGCAGCGTTAAGCTCAGACTTGGTTCTGACCTCTCTTCCCTATTGCAATAGCCTTCAATAAAGTCTCCCTTGCCTGGTTCACATTGTCTGACACAGTTCTCTGCTTTGATGAAATATTCTCCCTCTGACACTCTGCATTACCCTTCAACTATTTTCTCAATTGTCTCCCTCTATAGCAAAAATTTCTTCCAAGACTTGTCCGTGCACATCATCTCTTCTTCACTGTTCCACTCCAACTTTAAGATGTATTTATTCTAAAGGCAGAGTGAGAGAGACAGACCTTCCACCTACTGGTTCACTCCCCAAATGTCTGCAACAGCCAGCAGTAGGCCAGCCAAAGCCAAGAGCCAAAATCTCCATCCAGGTCTCACACATGCATGGCAGCAACCCAAGCACATGGGCTATCATTGCCATATCCCAGGTGCATTAACAGGAAACTGGATCTGAAGCACAGATCTGAAGCCAGGAGCCAGGTGCTTTCTCCTGGTCTCCCATGCAGGTGCAGGGGCCCAAGCACTTGGACCATCCTCCACTGCCTTCCCAGTCTACAGTAGAGAGCTGAACTGGAAGAGGAGCAACTGGGACTAGAACCCAGCACCCATATGGGATTCAGTGCCACAGGCAGAGGATTAGCCAAGTGAGCCATGGCACTGGCCAAAAAGACAACTCTATCTTGCTTAGTTTAAAACAAAGTGAAGGGGTGAGGGTTTGGCCCAGATAGGATGCCCATGTCCCACATCAGAGTGCCTGAGTTTGACCCCATCTCACCTCTTCATTCTAGATTCCTGATGAAGCAGATTCTTCGAAGTAGCAGGTGATTGTGTAGCTCAGTGGGTTCCTGCCACCCATGTGGGAGACAGGGATTAAGTACCCAGCTCCTGGCTTCAGCTCTTCATCATTGTGGGCATTTGGAAAGCAAAACAATGGGAGGAAAATGGGTCTATGTATGTGTGTGTGTGTGTGTATACTCACATCTCAGATTTTAGTAAGTTTTTAAATCGAAGAACCACCCTTGATTCCAGTATCATGTAATTTTACCTAATATTGCCATGACATCCTGTACCTTAGTCCACTTTGTGTTGTTGCAACAGGCTGTCTGGTGCTGGACAGTATATAAAGAAAAGAGGTTTGAGTCATGATTCTAGGAATTAGAAAACCCAAACAATGTGGTGTTGTGTCTGATAAGGACTCTGGCGGAAACAAAACCAGTCATGTGCAGAAGGGCCACATGCTTGAGCAAGGAAGCTAGAGCAGGGAGTGGCAGGGCTCACTGGTTCATAACAACCTATTGTAGGAACTAACCCACACCTGCAAGACCTGACCCACTCCTGAGAAACAGCACTTACCATTCGTGAGAATGGATACCCCAGGACCCAACTACCTCTCACCAGGTCCCACTGCTTAAATCTTCTACCACTACACCAGGGACCATACTCACAGCACAGGAACTCATTGGGGGCAGGGAGAGGCGAGGGAGCCACACCCCAGTCATAGCATCCTGCCCAAACACTTCACAATCTGAGAACATCCAGGATCTCCTCAGTTCTACACCACACCTCTGACCACGCTGGCCTAAGCCATCACCTCCTGCCCAATTATAGCTGCAACCTCAGGGTCATCTCCTTTTCCCTTCCTGATCCACCTGTGCCCCTTCTTTGCCCAAGTCTATTCCTATCACAGCCAGTGGGTTGACCCTCTTCAAAAGCATACTACTACCTCACTGCCCTGCTCAAACTCCCCTGAGGTATCCCATCTCTCCCAGAACACATCCCAGCTCACTGAGGGCATGATCTCAGCCGTGCAATGGTCCAGGAATCCTCAGACGCCCTGGCTCGTGCACTGATGCTGGCTCCTCCAACTCTCTGCTCCCTCCACCCCAGTCATTCTCATCTCCTCACTCCTCAAGCACACAGGGACCTCTCCCACCTCAGAGCCTTCATACATGCTGTTCTCTCTCCCTGCACACTTTTTGTCACTCAACCCCGTCACTCTCCACACTGACAGCTTTGCAGCAAGGCCGTATCTGACAACCCTATTCAGCATTGCACCTGCTCTGCCCTGCTGGATTTTTCTCATCTGTTTTTCTTCTTTACTGCACAGTTCTCTCGACTGTTAGCTCCAGAAGAACAGGGATCTTCTGTTCTGTATCCAGTCATATCCTTAGTGACTGGGACAGCAGTGCCTGGTGTGTGCTCAGCTATGAGTGAATGGAGGTAAAGTATAAGATGACTCAAAGAGGACAGGGAAAATGGGAGGTAGGGATACCAGAGGTAAGGCCAACACACAGGTCCAAGTGAGCAAGAGAGGGGTCTTGAACCTAAGAATGATGGGACAGAGGTACAGCATCTGCTCTTCTTGGGGGGAAAGATGGGGGGGGGGGGGATGTGCTCAACCCTAATTGGCAATGGAACGCTTAGGGACTAAAGCGTCTTATAGGCCTGTTATTCAAAAGCACCTCCTGGGCTGGCCCTGTGGCGCAGCGGGTTGCCTGAGGCGCCAGCATCCCATATGGGCACCGGTTCTAGTCCCGGCTGCTCCTCTTCTTATCCAGCTCTGTGTTATGGCCTGGGAAAGCAATAGAAGATGGCCCAAGTGCTTGGGCCCCTGCACCCACGTGGGAGACCGGGAGGAAGCTCCTGGCTCCTGGCTTTGGATCAGCGCAGCTCTGGCTGTTCACGGCCATCTGGGGAGTGAACCAGCAGATGGAGGACCTCTGTCTCTACCTCTCTGTGTAGCTTTTTCAAAGAAATAAAGTAAATCTTTTTTTTTAAAGCACCTGCTTTAGGAAACACAAAATTTCTAACACTTGCGCAAACACTGCACTACAGCTGGACAAACCCAAGTCAAAAAATCAGTGATTCAGGATAGGGTGGCCACACGTCCTCCTGGTTATATAATAGCCAGGATCATAGAAACCCATGTGTGATGTGAACTCCTTTGAGTCTCCAGGAACACAGCCAAACCAACCTGGTAAACATATCTAGTTGTCTCTTAACAGGAGACTGGAGATAAGGCAGCCCAGTTGTGCTGACAGGTACCAAGCTAACTTCTCTCCAATCTTTAAGAAGCACTGTGCACTGTACACTGGCCGCTACTGTTCCAGATAAGAGCACAACAGTGAACCAGCGGAAGAACAGGAGGCTGGGGTGGGCACAAAGTTCTTCCCTCTTAAGGCTCTGCCTTTTTATCTAGAAACCAAAAATTTTTCCTGAAAACTGCCACCAGATTCATGGGTCAGTGTCACATGGTCATTTACAGCTGCAGAAGAGGTTAGCAAAGGGGGCCGGCGCCATGGCTTAACAGGCTAATCCTCCGCCTTGCGGCGCCGGCACACCAGGTTCTAGTCCCGGTTGGGGCGCCGGATTCTATCCCGGTTGCCCCTCTTCCAGGCCAGCTCTCTGCTATGGCCTGGGAAGGCAGTGGAGGATGGCCCAAGTGCTTGGCCCTGCACCCACATGGGAGACCAGGAGAAGCACCTGGCTCCTGGCTTCGGATCAGCGCGATGAGCCAGCCGCAGCGGCCATTGGAGGGTGAACCAACGGCAAAAAGGAAGACCTTTCTCTCTGTCTCTCTCTCTCACTATCCACTCTGCCTATAAAAAAATAAAAATAAAAAAAAAAAAAGAAAAAAGAAGAGGTTAGCAAAGGAGAATGCGATTCTAGGCCTTCATAATTCACCCATAGGTCTGGAAGAAAGACCATCACAAAGGTCAAGAGACCACCACCCTACCTGAACATAACAGGGGGTTGCACAGCCAAGAAACAGTAGCAATGGCTGCCAGGGATGGGGTCTAGCAGCTTGAACAGCCATCAGCAGGACTTGATGGTAGACAGGATGTACTTCATCACTGACTGCCAGGCAGAGCTACCTCGAAGTGTCATGTTGAGAAGTACCAATGACATACAGGTGAGATCTGAGCAAAGAATGTCACGCTTTATTGCTCTGACCGTGGTTAACATGTCATAAAGGCAGAGCAAGCAATACAAGAGCCCTGGATGGCAGGTCTTTTTCTAGCTGGAAAGTCCCCAACCTGACAGATGAAGTTCAATGCATCCTGGTCTGATGGCAATTCCTATTTTCTTCCCCAAAGGCACTAATCCCACACTGCTAGGCCTGTTTCTGCTTTATCAGTATCTGAATGTCATCTGCTCTCATTGAGGAGGAAAGGATAAAGCCCTGGAGAGGCACAGGTGGGTGGAATCCCACATTCCTCCTGACAGCTGATTGAAGCACAAGAAGCCCTATGCTGTCCTCGCCAAGTTCTAAATGGGATGAACTGTACCATACACACAACTCTTGAACAAGAACTTGAGATAAATCGACTTGCAAACTTTTTCTCTGAAAACTTGTCTCAACCTGAAAGCCCAAGTATTTCTGCACCATTTTTAGTATCTATTTTTATAAACCATTTTTCAAAGGCACATAAGTAGTCTTGAGTGTTCCATTTCCAAATCCGAGGATATTTTATGCAAACTTTGCATCCTCCTGGGCTATATGAACCCAAGAAAAACAAAAACATTTCAGTTATTAAAAGGTCTGGATTGCAAAGGTTTATGCTGCTCGAATGCAAGCCCCATGACATGAGGGGCTTTTGCTGGGTTCATTGATTCCCAATCTCCAACACCAAAACTGCTGCCTCCTCACCAAAAACATTCAATAAATATCAGTCAAGTTAACTTCACAGAATACTCCACCTTCTTGTGCTTTCGTCCTCCATCGGTGTCCCCTTGATAGAGTACCCTCCATGATCAATGCCATAACCAAGGTGAGAAATCAACTCAGATTCCCCATCACAGCCTTTGAAGTCCTCTATAATGTAGCCCTAGTTTAAGTGTGTGTCGCCCCTGGGCCCTCCACACCAGCCATATCTGACCCCACTCTTTTCTCATGGGGTCAGGCATGGGCACACTTGATTCCACCATGTTCCTTCTGCTTGGTAAATTCTACCTCACTAGACTATATTCTGTACTCAGAATTAATGATAAAATCCCTTGAGCCTGTCTCCTATGCAGATGTTAATCAAGGGAGGTGTGCTCAACCAGCACCATAACCTAATAGGGCTACTCCTATTTCCATCTTCGTTATAGATGAGGCTCTATCTTTGTGCCACAGCCATTTCTCTAGCTGTGCAATCCACCCATTCATACAAATGCCCAGGTCTCTTCAATGGAAGCATGCCTCCTGCCTCCTCCCCCAGCAAAAAGGAGGGAATGGATGCTAGGGTAGGCAGCTGCTGCCACGAACAGCTCATGAGATGTTTCAAAAATTCACAGCAAAATTGAGTTAAAGATAAACTTTGGTGCAAAACAATTGAAATCCGTAAATTTTCATAATATGCATTTCCATGAACATTTCAGATATTTTTTCAAGTATTTATTTGGAAGGCACAGTGAACAAGAAGGAAACAAAGTGAGAAAAAGATCTTTCACCCACTGATTCACTCCCCAAATGCCTGCAAGAGCTAGAGACAAGCCTGACCAAAGCCAAGAATTCCCATAGGGTACATAGGCAGCAGGGATCCAAGTATCTGGGCCATCAAGTGGAGATGGGACCCATTGCAGGCACTGTGACATGGAATGCAGGCATCCCAAGCAGGGGTTTTAATGCACTTTGCCAGAACACCCATTCCTTCATGAACTTTTTGAAGACTCTCACAGCAATGAGCACCAGACAGCTACAAGGACATAAGAAATATGGGCAATGGCACATAGTTTTAAATCAAAACAAAACAAAAAACCTGCTAAAACACAGAACAATTATCTGTGCTATGAAATTCTTGGTATCTGTCTTGGGTCCTAGAAAAATTTACAATCAGCACAGGAACTCTCCACAGGAGCCCACATCTACTCCTACTGGCTTCAGTACTCGTATCATGGACCCACCACACAGGGCGCCCGCAGCACGGAGGAGCAGAATAGGAAAATGAGGTAATTGAAAGGGAATCCCTGCCTCCTGGTTTAGATCTGCATCAGCCCCTCGCCCACCACAGGAAATTTGGCTACCCAAACCCATTTCTCTTTATTGGGAACAGTGCAATTACACCCTTGAGAGGGAATAAATAAAATACGGGCATCACACACACCTGACTTTTCATTGGGTGAGCAGAATGGAAATCATTTGAATGTGTCCCTCTGGAAAAAATAATCAATTTTTCATAGACTTGTTATAGGTTACATAAAATATATTGCACACATATTTTTAAAAGAAAATGGCTTTTTAATGATACTTAAGATATATAGCAAGGCAAGAATTATTTAAAATGTGTTTGAGGCCTCAAGTTTGGTACTGCCTGCTTAAATATAGATGATTTGGATAAGTCTGTCTTCTTGGGATAAATCTAAGACCTAGCTCATCTTATTATAAAGCTAATATGAAGGAACTTGGTATTCAGGTAGCTAAGTAATTGGTGTAAATTCTCCCAAGACATTCAATCCCCTAAACTACGAGGACTTAGCACCTATCCATTGGCCTGTGTGCATTTCATAGCTACTGTTAACTTGGAGGCCATCAAAGCAGCATTCTCACAGAAAAATCCAGCACAAAGCAGAGCAAATGCAGTTGCCCCCAACAGGAGTATAAGCACCTCTCCTACCGACACTTTTCGACCAGTGCACTGAAGCCAAGAAAGCAGACATAGCATCCAAGTGGTCTAGGACCTCAATCCCTTACCACTGGAGATTGGCTCAGGTTTTTTCTGTTTTGTTTTGTTTTGTTTTGTTTTGTTTTGTTTTGTTTTTTGACAGACAGAGTTAGACAGTGAGAGAGAGAGAGAAAGAGAGAACGGTCTTCCTTTTCCGTTGGTTCACCCCCGAAGTGGCCGCTATGGCCGGCGCATTGCGGCCGGCTTGCTGCACCAATCCAAAGCCAGGAGCCAGGTGCTTCCTCCTGGTCTCCCATGCAGGTGCAGGGCCCAAGGACCTGGGCCATCCTCCACTGCACTCTCGGGCCACAGCAGAGAGCTGGACTGGAAGAGGAGCAACCGGGACAGAATCCGGTGCCCCAACCAGGACTAGAACCAGGGGTGCTGGCGCCGCAGGCGGAGGATTAGCCTAGTGAGCCACGGCGCCAGCCAGCTCAGGTTTTATGAGCAACTGGCTCGATTTTCCATGTTATCTGGCAAGCTTTTCACAGGAACACATCTCTACTCCAAGGAAAAGACTGCTCTGTGCCTCGGTCTAGCCTCTTTAAAAAGACTTAATCTAGGTCTGCAGGGCACAGGTGAAGAGCTTAGAGGACAAATATCTGGGCCACTGCTGGCAGGTCATCGGTGCCCCTTCTAGGGTACAGGCTCTCCATTTATCAGTTCTTGCCGACTCGGGGGTTTTCTCCACTCTGCTAAATACCGATGTGCTTAGCATTTCATACACACTTATGAAGGGATGGGTGGACAAGAGACGACAGTGTATTAAAGCTGCTTAAAGCAGATCCAGTATTTGAAGATTCAAATTTATCCAAGGGGTGGGTGTTTTGCCTGGCAGTGAAGACGCCAGTTAAGACCCCTGTGTTCCCTATCACAGTGCCTAGGTTCCTCTTCCACCTCCAGCCAATTTGGAGTCCAACTTCCCACCAACACAGATCTTAAGAGGCAGCAGTGATGGCTCAGACAGCTGGGTCCCTGCCACCCACGTAAGACCTTAAGTTGAGTGCCCGACTCCAACTGAAGTGAACACTCGGGAAGTGAACCAACAGATGGGGTGTCTGTCTCGCTCATCATCTCAAAAAAATTACCCACAAGACTCACTGGACTTCCCCTCCCACTATGCACCAAGTTATCTAAACACTCCTACCCTCTTCTGTGCAGCAACTTGCTCCAAGAAGCCATGAAGACATTAAACATCACCACCGTTGGAGTTCGCTGTATGGCTCAGAAAACAAAAGAACATGCCCAGGACAAAGACCACATCCAATGTCTGACACCAAGATTCAAGCCTCAGACAGCAATTGCCTAAGGAAAGGTCCCATAGGCAGAATGCTGGGGGCTTTAAGAAGGGCATTTAAACAAAGGGGTAGAGGTGGCACTTCAGAGAGCTGGAGACAAAGAATTAGAAGCAAAAGCAGGCATCATGTGTCGTGATAGCCCACGGCCTCATCCAGAGCCATAGAAAATTGGGCTCATTACATTTTGGGCAGGACATTCAGAGGGACGAAGGGGTAACAGGATGCCCATGAACTCCATTTGTTACAAAGCAGAGTCCGGGGGGGGGTGGTCTCGAATACAAGACACAGGAGTTCCTTTAGTACAGGGAGAACTCACCCCAGGATTCCTTTTGAGAGCAGGCTCCTCCAGATATTGAGTTAATCATGTCATCTGCACTCAGCTTCTCAATATCCCATCTCAGTGGCTCCCAACTTCTGGGCCACAGGAGAATGCAGAGGTCCCTGAAGTCTTATTATTAGCATTGCCTAGAGAGCAGCAAATGACTTGCTCCCAGTATATCGCCACTATTTTGTTCTAATATATGTAGATACACTGTGAAACATCAAATGCAAATTCATTCAAAAGCAAAACTCCAACTGCCCCAGGCACCAGCCTATGGCTACACATCCAGTCACTTGAACAGTAACCCATATGTCACTGGCTCCAAACTCCCCTGCCATTCAACCAGGGCTTCAGCCTCCAGGAAAATGCCTCCCCCTGTGGCATTTCTAGCGGTTCCCTGGGATTCTGTGCATGTACAGACATCGTCCTCTCCCAGAAGTCACCGGGTGGTGGCGCTGTGTCTGCACAGCAGCATCACCCAGCTCTTACCTTGGGCCCACCAGACCAAAGCTGCAAGTGGTTTTCACGGCACAGGAGGAAACGTTTCATACTTTTGAGCTGTTATTCCCAAAACGGTCATATTTGTGCCACAATATTTTACTGAGAAATATTTTTTAGAAAAATAACTCTTCCAGGTTTTACTTACAGCCCCTAAACTATAAACAAAAACGCAGTATTTCAACATGAATTCAATGGAGATTGTCCAGGAGGAAAACACCAGGGGCAGATCCCATGCTGCACGGTACAGTACACAGTCGACCTGTCCCATGGTCTCCTGTCAAAATGCACACTCAGAAGAAACACCTAAGAGTACAAAGAAATGTAAAGGTTCCCACTACAGACTGTTCACAGTAGTCAAAAAGGAGGAGAAATATCTACTAAGAAATGGTTTAATTATGATATCCTAAAATATAGGCAGCTGTTAAAACCAATGAGGTCGGCCTGTAAGTATTCCTGCAAAAGGTCTGAGATCTATTGTAAAGTGAAGCAAACCAATCAGACGACATTGGTATAGCAAGGTCTCATTTTAAAAAGTAAGAGGGGAGATGTACTTGGATATGTACAGACCAAAACTTGGCAACTATTCTCCTCCCTGTCCAACAAGGCACACTCTCCTACTGTTCAGATGCTTGATGGAACCAACCTGGGAGGTTCTGAGACACAGGGACCAGAACCCGTGATTGGCCAAATTGTCTTAGAGGAGACAAGGTCGAAGGGGAAGCAGTGGATGAAGATGGGCACCTTGCCAGAAAGTGGAAGAAAGGAGGTATGGGGAGTTTTAGAAAGGGCAGATAGAGATCCTATAGCAATGGCCCCAAGACTTGGACCACGGTGGAGAAAGCTGGGCAGAGCAGAGTTTGATCATGCTTGGCTGTGATACACACCATGTCTGCCAAGTAAACTCTTCAAGACCTAGAACTTCCGTGAGGCATGGGGATCTGCTTACTTTTTTGCTACCCACAAGGTGAGAGCAAAACAGTTGTTAACGCATGAAAAAAAATGTGAGAGGCACTTGAAACTGTCCCAGAGGTTACCTGTGCAAAATGAGATTAATTAGTGGTGGACTTTGTTATAAATGTATTATATGTTAACTCTAACAAACATGTGTTTAACTTACACTCAGGACCAAGACTAGGGTGGGTGAAGCTAACAGGACAGCTGGGATACAACATTTAAGCAAAAACTTGTTCTCAGGGTTTTATACACTCAGAGGCAGCAAGTGACTACCCCTCTAAGGGACTGCCTCCTTAAGTTCTGCACCCTAGTTCACCCTGCTGCTTCACCCAGTCCTGGCCCTGCCTAGCCTTTATCTTATGACTGACAGTTCTGAATCTCACCAAAATTCAGGCTAGGATGCTATCTGCCCCACACCCACACACATTTCACTGGCTCTTCCCAACTTCTGGGAAGTTGAGTCAAGCTTTCTCATTCCCCTTCTCCAGATGAAAGGCCAAGGCGAACAGACATTTCCAAGATCACGTTCCAGCAGGTGCTGGCGAACTCAAGCCAGTGCAACGCCCTCCAATGACCGCCACCCCCTAGTGTTTCCATGACAACAGACCCAAGACAATGGCATTCTTTTATCTCTGAATCAATCAGGGAGTCAAACTAACCCCTATAATCCTAATTCTTGTCAAATAAGGTCCTGCATCTTCCCTCACCCCCCTCAGAACTACAGGAGGCAGAAGCCCTTGGGTGGTAGGGCAACTCTATCCAAGATGGCTGCCCCATCAGGAGGGGCCCTCGGAACTCATCAGCTGCAGCTGATGAAGGCAGGGCCTATGAGCAGGTTCCTGGCTGCTTGATAGCAGCAGGTAGGCACCATAGGAACTCTTTGGGCAAGCATTTTTGCAGGTGATAGTCATTTAAGAAAGCCAGTCATTCCCAACAACCATTCCCATAGCTACTAGTGGTCAGTGCTCCAGCATCTTCCAAAGGAGAGTAGAAAGGAACACTATAACACGAGTGTCCACTAGCCTGGTGCTCAGCCAGGTGGCCTCCAAGTTTGCTTAGGGAGTTCTGTTCAATCACACCCTCAAGTAACCTGTTCATCCAGCTGTGCTTTAGGGCATCAGCAAGATGCCAACACTGCACTTTCTACCAGTGCCCTCCTTTTTTTTTTTTTAAAGGTCTTCCTTCTGTTGGTTCACCCCTCAAATGGCCGCTATGGTCAGCGCACTGTGCCGATCCCAAGCCAGGAGCCAGGTGCTTCCTCCTGGTCTCTCATGCGGGTGCAGGGCCCAAGCACTTGGGCCATCCTCCACTGCTTTCCCGGGCCACAGCAGAGAGTTGGACTGGAAGAGGAGCAACTGGGACTAGAACCCGGGGTGCCAGCGCCGCAGGTGAAGGATTAGCCTAGTGAGCCGTGGCGCCGGCCTACCAGTGCCCTCTTGACTCCCAACTGATCCCTTCTTAAATTTTAGAACCAAGAGATTGACAAGACATACTCACTGTCCAGTCATGATTTCTTTGAAAATTTCACCCACCCCTGGCAAGATCCACCCAGTTCCTGTTCATCTATGCCTCTAGGCACAGGCTCCCTTTTCCCTCTAGGCCCAAGCTCAGGGGCCTGCTTAGACAAGGCTTTGCCTCCCTCTTCTGTTGAAAGGAAGAATAACGCACAGCAAACAAGTGCTGAACCTGAGAAAACGGGGAAAGGAAACCCCCTACCCTGGAATGTTTACATAAGCTGTGTAAAGTGGCCCTAAAGAGGGCAGGTATCACAGCACTGTCCATGTTGCACTCGCATTAAAACTCTCCAGCAAAAGTAAACTATAAATCAGATCAGATCAGGATAAATTACACACCCACCCGAGGGAGCAAAATCAATGGATTGAGTCTTTGGTCACTGGACTAAGAGATTCAAGATTGATTTTTTCCCCTTTTAGTAAAATATGAAACTCCCTGGTAACTTGAAGTATTATTGGAGTCCCGTATCTTATAAGGATTTATGTGGCAAAAGCATAGCAATCTATCTAAGAACCTTCTTTCAACAGCTTTCAGATGGCTGCATCTGCGTGCTCTCATCAGGTGATTTTTAAAAGCATTAACCCTACAAAAGCAAGGGGGGAAGAGTGTCTTGCCAAGTACCAGGGTTCTCAATCACAAAATTAAATATTCCTTTGAAAATTCGGTTATAGCCTAATCAATCACGACCTCGTGCAATAATATTCAATGATCTGAACAGAGTCTGGAACTTCTGAAAGGCTTTATGTTGCCCTGATTGTACTCAAGAATGCAATGCTGTGTTACATGGGATCTTTGTTTTGAAGCTGCCTGCGCATTGTGGAATATGGTCTAAAACACTGCTGGGCACATCTTATATCTGGGCCGTTTACCCAAGTCAGCTCCTCTGATCTATGGCGACCTTTAAAAAGAGTCATAGAAAGTGAGATTTAAAGTACATTTTCGAGCAAAAGTAGTTTTGAAATCTATGCTCAAGGTTTTTAAGTATGTTTTTATTCATTTCAAAGGCAGAGCAACAAAGAGAGACAGAGATCTTTCACTTCCCAAACTTCAACAGCCAGAGACAGACACACAGAGGGAGGGAAGAGAACACCCATGGGGAGGGGGACTAAGGGAGGGGCAGAAGGATGGGGAGGGAGAGGGAGAGGGGGAGAGGGAGAGAGGGAGAAAGGGAGGGAGAGAGTGACCGACCCACAATGGGGGGCAGAGAGGGAGAAGAGGACCAGAGATCCACCTACACAGATTTTCCACGTGCCAGTTCATGCCCCCAATTCCCCCAGACATCTAGGGCTGGGCCAGGCTGAAGCCAGGCACTGGGAACCCAGTTCAAGCTTCCCACTTGTATGGCAGAGACCAACTATCAGTTATCACGGCTGCTTCCCAAAGTATGCATTAGCAGGAAGCTGGAATAAGGAGTGAAGCTAAGACTCAAACCCATACACTCTGATAAGCAATGCAGGCATGCTAACTACCACACCAAACACCTGCCCTAAGTTTACCTTTTAATTCCATTTTCCATGCATATTTGTTTAAAGACTTATTTATCTGAAACTCAGCATTACAGAGAGGAAGAGGGAGAACTCTTCCATCCACCAATTCATTCCCGAAATGGCTGCAATGGCCAGAGCAAAGCCAGGCTGAAGCCAGGAGTGTCCTCCCAGTTTCCCTTATGGGTGCAGGAACCCATGCACCTGGGCCTTCCTCTGCTGCCCTCCCAGGTACATCAGCAGGGAGCTAGAGTACCTTCATTCAGTAGAGAGAGTCTTCTCTCAGCAAATGGTTCCCCCCAGGAGCACGCACATTAGATTAGAGAACTCACAGGAACACACAAGCTAACAAGAAGCCATCTTCCTTCTCATTCCTCAAGCAAGGAAACCGAAAAATAAGTCACTTGCCTGAGATGGCAGCACAGGTATGCAGGCCCAGAGAGTGGAAACCCCAGGCCTGGGATCTTGGTGACTGCACCACTTGGTGTAAAGAGTTTATTTAAACAGCAGAGTGACAGAAAATAAAACGGGGACACAGGTCTTCTACCCTCTGGTTTACTCCCCAAATGTCCCCAACAGCCAGGGTTGAACCAGGCTAAAGCCAGGAGCCAGGAACTCTATCTGGGCTTACCCATGCGGGTACCAGCAGCCCAAGCAGTTGGACCATCTTCCACTGTCTTCTCAGCAGCATTAACAAGGAACTAACGTTAGACACCAAGCAGCCAGGACACAAACAGGGAGTACAGCGTCACAAGCAGCAGCTTCGCCTACTGCATTGCAACGCTGAACCCACTTCTCTTATAAAGGCTCTACCTGGCCTAGCAGGAAAGCATACCTAAGGCCCGCATTGCCAATGGCTAAGAATCATGTGGGAAGCATGTTCAACACAGCTTCCTAAGCCCCCGCCGGGGAGATCCTGACCAGCTGGAACTGGCCTGGCCCCAGAAGTTGTCTAACAAATAACCCAGGTGATTTTTATCATCAGGACACATTATGAATGGTCTCAGACCAAAGGTCAGCAGGGCCAGGTCATGGTTTTGGCTTTGTGGGCCATACAGTTGCCATGGCTATGGAGGCTGTAGACGCACAAAAGCAGCAGAGACCAACCGCAAATGAATGGGCATAGCTGTGATTCCACACGCTATTTAAAAAACAAGTGGCGGCTGTGGCTTGCCGACTCCAACCATAGACTGTTCATAGCCCTATTTTTAAAAGACGATAACCCTTGCTCTTTGTCACTGCACTGAGGTTGATCTTAAACAGGTATCTGATCTACACAAGCGTCCTCCAAACACCATGAAATATCACTCATATGCAGGAATAGTCAAGACCAGGTCTTCCCTCTCTCCCCAGGCAGCAGCACTTTTAATGTGAGACCTGGATTTGTGACCTCCTCTGTCTACACAATGGCCTGACATAGGGGGAGGACATGAGGACAGACGCAGACAGACAAGCAAAGCTTTCTACCAGGCCTATTGGTAAGTGTGGCCGGCAGATTACGAGGGTAGTGTCCGGGTGACCTGGTGCACACACAGCTTCTTCCCGTGACTCAGCCACACTAATGTAAACACCACGCTGAAGGGTTTTCTGCAGCTGTAATGAAGATCCCAAATCAGCTGACCACTTCTCTGGTGGGCCTGATCAAGTAACTGTGCTGTCTGAACTTGAGTCTAGAGAGGTCCCAGAGACAAACAAGAGAATCAAAATGGGAGGAAGATTTGACAGTGGGGAGAGTCTCCACTGCGTGCGGAGAGAAGGGAATGGCATGGCAAGGAATGTGGGGAACGTATAGGAGCCGAGGGTCCCTGGCTGGCAGCCATCAAGAAAAGGGGTCCTGCATTCGGAGATTCCATGATTGTCTACAGCCCAAGTCTCTTCCGTTGAGGAACAGTGGTTTTTTTTTTTGTTTTTTTTTGTTTTGTTTTGTTTTGTTTGTTTTTTCTCATACTGTTTGTTGAACTCTTTTACTTAGAGTAGGGTTAACCTTACGATCATTAAGTAAACTGCAAATAGATCTCTGTAAAAATTAAGAGTTGGAATGGGAAAAGGAGGAAGAAGGGGTCAGAGTGTGGAAGGGAGGGAGGGAAGCATAACTATGTTCCTAAAACTGTACATATGAAATACATGAAACCTGTAACTCAAATGAAATTTAAAAAGCAAAGAAAAGGGGTCCTGGAGCCGAGGTTGTGGCGCAGCAGGTTAAGCCACCACCTGCAACACCAACATCCTGCACAGACGCCAGTTCAAGTCCTGGCTGCTCCACTTCCTATCTGGCTCGCTGCTAACAGCCTGGGAAAGCAGTGAAAGATGGCCCAAATGGATGGGCCTCTGCCACGCACGTGGGAGACCTGGAAGAAGCTCCTGACCCCTGGCTTTGGTCTGGCCCAGCGTTGGACATTGAGGCTGTCCAAGGGGTAAACCAGTGGATAGAAGATCTCTCTTTCTCTCTCTCTCTCCCCTCTCTCTGTAACTCTGCCTTTCAAATATAGAAATAAACCTTTAAAGGAAAGGAAGGAGACCCTAGTCCTACAGCTGTAAGGAAAGGAGTTCTAACAATGGGCTTGGAAGAGGATCCCAAGTTCCAGATGAGAGCCAGAGCCCTGGCCAACCCCTTGCCTCAGTAGACACAGAATCCAGTCATGCCGTACCTGGACTCTGACCTACAGAAACTATGAGATAAAAATGTACTTCAGGGGCCGGCGCTGTAGCACAGCAGGCTAAGCTACGATCTGCAGCGATGGCATCCCCTACAGGAACACCAGTTCACGTTTCTGCTGCCTTGTTCCCAATCCAGCGTCCTGCTAATGGCCTGGGAAAGCAGCAGAAGATGCCCCAAGTGCTTGGGCACTTGCTACCCACATAGAAGACTGGATGCAGTTCCAGGCTCCTGACTTCAGTCTGGCCCAGCCCTGGCCATTGTGGCCATTTGGGGAATGAACTAGCAGATGAAGATTTCTGTGTGTGTGTTTCCCTCTGTCTCTGGAACTCTGCATTTCAAATAAATCAATTAATATTTAAAAAGAAAAGGAATAAAAGAAAAGTAACACAGCACAGAGAGGCAAGGGCTGTGAGGTCTGGATTGCTACTGGGAGTGAAGCCCAGTAATTTCCAGTTTTCAGTGTTGATGCATGTGTCCCCATAGAGCCATATTCATGCATTCATTCAATCTGAATCTCCACCTAACTCCGGCCAAGGTACATAGGAGTGTGGATCTGTAGACACTGATCACAGTGAGGCTTCACCAAGACCAACCTGTGGCTTATTCCAATATGCCTGTCATGCCCAAAACCTCACACCAGTTATCAGGGTTGGATGGATGATGGGATGGAAAGACAGATGAGGCATTTACAGCTTGAATGAGAAGCAGATTTTTGCAAAAGTAACTTCCAGGCAAGTATAGTAATTGAAGTATGAGAAGTTGCATCAGGGCTCCGGAACAGGGCAGTTAATTCTGGACCAAGTTGGAATTGGAATGAGAGGACACAGCCCAAATGAAGGAATAGAAGCCATGGTATTTGAAAGGACTGGAAAAAAGGGGGCCAACGCCGTGGCTCACTTGGTTAATCCTCCGCCTGCAGCACTGGCATCCCATATGGGCACCAGGTTCTAGTCCTGGCTGCTCCTCTTCCAGTCCAGCTCTCCTCTGTGGCCCGGGAAGGCAGTGAAGGATGGCCCAAGTGCTTGGGCCCCTGCATCCGCATGGGAGACCAGGAGGAAGCACCTGGCTCCTGGCTTCAGATCGGTGCAGCACCAGCTGTGGCAGCCATTTGTGGGGTGAACCAACGGAAGGAAGACCTTTCTCTCTGTCTGTCTGTCTCTCACTGTCTAACTCTATCTGTCAAATAAAAAAATAAAATAAAATAAAAAGAAAGGACTGGAAAGAGGTTCCAAGCAGAAAGTGTTGGTAACAACAACAAAGGGCTTTGGATTACATGCTTCATGCAAGGAACCAGCAAGGGCCCAAAGCTGTCCCTGCATCCCAAGAAGTCATAGCTCTGGCCAGCAAATGCCCTCCCAGGGCCCCTACTTTAGGGCGCTCGTTTTCACTCCCTCATGAAGACAGCTGATGCTCCGTTGAATCCAGAGAAGTGTTGGATCTGCCTGCTCTTCTGTGAGTCTGCCCCTGTGGACTGCGTGAAAAGTCACCCATCAGCAGAGATGACTCCGCCGTGGAGGTGAGAGCCACTGGCTCCTGCGAGCACTTGTGGCAGCCAGTCTCATCGCCCTCCAATCTCCCGGGGGCAAGGTTCAGTGGTGGGGAGAACTGGAGGGAGTGAGAGTGACAGTGGAACTTCTATTGGCACAGGCTCCCAAGCAGCCTTTAACAGAGATGTTTAATTGATCTTTATTGAGCAGAACCTTCCCTTCTGCTTATTAAAGAAATGATCGCTCTTCCCCCTGGTTTTATCTGAAGAAGTTAATAGCCGCAGTTTTCTGTTACAGCAGAGATACTTAACGACCGGGAGACTATCATAAATACGGTTTATTGTCCAAAATACAAGCCATGTTGTAATCAGCGTTCCCCATTAAGGCTGCCTTGTTTGCATCTGTTGATTTTCAGGGGGGCTTTTCCCAGCTGACAAGTGTGTTGTTCTTGCCACTCAGGGTCTGCCGTCCAATTAACAAATGCCTTCAGCAAAGTGATCTGTGAGCTTTTGCCAGATCCTTGAGGATGTCATAACGCATATTGATATCACGCATATCATAATGCATAACGCAGTTGTTCACAGATGAGGCCTCAGAGCTGAGCCAGAACCACACACATTGCACATGAGTACCATGCAGGTTTAAAGAGACTCACTTCGTACAAGACTCAGAGACACTCCCAGGATTCAAGACAAAGACAGCCACCACTTGGGAGCGATGAAGAGTGGTTGAGAGGAAAAGTCATACCGTCCAAGTTACTTTAGCTCATTAAAAAATTTTATTTTATTTTATTTTGAGAGACGGAGTTCTCGTCAATTCATTCATTCCCGAAATGCACGCCACAGTCCCTGCCAGGGCTGAAGCCAGGAGCCAGGAACTCAATCCAGGTTTTCCACATGGAGGGCAAGGACCCTACCACTTGAGCCATCACCTCTGCCTCCCTGGGCCTGCATTAGCAGGAAGCTAGGAGCAGCAGCAAAAGCCAGGTATGGAACCCAGGAACTCTGATATGGAACGTGGGCGACTTCACCACTAGACCAAAAGCCCTCCTCACTTTAGTGCACCTTCAGAGGGCTTTATTGATGCGAGCATTGCTCCTTGAAATAACAGTCAAACACAAAAAGCAGATACTATTTCCATTTTACAGCTAGGAACTCTGGATTAAATGCTTTACCACTAGAAGAGTAGATTTGTCAGTAAACTAGAGGCTTGCACTTACTGCTGCAGTAAATTATTTGGGAACTTGTTCAAGAATTAGGGATTTTCTGCTCCTTCTTCTGGCCACTGGCCTTGCCCATCTGTCCCCTGCCACTCCCTACATAACCCTCAAAGTTGCTATCTTAAGAATGTTAGAGGGTTGGCGCTGTGGCATAGTAGGTAAAGCTGCTGCCTGCAGTGCCGGCATCCCATATGGATGCCAGTTCAAGTCCCAGCTGCTCCACTTCCCATCCAGCTCTTTGCTATGGCCTGGGAAAGCAGTACAAGATGGCCCAACTCCTTGGGCCCCTGCACCCACATGGGAGGCCCAGAAGAAGCTCCTGGCTTCGGATTGGCACAGCTCTGGCCACTGCAGCCATCTAGGGAGTGAACCAGTGGATGGAAGACCTCTCTCTCTCTCTGCTTCTCTGTAACTCTATCTTTCAAATAAATAAATAAATATTTTAAAAAAATATTAGGCACCATGGCCATAATTTCTAAACTAAATTTGGAATCTGGTAAGTGAAAATACTGGGGGTCTGAGGTGGACAACTGGATAGAAATTTTGAAACCAGGACTGTTGAGAAAAATCTAAGGTATGTTGAGATCTAATGCATGGTTCTAACATATCCCCAAGAGGAGGAGAAAGGAAGAGAAGCACCCACCCAGAAACAAACATGGAACGATGCCCAGAGGATATACTCATCACCTGCATGGTATTTTCTACAAACCCCCAGCACTGTGTACACATCACATTAATTGGTGCAATCCTCACCACAACTTTATGAAGCAGGAACCATTATTATCCCCATTTTACAGACAAGGAAACTGAGGCACAGAGAGGTTCAACGAATGGCCAGGCCATGCACCTGGTATATACAAAAGTTTGAACTGGACTGCAGTCACCAGTCTGGGAGTTCTCTGTTCCATTTCCCTGGTAGGGGTTGAGTAGGACTTGTCTCCCTAACACACATGTCGATGTTTAAACTCTAATGGCTAATGGACTAAGGGTGGAGACTTGGTCTAACTATGGCATCTGAGAGGAGGGCCTGCTGGGAGACCTCCAAATACAAACCGAAATCAACTTTGGCCTCTTCTTTCCCCAAGAAGCTGCTCTCAGGTGCTTCAGTGTAAGTAACAAGTAGCAGACCCACACAGGATGCCGCCACTGCAGGCAGCGGCTTACCCACTATGCCACAAAAGCTTCCAAAACTGCTCTCAGAGGCAGCATCAAAGACAGAGTTGAGGATACGGCGTCCTGGTGTGAAGAGGCAAGGAGCCACAAGCTGAGAAGCCTGGGGGGAAAGGAAAGCTGGCTCCCTCAGAGGCCCAAGGAAGAAAGAGGCACCAGGGCCGGTGACCCGAGGGTCCTGAGGCAGGAAGGCCTCTCCAAGGGCAGCTGCTCCCCGGGACCCCCAGCCGGCCAGGAACATGGGTCAGCTGCTGGGTGGCCTTGGGTTCGCACATTCATGTTGGCCCCTCGGGACACTCCGGCTGCGCATAGGGCCAGTAGGGCATACTGACTGTAGAGTCAATGGCTCAGTCCCTGCCCAGCAATCATTTCTCCAGGACAAGCAGAGAAAAGACTTCAGATTAGGATTCCGGGGGGCTCGCCCTCCTCCCTCAGGGCCAGGTTTGCGCCGTCCCGGCACTGGCGTCATTTCGACCTGGACGATTCTTGGCTGGGTTGTGGCGGGGATGCCATGTGCACTGCAGGACATTGCACAGCCTCCCTGGCCTCTGCACACTGGCTGCCAGTAGCGGACTGCCCATTTGTGACACACCACAAGTGTCTCTAGACACTGCCAAATGTCCCCTAGGAGACAAAATTACTCCTGTTGAGGACTTCCTTCCCTTATCAGAGAAACAGAAGACGTTACATCGTGACATTTATTCCGTCTGCAGAAAGTTGCAATGATATATGCAAATGTTCTACAGCTGGGATGTGCACTGGGCTGCCTTGGAGGAGCCCTCTGGATTGCACAGTGTACAATCTGCCCAACTGCACATGGCAGCCCTCCTCTCTTCAAGCCTGCAAGGAGAAAGAGGCACATCTTCCCTCCCTTGGCTCATTCCTTTCCACCTCATAAACTTCTAAGATGCTAAAAGGAATCTAAGAGCCGACAGCGCCATCAGAATTCAAGCCTCCTGACCCATACTCAGGGCAGAATTTGGGACAGACCTTTCTCCACCCTGGGGTAAAGATTAAGAAAATAAAACCCAGGCTGAACCTTCTGATTTCCTAGTCTAGCCATTCTTCTGTGACAAGAATGGGGTGCTAATAACAATTTTTTCTCTCTCATTGCTGAAGCAATAGCTAAAACAATTTTATAGCTGCATTCCCTTATCCCTAAAGCAGGCGGTATTAATTAGGAAATAAAGCAGCGACAGGGTATGCATTAATGGGCTGCTAATGCCTGCCCCCCTGGCCTGAAGCCAAAGGCCAGGCAGTTTCCACTTCCAGCAGGTGCTCTAATAGCCAATTAAAGTGCATCCTGAATCCCTGAATCCGATGCTTTCTTTTGGTCAGGAGTTTTTTCAATTTAAAAAGTCATAAAGTCTCCAAATAAACAGAGGCTTGTTTTCATGCGCGACTCCCTCTCTCCTCCTGCAATAAAAGAGAAAGCCACCCCCAAAAGATGAGGGGGAAGGCTCGGAGGAAAGGCCTGAGTGACAGGGGCTGACACCCTGCTCCACGAGGCTTCCAGTGACCCGTCTGCTGTACACAAGTGGGCCTGTGTGTGGGCTTAGTGGCCCATTTCCCACCTGCGCGTCCACGTCCACGCGGGAGAGGACCGCACGCTGCCCTTCCTGTGGGAGCCTCTGTTTCAGCACAGGTTGTATCTCCTAATCAGGTCTCCCCTGGACACCTGTGAAATTCAAATGCCCCTGCTGTGTTTCCCTGGTTCCCTCCCAGAAAAAATTCCCCACCCTATGCTTTAACAGGTTGCAGCTGTAAATCAGGTTACTCATTCAATGTTTCTCCATTAGTTTTCACAGCCTTCACCACCAAGCTGGCCTCCATCAGTTTCAGCTAGAGAAAGGTCGAACCACACGTGCACAGAAAGGAAGACTGGGATCCACAGGTGACACAGAAACCAGTTACACCTCCCCCACCTCTCTCTCGCTCTCGCTCTCTCTCGCTCTCTCTCGCTCTCGCTATCTCTCTCTCACACACACACACACACACGAGCCAAAAGTTGCACAATAAGCAGAAAGATCCGGATTACACATTACAGCCTGGTCCTGCCCCAGGCCCCACCAATCACAAATCATCCTGTTGATGGGTCAGGTATGTAGCTCACTTGCAGTGCCAGCATCCCATATGAGCACCAGTTTTGGGTCCTGGCTGCTCTGCTTCCAATCCAGCTCCCTGTTAATGCTCCTGAGAAGGCACTGGAAGATGGCCCAGTTGCTTGAGCCCCTGCCACCCATGTGGGAAATCCAGATGGAGTTCTGGGCTCCAGACTGAAGCCTGGTCAAGACCTGGTTGGTGGACTTGTGGGGCGTGAACTAGCAGATGGAAAGCCACTCTACTTTTCAAATAGATAAATAAATAAATAATCTTTTTTAAAAAGGTAAGAAAGAAACAGCAAATGGAACAGTAGAGACAGGGCAAAGGGCAGGAGGTGACAGGGCAAAGGGTAGTCAGAGGTTGTGCAATGGCCCTGGGGTTTCAGCTTTGCAAGATGAAGAGCTGCACACCTCTGCTGCATAACAACTTGTACACAGCTAATGTCACTGTGCTACATACTTAAAAATGGCTAAAATGGTCATTTTTATGTTTTTTACTACAATAAAAAATATGTCCAAAGAGCACAAGGTAAAGGTTAGAAGTGAATTCACACTGTGGAGTCTCTGTCTTTGGAGATTTAAAGACAAAAATTCCATTTTTCTGGGCTGCTGAAAACACAGTACAACCAGAAGTACCAGAGAGTGAACAGGGGGCAACTCAAGGTCCCTTCTGGACTTAGAATTTAATGCCTGTTTATTGAGACCCTCTTGCTGCATTTGCTCAGTACTACATCAGGATGGAGTTGTTCTGTGCGCCCTAAAAGCTTATGATCTAAGAAGACCAGAGAAGCGGGTGAGACATAAAAAAGTGCCACAACAATGCAACGGCTTTAATCAGACTGTCTTTGCTTTTCTTTGCTGATAAGTCACTGGCTTTAAATTTAATATAGTGTCATGTCTTTATTTTTTTTAAAGTTTTCTTAAAAGATCATATAAAGATTTTCTTCCATGGTAAGACTTTTATATTGTATTTTTCTTAAAATGGAGTATGGTGCATTTACCCTTCATCAGATGATTGCTTGTAACTCACCTTGCTTTATTAAGAACACTGCTAGAGGCTTCTGTGCCCCTAGCAATAAAAATGTATTTTCAGGCCCATTCAAACCAATGAGAATCTGAGTTTTCAGAGCCCAAGATAATGAAAATTCTCTAGATCGCTGTCTTTTACTACTTTTAATCTGTTAACAGACCCTGAGTGTCTCACATGAAAGGTACATGAGTGTGAATTGCTATCATTAATAGCATTCTATTCAGGTGACTCTTGATTATTCCAATTTTTCACAAATTTGGACACTTTTACTGCCTCTATAACATCTCTAGGGGGTGAGAAAGAAAAGGGATCTGTGTGATTTATTTCCCAAAATATACACAGAAATATAATTGCACATACATACAAGAATACCTAATAAATAATGGATGAGGAATGTTCCAATGCCAATAAAAGAACTACTCATTTAGAACAACACTTGTCACAAAATGCTCCCCTCTTTTAGGGACAACCAAAATTTGTGGAAATCCAGGAGGTCTGAACAGTGTAAGTTTTGACCACTTTCATGGATAAGGTAGCCGTTGTCTCCCATAATTGCAAAAAAAAAGAAAGGAAAAAAAAAAAGGCTCCAACTGAAATCCTCCTTTTATGCTCACTCTGTGAAATGCGACTGTATGTCTTCTCCCATTAAGAGGTGGGAATGGGGCTGGCGCTGTGGCACAGCAGATTAAGTAGTGGCCTGCAAAGCCAGAATCCCATATGGGCTCTGGTTTGAGTTCCAGCTGCTCCACTTCAAATCCAGCTTCCTGCTAATGCACCTGGGAAAGCAGCAGAAGTCCATTGCCTCTGCATCCATATGGGAGACCCAGATGAAGCTCCTGGCTCTTGGCTTCAGCCTGGCCTGAACCAGCAAATGGAAGATCCTCTCTCTCTCTCTCTCTCTCTCTCTCTCTAACTCTGCCTTTCAAATATATAAACAAACATTCTTTTTAAAAAAAAGTGAGAATAAAATATATTAGTATATCCAAATTTATATATTTTATATTCCTATGACCCAGGATTTACAATGATTCGACTTACAATTTTTCAACTTGATTGGTGCAAAAATAATATGCATTCAGTAGAGATTGTACCTCAAATTGTGAATTTTGACCTTCAATGAACTGCAACTCCCAGTCAGCCCCACAATTACCAGGGGAAAGAACAGATCCACTACAGAGCTCTATGTTGGTAACCCAGCATGTTTCTGCAGGTGAGATGTAATAAATGCATCTTTGCCTTAACAATATTTTCAACTCACAATAGGTTTATTAGGACATAGCCCAACTGTAAGTCAAGCAGCGTCAGTATTTGTGGACAATTCTCTAAAGAAAAAAAGATTTGATGAAAAAAACAGTCCAAAGAATAAGAACAGAGAAAAAAGAAAGGGGGGGGGGTCAACTTGACACTAACTAGTTCCACAAGAGTATAGGGGAAAGTAGGGCTGGTTCTTTGTATGGTTTGATCACAATGCATTATATGATTTGTATATACTTGGAAGAACGCAAAGCATTAAGATCATCAGTAGGGAACAATGATAGAAGATTTAGCTAGGGCACGAAACCACTTTGCATGTTAAAATGAGTGACAGGACAGCCCAAGAGGTGGATATGTAAGCCCAGCTAGGGCTTGGAAGCAGGAAGTATGCAGGCATAGCCCCTTGGTAGATACAGACCTCTCCTAGGGGACAAACAGAGTAGAAACCCAAGTGAGCAGAGGCAAGGCTGGGTGTGTGACAATACTCGTGTGTGAATGCAAGCAAGTGTGGCTCTAAGCTTCAGGAGCTGGAAAGCTGCTGCCTCTTCCATTCTTCTCAACACCCATCAGGGTAAATAACTCAGAGCTGGCTCCCTTAGGTCACTCCATCCATCCGTGAAGCTGACAGTCACCTGTCGGAAGTAAACTCCTCTCCCTGGTCTTTATAGGCACTGGAGAGGGTGAGACCACCATGGGTGGGAAGGAAAGCAACTTGGCAACAGCCAACATTTAAACCATGGCAGTGAATTTATCAACCATTCCACGGGGTGAGCTCAGAGCCCAGAGTCAGGGAGAAACAGATGCAAATCTGAAGTCTCAGTCCTCGGGCTCCTCTCTTTGCAGAAGCCTCTCGCTTTTCACATTTCACCAATGGAGGGTGACAAAATAGGCATCCCAAAATATGTCATGTTAGTACAAGAATTAGGTTGAGCTAAAGGCATTTAAGAAAAAAAAAATGCAAGAAGGACATTCTATTCGCCTCTTCCTGAAAACAGGGAGATCAAAAACTACCATGGGAAAGATGCCCACCCTGAACCAGCAGATGACAAGCATTCTTTGGTCTCCTGAGTGGGGAATCAGAGACAAGCATGCATTCTATATGAACAGATCTTGCCAAAATAATTTGTATCTTCCTTTAGCCTTTCCACATAATTTAGTTGTTTATCTATGGTTGCCTCTCTTTGCTCAACCTAATATAAAAGCTTTTAGGTTTTGCTACTTCTTTGGTCTTCATTTCCTTATAAGGGCTCCCATGTTGCATACAACCTAGAAGTCTTTCTCCTGTTTATCCATCTTACATCATTTTAATTCTCAGGCCTACTCTGGATCCTAAGACTGGAGATAAAAGTTTGTCTGCTCTACACAGGCAACCTCATTCCTAAGAACAAGTTAATTTTCATCTGCTTCTCAAAGAAACAGCAGTCTCTCCCAATGCTAGAGAAAATATTGGCCACGTTGGCTTTCCAAGAAACACTAAGTAGATCCCCAAAACAGCATGAGTCTAGAGGATTTTTCAAGAAATTTAACCATCATGAGGATTTTTTTTGTTATCTGATGCACTGACTCAAGTACAAACCTTCACATAACTTATGATCAGAGGTACTGAGAGATAAGAGGCAGGACTGGCAAGTGAATCAAGGGGCAGCCTCTACAGAGTCAGTGTGGCCAGCTGAGAAAGGGGCCATCCAGTCAGTAGACACTAGAGAAGACATTGGCTCAGCCCTGTTTAGGCTCAGATGCCAATGTCTCTCCTGCATCTTCACACTCTCCTCCTCTGCTGACTCCTTCCCACCACACTTGAATAGTCAACAGTGGGGCAGGCTGCCCTAGTGGTTAAGACATGCCCACATCCCACATCAGCATGCCTGGGTTTGCTGCCTGGCTCCAGGTCCTGACTCCAGCTTCCTGCTAATGCAGAACTTGGGAGGAGAGAGGTGATTGCTCAAGTGACTGAGCTCCTGCCGCCCATGTGAGAGACCAAGATCTTGAGCCCCAACCCAGCCCCAGTCATGGCAGGCACTTGTGAAGTAAGCCAACAGATGCAAGCTCTGCACACGTGTGTGTGTGTGTGTGTGTGACTCTCAATCAAATAAAAATTTTAAAAATAAAGGAGAGTCACCAGTCTCTTCCCTGGGAGAAGTGCCCTCCCTTGCCTCTATTCTCTGGGTCCCCCTCTGCCTCTCCCTTCTTCCCTCCACCATTGGATTTCTTGGATAGTCTGTGATTGCCTCCCTAAGTCCTCTGTGACCCACTGATCAAAGGAACTGCTCTCCTTGGAGTACTTGATGCTTTCTTTGCTGACAAGCCCAGCGCAATCCTTCTCAATGTTTATCTTTCATGACCAGCCAGCAGAGGGCACCACCTTAAACAATGCCTCTCTCCTGAATGTATCCCTGCCCTCCCCACATTTTCTCCTCCCTGGCCATGCCCCCCCACCCCCAAGTCTCTGTGCTCCTTGAGGTTCTTCAACAGGTCCCTGCCCTCCTCTCACCCACACCTTATTTCGATTACCACTGGAAGCTGTCTTTATCCAAGCCCACACTCTACGGTTTTCAATCTGAGAACATGACTTCCCGTGAAAACACTCCTTGGAAAGATCTCATCTCAGCACCTTGAACTCAACTTGTCACTGCTAGTCACCATCTGGTCAGAAAACCACTGCACACAGCATGGAAAAGCTGAAAGGCCACACAGGATGCCAAGACAGCCTAGACAGGCACAGCGGCTGGCAGCCACGGGGGCCACACGCCTGGCCGAGCAAAGAAGAGGTGGTGTGGCCCCAGGGAGCAGCTGTGCGGAGGGCGGAGCAGCCACCAGTCTGAGCACACAGGGAGGAGAAGCCTGCTTCTCGATCCCTCCCAGCCCCCTCCTCCTGCTCACTCTTTCCTTGCTGGATCTACCTGGAGGAGGCAGCAAGGAGGTGACAGGCGGGTTTTGCAGGAGCAGCCCTCCCCCCCCCCCCCCCGTGACCACGAGCAGCTCAGTGGACAGATGGGAAGTGCGCACGAAGCACGCAGGCACAAAACCCACTTCTTCCTGCATTTCCTAGTCAGGGAGCAGCCTGTCTCCCCCTCACCGCTAGCCTTGGCCTTTCCCTTACCCCGTCTCCCACAACCCATCCTCCACCGCTAAGCGGCTTCTGCACTTCTCTCTCCCTCAAGGCACCGCTGTCGCCACCACGATTACTGTGACAGGAATAACCATTCTCTGTTCAGCTGTCACCTCCAGGCTTCCATCGAATCTGATCTGCCACCACACTCCAGCCAGAAGGACTTTCCCCAAAGGCTTATTTCCCACTGCTCCACTGCTCAGAGTCCTACCACGGCCCCTCATCGTGGACCAGAGTCCACAGAGGGGTCATTGCCTCCCCCGGCCCCCGGCCTCTTGTCTTGTGACCACCTCCTTCACCCTGTTCTCCAGCCTTCCTTGGCGTCATCCCTTAAATCCCCCGTGGCAGCTCTGGGATCTGGCCCATCACATGGGCGTCTCTCTTTCTGCATGGAGCACATTCTGTCCTCCTCCCTCTTCTGCCTGCCCCCAGCTCACATTGGCCTTGATGTCAATTCTTTTAGAAAGCCTCACCCAGCCCCCCTCAGATGTGTCCCCCTACCCTGGCACCTCCCCCAGTTGGGAGGCTTACCAGATTCAACAATTAAGTTGTGCACCTCTAACTGTGCACCCCGTGTCCTAGCGGGCAGTGCCTTCTGTGGCCATTTGTCCCAAGATACTGCAATCATGGGTTTACATTTCTCACTAGGATCCCAGTCCCTTGAGGACATCAATATTGTTCCCCATTCTGCCTAATGAGTTACATGCATGAGCCACTTAGAAAAAGGATGATTGATGATAATTTTTTTAAATGTTTGTTTTACTTGAGAGGCAGAGAGACAAAGATCTCCCACCCACTGGTTCACTTCCCCCAGATGTCCACAACAACCAGGGATGAGTGGAAGCCAGGAGCCAGAAATCCAATCCAGGTCTCCCACGTGAGTGACAGGAACTTCATCGCCTAAGCGATCAGTGGTGTCTCCAAGGTCTGCATTAGTCAGGAGCAGGACCAGGCATGGAACCCAGGAACACAGCTGAAAGATGTGGGCATCTTAACCCCTAGGCTAAGCAGTCCCCCCGGCTCAGTTTTGAGAGTCCCTCACAAAGACATAAAGTTAGCTTCTTGCATTCCTGCTGCAGTGGTTGAAATAATGAAAAGGCCAGAAGGGTAGTGCCAGGGATGATTCAAGAAATGACATCTTTTTTTTACTTTGGGATGGTTTCCTAACCCAAAGCTTAAATCTAACTATTTGCAGATCCAGTACCCAAGAGCCAGATACAAGAGAGGTCAGCAAGGGGGAAGAACGGCCAGTTACAGCACACCTTGCCCAAAGAGGAAGTCTCTCCCGGTCCCAGACAACTAGAATACACACCCAGATTTTCCACCCCTTCAAGCAAGCTGCCTCTTTGAATTCAGTACTCACAACAAATATTTGTTGGCTTCAACAAAACACAGCTATGAGTTCATACAACAACAGAATCAACATGCATCTCCAGGCGGAAATCCGCTCACCCTGGAAACCTCGAGCAGATGCTGACTCCGTTTCCAGAAAACTCTAGTAGAGCCTCAACACTCACCATGCCCCGGGGGATCTAGGAAGCCTTCCTTAGTGTGCTTGGAAGAAATTGTGTCAGTATCAGCCAGGCAAGCAGGTCGATTGTTTGTTCCTGGCTATCATCTGCTGAATATCACTTGCTGATTTATGGCCAGCCAACAGTGGGAAGAGGCTGAGAAGAACAAGGTGCCCTCAGGGCTGAAATCCAGCAGGTACATACCTGTTCTGAGTACCAGTAGTTAACCTATTTATCTACTTCCCTCCGTGTGGGAGCAGGGATAGAAGGGTGGGAGGAGAACTTTTCTGCAGTCTCCCTCTTGTGGCCACATGGAAGAACTGCAGGCTCTGTAGGGTTCCATGCTGTTCAATATTTTGCACACCGCACATCAATTTTCTTAAGAGAAAGTCCCCTAAAAATGCCAAAATTTCCTCTCACTGCTCTCCCTAATCCCTTTCCTTGATTCAGATCTCTGTTCAAAGGCCTAGCTCTAAACCACATGAGTGCCACAGAAAGCAGAATTTACTTGACAAGCTACCCAGGCTAACACACTTTAGATGGGGTTGGCCCCACACTCAGCTCCAAGGATGGGCCTTGATTTATTCCAGCCACTTAGCCTATCTCTTCCTCACTGGTTCAGAAGTGAGAACCCAACCTGAGATGTTCCAGTCTGAGCAGCCCTGGCATGGGCATGGGAAGGCAGAGTTACAGCCCCGTTGTTCTCACTTGGGCAGCGTGGTATAAAGAGCCCTGCAGGGGCTGCACTTGCTCCTGAGGTTTAGGAAACAAGCTGGGAAGAGCCGCAAAGTCGTGGAGCCCTAGGAAGGTGACCCTTTGAAGCAAACCAGATCCAGGGCTGGCCCTGCCTCTGGACTTCTCAGTTTATCACCCCATAATCCCCTTATTATTGTTGCTTCAGCAAGTCTGGATCAAGTTTTCTAGCTACTGTGACCAACAAAATCCTAATTGATTGTTCTGCTTGCCCCTGATCCACAAGACCCTTGCTTGTGGAAGATATTGAACAAATTGCTGAATATGTGCTGTGGGGGAACAGCAAGTGGCTCAGTGGAGGAGCAGACTATGGACCAGGTCTCAGTTTAAACCAATCTCTTTAGAAAATGCTTGTATTCTGCCCTAGATTTAAACGCACCCTCAGGCTGGTGTCGTGACACAGCTGGTTGAACTTCCACACCAGCATCCCCTGTAAGCACCGGTTTCAGTCCTCATTGCTCCACTTCTGATCCAGCTCCCTGCTGATGTACCTGGTAAAGCAGTGCTTGAGTTCACGTGCTTGAGCCAGTGCACACACATGGGATACCAGGAAAAAGCTCCTGGCTTCAGCCTGAGCCTGGGCCCTAGCCATTGCAGCCACTGGGGAGTGAACCAGTGGATAAAACATCTCTGTGTGTGTGTGTGTATGTAAGACTCTTTCAAATAATAAATAAATAAATCTTGGGACGGGCATTGTGGCATAGCAGGTAAAGCCACAGCCTGTGATGCCAGCATCCCATATGGGTACCAATTCAAGTCCTGGCTGCTCCACTTCTGATCCAGCTCCCTGATAATGCACCTGGGAAACCAATGGAGGATGGCCCAAGTGCCTGGGCCCCACTGTCACATGGTAGAACTGCAAGAAGCTCCTAGCTCCTGGCTTCAGCCCAGTCCAGCCCCAGCCATCGTGATCATTTGGGGAATGAATCAGTGGATATCTCTCTCTCTCTCTCTCCCATTCTCACTCTCTCTCTAACTTTGCCTTTCAAATAAATAAATAAATCTTTCCCAAAAAAGCATCCTAAATACAAAAGCATTTTCTCCAATGTGTTTTATAACAGAATGTTTGCTACCTGAATTTATGTGCCTGCTCACCTGACATTTCCCAAGAACTCAAAGTTCTCTGCTTCAACCTTGGACTTCACACCTGAACAAACTACGAATTTTAAACTGGGGGAAGGGAGCAAAAAGGATGGGTTCAGCCTTTGGCCGCCTTTAACTCTCCTGGATGAGATAATCTATCTCCCCTGGGAACAACCTATAACTTCGTACATTTCCTAGATTTTAACTTCAAGTTTCATTTCTCAGGCATTTAAGATGCCTTTGGCGTTATACCTGACTAGATAGCAGCCAGGGTTTTATTTTTCTCCTGGGGACTATTTTGCTGAGCCGGAGCCATCAGAGGAGACTTTAAGTCTAGGCTGTTACATAACATCTTTCAAAGTACCATCGGACTCTGTGGTTCATGATCTGGTGATTAGATTTAAGGTATGTGTTGCCAGATGTCTATACTTCTAAAAATATTGAGAGAGAAACAAACTTGATTGGACAGGGAAGGAATATTCTACAAACTGAATTCCCCGTATCCTGGGCAGGAGATTCTTTTTCCTCTTTCACCAAAAAGCACACTTGCCCAGACTATGATTCATATTCTCACAATATTTTTGTTACTCCTAGGGTTCTTAGACAACATGAAAGTTCTTCCAAAAGCTTATAGAAGTCAGAATTAAAAGATAAATTTATTTTGGTCCCTCTTTCTCTGTCACTCTTTCAAATAAATAAGATAAATCTCTTTTTTTTTTTAAAAAAAAAAAAGGATATTTATAGGATCTCAAAGTATCTTCCTATAAAGTACTTACTCATTACAAAGAGACAATAGCTTAAGAGTGGACAAACCTCATGAATACCCGCTTCACCAAGACAACAGAGGCAATTATTACCAATCAGACAGATGGACACCAGGTGCCTCCTGCTGGGAGGCACTGAGCACACACTCTAACTTGTGCAGGACCCCTGCCAAGAATGCATCACCTGACAAATTAGAACATGCCCACACCACGTCACATTCTGCACAAACCTGGCCTACACACCTCACAAACTGCCAATAATGTGAATACACAGGTTGAAGAACTACCTCATAGTTAGGCCGAGAGACGTAACAGCTCAGGCAATGCCTGACAGTGCATTGGATACTGCATGTTGGATATCGGATAACTTGGAAAGAAAACAGCTGGGATGGATGTCACTGGGATAACAGGCAAAACTTGAATATGGACTCTAGATTAAACAAATTGATTTAAACAATTGTGCTGTGGTTATGTAAGAGAATGTCCTTTTTCTTAAGAAACAAATACTATTTAGAGATAAAGTAGTACAACATCTCTAACTTAAACGATTCAGGGCGGAGTCTGGTGGGGGAATGTATAGTATACATGGAAAGCTAATGAAGCTGAAAGTTAATGATTGGTGAATCTGGGTAAAGTATAACCAAGAGTAGGGGAGTGACCCTGATCGGTGACAACTAACTGAGCACCCAACAGGAAACCTGTTCAAGTGAAATGGACACTATAAGAAACAGTGACTTGACCAGCGCTTGTCCTGACTGTCACGGAACAACTTAATACTTTATCCCTTTTAGTATTTTTTTTGTTCTACTTAATACCATTGGTTGAACACTTTCATTAACACACAATTATTCTTAGGTGTTTAAATTTAACTGAAAAGTGATCCCTGTTAAATATAAGAGTGGGAATAAGAGAGGGAGGAGATATACAGTTTACACATGCTCAATCGGACTTACCCCTAATGGTAGAGTTAGAAACGTGCCAGAGGATTCCAATTCAATCCCATCAAGGTGGCATGTACCAATGCCATCTCACTACTCCAAGTGATCAGTTTCAGTTCATAATTGATCATAATGATAGGATTAAGTGTCAAAGGGATCACATAAACAAGACTAATGTCTGCTAATACTGATAGAATTAAAAAGGAGAGAACAATCCAACATGGGAAGCAGGATACACAGCAGACTCATAGAATGGCAGATGTCCTGAACAGCACTCTGGCCTCAGAATCAGCCCTTAAGGCATTTGGATCTGGCTAAAAAACCCATGAGAGTTTCACAGGCATGGAAAGCCAAGACACTGTGGCAAAAAAAAAAAAAAAATATATATATATATATATGACCTAAATGAAAGCTCTCTGCAAGTGAGATCCCAGCAGAAAGAACGGGCCATCAAAGAAGGAGTTACCTTTCTCTGAAGGGAGGAGAGAATTTCCACTTTGACTATGGCCTTGTCAAAATAAGATCGGAGTTGGTGAACTCAAGAGGCTTCCATAGCCTTGGCAGCTCATGACAAGGCCTTGGGTGATTACTCTCGTCATAAATAAGAGTGCCAATTGTTCAATCAACAACAGGAGTCACTGTGCACTTACTCCCCATGTAGGATCTCTTTCCTTAATGTGTTGTACTATGTGTATTAATGTTATAACTAGTACTCAAACAGTACTTTATACTTTGTATGTCTGTGTGGGTGCAAACTGTTGAAATCTTTACTTAGTATATACTAAATCAATCTTCTGTATATAAAGATAATTGAAAATGAATCTTGATGTGAATGGGATGGGAGAGGGAGCAGGAGATGGGGTGGTTGCAGGTGGGAGGGAGGTTATGGGGGGAAAAAGCTGCTATAATCCAAAAGTTGTACTTTCAAAATTTATATTCATTAAATAAAAGTTTTAAAAAAGAGTAGGGGAGTGAGAGAGGGGGGAATAATAGATCTGTCTATGTCTCTTTCTCTCTGTAATTCTGCCTTTCAAATAAACAAATCTTAAAAACAAACAAATGGAATAAAACAGGAAGCTGGAATCTACAGCAGAACCAAGACTCCAACACTTTAATAGGAGATGCAGGCACCCCAAACTGATAGCTTAACCACTAAGCCAAACACCTACTTGGCCAAACACCTGCCCCCATCTTCATCTTGCAAACTTTCTGATAGTTTGAAATTATACGTACACTTGATAAATGATGATAGATATAAAGAAAATAAACACAATTCAAAATAAATTGATAACCCAGCACATGAACCTAAAATCCAGCTTCCTCCTCTGCTCTTAGGCAGAATGTATAGAACAGTGGTCAGACGGCCAGCACAGATGGAGTCCATGGACTCTGTCTGCATTCCTATTGATCTCAGTTACGGTTCAGCTTGAATGAAACACTGTACACTTCCTTTAACGTAATGCTCAAGGTACAAATCCCATACTTTTCCCCTGGGGAGGCCCAAGGTTGCCCAACAAGTAGGTGAGGCTAATTTCTCTGTAACCGTGTAGGGGCAAGCCTTTGGCCTAGCTGTTGGGATACCTGTATCCCATGTTTCAGTGGCTGGGTTCAGCTCCCAACTCCACTCTCAATTCCAGCTTCCAGCTAAAGCACATCCTGAGAGACAACAGGTGATGGCACAAAGAGATCAGGCCTTGCCACCCTGGCTCCTGGCTCCCGGGCCAGGCATCTGGGGAGTGAACCAGTGTCTCTCTGCCTCACTAGCGAATTAATTGAATGATTTTTTAAATAAATGACTTCTTGCTTCCAAAGTAAAATATATGTGTGTGTGTGTATATATATATAATAGAGATACACATAAAAATACATATTTTGTGGATGTGAACTTTTCCTAATATGCAGTTCCTTGTTTTCATCTCCAGGATTTCAAATACCACAAACCCTTGTCCTGTCATATTAAATGCACTATTTCATTCTTTAGCTTCTTTTAAAAAAAAAAATTCCAAGAAACCTTTGTTCATTGCTGGCTTTTCTATCTCTCTGCCAGGATCACTTTGATCAAGATTTCCCATCCACTCTGGAATAATCCAGGGGTAATTAGGACTCCTTACCTCCTTTAGCCCAAAAGGAGCCAATTTATCACAAACTGTCAGGGATTCCAATTTTAAATTACCAAGAGCCCAATTACCGACAGAGGCGAGGAATCGTTTTTCCAATTAAAGTGATTGATTTCTGAGCACATTCGGTTGCATTCCACTTTTTAATTATGCTCATTCCAATCAAATGTGTGAAAATTCATCCTCGTCTTATTTTCCTTCCAACAAACATTAATCACAGGTGAGACAAGGCCAGACCAGGTAATGCTTCTGGCAGAGTGGGGCCTCTACTCTGTCGGGGAGTCTTGTCCATGTTTATGGATCTCAGCGGCTCCTTCAGTTCCAAGGGGAAGGCAGGAATCGTTATTTGCTGCTTTGCATGGTTCACCGATGAACCAAGTTCAGGTGGGTGACACAGCAGTGAGTCCTTGGAGAATCACAACTAGCAGGAGAGCGAGGACTTAGGGACAGAACCCGACTCTGTTTCTTGTTTAAAAGACAGAACTGCACTATTGGAGACAACACGGTGTGCGGAGATAAAAGTAAGGCACATAGAACAAATTTCTTTTCTCTCATTTGGATGGCATTAGAACAACTACGTGTCGTAAAGAATTTTCAGAGGAAAATAAAACTGTAAATTCAACTTGGGGAAGTACAACCCGGAGGATCTCACGGATCAGAGGCAGCCCCTCGCGTGGCCTCCACAGGGCCCCCAGGACTCCGGCTGTCTACCTTACTCTCAGTCTTCAGCCTGCTCTAGCTCCCGCGGCCCACTGCCCCAGACGCCTGCACCCTTATCTTCCACTCTCCAGATGGCAACAGTCCGTTCCTTTGAGACAAGCAGAGGTCAAGTTCTTCGCTCGGATGGATCCTTCCCAGCTGTCTGTGCCCAGAACCTCCCGCTGTGGCCAGACCACATTGCTTTTTCTTTGTCTGTAGGCATTTGCTGACCGCTCTCCAAAAGCTTTCAGATGCACCTGGGCAACCTCCAAGACTTTCTATTTCCCCATTCAACCAAGGCTTACAGTTGGCCGTGTTAGAAAATTAAATTGTACTGTAGACTAAGCCTTTGGAAATTGAAAAAAATCCATGTATGTGCTTGTATGAGGGTACTTCAAACCCTCTGTAGAAAATGGATTTCCAAGATTTGTTTTAGTATTAAAAAAAAAAAAAAAAACTTGAAAAGCATAAATCGGTATTCCATTAGATACATTCCTACAAATTTTCTGAACATCCCTCTTGCCTTCTGCCTGTGCCAAGCTTAGTCTGCTATACTCAGGAAAGCCAGCATGACCTATGACCTATGGAAGACTTTATGCAAGAGCAAGAGTTTTGGATGAATGTTCAGATACCAGTTGGGGTACCTGCATCTCAAATCAGAAGACATGGGACCCGGTCCCAGCTCTGCTCGAGTCCAGCTTCCTGCTAACGTACACCCTGGGAGACAACAGTAGTTGCATTCCTTCCACACATGAGAGATGAGGATTGAGCTCCTGGCCTCTGGCTTCAGACTGGTCTAGCCCTGCCCATTGCAGGCATCTGCAGAATAAATGGGTAGACAGGAGATCTCTGCCTATCTCTGTCTCTTTGCCTTTTAAATGTGTTTTTTAAACTTTTTAAAGATTTATTTATTTATTTGAAAATCAGAGCAACAGAGGGAAAAGAGAGAGAAACATCAACAGGTTCACTCCCAAAATAGCCTCAACGGCCTGGTCAGGGCCAGGCTGAAGCCAGGAGTCTGGAGCTCCATCCTGGTCTCCAATGTGAGTGTCAAGAGCCCAAGGACTTGGGCCATCCTCTAGTCCCTTCCCAGGTTCATTAACAGTGAGTGGATCAAAAGTCAAGCTGGGGCTGGTGCTGTATTCCATGTGGGAACCAGTCCCAGCTGCTCCACTTCCAATCCACCTTCCTGCTAATGCACCTGGGAAAGCAGTGGAAGATGGCCCAAGTGCTTGGGCCTCTGCACCTTCATGGGAGACCTGGAAGAAGCTCCTGGCTCCTGGCTTTGGACTGACCCAACCCTGGCCATTGTGGCCATTTGAGAAGTGAACCAGTGGATGGAATATTTCTGCCTCTCCCTCTCTCTCTGTGTAACTCTGACTTTCAAATAAATAAATCTAAAAAAAAATAAAAAATAAAAAAAGGTAGAGCAGCCAACACTGGAACCAGCACTCTGAGATGCCAGCAGCTCTTGCACCATGCCAGGCCCTAAATTTTTTAAGTCTTCCTTCAGTAGTCAATTACTCAGGACCCCATAAGGGCGAGGCAAGATGCCAGCTGGATGAAAGAGCCCCGGTTCCTTCCATGCTGCTTTATGGGAAGGCAGAGAAGCAGTCACCTTACCACAGTAAAGGACAGAACAGAGACACTTCGATGGCTCCAAGTTGGTAAGAACATGGGAGACATCACCATTCAAATGGAGCAGACACAAACAAGGTCTGGAGGAGGGGGCCAGCAGGTGACTTGTAGGAAGGCAGGTCTTACTGAGTGTGGGCAAATGCACCCCACATTCCAAGAACCACAAACTCAGGAGAGAAGTTAAAAGACCAGACCATATGCTACACGGTGGTGACCGCCAGGGCTTTCTCAGGAATCAACTAGAAGCACTGGGGAAGGCAGGGCCACTGACTGTGGGAGGGACCGAGCAGGCTGACATAATCTAGGACCTAATCCCACAAGCAGAGATTCAAGACGGGCGGGACCAGTAAAGATGACAGCCAGGCTGGGGCGGGGAGGCTAGCATGGAGCACTGCCATCATTCCACCCTGACACCGAGTTCAGGGACTGGCTTGTGCCATCATACGGCTTCCTGGGGTCATTATTCACATCCTGATCAAGCTCTTATTCCATTATTTCAATCCCCCTTTTACAGACCAGAGGATGGAGCCTGGCAGCCTCAGACCTGACCAGGGGACCCTATTAATGGACACAGAGCCAGGATGATGAGAAATCGGTGAAGTCCTCATTATGCAATCAAATGAAACAGCTCAAAGCTGTCCTGCTGGCATGTCTCTGGGGGCAGTGGGACAGAGGTCACAGAACTTTACACCAGGAGCTGCAGTGGAAGATGGTTTGCAGATAACGTCCACACCCAAAGCAAAAGTAAAGCCCCCACACAGCCCTGAACCATTGTTAAAAACTGGATGTGTTAGTGGAAAAGGCTGGAATAGAGCTTCTTACCTTCACACAAGAAAGGTGAGAGACAGACTAGGGGGAAGCAAGGTAGCAAGGTTTAATGGGGTAGGGCATCTGTCAGAACGAATGGGCACCTCTCCAGATGGAATCTGAGAGTGCCCAGCCATTCGGACTGGGGTAGCAAGGTTAGAGAGTTTAATGGAAAGTGCACCTGACAGGCCAGGCATCCCCGCAAAGAACTGAGAGCTGAGCTCAGAGAAATGCACCTGATAAGCCAGGCCAGCTCTCAGGAAGGCGCTGAGAGCAAATGGAGTCCAGTCCTTCCAGCCGTTTCTCCTTCTCTCCGCCCTCTTCTCCTGGACAATGGCTTGCTGGGTGTGAAACTCGTAAAATTCTTCCCAAGGTCTCATGACCCAGTGTTACCAGACTGGGTAGCCCACTTGGCGCTGGGCAGAGAGAATTCTCCTAAGGTGTCTTTCCTGTTGGGGGGGGGGCACCTATAAAGTTATTGGGTTCTGGGGCAGAATTTCGGAAGTGTGCTTCTGACGCTGCTCTTTCCTTTCTGCAGGTCCTTTGTTTTCCTAAGGCCCCTCTCACACACGTGGGCTAATTTCTAATCTCCTCCCTAACAGATGCACAAGACTCAAGTCTTACATCCTTGGTAGAAATAAATTCCTTTTATCAGGACAAGCACCTTATCCAGCATTTAAGATACCAATTAGGATGCCCACATCCCATATTGAGTACCTGGATTGCTCCCAATTTCATCTTCTTGCTAATGTGCTCCCTGGGAGGCAGCAAGTAATGGCTCCAGCACTTGGGTCTTTGCCACCCATGTGGGTGACCTGGGTGGTGTTCCTGGCTCCCAGCCTCAGCCTGGCCCCACCCCAGTTGTTGTGGGTATTTGGAGAGAAAAATCAGCTGACGGAAGATCTTTCTGTCTCTCCCTCTCTCGAGTCTTTTTTATTTTTTCTTTTAAAATTTATTTATTTATTTATTTGAGAGACAGAGATATAGAGAGGTCTTCCATGTGCTGATTCACTCCCCAAATGGCTGCAATGCCAGAATTGGGCCAGTACAAAGCCAGGGGCCAAGAGCTTCTTTCAGGTCTCCCACATGAGTGCAGGAGCCCAAGCATTTGGGCCATCTTCCACTGCTTTCCCAGGCCATTAGCAGAGAGGTGGATCAGAAGAGGAGCAGCCAGGACACAAACCAGTGCCCATATGGGATGCCAGCGCCACAGGCAGAGGCTTAGCCCACTATGCCACAGCTCCAGCCCCTAGAGACATTAAAATAAACAAAAATAAACATTTTTCAAAAACTACTCTTGGTGCCAGTATTGTGGCAAGCAGGTAAAGCCACCACCTGCAACACCACATCCCATGTGGGCACCAGTTCAAGTCTTGGCTGCTCCACTTCCAATTCAACTCTCTGTTAATGTGCCTGGGGAAGTGGTAGAAGATGGCCAAGTGCTTGGGCTCCTGCCACCACATTGGAGATCTGAATGAAGCCCCTGGGTTCCACATGGCACATCCCTGGCTGTTGTAGCCATTTAGGGAGTGAACCAGTGAAACAACGAACCAGTGGATGGAGATATCTCTCTTTCTCTTCCTCTCCCTCCTCTTTCAAATAAAAATAAAACTTTTTTAAAAATTACTCTTATCAGACACTATTTGTAGACCCAAGTTTTCCCACCATAAAGTTTAAAAAAGAATGATTTGTCTCAAATGCAGGTACAGAAACTCACTGACAAGGGTTCAGAGGTCAAAGGACTTTAATGTTCTTCAAGAAGTCAACATCAAACACTCACAACAGGGAAAAGACACCTGGAACTCAGTGTCCCTCTTCTCAGAAACCACAGGGAAAGCAGCCCAGCGAACAGAGAAGGGAGCTAAATGGACTTTTAGTTGAACAGCATCATTGTCAAACAAAGAACAAACCAATCAACCTTCTCCCCTACCCACCGAAAGGAGAATACAAGCGAACTGCGAAACTAGTAGATCCTTTGCGTGGAGCAGCTTGAGAGGAGGGCAAGAATAGAGAGAGGCACAGATATTGCTAACGTAGTGCTCTAATGAATAAAACCCAAGGATTTAACAAATTCTAAGTCCCTACATGGATTATGGAGAACCGTTATTATTAGAAATATACATGCACAGAGATATAAACTATGTGTATTAGAAAGCAGATATTGCTATACAAACATATATAGTGTGTCATTTTTGTCCCTCTATGAGAATATCAGTATAAAGAAAGAGCTACAGTTTGTTCTTTTGTGTATAATTCCTCCTCACTGCTCACCAGCCAGCGTTGATCTTGATCAACAGGGCCAGAGTCCAGGGGCCCCCTGCTATCCAGAACCTAGGATCTGGGCTGAGCATCTGGAGGGCCTCACCAGCGCTCTAGACACAGTGAATTGCAGCTTGCATAATTAGGTCCACAGGCAAGTACTAAGATCTAGTTAGAAAAAGTAGCAGCAAAGACAAAATGAGCTGGAATTTGTTAGTAAGCAACAGAGAGATTATTTTCAAAAAGCTTCCAGTTTAAGTCAGCATAAAGGTGGCCACTGGCCGGTGGTCCCATCAGTGCTGCTGTCTGAAGCAAAAACGATCTATAATGAGCATAGTCGTTGTATGTTAAGTTGGGTGGTCACTCCCCAGTTACTTTCTGTTTTATTCATGGTTCAAGGACAGGGGATACACTGGTTAGGGTGTATTCACAGCTGATGCATCTCCAAAAAATTTTTCATGAAGGATGCTAGCTTCTGAACATCTTCGATGGTGACAGCGTTATAGAGAGAGACCCGGACGCCTCCCACGGACCTAGAACAACCGAGGACACAAGCATTAAGGGCAAAAGCATCCAAGTTAGCGTCAAAACAATTTTCTGCAGGCACCTGCTGAGAGTGCCACCCAAGACTGCGGTCCCCAACCCCCCGTCTGAAACCTTTGTGTCTCAGTCACTGGGAAAGTATCCTCTCCCCAGTGCAGGCCAATTACAATGGCCTTTAACAAAGGGGACAACAGGCGGGAAGAAAAGCTCAATGGGACCAAGGACCAAGACGGTGATGATGCCCACCAGGCTGTTCACGGGCCTGCACCGCAGTGCCAGCCACACGGGCGCAGGGCGGCCAGCTCCGGTGAGGACATTTATTAACTGTTCCACATGACATTCAGCCAGAGTGACAGTGGCCAGATCTGAGAGACAGGAGCTGGCCTCAACAGAGACACACGGCATGGCAACCTCTGTGCTCAGAGAGAGGTTTAAGATCTTCAAAGGTGGCTCCGCTGTCCCTCAGCCAGGGAAGCCGGTTACGGTTCCATAAACAGCCAGAGGAAGGCGGACCCCGTGGTGACTGGTTTCCTCCACAGGTCCCACAGGTGCTGCTCCGAGCTGAGTGGGCTCCTGGTTTCCACATTGGAAAGCCGAAGGCAGCTCGCTGCCGCGCTCCGGCATTGGCCGTGCCCTCACCTGTGTCCTTTCAAGGAGATCATATGGAGCTCCAGGGCTTTATCGAGGAACCGTTTTTCTAAAGCTTCGTCCCCCTTGGCGTTGCCGATGCGGAATGGAATATTCATCATGCTTCTATTTTGGGGCTCCACCGGGCAGCTGAAAAACACACGTTCTACTCCAGCTTGCGCTTCTCACTAACAAGGCTTCAGTTTTGGTTTTCCTTAAACATTTTTCTACATGCGCAGATGAGATTAATACTAAATACGCAAGGTCTAACGCAGCCATAATTTATTTAAAAAGAGACCAGACTTTTCCCGATGCAACAGTTGGGTGAGCATTCTGTTGTATGACTTAATTTCCACAAGCCTCTGTTTCCTTATCTGAATACTGGAATACCAATAATACCTCTGTTTCAGACCAGCTGTGACACATCCATGGTACAACATACATGATGCTTCCAACACACGTCAGCCATGCAGCAAATCTGAAGCACTCTTTCTCTGTGAGGCTACAGAGAAATAATAAATTGGTCCTAATAGCAGCTGTAAGACTCAAAAATAAGGAGAAGCAGCTTTTAAAGGACTGATCATCTTCTGTTGTTCCAAGCTGTGTGGCCTTTGCTAGTTAATTTTTTTTTTAAAGATTTATTTATTTATTTGAAAGTCAGAGTTACACAGAGAGAGGAGAGGCAGAGAGAGAGAGGTCTTCCATCCACTGGTTCACTCTCCAATTGGCCAAAACTGCTGGTGCTGCGCCAGTCTGAAGCCAGGAGCCAGGAGCTTCTTCTGGGTCTCCCACGTGGGTGCAGGGGCCCAAGGAGTGAAGCAGCATCCTATATTACACCACAGCGCTGGCCCTGGCAAGTTACTTGATCTCGCCGCTGTGCCTCATCTTCCTTATTTGAACAGCGGGACTTATGAAACCCACCTCAGGCTGTTGGGAGGATTCAGCTAAGTCAGTGCTTACAGAGAATTTCTGTGGATGTAAAGAAACCTAAGAACAGGTGGAATACAGTGCTTCGCTTTTTTTTTTTTTTTAAGATGTATTTATTTGAAAGGCAGAATGACAGAGGCAGGGCACAGGAGTGGGTGGAGAGAAAGAGAAAGAGATCTTCCATCTGCTGGTTCACTCCCCAAATGCCCACAGCAGCCAGGGCTGGGCCAAGCTGAAGTCAGAAGCCAAGAACTCTACCCTGGTTTCCTATGTGGATGGCAAGAGCCATCTTTTGCTGCTTTCCCAGGTGCATCAGCAGGGAGCTGGATCAAAAGCAGAGCAGCGGGGGCTCTAACCAGCACTCTAATATAGGATGCTGCTTAACTCAGCCCCCAAATTCTTTACTTTTTGAAGGTGGCTAGTCTTGTGACTTGCTTTGGCCAGGAGATTGCAACAGAAGTGACTGCGCAATTTCTAAGCCTAGGCCAAGAGGCCTTGCAGCTCTCTGAGCAAGAAAAAAGGTTATTGTTTTAAGCTATTAAGTGCTCAAGTGTTCTGTGATGCACAGAAACAGATGATACAATTTAGGGGCTGGAGTTGTGGCACAGTGGGTTAAACTATAGCCTGCAATGCTGGTATCCCATATAGGTCCCAGTTTGAGTCCCGGATGCTCCACTTCTGAACCAGCTCCCTGATAAAGCACCTGGGAAAGCAGCGGAAGATGGCCCAAGTACTTGGGCCCCTGCAGCCACCTGGGAGACCTGGATGGAGTTCCAGAGTCCTGGCTCTGGCTTGGCCCAGCCCACATCATTGCGGTCAGTTGGGGAGTGAACCTGCAGGTAGAAAATCTCCATCTCTCCCCACCACCTTTCTGTCTCTCCCCCTCCGTAACTCTGATTTTTCAAATAATAAATAAATCTTTTTTTAAAAATAGAGATAGCTGATATAAGTCTGGAACATATGAAATGTTATTAAGCATCTGTTGAATACAATAAATTCATCTTTTTATACCCAACCCCTTGCATTAAGACACACACAGAGACTCACAAAAAAGAATGAGTGAATTTTTGTCTATGAAAGCCAATATTATTTTCCATCGACAACAGAAGGAGATAAATGGAAGAAGAGCCAACAAGTCACTCTAGAATAAAAGAAAAGTACAACACATAATAACCCTGTCGTCTCTTCCCCTTGTCTCAAGTAGATCCTATTTTTATCTTACACTTCCACGGGATGGCATTCATTAAAGTTAAAGAGCAAATAAAAGCAGTGTGAGAAGCCCCCTGAGGGCACAATCACAATTGCTGTTAAAGTTAATAGGAGTCAAGTGCACAACTTCCAGCAGAAGAGAGGCAAGAAGCAGGACGAATACATGCAGCAGCCTTTGAACCTGAATTCCGGGGCCCGGCTCTCCATAAGTCGGTTTTGTGGCCGACGCTTAAATTCAACACTCAGTGGCTACCCTGAGATTCTGCCCCTCCGCCTCCCAAGGCGAGGGTCCATTTGGAGAGGCAGAGCAACAAAAAGCGTATTTCATTTGAGAGAAGTTTAAAGCAGCAGGAATTAAGAATCAGTATTCAGAGTTCATCCCCCTCAAATTTACCAATCCTGTCCTGAAAGTGGAAGATATCACGAAGCAATAATGTCATAAAAGCCAGAAATCGAAAAGAAATCACCACACTTTTATTTGGCTGCCTGGCAGGAGGGCACCTGGAAGGTGCCAAGGGTCTGGAGAGAGATTATGAGAAAAGACTACTCCCAGTCCACCCAGAGATGGCCCTGGAGGGGGACCACAATTCTACCCGAGAAGAGCTGAGATAGCAAAGGGCTGTGGAGGAACAGAGAGCAGAATAAGTAATTTTGCGGGGAGAAGGCTGACAGGTTTCCGAGCAGGGCATGTGGGAGTGAGGGCGCAAGGAGAAGGGCACTGTGGCAGAGACCTTTCTGCCGAGGCATGGAGGGCCGTGTGCATGCACGCTTGCTGGGGTCTGCACTGGACCCTTGAGCAACGAGAAACAGTCAGACTGGCACTGCACTACCAGATCTGTATTTTAGAAAAATAACTACAGAGGCAGGTAAAGCCACAGCTTACGATGCTGGCATCCCATTCGTGTCCTGGCTGCTCCACTTCCAATCCAGCTCCCTGATAAAGCGCCTGGGAAGGCAGCTGAAGACGGCTCAAGTACTTGGTCCCTGCCACCCAAAGGAGAGGCCAGGAAGGAGTTCCTGGCTCCTGGCTTCAGCCAGGCTCAGACCTGGCTATTGCAGCCATTTGAGGAATGAATCAATGGATGGAAGATTCTCTCTCTCTCTCTCTTTCACATCTATCTATATCTCTATCACTCTGCCTTTTAAATAAAAATCTACAAAAAAAGTCAGCCTGAATTTCATCACATGTAACAGAAATATAGTGCAAGCCACACACATAATTTAAAAAGAACTACAGCACACAGAGGGGATGGCAGGATGAAGAACTTGGAAGGTGGAGGAACGGCCTTCTAGAAAGTTCTTATGAAGAACTTTCCAAATCAAAGGAATCTGAGCCTGTGAGCAGCTGGAGCACTGGGGAGCTTCAAGCACAGGTGGCGCCTCCAAGGCCAGCAGGGCACCTGAGCACGCTCAAAATGCGTGGCGCAGGCCAGTGCAACACGCACCACCGCCTCCCTTGGTCAGATACTGAAGGCCTGGAAACAGGAAGGTACTTCAAAGTGTGGAAAAACAGAATTAAAGAAATCATTTTATTTTTGCACAAGCAATTTTTGAAACCCATGCATTTTTTTTCCTAATGTGCATTTACCATGAACCTTTTAAAGACCCTTCACATGCACGGATCTCAACATTTTTTGGCACCTTTGAGTTCTACGTCTCCATGAACTTAGTGAGTTCCTTTGTAAGCTCTCCCTTTTTGCTTGAAACCCTTGGTCACCCCAGTCAAAGCTTCTTTCTCTCATGTTCAGAGATATATGCACCGTGGAATGAGAAACCCAGATTTGTACATATCTTCCAACATCCCTATACTGGCCCCAACACTGGGTGAGCCACACTGACCACCCTGGTGGGCTGTATTTGGCCTCCACTCCCCAGTTTTTAAGCTCTGGATTCCACGTGAAATTTCAGAAGCAGGCAGGGTCTGTGGCCTGAATGGATTGAGGGCTAAGGTCAACTGAGAGGTTTAGTTTAGGTCCCAGGCTTATGCTCAGTCAAGGGTAGAGCTTCCAATGCCTGTGGTGGAACATGGAAGCGGAGGATGCCAATGGACATCACTGTGAGAGCTGTTCCATGGGTCTCCATAGACATCTAGGAAATGCTGCATTGACAGAGTTAACCAGGGGTCTTGACTCCTGGCTTCCTGCAGCCCACAATGTGCTCCTGTGCATGACCCCCAGGAGGGAGTCTTCCAGGAACGCAGCTTTCCCTAAGCATATTTGATTGGAAAACTGTTCCCATTGAAAGGGTTAGAGACCCTCCCCCAGAAAAACACTGGGTCTTCTGGAGGCTTCAAAAGATGGGGTGGGGGTTATGTGGGAAGGCACGGCTTCAGCAAGCGATACCCAAGGCACACAGGTGAAGAAGGCCAACAGAAAACTGCAGGCCCGGTCAAGCAGCTGCAAGCTGAGAAGACCTGAAGGTAGAGAGAAGCCCACAAACACAGACACAGGCCCCTCCTTACTGCCTGATCTGGTTAATAAAAATACTTTTAATTTGCACACCACTGTGAAAGTCTACAGTGAAATTAGGAAGCTGTTCATGCCCTTCTCACAGAGGTGGCTATCACTAACAGACTGGCATGTATCCTTCAATGTGTTTTTAGATACATAAACACATGTACATGTGCATACATGTATACACGGATGATACAGGTGTATATATGGACATACACATATGAGAAATGAAATTAAAGGATAAATTTTGGTGTAAAAAATTTGAAATGCATGCATAGTTTTTCATGAACTCTGTGAAGATCCCTTATAGGTATAGATTTTGAAACTTCTGGCTCCCAAATAAATCATTTGAATCCATCTTCCCACAACCCTCTGAAGTACCCTTATACATAAGCAGTCACATGCCATGTAACAGCATTTGAGTCAAGGACAACGGACTGCATATCCAACAGCAGTCCAGTAAGATGACATCATCAGTACCGCCACAGCCATCTCAGCTCAGCTGGAGCCTTGGGCTGCCCCTGGGTTTTCAATGGCCCATCCTCCACTGGACTTGTCGGTACATAAAAGCCCTTAGTCAAGGGGCAAATGAGTTCTGATGAATAGTGCAAACTTAGGTCCAAATTTGAACTCCCACCAAAAGCACATTCCTTTGCACCAGATATTACAAATCTTTATAATTTCCACCAATCAAAGGCAAAATCACTTCAATTTTAACCTGCATTTCCTAAAGAACCAAGGAAACTGGGAATGTTTCATTTTTGTTATCCAGCTGTATTGCTTCTGAGTTGTTTACTCACGCTGTTTAGCAACCAACTCCTGATCCTGTTTTTATTTGGTTACTCTTTTTCCATTCATTTGCAGGCTCTTGCTTCCAATTCCAGCCTCCCACAAATGCGCTCAAGTGCTTGGGCCCCTGCCATTCACATGGGAGACTCAGACTGAGTTCCTAACTCCTGGCTTTGCCCTGGCCCAGCCCTGGCTGTTGTGGTCATCTGGGGAGTGAATGGAAGACCTCTCTTTTGTCTGTCTTTCCATCTATCTCTTTGCTTTTCAAATAAAGTGAAAATAAGTAATAATTTGAAAATTTTTTAAATTTATTTTTGAGTTTAAATTCACATGGTTTTATAGTATTAGACTGTATGTTAAGTTCATCCCTTAACATTTTTCTGTTTTAAAAAAATTCCAGCTATCCTTTTGCATGAACCTGAGCAGATAATAATTTGCACTGATTTCCAGATGCGTCCTAATTTTTGTGGCTATTATGAATAGGCTCCTTCTTCCTCATTACAGTCTTGTTACTTCTGGAGTGTGGACCCCAGCTGACCCTTACACCTCATGCTGTCAGGGATCACAATTTGATCGGACGGTTCTTAAAAAGTTTTTTCTGTTGATTCTTGAATCTTTCATATATAAATCCACTTCATCTACAAACTGATTTTTGCCATTTCCTCAGTGCAATAAAGAGCAGCGTGGGCCCAGGGAATGAGCACCTGTGGCCTATCCCCTGTTCATACCCTGGCTGATGGCTCCTCCCAGTGGCAGCCTGGACCTGTCTGTGCCTCTGTGAAATGACTTCAGGTCTTCACCATTATCCATGCTGCTTTCTCTCTCCCTAAGTTGATGAAGGTGACCTCACAGCAGGGTATGGAATCTGCCAATGTGCTCAATAACAGGGCTGCCTTACAAGCCAGGGGACGCAGAAGGGGTGCATCTTACAGAAGGAAAAAGGAGCAGGGTCGGGCGTCCGGAACACCTGCATCCCATACTGGAGTGCCTGGTTTCAAAGCTCAGGGGGAAAAAAAGGCAGGAGATTCCCAGCATTCCCTCTATGCCTTCTTATTTTGTTCCGAATTCCCTGGATTCTTTCCCTCTGATTTCATACTTGTACATGTCCTGAGAAACATATGCAACCAAGAGCAAACAGAAAAGTATGTGTCTCCTCTCTAATCATTGCCAAGAGCTTCCATTCACATTCAGGTTCTGGGTGCCCTTTGGGAGTCAGAGAAGATGACTCACTCTTCTGGGTACCCCAGGATCCCAGAGTGGGTGCTCAAGAGCCATTGGATGGATGGATGGATGGATGGATGGGCAGATGGGTGGAAAGACAGATGGATGAAGGAACAGGTGGACTAAGCATGTCCGCATGCCTTTCCAGACTTCCCTTCCAACCCAGCATGAGCCATCCTCACCAAGCAGCCCACCTTCTGCTCCTTAAATACACCATACTTTCTTCCCTCAGTGCCTCTCTGAACGCCATCTCTGCCTTCCTAAAAGTTCCTGAAAGTACTTCTGCCTGCTGCCTATTTTGACTCACATCCAAGGCTCAAGTTCAAACAAAAACCCTCTTTCCCCTCCTACCAAACAGTAGCTCACTGTTCCAAGCTCACACCACATTCTTTAGCCCTTGGCTCCGAGCTCCTTGGACAATCTACTACCGACCATGCATGCTAAAGTGGCTCCAGCGTCCTGGCTCCCCCTCATACATGAGGGCCCAGGATGGAAGCTTCTCTGGGACTGAACCCCCCAGGCTGCACTTAACTCTGTTGCACAGAACCACAGAGTGCATCCCTTCACCTACATGGCACACAGGAGAGAAGTCCAAAGGCCAAGGCATCCAGCCAAGATTTTCCCATCTCCCCTTGCACTTGTGGCTGCAAGGCCACTGCATGCCAAGAGCTCACAGGAACAGGCAACAAGTAAACACTGTAAGGGTGGAGGTAGCAGGAGCACATTGCTTTTTCTAGGCTGTCCAAAAAGTATGCCCCACGAGTGCTTATGGAGCTATGCTAGCAAGTTTTGGTCTAAATATACAACCTAAATAGGACTGAGGTGTGGTTTTTTTCTATTCCAGTGGCCCACGAAATTCTCAGAGTGCAAATACCCTCATGACTGCCAGGCACATATTTTATTTTTACAATGAACAGAACTCCACAGAATAGTGACCATTATAGATGGGGGGGTCCTGACACGGTAAATGAGTATGAATGTTCACGCATGTGTGTTTATACACACACATACGCACGTACACACAGGCACAGACACTGCGACAAGCCTGGTCTCTGTCCATCTGTGCCCACACAGAGGGAGAGTGAAGAGCAAACAAAGGTTTCACTTCCATGCATCACAGGTATTGCTCCAGGCACTTCATACATGGCATTTTGGCAAACAGTCTGATATAGCGGCAAGAGTGGTGGCCCCCATGTCCATATCCTAACCCCAGATTCTGCCAATATAACCTCTTTGGAAAAAGGGTTTAGGGGCCGATGTTGTGGCACAGTGGGTTAAGCTGCTACCTGCAGTGCTGCCATCCCACAGCAGAGTGCCAATTTGAGTCCTGGCAGCTTCAATTCTGACCCAGTTTCCTGCTAATGCCCAAGTGCTTGGGCCTTTGCCACACATATGGGAGACCCGGATGGAATTCTGGGATCCTGGCTTTAGCCTGGACCAGCCCCAGCCATTGCAGCCATTTGGGGAGTGAACAAGCAGATGGAAAATCTCTGTCAGTCATTCAACCGTTCAAATAAATAGAGAAGGGAAGGGAAGGGAAGAAAGAGGAAACTAGGGAAGGTGAGGGGAGGAGAGGAGAGGAAAGGAGAGAAGGGTCTTTGCAGATCTAATTGCATGAAGGAGCTCTAGATGGGATCATCCTGAATTATCTAGGGGGCCCCAAGTGACCTGTCCTTGTAGAGAGACATGGGCACAAAGGAGGCCACGTGAGGACAGAAGCAGGGATTGGTGATGCAGCCAGGAACCAAGGACTACCTGGAGTCATCAGAAGCTGGGAGGCAAGAAATGGATTCTTTCCTAAAGTCTCTGGAAGAGTAGAGTGTTGAGGACACCCTGACCCCCCACTTAGGACCTTTGGAACTGGGAGAGGAAGTTTTATTGTTTGAAACCACCAAGTTTTTCATCCTTTGTCATGGCAGCCCTAGGAAATGAACACAAACCCCCTACATTTCTGCAGTCCTTACAATGCTTGTCCAGTGGTCGAGTCATATCCATTAGTCTCTTGGTCATGACACATTCAAGTTGTGTCATCCCAGGCCATAACCACTTCCATTCACAGGCCACAGTCCTGAGGTAGGAGCACCTGTTCTGCATAGGGAGGCTGGGGTGGCGCATGGAAGCAGAGGCCACCGCCTGCACGGGACACAAGACCACCCGCCCTTACCAGCACTTTCACGTCTCAGAGAACAATGAATGTCCGATTTCCACAGCTATGCAGCATGCACGGTTTTAAATCCACGAGAGACAAAATGTGAGATGAAATTAATCAACTTACACGTAGAATCCTTGCGAGTTATCAATAATTTCATAAATCATTTGAGACTTGATGGTGCTGAGTTTCTTCATGGCAGCTGCCCCACCATTGTTCTTAATCCACTCCAGGACCAAGCCCATGACATAGATGCTAAAAGGAAGAGTTAAAAAAAATATTTTGTGTGTGCAGTCCAGTGTGCAAAAGGGGACAGTCATGCAAGCAAACTGCTACATTGCATTAAAACACACTTAAGGATATATTAGAAACAGACAAGATAAAAGCAGGCCACGTGTCAGCAAGAGCACAGGATAAAAGAGGCAATGGGGTCAACCCAAGCCAGACCCCTGAAGGCCACTCAGAATAACAGGCTGGGAGCCAGTGTGGTGGTACAGCAGGTTAAGCTGCCGCCTGTGATGCCCGCATCCCATATGAGTCCCTGTTCAAGTCCCGGTGCTCCACGTCCAATCCAGCTGCCTGCCAATGCACATGAGAAAGTAGCAGCAGACGGTTCATGTGCTTGGGTCCCTGCACCCACGTGTGAGACCCACATGGAGTTCCAGGTTCCTGGCTGCAGCTCTGCCCAGCCCTAGCTAGGCAGCCATGTGGGGAAGTGAACCGCAGATGGAAAACAGCTCTCTCTCTCTCTCTGTCTCTCCCTCTCTCTGTAACTCTGTCTTTCAAAGAAACAAACAAACAGAATTGGAAAAACACCTCACTGGACTGATAGCACGTGAGTCCCTCCCTCTGCAGCCCTTGCCCCAGTGTACACTCCTCGGGACACCGGCACGCACCTGCCTAGCCCCTCCACAAGGCATCATCAGGCCCCCTCCCAGTGTTTCCTCTTCCATCCCCAGGATTAAGGATTAAATCCCCAGGATTTAAGGGAGTGTACATACTCCCTTAAATTTTAATCATTTCCTCCTTTACATTTCTGTGTGCCTGCGATAGGGACTCTATACTCTTATTGCAAGGCTAGGACTACTCAGCTTTTCTGGCCCACAGTCCTAGCTCCCCCTGGGAGAGAAGCAGTGTGGCACAGTGGTTACAGTCATCATCTCCCTGCCACAGGTCTGCTTCCAGCCCCAGTGCTGGAAGTACTCTCACAGAGTACTAGAAATCAGAGTCTCAGTTTCCCATCTGGACCCACTTACCTTGGGTGGGCACCTGGCATTTTACTTGCCCTGCTCTACCCTGTCACCCAACATGCAGGCCCAAAAAGGGTCCCTTGCTCACTGATCTCAGAGCTGTGTATGGGACCTAAATGGACCAATGAGAAGCTTCCCTGGGATTTTCTGAATTGGGAGTGAGGAAGAAGATGCAACTGTGAGACTCCCAGGAAAGATGTTTCGAGCATACGTGTGAAGAGGGCTGTTGAAAAGGCTGAAGGCAGCATTCCAGCAGAGAAGCAGGGGTCAGACGGGGAAGGCAGATGGCATGGGAGTGGCATCCTGCTGCCCAGGGGCCCCGCTGCACCTGGTACTTCCTGCAGCTTTGGGCCATCCCCTTCTGGGCAGGAATTTCAAGTTCCAACGAGGGTAGCTCATGGACTCTGCCAAGAGTCCTCTTCCCAGCCAAAGGCCTGCCAAGGGAAGACCCTCACAGGGACTGGCTCGTTCACGGGTCCAACCAGGCAGGCCAAGGACCCAGGAGCTTCCACCTCCAGGAGGCAGCAGAAGCCAATGCTGGGCTGCCCAGAGACGCCTGGGCAGAGAGCAGCCAACAGCCAATAGCCTTTCCGGGAGGTGCCCAGCCTTGCTCCCCACACAGGGCTGGGAGGAGAAAGCAAGGGTGTTGGTGGCAAAAAGGGTGGAGCGGTAATTTACAGGCTCAGATGTGGCCCCCTGGACAGACTGACAAGTCAGAGGGACAAAGATGGAAGAAAGCAAGAGAGAGAAACTCACACTTACTGAAGTCCACAGTAATAGCTTTATTGATCACAATAATCCTGAGGTCACAGTCACCATTATCCCATTCTACAGATGAGAAAACTAAGGTCCAGAGAACTTAACTTGCCTGAAGTCACCCAGCAAGTGGCTGATAAGGCCAGGATTCCAATCCCTGTCTGGCTAACTTCACGGCATGAGCTCTTTCCACTGGCACCAGAGCCCTCTGGTTTGCCACGAGCTGCAGATCCTCAGCCATGAGCTCACCAGCTTGTGAGGTGAGTGGGCTGTGACCAAGTCCAGCTGCTGCGGGACACGCAGCACAGAAGCACAGAGAACGCCGTGCGGCCCTCACTGACGTAGGACACTCTAGATCCTCTATGTAACCCCAAACTGTTCCTCTCCCACCTGTGCCACCTGCTCCCTGCTGGGGAACCACAGAAACGCCCTGCCCGGCTACCTGATCCATGCAGAGCCACTGCCAGTACTTGTAAAAGGCCCAGCTTCGTTTTTCCCAGCAGGGGTTCCGAGCTGCTATTTCTCCAGCCAAATCCAAAGCCGCAGCTTTGTCCCAGCCAGACCTCAGTGGCTGTGTCCGTGCTCACTGCCCACGGCCTCTTGTTTTCTTATGGGATGTGAGCAGGCAGGGGCAGCGTGAAGCCCAGCCACTTGTATAGACTGCCCAGAGCCAGTCCCCGGAGCCCGAGTCTAGGAAGCCACAGCAAGGGGCAGAGGCTCAGTGAGCAGAGGCTGTCCTGGAGGTCAGGAGACAGTCCTCGAGTGGCCTCACCCAGCCCTGCGCACACCACTGATGTCTGGCCCCTGTGCCTCCTGAAAGCAAGGCCCTTGTTTAGTACTAACTCACATGTCTACACCCCTACAATCCCAAACCCCCAAAACACAGAGGCCCCAAGATGCTAACACAAGTTGGCTATTTGGCCCCACTCCCAGTTCAACACTTTCAATGATTTAAGCATTCACTTCTAAAATTCCATCTGCAAACACAACAGGTTTACCACCTAAGCCTGTCCATTTGTTCAGTGGAATACTACACAGCTGTTAAAAGAAAAATAAGAGGCATCTCAGTCCAGCTTCCTGCTAATGCAGACCTTGGAAGGCAGTAGTGATGACTCAAGTAATTGGGTCCCTGCTACCCACATAAGAGATCCAGATTGGGTTCCTGGGTCTTGGTTTCTACCCTGCCCTTTGTGGGCATTTGAGGAGTGAACAAACAGAGGGAAACTCTCACTCTGATAATTAAGTTAGAAGCAAGAATACACATACACACACACATACACACACATACACACACACACACACCAGAAAACTCTCCCTGGCTTTTGGGAAAAGTTTGGCTCTGGGATGAGCCTCTGGAGTTGATGCTGTGCCGTAAGTTTCTCCGGAGCCAGGGAAAGCAACCACCAGGTTGGGTACTCTTTCCGAGAACAGCTCCCAAAGATGGGCCCAGAGCAGCCCCTGTCTGCAGATTTTAGGACTCATTCTCCCACCCCATGCAAGGGGAAGCAGCCTGAGGCCAGCTGATCCCAGGAGCAGGCCCACAGCTTAATGTGCAACCCCTATTCTGACAGGTAAGGTGGCCTGGGTGCAGAGATTCTTTTTTTTTTTTTTTTTTTTTTTTTTTTTTTGCATTCTTCTTAATTTCTTCATCTCATCCATTGGCCAAAGCAAGTTTATGCTTGTTAGCCATAAGTCAAAGCAATGTTATGGTTCAGAAGGGAAGTTTGGGCATCTTTTTCCCTATGCATTAATTGGGATTAGGGTGTTCCACTGAGGGGTTAAAGAGAGCGATATTGTGGTCCTTTATTCCGCCCCAGTTCACCGTTTCAGGCTGCAGGCAACTATCTGAAGCCCAGTTTCCCAGCAGGGTCACCCAAAGTTCCTACGGTCTTTTGTACAAAACTAAAATGACACAGGAGAGCAGGTTTTCAAGGTCATGTACGTCATTCTGGGCATCTCAGGAGCCCCGCCGTGAAAGGCGGGGAGGGGACTGTGTGTAGATCTTTATGTCTCCACGTGGACGCTGTTCTCACCAAGTGAGCTCCGGCCATCTCACCCTGAATGCCGACCCTGACACAGGAATGCACACATCTGGGGTTATTCCGCAATCACACAGAACAAAGCTTTTCAACCTTTCTCTTCTGTTGGGGTCAAAGAAAGCAAAGCAACCTCCAGAGGGTATTCTGGGGGGTACCTTGGGATCAGAAAATACTGACTCTCTTGTCTTTCATTTTCTGTATTTACAAGATTCTCATCATATCACAAACACTGCTACCCCAAGCTGACCCCGGTTATCATGGTACCCATCCATCTGGGGAAGAAACTGTTACCTCATCTGTCCCGATTTCTGACTCAGCCTAGCCTTGGACAGGAATGCTCTCTGGAGGGGCCACCTACCTTTCCCTACCCTGGGTCCCTACACCCATGGGGCTCAATGTCAGGTCAACGCCTGGACACCTTACTAGGACCTCATCTCTGGGCCTCCATTCATCTCCCACCAGACAGACTGGCGTGCTTCCTCAGTGGTCCCTCAAACCGGCCCTCACCCTGATACTAACAAGCACCTATCAATGTGCTCGTCAGCTTGTAAAAGTGTGTCTGGGCGCCAGGAGTGCAGTGGAGGATGGCCCAAGTGCTTGGGCCCTGCACCTGCATGGGAAACCAGGAGAAGCACCTGGCTCCTGCCTTCGAATCAGCGCAGTGCGCCGGCCACAGCGCACAAGCCATGGCGGCCATTGGAAGGTGAACCAACGGCAAAGGAAGACCTTTCTCTCTGTCTCTGTCTCTCACTGTCCACTCTGCCTGTCAAAAAAAAAAAAAAAAAAAAGTGTGTCTGGGACCGGCACTGCAGTACAGTGGGTTGAGACGCCACTTGCAATGCTGGCATCCTACATCAGAATGCTGGTTTGAGTCCCAGCTGCTTCACTTCAGATCCAGATTCCTGCTAATAACGTGCCTGGGACAGCACTGAATGATGGCTCAAATATGTGGGGCCCTGCTAACTATGTGGGAGACCAGGATGGAGATTCTGGCTCCTGGCTTCAGTCTGGTCCAGCCCCAGCTATTGCAGCCAGCTGGGGAGTAAACCAGCAGATGGAAGATCTCTGTCTGTATGTCTTTCCATCTGTCTGTCACTCTGGCTTTCAAATGAATAAATCTGCTTTTTTAAATGGTTAAGATGATGAGCTAGGTATCCAGAGTATGCCTCTCTGGACCCTGATCAGAACTCGCTGGTCTTCAGGCTACACTTCAGGGACAAAACTTCTTTGTGTCCTCTTACCTTCTCATTTCCGAAGCCCCGGGAGCCCTTGACCTCCCTGTGAAAGATTCATCTAACTGAGGCAGACCCTGGCCTCACCTTTTTTTAATTTTTTTTGGACAGGCAGAGTGGACAGTGAGAGAGACAGAGAGAAAGGTCTTCCTTTTCCCATTGGTTCACCCCACAATGGCTACTGTGGCCAGTGCACCGTGCTCATCCAAAGCCAGGAGCCAGGTGCTTCTCCTGGTAGCCCATGCAGGTGCAGGGCCCAAGCACTTGGGCCATCCTCCACTGCATTCTTCCAGTCCAGCAGAGAGCTGGACTGGAAGAGGGGCAACCGGGACAGAATCTGGCGCCCCGACCAGAACTAGAACCCGGTGTGCCGGCGCCGCAGGCAAAGGATTAGCCTATTGAGCCGCGGCGCCGGCCATGGCCTCACCTTCTAACAGGTGACCATGGCCACCTCCCCCTGCCTGCTACAGCTACACCTTAGCACCCACTCTGGGAGCCCTGCACTTGAGGCCCCCAACTCTGCCTTTCTCAGTTGGCCAGTGACCACTGGTGTTTTCCCACTGCCCACACTCCAGAGGCAAGACAGGCGAGCAGGATACAGGATTCAGCCCTGCCCACCAACCCTGATGTACACATTAGCAACGTGTTCAACCGGGCTGCCAGAGTGGAGTTTAGAGATGACCTGCAGAGTTAGCCCTCAGAACACCCCGGTCCCTGGGCAGAGGTCAGGGGGACAAAATGAGACCCAGCACCTGGTGAAGGCAAGTGTTCAGCCCAGACCCAGATGGAACGACCGACTCACTACCCAGAGACGCCTCCTTTGGTGTCAGAACACCCTCCCCTCAAGGGAAAGCCTTGTTAGGCAGAAGAGCCGGAGTCTGAGAGTGAGCAGTTTTCTTCAGACAAAATCTTCCCCACACAACAAAGCCACAGAGCACCGAGGCTGCACCTACCCAGGAAGCAGAGCAGGCTGCCTGGCTTTGAATCCCAGCAAGGCCACTTCCTAAAACATGACCTTGACCTCCTCACTTGCAAAATGGAAAGAAGCATAACCACAGTGCCCACCTTGTGGGATGGCGAGGAGGACTAAAGCGTCCTACACACAAAGTATCGCCGCTTTCTATCACTGCTGCCCTAGACAAACCCATCCACTGTGGTCCCTCCCTGTGCCCGCCCCTTCTGAGGCTCTGGGAACTAGCAGCAGCCATGAAAAGCCAGCGGCTACCACTGCTGAATCACTCAGTTGCCAGGGTCTTACAAAGTAGTGCAATATGCACACACACACACACACACTGCTATGATTTGGCTATGGTCTGTCTCTTGCAAAAATTGAAATGTAATCCCAGAGTTAAGTATTAAGAGGGTAGAAAGGTGGGGCCGGCGCTGTGGTATAGCGGGAAAAGCTGCCGCCTGCAGTGCCAGCATCCCATATGGGCACCGGTTCTAGTCCTGGCTGTCCCACTTCCAATCCAGCTCTCTGCTATGGCCTGGAAAGCAGTAGAAGATGGCCCAAGTCCTTGGGCCCCTGGACCCGCATATGAGACCTGGAAGAAGTTCCAGCTCTTGGCTTCAGATTGGATCAGCCCAGCTCTGGCTGTTGCAGCCATTTGGGGAATAAACCAGTGGATGGAGGAACTCTCTCTCTCTCTCTCTCTCTCTGATTCTCTGTAGCTCTGCCTTTCAAATAAAATAAATAAATCTTTTAAAAAAAAAAAAAAAGAGGCCGGCGCCACAGCTCACTAGGCTAATCCTCTGCCTGCGGTGCCGGTACCCGGGGTTCTAGTCCCGGTTGGGGAGCCAGATTCTGTCCCGGTTGCTCCTCTTCCAATCCAGCTCTCTGCTGTGGCCCAGCAGTGGAAGATGGCCCAGGTCCTTGGGCCCTGCACCTGCATGGGAGACCAGGAGAAGCACCTGGCTCCTGTCATCGGATCAGCGTGGTGCACCGGCCGCAGCGGCCATTGGGGGGTGAATCAGCGGGAAAAGGAAGACCTTTCTCTCTGTCTCTCTCTCTCTCTCACTGTCTAACTCTGGCTGTCAAAAAAAAAAAAAAAAAAAAAAAAGGAAGAGAATGGTAACCTAGCAATGGTGTTTAAAGGTGAATCCTCTGGGAGGATCTCAGGATTAGATAAAGTCACAAGGCTGGTGACGCGTGATGACATCCTTGTGGCTCTGTAAGAACAGGCAGAGACCAGGACACAAGTGCACGCTCCTTGTCTCTCGCCTTGCAATGCCCCGCAGCACTTCAGAACTCTGCCACCTCGAGCATCCCCAGACACAGCCCGTTGACCCTGGGCCAGAACCATGACCCAAAATAAACTTTTCTGAGAAAGTAAGCTTTTCTAGGGGACTTCCTTGCAACACAAAACAGAGGCATGCATACCTACAGCCTTACACAATACGTATCTCGTCTCACAACAACCCAGTGAGGAGAGCACTATTCCTACTCCTAAAGGAACCTACTGCACAGACAGGTGAAGGGATTCGCCTAAGGCCACACAGCGGTTAGGAAACAGAACCTCTTAGGCAACTGTCAAATCCTAGGTACTGGGACAAAATACCTGAATCTGAGAAGTAAGACAACTCGGTACAGAATGAACCGCAGCCTCCCGCTCAGCTAACAAAAAACAGGGACATCTGCAGATGGGGTTAAGAAAAAAAATAGAAAAGCATTCCAAGCCAGCGCGTTTGCTGTCAGGCAGCCAGCTCCACACAGGCTCAGCAGGCAAAAGAAAGGAAGGCGAGGGAGGCCCAGCCTTTGAAAGTGCTTCCTCCAAAGCGGCCCTGGTTGTTCGCGATGCAGGCCACGGCTCTTCAGCTGCAGACAGCTCTGGGGTTAATGGTGAACCACAGGGCCTGGAATACTAAGATCAAAGAAAAACAACACCCCTGCCCCCCAAAAAGTAAAGGGCAAGAAGCAGAGTGATCCATCAGAGGACAGAGGGTCAAGAGGGAGAGGTGGGTCGAGCAGAGGATCCTGACGGGACACGTGGGGTGAAGATACTCAAAAAAGCCACCTCCGCTTTGATGGGGAACCGTGAGACTCCATCCCAGGGTTACCTGAAGCACGGGGGCGTGTTGTACAAGGAGTTGTTTGTGGCCTGCACTTTGTACTCTAGGACAGAGGGGCACTCTCGGAGGGCGAACCCCAGCAGGTCATCGCGGACGATCACCACCGTGACTCCTGCAGAGCCCACGTTCTTCTGAGCGCCAGCAAAAATCACACCAAACTGAGAAAGAGAAAGACGACATGACAGAAGCACCTGGGCAGTTTTCATCAACACACACAAACTTCCCGACCTCTTCTGCAAGCACAGTTTTCTCTACTCCCGGGCAGACAGCATGTCCTGTTCTACAGGCATCTCCTCCTGGACAGCAGAACTGGACGGCAGGGCAGGCCTGGGGATGCCACCTGGACGATCCGTGCACCCACTCCCATCCACTTGGCATATGTTTCTTAAAGATATATTTACTTTTTTGAGAAGCAAGATTACAGAGAGAGAAGAGAAACAGAAAGAGAGAAAGAGAAAGAGAGAGAGAGAGAGAGAGAGAGAGAGAGAGAGAAAGGTCCTCCATCTGCTGGTTCACTCCCCAAATGGCCACAATGGCCGGAGCAGGGTCTGTCTGAAGCCAGGAGCTTCTTCCAGGTCTCCCACATGGGTACAGAGACCTAAGCACTTCGGCCATCTTCACTGCTTTCCCAGGCCATTAGCAAGGAGCTGGATCAGAGCTGGAGAAGCCAGGACTCGAACTGGTGCCCATATGGGATGCAGGTACTGCAGGGGGAAGCTTAACCTACCACGCCACAGGGCAGGCCCCTGTACATCTCTTTTCCATATGCAAACCAGTCCTGGAAATGGGGCCTCTAACCATCCTTGGCAACTAAGAGAAAAGTTTGTTTTATGTTTTTTAATAACTATTGGAAATCACGAAAAATGTAAAATTTATTATTTTAATAGTGTTTGAATTAAAATCAGACTAAATATTTGAAACTACTGAAATTTTAAATTACTTAAATGTTTTATTTTGTGTATAAAGGGATAATCAGGCGCTGAGAAAGGGACTGCTTTGATGAGAAGCAATGGGACATGCTGCCACAGGGAGAGCACTTTTAAAAATGTTTATAATCTTCATTTTTTATCAGGGAGACAGAGACTGAGAGAGAGAGAGAGATATCTTCCATATACTGGTTCTCCCCAAACATCTGCAACAGCTAGAGCTGGGTCAGACCCAACCTGGGTCTCCCACATGGGTAGCTGGGACCCAAGTACTTGAGCTAATACCACTGCCTACCAAGGTCTGCATTAGCAGGCAGATGGAATCAGGATTGGAACGAGCATTTGAACCATGGCCTCTGATACAGGATGCAGTTGTCCCACGTGGCATCTTAGCTGCTGCACCAAATGCCTGCCCCAGGAAAAGAAGTTTTTGAAAACAACAAACATTTCAAGATAACTTAGGAAAATTTGTTGTGCAAGATATAGAACACTCTCCCATGTCTCTCCCTGAAACCTCTGGGAAAATCCAGTGGTGGGTTGGGGGCAGGATTTATGGTTGACGTTACTTAGAATTGCCAGGGCCTCGAGAGAAAAAAGCAGACTACAAATCAAGCATGGTATATCCACAGAACGAAATGTTATTCCACCTTAAAAGAAAACAGCTTTAACCCACATGTGACAATGGATGAACCCTGGAGATATTACACTAAGTGAAATAAGCCAGATACAAAAGGCCAAGTATTGCATCACTCCACAGATAGGAGATACCAAGTAGAACAGCGACTGCGGGGGCTGAGGTCCTAGAGGAGTGGGGAGTTAGTGCTGAATGGGCAGAGCTTCAGTTCAGGAAGGTGAGAGAGTCCTGGAGATGGATGATGGCAATGTTCCTAATGCCAATGGACTGTACACTTAATGCCGAAACAGTACATTTTGTGTTACATATACCTTACCACACCTTCTATTAAAAAGGCAGATTACTGCTCGGCTCAATTGTTTTTAACTCCTCAACCTCTTTCCCTTTGTTGTACGCACCGACCTCCTACAGCGGTCCTGCTGCCCAGCTTGGTGACCTACTTTTAAAGTCTACGTGCCCTGGCAATGTGTTAAGAGCTGAAGTGGGCTTAAGGCAGCAGAAAATGGTGGGGGGGGGGGGTACTCCTTCACACAGGTCCTGTGAGCTTGGATAATCTGCATCTGCTCTTAAAAAGGACAAGTCACTCGCAGTGTGCGGACTATCAAGGCACTTCAGTGAGGTACCACTGTCACTGGGCTGGGACTGCAGGACTTAAACATTTTGACAGCTGGCAATAAGCAACAGCCAGCCTGCTCGCTGACAGCTGCCCTGGCACTAGAGGCCCAAGGACCCTACATTCCTTCCTGTTCCTATACTTATTAAAACATCCAAGCAAGCATTTGGCCAGCAGGTAAAACGCTGGCATCCCACAAGGGAGCGCCTGGCTCCAATCCTGGTCCTTGCACTTCCAATGCAGACTCCTGCTACTGTGCACCCTAAGGAGGCAGCAGACGATGGCTCAAGTGCTTGCGTCCCTGCCACCGTGAGGGAGGCCTGGATTGAGTTCCGGGTTCCTGGCCTCAGCATGGCCCAGGCTTTGCTTTTGTAGGCATTCAGGGAGGAAACCAGCAGAAGGAATCCCTCTGTCTGTCTTCGAAGTAAAATGAAATAAATACAAATTGAATAAACAAATGTCCCCAAAGAAACAGAAACACCACATTCTCCTCCCATCTAGTCTCCTCTTACTGTACCTTGGAAACGTCCACTGGCCTGGAGAGGAAGTTTGAGGACATGTCACAAACCAGGATGGCCCCCTTGACATCAGGTACGAAGTCAAACTCCACACCGTGCACCGTCTCGTTTGCGCAATAATACACATAGGAGGCATCTGGGTTAAGGTTCCAGGTGCTTGGATCTGGGATTTCTGTCACAGAAGACAAGTCTGAGACCTCCTTATTCTCCCTGTTCCTTGGGTAGATGGGGGTCGCCCCAGAGGCTAACACCTCTCCCCCCGCAGTGAGGACTAAATGACCCCAAAGCACATCACAAGCAAAAGCAGCTGACCAGTACTCCACGGCCATCATCACCACCAGCATCCTACAAGGACGACTGATCCTGCCTGTTGACCGTTACTGGGTGCAAACATGGCACAGTGGATATCGGGGATTTTTTCTTGTCACTTTGCATCCATTAACCCTATGTCCAGTGACGGTCCTGCAGTTCCCTCTGAGGACCTCAGCCCTCACCCTCAGCCCATGTAATCCAACTCCCAGAGGGAGAATGTGACTGAGGCACAGCTACTGTGACTGATGCCAAAGGGATCTACGAGTTTTTGCTCCAGCAAAGGCACTGCAACTTGGGGTATCTTAAGGTCAGAAGCTGCATCAATCATCTCCCAAGAAAGAGGGGGCATCTTTTCCTGGACTGTGGAGCCCCCAGGGAGGAGATTGGGAAGGACAGCAGGAACTGAGGACATTAGGAGAGCCCTTGATCAAGCCGTACCTAAAGCCAACCCAGCCCCTGGGTTTTTCTGCTAAGTGAGCCTGTGAGTACTCCTTTTGCAGAAGCTAGTTAGTAGTCTTAACCAGTACAGCCACCCATTCTAACTACTGACAAGGGGAGGAAGGAGGGGGGACTCCGTTGCCAGCATTTCACTGTCCAGCTGAGCTCCAAGCACTTACTCGTGTAACTCCCCAGTTTAGGGTGGACAATATTCACGGTCCCAAACTTCTTAGCTTCTTCTGCAGCCTTTGCTGACCAAGCTCCTGTCACAACATAGTCAGCACACCTTCCTGGTTTCAGGCCAATCAGGTTTAACGGGACAGCACTGAATTGGCCACAGCCACCTCCTTGCAGAAAAATCACCTTGTAGTTGTCTGGAACAGCTCTGGGCGGATAAAAGGGGTACAGTGAATACCCAGACCCGCAAGGTCAAAGACTGGGAATCAGTGCTGCTTCTCCAAGTGCTTCCCCCTCGCTAGATGTACTGCAGCAAACATGGTAATGCCCCACTACTGCTTTGTCTTCTCTAATTCAACCCCGTTTCTATGCACTCCTTGGTCAATTAATTCCTGGAGACTATGCTGGGAGCCTACGTTTACTTTTAGACAGGAACTCTTCCTCCTTTTCTTAGGCCTTTAAAGCACCATCCCTCTGCTACTCCTAGTCCACATGGTTCAACCACAGCCAACCCCAGCTCAAACAGATGACCCAAGCTGGTCAACGGAGTGTGGTTCTAAGCCCTCTGCTCAAACTTCTGGGTAAGAGAAGCTGTTTCTACTGAGGGAAAGAAAAACCTTGTAGCAGCTCATCCTACAAATGGAAATATCACTGGGGGCCACAAGGTGAAGCCAAGACAAGAGAAAGCAGAGCCCAGAAATGGAAAGGCCTTCCTGACATCACCTGAGCTCCTAAATCACTCCTGCACTTTGCTGCTCTACAAGACAGCACATTCCCTGTGTCGCCTGTGCCAGTGACTTGGGCTTCTGCCATTTACAACCAAAAGTCCTGCATGTTTAACATCACACCACGAACAAGGTAGATTAGGAGAACCCTTCAGGGAAGGGATCTCTGATAATGTTTCAGGCCTGGTCATGTAATCACATGCCTGGTGAACATCGAGATTCTTGTAAAGTTCTTTAACTCCAGATATGGAGTCAAAATTCAGATGATGATTAGAATGGCTACAGGCAATAGAAGGGATGCACCCAGGGAAACTCGACACAAGCCTCTGGGTAAGACCAGAGCTCAGGATTAGGTATAAGAAGGCAGATGGCCAGACAGACAGAGCACCAGCATAGACACACAAGTGAAATTTTTAAAGGGCAGGGCAAAGGGGTAGGGTCTTGGGGAATAGATGTGTAAGGAGACCCAACCACACAGTTCTTAGCAGCAGCAGAAGACTGTAACAAGGCCATGAAGTGGATGGGAGGGAAAAACCAGAGGCACAGACATAGGGGACAAGGTAGGAATTTGGTTAAGAGAAGAAAGAATAAGGGTGGGCCCATCTGAAGAGGCTCAGAGCCATGTGGTCCAATGCCACATCTACAGGATTCTTGCTGTGCCTGTGACATGGGACCTGCAAGGCAGACTTGGGTGTGTGATGTCAAGCAGATAATCACCGCTTCTGCACTCTCGCCTCTCTACAGACACCTGTGGATGCCTACTGCTCCTTACAAAAATCTTAAGTCCCTCCATCTGATCATTTTTATCAGGGTACTTAAAAAGCTAGGTAATGAAGTAATCAGCACAATTCCAACTTTGTCAATGCAATAATGCAAGGCTGGACTCTACTAGTAAGCATTTAAAACATTAATGATTATCCTTGATGGTGGGGTTACAGTTTATTCTAGTTCATAAGATTATTTTTCCTAAGCATTCTACCATGAATATGCATTACATTTTGGAATGGAGAACAGTGGTTCTCAGGGTGACCCTATTCATATGTGTGTCTGAATATATAACAACACATAAAAGCTCTCTTCTGAATAGCAAACTTTTAAGAGTAAGGTAGTTCTGGGTAGACAGGCAGGGCAGATAAAGTAGGAGGCTGCATTTCAGCAGCCATCGCTGGAATTCAGAACGCCTTCTCACAGGAACCGTTAACCTGAAATGTCTTCAGTGTCCAATACGGCAGGACTGACCGCAGCCCAGCACTGATTCAATAATCCACCACCCCAGCCAGAAGGCTCCATAGGTGGTTTGAGGCCCATACTTAAGAAACTCTGAGTGCTCACAGTTAATTGTGCTGACAAAGAATATTTTTTGTCACTTAAATCCCTTTCAAGCCAGTTTAAATACCACAGTACTGAAACAAGATATAGTGATTTCCACTCTTTGGAAAAGTCATAACACACACACACACTCACACATACATACAAATATACAGGCTAGGGAACAAGTAAAAAAACATGTACTAAGAGTAAACGATGAGTTTTAATTCTGAAGTATTGCGAACAAACAGCAGAGTGTAGCAGAGAATGTAACAGACACAAGTTTATGGATTATCAAGCAAAAGTAATGAAATAAGGTCTTTTTTCAAACTTACAACAATTCCCGCACAAGATTCTCTGTGTTGTTAACAATCTTCGCAAAATCTGAGGACCTATGACTCATTTCTGCAGAAGAACAAATAAACAACAACAGTTCAGAACCAAACAAACAGAAATAACTACAAAAATGTGTAAGCAAACAGCAAAGGGAACTTGTAGTTGTTTTGCATTCAAATTACAGGCCACAGTTCACTGGGTTAAGGGGATGAACCAAATGGATTTTCACAATGCAAACATATGAGCCAACGGTTATGGCACAGTGATTTTTCAAGTGGTATATTCATTGAACAAGCCACTTATTAACTCGACTTCAGGTTCACTGTGACTCTCTGTACTACCTCTTTCTGACAGTGATCTAGACACAATGTTACCCTTTGGGACAAAAGCACAAAATCCCAAGCTATGACCTCACTTCACAGAAACCTAAGTGCATGTCCCAAACCCATAGGACAAGATTTAGCAGTTAACCCTATATGGGCTCTTAACATCAAGTAGCCTGGGGCTGGTGCTGTGCAGCAACAGGTTAAGCTGCCACCTGCAAAGCTAGCATCCCAAAAAGATTCTGGTTCGAGTCCCAGCTGCTCCACTTCCAGTACAGCTCCCTGCTAATGTGCCTGGTAAAGCAGCAGAAGATGGCCCAAGCACTTGGGCCCCTGCCACCCATATGGGAGACCTGGATGATGCTCCTGGCTCCTGGCTCCTGACTCCTGGCTTTGGCCTAGTCCAGCCCTGGCAGTTGCAGCCATTTTGAGATATAAGATCTCGCTCTCTGTCTATTTCTCTCTCCCTGTAACTCTGCCTTTCAAATAAATAAATTTTTTTTAAAAAAAATACAGATTTTGAAACTTAAAAAAAATGCCAAAGAAGGTAAATTTTAAAACTCAAAAGGCCGGCCGGTGCCGCGGCACACTAGGCTAATCCTCCGCCTTGCGGCGCCGGCACACCAGGTTCTAGTCCTGGTTGGGGCACCAGATTCTGTCCCGGTTGCCCCTCTTCCAGGCCAGCTCTCTGCTGTGGCCCGGGAGTGCAGTGGAGGATGGCCCAAGTGCTTGGGCCCTGCACCCCACAGGAGACCAGGAGAAGCACCTGGCTCCTGCCATTGGATCAGCACGGTGCGCCGGCCGCAGCGCGACAACCACGGCGGCCATTGGAGGGTGAACCAACGGCAAAAGGAAGACCTTTCTCTCTCTGTGTCTCTCTCTCACTGTCCTCTCTGCCTGTCAAAAAAAAAAAAAAAAAAAAAAAAACTCAAAAGGCTCTCTAAGGTCCTCTTCGCCAACCATGTAAGGGAAAGAAACTTAGCAATAAAATCATTAATATGTAAGCTCTTCATAGAAAGCCTGTGTGCTTTTTAAAAAGCCTGTGAGGCGGGCATTTGGCACAATGCTCAGAACACCTGCAGCCCATGTCAGAGTGCGTGGGTTCAAGTCCCAGCTTGGCTTCCAATTTCAGCTTCCCTCCAGCTTGTTCCTGGAGGACAGCAAGTAATGGCCAGATACTTGGATCCCTACCACCCACACAGGAGATTCAGACTCAGTTCTGGGCTCCTGGCTTCAGCCTGGGCCAGCTGTGGTTACAGTGGATTCAGTCCCAACTCTACTTCTAATTCCAGTTCTCTCATAATTTCATATCCTGGAAGGCAGCAGGTATGTCCCAAATACTTGGGTCCCTACCATCCATGAGGGGCACCCAGTGTGAGTTCAGGGCTCCTGACTTCAGCCTGGCCCACCCCTGGCTATTGTGGACATTCTGAGGATGAACCAGCATATGGACGATTTCTCTGTCTCTGTCCCTCTGCCTTTCCAATAAATAAAAAAATTGTAAAAGAAGCTAGTATTTAGTATAAGCTTGTATTTAAGTATAATAAAAACTGCAAACTGAATGTGAAGCAATATTGTAAATGTTGGGGGCCACCGCTAGGCAATGTACAGTATCTTCTGGTCCCAGACGCTGTGCTTAGAAGAAAGCAGAAAGTAATTATGAAACGGCAAGCGGAGCTATCTAAACTGCTCACCAGCATTGGTGCTGTTTCCAAACCGTTTCTATCTACCATGCAACCACAAAGTTATTAAAGTTTAAAAACACACTCGTATCTACAAAGGCCTACCGGAAGAGCCTGCAGAAATCCTGGGCTTGATGCATTTAAATCAGTTCCCTTTGAAACTCAAACACTCACAGAATCCAAAAGTAAATCTTACCAAGGACACTAATGCCAAGTCCCTTGTAGTCTAGTAATTCTTTCTGTATTTCTAACAATACCTAGGAAAGAAAGAAGAGATGATTTCAGTATGTCATGCACGCTTCCCTCTGGACCTACAAACCAGGGAGGGAGAAGGGAAGTCCACCCAGGAGCCCATTAAGTTCCAGGTTCTGTCCCCTCCACCGCATTCCAGTCCCCTCCTCCCCCTTCCCACAGAGCCTCACTGATGCAACTTACACACAAGTTGAGCAAGAACTTAGACAACCAGATTGGTGCCAAGAAACACGGTTTCCAAAGACATAAATTCACTGATTCCCTAGAAAATATCCCCTCTACAAACCCCACCTGTCAGTAGAGAAAGCATAACGTTCTGGGCTGAAGAAACAATACAATAATCAGTCAGGTCCAAATGATATAGATAACTTCAACTTCTGCCCCTCTGTTGGTCTCGGAAGCTGGAGTGGTACAGCTGTGGTGTACAGGCAGAAGGAAGAGCTGGCTGTGCATTAAGATCTGTCCCCGGGTGCTGAAACAAGGACGGCCAAACCCTGAGAGCTGGGCTGGAGACAGACCCGAGGAGGTTCGTTATATATTGCATTATGCTGTCTGTCCTTTGTGATTGTGAGGATTTCCATGTTAATAAGAGAAAAAAGAAAAGCTATAAAATTGAATATTAAACAAGTCAAAAGACCCTCGGTGCCAGCATCGCACCAGAGAAAGCTGACAAATGGGAGATCTTTTTCCTTAAAAAACACAGTAGCTAAGGAGGAGAGGACGACCCTGAAACACAACCTCAGCATGCCTGCCACTTGTTTGAAAGCACAGGATTTCAGGAGTGGGCACTGTGGGGCTGCAGGGTAAGCAAAGCTCGGGACACCTGCATCCCATATCCAAGTTCCTGCCCCTCTGCCTCTGATCCAGCTCCCTCCTGATGTGCCTGGGAAAGCAGCAGAAGGTAGCCCAAGTTCCTAGGTCCCTGGATGGAGTTCCCAGCTCCGGGCTTTGGCCTGGCCCAGCCCTAGCAGTTGCCACCATTTGGGGATTAAAATGGCAAATGGAAGATCTCTGTGTGTGTGTGTGTCTCTGCCTTTCAAACAAATAAATCTTTATTTTGAAAAGTATTTATTAATAAATTAGACAAAATATGTCTTAACAAGATGGTTCAAGAATGTGGTTTTTCTTTAACTGCTGAATGCTATTAACACTGGCTGATCAAATAAATGAGAGAATTCTTTCACCTGTGACTGAATCCTCTCAGCGCTCATTTTAAGACTGTCTTACAGACAGAAATCCATCTGTGAAAGTTTATAACCAAAACCATTGCAAAGAGATTTAAAGACATCTACCCAAAAAAACACACCTCCCCACCATATAGTGGGTTTTTTTCAAACTGCACAAGGCAACCGCTTTGGTACCTCCTTATAAATTTTTTTCATAACATAAACAGACCAGAGAGAGGTAGAAAAAAAGAGTATGTTACAGGTAATTAGACCAAACATTACTTCATAAGGCTACTAGTATAATTATACACCTGTAGTTTGTCATTTTTAAAGATACATTTTTCCCTATAGGTTGCATCCCTCCCCCCAAAAAATAAAGTTTGAAAGCTGCTCTCAAAATTACAATTCAACTACATCAAAAAGACACGCAGAAAGCAACATCTGCACCTTCCCTCCCTGGGATTACACTCAGTCTGAGGGGAAAAATTCTCCCCAGGAAAATAAATAATAAGTAAATGACTATATCATCCACCTCAACCTCTATTCTAATAAATTCGTGACAAAATGCACAGGCACCAAATACTTAGAAGATTCCAAACCACGGCAGCGGGGAGGGGCGGTCCACAGTTCTGTCAGGGAATGTCCCCTAAAATGAACTGTAATAACGGAGAGAAAAGTAGGCCCTGCTCTCCCAGTTCCGGGCGCAGCGCCCCGAAAGCGCGCGTCCTCTCCCCTCTGCTGTGCTAACATTCTCTGCTCTGCAACACAGGGGAGGCTCTGTCCGGAGAGATTTCTCCTCCGTCCAACAATAGACAATTGTGAAGTCCTTGGCTGTGACCCACACTGCTACAACATACTATCGGCTTTATCCCGGTTAGCAAAACACAAACACGACAGCAAGGGCGGCCGCTTGTACGGCAAAGGGGTCAAGGCCGACCCCGGAATTTGCCTTTCACACAGCTGGTGGGGGCAGGAGAGGAGCTGGAACCTGGCCGGGGTCTGGAAGGCGGGGATTGAGTTTCTCCCGCACTTGCGTTTGCATTCTCTGGTCACGCTCACTCACTCTATCCGCTCCAGCATACAGTGAACAAAACTGGCCTAAGCAGCCCGGTATCTACCAATTTGAATACTCCGATGACTCCAAGGGACGGACAGGTTCAAAACAAAGACAAACCAGAGGAGACGAAGACTTTAGGGAAGCTTAGGTTCTGGAGGGCAAAACTTAACTGCAGACTTTCGAAGCTACATTTCTAAACACCACGTTCCCAACCACACGCGCGGGCCCTCATTTGCAATCCCCTTCGGGTAACGTGCTCCATGGTGGTACACAAATCCATCATCCACTCAGTCCCAAGTATCAACCCACTCATACATCCACTCACTCCGCACTGTCCCGGCTCGCAGCACCGCTGCGCGAGGCACTTCCTTCCCGCCCGCCGCGCCCGGGGCCCCGCCGTGGCCCCGGAGAAGACACAGCCCGGGAGTCCGCAGGTGCGAGGCACTGGCACAAGCCCCGGAGGCCCGAACGGTGCACGTCCCGCACAGGCAGCAGGTTCCAGGGGCAGAAGCACGGGCCCGCGTCGCCGAGCTTCCCTCGCCGGCTGCAAACTTCCAGGAGCTCCCGCGCCAGAGCTCCTGGAGCCGGCGTCCACGTCGGGGCCAAGCGCGCGGGGCCACTCGCGGCGCCCAGAGCAGGAGCGCAACCCCGCGCGCGCGCTTTCCCTCAGGCCACACCGCCGGCACGCGCTCGTGGGGGTCTCACCGAGTGCGGAAGCTTGGCGGGCCCCGGCCCGAAGTTGACAGTCTGCCTCGGAGAGTCCATGGCGTGGCGTGGCGTGGCGTGGCGTGGCGTGGCGGTGCGGGCGGCGAGTGAGCTACTGAGGAGCCCCGGCGTGTCCAGCGGGTGCCCCCGGGCCGCGCCGCGCCAAGTGTGCGGCGGGCGCTGGCAGCCTGCCTTCTCCCCACGCCGCGTCGGCGTCCATTGGCCCACTGTAGCTGGCCCCGCGCTGATTGGTTCGCAGCGGGGAGCTCGCGTCCCCGTTGGCCACGCTCACGAGCCGAGTCCGGGAGCAGTCACTCCTCGCCTTTTGTATTCCAACCCCTTTTCAATCAATGCAAGGCGCGGGGGAGATTGCACCAGCTTCCTTGCTCGGCGGAACGCCCACCCAGAGATCATGAGTGGGGTGGGGAAGAGGCTGCCCCTGCCGGCCTGCGATCCTCCCTCCGGCGGTCTCGCTTCCTCCACGCCAGCCCCCTGCCCCTCTGGACGGGACCCGGAGCTGCCCAGTAACGTGAGCTCCCCTGGCCCTATCCACCCACCTCTCCTCCATCAGTCCCGGGACTGGCATCTGATACTTTTGTCCCAGACCCATTAGTAATTAATGCACGAAACGTTTCTAAGCACGCGAGCCAGCTACCCCAGTGGAGAGGTGGGGCCCCCAGGGTGGAATTGCAGCTACTGAAGACGGGCCCGGAGGGTGGCGGGTGGAGACGGCCCTTTGTGCTTGCACAGGGACCCCGAGTTTCTGCAAGTCAAGAAAACGGGGGAGGGGCACTGTGGACGCCCCACTCCCACCCCCACCCCCACCCCCACCCCGGCGAGTGCTGCAAAGTCGCTGACTCTTTATTTCCTTCTTGGTGAACCGAGGGAGCCGCTGATAAGCTGTGAGTTTTAGAGACGCGAGGAGACGCTCTCGGCAACGCGACACCCGCTGGGCGCAGGGCCAGAGCTGCTCCAGCTTTCCCACCCCAGCTCCCTTCGCGGAGCCTCACGTGGGTTCCCGAGCGCAGGGAACCCCCTTCCCTGCAGGAAGGAAGTCGCTTTGAAGTCTGGAGCCTCCTCAGTTCTTTCACGTGCGCTTTGTGTTCTACTTCTCAAGTGAACGTAGTTCGTTTCGACATAAAAAAAAATATATTTCTTCAGGTCTCTGAGTAAAATTGTTACCCGTTCCAGGACTTTGACCAGCCACAGCGTCAGCTACCCCAGTCAGAGAAAGTTTGTAATGTGCCTTTGGGGGTTCTGGCATTGTGTCCTTGCTGGGGCTTGGTGAGCTGGGATGAGCCAGGAGCAGAGACGCTGCTCTGGGCTAGAGGACTGGAGGGCGAAGTTTCTAGAAAAAGCTGAAATGTACAAGGTCACTGCCTTCCTTAGCACCTTGCAAAATTGAATGAGGAGGGCCTGGCCTTGTGTCATAACAGGTTAGGCCTCTGCCTGTAGCCCTGACATCCCATATGGGCACAAGTTCCAGCGCCCCACTGCTGCTCCACTTCCAATCCAGCTCCCTGCTAATGTACCTGGGAAAGCAGCAGAAAATAGTCCAGGTCCTTGGGTCCCTGGACCCATGCGAAAGACGGGAGAAAGCTCCTGGCTCTTGGCTTCCGCCTGGCCCAGCCCTGACCATTGTGGCCATTTTGAGAAGTGAACCAGCAGATGGAAGTGCTCTCTTGCTCACTCGCTCTCTGTCTCTGTAACTCTGCCTTTCAAACAAATTTTAAAAATCTTAGTTGTAGACCCATAGCAGCCAACCCCCCAGGGGAGTAAGGGAGTTGCCTTCACAACTGCTGGAATCCCTAACCCCAGGTACTCCCACAGTCCCAGGGGGTAGGCTGGGTGTAGGGACCACTAGTCCTCTATCTGCTGAAAACATGACTGAGTTGTCACCATTCTCTAGGTTTTCATGGCCTCCCTCAATTAGCTCTGTACTACTTCTAGGTCCCAGAAGGTTGGCTGAGGTGGGGTGCCTCTATTTATTTACTTGAAAGTCAGAATTACAGAGAGGCAGAGGCAGAGAGAGAAAGAAGTCTTCTATCCACTGGTTCACTCCCCAAATGGCCGCAACAGCTGGAGCTGGGCCAATTCAAACCCAGGAGCCAGGAGCCTCCTCTGAGTCTCCCATGCAGGTGCAGGGGCCCAGGGGTCTGGGCTATCTTCCACTGCCTTCGCAGGCCATAGCAGAGAGCTGGATTGGAAGTGGAGCAGCTGGGACTTGAACCGGTGCCCATATGGGATGCCGGTGCTGCAGGCGGCAGCTTCACCTGCTATGCCACAGCACCGCACCTTGCATCAACGTTTTGAAACACCCTTGTATGCTCTGTGTGAAATAACAAATGAAAATAAAAGCTACTTCCCATCACCTCAAGAACTAATCATCTCTATTTGCATACCACCAGAAATAACAAAGATATCCCCAGTAGCAAAATTAATAATTTTTTAAAAGCCCATTTCCTTGGAGTCAGCATTCTTGCTCCAACTTAGACAATATATAGTCCCAAACCAGACCACTACCAGATGCACTCAGATTCATTCATCAACATTCAGTCATTCATTCAACCAATATTGCATTCTTGCCACATAGGAGGGAAAAAAGGTTCTGGTGTTTGGTGTGTTTGAGTGGAATCGTTTTCTTACAAACATTTTCTTTTCAATGAGGCCTGCCCCATCTCCCATCTAGTACCGTGACTTCCCCCTCCATACATGTGCCTCCGGTTCCTCTTACCCTGAAAAACATTTCTCTTTTTGCCAAAGCATGAGTCACCTTCTAACAGGCTATACCCGTATATTTACTTCATCCATTACATCTGTTGCCTTTCTGGTAGCATACGAATTCTGTGACAGCCAAACTTTTTTCTTCCTGGGTTTGTTGATATGCAAAACATAGTGCCTAGCCAGTGTAAGCGCACAGTAGAGGCTTGTTAAAAAAAGAATGAACTTACAAATACTGGGCTATTGTGATTTTCTTACAGTCTAGTGGTTTGTTTCAAAGTTGAAGCTTTCTGCTTGTGAGACAGAAAACTGCTTGCCATTATTTAAAATTATCTCCCAGCCCATTCAGCAATTTCAAGGGAGGTTTTATCTTGTCTCCTTCTTCATTCCAATCTATTCTACCTCCATTCTGCATCCATCCAATTCTGTCTCCATACTGTTTGCCCAGTCCCTGCTTCCATGATTTCCAGACGTTGGGGCTAGTCTACTTGTACTGACCTTGCCCCACCAAGAAGCCATTCTCCAAACAGCAACCACAGTCGACTTTGTTTTTTAAAAACAAGTCTGTGCATGTTCAGTACAGATGCATTCTTTTAAAAAAATTATTTCTTTTTTTGAAAGGCAGAGTTACAAACAGAGGAAAGGAAAGATAGAGAGAGGTCTTCCATCATCTGGTTCACTCCCTAAATGGCTGCAACAGCCGGAGCTGGGCCAATCTGAAGCCAGGAGCCAGAAGCTTCATCCCAGTCTCCCATGCCGGGGCAGGGGCCCAAGGCTTTGGGCCATCCTCTAGTGCTTTCCCAGGCCACAGCAGAGAGCTGGATAAGAAGAGGAGCTGCCATGACCGGCGCCCATATGGGATGCCAGTACTGCAGGCGGAGGCTTAGCCCAGTATGCCACAGCGCTGGCCCCCACAGTCAACTTTTTAAAACGTAAAGTGGAACTTGTAACTCTCCTGATTCAAGCCATCTGTCAGCTTCTCTCTACATCCAGAAAAAACCCCAAATTCATAACAGCACCACAAGACCATACCAGACTGGGTTCTCCATTACCTATTAATTCAACCATTACCTCTTTCTCTCATGACTGACCAGTCTCTGCAGTACTACTTCGTAATTGCCCACTCCCGCGTTAGAAGGTAAGTTGTTGGAGGAGCTGAGACCACCTCTGCCTTGCTCATTGCTGTAGCCCCAGAACCACACAAATATAGAACAAATAGTCTCATGAACAGACAAGGCAGAGAGAAGAAAATAAATGAAAATGCGACAGTCTTTGTTGCTTGGGGAGAATGTACTGATTATTTCTTCAGTTTTTCCAATAATGAGCACTTAAAACTTGCTAATCATCTTTTGAAAAGTTGGTAATGTCAATAACAGAATGGGAGTGGGATGGGGTCAGATGATCCTGAAGCCCGGGGAAGATGCTAGGAAGCCACTTTGCAAACTTTGAGAGCCTGTGGCTGCCACAGCCTGTCTACCTCCAAGCTCCTTCTGCTGAGGCTGAACGCCTTGTCGGGTACTAACATGTCACTATGCGATGACAATTCTAGGCCAAGGTTTTCAGTGATGAGTGACACTGCACATGGAAGATTGCTACATCATTCACTTCTATTCAATCTGCATTGGATCCACTTCCCTATATTTGCAAAACCACTCAAAAGTCCACCACAGACTTTGGCAAGGTGCATGTTGCTAAAGGGATATATTCTGCATTGGTAAGAAGAAATAGTTGCAGGCCCAGGCCCAGGCATAGGGTATGTTTGTGTCCCAAACTCACAGAGCTGGAAGGAATTATGGAATGTCACCTAGAATCAGCTGCCCACACATCCTGAGAGCCAATCTCTCCCAACATTGTCCTGGGGCAGTGGGGAGGAAATACGAGACTCCACTGTAAATCAACATAAAGCCATTCCCAGAGCACTGTCAGAGGACTTGGGTGGAGGACAGCAGACACAAGGGACTGCATGGAAAATTTTCAACAATAACACTTTGCACTGATCTTGCATAGCCCAGCACACATAACTCACATTGCCTAAGTAGAACTCTGAGGTTATAGAACGACTCAGTGTCTCCAGGCTGGCCTCGCTTGTCTCAGATCTCTAAATGTGAATAAACTTCCGCAGACAGCTAACGCTGACTAATGAATTTTAACCAGATTCACTGACCATGTGGAATTCAGGAGCCAAAAGAAATTCTGCATGCATTCTAGATTCAAAGGTTACAGACCTAAGTACTTGGGCCCTGCACCTACATGGGAGACCTGGATGAAGCTCCTGGCTCCTGGCTTTGGCCTGGCTCAACCTTGACCATTGTGGCCCTCTGACCAACAGATGGAAAATTCTCTCTGCAACTCTTTCAAATAAATCAATCTTTAAAATGATGTCAAAGTGTCAGTGCAGTCGTGTACATCCTCCTGGAAGGGAGCCTGATCAGAAAAACACAGCTGAACCTGATCGATCAGAGCCCTGGGGAGTGAAGGGTGTGAGCAGTGGAGGCTGTTGCACAAGCCTGTGGCCTGCCCTGCCTTGCCCTGCTGCCTGGAGACGAGGCCACTCCCTCAAAGTACAACGCTGCATCCTCTCCAGAGCAGACACGGGCTTCAAAGATCATTCCTTGGACTTTTTTTTTTTTTTTAATTTTTTTTTTGACAGGCAGAGTGGACAGTGAGAACGGTCTTCCTTTTCCGTTGGTTCACCCCCCAATGACCGCTGTGGCCGGTGCACTGTGCCGATCCAAAGCCAGGAGCCAGGCGCTTCCTCCTTGCCTCCCATGCGGGTGCAGGGCCCAAGGACCTGGGCCATCCTCCACTGCACTCCCGGGCCACAGCAGAGAGCTGGAAGAGGAGCAACCGGGACAGAATCCGGCGCCCCAACCGAGACTAGAACCCAAGATGTCGGCACTACAGGCGGAGGATTAGCTTATTGAGCCGCAGCACCGGCCAATTCTCTCCTTTTAAAAGATCTGTTAATCACCAAGTTAGTGGTTGCCACTGTCCTGATCTTCAGTCTTTCCGTGATTGCTGAATGCCATGGGGAAATGTTTAACCATTTTAGGAGTGTGGCTTGCAGAAGCTGTCTGATCACAGTAAACATCTGGAGACGTGTAGGAGACCCAGGGGATGCAAGATTCTTCTTCCTGGCTTTTTGAACTTGACACATTTGCACACAGTTTGGGTCCCTACAGAAATATCTCATACCTTGTCTTTGTTCTCCAAGATCACCTTAGGGAGCAACACTGTTTTTTTGTTTGTTTGTTTGCTTGTTCGTTTGTTTTTGTTTTCGTTTTTTACAGGCAGAGTTAGACAGTGAGAGAGAGACAGAGAGAAAGGTCTTCCTTTTTCCATTGGTTCATCCCCCAAATGGCTGCTACAGCCAGCGCGCTGCACCGATCCGAAACCAGGAGCCAGGTGCTTCCTCCAGGTCTCCCATGCAAGTGCAGGGCCCAAGCACTTGGGCCATCCTCCACAGTTTGTTGTCCCATAATTGTTTTCTCTTTGCTAAGTTTTTCTGACATAAATATAAAATATGACCACTTTTAAACAGTCAAATATTACAGAAATTCCCTTCTTAGCAGAGAATATCCTACCCCTCAAGGATTATTTTAGTTCAGGTACTGAGTATGCTTTTTGAGTAATACATGTACATGGTTCAAAACTCGGGCATAGAGCACAATTTACAACAGCTAAGATACAAATCAAACCAGATGTCCATCAGCTGTTGACTGGATAAAGAAATTATGGTATGTATACACTATGGAGTACTACTCAGCTGTATATGAAAAAAAAAAAAAAAAACACCATGAAATCCTGTCTTTTACAACAAGATGGACACAACTGGGAACCATTACAGTTAGTGAAATAAGCCAGTCCTTCGCTGTGGTGTAGCAGGTAAAGCCACCACCTGCAGTGCCAGCATCCCATATGGGTACTCATTCCACTTGAGTCCTGGCTGCTCCACTTCCAACCCAGATCTCTGCTATGGCCTGGGAAAGCAGTAGAACATGGCCCAAGTCCTTGGGCCCCTGCACTAGTGTGGGAGACCTGGAAGAAACTTCTGGCTCCTCCCTTCAGATCGGAGCAACTCCGGCCATTGTAGCCAACTGGGGAGTAAACCAGCAGATGGAAGACCTCTCTCTCTCTCTCTCTCTGCCTCTCCTCTCTCTATGTAACCCTGACTTTCAAATAAACAAATAAATCTTAAAAAAAAAGCCAGTCCCAAAAAGACAGATATTATATGTTTTCCATGACCTGAAGCAACTAATAGAGTACCTAAAATGTAATGTATTGGAGTGAAATGAACATTTTGAGATTCAATGATTGTTTACAGCCCTTTTCTCTACTGTTGAGGAACACTATCTATATTTTTCTTTATACTATTTGTTGAACTCTTTTACTTAGTGTAGTGTTAACTTTATGATCATTAAGTAAACTGAAAGTAGATCTTTATAAAAATTAAGAGTGGGAATGGGAGAGGGAGGAAAAAGAAGGGTTGAAGCATGGGCAGGAGAGAGTCAGGTGAGAAGTATCACTATGTTCCTAAATCTGTATATATGAAATACATGAGATTTGTATAACTTAATTTAAAAAAAAATCAGGCATAGAAAAGATGCACAGTGAAAAAATGTCCTTGGACCACCATCATCTGGGTCCCACCCATCCCCACTAATATCCACTTTCTTCATTTCCTTCCATATCTTTCCACTGCTTCTTTAGCACATATGAGCAAACACAAATCTATACTTATTCCCATTATCCTTTTTATATGCAGAGAAACATATCCTATGCATTTTGTCTTACATTTTATCTAACAAATATTAAGCATGTTTTTTATTTAAAATGTAAAGAAACCAGAAATAATTGGCCATAAGCACGTATGCGCGCACCCAAACACACACACACACACACACGTGCACATTTTTCTTTGTTTGGTTTTCCAAACAGGGTAAAGTATGTGGCTAATGCTTGTTCAGCCCACTCCTCTGTATTGGCCTTAGGAAGAGATAAACCAGTGAGAAGATGTCCTGTTTCTGACATAATGGTACTAGATAGAAAGATTCTGGTTGACGGAAAAGAAGGTAGCAGCAGATGAGCACATCAAGAGCCGGAAGAGCTCAGACACATGTTGCCTTGTCCGCAAGACTCTAGGCAACCAGCTTCTCTCAGAGCCAACCACAGTTAGATGCGTCTCCTCTTCAGGCAGTTATACACTTTGATTTTTTTTTTTTTTTCCTCACAAGGAAACAGAAATCACAGCTTCCCAAGACACAGAAACTAGAGAATGGGCTTCCTTATTCACTGTTCAATACACGGCCAATACACATAAAAACTCAGTGTTTGCTTGGGTTTATACTGGCTCTTGTCAACAGTCCAAAGAGTCCCAAGCTCCAGAGCTGATGGCATTCGTGTCCTTGCAAGTGTCCAGTCCTGAGTTTTCTGAAAATTTAGCCAAACCTCTGAAAGCACAACTGTTTTTCTGAGAAAGCCTCTGACCCATTTTGTTATTTCTCCCAACACAAAAATTAGAAGTTCATGATGTTAACCAGTCACAATCCTCCTTAACTTATTTTGGATACACACACGTTTCAAAGGAACATGGAAGCACATACGTCACAGACCTTTCGAAACATACCACCTTATTCTCCTTCCTCACAACATGGATAAGCTACGTGTTTCCCATGAGATCACAAAAACCCTGGTGTGCTTTTGCTTATGAACCACAGCCAACTAAAAAGATCTGGCATGGTTGTGTTGGGAGAACTCAGGGCATTCCAAGGATCTTCCGTAAGAGTGACTCAAACCACTCCTGGAGAGCAGAACTCGACTGCTCTCTCAGGCCCCTTCTGTCTTGCAGTAAAGCATCAGCCACTGGCAGCCTCCAACCATGGGACAGAATATTTCAAAGACCATTTGACAGTTTCTATTTCTTTTGCCATTGTTATGCCCTATTCTGCCAATAAACAGATAACCTTTTCTCTATTAAATATCTGCGAGCTTAATTCAACTGGTAAGATAAAGGGTACAGTCTCTTTTCCTTCTTTGGTTCCTCTCGCTAACTTAGGAAGGACAACAAGCTAAATCCTGTTAAGGAAGTGAGCAAGAACTGGAGGCAGAATTGGAGCAAAGACCAAGAGAATCCTTGGTAGCACAAATCAGTTGACACGTAGGTATTTGAACGAATGTAAGAACAGCAAGTGCCCTTTGGATGCTGTTGTCTAAAGCACTAAAAAGTAACTCACACAAGATCAAGAGCACATTAATGGCAGAAGTAGAAAGCAATCTCTCTCCTTTGCTCTTAGTTAAGTGACTGATTCCTGCTATGCCTTGTCTCCTTAAATAAGAAAGGTGGGAGCCGAATCCCATCACCAGTCCATCTTCACAGGGACCTTTTTTTTTTTTCCTTAAAGATTTTGCTGGTTCATTCCACAAATGGCAACAACATCCAGAGCTTAGTCAGGCCAAAGCAAGGAGCTAGGAGCTCTGTACTCGTCTCCCACATGGGTGACAGGGACTCAGGCACCTGAGTCATGTGCTGCTTTCCCAGGTGCAGTAGCAGAATCAGCAGGGAGCAGGATTGGAAGCAGAGGAGCCAGGACTAGATCCTGCATTGCAACATGGGATACCAGCAGCACAAGCAGCAGTCCAACCCATTGTGCCACACAGCCATGGGATCTCTTCTTGACCCTAAAGAGACATGGAGTGACCCATGCTCCTGCCCTGAAAGGCACCCCTGAGCTCTTCTAACACAAAGTGTCAGAAAGCCAACTCCAGCCAGCTCAAGCCATCAAGAAACGAACCTGTTCCTGGAACCTGGAGCCAAGTCCCAGGGTGAGTGCAGGAAGTTAAGTGCACTTCAGGAATAACCCAAACAAAAAACCCCAAATGCTGTAAGATATGCACCTCTACATATGTCTTTCCTGCCTTAGCCTCCCTCTTCAAGCCCTTTTATTTGCTCAAACTGGTGGACTCTTTGGGCTTAAAGCCATGACCAGTGGTCACACCCTTTGCCATTAAGGAGGAAGATGTTGTCTTCCCTTGGTTCTGGCTCTTGGAAGGACGCCAGTGCCTTTGGGCACACACCCACTCCTGCACCCAGGGGTGCAGAGCCGTAGAACTGGCAGCACCCACTGAACCACAATACTGAAGAAAGGTACCTGCTGGGAAGGCAAACATTATATCCACCTCTCCCTTCCCTCTTCCTCTCCATAGCTCTGCCTAGCAACCTCCTCTCCATCTTTGATCAGACTCCTGAGGTGTTTTGCTGACATGCAGAGCCTCTTAGACTTTCCAGCTCATCATCTGTGCAGGTGCATGACTTGAAAACTTAGAATGAGTTACTAGCCTGCAGAAACCCAAGTTTCATTGGAAAATCAATGATTAACATTTTATCCTGAACCAAGAAGCTACGTGATATTACAAAAGCAAGTTTTACTTTAAAATCAAGAAACCCTTGTTTCTTTGGATTGCACAAGACCTTAAATGGCTGAACCCAGATCATACATCACTGCGTCATATTTACTATGCAAGAACATTTTATCTTTCCCAGAGCTTCAGCAAACAGTCCAGCCTTCCTGCATTCCCTGTGCTTTTGACTTGGTTGTAACTTTTGTTGTCTTTTTTAAATTTTATTTTTATTGACTTGAAAGGCATACCATGCGAGAGAGAGAGAGAGATCATTCACCTGCTGGTTCACTCCCCAAACTCCCACAACAGATAAGGCTGGACCTTTCCAAAGCCACAGGCCCAGAATTTAATTGAAGTCTCTCATGTAGGTAGCAGGGACCCAAGGACTTGAGCCATCATCTGCTGCCTCCCAGGGTGTGCATTAGCAGGAAGCTGGATCAGAAGCAGAGGTGGGACTCGATCTCAGGCATTCAGATTTGGGCTGTAAAAATCTCATTCCACCACAACACCTGCCCCCAGATTGAACTTCTGAGATTTATTAGTTTGTTTGTTTTTTCTGACTTGGACAATTCAAGAATTTTTTCACTCCTTCCTTTCACACAAAAACTACAGACTGTTTCTTCTGCAAGGATCTCAATGACGCTTATGTTCCATTTATGAATTTCTTTGCCACAGGTATTTTCAGCCATAGGATTCCAGAACTTCCCAACACCCCTCCAGTTTCAGACTATATGAACACGCAGTAGTGGACATTCAGTGCTTTTCCCTCCATAAGAATGGAGGCTCTTGAGTTTTGAGCTGATGGCTCAGTGGCCACAATTAATGTTTCAGATAAATTCAGAATTGATCCCCTGACTCAAATTCATCATAAAATCTCTCCCAGAAGTTTTAAAAATTGTGGTAATAAACATTTAACATAAACTTTATCATCTTAACCATGCAGAAGTATACAGTTCAGTAGCATTACATGTTTTCACTCTACAACAAATCTCTACTTCTTCTTCCCTAGTCCCTAGCAATGATCATTTCACTTTTTAAAAAAAGATTTATTTATTTACTTGAAAGTCACAGTTACAGATTGGGAGGGGCTTAGGCAGAGAAAGAGAATTTTCCATTCTCTGGTTCACTCCCCAAATGGCCACAATGGCCAGGGCTGGGCCAGGCTAAAACCAGGAGCCAGGGTCTCCCATGAGTGCAGTAGCCATCTTCTGCTACTTTCCTAGGAGCACTATCAGGGAGCTGATAGGAAGTGGAGCAGCCAGGACTCTAACTGGTGCCCCACATGGGATGCTGGCACTGCAGGAGGCAGCTTAACCTGTTGTTACAGTGCCAGCCCCAGTATTTTATTTTATTAAGATTTATTTGAAAGAGTTAGAGAGAGAGATGGAGAGACAGAAAGGTCTTACATCCACTGGTTCACTTGTCAGATGGCCTCAATGGCCAGGACTGAGTCAAGCCCAAGCCAGGAGCTTCATCCTAGTCTCCCAGTCTTTTTCTGACTGGTTGAAGGTCCTCAAGATTTGTTCATTGTGAAGGAGTTGTCAGAATTACTTTCCTTCTTGGCTGAATACTATTCCACTATATATGTAGACCACATTTTCTTAATCAATTCTTCTATCAGTGGAAGCTTAAACTGCTCCACCTTTTGGCTACTGTGGATAATGCTGCTAGGAACGTAAATGTACAATGAATCTTCAAGACCTTGCTTTCAATTCCTTGGGATATTTACCCAGAAGTGGGGCTGCTGGCTCATATGGCAATCTTATTTTTATTAAACTTTTGAGAAATTTCCATATTATGTTCCACAGCAGCTGCACCATTTGGGTTCCAGTTGGTGTCCCAGCTGCTCTACTTCCAATCCAGCTCCCTGCTAATGGCCTGGGAAAAGCAACAGAAGATGGCCCGAGTGGTTGGGCCCCTGCTACCCACATGGAGACCTGGAAGCAGCTCCTGGCTCTTGGCTTTGGCCTGGTCCAGCCCAGTTGTTGCGGCCATCTGGGGAGTGAACCAGCAGACGGTAGATCGATCGATCGATCTCTCTCTCTCTCTGTAACTCTTTCAAACAAATAATTTTTCAAAACTTCTAAAAAGAATACTGGTTGAATTTACTCAAGGCTATACCTGCTGTACTTGGAAACCTCCTGTGCAGTTTGCATTCCATCTGACATTTTCCCAGGTAGGACATTCTGTAGCACTCACCAGGGATAATGCACTGAACTCTAATGAAGGCATAAACCACTCCAAATAATAAATGCCAGTTATATTAAAATGCCCTGATTTGAACTATGTGAAGTATTTCACATTATTAAATTCTCAGGGAGTTATTAAAGTGTATATATATATATATATATATATATATATATATATATATAAAAAAGAGGTCCTTTCTTGAAGGTTAAGGTCTACATTGAAGGTTCAGATGACTTCCTTTTTGCTTTGATTTGGTTCCGGCTCAGTCAGAAGGGTCTCATTTAGCAAGTGGGTCGAGTCCACCTCCAGAACAATCTTGGCTTCGTGCTCTCCAGGCTGTCAGTCTCTTGGCCCAAAGTCCAGAGTCTATGACTGTTGAACTTCACTGGGAGAAACCCATTCTTGTGAGGGCAAGCCTGCTGCTGTGGGGCCCTCCCCAAAGTTGGCAGTAGTCCAAGGCTAGCTGAGGCATGGGACGCTGCCTGGGCAGCTCTCCCCAGAAGCTGCCGCTTCCCAAACCAGTAAATGCAAGCCCACCTCTGCGTGCTGAGCCTGCCTGTTCTGAGATAAGACTTCCTCTGCTCTAGGGAGCACCTTCCTTCTTGCCCTGGAGCTCTACAGTTGTTCCCCCTGCAGTCTCTCCCAGACAAGAGGCTTCTGCTGCACACCTGGGGCCCCTGCTGACACAGGAAGCTAAGGGACCGCAAGAGGGGTGCTTTCCAACCGGAGGCTACCAGGGAGGAGACTCTCATGAGTCTAAATGTCCGTAAAAAACAGAATCAAGAAAAAAAAATGTTTCATAGCATCACGCTGGCTGTGCTAACCACTCTTCACAAAAGCCATCAGCTCAGACCAGGAGGGTGAGATACTGCTGCAGCTGCTGTGACATGTGGCTCCACTCTCATTAACAAAGTGATCATATTTGTGCAGGAGAGACACAAAAGCCCACACAGCGCATGGGGGACAAAACAGGTTTGGAAGTTAACAGACCCTGTTCCAACGTAGCTACCTGCAGTCCCTTAACAAGCTCATCAGTGTCTCTTGGGCCTCACTGCTTCTTTAAAAAGCAGACTCTTTTACCTTTCTACGTTTGCAAGGCTAGGAATAATGTATACAAGCATCTCCTCTCTTGTATACAAGGTACTCAACTGTTAGCAAAGATTTAGGTAAAGTCTGACTTTGGTATAAAGAAATTAAGCTGTTTAGCAAACTGATTTTAGTGTTTTCAAACCCTACTTGTTTTTACCATTTAAGATACTGAAGTAGGATTATCTAGCTTTAAGATTTTGTGGTCTTTTAAAAAAGAGAGAGAGAAAATCCTCAGCTACGTTTCAAGGATTCTGAGTATCATCTTTCGAAGACATTAAATAAACCAACGATTCTTCACTGGTCTCTCAGGAACAAAGTTAATGATTATTTAGTCTATAGGAGGTGTCCTCTATTTTTAGAGCAGCTAGGTTTTTTTCATTGACACTGATTTAAAATTTACAAACTCTGACAGGAGAGCATGGGCCTCAGGCTGAGCCCTCTCCATCCCTGTGGTACACTCTGTGCCTTGGTGAGCAGCCAGGCATACCCTGAGTGTCTTAAGTCACAAAGCAGTCTTCTCGTTCCTTTTTGCCTTTTTGAGGAAATGACTTTTAATAATTCTGAGGCAGAAGTGTCTATGACAACTCAGGTTTTCAGTATCACAAACAGAATTTCAAAAGGAAAATCTAAAGAAAATCGCCATAAGCGTAACTGAGAACCGAAGAGCTCAAGAAAGCTAGGCAGAGTGTGAAGGTAAAAATGACCTGTGGCCATAAAATAAAGCGGATGGGCCAAGATTTGTACTGTCCACAGCGGGCAGCCAGAGCAGACGTTTGAAACTGGCCAGCCAGTGTTTGCAAGCAGCAGCACATGACCCACGTGTCCACTGTGAAACACACTTACTGGGCTGCAAACAGAATTTTCTTTAACGGAATGAAATAGAACAGCGAATCAGACTGAGTCACTAGACGTACAGCAGGAGCTGCTGATGGAATTTTCCACTCACTGTATGTGCACAAGAGGCAGGTGGGGCCAGGACAATCACCTCATACTTTAGCTTTGCAGAAAGTATAATTTTTGCTGTGGGTTTCAATTTTTTTAAACAGTTGGAATATACTATGTAGGCTATACCAACATACCAGGGTGCAAAACTCTGAGAGGAGGCTGCGTTATTATAAAAACCCATTTTTCACATAGATTTAAAAAAAGGAGACATTTTTGAATAAAAAATGGACACAGAGCATTAAGGAATATATTATGCTTTTCATTTTCCAAGTTTCCTATAAAGAAGAATAGAAAATTACTTGTCATACATAAAAAAAAAAAAAACTTGTTTAAAATCAAATAACCTAGAAAGAAATCGAGTGAAATGTGAAACATCCCCTTTCATTCCTTTTCCAATACGACTGCTTTGGACAGGCACAATCACTGTCAAGAGTTTGTTCTCCGTGAGTCGGTTTTCTAGGCATGCCAGACACACACATATGCACTATGCCTATGTAAACAGTCATAAGTATATTAAACAGTGGTACGTGCTTATTGTACAACCAGTTTTTCTTATTATTACATCATACAAATACGTTCATGTCCACAATGTAGAGCCATAATTTTCATCTGCTGCAGAGTACTTCATGGTAGGAATTCATAAGTACTAATTCAACCATTTGTGTACAACCACATTGCTTCTAATTAGTATTTATTTCAAAAATGCTTCAATACACATTCTTGTATGTTGCTCTTTGGACACTTTAAATACAGCTTCAGGCTGCATGCCTGCAATCAGAGTTCTGAGATCAAAGGTTAAACACATTTTAAATACTGATTTACACAGAAAATGTCCAACCAAAAAGCAGTCTCAATTTACACTTTTTTAATGATATTTATTGATTTATTTGAAAGGCACAGTTACAGAGAAAGAGAGAGAGAGAGAGAGAGAGAGAGAATCTTCCACTCACTGGCTCACTTCACAAATGGCCCAAAGGCAGGGGCTGGGCCATGCAGAAGCCAAGAGCATAGAACTCCATCCAGGTTTCCCACGTGGGTGGCAGGGGCCCAAGGACTTGGGCCATATTCTGCTGCTTTCTTTGGTGCATTAGCAGGAAGGTGGATTGGAAGTGGAGGAGCTGGAAATTGACATTGTACTCCAATATAGGATACTGACAATGCAGGCAACAGCTTAGCTTGCTGTGCCACAATGCTGGCCTCAACTTAAACTGCTTTCAACAATGGCTCAAAGTAAGCATTACCAATCTTTCAATATCTATCATTTCAACTGAAAAATATCACTTTAATTTTCCTGAATGCTTACAAAGCTTCCTCCTTAAAAATCTTTAGATTCTTTGTCCAGGTTTTCTTTGTGGGTGCTCTTTATATTAAAACTTTTGTTGTGATGCAGTGGGTTAAGCCACCACTTGGGATGCCTGTATCCCATGTCAAGAGTGCCTCATTCAAATCCTGGCTACTCTAGATCCAGCTTTCTGCTAAGGCACACTGTGGGAAGCAGCAGACAATGAGGCCCTGCCACCCACATGGGAGACTCACATGGGAGTTCCTGGCACCTGACTTTGGCCTGGCCCAACCCTGGCTGCTGTGGGCCTTTGGGTACCGAATCAGCAGATAGAAACTCTGTCACTATGCTTTTCAAATAAACGATAAACTTTTTAAAAAACCCTTCTTATATTACGCATTTCTCCAATCTTTTGTTTAATCTGACATCCAATTTTGCATAGACACCAGTGTACTGGCTTTTGCATGGCCTCCTTACTAAGCCTTCTCATTGGTAGCAACAGCAGCCAAGTAGATCAGTATAGGTTTCTTTGTCCAAAAGTAAGAAATCCTTTAATCACAAACTGTGAAGTCTTGCCTCACTTTCATCAAGTACTATATTTTTGTCTACTGGGTCATAATAATTTTTCACTGTTTTTTATCTCATTTTCTTGCTGTAGATTATAAATGTAGACAGCTAAGGGAGCTATCTTCTGTTTCTTGATTGTCACAAGCACCTGGGGATGTGGAATTTATGAGTGCTTTCCCAGCATGTGAAGATGGCTATGTAATTCTTTAATCTTTTAATTTAGTTACAGTGAATTAGTTGACTCACTCTTGCATGTTATTGTGTAAATTCTAATTTAAAAGTTATATACAAGGAGCCTTCAAGAAGCTCATAGAAAATACGTATTATGAAAAAACTATGCAGGGATTTCCAAAGTTTTTTTGCAGCAAATTAAATTGTACTAAATTGTTATGTCATGTCTGGACAAGATCTCATCTGAGGAATTCAGAAGGATAAGACATCAATGTGGAAAGATACCCTAACCGAGCAACAAAAGTTCTCCTAAAATTCAAGAAAGAACCAATGACAATTTAATGGTGACGTTGCAGTGGAAGAGTGGTGAAATCACTCATGCTGCACATAAAGTTTACAGCGACAATGTCCCAAAGAAATCAGTAGTTGACAAGTTGATGATTCATTATGAAAAGGAATGAGACAATACTGAAGAAGCTGGTAGCAGCAGAACACCCACATCAATTGTGGGGGGAAATTAAGCTTACTGCTGCCCTAATTGAAGAGGACCAATGATAAACAGCAAAAATGATAGCCCACAGCAAATACATCTCAACTAGGTGAGCTGACACAATGACTGAAATAGTGGGGCAGACTTGCTGTCCAGCGGGCTGCAGACAGAGCACAGCTCCAATGGGAATTTCCCACAAGTGGGATCAAGATCCTGAGGCATTTCTTCAAAGAACTCTAACAGGAGGTGAAACCAGTATTACCAATATGATCCTGAAGACAAAGAACCAATATGCAGCTACCAAGGGGTGGAACTGGTGCGGCTGAAGCGAGAGTAAGTCAGTTAGGAGGAAAGATCATTCAAGTTTTGAGGGATGCTCAGGCATTTTGTTAGTTGACTTTCTCGAGGGCCAAAGAACAGTAACACCCGCTCATGAGAAGAGTGTTTTGAGAAACTTAGTCAAAACTTTCACCAAAAAAAATGCCCCAGAAATCTTCACTAGAGCCCTTCTGCACAATGCACCTGCTCATTGCTCCTCCTGATTTGACTCTGTTGACTTCTACTGTTTCCTAATTAAAACAACAATCTTTAAAAAGCACCCACTTTTCTTGTTGCTAATGTATTAAAGACTGCACTGACATGGCTAAAAGCCCAGCACCTCAATTCTCTATGGATGGACTAAATGTCTGAGATGATCACTTAACCTTGATGGAGCTCATGTTGCAAAATGATATTTACATTTTTTATCTTTTAATTCAATTTTCTATTAACATACTGAAGTCCCCTTGTGTATTTTACTATAGTGCTGAATTCAAATTGGGAGTTTTATTTTGAATTTTTGCACCTACTCTTAGTTTTCCTTGTGCTGCATTTGTGCAGTTTTGGTGTCAGCATTATGCTAGCCACATGGAACAAATTAAGAAACCTTACATCTTTTTCCCATCTTCTGAAATAGTTCACAGATGTGTTCCTTAAAGGTTTTTCTATATGTCGTTGTATTTTTAAATTTTGAATCATTTATTTTATTTGAAAGGCAATCTCCCATGTGGGTGGCAGGGACCCACCTATTGGCCAATCACCTGCTGCCTTCTAGGGTGATTATTAGCAGGAAGCTGCAATCAGGAATGGAGCTGGGATTCGAACTCAGGGATTCTGATATTATATGGGTGTCCCAAGCAGCATATTAACTACTGAAACAGAAGCCCACCCCAGTATTTTTTGTTTAAATAGTTCTTACACTATTTTTTCAATTTCTCTCAAATGTCTGGTTTATTTGCATTTTATACCTCAATTTTTTTTTTTTTTTACTTGACAGGTAGAGTTAGACAGAGAGACAGAGAGAAAGGTCTTCCTTCCATTGGTTCGCCCCCCAAATGGCTGCTATGGCCAGTGCACTGTGCCGATCCAAAGCCATGAGCCAGGTGCTTCCTCCTGGTCTCCCACACAGGTGCAGGCACCTAAGCACTTGGGCCATCCTCCACTGCCCTCCCGGGCCACAGCAGAGAGCTGGACTGGAAGAGGAGCAGCCAGGACTAGAACCCGGTGCCCATATGGGATGCCGGTGCCACAGGCAGAGGATTAGCCAAGTGAGCCACGGCACCAGCACACCTCATTAATTTTTACAATCTTTTTTTTTTTTTTTTTTTTGACAGGCAGAGTGGACAGTGAGAGAGAGAGAAAGGTCTGCCTTTTGCCGTTGGTTCACCCTCCAATGGCCGCCACGGTAGCACGCTGCGGCCGGCGCACCGCGCTGATCCGATGGCAGGAGCCAGGTGCTTCTCCTGGTCTCCCATGGGGTACAGGGCCCAAGCACTTGGGCCATCCTCCACTGCACTCCCTGGCCACAGCAGAGAGCTGGCCTGGAAGAGGGGCAACCGGGACAGGATCGGTGCCCCGACCGGGACTAGAACCTGGTGTGCCGGCGCCGCAAGGCAGAGGATTAGCCTAGTGAGCCGCGGCGCCGGCCCACAATCCATATTTCTTCAAAGGTCACACTTCAATTAATTTTCAAATTTATTGGTATAAATTCCAAGTGATCATTTTCAAAAAGTGGAATTAATAGTTTGCAAGAGGGACCTTTGGCCTAGCAGTTAAGGTGCTGGCTAGGATGCCTGCATCTCACACCAGAGTATTGGGTTTGATTCTCAGTTCTGGCTCCTGACTTTAGCTGACTTTAGCTACCTGCTAATATGTATGCTGGGAGGCAGAAGTGATGGTTCAAGGAGTTGGACTCCTAACACCTATACGGGAGACTTGGATTGAGTTCCTTATTTCAGTTCCCTGGCCACTGCAGGCATTTGGAGAGCAAACCAGTGGATGGGAAATTCTAACCAAAAATGTTGAAAGAGTCAGTTTATAGTGGCGCAAGGAATGTTTAAAATGCTGCAGTTTTCCATACTATTCATTTCTCATGAACTTTTGAAAACCCCTTGAACAATCATATTTGGAATCAGCTGCAAACAGTACTCATTATAATTTCTGTCCCAATTTTAGAGTGAGCCTGCAATAGCCAGGGTTGGGCCCAGGTAAAGCTAGGAGTCCGGATTCAGTTTGGATCTCCCATGTGGGCAGCAAGGACTCAAGCACTTGAGCTACCATCTACTGCCTCCCAGAATGTGCATTAGCAGGAGGCTGGATCAGAAGCAGAGTTGCCAGGACTCAAACCAGGTACCAGGACTGAAATAGGATGTGGGCATGGTTATTATTATTATTAAGGATTATTAGGATTCGCCTATTGAGCCGCGGTGCCGGCCCAAAATTTGCTTTACTTGATTAAATTTTATTAATATCTTACTTTTACTTTTGGTCTACCTTATCTTTTAGCTTCTGAATTTTTCATTTCATCAGCTTCTAGTTTTTCTACTTTCAGAAGTCAAAGTCTGTAAAATCTCCATCAACCACAGATTTAGCACAATCTCATAAAGGAGTAGTTTTTTTTTTTTTTCATTTCACACAGTTTGCAATTTGTTTTGATGTTTCCTTTAAATGTTATTTAGATTTAAAAAATTCCAAGTTGACATGCTTTTTCCTCTTATACAAAGAGAATATCATCCATATGATCTTCATATTTTTCAAGTATTTTCCCTCCCAAGAATCACTTTCATAAATAGTCTACAGGTTTTTCAGGGACTACACTTTGTACTCCTGATGTATACAAAGTATTTGATAGATGATGCCTTCTGTATCTTGAACTACTGAAGGATGAGGGGGTAAGATTTTTTAAAAAAAGATTTATTTATTTACTTATTTGAAAGGCAGAGTTAGAGGGTGGGAGTGGGGACAGAAAGTTTTTCTATTTGCTGGTTCGCTCCCCAAATGGCGGTAGAGGTTGGAGCTGGGCCAATCTTAATCCAGGAGCCAAGAGCTTCTGACAGGTCTCCAAAGTAGATGCAAGGGTCCAAGTACCTGGGCCATCTTCCACTGCTTTCTGAGGTGCATCAGTAGCGAGCAGGATCGGAAGAGGAGCAGCCAGTACCCAAACCAGCGCCCATATGGGATGGGATTCCAGCACCACAGAAGATGGCTTTACGCACTATACCACAGCACTGGCCCCAGAGATCTGAGTTTTTAAATTACTATACAGCTCTACCAATTCTTTTTCTTTAAAGACTATTTAAATGGCATCAAGGGAGGGGAGAATTTTCTTTTTAAGATTTATTTGAAAGGAAGAATGACAGATACCTTCCATCTACTGGTTAACTCCCTAGATGGCTTCAACAGCCACAACTGTGCCAGGCTGAAGTTGGGAGGCAGGAACTCCATATGAGTTCCCCACACAGGTGACAGGAATTTGAACTGTCATCTGTAGCTTCTCAGGCACATTAGCAGGCCCCTGGATCAGAAGTGAAGTAGCCAAGACTTGCATCAGCACTCTCATTTGGGATGCAGGTATACCAAGTGGTGGCACAATCTACTATGCCACACCAATCCCCCATTATGTACAGATTCATGCTGCCATCAGCACTGAGATCAGAACATTCATCATCAAATCTTTCCCCACCTGTTACTAATCAACCCCTTCCCCCTGACATCTGGCAATCGTTGACATATTCCATCATTACAGATTTGTCTTTTTGAGAATGTCATAAAAATGGAATCACAGTTTTTAACCTACTGAGACTGGCTTCTGTCACTCAGCCTATGGCTTAGAGATTCATGCAAGCTGCTACATGCATTAACAATTTATTCCTTCTTATTGCTGAGTAGCATCTACACATAGATGCACACTATTCATTCCACAAAATGTCGGAAGACAATTTGGTGATTACAAATACAGCTGCCATAAACATCCACATACAGGTTTTGTGTGAACTGAAACTTTCACAGCTCTAAATATCCAAAGGAGGAGATTCTGGATCACATGGCATGCCTTTGTATAGCATTTAAAAAAATACCAAAGTCTTTTGAGTGATTTTGCATTCTCATTTAGCATTCTCATCAGCGGTAAGAACTCCATTTTCTCGGCATACTCCCCAACACTTATTATTATATTTTCTAAAGCCAATCTAGTAAGTACTGATTTTGAAGAGAGGTATCTCTCATTGTAATTTATCTGTCCATTTCTCCTTCAATTTCTAAATTTTCAATCTATAATTTTGAAATGAAGCTTTAAAATTGCAGATACTCTTGCAAAAATCTGTGACAACATATTTATCAGCCAAAAAGAAATTTTTCTTTGTCACATTTAGTAGTTTGCATCTTTGGTTCTATTTAGTCTTAAGTTAACAGAGCCATTCCTGCTTTAGTTAGCATCTGCCTATTATCTTCTTGTCTGTGTCTTTATAAACTGCAACAATGTTTTAGATGTCTTTTGCAATAGTACACAGTGGGATTTTGTGTTTTCACTCAAGCTTAAGAAGTGCAGAATTTAACTCATTCACGCTGATTCTGAGAAAGCTTGATCTTGTCACCTTGTGGGTTTTCCTATTTATCCTGTTTATTTGCTATATTTCAGTGGATTTTGAAGATTTATTTATTTATTTGTAAGGCAGAGTGACAAGGAAAAGAGGCAGAGACAGAGAGACTTCCATCCTGGTTCATTCCCCAAATGGCCCAAACAGCCATGTCTGGGCCAGGTCAAAGCTAGGAGCTAGGAACTTCAGCCCAGTCTCCCACATGGGTGGCAGGGGCCCAATCCTTGAGTAACCTTCTGTCTTCCTAGGCGCATTAGCAGGAAGCTGGATCAGAAGTTGAGTAGTTGTGACTCAAACCAGCTCTCTGATAAGGGATGGAGGCCTAACAAGTAGTGACTTAACCCACTGTGCCACAATGCCTGCCTTCATACTTCATATTTTGTCCTTTTGCAGTGCAGTTTAGGTGATCTTCAAACAAACCTTAATTTCATAATTTTAATCTTCAGCTGAATCCATTCTGCTTTTTAGCCCATCTTGTGATTTATTTTCTCAAAATGTTAATTTCCAGAAACTGAATCTGTTTTCGTCATATCCCATTCTTTACAGACATAATATCCTTATGAAAATCTTACTTGTATTAATTTTAAGATTTCCTCTAGTAACTACTTCTTAAGCAGGTTGTTTCTTTAAACTTCATGCCTCCTTTTATGTTAATGGCTGTCTTCGAATCTGATGATTTTGGGTGGACCACATTTATAGATGACGGCCCAAGATTAAAGCTTGAAATGCTTTTCCTCAACCAAATGAGAATCCTGGTTCATTTTAAGAAACTCAAATCTTGGTTACAGGCCCCTGAGGTGATGATCCAGGGGAGACGCAGGTCCCCACAGCCAGTGTGGGAAACTTAACTCCAGTTCCTCCTGGGCAGCTACTGTGGAGCTCGCCCTCCTCCCAGCGCTTCCTGCGTTACAACTCCCGCTCCAGACAGCCGCTTTCAGGAGGAGACGCTCCCGAGCTGAGTGGAATAGCTGAGCTGCTCCACTCTTCAGTTAACTGGCCCTTCATTAATCTGCTTTTTTATCTTCTAGAAATTCCACACTGTTCACTTTCTGGTTTTCCAAGTTTGCTACTAATGTATTTTTAATATTTCTCCAGTCATTTCAATGAGATTCTGGAAGAGTAAAAGAATGTGTTCAGTCATCCATGTTAAATCGTAAGCTCCAGCATGTAGTTTATAATCAGAATTTTTTAAGGCAATCATTCATCTCCTATCTTGCTGATCCTCTGAAAATCAAATGTCATTCTCTTGATATTAGGGAGTATTCTGTAAATACTCATTTAAGAATTGTGCTTATTCTTGGATACAGTACTGGATAGGCAAGCAAGAGTAATTCTTTTTTTTTTTTTTTTGACAGGCAGAGTAGACAGTGAGAGAGAGAGAGACATAGAGAAAGGTCTTCCCTCCAATGGCCGCCATGGCTGGTGCACCGCGCTGATCCCAAGGTAGGAGCCAGGTGCTTCTCCTGGTCTCCCATGGGGTGCAGGGCCCAAGGACTTGGGCCATCCTCCACTGCACTCCCTGGCCACAGCAGAGAGCTAGACTGGAAGAGGGGCAACCGGGACAGAATCCAGTGCCCCCACTGGGACTAGAACCTGGGGTGCTGGCACCGCAGGCGGAGGATTAGCCTATTGAGCTGCGGCGCCGGCTAAGAGTAATTCTTAAGCACCAGTCATTATGGGTGGATGGAAGGCAGGATGACAAGTCTTTCCACCAGCATCAAATCTGGAACTTTTTTTTTTTTAAAGTCCCGACTGCATACAGACTGTAAATATTCTGGCAAACACTCAACAAAGGTACACATTAATCCTTGGTAAAGGAACACACTCATAACCTTCTCTAAAGGAATGAAAATGCTGTATTTTAATTAGGTGGTATTGCTTCAAATACAGTACTGAAAGTTCAGCAATCATTAGTGTACACAAAAGTGTACACAGTAAGCAGCAAAATATCCATACTTATAATTCCTACTGGAGTAGTTTGAAGTGATTCATGAAACTGTAAAATATGGAAGATTTTAAAACTATATTTCCATGAGTGTATCTTAAAAACCTGTGGTCAGGAAAACTAAGCACATCAGGTTTAAACTCATTTAACTCCCAACTCCTCCCACACGCTATCCTTCCATACTTAGCAGAATCCTCTAATCTTTACCAGTTCAGTATCAATTTCATACCTTTGGCAATGTGACCTCACCCATCTTTTTTTTTTTTTTTTTTTTTTTACAGGCAGAGTGGACAGTGAGAGAGAGAGACAGACAGAAAGGTCTTTCTTTGCCATTGGTTCACCCTCCAATGGCCGCCGCGGCTGGCGCACTGCACTGATCCGAAACCAGGAGCCGGGTGCTTCTCCTGGTCTCCCACGGGGTGCAGGGCCCAAGCACTTGGGCCATCCTCCACTGCACTCCCGGGCCATAGCAGAGAGCTGGATCAAAAGTAGAGCAGCCAGGTCTCAAACTGGGGCCCATATGGGATGCCAGTGCTTCAGGCCAGGGCATTAACCCGCTGTGCCACAGCGCTGGCCCTTGTAATGACTTTCAAACTTTTCTGTCTTCCTGTCTTTGCATGCATATCCAATCATCTACCAGTCATCTGCTCCAGAATTCACAGGTGCTTTAAAAATCAACATGTCCATAACTAAGCTCTCCTCTGCAAGGCAGTTCTTCACCCCATTTCTAGCCTCCCTGACACCACCACCCAACTTTAGCCATCCACTGCCTCTGTCTTCTTGACTTCACACAACCAATTTCTAACTCTTGCTTATTTCCTAAGATTGAAACCTATTTCTCCCCTGCATCTCAACCTTATTTCAGACCACCTTCTCTTCTTGTTACTGTATAATTCAGAAGTTACAAATTGCTCTTCAGTGGAAGCAACGTTCAGTGCTCTGATTAAAAATCAAAGGCTGTATGCCAGCCACATGCTTGTCTTAGAGATTCAGAATGAACATTTGCCTAAAGCAGCCCTGACAAGTCCTACAGAAAAGAGCCTTGCTGAATCTTCTTTCAGCCACTGTCCATAAAATCCTCCCAGTAGGGACAGGAGAGGAAGTGGTTTTTACCAGTTCACTATTTCCTAAGGAAAAAGAACTAGCTCCTTGCAACATGGACTATAAGATGTGCTGTGGAGGCCAGCACTGTGGTACAGTGGCTAAAGCCACCACCTGCAGCACTGGCATCCCATATGGGCGTCGGTTCAAGCCCCAGCTGCTACACTTCCAACCCAGCTCTCTGCTATGGGCTGGGAAAGCAGTAGAAGATGGCCCAAGTCCTTGGCCACTGCACCCGTATGGGAGACCTGGAGGAAGCTACTGGCTCCTGGCTTTGGATCGGCAAAGCTCCGGTCGTTGCGGCCAATTGGGGAGTGAACCAACGGATGGAAGACCTCCCTCTCTCTATCTCTCTCTCTCTCCCTCCCTCTCTACTTCTCTCTGTGTGTAACACTGACTTTCAAATAAATAAATAAATCTTAAAAAAAAAAAAAAAAAAGATGTGCTGTGGTGCCAACCATGTGGTGCAGTGGGTTAAGTCACTATATGCAACACCAGCAGCCCATATGAGCACTGCTTTGAGTTCCAGCTGCTACACACCTCCAATTCAGCACCCTGCTAACATGCTGGGAAAGCAGCAGCAGTTGGCCCAAGTACTTGAGACCCTTGTATCCACAAGGGAGACCTGGATGGAGTTCCAGGCTCCCAGTTTTGGCCTGGATCAGCCCTAGCTGTTGCAGCCATTTAGGGAGTGAATCAGCAAATGGAAGGTGTCTCTCTGTCTTCTCTCTCTCTCTCTCTGGAACTCTGCCTGTCAAACAAATAATCAAATCTTTAAAAGAAAAAAAAGGTCCATTGTAATTCTTTCTCCTGGCTGCCTACTTGAGCCTCACCTGCCATCGCTGATGTTGTTCCTGTTTCTGGTTCCCCAGACACAACAGACTCACACTCACGGTCCTGTACTTCCCTTCAGCTGTTCCCACTGCCTTGAGTATTTTTTCCTTCATGTCTTTGTTCAGCAGCTTCTGCCTCCTCCTTGAAGATTTAGCTTGGGTATTCAGATAACCACTCCTAGATGACGACCTTCATGAGCCCCACGGCTCTCATTCTTCTTCCCCAAACACTGACTGAACGTCCTAAATTTTCCCATCATAGGATGTAACATATGGCACGGAGGCCTCTGCTTGTCTGTCTTCCCCTCTCACTCTACTGTAGGCAAAGAGCCAGGATTACATTTGGCTCATTATTTTATTCCCATAATGCTCTCTGAGATTAATGAGCTGACAAGTCTTGCAGCAGCCCTTCTGATAACAATCAAGCAGAAGCATCTAGAAGGTACTTGATACTCCGGCCTTTCTCTGATCTCACTTCTAAGACATGCTCCAGTTGGACCTGAGAACTTACTATGCATGTTTTTCCAAGGCAAGATAACTGGGTTCAGAGAAGCAGGCTCATACTCATATGGTCTGCCTTCCTACAAATTCTACTCAGATGGGGTAGGAGACAAGTGTCCCCTCTGACAGCAGCTCCCCTTTTGGACTTCTAGTGTCCACTGGCTTTTCTCTCAGCATCTTCCTTAAGCCATTCCTCTCTTAACAGAGACAAGGAATAACTACACAATTAAGAACATCAGTTCTGTTTCAGATCCCAGCTATCCCACCTAGTTGTGCTGCACAACCTTGAGCACTTCACATAACCTGTTCCCTCAAACTCCACATCTATAGAATGTGCATAATAGATACCTACCTTATAGTGTCGCTGCAATCCACAAACATGGTTAAGCACCTAGGGACACACATGGTTGCTGCTCTGGTTGTGAATTAGGATATGCCAACGGCTTCTGCTCATGTGACTTCTACTTTCACATTTAACAAAGGGCAAAATTATTCCACTGATTCACTCCCATCCTTCCTGGCGCCCCTCCCTCCACAGAGCATTAGGTCCATGAAGGCAAAGGTTTTCCTTTCTTTACTGCAGAAAGACACAGCACCCAGAAAGCACTGTACATATCAGGCCTTCTGCAAGTATCTTCTGAATGAATGGTACCAAGTGCCAAAGGAAATAAAAAGTAGAGATAAATATCCCTTTAACGGCTTCTAATCCTACAGTTTAAGACATATGCCACAATGAAAACATGAAAATTTATTAAAATTTGAAGACAAAAACATAATTTCAAAAGATTTAGACCTATGTCAGGCGTGATAGAGAATGGATGCTTTCTGGAAGTTCAAAATCAGACCCAAGAGTATCACTTTCAGAATGTTCTACTGGATTGGGCTGACTTTTACTTGTCTTGGATGAAAGAGTCACTATACTACTTTCCTTCTTGACAGAAATGTATTTTTTCAAAGACTCACTTTTAACTGGGTCATTAACCAAAGAACCGTTTTCCCCGATTCCTTTGCTTTTCCGGTTTATAGAAGAGTCAGAGTAGGAATGCTGGTCCTTTCCAGGGTGTTTCTTAGCAGAGTGTTTTGTGGTATATTCACCTGTTTTGGCCATTTTCTCTGAAGATGATCTGTTATTCCTGTGCAGCTCTTCCTCTTCTCTGTGACTTCCGGTTCCGGAAATCACATCTGCTAGAGGAGAACATGTTCTAGCAAGGAATCCTTCGAAAGACTCTTGGTGCTGCTCAGTACCTGGGACTCCCACGTTGTCTCTGGAAGTCACTGGGGCCTCCTGAGTAGAACTTGGGACATGGAAGGAGTCGAGAGGCAAAGGAATTCTGGCATCACTTGTAATTTTTTGAAACTGAAGGGAAAAAGAAAAAAGAACAAAATTTCGGTGATGAATAAAGCCAATTACTAAAAAGTAGAGTTCAAAATTTCACTATGTGATTTTAATATTCAAACAGTCGGTTAATTACTCATAAGATTTTAGGGTCATTTTTCCCCTAATTATATCTTGCCAAGTAATTCCCAACTTAACTAAGCTATATTCAAGACTAAGTATACCATCTTTTCAGACTTGTGTGCTTTCTGTAATTTTTGCCCATATCCTTTGACCTCATAAAAAATAAAACACTGTTCCCTAAGAAAATTCACCCCTTTTCTAACCTCATACGCATGTAAGGAATATCCAGTTTTTAACCGGGCTGAGTTCTCAAGCAGTCAGTTCCCAAGCCCAGCCTGAGACTGACTGATGGGAGATGGAGGTTCTGCACTAGGCTGGAGGAAAGCAGTGGGTGCTGGGGGAGTGTGTGGCCGTTTAGCCTAGCAGTAAGTCAATGGTTAAGATGCCTGCCAGCATCCCATCATACACTACCTGGGTCTGATACCTGGCTCTTGACTCCAGGTTCCTGCCTCCTACATGGGAGACCTGCATTGTGTTCCCAGCTGTAAACTTTGGTCTGAACCACTCCTGGCTGTTGCAGGCATTTGGGGAGTGAACCAAGCTCTCCCTTAAATAATTTATTTTAATTAAAAAAAAAAAAAAGAAGAAGAAAGGAAGAAAACCAACAAGGGATGCCTGAGACAGACAAGCTTTCCCCTCCTGCTCCTATAATCTACTGAATGCCTAATACTACCTAATGGTTAGGTCTGGATTACTTGTTTTTAAAAATTATCTCTAACAGTACTTGTACCTTCATTAGTGTTCCTTCATTGTAAGCTGACTGCATACAAATAGAAACCTAGATGAAATATGAATAGAACAGACATTTATAAAACTTAAAATACGGAATATTTTTTCTAATAGTTATTTATTTCCGCATTGAGAATAATCTGCGTGAAGTCATAAATTTGCAAAAGAAAAAAAGTTTACTCACAACAATGCGGTATCATGAAATGAGCACAAATTTGCTGATTTCAGTCTTGAAAAGGATCCCAAAGAGGCTTCTGGCCCCAAGCGTAGGAACTATTTATTAGGGATGAATTATTCTTTTCTCTCTGACTCGGTAATTGCCTTTTGCTAATCACAGAATCATTAAATTCTGTTCTACCCACTTACTTGGATATTTTGCATTTGTCCTACAGCACTCTGCTTTTGTTCTGGCTTTTCTTCTTCAAGTGCCTTCTGCTCCTCCTTAGGTGGACTACTAATAGTAGAATTCATCTGGGGACGGCCTAGTAAATTAAAATCTGACTGATCTATACCAGCCATTGTGGCAAGCTGCCCAAGCCTGGTCAAGAGGAGGGAAGGAGGAAAAGGCAAGGGTTATTATGACCACGTAAGAACAGCTGAGTTTTCCTATAAATATAAGCATGGTATCCTTTTAAAATCTTAAACCAATATCCCATTCCAGACCACAAACTTCTCTCCCAGATGTTCAGACCTTCCCATATTCATGCTCTGGGACCACGTCAGGTCATCTAATTATTTAAACATTCCTTCACTCCAACAATATAATAAGTACCACTGGACTTTTATTCCCTTAAGCATTACTCCTTTCCATTTTAAACACATTCTCTCTCTAGCACCTTCAGCTTCTACAATGTACCTGATGGATCCTCTATTCATGGCCTCTCACCTCCATGCCCACACAACTCATCTTTACTAAACTTTTCTTGCAGTTTCCAAGAACGTGTTTGTTCCTTCCTTCCAGTGCCAACCTGTTCACTTACAAAACAGGATCCCATCAACCATCTACTGCTCGTTCGCTCTCTCTGTCCCTTGCTCACTCTCTCTCAGCACCCTTTTTTGAAAAAAATCTTCTGCTGAAAATTACTAATCTATTATATCTTTATCTACCTGCAGCTTAATAACATTTTTAATGTCTAGGACAAAAATAACTTTTATTCTAACTTACTTAACAAGCAAATTGAGTAAAAGGTAGGAAAATGCCTATACATTCCTGAATATTTTCAAGTAAAACTACTTCTAAATGGTCTTAACCAAGAATTATACCTAATAATTATTTCATCTACAGGTTACTGTTTTATAGCAGGCTCTCTACCAACGCAGGTTTGCTATTTTGCCTTTATTTTAAAATCAATTTCCCATTGGAAAAAAAATCTAGTGTATTACTTATACTTTCATACTCAACATGGTTTACAAAAGTTATGTAAATTGCTCAAGTTCCTCAGCAAACTACCACTGAAGTCATAGAGGGAAGAGTGCCACAGAGAGCAATGAACTAACCCAGCATCTTTAAGGAGATCTAAGAAAGCATGGAACTTCTGGAAGGAATTCTCAATGCTGCCCAAAACACCTTCATCATCCAGGATCATGTTTGTCAGTGACTGTGCATGAAGGGCTTCAGACAAAGAGAAATTTATATTTCTTAATTGGGCATTTTCATGTTCCAACTGTAAAAGAAGATTGAACATGTGACATGATTTTTTTTCACATTGTTATGAAAAGAAAATAGCGCTTAAGTGACAAAACTAAAAATATTTAAGTATGTAATTAATTTGTAATTAATCTTACTCTCCACTAGTAAAATCACCACATAACAAAACCAAAAGACACTTGATAATATTTCTTAACTAACACTTAGGTAGTATATGAGTAAAATCTAGTTATTTTATTTCATTAATGATTTATCAAAAACATCATATTTCTAACTAATTAAATTCATACCGGATCATTCTACATTAAAACATTAGCTACTTAAAGTTTCCCTTAAATCAGAGGATGAAATACTGAGTCTAATTTGAGCAAAGCAACTTATATTTCTGCTGAATGTTAAGGATTAATTTTAGCCATCATAATATTTAATGTTAAATTCGAAGTCCTAAATCATACCCTAATTATTAGCTGTACAATTACCAACATTCTTTCCCTGGGCTTCTTGAAAATATTTACTCCCCTGAGTCCTCCTCTCCCTCATCAAGGATTCATATAGAATCACATAAGCCAACTGTAGTTTCTCAGAAAGGACATTTTGTTCACAATGTTACCTTTTGCCTTATACAATCAGGTGCTCAATACTTATTGAATAAATGCCTTCCAATCCAATCCAATGTGCATACACTTTCGAAAATTCTTTCTTAAGCTCACCTTGTAATAATAAATAACATGCATATAGAACGTTTGGTTTATGTCCTGCTTTCATGCACATTAGCCTAATTTAATCCCCATGGGATAGTTTTTTAACTTTCATCACAAACTTTCTACAATTTTCCATTACCTTACATTTATTTATTCATTTTCCTAATTCACTAATCAGTCACACCAGCCTCTTTTATGTTACTGTTAATGCAATATAAGGATAAGTATATTCTTAAGTTGAAGCATCATAAAGAAAATAAACCACAATCATGAAAGCACAAGAAAGAAAACTCCATAACATTTACATTATTGGAGCTTTTTTTGGAATACGGAGCACATGACCATTAAATGTAAATAAACACAAGGTTAACATGCTGCAACGAATTTGAAAAGTATTTTTCTTTTAAAGTGCATAAAGTGTTTACGTATATGGCCTAACAAAACAAGGCGTAAAATCTCTCATAAGACAAAACTTTTCTTTACCTCACTGACTCGTTTGTCAGCCTTAAGCCTGATGACTCTTTCCTCCTTTAACTGCTTTAAACATTCCTCCAGTTTTTCCTGGTGTGAAGAAACAGAGAAAATACTGTAATTGACATGACCCCCGAAAGTTCTTCTAGCTTACAGATCTCACCAAATAATTAAACTGAACTTGTAATCGGGATTATAGTCAACTATTTATTACTATGTTAGTGAAATTAATTACCAAAAATATCAAAATTATCATATCACAAATTTATTTAAATCTCACTCTTTCTGAGATGGATGTGTAGCAACTTACTATAAAAAATAAATACATATAAATATACATAGTTGGTCAGAAATTTAATAAACTGGAGCCATGAAAATAAAATTATATTTTCATTTGTGGGTGCCTTATAATAGAAAGTCTTGCTAATATGCTTAACAGATCTAAATTATGTAACTACACATGAAGAAGTAAACACTTTTCAAACACTTTACAATATGCTAAGTACTGTTTTAAGAGTTTTCTAGGTTTTAAGTAGTTTAGCCATTAAAATCCTGCAAAGTAAATATGATTATAAATTCCACATTTTACAGATGAAAAACCTATGACAGAGAGCAGTAGAGTACCACAACATTAGTTATATAGTAGAGTCACGCTTTGGATTCAAGAAGCTGGATGTCATTCATGATCAGAGAGGCAGTGGTCTCACCTTTCACTGATGTCAGTGAAATAAAATAGACAACGGTAAAAAGCCCTTACTGTAAAGAACTAAAAAGACTCTTACCTAAGGTTCTTGAAAACAGAGAACACTACTTGTGATAAGAAGAATTCTAAAATGACCATAAAACTCCCTCCTCATTCAATCAAACACTAATCAAGGCACAAAGGAGTTTTATAGAAGTAATTAAGGCCCCCATACCAACTAACCTTAAGATACAGAGATTACTCTAGTTGACATGACCTAACCACACAACACTTTAAAAGGAACTGGGCTTTTCCTGAAAGGTCTGGAGTGTGAATGGAATTAGTCATGAAGGTGGCAACAAGGAGAGTGAAGAGGGGGGCCTCAAGGAACTGAGAGAACCCCCTGACAGGATACAAGAAAAGGTGAGCTCAGTTATAACTGCAGGAACGGAATCATACCAACAACCTAGGAGGGGGAGTCTTGCCCGAAGCCTGTCAGACACACTGCTTTCACTTTTATAAGACTGCGCAGAGATCCATCATATCCTGGCCTCAAGTTTGGCCTATAGAACTAGTAGCTAAAAACAGCTGTTCTTAAGCCACCAAGTTTGTATTAAAAGAAAATTAGTGGAGATCCAATATGGCAGAATAAGGAAGGAGCTTACTGCTCTAGTCTAAGGACAGAGTTTAAAGAAAAAAAAGAGGAGGGGCTGACACTGTAGCGCAGTGAGTAAAGCTGCCTCCTACATTGCCAGCATCCCATATGGGCACCCAGTTCAAGTTCTGGTTGCTCCACTTTTTTTTTTTTTTTTTTTTTTTTTGACAAGCAGAGTTAGATAGTGAGAGAGACAGAGAGAAAGGTCTTCCTTTTTCCATTGGTTCACCCCCCAAATGGCCGCTACAACCGGTGTCCTGCGCCAATCTGAAGCCAGGAGCCAGGTGCTTCCTCCTGGTCTCCCATGCGGGTGCAGAGCACAAGGACTTGGGCCATCCTCCACTGCTCTCCTGGGCCATAGCAGAGAGCTGGACGGGAAGAGGAGCAACCGGGACAGAACTGGCGCCCGGTTGCTCCACTTCTGATCCAGCTCACTGCTATGGCCTGGGAAGGCAGTAGAAGATGGCCCAAGTCCTTGGGCCCCTGCACTGGTGTGCAAGAACAAGGAGCTCCTGGCTCCTGGCTTCAAATCAGCACAGCTCCTGCCATTGTGGCCTACTAGGGAGTAAATGAGCAGATGGAAAAACTCTCTCTCTGCCTCTGCTTCTCTGTAACTCTGCCTTTCAAATAAATAAAAAAAAAAAAAAAGTGGAGAGCGTTCAGTCTCAGGGAAGAGATAGGAAGAAAATGGCAGAGGAAACTTCAGGCAAATTAGAGGGACACTGTGGACCTATATGGAGGGTGTGGACATGCACAACTCAGGACCCCAGCAGCCCAGAGCCTCAGCACCAGCCTAGGAGAGTGAGGTGAGACTAGACTGCAGCAGCCCAAGCCACTGGCGATAAAGCTGCAGGAAGGGAAGAGCCTGGCATGTGCCCAGCTTGGAGCCCTGTGGGGAACACTGTACCTGCCAACCTAGAGGAGAAAAAAGGGGGTCATATTTCTCTCTCCCTGACCACCCTGCACTAGCATCCTGTAACAAGCCAAGAGAGAGAGGGGGCCATTTTGGACATATGTAACAGCTGCACCAGCTTGTGTCTGCATGCCCAGCAACCAGCAGAGCAGAGATGCCTGAGTTTGGCTGGGAGAACTGACAGGGTGCTGGGTGCTCATAACTGTGGGAGGCTTGTGTGCCGGGTCTGTGAAAACACTAAGGCTGCCTAGGAGAGTGCACGGTGTAGTTGGGACTTTGGGCAGCTCCACATGCTCCAGGCTTCCTGATTCCCTGGTGAGGGTCATCATTGTGGAATCTGTGCTCACAACATGGACTGCACAGATCCTTTGTGTGGTTCTTAGGGTACCATGGACAAATACTGTACCCACTGGGGCTAGTGCTCGGGCACTAAACTCCATTGAGGAGGGGAGGTGAGCAGGAGACTATGCCAAAAGAGCAGAAAAAAACTTCGCTTCTGATTAAAAAGAGAGAGAGAAAGAGAGATTTACCAAACCCAACCTAGGTGTCACCTTGGACACTCCCTTAATCCTGGAGCACTGAACAGAATTCCCTGGCCACACCCTCCACACATCTCTGGGTATTCACTGAAAAAACACCCTCTACTAAGTCACAGAGGAGTAGTCCAAAGATAAAAGCCATCACAGCAAAACAAAACAAAATAGAAACCAAAAAGAATCCCTACAAATGCCAAATAATACACGGACCAATTCAAGAAACAAGAATAAGAAAGATAACATGAACATAAGAACATAACACCTTAATACTAGAATGTGAAGAGGAAGAGAAAAGAAATGCCAGAAATGGAATTCAAAAAAGTGATTGCAGGATTACTTAGAAGTAGTCAGAAACAAATCCACAAACAAATGAAACTGGAACTCATAGAAGAGTTTGGTAAAGTGGCAAGATATAAACTCAACACTCAAACATCAACAGCCTTTGTATACGCAGACAATGCCACGGCTGGGAAAGAACTTCTAAGATCAATCCCATTCACAACAGCTACCAAAAAAAATCAAAGACCTTGGAATAAATTTAACCAAGGATGTCAAAGATCTCTACGATGATAATTACAAAACATTAAAAAAAAAAAAAAAACAGAAGTACAAAAAATGGAAAAATCTTCCATGTTCATGGATTCCAAGAATCAATATCATCAAAATATCCATATTATCAAAAGTAATTTACAAATTCAATGTAATACCAATCAAAATACCAACAACATTCTTCTCAGATACGGAAAAAATGATGCTGAAATTCAAATGGAAATACAGGAAACCCCAAGTAGCTAAATCAATCTTATACAACAAAAACAAAAGTTGGAGGCATCACAATACCAGATTTCAAGACATACTACAGGGCAGTTATGATCAAAACAGCCTGGTCCTGGTACAAAAACAAATGGATAGACTAACGCAACAAAATAAAAACACTAGAAAGCACCTATAACCAACTTATCTTTGACACAGGAGTGAAAATCAATCCCTAGAGCAAGGACAGTCTATTCAACAAATGGTGCTAGGAAAATTGGATCATCACATGCAGAAGCATAAAGCAAGACCCCTACCTTACAATTTTCACTAAAATCCACTCAAAGTGGACTAAAGATCTAAATCTACAATGCAATCCCATCAAATTATTAGAGAGCATTGTGGAAACTCTGCAAGACATTGGCATAGGCAAAGAGTTCTTGGAAAAGACCCCAGAGGCACAAGTAATCAAAGCCAAAATTGACAAATGGGATTACATCAAATTGAGAAGCCTTTGTACTGCAAAAGAAACACTCATCGGGCCCAGTGCTGTGGCATAGCAGGTAAAGCCTCTGCTGCAATGCCAGCATCCCATCATGGGGGTGCTGGTTCAAGTCCCAGCTGCTCCACTTCCAATCCAGCTCTCTACTATGGTCTAGGAAAGCAGCCAAAGATGGCCCAAGTTCTTGGGCCCCTGCACCTGCATGGGAGACCTGGAAGAAGCTTCTGGCTCTTGGCTTCAGATCAGTGCAGCTCAAGCTTTTGTGGCCATTTGAGGAGTGAACCAGCAAATGGAAGACCTCCATCTCTCTGTCTCTCTCTCTGCCTCTTGGTAACTCTGTCTTTCAAATATATAAATAAATCTTTTAAAAAAAAAAAAAAGGAAACAAACATTGAGCAAAGTGAAGAGGCAACTCTGCAAGACACTGGCATAGGCAAAGAGTTCTTGGAAAAGACTCCAGAGGCACAGACAATCAAAGCCAAAATTCACAAACGGAACTACATCAAATTGAGAAGCTTTTGTACTGCAAAACAAATGCTCAGGAAAGCAAAAAGGCAACCAACAGAATGGGAGAAATTATTTGCAAACTATGCAACTGATAAAGGATTAATAATCAGAATATACAAAGAGATCAAGAAACTCCACTGCAACAAAACAAAACACCCAGTGAAGAAATGGACAAAGAACTTAAACAGACATTTTACAAAAAAGCAAATCCAAATGGCCAACAGACACATGAAAAAAATGTTCAGGACCACCAGCCATCAGGGAAATGCAAATCAAAACCACAATGAGGTATTACGTCATCCCAGTCAGAATGACTTTCATATAGAAATCAACAAACGATGTTGGGTGAGGGTGTTGGGGGAAAGGTACCCTAATCCACTGTTGGTGAGAATGTAAACTGGTAAAGCCACTATGAAAGACAGTTTGGAGATACCTCAGAAATCTGAATATAGACCTGCCATATGACCCAGCCACCCCACTCCTGGGAATTTACCCATGGGAAATGAAATCAGCAAATAAAAGTTATCTGTACCACCATATTTACTGCAGCTCAATTCACAATAGCTATTATACAGAATCAACCCAAGTGCCCATCAACTGAAGACTGGATAAAGAAATTATGAGATATGTACACCACAGAATTCTACAGAGCAGTGTAAAAAAAAAAAATGAAATCCCATCATTTGCAACAAAATAAATGAATCTGGAAAACATCATACTTAGTGAAATAAGCCAGTCCTAAATGGAAAAATACTGTATGTTCTCTCTGACCTGTGATAACTGATAGAACATCGAAAACGTAATTTATAGAAATGAAATTGACATTTTGAGAAGCAATGACTTTGAATAACCCTTGTCTCGACTATTGAGGAACAGGGTTTTTTTTTCTATATTATTTGTTGAATACTTAACATAGGGTTAATCATATGTGTATAAAGTTAACTGAAAATAGATCTTAGTAAAAAAATAAGAATGGGAATAGGAGAGGGAGAAGGAAGAGGAGTGGGAGAGTGGGCAGGTATGGTGGGAAGAATCACCATGCTTCTAAAGTTATAATTATGAAATGTATGAAGTTTGTATTCCCTAAATAAGAGGTTTCTGGGGAAAAAAATTAATGCACTACTCAACCTCCAGGTCCATAACAAAACAAAAATGTTATTTTAAGCAACTATTTTGGAATGGCTGATTGCGCAACAGGAATTAAATAGGCCACCTATATTTATTTAAAAAATAAAATACAGTTATATATTCTAAAGGCTTCTGAACACTCCTTTAAAAGTTTCAGTTAATAGTTCATGGTTATATGTATTGAGGGGAGGAACTCCCAGGAGAGGAAGCTGGTACCACTTTATAGAGCAATCTCTATATTACATCAACAATTCTGTTTCGAAATTTATACTACAGAAATCATCAGAGATGTAGACAAAAATATCATAGGACTGTTTATATCTAAAAGTAAGTGAAAGCCACTCAGCTGTGATCAGCTTAAATAAAAACTTCACATCCATATGAGAGAATGTTCTATGAAGCCACTAAAAAACAGTGATGGGGCTGGCGCCGTGGCTCACTTGGTTAATCCTCTGCCTGCAGCGCCAGCATCCCATATGGGCGCCAGTTTTAGTCCTGGTTGATTCTCTTCCAGTCCAGCTCTCTGCTGTGGCCCGGGAGGGCAGTGGAGGATGGCCCAAGTGCTTGGGCCCCTGCACCCGCATGGGAGATCAGGAGGAGGCATCTGACTCCTTCCTGGCTTCGGATTGGTGCAATGCCGGCCATAGTGGCCATTTGGGGAGTGGACCAACAGAAGGAAGGCCTTTCTCTCTCTCACTGTCTATAAATCTGTCAAAAAAGAAAAAAAAAAAAAAAAAAAAACAGGGGTAAGAAAGGTCTTAACCAGAGTTAGAAAGGGTTCAAGAATTGTCTCCTCATAACCGTTCTGGGAACTTTTTGGGGCGGATATAGTTCATAACCCTGGTCAGGTTCTCTGATGTAGAAGAGTTCTCAATGACAGGGCAGTTTACAAAATATTCACAAGTGTGCACATGTGAACATGGTTTTTATTTCCTTCAATAAATTTTTCATTGTTTTCAAAATTTTCCTCAGTGAACATGTATTTTGATATTCAGAATTTATGTTTGAAAATTAGGAAATGCTGTAAAAGCATCAAATTCTTCAGTACTTCACTACCAGTCAACCAAATTTTTATGGGAAAAGAGAAAATTATAAAATTATTCTAATTCATATTATGGTTTCAATACCTAAAACTGACAGCACAGAAATCCTACACAAAAATGCATTCAAACAATTCACGACTGGAAAAAGAATATATTCCTTTCCAACTGGTTCTCAGCAGCACATCAATGCACAATTACATGATACAGCTTCTCCCTCTAGTGGAGGAAGCATAATTTGTGCTCTTCAAAAGAAATACGGAAATACAGAATTAAACAAATTAAAATTAATCAATATTTCACTACTGAAATACAACTATGATGAACTTTTGAAGTCATTTTCCTTCCTATCTTTTGTTCCCCCTCTACTCTTCTAGACATTGGCAAATTGGTTTTCTTTTGGCTTGTATCTCCCATTATTCTGTGTATCAGATTTTGTGCTGAAACTTTTCCCATTCAACATTGAATCATTCATGTCTCACATGATCGGAGGATTCATAACCTTGACTTCCGAGCGGCCTACACACTATTCCACTGAGCAGGTGTAATGGTTCATTTAATGATTCTTTTTTTAAAAAAAAAAATATATTTTCATTTTATTGCAACGGCAGAGAGAGACTGGATGGGCAGCGGAGAAGCTGAGACTCAAACCGAGCCCTCTGATAGGGAACGTGGTGTCCCAGGCGGCAACCTCACTGCAATGCCAAGTACCCGCCCTAATGATTCTTTTAAGGTAAAACATTTAGATTACTTCCCACTTTTCAGAATTGTAGGACAGGGGTCAGCACTATGGCATAGTACGTTAAGCCTCCCCCTGCAGCACTGGTATCCCAAATGGGCTCCGATTCAAGACCCAGCTGCTTCACTTCTAATGACGCTCCCTCGTAATCGCCTGGGAAAGCAGTGGAAGATGGCCTTCAAAACTTGGGAGGTATCTTTCCAATGCCTTCCTGATGTGCAGTGGTTGATAAAAAGTATGATAAAGTCTGACTGATAGTCTTTTTCTAATCTATATTTTTTTCCTCTGGAATTTTTCTTTTCTCACCCTCTTGAAATTTCAGAGAATATCTGTTTATCTGGGTTTTCATTGATCTTGCCCAACATATGGGTAACCCTTTTCAATTTGAGGTCCAATATTTATTTCCCACTAAGGGAAATTTTCTCACTTGTTTTTAAAGGATCATTTCTTGCCGGCGCCGTGGCTCACTAGGCTAATCCTCCGCCTTGTGGCGCCGGCACACCGGGTTCTAGTCCCGCTCGTGGCACCGATCCTGTCCCGGTTGCCCCTCTTCCAGGCCAGCTCTCTGCTGTGGCCCGGGAGTGCAGTGGAGGATGGCCCAAGTGCTTGGGCCCTGCACCCCATGGCAGACCAGGAGAAGCACCTGGCTCCTGCCATCGGATCAGCGCGGTGCACCGGCCGCAGCGCGCCTACCGCGGCGGCCATTGGAGGGTGAACCAACGGCAAAAGGAAGACCTTTCTCTCTGTCTCTGTCTCACTGTCCACTCTGCCTGTCAAAAAAATAAATAAATAAAATTTTTTTTAAAAAAATTAAAGGATCATTTCCTTCCACACATTTTTATTTTTTCCTGTTTTGAGGTTTTTTATAGTAACATGTTGGACCTCCTACATATAACCTTCTACCATACCGTGTCTCATGTTTTCCATTTGGTCTTTGTTAAATGAGAAGTTTTTTCTTGATTTCTACTAAATATTTTTCTTTTTCTTTTTTTTTTCCTTTTTGTTTTTTGACAGGCAGAGTTAGACAGTGAGAGAGAGACAGACAGAGAGAAAGGTCTTCCTTCTGTTGGTTCATCCCCCAAATGGCCGCTGCAGCTGGCATGCTGCAGTCAGCGCGCTGCACCAATCAGAAGCCAGGTGCTTCCTCCTGGTCTCCCATGCAGGTGGCAGGGCCCAAGCACTTGGGCCATCCTCCACTGTACTCCCAGGCCACAGCAGAGAGCTGGACTGGAAGAGGAGCAACAAGGACAGAACCAGTGCCCCAACCGGGACTAGAACCCAGGGTGCTGGCACCGCAGGCGGATTAGCCTAGTGAGCTGCAGCACCAGCCTGAATACTTTTCAATAATCATATTTCATAGTCCCTAAGAGACCTCTTTCTTGTTTACTGATAATTCCTTTACAGACAATACCCTATTCTTATTTTATACACGCTGTGTCTTTTTAAGCCTCTCTAAGGATATTAAGTAGGTTTTTTTCTAACTTTCTGTTCCTTCAATTATCTCTGGTCCTACCAGGACATATTTTTAATCTTTTTTCTTTCCTTGTCATGTTGTAAATTTTGCTAAACTATCAAGTGAACCATGCTACTTTCTATTTAAGAATAAAACAGTAGAAGCCCACTGGAAAGTCAATGTCTTACTTCTATACTTCTATGCATTAAGAAGTAGGTAGCCAGTTTTGAGAGGACATCTTCAACTATCTTTTTTTTTTTTCCTAAGTAAAAGTGCCACTTTCCATGAGAGTGAAGATGGGGCTGGGAGCCAACTCTTTCACAGACAAACCATCAAGGAACTCTACATAAGTGACATTTCTAAGTCTCTCCCTCTCTCATCTGCGTATGCAGCTCTTCTGCAGAAAGGACTGGATCCCATCTGAGCTGAAGGCTCAGGCTGAAGGCTGCTCTGGTGCATACTCTAAGTGTTACTGGTTTAGCTTCATACTTTTCCCCCACTCTCTTTCAAAAACATTTTATAATATTTCTCACTCTCATGAATGCTGTGGGTTAACATACTTTAAAACTTTAGATATCAGGACTGTGGCTGTGGCGTAGTGGGCTAAGCCTGCAGTATGGCATCCGATATGGGCACCAGTTCGAGTCTCAGTTGCTCCTCTTCTGATTAAGCTCTCTGCTATGGCTTGAGAAAACAGAAGATAGCCCAAGTACTTGGGCCTCTGCACCTGTATAGGAGACCCGGAAGAAGCTTCTGGCTCTTGATCAGCTCAGCTCTGGCTCTTGTAGCCATCTGGGGCCTTTCTCTCTGTCTCTCCCTCTCTCTCTCTCTGTAATTCTACTTCTCCTCGTACTTAGTGAAAAAGCCAGTCCCAAAGGGATAAATACCATATGTTTTCCCTGACCTGTGATAACTAATAGAGCACCTAACAGGCAATGTCTAGAAGTAAAACTGACACTTTGAGAAGCAATGACTTGAACAAAGCCCTTGTCTTGACTGTTGAGAAACAGTTTTTTCTTTTCCATACTATTTGTTGAATTCTTAACACAGTTAAACATATGTGCATAAAGTCAATTGAAAATAGATCTCAATAAAAAATAAGAGAGGGAATAAGAGAGGGAAGAGAAAGAGAAGTGGTAGTATAGGTGGGAGGGCAGGCATGATGATAAGAATCACCATGTTCCTAAAGTTAAAATTATGAGGTATATTAAGTTTGTAACTGTAAAGTTGTACAGTTCTGCATACATTCCTATGGATTTACTTCTAAGGGTACAGTTTAAGAATTTGCCATGGGACCCCAAGCCCCCTTAAGCTAGGTGGTAAAAATACCATCTTAAATGTTAAAGTGATCATATGGATAGGATTTAGTGTCTGAAAAGGAGGGAATGCTCCAACATAGGAAGCAGTCCATACAGCACTCAGAAAATAACAATAGCTTTAAGTAGCACTTTGACTTCAGAATCAGCCCTTAAGGCATTCTGTTCTGGCTGAAAAGCATTTTAGGCATGGAAAGCCAAGACACTGTGGCAAAAAATGTCCTACATAAAGGACCTTGGTGGGTGAGACCCAAGTGGAAAGAAGTGGTCATCAAAGAAGGAGGTACTTTTCTCTGGAGGGAGGAGAGAACTTCCACTTTGCTTATGGCCTTGTCTAAATACTGATGGAGTCTGTGGATTCTAAAGGCTTCCATATCCTAGGTAGCTCATATCAAGAGCCTCAGGTGATCACTGATGTCATACATAAAAGTGTTAATTGTTAAATTTACAACAGGAGTCACTGGGCACTAACTTCCCATGCAGGACCTCTATCCTGAAAGAGTTGTATTATAATTATGTCTAAGTGCTCACAAAAAATGTATCATTCCTGGGTGCTTATTTAAAGTTAATTTTCACAAAAAAAGTGAAATTAATGTCAAGATACAATGACATTGAACAGCCCCTTTTCTCAACTGTTGAACAGTTTTTTTGTGTATGCAAATTATTGAACTCTTTACTTAGTATAGAGTTGGTCTTCTTTTATAAAGTTAATTGAAAATGAATCTTAGTGGAGAATGGGACTGGAAATGTGAGAGGGAAGAGGTGGAGAGACGGGAGCATGGGTGGGAGGGTGGGTATGATGAGAAGAATTACTATTTTCCGAAAGTTGTATTTATGAAATGAAGTCTGTATTCCTTAAATAAAAGTTTTCTTTGGGGAAAAAAACTGATACCATATTTTAGTGAGTTCACAAACAAAGAAGAGCTGAGAGAGTCCTCAGAACATCTTCAACCAGAAATTCCCTCCTTTCAAGTCCAACTCTGGTCCTCCCAAAGGCTACAACCACTTGTATTTATTCATTTATGTTTGTTTGAAAGGCAGAGAGACAGAGACAGAGTACTTCTATCCACAGGTTTACCCCGAAATGCCCGTAACAGCTGGGGTCAGGTCAGGCCAAAACCAGGAGCCAGGAAATCAATTTGAGTCTCCCATGTGGCTGGCAGGGATATCACCCCTACAAAAAGGGACAACCATCCTTATATCATGGGGGGACAGGGCAAGAAGGTAGTATCTGTGAGCCAAAAGCAGGCCCTCCCAAACACTAAACCTGAGACTTCCCACATCCTAGAACTGTGAGAAATACATTCCAAAGGGGTAGGAGGAAAGACGAGATAACTACTGCTATATTTGTAAGTTTCACATTAAAAGAAAATTATAAAAAAAACTACATGTGGACATTGTAGCACATAAAAAAAATTACTCCCAAAATGGTATTTCCTTTAATATAAATTATCAGCTCTGCATTAAAGTTGAAATAAAATGAATACAAGGATACTTCAAAAAGTTACTAGAAAATGGAATTAAAATAAATTTATTTTGGAACAAAAAGTTTGAAATCTGTTTTTTTTCATAATATACATTTTCTATGGATGTTTCCAAGACTCCGATACACTATTTTTAAATATTTATTTATTTACTTAATTTATTTCAAAGGTAGACAGCAATCTTCCCTCTACTTCTGTACTCTCCAAGTGCCTGCAATAGCCAGGACTGAGTCAGGCAGAAACCAAGAACCCTGAACTCAATCCAAGTCTCCAACATGTATAGTAAGGACCCAACTACTTGAGGCCTCATCTGTTCCTTCCCAGGGTAAGCATTAGAAGAAGCTGGAATCAGGAGTAGAGTCAAGACCAGACCTCACGCATTCCAATGGGCCAAACACCTGCCCCACATACAGTATTCTTGTGGGTGCAAAAGTCTGTTATAAAAACCAATTTTTATTTTCTATCTACATATTTATAGAAGGATAGAATGACATTAGATGGCATGTTTATAAAGTAATGTACTGATGCTTCTTAAAATTTGAAATGTTTTAACAATGGAGAAAATCAATTATCCAAATTTTTTTCCATTTTTATTTTTATTAAAAATAGTTAAATATTCCTCTTATAACAAAAGAGTTCAGCTAGAACAATCAGTTTGCTGGTATATAAAATTAGGGTGCTGAATCAGTTAAACATACTTTTTTTATTCAATTTTTCTAAGTTTATCATGAAGGTTCTTCTTAAAACAAATATTTTATGATTCTAAATAAAGAAAAATATATTGCTGATGGCATGTTTTAGATTTTCTTTTTTTTTTTCAAGATTTATTTATTTATTTGAAAGTCAGAGAAAGAGGAGAGACAGAGATCTTCCATCACTGGTTCACTCCCCAAAAGGCCACAAAAGCCAGGGCTGGGCCAGGAGCCAGGAGCTTCTTTCAGGTCTCCCACATGGGTACAGGGGCCCAAGGACTTGGGCCACCTTCTGCTGCTTTCCCAGGGCATTAGCAGAGAGCTGGGTCAGAAGTGGAACAGCCAGGTCTAGAACCAGCACCCATATGGGATGCTGGATGCTTCACACGTCCTTCTTTTACTTTGTTCTAAGCTAAGGAACCATTTGGGGAGACTGGAGTTAGAAGTTAGAAGGGAGTTAGAAGGGAGAGGAGAACTGACTCCTCAGGCCAGTTGTGGAGAACCATTTCCTAAGTTTCTGCCAAACACCAACTACAGTTTGAAATACAACAGTATGAAGTATCTGTAAAATGTACAGCTCTGTACCTGTAATGCTTCTTGTTTTAAACTGGTGTTCTCAGGCACCTCATGAACACTTTCTGAAGAATCGTCAACCTCTTCAATTTCTGAAGACGAAGGACTCTCTACTGTCACAGTCACAGGAAACTTTGATTGCTTAAAGAAAGAGGACAAGATTCCATAAGTAATAATATGAAGCAAATATTGAAGGACATCTAATCAAAGTGATCTTGTGAAGTATCAAGCCATTATCTATAAATGTCTTCCCTTATTGACAACAAAGTAAACGTTAATTTGTTATTACCATGTTAAAGAACTCTGTCACAGATGGTATCCTTAGTATTTGGAATAGCCTACTTTATTAGATTTCCTTCACATAAACCAAGTGAGGAGCCAGGTTAAACATTTTCTCTCAGATAAATTTTACACTGTAGATGAGAAATTTATTCTCCATCACAAACACAAAAAAATCTAGAATAAAATGTAACTTTCAGGAGGGAAATTCATCAGTAGGGAACTTAACAATTATAAAGTCAATATAGCTTAACTCTGAACAAATACTAGAACAAATTTTTTAATAAACCATGGATACATACACAACTAAAACTGACCAGACACCTCATTTCCCCCTTCTTAAACCAAAATGTGGGCATTAACTACACAATTCTGTCAAGTTTCAATATCACTGGAATGCTGCTGCTTAATATATTTTGCCAACATTTAAAAAGAAAACTAGGGGTGCGCACTGTGGCACAGCATGTCAAGCCACGGCTTGGGTGTTCATATCCTGTATCTGAGCACTTGTTCAAGTCCCCCCTTTTCTGTGCTTCCAAGCTAGCTTCCTGCTAATGCACTTGGAAGTTAGATGATTCTTCAAGTGCTTGGGCCCTTGCCACCCACATCTGAGACCCAGCTGGAGTTCCTGGCTCCTGGCTTCAGCCTGGCCCAGTCCCAGCTGTTGTGAACATTTGGGAGAGTTGATCAGTGGATGGAAGATCTTCCTATCCCTCTGTCACTGTTTTTTAAACAAAATAAATAAATCTTAAAGAAAAAAACAAAACCTGACTTGATCTAAGATCAAAAAGCAGAGTGCTGGGATGACATAATTGTAGAAGTCAATAGGATAGAATTTCTACTGCGAGCGGCAATCCCTGCAGTCTACAAAAAATCCTAAATGGAAGGATGAGATGTGCTCTGCAACTTTTGAGCACCCAGAGGGCAGTACTAACACCCAGCATGCTCAGCACTCACTCTCAGCAGAACTATCTTCTATGGAGAATTTAGTTCCCAGGACAACTGACAAGGAGAATGGTACTCTGACAGAATTGGCTTGTTCCGTGGCCTTGCAGAGGGAGGAAGAAATGCTCCCAGAAAGCAGGGGCTCTGGAATTTGCCACTTTGTTTTGACTTTAGGACCCAGAACCTGTATGCCCATAGGTACTTCAAAAGTTCATAAAAAATGGAATTAAGTTTGATACAAAGCTTTTTTTTAAATTCATGCGTAGCTTTTTATATAACATGCATTTACATATTATATTTCCATTTTTTGAAGACCTTGTATATAGTCATCTCCAAAACATTTCTAGAAGCCTTTTTTTTTAAATATGAAATCTCCATGTGCTAAGAAGTGGAGGTCAGATTTGTTTCACTGGGCAAGAGCTGATCTGTGGACTGGAGAAGGGACTTTCCTTGTCTACAAATGAATCCACAAGGTCCCTAATGTATGCAAAATCCACTCAACTATCCCATAGCATTGGGAGAGCGATCTGGAAAGTTTTCAATGAATTTACTTCAGGCGGAAAGGCATGTTTAATTTAAAAAGCATAGAAAATGACTCTCCTCCACCTTTCCCATTCCAACCCCCTACATATAATAAACATAGTAACTACATACCTGCAACTGATTAGACACATCCCGAGTTTTGATTAATGGAAATCCCCTGAAGAAATAGCAATAAATTAGGTTATATTTTGATGAGAATATACTACCAGTTAACAAAAGGCAACAAAAACTACTAGTAATATATATGGACACTATCCATATGGAACTGTATAAAAATAACCTAAAAAATAAGGAGCCTGAACACTCTGCTAATGGAGAAAATTCAGAATTTGGCAGGATGTCATGGTGACAACTCTAAACTGCTGAGAGACACACTCAGTTTCTATCTTCAAGACAGCTGCTGGCTGAGATTTTCAGTCTTTTTAAAAATATTTATAAACTAATATAAAGAACAGATTGCACAGACATAATTCTAAGAATATAATGATACTTCCCTCTCTCACCCCTCCTTCCTTATTTTTTTAAAGTTTTTGCAAAAACAATTTTTGATTTACTTTGTAATCACAGGTTAATGCTAAACACGTAATATATAACAAATGATAAACAGAGTTCAACCATTAAAAAAAAAAAAAAAGAAAAGAAAAGAAAAACAGTGTTCAGGGGCCAGTGCTATGGCGTGGCAGGTAAAGCTGCAGCCTTCAGTGCCAGCATCTCATAGGGACACCAAGTCCAAGCTGCTCCCTTTCCAATCCAGCTCTCTGCTATAGCCTGGGAAAGCAGTAGAAGATGGTCCAAGTCCTTGGGCCCCTTGCACCCACGTGAGAGACCCAGAAGAAGCTACATACTCCTGGATTTGGATTGCCCCAGCTCCAGGTATTCGCTGAGGCCATTTGGGGAGTGAACCAGCAGATGGAAGAGCGCGCTCTCTCTCTAACTCTGCCTTTCAAATAAAAAAATAAATCTTAAAAAAAAAAAAAAAGACCAGTGTTCAGCAGGAATACAAATAAAGGCTAAAAACAATAATAAAATCTCAAGGTATCAATTCTAAAGAGTATTTATACTCATATTTAGCTACCACAAATCAGAGAAAATGTGATATTAGTCTTTCTGGGTCTATCTTATTTCACCAAGAATAATGGTCTCTAGACACACCCATTTCATTGCAAAAGACAGGACTTTATTCTTTTTTAAATAATTGAATGGAAAACTCATTCTTTTGTTTTTCTAAGATTTATTTATTTATTTTAAAGGCAGAGTTACAGAGAAGCACAGGAAGAGAGAAAGCGGTCTTCCATCAGCTAGTTCACTCCCCAGATGGTTGCAATGGCTGGAGCTGTGCCAATCTGAAGCCAGGAGCCAGGAGCGAGGAGCCTCCTCGTCTCCTGCATGGGTGCAGGGGCCTAAGGACTTGGCCATCCTCCACTACTTTCTCAGTCCACAGCAGAGAACAGATCGGAAGTGGAGCAGCTGGTACTTGAACCAGTGCCCACATGGGATGCTGGCACCTCAGGTGGCGGCCTCACCCACTATGCCACAGTACCAGGCCTAGGATTTCATTTTTCATTACTAAGTAGTAGTCTATAATGTATGTAAACCACATTTCCTGTATCCAATCAAGTTGATGGACATCTTGGTAGACTCTGCATCTTAACTATTGTGAACTCAGTTGTTGTAAACATGGGGGTACAGGTAACTCATTCATATGTAGATTTCATTTCATTTGGGTATATTCCCAGGAAAGGGAAGGCTGGATCATATGGTAGATCTACTTTAAGGTTTCTGAGGAGTCTCAATACTGTTTTTCATAATGGTTGTACAAGTTTTTATTATTACCAACAGTGTATTAGGGTACCTTTTTCTCTACACCCTCATCAGCATTTATTTTTAGATTTTTGGATGATATCCATTCTAACTGGAGTGAGGTAAAACTTCATTGTGATTTTTATTTGCATTTTCCACATGGCTAGTGGGCCTGATTATTTTCTCTTATGTCTGTGGGCCATTTGTATTTCACCCTTTGAAAAAAACCTTTCCATGTACTTTGCCCATGTCTTAACTGTATTGTTTGTTGTTGCTAAGTTTCTTGACTTCCTTATATATTACAGATATTAAGCTTTTACCACATGCATAGTTTGTAGACATTTTATCCCATTCTGTTGGATACCTCTTCACTTAGCTGAGTGTTTTCTTTGCTGTGCAAAAGCTTCCTAGCATGATATAATCTCATTTGCCTATTTTTGCTTTTATTGCTTGTGTTCCTGGGGTCTTTTCCAAGAAGTCTTTCCCTAGACCAATGTCTTCAATGTTTCCCCTATGTCTTCCTGTAGTAACTTTTTTAAAGCAGCCTTTTATTTAATAAATACAAATTTTGTAAGTACAACTTTAGGAATATAGTGGCTCTTCCCCACATGACCACCCTCCCACCCCAACTCTCATCCTACCTCCTCTTACTTCTCCCATCCCAATCTTCATTAAGATTCATTTTCAACTAACTTTATATACAGAAGACCAACTCTATACTAAATAAAGTTTTCAACAATTTGCACCCCCACACATACATATGAACTATAAATAACTGGTTGAGAACAAGTTTTACAGTTAATTCCCTTAGTACAACTCATTAAGGACAGAGGTCCTGCATCGAGAGTAAGTGCACAGTGACTCACATATGATGTCAGTGATCACCCGAGGCTCTTGACATGAACTAACAAGGCTATGAAGGACTCTTGAGTCCATGATCTACGTCAGTGTTTAGACAAGACCATAAGCAAATTGCAAGTTCTCTCCACCCTTCAGAGAAAACTAGATCCTACACTGACAGCCCCTTCTTTATCCTGGGGTCTCACTCACAGAGATCCTTCATGTAGGACTTTTTTTTTTTTCTTTTTTTTCTTTTTTTTTTTGCCACAATGTCTTCTCTTTCCATTCCTGAAAAACTTTCATGGTTTTTTAAGCAAGACGCAAATGTCTTAAGGGCTGATTCTGAGGTCAAAGTGCTGTTTAGGGTGTCTGTCATTCTTTGAGTCTGTTGTGTGGACTGCTTCCCATGTTGGAACATTCTCTCCTTAATTCTACCTATTGTTATTACCAGACACTTGATCTTATTTATATGACTCATTTGACACTTAATCCTATCTATATGATCAATTAAACACTTACTATGATTACTTTAACATGTAAGATAGCATTCTTACCACCCAACTTAATGGGATTTGGGAGTCCCATGGCAAATTTTTAGCTTTACTCTTAGAAGTAAGTCCATGGGGAAGTATGCAGAACTATACAGGTCCTCCCTCTCTTATTCCCACTCTTATTTTTTACTGGGATCTATTTTCAACTGACTTTAGACACATATGATTAATTCTATGTGAAGAGTTCAACCAACCACATTAAAGGAAAAATAATAAAAAAACAAAACTTCCAACAGGCAAAACATGAGCTATTCAACTCATTGCTTCTCACAACATCAGTTTCACTTCTACAAGTCTCCTTTTCAGTGCTCTGTTAGTTACCACAGATCAGGGAGAACATATGGCATTTTTCCCTTTGGGACTGGCTTATTTCAATAGTATGATGTTTTCCAGATTCATCCATTTTGTTGCAAATGACCAAATTTCATTTCTTTTTTTTTTTTTTAAGAATATTTATTGATCTTTTTGAAAGGTAGGTTTACAGAGAGAGGAGAGAGACTTTTTTTTTTTTTTTTTTTTTGACAGGCAGAGTTAGACTGTGAGAGAGACAGACAGAAAGGTTTTCCTTTGCCGTTGGTTCACCCTCCAATGGCCGGCACGCTGCGGCCAGTGCATCGCGCTGATCTGAAGCCAGGAGCCAGGTGCTTCCCCTGGTCTCCCATGTGGGTGCAGGGCCCAAGGACTTGGGCCATCCTCCACTGCACTCCCAGGCCACAGCAGAGAGCTGGCCTGGAAGAGGGGCAACTGGGACTAGAACCCAGGGTGCCAGCACCGCAGGCGGAGGATTAGATTATTGAGCTGTGGCGCTGGCCAAATTTCATTTCTTTTTAACACTGTGTAGTATTCCATAGAGCACACATCCAATAATTTATCAAAGTCTTCAGTTGATGGACATATAGGTTGATTCCATGGCTTAGCGATTGTGAATTGAGATAAAATTAGCATGAGGGTGCAGATAACTCTTTTATTTGCTTATTTCATTCCCCATGGGTAAATTCCCAGGAGTGGGGTGGCTGGGTCATATGGCAGGTCTATATTCAGATTTCTGAGGTATCTCCAAACTGTCTTCCTTAGTGGTTTTAACAATTTACATTCCCACCAACAGTGGATTAGGGTTTCTTTTTCATACATCCTCAGCAGCATTTGTTGTTTGTTTATTTCTATATGAAAGCCATTCCAACTGGGGTGAAGTGATACCTCACTGTGGTTTTGATTTGCATTTCCCTGATGGCTAGTAGTCCTGAACATTTTTTCATGTCCTGTTAACATTTGGATTTGTTTTGTAAAACGTCTGTTTAAGTTCTTTGTCCATTTCTTCACTGGGTGGTTTGTTTTGTTGCAGTGGAGTTTCTGGATCTCTATATATTCTAATTATTGATCCTTTATCAGTTGCATGGTTTGCAAATAATTTCTCCCAATCTGTTACTTTCCTTTTCACTTTCCTGCATGTTTCTTTCACAATACAGAACCTTCTCAATTTGATGTAGCCCCATTTGTTGGGGAGGTTGGTATACAGGCTTTTATTGCCTGTGATTCTGGGGTCTTTTCCAGGAACTCTTTGCCTGTGCCAATGTTTTGCAGAGTTTCCCCAATGCTCTAATAATTTCATGGTGTCAGGTCATAGGTTTAGGTCTTTAATCCATTTTGAATGAATTTTTATGTAAGGTATAATGTGTAAGGTAGGGGTCCTGCTTCATACTTCTGCATGTGGAAATCTGATTTTCCCAGCACCATTTATCTTTGCTCCAGTGATTGGTTTTAGCTCCTTGGTCAAATATTAGTTGGTTGCAGATACTTGGATTGATTTCTGGCATTTCTATTCTGTTCCATTGGTCTATGCATCTGTGTTTGTACCATTATCAGGCTGTTTTGATTATAACTGCCCTGTAGTATGTTTTGAAATCTGGTATTGGGATGCCTCTGGCTTTGTTTTTGTTGTATAAGATTGCTTTAGCAATTCAGGGTCTTCTATGTTTCCAAATGAATGTCAGTATCATTTTCTCTAGATCTGAGGAGAATGTCTTTGGTATTTTGATTGGTATTGCATTGACTCTGTAAATTCCATTCAGCAATATGGACATTTTGATGATACTGATTCTTCCAATTCATGAACATGTAAGTTTTTTCTATTTTTTTTCTGTCTTATTTTATTTCTTTAATGTTTTCTAATTCTCATTGTACAGATCTTTGACATCCTTGGTTAAATTTACTCCAAGGTATTTGATTGTTTTTTGTGGCTACTGTGAATGGGATTGTCTTAGCAGTTCTTTTTTAGCTGTTGCATTGTCTGTGTATAAAAAGGTTGTTGTTTTGTGTGTGTTAATATTATATCCTGTTATTTTACTGAACTCTTCTGAGTTCCAATAGTCTCTTGGTGAAGTCTTTTGGATACCCTATATATGGAATCATGTCATCTGCAAATAGGGATAGTTTGACTTCCTCCTTCCCCATCTGTATCCCTTTGATTTCCTTTTCTTGTCTGATGGTTCTGACTAAAACTTCCAGGACTATATTGATTAGCAATGGTGACCAGCCTTGTCTGAGCATCCTTGGGCATCTTTGTTTGGTTCTGGATCTCAGTGGGAATGCTTCAAACTAGTCCCCATTCAATAGGACACTGGTTGTGGGTTCGTCATAAGTTGCCTTGAGTGTACTAAAGAATGTTCCTTCTATACCCAATTCGCTTAGTTTTTATCATGAAAGGGTATTGTACTTTGTCTTAGGTTTATATGTGTGATTCATTGTGAGTTGATTTTTGTAAAGGGTGTAATAGGACTCATCTTTCATACTTCTGCATGTGGAGATCCAATTTTCCCAGCACCATTTGTTGAAGTGACTATCTGATCTGCAGGGAGTGCTTTTAGCTCCTTTGCCAAAGATCAGTTAGCAGTATGGTCTAATTTCTTTAGTGATATTAATCATTTTCTAATTTACAACTCTTTGTGACCAGAATAGATTTAAGATTAATAAGTATCCAAAGAGATATGAAACTGCAAATTTATAAAACTAAAATATAAAGACTGGGGTCTCACCACTATAGTTTATATAATAATAACTCACATTACCATTTCTGAAAAATTATAATAATTGTCTAATGAAGATTATACACATTGGTTTAGTGTAAGCGAATGAACAGACATGTTACAAAGTGCTTATTTCCAGATTTATTTAAAATTTTTGTTTTTCTGAAGCAACTGTTGGGCCCCAATATCTTGAACATCACCAAACCAAACATCTGAAAATCATCTATACGAATTTCATTCACTTAACATAGCCAAAATTATAGTACAATAATTTTAAAAGATTTTGGCATATATTACTCTGAATAGTTATCCGCTAGGTAAGTAATTGGTTAAAATTAGTTAAATCTACTGCGATTCACTAAATGATTCACTAAAATGAGAGTTGGGCCAGCTGACTGAACTAGATCTAGAGCAATCTGTCTGTTTCATTCATTTGGCCCTAAACTACTATGCTGTCGTTTTCCCCATTCCTGAATACCCAAATCCCTACTTCTGTCCTGCACAGCCTATTTCAACTACACATGCTTGTACTGAAGCCTTTTCTCACCAGCAGTGGAGACCACTTTGGTCTCTTCTTTACTCTCACAGGGTTACAACTTATAACACTTAGAAAGTAAGTTGAAACTCCTAAATAAGCAGTTATTTTTCATTCTTCCTCCTTAAAGGACTCTAGGCAAAAGTATGAGTTATCTTTTCACTCTATAGAAACAATGAGAACCTCTACATAACAGAAGTTCCAAAGTAAAGAAATGTGAATGACTAAAAGAGAATACAAATAGAAGTTCTAAAGTAAAGAAATGTGAATGACTAAGACAGAGAATACAAATACCTGGTCCTGTTTGCTCGTTCTGCAGTACGCCATGGCAGGAAACCACACACACCAGGTGGCAAAGGTTCCGGAGCATAATATTCTTTACCAGCGCAGTGTTTTTTCCCAGTACTTACAGGTTTCTTTGTAGCCAATCCTATGTTTGAGAAAGCATTAAAGAATCAAGACGTACTATAAAGGCCTACAGATTACTTATCACATGTGCATACTCCAAAAAGAACTTGACAATGAGACTAAGGCCTTAAAAACAGGGTCAATTTTTAAAATATTGTTAAATCAGCCAGCAAAGTTTTAAATTAAGTTCTCGATAGTGGTAAGTTTTAACAAAATATGAGTATATGAAATGTGAACATATAAAAGTACATAATTAAAGATTGTACATGATACACTTCATTTTATATCATGCAGAAATGCTGTTTACTGAGTCTCAGAACATCTTAGGCATTTGTAAATTTCAAGGACAGATAACACAGACACACATATGACTACCAAACCAAGCCTCCTGAATTAGACCAAGAGTTCAAGTTAAGATTAATTTTACTATGTGACGACTACCAAAGTTGCATGATTGAAGGTTGCTCAGTGGTAGGTGAGTCAATGCTACCCTCCTTTAAGTCTGTTGATCTTGAGTGCTCATTTGATTTTACAGAAAACACTGAAGCATTTGGTGCAATGGTTAAGACACGATTTGAGATGCGTACATCCTATATGGGAGTGCCTGGGTTCGAGTTCTGCCTCTTCTCCCAATTTCCACTTCTTGCTAATGTGCATCCTGGGAGGTAGGCTCAAGTAGTTGAGTCCCTCCCACCCATGTGGGAGACCCAGATTGAGGTACTGGCTCCTTACTTTGGCTTGGCCCAGTTCTGGCTGTTGGACATTTAGGTCTGTCTTTCCGTCTCTCTCTATCTCTCTCTTTCAAGAAATAATTTTTTAAAAAAAGAAAACATAAAACAAGTTAAAACTTACTGGATGAAAGAAGGAAATGTAGAAATTTAGCCTTTATTACAATACTAAAGAGTCAAGTATCTTTATATATTGAGTATTTGGTAACAAAAGCTAGATTTAAACATTAATATTTTACTTAAAACAATCCACATATTAAGATATAGGGCCTACTGTTTGCAGCACCAGCATCCCATATCATAGTGTTGGCCAAGTCCTGGCTACTCTGCTTCCAGTCCAGCTTCCTGCTAATGTGCCTGGGAAGGCAGCAGAAGATAGTACAAGTATTCAGGTCCCTGCCACCTATGTATAGCAGGGTGGAATTCCTTGCTCCTGGCTGTGGCCTAGACCAGCCCTAGCTTTTGTGGCCATTTGAGAAGTGAACCAGAAAGTAGATTTCTCTCTATGTCCCTCTTGTGTTGTTTTGCCTTTTAAATAAATAAGTACATAAATCCTTAGAAAAATCCACAGGTAAATATGTGCATCTAATATTTCTGAGAACAAATAATACAGGTTTACTAAAGTGGTTATACTCATCTTTCCAAATTATTTCACTATATAACACCTAGATCTATTTTTGCAGCCTTAGGATGGTATCTAAATAAAGTGGCAATACAGAACAAATACAGTGTAACTCATTGGTAACCAACACACCTTTGGATAAATTCACATGTCTCTTACAAGGCATAGGAGCTCTGTTCACTTTGTGCTATTTTATTTTTGTCTTTTAACCTAATTACTTTCAAACAAAGAATGTTCCTATGTATTGTTTGTATACCCATTCCTTCACTTTCAGATATGGAAATATATTTTTTATTAAAACCAACAGAATGTGAGATTAAAAGAAAAATTTCTAATAAAAATTCCTATCTTCTTTCTGCACACTTCTTTACAACATGGATGTGATACAATTCACATATATGTTTTAGTCCCTATATTCATAATTTAAGTATACAACCAGACATTCAATTGGCTTACCTCTATGTCTCCAAATAACTGAGGCAAATACAAAAAGAACAAACAAAAAAGCCCAAAAACAAAATTACTGTTATGATAGCTCAGTGAGCTTGTCAACTTCAGTCACATTTCCTTTTCTTCATTGTGCTAAGAAACAAGTTTTTGCTTTTATTCTTATCTAACACCTTATTACATACAATTAGCTACTAATATTACAGACTTCTGTTTAACATTATATCAAAACACCAACCTGGATCACTTTACATGATATGAACTTTTTTAAATAATATATAACTAGTGTGATGTCACAAATCTCAACTTGTTCTTTACATATACTATGACTGACTACTAACGTACCAGTGTTCTAAAATAAAAATAGGTGGACAAAAAAGGAAAGGGTTAAATGAGAGCCAAGAGGGGTACCTAGTACCATGGCTGGAGACGCGGGGGGGGGGGGGGGGGTGTGTGGTGGCTATGCCTTTTAAAAATTTAAAACAGTCATAAAAATTACTATTTACTACAAACAAGCTGGTTAATAGTAAATCAAAAACATTTCTTCTTGGGGCCAATACTGGGGTGCAGGTGGTTAAGCTGCCACCTGCAACACTGCCATCCCACATGGGCATTGGTTCAAGTCTCTGTGACTGCATCTGGGAAGGCAGTAGAAGACGGCCCAAGTGCTTGGGCCCCTGCCACCCACATGGAGACCTGAATGGAGTTCCTGGCTCCTGACTTTGGCTTGGTTCAAATCCAGCCATTACATTCATTTGGGGGATGAACCAGTGATGTAAGATCTCCTTCTCCCTCTCTCTCTCTAACTCTGACTTTCAAATAAATAAATAAATCTTTAAAAAAATTTATCTTTTAGTAGTAAAACAAGAAATTGTATTTCTGGAGATGGCAAAGGTACCATTTAAAAAATTATTTAATATTGATGCTATTTCCAAGTTTTTACCAGTCTAAAATACTAACCCAAAAATTCAATAAAATCTTGTGAAAGTATTAAAAAGTCTAACTATGAATCATGTAAAATTTTAATTTAATATAAAGTAAAAAATGAATGCCAAATTATATTTAAGCTACATGAAATTATATTTATAGACAATAGGAAGAAAGGAAAACGTAAAGATTGTTTGATAGGATGGAATTGGAGATGGCTTCCATTTTTATTTCCCCTGCCAGTCTAATACAATATTTTTATAAAATTTAATCAAAACTCTTCACTCAACTATTTCTTTTAATTGTGCTAAAAATAATCTTAAATTTTCAATCTCAATCATTTTTAAGTGTAAAATAACATTTTAAAATTTCAGGTAGCATTCAAACATGAGGTTGTTTACTGTTAATTGTTTGGTGGTTTTAATGTATCTTGTATATATAATGTCACAAAATTTTTTCTAAGAAATTGCCAGATTTTAAAGATTTATTTTATTTCTTTTATATTAGTCCCTATGATTTTACCATTTCAAAATGGTCAGTTTCATATTAGATTTGGCTTAATTTATTTTACTAGTCATTTCATTAATTCTTATGAAAACAAGGTTATGTGTGACTAAAGGTGTTCTAGAAAATAAAAGTGCAAAAAAATTAGTAGAACTAGATAATAACACCAAATTTATATACACAGAAGAATGTGAAATTCATGTTACCAGTTGCTAAAGAGGTTTATAAAGATTTTTTTCATTACAATTGATTGTAAAATTAAAAACTTATTTTTTTACATGCAGATTAACCACTATTTGGAAGATTAAGTATACCTTATACCAAACATTTAGAAAATGTCTTCCTAAAATGTTCCATTCTAGGGCCAATAAACTTGTCTGTAGTACTGCTTTACAATAATTTTGTGTTGTATGGGTTTTTCCAAGATGTTACCTGATTTAATAATTGTGGGTAAGAATTTGCAAAGATGGAGGGAGGAACATGAGTTAAAAATGAAGCTTGGAAAATATTTTGTTTCCTATCCCTATAGCAAAAAAGATAGTTCTTTGTTAAAAAAAAATTTATGCAAAAGTATGGCTAAAGTTGCCATCAAAGTACATCCCAAATTTTAACTGCAAGAAGTAATCATCAAGCAGGAAACATACAAAATGATGACTCTTATGAAAAATAAGCTACAGAAGTAGTTAACTAATGAATTATTAGCACCTCTTTCTACTGATTCACTGATCATTTCTACATTCCATAAAGTCTCATAATCTGTGTAAGAACAAGTCTAGTTCTCGTAATATGCATGTAGTCAATACTGTTGTTACCATCAATACCCCAATGAGATGAGATTTTAGCACACTGGGAAACAACAGGGGAATAAGTTCTAGTAGCACTAAAAAGCCAAGACAGAAAGGGTTACCAATCCTAATAGTAGCTTTTCCTTTTCGGCCACTTCCTAGGATTATAGTTCTCTTTTTCTGTCTGGCAGTTTTGGATGGTTCTTTTACTGACGGAGAAGTTATCCACTGGTACTGAAAGAGATAAATATTGCATTTCAGTTAAAATAATTTATGAGGTCTGATCTTAACTGAAAATTATAGATAATATAAACAAATAAAAGGTTTCCAATCTGCAGTTTGGGGACCCCAAATTAAAGAATTAAATAATATTTTCAAAGCAGTAAAGCCATTTGCTTTGATTGAAAACTTAATTTTAAATGGCAGAACAATGCCTTGGCAATTTTTTAAAAAACAAATAGAAGAAAAATAAGAATTAAAGAAAAATTCTTTCTACAGGACTAAAACATGTTATACCTCTGACTTAGCACTCCTTCCATTCTGGAGAACTTTTTTGATAACTGCTTTCATCATAGAATGATCTAAAGTAAAATGAAAATTGAATTATAATATTTGTTTCTCAATAAGTGGCTGCTGCTATTTAAAACCAAGTCAACTGATTATGACTCTTCCCATAAAATTAAATATGAAATCTGTTATGTAATAATATATGTATTTTCCCCTTCGAACATCCAAACAGCTTCCTCAAAAACAAGACCAAAGTATGCCCCAAATGGTTACTACTCTGGCAATAGCATAGATCAAATCTAAACGCTGCATCTGAAGTGGCTTTGAATACTTCTGCAAAAGAAAACCAAGAGCCTGGGTACTATCCAGTCATCTAGATACCCACAAGGCCCCTCATATGAGTATAGACAAAGTTGTGATACACCTTGAAGCTGCTTCTCTACTCAGCCTTCTCCTCTCAGTACACAGTACCACCTAGTTGTACACAAAATCATCCATGAGTCCTTATTTCTATTTCCTTCACACCCGAAACCTAATCTCTCTACAAGTCTCATTAGCTATCCCTTGCTTCAAACACTTTTCACTGCACCCAGTATTCTACAGTAAATAAGCCACAAGCACTTCTTGCTTAGACTACTGTGACAGTCTCCTAATTGGTCTCCCTGTTTCTCCCCTTATCCCTCCTCAGTAAGTCACCAGAATCTATCCCGCTCAAGCTCTCCCATGGCTTTTGACTCTTTTAGAATAGTCCATGTCCTTACTCTGGCCTTCAAAACCTCCTGAGATCAGATCCCTGGCCAGCTGTCTGATGTCACAGCACACCAGACTCTCCCTCACTCAGTGCTCTATGATGGCCTCCTTGCTTTTCCCTAAGTACTCCATCTCCCCTGCCACCTACATGCCTGGGCATTCATTGCTTCTACATCCTAGAATGTACTTTCCTCAGCAATCCCATGGCTTGTTCCTCTCTCCACTGAGGTCTCTGCTCAAAAGTCACTTCTGCGGCAAAGAGGTCCCTAAAACTCTATCTAATATAGCCCCACCTGGTCCTGTATCTTCTTACCTTAAAGCATTTTTGCACTTTATCTACCTAAAAGTACTTACTGTGTAAGTACCATTTGTATCTGAACTCCCCCACCAGAACAAAAGCTCCATGAGGGCAAGACTTTGTCCAGCTGGTTCATTACATGCTTAGTGCTCAACCCAGTGTCTCGCACACAGAAGTGCTCACAGATTGTAAAATTATCACATGAATTAAATATTCTTTACAATAATTCAGAGGTTCCACAAAAAGGAAATAATGTTCTTGGTAGCAACAGGCTTATTACCAAGGTTCACCTCTATTTAGATGAACAACCAAGAGTAATTTACAAATAAAATTTATTTTAATGTGTATCTGCTAGAAACACAAAGTTATACAAGATTAGAAAAGTATAAATTTAGGAGAGCAAACATACTAAATTATAAAATACGTCAATATAAGAATAAACTCTGCTTTGCTATTCATTAATCAATAAGAAAAAAGTGTCATGACATACCAATGAGTGGATTTTTTCTTATATCCAGAACAACGAGAGTTCTGTTAGTTTCAACGGCCTCAAGTAAAGCTTTTGCTCCTTCATTGGTGAGGCCACACTGTTGCAGGTCAAGCGCTTTTGAGGAAAGACAAAAGATCATTTGCTAACTCTGTACAGATTTAACATACCAATGGCTCTCATTTGTGCCTGGAAGATTCCTGTACAAAGACTATTCATGTAAGGTGTTCAATCTCAGGCATGGAAAAATAAAACCAGTAAAGTGTATGCATACCATAACTCCAAATCCAAAAAACAAAAATGACTTTTTGGATGTACCATAATTATCCTCCCATTAGTACAAATAAACCAACCAATAACAGTTTACAGTTACACCACTGAAAAGTAACTCTACATAATGTACGGAAGAGAAACATCACAGAATAAGTATTAAACGACCAAGGATGCTAATGGCAGTGTAAGTATAATAAGCAAAAGATGTGCAGAACTCAGAAACTGCACTGTTCTCCTCTGATAATGAGCTAGAGTTTTAAGTGGCTTTTAAAAAAAACTCATTTTGGGGCCAGCATTATAGCACAGTGGGTTATGCTGCCAATTGCAAAACTGGCATCTCAAATCAAACTGCCGTTTCAAGTCCCGGCTGCTCTGCTTCTGATTCAGCTCCCTGCTAATGTGCCTAAGAAAGCAGCAGAAAATGGTCCAAGCGCTTGGGCCCTGCTACTCAAGATGGAGTTCTTGGCTCCTGGCTTTAGCCTGGCCTAGTCATAGCAGACTTTTGGGAAGTGAGCCAGTGGATCTCTTTCTGTCTCTCCCTCTTTCTCCATTACTCTTTCAAAATAAATGTCTTTAAAAAAAAAAAAAAAAAACTTAAAAAGGGAAAAAAATAGAGTAAATGTAAGATTTGCTAGTTTCCAAACAGAAGTAACAAAGAAATCTAAGGCAATATAAATATTATATGCAAAGAATGTGTTAATATAGGCTGGCGCCAAGGCTCACTTGGTTAATCCTCTGCCTGTGGGGCCGGCATCCCATATGGGCGCCAGGTTCTAGTCCCGTCTGCTCCTCTTCCAGTCCAGCTCTCCGCTGTGGCCCGGGAGGGCAGTGGAGGATGGCCCAAGTGCTTGGGTGGCTGCACTCGCATGGGAGACCAGGAAGAGGCACCTGGCTCCTGGCTTGGGATCGGTGCAGCACCGGCCATAGCGGCCATTTGGGGAGTGAACAAACGGAAGGAAGACCTTTCTCTCTGTCTCTCTCTGTCTATAACTCCACCTGTCAAATTAAAAAAAAAAAAAAAAAAAAAAGAATGTGTGAATATAGATTATATACTAAAAACCTATCAGGAAAGAATGATGGTTAAGGACTCTCTAAAAAAAGGTCAATGGCCAACATTGTGGCATAGTGGGTAAAGCTGCTGCTTACAGTGCCAGCACCCCACATAGGCACTATTTCTAGTCCAAGCTCCTCCACTTCCCATATAGCTCCCTGCTAATGCACCTGGGAAAACAGCAGAAGATGGCCCAAGTCCTTGGGGCCCTGTACCCACATGGAAGACCTGGAATAAGCTCCTGGTTCCTGGCTTCATATCAACCCAGCTCCAGCCATCTGGGGAGTGAACCTGCACATGGAAAATCTCTGTCTCTGTCTGTTAATTCTGCCTTTCAAATAAAATAAAATAACGTTCAAAGAAAAGAACAAATGTTCATGAAAACTAATAATTATCAGGGTAAATAACCTACTCATGGGGCCGGTGCTGTGGCTTAGCGGATAAAGCTGCCACCTGCAGCACCAACATCCCATATGGGTTCAAGTACTGGCTGCTCCACTTTTGATCCAGCTCTCTGCTATGACCAGGAAAGCAGCAGGAGATGGCGCAAGTCTTTGGGCCCCTGCACCCACGTAGGAGACCCAGAAGAAGCTCCTAGATTGGAACAGCTCCCACCATTGCGGCCAGCTGGGGAGTGAACCAGCAGATGGAGGACCTATCTCTCTCTCTCTGCCTCTGCTTCTCTGTGTAACTCTTTCAAATAAATAAATACATCTTTAAACAAAACAAAACAAAAAAAAAAGAAATAACTTACTCACATAGGGGCAGGCATTTGGCTTGGCATGTTAAGTTGTCACCTGGGACACTTACATCCCATATCAGAGTGCCCAATTCAAGTTCCAGCTATTCCACTTTCAGATAGAGTTCTGAGCTATTGGGTTGGTCTGTCTGTGGGCATTTGAGGAGTGAACCAGGGCATGGAAGATCTCTGTCTCTCTCTTTCAATTAAAATTATTTTAACCTACTTGTTTAATCCCAAAGGGATCAAAACAAAAATACCAGTATAATAAAGATTCCATCAGAGGAAAAATGTAAGTCATGTCTTGAAGCACCATTACATTGCAATAACTGAACTCTTTCAAAACCCCATGTTATGAACTACACATGTGTGTATTCTCCCAAAATTCCTGTGTTGAAACTCCAACCTTCAATGGGGTACTTGTAGGAGGTGGGGCCTCTGCAAGGTGATTAGGTTGAGAGGAGGTCTTTTTATTTATTTTTATTTTTATTTATTTATTTATTTATTTTTTTGGACAGGCAGAGTGGACAGTGAGAGAGGGAGAGACAGAGATAAAGGTCTTCCTTTGCCGTTGGTTCACCCTCCAATGGCCGCCATGGCCGGCGCGTCACGCTGATCTGAAGGCAGGAGCCAGGTGCTTATACTGGTCTCCCATGGGGTGCAGGGCCCAAGCACTTGGGCCATCCTCCACTGCACTCCCGGGCCACAGCAGAGAGCTGGCCTGGAAAAGGGGTAACTGGGACTAGAACCCAGTGTGCTAGCGCCGCAAGGCGGAGGATTAGCCTGTTGAGCCACGGCGCCAGCGAGAAGTCTTGAGAGTCCCTACGACAGCCTAGCTCAGCTCCAGCCGTTGCAGTCAACTGGGGAGTGAATCAGCGGATCCAAGACCTCTCTCTCTCTTTGTCCCTCTCTAACTCTGCCTTTCAAATAAATAAATAAATCTCAGAAAAAAAAAAAAAGGAATTTACCTGAACAAAATAATCAGATTTGTGAACAACAGTGTGTATCCAAGTATTGTTTGTAACAGTTGAAAAACTGCAAATAACTTAGATATCTAACAGGAATAAAGAAGCTAAGGGTATTATAGTAATGTAGTGGAACTTCTATCAATGAAAATGATGTAATAGATATAAATTTACTGATTTCTAAAAATCTTTACACTATATTAAGTGAAAAATGTTATGTCTAAAAAGCAATCCTACTTGTATATAAAAGAAAAAAAAAGGCGTTTCTCATTTACATGAAGTTTGAAGTTTTAAAACAGACTTTACCCAAAGTTTACGAGTGCAGGGCTCACATATGCAGCTAGTGTGGACTACAAAATGGCAAAACACTTCTGGAAAGCAATTTAGCAGCATGCATCATCAAGTCTATAAAAATATGTTGTACTAAATTATTCCACTTTTAATAATTTAATCTTATAGAAGTAATTCCAACATACACACAGGTGTAAAAATGAGATATTTATCACAAAGCTATTTAAAAGAATAAAAGCATAAACTGTCAATATCGAATAGCTTGGAATTAAACTATCGTGCTTCAATGTAATAGAGTACTATATGATAGATCATTACGCAAAAAAAGCAGGGTAGCAAAGTACATTAGAACTCTATTATTGTACTCTCTAAGTATACAAATACAGTGTTCACTTTGGTAATATATACAAATATTCTATAAAGAAAAAAGACAAAATATATGCACACACACCAAAAAGAACAGTGGTTTTCTCGTTACTCTACATTTTCTACAAAGAATACATGTAACATTGATAAAAGTTTAAAATCACAATAAAAGCTACTAGAAAAAATTATTTTAGAAAAAACCTTATGACATTATTGAGCCAAGAGCTAAGCATACTTAATATTAAAAATGCACTATTTTCATCTTTAGAAGTTCATTAAACTTACCCCTAAGCCATAAATCCTCACTAAGGGAGTCCGCAAAAGCACGTGCGCCCAGGTCCCCAATGAGCGTGTTGCAATTCAGTGTGATGCGCCGCAAGCCAGCCATGCAGTCTAGATCTGGTCTCCTGTAGCGAAGGCTCTCAGCCCAGGTTTCTTCATGCCGTCGCATTGACTGATACTTCAAAAATTTAATAGGATGAAATTAGAACACTGGAATAAAAGGGAAACTAATTATGGCTGATTACGTCAGAGCTTTACATCTACACACACACAACCAACCATACACGCCAAGAGTCAACCTAGGGGATTAAATATTAGATTTTGCTTAAGTGGTCCAGTGACCCAGATCCTAGCCTGCCACTGACTAGTTATCTGATTGACTAGCTGCTGAGTGACCTACTGCTCATTACTTACATAAATTGACAACTTATTAATTTAGAAGAATTTTATTTTTCATATCAGTCAAGTCAAATAATTGGTTTTAAATTCTATCATTACCAAGCTTCTGAATTCTGTAATTCTATCCTCCAGTGGTTATCCAAACAAATGACTGAACATCCCACAAGTAAACATGCTTTAGCATGTATCTTACTTATGAATAAATTATATACAAGAAGTTCTGCACATATATTTTGTGCACATTATAAACTATATAGAAACAACAGATATTTTCCAAATGATACAAACATCAATACAGCATTCTAATATTTTTCTTTTCCTAATTCAATTGATCTTTCGTACTTCTTAGGATATGCATCCCAACTTTAGAGACCTGAAATCCCAAAGTCAGTTTGATATGGAAGTTGATGGTTTGATTTTTAATTACAGGTACTGTCTTAAAAACATTTTATAATCAGGTCTCTATATTCGAAAAGTTAAAAAAAAAAAAAAGTTCAAAACAGGAATCAGACTTCAAAAGAAAAAAAAATATTTTGTTGTCCCTCGACATCTGCAAGTTCTGTATCTATGGATTCAACCAACCAAGAATCGAAAATATTCAAGAAAAAGCTGCACCTGTACCGATCTGTAGACTTTTTTCTTGTCATTATTCCCTAAGCAGCTGTAACAGTATAACAACTATTTACACAGCATTTACACAGTATCATGTATTGTAAGTAATCCAGAAATAATTTAAAATATATGGGAGATGTGCACAGGCTATTTACAAATCCTAGGCCATTTTATTCACATAAAGGACTTGAACATTCACGGGATCCATGGAGGGTCCTGGAACCAAGCCACTGAGGATATCAAGAGATGACTGTATATTCTTGAACAACAAAAGACTCAAAGTTCCAATGCAATGACACTTTAAAAGGAAAACTGTTAGTGTTATTTTTCTATCAAGAATAAACATAGGGGCAGGCATTTGGTGCAACAGTTAAGTTGCCTGAAGATGCCCACATCCCACGTTGGAGTGCCTGGTTCTGGTCCTGGGTCCTCTGCTTCTGATCCAGCTTCCCACTAATGTGCAACCTGGAGGCAGCAGACGATGGTTCAAGTACCTGGGCCCCTACCACCTACATGGGAGACCCAGATGGACATCTAGGCTCCTGGCTTCAGCCTGGACCAGCCCTGGCAGTTGCAAACATTTGGGGACTAAACCAACAGATGGAACATCTCTCTCTCTTTCTCTCTTCCAAATAGATTTTAAAAATTTTAAATTTAACAAGAAGAATAATTGTATAAAAACCATTAATAAAATAACAGGCATGAGTAACATAGCACTTATTAGCACTATTTAATACAAATCAGTTCGTTTAATCCACAGAATGGTAGACGGAATAGGTTTTCCTCCTTTTTTTTTTTTTAAGATAACTAATCTGATCTTATATTTTTATTTATTTATTTAATTTGAGAAGCAAAGAGAAAGAGACAGACAGTTGACAGAGACAGAGAGAACTTCCATCTCTGGTTCACTTCCCAAATGCCAGTATTGACCTGGGCCAGGCCAGGCAGAAGCTGGGAGCTAGGAACTCAATTGAGGTCTCCCATGTGGGTGGTAGAGGCTATCACCTCCTATATCCCAGGAAGCACATTAACAGGAAGCTGGAATTAGGAGCTGACCTGGGATTCCAACCCAGGCACTCTGACAGGGGATGAGGCTTCCCAAGCAGCATCCTAATGACTAAGCCAAATCACGAGTTTTCTTATTTTCATTTTACAGATGTAAAAAGTAAAGCAGAGCAGTTAAATAATTTTTCTAAGGTCACAGGTATTAAATGGGTGAGTTAAGTTTTTACCTAGGCATGTGGCTCCAGATTTCAAACCCTCAAGCATTATCTATCCCAGGGATCAGTGGCTTGCTCTGAAAAGGCCCAAAGTAACCATTTTCAGTTTTGCAGGTCATGTAGCTTCCCTTGCAACTACTTGCCTCTCCAGAATAGGAGGAAAGTGGCCATAGTTACTGTAAAGCAATTGGTATAGCTATGTCCCAAAGAGGCTTTGCTCATAAAAAAATAGTTGCTGGACCGGGTTTGGTCTGCAGACCATAGTGCCATAGTTTGCTGCCCCCAATCTGGCTACTAAACTAAAAAGGCTTCCCATCCAATTATTAAGTAATTTTAGGTCTAAATATAGTAGTTATAACTATTATAAAGGCATAATGGCATCAGTGAAATCATTGTTTTAAAAACTAGATTTACAAAATGTTAATGGAATGATTTTTATTCGTTTATTAACTATAGCAGCTAATAATAAATATTTGAGTCAGTTAGGTATAATAGTCTAGTTTCTTTCAATACCACAAAAAATATTTTTCAACAATTAAAAATCCACAAATATAATATGGTGTAACTAGGCAGTTAGTTAAAGTTTAGGCAAGCTGGAATTCCTACTACTCTGCAAAGTAGTGTTTATCCCTTTAACTGCCAGCTTGATATGCCTTCATCCCAGGATGCACTTGTCTCATACTGGGACCAGCATGCATGCTAAGACCTTACCCCATTTGTATATCCGATTAAGGTACCATGCCTTGCCTCACAAAAGAGGTTGAGAACAGGACAGAGCTCTCTCTTTTCATCACTTGGGGTACGGCTGAGAAGTACTGATCTTGTACCTCTTTCACAGGCAACCCTCTGGCCCACTCATGATGGTTATTTTTCTGTGTGGGGCAGCCCTCACTCACACATGAATGTATGTTTATTCCCTCATGTCAAATAAATCCTTTTCCTAACTGTGCATGTCACTGTCACTAGTATCCACTTAAAATTCTCATCTCTGTATGCAGCAAGAATCTAGAGTAAAAATTAAGATGCTTGTGCCCACCTCAAAAACATTGTTCACAGGGCTGGTGCTGTGGCGCAGTGGGTTAAAACCCTGGCCTAAAGTGCCAGCATCCCATATAGACACTGGTTCTAGTCCCGCATGCTCCAATTCCAACTCAGCTCTCTGCTTTGGCCTGGGAAAGCAGTAGAAGATGGCCCAAGTCCTTGGGCCCTTGCACCCACGTGGGAGACCCAGAAGTAGCTCCTGGCTCCTGGCTTCGGATCAGCGCAGCTCCGGCCGTTGCAGCCAACTGGGGAGTGAACCAGCAGATGGAAGACCTCTCTCTCTGTCTCTACCTCTCTCTGTAACTCTTTCAAATAAATAAAATCTTAAAAAAAAAAAAAAAAAAAAAAAACCTTGTTCAGGGGCACACAGTGGGTTAATACTCTGCCTGCAGTGCCGACATCCCATATGGGCACCAGTTCTAGTCACAGCTGCTCCTCTTCCGATCCAGCTCTCTGCTATGGCCTGGGAGCGCAAAGGAAGACGGACCAAGTGCCTGGGCCTCTGTACCTGCGTGGAGGACCCAGAAGAAGCTCCTGGCTCCTGGCTTCAGATCAGCTCAGCTCCAGCCATTGCAGTCACTTGGGGAGTGAATCAACACACGGAAGACCTTTCTCTCTGTCTCTCTCTCTCACTGACTATAACTCTACCTCCCAAATAAATAAATAAAATCTTTTTAAAAAATTGTTCATAATGTATTTTAAATCTAAGAAAAAACGTACTACCTTTATTAAGCAGCAGAACCCCAAGCTGAAAACTGGTCATTTTTCCTTTCAATAAACTGAAACTGCAGTCACCAAATACATCAAAAGATAAAAATAATTGTCTACTTATATCACATTAATGTGCTCTAAGCACACAGTATATTTTCACATAAGTTTGAATATAAAGTCACCTTTAAGATCTTGGCCAGGTGATCTGCTCCCTGCCATGTCAGGTTACAGCCCGTGAAGTTGACTGTCTTAAGAGTGACAGAGTTCTTTATACCTTGGCAAATTACTGAAAGGAGAAAAATCCACAGACACAGTAAAACAAAGAACCTGCACAATCTAGTCAATCTTGATTTATTCACTTTTCTTACATCTATCCTAGTAGTAATTCTTAATATCACTATCTACAATCTTCTCAAACAATGGATGGATTGGTACGTTCTAAAATGTTAGTAACACTTTAACAATAACAAAGTGTTACTCCAGTTTACTACAATAGTTTAATTCTTTTTAGATGCTAAAATTGAAAACTATGAAGGTTAACAAAACTCATTACCAATCACACAGTAAAATACTATGAACTTCTTGAGACATTTGAAAGCATAGAAAAATCTAAAAACATAATATTCTTCCTATTTTCATTTCCAAAGACATACCCTGATCTCGATTATCAATCAATAATTTAAGTGTCAACTATAACCCCAGAATTTGTTTGGGTGCTATTCTATACTATGGCACCTGATACTATATACCAAAGCAACAGAAAACAGAGGGCCCCAAACTCAGTCTCCTCAAATTGAAATGCAGGCTCTCTTACCCCTCTAGACCACTATTGCATACAATGAACCCTAATTCTTTGGGAGCCCAACCAACAGTCACCTTCTGTGATTACTTCTGTGACCCTCCACTGCATTTGCTTGTCTTTAATGGAAAATACCCCATGGCACTTTGCATATATTTTCTATTTTATCACATCCCACAGTACAATAAAGCTGACTGCACACAGATGCTGTAACTATTTAAAGATAATGATTATTTTCTCTATACATCAACTATTACTCTTCCCCTAAATATTTCTTGAAGAAAAACCTTAAAAGATGAACAAACATTAAAACAAAAAACACAGAGGATCAAACAGCATATATTTGTGTGGTTTGTGGCTTAACCCAACCTTAAGATAAACGAGTTCACAGAGTACTCAGGATGATGAGCTTTATCAGACCATGGTCTGAACAGGCATGGGGAGAGTCTGGAAGGGGCAGCAGCAAGCAGAGGGACAGACAGGAATTAATGTGGCATTTAAGGAAACATGAGACCAGTCTGAGGGGATGAGAATTAAACAAGATTTTAACTCACTTTCTAAACCTCCATCTCCAATTGGACAATTTGCAAGAGACAGGTGTACCAACGTGGTCGATTTATTCAATCCCTTTAATGGGGAGGAAAAAGTAAAAAATGTGATGAGTTTTTTTCCCCTAAAAGCAACCACCAAATGTTTGCAGGCCACACTCAGACAGCTTACCTTCGTTAAGATAGTTAAATCTCTCTCTCTCAGGACTAGTCCATTTAGCTCCAGGTTCCTTAGCATACTTGATGCACTTATGCAGCCTTTAAGAGCTTTACATAACTGGAAGGTCACATCTTTGGATCTTATCGCAGGAACCCGACTTCTGCAAGCTTTGTTTATATCAGAACCTAAAGCAAAGTTATTCTAAAATAAGTGATTTCATTATAAAGTTTAGCACTAAAAAGCATCCATCCTGTACTATGGCACAGAAATGACCCATGTCTGTAGAGAGACACATATAAACTCAAAAGAACCCAAGCATGAAAACACAAACTATGTACATAGAATCTTCAGGAAGCAAGCAAGCTGCACCCAAAGGAGAGCTTCAAGATAACCCTGCAGTTGAATCTAAAAAGATGGGGCTACATGGAGTCAGAGTGGGCGATGCATTCACCAGAGAGAGCAGCTTGTGCAAAGGCAACCAAGCCTGACACCTGCCGGGCACTGGGAACAGTGCAGGTGGGGACGACCAAAGCCAAGCCAGGCAGTAGGAGAAGACTGGGAAATTAAGTGCACCTTGGAGAGAGCTGTTTATCTCACAGGTAATGAGGACCAGACAACCACTGGGAATCCCTGGTAGGTGAAACAAGGGTATTTCTGGCAGGGTTAAAAAGAAAAAAAAAAAAAAAAAGGTGGGGGGAGGATATGCCTGCCAGATAAAGGAATAAACACAGAATGGCACCTGCCTCACACAGATTAGGACTAAAAATCACTCTCAGAGCTAACTGGCCCCATGAGCCTTGGCAGAGCACAGCTCAAATTTCAGTGCCTCTGTATGTATGGAACACAAGGTGGTCAACCAACATGCACTGGTCCTCTGCAGCCAAAGCACTTGAAGTATTATCTTAAACATGTCTTTTTATTTTAAAAACAATCACTCCCAACCTGTGTGTACTGATGGTCCTCTTCCCCACTTAATGCTGTATAATTGTTCAAACCTGATAAATGCCACTTTTAGGATCATTGGTTACTATCCTCACTCTGTCTTTTATGACCTTGTCTAAATATGAGCAGAGTCGGCAAACTTGGAAGGCTTCCATAGCCTTGGCAACTCATGACAACAGCCTAGGGTGGTTACTGGCGCCATAAACTAGAGTGTCAATGTTGGGTCAACAACAGGAGTCACTGTGCACTTGCTCCTCATGTGGGATCTCTGTCCTTAATATGCTGTACATTGTGATTTAATGCTATAACTAGTACTCAAACAGTATGTTTCACTTTGTGTTTCTATGTGGGTGCAAACTGTTGAAATCTTTATACTAAATTGATCTTCTGTATATAAAGAGAATTGCAAATGAATCTTGATGTGAATGGAAGGGGAGAGGGAGCGGGAGAGGGGAGGGTTGTGGGTGGGAGGGAAGTTATGGGAGGGAGAAGCCATTGTAATCCATAAGCCGTACACTGGAAATTTATATTCATTAAATAAAAGTTAAAAAAATTAGAAAAAAAAAAAAAAAAAACAATCACTCAAAAGGAAGTAGGCAGATGAACTGAGAGACATTGAGTTCAGGGGCAGCAAAAACAACTAGGCGCTTCTGTAATAGTCCAGGCAAAACCTACCAAGAATGAGTCAGCAATATCTAGGAGGTTCAAATCCATACCCTAGATCCACTGGATGCACACGATAAAGGCTGAGCAAAGTGTATCTGAAGAGAAATGGGGTATAATACATTTTTCTTATATTCAGCATAAAATGTTAAGCCAGATTAAAGAAGCTAACATTCAGTCTAAAGTCTGTTCATCTTTAACTTCTGTAATTAAATCAAGTTCACTGGGAAGTATAGAAGTATAGGACCTTTCCCACCCCTGAATGAGTTACAGAAAGTAATGATCTCTCTTCAGCAACGGGAGGGCAAGCTGTCCTTGCAAAAGTGGTAACAGATGATGCTCACTCCATAATAGCCAGGGCTAGAAAAGGGCCAGACCCGCGACAAATGGTCAGGTATTTTAATAAATCAACAATCATTTCTGGGGCCAGCACTGTGGCTCACTTGGTTAATCCTCTGCCTGTGGGGCCAGCATCCCATATGGGCGCCAGGTTCTAGTCCCGGCTGCTCCTCTTCCAGATCAGCTCTCTGCTGTGGCCCGGGAGGGCAGTGGAGGATGGCCCAAGTGCTTGGGTCCCTGCACCTGCATGGGAGACCAGGAGGAAGCACCTGGCTCCTGGCTTGGGATAGGTGCAGCACCAGCCGTAGCGGCCATTTGGGGAGTGAACCAACAGAAGGAAATCCTTTCTCTCTGTCTCTCTCAGTCTATAACTCCACCTGTCAAAAAAAAAAAAAAATCAATTTCCTCTCTTGGATCTTCATGTCCTTTCTGTTGGCTGGTTATTTTCTCTCAAGTTATAAACACAAAGCCATCTATTTAACAAACATTTGTCAAAGGTGAGTGAATTAGTAAAGGGGTTGAGACCCCTAAATCTTACACTGGGGTGCCTGTGTTTGAATCCTGGCTCTGCTCCTCACTCCAGTTTCCTGTTAATGCACACCCTTGGAGGCAGCAAGTGATGGCTCAAATAGTTGGGCCCCTATCACCCACGTGGAAGACTCTGATTGAGTGACTGGCTCCTGGCCTCAGCCTGGCCCAGAGCTGGCCATCACATGTGTTTGGGGAGAGGGCAGGGTTGAGAAGAAACCAGCAGATTGGAGATCTCTCTCCCTCTCTCTCAATGCATTTCTTCCTCAAATAAAAGTGAATTTTTTAAAATGTTAAAGATCAGGACCAGCGCTGTGACATAACAGGTAAAGCCACCTCTGTGGTGCCAGCATCCCATACAGGTGCTGGTTCCAGTCCCAGCTGCTCCACTTCTGATCCAACTCTCTGCTATGCCCTGGGAAAGCAGTGGAAGATGACCCAAGCACTTGGGCCCCTGCACTCATGCGGAAGACCCAGAGGAAGCTCCTGGCTCCTGGCTTCAGATTGGTTCAGCTTCAGCTGTTGCAGCCATTTGGGGAGTGAACCAGAGGATGTAAGATTTCTCTCTGTCTCTGCTTCTCTCCAACTCTGCCTTTCAAATAAATAAATTAATCAAAAAATATTAAAGAACACAGAAAATCAAATTAAGTTTATTAAAAAAAAAGTTTAAAATATCTTTTGGCCGGCGCCGCGGCTCACTAGGCTAATCCTCTGCCTTGCGGCGCCGGCACACCGGGTTCTAGTCCCGGTCGGGGCGCCAGATTCTGTCCCGGTTGCCCCTCTTCCAGGCCAGCTCTCTGCTGTGGCCAGGGAGTGCAGTGGAGGATGGCCCAAGTCCTTGGGCCCTGCACCCCATGGGAGACCAGGAGAAGCACCTGGCTCCTGCCATTGGATCAGCGCGGTGCGCCGGCCACAGCACGCCTACCGCGGCGGCCATTGGAGGGTGAACCAACGGCAAAGGGAAGACCTTTCTCTCTGTCTCTCTCTCACTGTCCACTCTGCCTGTCAAAAAAATTAAAAAAAAAATTAAAAAAAAAAATCTTTCAGGCCACATCTTCTGAATCCTCCTTTTGGGTAACCTATATTCTCCCATGCCTCCACACACCTGTCCCTCACAAAGCCCAAATCCATGTTGGGCCCAGCCTGCCTGGCAGACACATTTAGTTGTGCTACAGGCCCTTCTTAAAACATTAAAGATAACCAAGATCCTCTCCCTACCCCTTATCCTCTCCTGCTGTGCAGGGTCCAGTGGAAGGAAGTTGCTGTACACTGTCACCCAAGCCTGCTGCCCTCCCTCTTCTCACTGCTCGCCGGGCCCCACCCATTCTCCAGGAGGTGAAATCCAGCCCTTCTGCTCCATGCCTTCCTTTGGGCCACGAGCTTACCCTCTTTGCAACTTTAACTTGCCTTCTCTACAGAGGCCAGAGTGAGCTCCTAAGTCACAAGTCCACCTTGCCCTTCTGTGCTTCCGCACCATCGTCAGGATCAACTGAACTCCTTGATGGGACAAGCAAGACTCACACGTTTCCAGTCTCAGCTCTTCCTCAAACCCTAAATTCCAGTCTTGTATCCCAGCCTGCCATATTCCCCACTATTTCTGAGAGGTCTGCCCAGACTACTCCTTCCTGTGCACCTGGCTACTTCCTACACAGTCTTCCAAAGGATAGCACCTCCTCTGGGAGGCCGTCCCTGAACCTCCCTCTCAGTTCTGTGTTCTAAGCCACAGACTCCCTTTTCTCCCACAGCATTACGCACAATGCCAGGGGTAGGGAACCTTTTTCTGCCAAGAGCCAGTGGATGTTTATTCACGGTCTTACAAAATTATCACCTTAAAATTAGCCTGCTATAGATTCACAGGATTTTAAGGCCCTCCCAGGAGGACCAGACCAAATGACATTGTAGGTCTTATGCAAGCAGGACGTTCCCCACCCCCATTCTACCTGCTTCCAGCCCCGGTAGAAGGGAAGATGCTTTAGGGAGGGGAGCGGATCTCCAGCAGTACTCGGTGCAGACTGAGACTGAGCTCATTCTACTGCCAGGACACTTTACACACAGAACCTGCTCTAATCCTAAGAACTCACTCAGGAGGTTGCCTTAATGCCATTTTACAAGTGTGGGAAGCACAGTTTACAAAATAACTTGCCTTGGGGCACATAGAAGGGTTTGCCTTTAGAATTCAAACTACGCTGCTTCTAACCCTCATATGCTTTCCACTATAAGATGTTACTCCTTAAAAATCTTTAACAAAAATCTGTCATTATTAAAAAGAGAGGAAGAATCAGCTGGGAACACACAAGAGAACTTGAAAAGCTGGTGGAAAATTCACAGTACCTTTTCATTCCATTTTCCCACAGACTTGGCAAAGCCCCCCCTTGCACATGTCAGGTGAGTCAGATTTCTTCCCACTCTACAGTTTTCCTGAATGACCATGAAAGTTCCAAATATTGATTATGCAGTTAACAGATCAATTTAACCATGGTGAAGTTGCAAATACAGAATCTGCAAATAATGAAGATGTTCAAAAAAATGCAAAGTTGTCCCTGGTTGGCAGGAGATAGAATGCTTTTTTGTTTCACTGTGTATTTTTTTTTTTTCATTTTCAACTTGTCTGCTTTTCTGCATTAAGCCTGTTATTAAAGGAGGAGAGACAATTCTAAACTTTCCTTGTCAAAAAGGAAAGAGGAACAGAGAGCAGGCATTACGGAGTGCTAGCATGTAGCCTAGCCAGAGATGACCCCTGATGAGGACTGCAGGGAGTAGAGCCAGTAGTCTTCACAGGGTGATAACGAAGGCAGCCACAAAGAGTCCACACATTCCAAAATTCTACAATTCCCCCAGCCAACTGCCTGCAGAGAGCATCTGAGCTAACTTCTCAAGCCCACATCAAACACCCCCTCCCAATAGCTTAGGCTGGATTCACACACTTTCGCCTTCCCCAGATATCTCCAACAACATCTTAACGTATGCTTAGACGCTGACTAATGAGAAGTTGTGAGCCTCTTCCAGTTCAATGCAGCAAATATGATTTGAGCTCTATCAGGTACAAATGCCATCCTAAGTGCTAGAATGAGTAACATCATTTTGTCACCTGTCATGATTTATTTAATATGTTTTGCTAATAACCAAAGGGTTTGGATTCCTAATTATATCGTCTTACATTCGTAAATGCTTTGCATGCGTACAGCACTTTACAAAATTCTTATACACACGTTTTAAACATGAATAAAAAGGCTGGGATGTATTGACACCCTGCTCGCTTAATTCTACATCAAGCCTATAAAAGTCATTCAATAAAACTGGCAACGTCTGTCGGACATTCAATGCCATCCCAAACTCGGTTAAACACTCCACACCCATTAACACGGGGAATCCTTGCAATCACCATGTAACACGGGTTCTGTGATTAAGGCCATGCCACGGATGAGAACGCCGAGGCCGAGACCCCTAAAATGAATCGCCGAGTCACCCGGGCGCACGCCCAGTCTGCTGCACACCTTACCCGGGCAATGGGCACCTGCACAAGGGCCCAGGCTCCACCGTGTATCCAAAAAAAAAAAAAAAAAAAAGGAAACCCGACGTCGCAGCACTGGAAGCGGGAATTACAAACCTGTTTCCCCAAGCCACGGCTGGAAGAAGCTCTTGATGGAGATCAAGGGCAAATCTTTATTGATCTTGAGGGTGCTCAGGAGCGGCGCCCAGTCCACCATGCGGAGGCGGTCAGCGTTGAAGTCCAGCACGCCCTCGCGGAGGCAGGAGCGCACGGCGGGCAGCGGCACCGAGTCCTGCAGCGCGCACAGGTACTCGTAGTGCGAGAAGAAATCGGCCGCGCTGTCCCGCCGCAGCTTCACCGAGTCAATCATGGCCAGACCGCGGCCACCGGGGACGCCGGCCGAGCACGCTACACCCACACCCACCGAGAAGCCTCGCTAGCCGCCCGGCTCCCCGGCTCCCCACGGCCCGGAGGCTCCGCGCCCCAGGCTAGGGCAGCCCTTCGACGCCGTGCTCCCGCGTCGCCTCCCGCCCCGCGGCCCCGGCCGTTGGCTCCCTCCTCATCCCTCGGTTGCGCGGGGCTTCGGTTCAAGCCCGCTGGCGGGCACCGGAGAGGGCGGTGCGCGCCGACGTCAGCACGCTCGCTGTGCGTCGGCACGCAGGCCACGCCTTTCGGGGGGCGGAGCCTTGGCGGGGAGGCTGGCGGGGCCCCGGGGAGGTGGCTCTTGGGATATGGGGTTTGCCTAACAAAGGGTTGCCTAATGGACCGGTTTCTGGGCGGGCGTTTGGCCCAACGGTTCAGCCACCCGTTAAGATGCCCGCATCCGATATTGTAGTGCGAGGTTCTCTTCCTGGTTTAGCTGCCGATGCCCGCGTCCTGCAGATGCACGGCCTCCGAGTTCCTGGCTCCCTGCCACTCTCGTGGGGGACCCGGATGGAGCTCCCCGCTCCTGGCCCAGCCCCGACTGCTGCGGGCATTTGGGTAGTGAGCCAGCAGGTGGGCGCTCACCTCTTTCTCTCTGCCTCTCAAATAAAATTTGTTTTAAAATGTTTAAAGTGAACTGTGTGGCAACGGCATTTTAAGGACTCCGTCTAAACTTGTGACGAATGTGTCTGCGCGGTGCCCAGGACCGAGATGACACTCCGTAAGGGGTGGCTGAGGACTGAGGGGACGTCTGCGTGTTTCGGAGCTATTACTGTCTACGAATAATTCCTAATCTCTGTAGTTCCTACTGACACGGTTGTTGGCAAATTATTTCCTGAATCTGGGATTACATTGGGTTTCTATGAATCTGTTTTGTCTTGATGATGATAATGATGGCTAATTCCCTGAGGACTTGTACTCTCTGTATCTTAGACGTTATTTAAGCACTGTGTAAGTATGCTTAAGAAGTCATTTTCCTGACATGTTCACAAGAGATACACTGTTTTATGTCTGCTCTACAAAACAGGAAACAGGCACAGAGCAGTGATGTTAATACAGCTCAGTTAGTGAAGAACCTGATAATTGACCTCAGAGCTCGTATTTGAATCCAGTCTCTAAAACAATGATAGCCCTCTGCTCTGTGGTTCTATGTATAGCTTTCTGTCCCACCACTGCATTCAGGATACCCAACTTACTGCCAAGTCTCTCTCTCTCTCTCTCTCCCTCCCTCCCTCCCTCCTGAAATTCCCTAGGTGTGGCCAGCAATGACTTTCACATGCAGCAGGCTGGAATTATAATGTAGCGATACTGAATACCCACCAAGCAGCTATGACACCTTATCATTCCTGTTGAAGAGCTCATACCAGTATAACCATCATACCGCTCCCAACTACAGCCTAACTGACACTGAGGAAACCATTTTTTTGAATTTGTATTCATCATTGCAATATCTCAGTTGCATACGTAAGTAAACAGCATAGGACACTGTACTATGTTTTCTGATACTTAATTTACTGTTGCTTTTGCTAGGTTCATCCATGTTGACATATAAAGCTATAGTTCATTTCTTTTCCCTGTTGTATAGGATTCCCTTCTAGGAACTTACAATTTATCTATTTTTTTTCCAATTTCCGGTATGATCTCTTTGTTGTACATCCAGCATCACTTAATGTGATTGTCCTTCACTCTTGGGCTTCTCTTGCTCACCCATTTCTAAACACTGTGGCAACTGACAAGTGCAGCTGCTCAGGAAACATGTTCGTTTAAAATTGACTTTTCTTAAGCTTACTTATTGTCAGTGTGGCAAGATTCCTTTCAAGGCTTGTCTAATAATTTCTTCTCTACTTCAATGTAATTATGACTTCTTAGTAGCGTCAGTTCCCCTTTCAGCATCTGGGGGGTTCACCCACGTGCTTCCCTGAACACTGGGAGAGTGGCCTCTGCACAGGATCTCTGGGATCCTGACAATCCGGGCACACATGTGGCCCAACACGAAATGCCTGGGGAGTAACATGCTATTGGGAAGTACAAGGGATGAGCTCTTCACCTTCAGGGGGTCTCCTGAGGGCATTTTGGACCAGAATACAGTTAAATGATACCATTTTACCTCTTACTCTCACTACTCTACTCCTGGTCCTTCCTAATAACGTGATATCCAGACTTCCCAGCCAACTCACTTTTCCATGAACCACAGTGCTAATGCTATCTTCTCAATTCTAACATCGATCCCCTTTACCTGTTTCCAGAGCAGGTGGATCCAGTTACAGAGAATGTCAACTGGACTAGCAACAACTAGTTGCAACTGACATCTGCTGTAACTGACAGGTGGTTTCCATTTCTTTTATACACTCCCTTCCTTAGGGCTAGTTACAGTGGTTATTCCAGGAGTCCTCCACTCTTCTCCTGTCACCTTAGACTCCATTCTATGTCCCTAGTTTCCTACCCAAAGAGAACGTCTTTTATTGCAACAGGGAAGTAAGCTTTTGGACACAACCTTCCTTGTCCTTTTTCCTGTAACTTGAGTAGCCTTCTGGTCCATGCTCTGTAATTCAGCCACCACTTTCAAATCCTTTGTGACTTCCTGTTGCTCTTAAAATAAAGATATAACTGACAATGATGTAAAATGTAAAACACATTAAACATACTGTTTGATCAGCAGGCATTCTTTTCAGAACAAGACTTTTGATGACTTATATTCTGGAACATGCTCATTGTCTCACTTGCACTGGCACTTCTAGTAGCACTAATCTAAAGGGCACTATCTCTGCAGTCTCATCTTGTACCCCTGTCTGTTCTGTTCTCAGGGATCCAGGCCACACTGGCATCCTTTCAGTCCTGCCTACTTACAATGTGTCTTTGTCGAGTCGTCCTCTCTGCATGAAATGTCCTTCCCTTCTTTCTGCACCTGATGAACACTCTTATCTCAGCTCCCATTTCACCTCATTAAGGAAGCATTCCGCTCTCCCTGACTCAACAAATCCCCCATCATGAGCTCTTCTGATGCCCTGTAACTCTCATTCATAACTTATCATATTTCACTTCCATTGGAAAACAAATATGCACCACATGGTCCATGAGGAAGGAATCTGCCTTGCTCACTCTTGCAGCTGCAGCCCACTAGCCCTGTTACTATTTGATTCAATGAAAAAAAAAAAAAGTATCCAATCGATGACCACGACCTGGCAGTCTGTCCTTTATAGTTTATCCTTTGCAGCACTCCCTTCCTTCTGTTTGCATTACCATTATTTCCATTCCACCATTTATTATTTTACTCCTGGATTACAATGTCTGCCTTAGAGAATAACATATCTTCCTACTTTCAGACTCTCCCTACATCCTTGATTATAATTCTCAAGGTTTTTGTTTTAATGTTTTTTACAACTGCTTCATTCCAAACATGACATCCATTGCCAATAGAACACAGCCCAAAAATTAAGGTTGTATCTAATTCCCTCAGTAATATAACTTTAATCTGCTTTCCAGCCCTGTTTATGTCATGGATTGAACTGTCTCAACATCTTTGTTCCCTTCAAGCTCTACCTATTATAATATTAGACATTCTTCTAGTCACCCTCCTTATGTCTCCTTCTCTGGGAAAACTTCACTGAGAATCCAGCAAAATATAGTTCCCTTCTCTTCTTTGGACTTACGAGCAGTTTAATAGGACACATCTGCAAATTCCATGAGACATCCATGTCTTATCTCCCACTCTGGAATCTAAACTCTCCAAGAGCCAGGCTCTCTGTGCTCTGTGCAGCTCTCAGCATGGTATGACTATGCACACAGTCAACCTGATCAGTAAATATTTGGTGAATGAATGAGTAAATGAATGGGAACGTGTTCTCTGGCTCTTTCGCTCTTTTTCCACTTTTAAGGTTCTGTAGTTAAGGGCTATGTTTAGACAATGTGCTGCTTCATAGCAACACAATACCCAAGCTCACAGAGTTGCTAATAGCTGCTAAGAGCATCCCTCCACCTCCTTAGAACAGCCTGTTCTCTCTCAAGTGGAGAGAGCAGGATCTAATGTTTATGAAATATCTTTGTTCATTGGGCAGTGAAAGTACCGGGGCTGTACACTCAGTGAAATGCCTATACTGATTGTCATTTTCTCCTGTGAATAATTGCTGTCCACAAAGATGTTCCTTTATAATTTTTCATCCCTTTTTTAGATTTGTTAAAAGCAGTTTACATGCAAGGAGAAATCACATTGAAATAACTTTGCATTATATTTAATAAAAGTTTGGGGAGATGTCTTTATGTTACATTACCAAATTTACTTGGGGAAACTAACCCTGTGAAATGTGTTGGGCAGATAAGAAGACTTTAAGAATTCTCAAAATTTGTGAGCACCCAGTTGTTAAGGCCTGCTGGTAGCCAACTGTATAACAATGATCTGGACCATGTTCTTGGTTGGCTTTTGTGGCAACAATGTTAGGAGACAAACTACTCCAATACTCAGTGACATTAATAAGAATTCATTTTTCTTGGATCACCAGTTAGCTTTACAGACTGTTTTGGACTTCTAGATAGCTGGTTTTCACTCCATGCTTAGCTAGGTTTGAGGTCTGTGGGGAATCAGCTCCCAGCACACCTGGTAGCTGAACCGTGTTCATGAAACACAGGAGGTATGGCTTTTTTGTTGAGGGTGACCTAAACACAAGAGGTGAGTCCAACCATGCAAGCCTATTGGAGCCCTAGCCAGCATTATACCTGCTCACACTCCATGGCGAAAGCATTTCGTAAGTCTATGTTGTATTTACAATGTGGGCAGATATTTAAAGCTGGCCAAACTCACAGAAGAATATTGCATCTTGGCCAATGTTACCATAACATTTTCAAAGGCATTCAGAGTTCTGCTAAACCTCCTGCGAATTTGTTTACCTTGGAGAATTTTTTGAAGTTATGGGACAGTCTGTGTGGGGAGAGGGGATTAGACTTTAGAACTCAACTATCGCCGGCACCGCGGCTCACTAGGCTAATCCTCCGCTTTGCAGCGCCGGCACACCGGGTTCTAGTCCCGGTCGGGGCACCGATCCTGTCCCGGTTGCCCCTCTTCCAGGCCAGCTCTCTGCTGTGGCCAGGGAGTGCAGTGGAGGATGGCCCAAGTGCTTGGGCCCTGCACCCGCAAGGGAGACCAGGAGAAGCACCTGGCTCCTGCCATCGGATCAGCGCGGTGCGCTGGCCGCAGCGCGCCTACCGCGGCGGCCATTGGAGGGTGAACCAACGGCAAAAGGAAGACCTTTCTCTCTGTCTCTCTCTCACTGTCCACTCTGCCTGTCAAAAATTAAAAAAAAAAAAAAATGAAAGGCTGGGGGCTGGCGCTGTGGCGTAGTGGGTAAGGCTGTCACCTGCAGTGCTGGCATCCCATATGGGTACCGGTTCAAGTCATGGCTGCTCCACATCCGCTCTAGTTCTCTGCTATGGCCTAGGAAAGCACTGGAAGATGGTCCAGATCTTTGGGCCCCTGTACCCACGTGGGAGACCCAAAAGAAGCTCCTGGCTTCAGCTCGCTCTCTCTCTCTCTCTCTCTCTCTCCCTCTGCCTCTCTGTAACTCTGACTTCAAGTAATAAATAAAATCTTTTAAAAAAAATGAAAGGCTGGGGGTTGGCAGGTAAAGTTGCTGACTGTGGTGCCAGCTCCCATATGGGTGCTGGTTCATGTTCCAGCTGCTCTACTTCCAATCCAGCTCTCTGCTAATAACCTGGGAAAAGCAGGAGAAGATAGTTCAAGTGTTTCGGCTTCTGCCACCCATGTGGAATAAAGCTCCTGGCTTCAGCCTGGCCCAGTCCTGGCCATTGCAGACATCTAGGGGAATGAACAAGTGGATGGAAAATCTCTGTCTCTGTCTCTCCTCTCTCTGTAAATCCGATTTTCAAATAAATAAATAAATGAATCTTTAAAAAAGAATGTCTTAAAAAATATAAGCATCCGATGATCACATGGCAAAGCAATTATTGGAAATTATACGCTTCACACATATTGTAAAATGACTTGAAATCCCCACAAAAAAAATTGTACTAATTTGTAATTGCAACATCTCTTCAACTTCCTCATGTGATGTGATCTTCATGTTCATCTGGCCTGGGTCCCACACCTTTGTTCATCCACACCCAGACAAAATATTCCTGAGGTATTGTCTTAGGTTTAACCTCAGGAAGGCTGCTCTACTTACCTCCACACCTCATCTTCCTAAAACAACAACCCTCTCTCGGTCTGCCTCAGAGAATCTATTCAAGCAAAGATCTAAACAAGGTATTTGTATTGGTGTCTCCTCAGTTATTTTCTGTTAGGAATCAGTGCTTAATCAATAGGAAAGTAGTTAAGCAAATTATATTATCTCCATTTTATGAAATGATATGTGGCCAATAAAATAGAAAGAGAGATTGAGAGGGCCAGAGGAAAGGTCTTAGCAGTGCTGGGAGGGGAAGAAAAAGTTCTATTTCCAGGCTTGAACAGGAAATCTTTATACACAGTTATCCTTTACATGAGATCAGCAAATTGGGTCCAGGACCCCTCACAGTTCCAAAATCTGCAGGTGCTCAACATGCTGATATAAAATGGCATAGCATTTGCACATACGCTACACACATCCTCTCACATCCTTTAAATTGTTTCCAGATTACTTATACTACCTAATACAATGCAAATGCTATGTAAATAACTGCTATACTGTATTATTTAGGAAATAATGTCAAGAAAAAATCTGCACATGTTCAGTACAATTGCAATTTTTTTTTCCTGATTATTCCTGATCTGTGGTTTCCTAAATTTGCAGAGCCCACAGTTGTAGAGGACTGTGTCACCAAATGACTCTTGGGTCATTCTCCAGCCACAAGATAAGAGCTGAATTCAAGGCCTAGGAAGATTTCCTTTGGGCTTGGGGCCAGCTCCCCTTTGACTGCCTACCCATGCCAGCCATCAACAGCAGCAACACTGATAGCACTCAAGGGCAAGAACACTTTCCTGAAAACTGTCATTGTTTTTGTATCCTAGCAAATGGAACCAGAGTCCAGTGGGCAAAGATCTGGTGTAGGTTGGGGTGGAGATGTTCTGGTCATGACTGGGAGAGCTCAGACAAGACCTAGAAGGATCAGCCATCATGTTTGGAACATTCCACGCTCGGATGAGGCATGAGCACCTTCTCAGAGGGGAAGCTCTCCTCGCTGACTCCCTCCAGGACACCTGGCTTGATGACTTCGCACAGGACAAAGGAATCAGGCATCCATCAATGATGAGATTGTTCTTGAAGCCACCAGATATAACCTGGGGGGAGATAAGGTGCAAAGGGAAAGAAAGCTTGATGGGTGTTTGAGTGGGAAGAGTAAAGGGAATGAAAAAGAGAAAGTAAGGCGAGAGGGGAAGCCATGGGAATGTCCTTATTCTATTTAACATATTTCTCATTATGTTTTTCCTTCTACCACCAAACATGATCCAGGCCACATGACTCTGTGCCTGACAAGGTTAATGTGCAGCGCTTGGCTGCCATCTGGGCAGGAGTGTGAATGACTTCACAAGTCTATGTGAACACAAAGACGACATATGCGTGTATGCATGTTGTCAGAGCAGGCACTGGCTTGTTTGGGGAAGGTACCTTGGTGCCTTTGAGAATGATATGTAAGATCTTGTCCCAGAAGAAAACTGCTTGCTGTTAAGTATTGGGTTGCCACCCTGTGTTCTTCAGAAACTGGGAGGAGCCATATTAATTGTCCTCCAAGGCACCTGTAGATGATGGGAGCCCTGCCCATCACATTGAGCTTTCAGCAGTCCTGGGCTTGCTTTGGATTCCTATTAAGTGTGAGGTCAGAGTGTCCAAAGGCATCCAATAGTTCCCCAGCCCCACGTGCGTTTCTGCCATCTGGAATAGAGCCTTGAAGGACTGACTGAGCAGAGTGACACCTTTTGAAGAAGGAGATTGCAAAAAAAGTTGGGCTTGGGGGCCAGCGCTGTGGTGTAGTAGGTAAAGCCACCTCCTGCAGTACCGGCAATCCCATATGGGTGACAGTTCAAATTCCGGCTGCTCCACTTCCAATCCAGGTCTCTGCTATAGCCTCAGAAAGCAGTGAAAGATGGCTCAAGTGCTTGGGTCCTTGCACCCACGTGGGAGACCTGGAGGAAACTCTTGGCTCCTGGTTTCAGATCAGCGCAGCGCCGGCTGTTGTAGCCAACGGGGGATTGAACCAGTGGATGGAAGATCTCTCTGCCATCACCCGATCTCTGCCTCTACTTCTCTCTGTGTGCAACTCTACCTTTTAAATAAATAATCTAAAAAAAAAAAAAAAAAAAAGGTAGAGCCACCAAGGACCATGTTCAAAGTGACAGGAGGGCCTCCATGAATGCATAATGAAGGAAGAGCTCCCTTTAGAAAAATGCTGTCCTGTATGCCTAAAGGGATGAAGAAGTGAGGGGCAGTGGGACCCATCTCTACTCCCCCCACCCAACCCCAGGCTATTGTTCTGCCCCAGCTCTGAGACAAGGACCTAGAAAAGCAACTGTTAGTTCTACCATAGAGGGCAAGCTTAGAGAACGAGCAAAATCTAGTTTAGGAAGATTAATTTCTTTTTTTTCTTTTTTTTTGGGGGGGGAGATTAATTTCTGATTTTAGTAACCTGTTTAATACTAGTACATATCCATCATTGAGCTGAACATTTCCAACTTGAAGTTTAAAGACATCCAGTCACCCTTCAGGTAGGAACTCAGGACTAGAGACCTCAGGGGATGAAATTCCCATGCTGGATCGTCTTTGTGTACCTGAGATTTGAGGGCTTCTCACCAAAGGAGAGTTTGTAACTTGAAAGAGCTCAGGGACTGGCCTGGCTTACATAGGAAGTCTTTTCTGTATTCCATATTTTTGCGTATCTCCACAGACACATATTTGACAAAGCAACCGGGGTTTCTGCACTCAGGAAGCTGATGGGAGACCTGTCCCAGACGGGGACCATGTCAAAGAGAGACGCCCAGCCTTGCTCCGCTTCAGCACTTTGGAGAAACACAAAAGAAAGAGAGTTGATTTGCTGAATAATGGTAGGGCAAGGAGATTTTTACTGGAGAAATGTTTTAGATGCTCTGTGTCCACACTCAGGCTCACAGGTGGTATAAACCAGGGATCATCATTCTGCCTGTGCACAAAAGGTGACACACAGCAGGTATCACTGATGTGGAACACATCAGAAATGGAACTCCCTGGAGTTAGGTGCCACCGAACCTTATACCCCACATTTATAGTCACACAACCAAAACATGAATAGGCTAGCACCTTGGGAGTAAAAGAAACACAGAATCTTCACAGCCCAGCTTCTTAGACCACAGATTTCTTTCAATTAGCACATGCAGGTAAGTGATTGTCCAGGCTGTCATTCATTAGTTTTATGTCAAACCCTATCACTGAAGTCCATTCAAATCTCTTCCTAGCAATAAATAAACATGGAAAATGGTTGCAGCTCTTGTTATAAATTCCCATCTATGAAGCTAAGCCCAACACTTAAACAGGTAGGAAGGGAAGTCTACCTCCAGAACTTTTTCAAAAACAGTATACTCCATATACCCCAAGATAGAGAGCCCAGCAAAGTGGCTGCCTTAAGGTAACCAAGTCTTATGGATGGGGATTTCCTCCTTATGGCAGGCTGCATTTTCCAAAAAATGACAAGAGCATAATTTCCCATCTCACACTATCTTCCACAGTTTTTCTAACCTCCTCCAGAAGTTGGAGTCTAGTTGCTTGCCTCTTCAAATGGGGTGGAACATCCTGATGTCTTAATGAAATAGAATGTAGCACACATGAATGTATTCATTTCCTAAAGCCCTTGGGACAAAATGTTAACAATAGGGTCACTTAGAAAAACCAAATGTATTTCCTTACAGTTCCGGAGGCTAAACACCCGAACTCCAGGCATCAGCAAAGTCGGTTCCTTCTGCAGGGCCCTGGGGACAATCTTCTATGTGCCTCTCTCCTGGCTTCTGGTAGCTGCAGACAATCCTTGGCATTCCTTGGCCTGTAGTTCACCATGCCAATCGCTGCATACACTCTTTCCTGCATGCATCCTGTGTCCAAATTCCCTCTTCTTATAAGGACACCAGTCACTCTGTTGGAGCCCATCCTAATCCAGTCTGACCTCAGCTTAATTACATCCGCAAAGCACTGGTTTCCAAATAAGTGTAGGTGTTAACATGCTAATGGGGAACACCTGCATCCCCTATCAGAGTGCCTGGTTCAAGTCCCAGCTCTTCCTCTGCTTTCAACCCAGCTTCCTGCTAATGCTTATCCTGGGAAGCAGTAGATGATGGCTCAAGTACTTGGGTCCCTGCCACATATGTGGGAGATCTGGATTAAGTTTAATGTTCCTGGATTCCGTCTGACCATGCCCCAAAGCCAACCAATAAATTTCTAAATGAATAGCTGTTCTCTGATGGCAAAATTCATTTCTGATCTTAAAAACACATAAGTGAGACCATGAGCTTTTGAGAGTTTTATTGGGATGAGCTTGAAGACCACAGCATTAACTGGAATTACTTGATCCTGGAACCTCATGTGAGAGCCAAGCTTAATACATCTGATACCGTGCTATTTCTTTTCAATCTTTTTAAAAAAATATTTAAGGAGGCTGTCATTGTGGCATAGAGGTTAAAGCTGCTGCTTGCAACACAGGCATCCTGTACAGTCGTCAGTTCAAGTACCAGCTGCTCCACAACCAATCCAGCTCCCTGCAAATAGCATGGGAAAAACAGCCAAAGATGGTACAAGTCTTTGGGTTCCTAGACTCATGTGGGAGTCCTAGATGGAGTTCTAGGCTCCTGGCTTCAGCCTGGCCCAACCCTGGTTGTGGCCATTTGGGGAGGAAGCCAGCTTGGGCCCCTGCTACCCACCTGAGACATCTGGAAGAAGGTCCTGGCTCCTGGCTTCAGCTTGGCCTAGCCCCAGCTGTTGTGGCCATCTGGGGAGTGAACTAGTGGATGGAAGATATCTCTCTCAGTCTCTCTCTCTCTCTCTCTTTCTCTTTCCTTCTTTCCCTCTCTCTATATAACTTTGATTCACAGATAAATGAATAAATCTTTAAAAAGTTATTTGAGAGGGAGAGGGAGAGGGAGAGAGAGAGAGAGAGAGAGAAAGAGAGAAATAGATAGGGAGAGAGAGAGGTATCACTTCCATCTACTGGTTCACTCCCAAAATGCCTGGGACAGATAGGGGTGAAGCTAGGAGCTGGGAAACTCAATCCAAGTATCCAACATTGATAGTTGGAACCCAATTACTTGGGCCATCACTACTGCCTCCCAGGTGACTGAATTGCATTAGCAGGAAACAGGAGTCAGGAGCCAGAGCAAGGCTTAAAATCCAAGTAGCTCGATATGGGATATGGCATCTTAACCACTGAGCTAAGCCACCTCCCTCCACTATTTTTATATTTGAGAATCTACATTCTACTGGCAGTTTTTATTCAGCCTTATACATCCATCAGAAATGCAGACATTATGTGAATCACAAAATTAATGTGGGGGCCAGCACTGTGGTGTAGAAAGTAAAGTCTCTGCCTGCAATGCCGGCATTCCATATAGGCACCAATTTGAGTCCCAGCTGCTCCACTTCCGATCCAGCTCTCTGCTATGGCCTGGGAAAGTAATAGAGGAAGGCCCAAGTCCTTGGGCCTCTTCACTCTCACATGGGAGATCCAGAAGAAGCTCCTGGCTCCTACCTTCCGACTGGCTCAACTCCAGCCGTTGTGGCCACTTAGGGAGTGAACAAACGGATGGAAGAACTCTGTCTCTCTTACTCTCTGAAATTCTGCCTTTCAAATTATTAGATATTTAATAAATAAATGAATGTGAACTTATTTTTTAAAAGATTTATTTATTTATTTGAAAGTCAGAGTTACACAGAGAGAGAGGGAGAGGGAGAGGCAGAGAGAGAGAGAGAGAGGTCTTCCATCTGCTGATTCATTCCCCATATGGCTACAAGGGCCAGAGCTGCACTGATCCAAAGTCAAGAGCCAGGAGCTTCTTCCGGGTCTCCCATATGGGTGCAGGGGCCCAAGGACTTGGGCCATCTTCTACTGTTTTCCCAGGCCGTAGCAGAGAGCTGGATCTGAAGTAAAGCAGCCGGGACTCAAACCAGAGCCCTTATGGGATGCTGGCAGTGCAGGCAGAAGCTTTACCCACTACACCACAGCTCCAGCACCAATAAATGTGAATTTCATCAGCACAGCTCTTGGCCAAAGGAAGTAGCTTTTCACAGACTCCTCTTTATTGTGCCCGTTTTATTCTCATACTCACCAATGTATACTAAGGAATCAATTCTTTTTATTTTATTTTATTTTTTTGAAAGGCAGAGTTAGACTGTGAGAGAGACAGAGAGAAAGGTCTTCCTTTTTCCATTGGTTCACCCCCAAAATGGCCGCTAAAGCTGGTGCACTGTGGCCGGCGCGCGCACCCATCCGAAGCCAGGAGCCAGGTTCTTCTTCCTGGTCTTCCATGCGGGTGCAGGGCCCAAGGTCTTGGGCCATCCTCCACTGCCTTCCCAGGCCACAGCAGAGAGCTGGACTGGAAGAGGAGCAACCGGGACAGAATCTGGCGCCCCAACCTGGACTAGAGCCCAGGGTGCTGGCGCTGCAGGCGGAGGATTAGCCTAGTGAGCCGCAGCGCCGGCCTCAATTCTTTTTAAAATATTTTTGCTTTCATTTTTATTAGTTTTTAGCAGATTCAATGTGATTTGTAGACACAATTCTAAGAACGTGATGATGTTTCCTTCTTCCCCCCTCCCTCCTTCTTTCTCTTTCCTACCCTCTTTTATTCTTCCTTTCTTTCTATTTGTTTTAGTTTTTGAGATAACATTTTTAAATTATATTACAGTAAAAAGGCTTAATACTTCATCAGATAAGAACTTTAACAAGAGCAAAAACACCCTAGTGTAGTGAGACTATAGACGATAGCTATGAACAATAGTTTACTGGATAAATAACCATTTCATTCTTATTCTGTTCTACTTGCCTTTTACAAATGTAGGCTCCTCCAGCAAATGATTTCTTTCTCTCTGCATTCCATGGAAAGCCTAAAAATGATGAATGCTAAATGAAAAGCGACCAAAATCAAAACTTGCAAATCTATGCCCTTGAAAGAGTGTAGCGGGAGTCCATCCTTTGTCTGCAGCCTGGGGAAAATCCTTGACTCTGTTGCTAGGTGGCAATGTTCCTTTACCAAAGAACAGATGTAAGAGCCTGAGGGTCCTTTTCTAAACAGAAAGCAAATCCCTGCCCTATTGCCTCTTCAATAGCAGTTTTGCAAGCAGACTTCCGGGTGTCAGCCCACAAAGATATACCAGCAAAGGTGGAAATTGCAAAGCTCAAGAGCACAAAACAAAAATGTCTTCCTCCCTGACACAGTGCATTGCAAAACTGGACTGTCTAGGACGCAGTACATGTTGCTTCCAGTAACTGTACTCATGCCCCCTCCACACAGGCAGGACAGTCTATCCCAGGCCACAGGAGACAAGTGTGATAGAATCCTACATGTGCAACTATTTCCAGTGTAATATTAATCTCACTCGGCACAAAACAGCTTAAACATTGTCATTATAGAGTATTTGTGTATGCAGGAACTTCAAAAAACTCATGAAAAAAATGGAATTAACAGTATGTATCTTGTTTTAAAAAATTTAAATCTGTACATTTTTATAATACGCACATCCCATGAATTTTTTGAAGTACCCTCAGAAGATATATATATATATATAAGAATTACTAGAACTTTTTTATTTTGTTTAAAAATTTTATTATTTTTTAAATTTCAGCTATAGAGAGAGAGAGAGAGACAGACAGACACACAGAGAGAGCGCCCACCCAGAGGTTCGATCTCCAAATGCCTGCAACAACTGGAGCTTGACCAGGCCAAATATAGCACCTGGTAACAAAATCTAGGTCTCCCATGTGAGTGGCAGGGACTCAGCTAGCTAGGCCATCCCTGCTGCCTCCTAAGGTGTACAGAAGTTGGAAGCTAGAATTGGCGGTAGAGCTGGAACTTAATTACAGGCACTCCAATCTGGGATTCAGGTATCCCAACCTGGTATTAATGACTGGTCCAGATACCTGTCCCCATGAAAGCTCCTTCTACCACATTACCCTCAGAGGATATATATATATATATATATATATATATATATATATATATATATAGGTTAAGAACTGGCTTTGTAATCTTACGTGCTTTGCTGAAAAGCTCAGGTTGTCCCCAGTGCAACACTTTTAAGAGGTGGTGGACCAAGCTCCCAGCACAGGAACCTCTGGGGAACAAACCAGAGCCCCCAGTGCTGGTCACAGCAGTGGTCAAGAGGGATGTGGTGGGAGGGTGCACACTACAGTGAAGTCCTGCACCATGGAGCAGCCCTGGTACTGAGGAAGTGTTGTAGGAGGGCAGTTCCCATTCTGAAGGCGAAGTTCAAAGACAAGGCACCCAGTATGCTGGTCGGGTCTTTCAGTCCACTCACCCAGACAGTGCTCAACATCTGAGGCTCTCTGTCCCCAGGTGGGGGCATGAGACCACAGGAAAGCTGTGGGGTGACTGCCTTTGAAGTTGAAATAAGGCTTGCAAGATGAGATGGCACTGGAGCTTGGTTGAGTCCCTAAGGCAGGCGTTCCAAAGCCCTGGATTAATCATCTCCTCCAAAAAGGCTGGGCCTTTCAAAAATTAAAGCCACTCCACAGGTATGGTGATTCTGAGGCTGCCGGAGCTCTCCAAAGGCAGAGTGACAGAGAGAGAACAGAGACGAGCAGAGAGGGTGGTCTTCCATCCTCTGGTTCACTCCCTCGTGGCCACAAAGGCAAGAGCTGTGCCAAGCTAAAGCCAGGAGCCGGGAACTCTATGTAGATCTCCCATGTGGATGGCAGGGGCCCAACTGCTATCACCAGGTGTATTAGCAGGGAGCTAGATCAGAAGCAGAGCAGCTGGGATTCAAACCTGCACTTAGACATGATGCCAGTGTCATAAGCCATGGCTCAACCAGCTGCACCACACCACGAAGCATTATGTGCATTTGGGGGGGGGGGAGCAGGGGTTCCATGAGAATAATCACTTCTAGGGATCTTTCTCTTTCCAATTCTTTTGGCTGCTAGGGCCAACAATGTGGCTTAGTAGGCTAAGCCTCTGTCTGGAGTGCTGGCATCCCATATAGCGCCGGTTTAAGTCCCGGCTGCTCCTCTTCTGATCCAGCTCTCTGCTGTGGCCTGGGAAGATGGCCCAAGTTCTTGGGCCCCTGTACTCACGTTGGGGACCTGGAAGAAACCCCTGGCTCCTGGCTTCAGATCAGCCCAGCTCCAGCTGCTACAGCCATCTGGGGAGTGAACCAGCGTATAGAAGACCTTTTTCTGTCTATAATTCTCTCTCTCAAATAAATAAATAAAATCTTAAAAAAAAAAAAAAAAAAGACAAGTGGATGCCTATCTAAGTGATTACCTGCAAATCCTTCCATGCCTCCTCAGCATGCGCTGAGCGAGAGCTGGCTTCCTTGTGCAGAGGCATTCTCCATGGTCTACACAGGCTGGGAAGGGATCTCAGCACCTACAGACTGACTGTCTCTCTGCGTGGGAGAAATCTGGTTGTCACTTCCTTTGGCCTTAGGCACCTCTCCTAGCTCATTAGTCAGCTTCCAAATGCACCTGACTCTTTAAATTCATTAGTGGAGTCAGACACTAGTCTACTCCCTTAAACGGAATGTGGCACACCTTGAACTCTGCACAGAGACAGCTTCGAGCCAGCTTTTCACTGGAGACTAAGGAGGAAACATCTGCTCCTCACGCTCACTGAGGCAGCCAGCACCCCAACATCTCCCTCCAAGTTCCTTTACCCGGCTTCTATGCTCCTCGTCCCTTTGATATGTTGTTCAGTGTGGATGAGGGGTGAGTTCTTTTTTTTTTTTTTTTTTTTTGACTGATAGACAGTGAGAGAAAGAGACAGAGAGAAAGGTCTTCCTTCCGCTGGTTCACTCCCGAAATGGCCGCTGCGGCCGGAACTGCGCCGATCCGAAGCCAGGAGTCAGGTGCTTCTTCCTGGTCTCCCACACAGATACAGGCGCCCAAGCACTTGTGCCATCCTCCATTGCCATCCCGGGCCACCGCAGAGAGCTAGACTGGAAGAGGAGCAACCGGGACTAGAAAAGGTGCTCCTATGGGATGCTGGTGCCGTAGGCAGAGAATTAATTGAGCCACGACGCCAGCCCCGAGGGGTGAGTTCTGTCATTGTCTTTGAGATATTTGTTTTCAAAATTCATATTTTGTTTCGGCACCTCACTTTGAAATGAAATATATACTTTACTTTGATTCCTCAGTCAAAACATTGGAGAAGCAGCATATTACACAAGAAGCGTTTGTTCTTGTCATATAATCAAAATTCCACATCAGGCATAAACCTGGGATGTTTGCACTTGAAATCCTTGCAATAGCCACTCACCGGCCACGCACAACACTCGTCTGTTACTTAGGTATGATTCATGGTGGTCCCACAGAAATCATATGCTCATTTGTTCCACCTGGGCGTCATCACCACCAACTCTTAGCAGGTAGGGCCAGCTCTTCCACTTATCCCAAAAGCTTCCCAGGCTCATCCTCACAGGTTAAATATGTACTGAGCAAATTGACCAATAGGGCCCCCAGTTTGCCTATAGCCTCAAAAAATTAAAACCATTTATTTATTGAACCAAAAATAGATTATTTACATGTCACAAAAGCCATATAGTTACCACAAAAAAACTAAAGCTGCAGATAAAATTAACAAGTAGAAAAAAAAAAGAGTTTCTCTCTCCAAAGATGTAGTAGAATTGGTTTATTTGTCTTCTTTTTTTTATAATTATGATAATGATGTAATGACTCCTGGACCCCCCCCTCCGCCCCAAATATTCTGATTTGTTTGGTACAAGGAATGTTCTGGACTCAGCATTTTCCAAAAGCTCCTTACATAACAGTAATATGTGGCAGAGTTTGAGAGATGATGCTCTAGGCACCTGCCACTAACTTATTTCCCCCACGCTTTCTGCTTTCTGTATTTGTGGTTGGTTGGTCCATGCAGAATGGGCTATAAAACTCAAGGGGAATCGACTGTAATAACTGTGTGTAAACATGAGAGGGACAGATCTTCTAATTACCAGTCCCTACTGGAGGGATGTTGCAACCGGCCACCCATGGTGTAGGATTGCTATACATGGGATGAGTTCACTCCTTTTCCCATGAGGACAGCCTCGCTGCTCCCCCAGGCCCTAGCTTTCCCAAGGTTAGTACTGTGACTACTCTGTTTCCATGTGGTAAGAGTTATCACAGGGGAAATCACTGTGGTAGTCCAGGCATAAGTCCAGGTTTCAAGGGCTTCCAAATTCACTGGCCATCTATGGGTGGCACTGAACTTTGGGAAAGGGATTACAAGAGTCTTAGGGCTTATTTTGTGAACAGCTCAATTGTATGATTGATTGCACCCATGAAGAACTCCGTAGTCACAATCATAGGTTCAGAAATGCCAGAGAGAAGGACTGAAAGGGTTAGGACCCTTCTCCCTGCTTCCACTTCTCCAGTGACCACGTGCCAGCAACAGGTGTGTTAGTGGGAGAAAGGTGTCAGAGATGCAGGATGGAGAGTCACATGTTCACATCACACACAGGTGTGGCAGACACCACGTAAGATAACTCACTAGAAGATTGTGGTGTTAGTGGACCAGCTACTAGGCCCTTATCAATAAAGCAGCACATATTGCAAACATATCATTTTAGTGTTTTGACAAGTATATTTCGGTATTATCGGTATTCTTTGTAATCCTCGTGTTTCGTATTGTGTATTACCAACATGACTGGAGTTTTGTTCTTATTGTTTTGAGCTGTGATGCACCTCACTTCCGTTTTTAGTCTAGAGGCAGTTTTGGAGTGTAGAGAAGAAACCTAGCAGAGGGAAATGGGGAAATTCACACTGTAATAACTCTGGTCTGCTATTCTATGCTTTATTTCCTTTGTTTCACAGGTTTGTGTCTCACGGATGCTAATTTGTTTTCTGTAAGAGCTACGTTTGAATTTCCTTTCCCAGTGAATGATGATTTGCTTCCAGATAGGGGCTAGTACGACTCCTGCTGGTTCTGTTTTGGAATCAGCGATAAGGTGCACTAATAATTCTCAGAATTGCTCCCCTGAGACGATGATGATTTGCCTTTCTGTGCTCTATCTCTTTGATGTGGCCTCTCCTTTTCACAATATCGTGGATTGGAATTCAGGCATAGTGTGTATTAGCTTATTCCCTGTGTCTGCATCACAGGTGAGGCTGTGTCTCATCTGATTTTCAAATCAACGGCAGGAGAAGCCCAGAGATGGCTGGGGTACTGCCACCCCCAGACTGATATCTGAAGAAGAAATGGCAAGAACAGAAATGGAAGTTATCTGTTCCAGGAGGCCTTCTCAGGGTTTTTTTGTTTGTTTTTAAATCGGGGAAGGTGCTGCTCTCGTGCTCTTTTCTGAGGAGTTCACACAAGCCAGAGCGACATCTCAGAGCCTTATTCTCCCAGACATAACAGGGCAGGAACCGCACAGTAACTAGGAAAGGTCAATGTTCACCCAAAGAATGGAATATTTGTGGACTGCATCTTACCACTTTTCTTATAGTGAGAAAAAATCTTGTGTTCCCAGATCATAAGCAGAGAGCTGGATCGGAAGTGGTGCAGCTGGAACACTAACTGGTGCCCAGGTTGGATGCCAGCTCCACAGGCAGAGGCTTATGTCCCAGCTCTGGCCCCAAATCTAGTTTTTCTTTATGTTATTTTGAAAAGGATGCAATGAAAAGAAAATAAAAATGGAATTCAGCTTTGGACTTAAGTACTTTATCCCTCAGTTCTGGAATTCACCAGCCTGGCCCTTCCCAGCCATAGCCCCCGCCAACACATGGCTTCATGTTGTTTAGATTTGTTCATTTCATAAGCTCAGATCACAGATGTGAACCTGGCTGTGGGCTCCACTGTGGTGGGCTGGGGTTGGGGGTGTGGTCTTGTTTAAAACCATGAACATTTAAAGAGAAATAGAGACCTTTAATAGTCAAATAGATATTAAGAAAAATTCAATGTAACTATTAAAATTCTAAAAGCTGAAAAGGGAATCCAGGACTCAGGTTTGTATCAAACACCAAAACGGATTGACACTCTCATAAAAGGAATGTTGGTCTTAAAGGCAAAAAAAGCAAAATATGAAACAAGTCTTCTGTTTTCTCTCCTATTTTTTTTGTCTACCCCCTTTTCCCAAGAAAACATTGAGTCTCTGCTGCGTCCTTTGCCGACAGCAAGGTGATCTGGATTCTAGCATCTGCTGGGATGTACAGAAGTCACATTGCTTGGAAGTAAACTTGTATTTAGTGGGTGCAGGCTGATCCACTGATATTCTTTAATGTCCTGCTGACCCTTATGAACTTCAGAAAGCCAGAGTGGTGAGACACATGGGTTTGGATTAATCTGATTTTAGAAGTGTCTGAGGAGGTTCCGCCCATCCCAGTGGATGATGTTCCAGACCACAGCAGCAAAAGCAGGAATTGAAACCCTTGTGAGTGAAGCAAGCCCAGCTAAGAGCGAACGAAACAAGAAATGAGGATGGTGAGAACAATGGAGTCTAATTTCGTTCAGATTTTAATTTCAACCGGGGAGGCAGATTTTGGTTTTCAACTTCAATTTCTCTCTAGGGAGTTAAGGGAAAAAATTCATATTTTTCAAGTTTAGGACATGCTTTATTGTATTATTTAGACTTGTGGTGTAAACTCTGTGAGTCAGTCTGAAATATCATGATTGTGCACAAGGGATGCATACATGAACCAAACAACACATTGTACCCATAAATTTGTACAATGATTATGTAACATTTTAAAATAAACTCAAAAAGAAAATACAGTATAAGAGTACTCAGAAACTTCATGGAGAAATAGAATTTAAAGATAATTTTATTTTCATGCAAAAATTTTGAATCCGTGCTTTTTTAAAAAAAGATTTATTTATTTATTTATTTGAAAGTCAGAGTTACACAGAGAGAGAGGGAGAGGGAGAGGCAGAGAGAGAGAGAGAGAGGTCTTCCATCTGCTGGTTCACTCACCAGTTGGCCAAAACGGTCGGAGCTGCACCAATCCTAAGGCAAGAGCCAGGAGCTTCTTCCAGGTCTGCCACACGGGTGCAGGGGCACAAGGACTTGGGCCTTTTCCACTGCTTTCCCAGGCCATAGAAGAGAGCTGGATTGGAAGTGGAGCAACTGGAACTGGAACCAGCTCCCATAAGGGATGCCGTCACTGCAGGCGGCGGCTTTACCCACTGTGCCACAGCGCTGGCCCCCATGCTTTATTTTTAATAATACGAATAACTACATACACTTTTTAAAGACCTCTCATATGCATGGATTTTTAATTTTTTGGTACCAAAATAAAATTGTCTTTTAATTCCATTTTTTTCCCACGAGCTTTTTGAAGTGCCCTCATGGAAGGTGAATTCCTTTCATTCAGCCTTCAAAATAACTGAATCTATCATTGTGACTCATTTCAGCAACTTTGAGGGGGCAGCAACTAACTACGCAATTCTAGAGAGTTCCAGGTGATGAGTGATGAAGTGATTGGTATTGGGGAAACTTCTGCAAGGATGACAGAAGCCCAAGTGCTTCAGGATAATCCCGGGGTCTGAGAGTCACCAGTTTATCCTGACTTGCCTGGCGCTTTCTTAGCTTTATTGTTCCAGGAACCCTTACCCCATCCCTTTAGGAATGGAGGATAAGTCTACCATCATGGGACCTTAATCTCTATTTACCTTCCCGGGGAATTCAAAGCAATCAAACATGAATATGGAAGTGGAGGGGACACTCGAGTAGTGTCTGCCCATCTGAGAAGAATTGAGACACTGAACAGCATGGTAAATGTGTTGGACATTCCCTGGGTGTTTTTCTACTTGGGGAATGGGGTGGGTACTACCTGTGAAAGTCTGCACCCATGTATGTCCTACTCCCTGGCCTTCCTGCCTCAGAACAAAAGTGAGTCTGTTTGCCAGAGATGGGCCAGGCATTCCTACACAGAGGGATTTTGCTCAGGGGGTATTTGTCACATGTGGAAACAATTTTGTTTGTCCCGTCTGGGAGGGGCGGGTACGCTTCTCTCACCTGGTGGGCAGAAGTCAAGGACATTACTGAGAAACCTACAATGCATGGATCAGCTCTCCCTACCTTCCCAAACAGAGATCTCTGGTGCAAAATTTCAATAATACTAGGATGGGAAAACACTGCTCTTCACTGTCCTAGTCCATGAGTTATATATGCAAGTGGATTAGATACAAGCCATCCCTTTTTTTTACAGGTGCACCTGTTAGAAAATGTTGCTAACATGCGAGGAGTAGTAGGCTTTACTTAGTTAAACATAGATTTTTATGAGGGAGCCTTGCCTTATCTATTTCGTCTAATGTATTAGACAGTAATAATGTGTGAGGCTGGTGTTATAGCACAGCAGGTTAAGCCACAGCTTACAATGCCACCATTGCATATCACAGCACTGCTTTGAATTCCAGCTGCTCCGTTACTAATCCAGCTCCTTGCTAATGCACCCAGGAAGACAGTAGAAAAAGGCACAAGTACTTGGTCCATTGCCACTCATGTGGGAGACCAGGATGGTGTTCCTGGATCCTGGTTTGGGCCTGGCCCAGCCCCAGCCATTGTGGTCATTTGAGAAGTGAACCATTAAATGGGAGATTCTCTCTCTCTCTCTCTCTCTCAATCTCTTTCTTTCTCTCCCTCTCTCTGTCACTCTGCCATTCAAATAAGTTAAATGAATCTTTTTAAAGTAACAATGCAGGGGCCAGAGCTGTGGCTTAGCGGGTAAAGCTTCCGCCTGCAGTGACGGCATCCCATATGGGCGCCGGTTCTAGCCCCAATTGCTCCACTTGCAATCCAGCTCTCTGCTATGGCCTGAGAAAGCAGTAGAACATGGCTCAGGTCTTTGGGCCCCTGCACCCGCGTGGCAGACCCAGAAGAAGCTCCTGGCTCCTGGCTTCGGATTAGCGCAGCTCCGGCTGTTGCGGCCAACTGGGGAGTGAACCAGCGGATGGAAGACCTCTCTCTCTTGTCTCTGCCTCTCCTCTCTCTGTGTAACTCTTTCAAATAAATAAAAAAATAAATCTTTAAAAATAAAAATAAAGTAACAATGTGTTTTATTTTTGCCTCTTATTTATATTTGATTCTCTCCATTGTAAATTCCTTAGGGAAGTGATGAATATCGAGCCATGATTTAGGCATTCTTTGCTTCTGGGTTACAATATTATCATAATATAATAAAGTCTGCACTTCCATTCATTAAGCTGTCCCCTATCAAAGTATCATCAATCTTCCTTTCCATACAAAATTTTTGCTATCAGTGAGAAAACATGCTCATATTTCCTGCTATTTAAAAAATAAAAACAACCCTTTAAAAAGCCCTTTAAGAGTTGGCACAGTGGTGTAACTAGTGGAGCCGCAGCCTCCCATGCCAGCATCCCATATGGGTGCCGGTTCAGGTCCCGGCAGCTCCACTTCCATCTCAGCTCTCTGCTATGGCCTGGGAAAGCAGTATAAGGTGGCCCAAGTCCTTGGACCTCTGCGCCCACATGGGAGGCCCGGAAGAAGCTCCTGGCTCCTGGCTTTGGGTCGGCGCTTCTTTAGCTAATGCAGCTATCTGGGGAGTGAACCAGCAGATGGAAGACCTCTCTTTCTGTCTCTACCTCTCCCTGTAACTCTGCTTTTCAAATAAGTAAATAAATCTTTAAAAAAATAAATAGATAGGGGCCGGCACTGTAGCACATTGGCACAACCTGCAGTGCTGGCATCCTATATGGGTGCCGGTTCAGGTCCCGGCTGCTCCACTTTCAATCCAGCTCTGTGCTATGGCCTGGGAAAGCAGTGAAAGATGGCTCAAGTCCTTGGACCCCTACACCCGGGTGGGGTGCCCAGAAGAGGCTCCTGGCTCCTGGCTTTGGATCAGCTCAGTTCTGGCCTCTGCAGTCATTTGGGGAGTGAACCAGTGGATGGAAGACCTCTCTCTCTCTGGCTCTACCTCTCTCTTTCAAATAAATAAAATAAATCTTTAAGGGCCAGCACCGTGGCTCACTTGGTTAATCCTCTGCCTGCGGCACCAGCATCCCATATGGGCACCGGGTTCTAGTCCCGGTTGCTCCTCTTCCAGTCCAGCTCTCTGCTATGGCCCAGGAGGGCAGTGGAGGATGGCCCAAGGGCTTGGGCCCCTGCACCCACATGGGAGACCAGGAAGAAGCACCTGGCCCCTGGTTTTGGATCGGCGCAGCGCTGGCTGTAGCGGCCATTTGGGGAGTGAACAAATGGAAGGAAGACCTTTCTCTCTCTCTCTCACTGTCTATAACTCTACCTGTCAAATAAAAATAAATAAATAAATCTTTAAAAAAATAAATAAAAAGCCCTTTCATTTTATTTCACATCCCTGTTTTCTAGTTAATAATGAAGATTTTTTTTAAAATTGTTATTTATTTATTTTGTGAGACCCAGAGACAGAGATTGAGAGAGTTCACATCTACTGATTCACTCCCCAGATGGCTGCAATAGCCAGAAAAGCTGAAGCTGGGGAGCCTGGAACTCAGTCTAGGTTCTCCCATGTGATGGGCAGGAACCCAGTCAGTTCAGCCATCTCTGCTGCCTCAAAGGGTCTGCATTAACAGGAAGCTGTTACCAGGAGCAGGTGTTGAATGCAGGACTCTGAGAGGCTAACTGCCCACTCCCAAAACAGCCTTTTGGGAAGAGTTAGGAAGTGACTAATTTAACACAAACAATTGAGTGTTATTTGAAAAGTGATGGTTAGTGATAAGAGCCCATGCTCAGATGTAGACCAGATGTGTGTCTGTGGGCAAAGCACAGGTTACTGTTTTCATGCAACCCACTCTTGGTTAATATCACTAAAGATTAACTCTAAAAGCCAGCGCCGCGGCTCACTAGGCTAATCCTCCACTTGCGGCGCCGGCACACCGGGTTCTAGTTCCAGTCAGGGCGCCAGATTCTGTCCCAGTTGCTCCTATTCCCATCCAGCTCTCTGCTGTGGCCCAAGAGTGCAACGGAGGATGGCCCAAGTGCTTGGGCCCTGCACCCGCATGGGAGACCAGGAGGAAGCACCCGGCTCCTGGCTTTGGATCAGCGCGGTGCGCCAGCCACAGCACACCGGCCGCAGCAGCCATTGCGGGGTGAACCAACGGAAAAGGAAGACCTCTCTCTCTGTCTCTCTTTCACTGTCCACTCTGCCTGTCAAAAAAAAAAAAGATTAACTCTAATATATATGTATATATATATATATATATATTTGAAAGGCAAAGTAGCAGAGAGAAAAGGAGAGACACAGAGAAAGAGATCTTTCATTCACTGGTTCACTACCCAAAAGGCCCAACGGTTGGGGTTGAGCCAGGCCAAAGTAAGGAGCCAAGAACTCCATCTGGGACTCCTACATGGGCGGCTGGTACGCAAACACTAAGGTCATCTTCCACTGCTTTCCCTGGTGTATTAGCAGGGAGCTGGATTGGAAGCAGAGCTGCCAAGAGTTGAACTGATGCTCCAATATGAGATGCTGGCAAATCAGTCAGTAGCTTAACCTGTTGTGCCATAGCATCGGCCTCGGATAAACTTTTGAAAAAAAGATTAAAAAGTTGAATCACCTTCCAAAGCTTTCTGAAATCTGTGACATGAGAATGTCAGGAAAGAGAAGAAAATTCAAAAGTTCATGATCTTCAGAGTTGGAGCCAGAGTCTCACTTTCCCTGCTTCTATTACAGCCGGGACACAGCATGTGGCCCATGGCTCAGACATCAGGTGCCCCTGAGTCAGATGTTGAGTCAGTAACTAGAGACACAAAGAATCAGGGACTGACAGATCCTGGGAAAGCACCCTCCATGTCCAGAGCCAATAGTGATGTTTTCTTTAGTCCAGGAGGGGCGTTGAGGATGGGACAAGAGAGTTTCTTGAACAGCAGTGGAGGCAGTATGACCTTTGTTGGGCTAGTTATGTGGATTTTGGATGTTGTTACTTGCTGTGTAGCCTGAAACCCTGGTTCTTCAGCTTTCTTGTATATGCAGGGAGCTACCCAACATTTTTGATTAAATTATCCAGAATTTGTTTCTGTCTTTGCCACCAAGAGCCCTGGTTGGTATCCAGCTAAGCATCCTTAGTAAAGGGGCAGCCATGTGTGGTGTAAACAGGATACTGACAGGCCGATCCCAAGGCACGTAATCTAATTGCTTAACAGCAACACCATATTTGATTGATTCGGCCTTCCCTGTTCACTCCACATCTGCACTTGTAGCAGCTAGCTTTGTTAAAATAGGAGTGCTACCAAAATGCTTTTCTAGATCTGAGAGTCAAATCCTCTCCCTCTTCTTAAACGATGCCTAAACTTTGGGTACACAGTGGTAGATGAATAAAAATAAAAGGAAAATTAAGAACTAATAAGAAGTATTAGATAATACTTCAATACTCATTGTCAGATATTTGCAATTGTCTTCTTCATTTTAAAATTCATTTCTTTTCATTTATTTGAAAGGCAGATAGACAGACACAGAGACAGATCTTCCATCTACGGGCTCACTTCCCAAGTGAGGATGGGACAGTTGGGGATGGGACAGGCTGAAGCCAGGAGTCAGTAATTAAAGCTGGGTCTCCTATGTGGGTGGCAGGGATCCAAGTATTCAAGCCATCACCTGTTGCTTCTCAAGGTATGCATTGGCAGAAAGCTGCAATTGGGAGCAAACTTGATACTTGAACCAGACGTTTTGATATGGGATGCAGGCATCCCTACCAGCATCTTAACCACTGTACCAAATGCCTACTCCTGCAAATGTCTGTAAAGGGTTGGGTAGCAAGTAATTTTGGTTTTGTGACCTATCGGTCTTTGTCACATCAGTGAACTGTATCATTGTAGGATGAAACCAGCTATTTATAGTATATAAACAGTAAGTGTAGCCATATTCCAATAAAGCATTATTTACAAAAATAAGTGATAGTTTGGATTTGGACCACTGGTCATAGTTTGTTAATCCATGTTCTACAACATGCTAAGAGCTAGCCTGTTGGATTTCTTTTACTCATGTTTAATTTACAAAAAAATTTCTTATATGTGTTCATTCATTCTATAATCAGTTATTGAAAATCTATTTGGTTCCACAAAGAATCCTATAATTCAAGAAGTACACAGACTAGAGTTGAGTGAATGGAAGTAGTGCTCTGTTGTTGCCCTGTCTGTATCCCTTCAATCTTAACGCCTCAGTGCACAGGAAGACCCAACTTCCTGCTACCAGCACCTGTATTTTTTTGCCTGAAGAATTTCTCTGGCCATGAGTTGTATGAACTTGTATTTCTCAGAATTTTCAAATTCACTCCTTCCCTTGGCCTCACGTATCACCTGTCTTTTGGAACATTTATCTTAGAACCTAGTTACCATGCTGTAAGAAAGCCCAGAGAGGCTCATGGAGACACCCAGGTGAAAAGGACCAACTTGCTAACTTTGAGAGGAAACCGTTTAGGAAGTGGGTCCTCCAGCTCTTGGCAAGGCAACTAATGTGTGGGGAGCAGGGAAGAGCTATCCTTATCCAACCCGACTTATCCTTATCCTACCCGACGCAGATTTTGAGCAAAATGAATGCATATGGGTGTTTTAAGCCTCTAAATTTTGGGAGATTGAGTTTTTTCATATTTATTTACATTTTATTTGCAAAATGAGTGGGGGGTGGTGTCTTTCAACTGCTGATTCATTCCCTAAATGCCCAAAACATGCAGGGCTGGGACAGGCCAAAGCTAGAAGCCCAGAAACCAGTCCAGATCCCCTCGATGGGAGCCAAGTACTTGAGCCATCATCTGCTGTCTTGCAGGGTGAGCATTATCGGAAAGCTAGATCAGAAGTAGAGGAGCCAGGGTGCAAACAAGGCACTCCAATAAGGGATACAGGGCTCCAGGGCAGCAACTTAACTGGAGCACTAAAGGCTTGCCCCCTGGGAAGTTTTTCATGCAGTAATATATACCTAAGGCACTCGTCCTAGACTTAAAGTAGTTACCAATATTAGTCTTTAATAGATGCGGGATCTGAGATTTAGAGAAAGTAGGCCCAGGTTTATATTTGTCAGATACCAAAGGCCAGACTCTTACATTTACCTCGTTGCCTCTCAAAGCCAGAAACTAACTGAAATGCAATGAAATAAAACAAAGAAAAGGGAGCAATCCAAATGAAGTCAAGGTCATAGGGGATTGCCCAGCTAAGGTTGTCTGGTGCCAGTTTTGAGGGAAGCACTCCAGGATATTGTCACTCGCACACCTGCCCCTGTTGTCTGTCCTTCCCTTTTAAACGGCCATCCTAACTCCCTGTGACCTCTACTTTTCCATCTCCCATACTGGGTGAAGCTCCGCTAGGCCTTTCGTCTCTCCCTCTCCCTCGGTGTGTGCTTGCCTCATGACAGAAATTCAATAACCAGGTTTTGGATGGATGAATGAATTCTGGAACATGTTGTAGATGCACAAAGACCCTTAGCAATTAGGCCAGAGATGGAGCTGTTAGACATGGGCTCTCTATAACCTGCAAAGCAAGGCAAAGATGTTTAGAGTTAATGAACTCCCGCACTCCACCCCCCACCCCCACCTGCCTCCCGGGCAGTCTACATTAATAATCTGGCTGCCTCCCTCCACACCTTTCTTCATCATCATACAAACGAATGCCCTACACAGTTTTTTGAGTTCTTTATTGGTATTCAAATGTTGTTACACGGGGGCTGGCGCCATGGCTCACTTGGTTAATCCTCTGCCTGCGGCACCAGCATCCTATATGGACGCCAGGTTCTAGTCCCAGTTGCTCCTCTTCCAGTCCAGCTCTCTGCTGTGGCCCAGGAGCGCAGTGGAGGATGGCCCAAGTGCTTGGGCCCCTGCACCCACATGGGAGACCAGGAGGAAGCACCTGGCTCCTGGCTTCAGATCGGTACAGCGCCAGCCGTAGCGGCCATTTGGGGAGTGAACAAACGGAAGGAAGACCTTTCTCTCTCTCTCTCACTGTCTAACTCTGCCTGTCAAATAAATAAATTTAAAAAATGTTGTTACACTTCTCCTTCCTCTACAATTTATAGAGGTTAAAAGCATAGGCTTGGGAGCCAAACTAATTAGGCTTAAATTCAGACTCTTTTCCTGCTAGCTCTGGTATCATTGGCAAATTATTTCACCATCTATGTGCTATTTCCTTATCTATAAAATGAATGGAGGAAATAATGGTTCTCATTTTATAAGACTATAAACTACTCAGTGTGGCCGTCAAGAGTCAGGGGTCTATCCCATACAATACCTGTATGGATTGCATAGAGTGGAAACAGCACGCAGTTGACCATTCCTAATGCTGGCTGTTGGTTGTTCCCAGTCTCCTTACCATTCTCCACGCTGCTCCGCTAAACGGTTTTGCAGCTAACGCTTAGTATGGCTATGTCCATAGAACAGATCACTCAGAGTGGGACTACTGTGTCAAATTTATTTCACTTTTCATGCCCCTCGGTATCCAAAAGTAACAACAGCAGCCCAGCCTGTCTGTGGGCTGTGGGTAGAGATGGGGCAGTCATTACCCAGAAATCACATGAACCATTGTGAGTCATACAACAACCTCCTTTTTGGTTACAAGTCCAGATAGGTTCTTTTGTTAGAGGTCAAACTCCTAGCTGCTGAAAGCTCTTTTTTAGGTTCATTCACCTTAATTTCATGCAGTTGACGATGTTGAAGAACCGCCCAGAAAAGAAGTCACACCAAACTACATGTTTCCTCTGCTTGGTAGAGTAGCTGTATAAAACGAAAAACTCCGCAAGAAATCAAAGGTCCATCATCCACAAATAGGGTGTACCACATTCTTCCTGATCGAATGTCCCGTGTGACTCAATTCTTAACTGATCTTCCACTTGGGAAGATCAAGCAACCCTGCATGAAATTGTGCACTGCCTTGTATGAGCTCTGTGTCCAGCGTGTCTTCAGAACAAGGCTCCCTTTTCTAAATTGGGTTCTTCTCCTTCCCTCTTTTTCATTTCCCCTTTCCTTTGTACTTAGACCTCAGACCCTTGGATAGATTCACAGCCTCACTATTGAGATTTAGAAATAGATTACTTTCAAACTGCCAGCTCCTTCCAACAAAAGCCGCTTTTCTGATTTCTTGAGCACTAAGCACTTTGAAAGCTTCTAAACAGAATATGCAATATTCCTTGATATGGTCCTGCTTATCACTGATCTGTGTTGTTAAATATTTTAAAAAAATATTTATTGCTCTCTTTCTGTGGGAAAAAAATGATCTGGCTTCCTTCTGCTAGTTTCTAGTAGAAATGAATACCAATAGGCCTCCCAAAATAAACAGGCCCCAGGCACCCATGAACACACAAAGGCACTCAGCCATATCCAAGCATTTGAGTTGGTCCTCAGCAGCCTTTTTTTTTTTTTTTTTTGCAATGTATAAACAAAACAAAGCAAAGAGGCCTGGCCCACGGTCTCTGTGAGTTACTCTGGCAGCCTTTTGTCCATCTGATCCTGGAAGACATGGGACAACCGACATAAACAGTGAGTGGGGAAAGTGAGAGATTCTAACAAACCGGTTTACTGTAGTATTTTCTTCGAGAGGCTTTGAGAGCCGCAAGATGGCTTTTGGGAGCCTGGCAGGGCTCTAAAATGGACTCTGCAGTTGCTTTACAAATTGTCTTCTGTTTGGATGTCTTCTCTTCAACTCTTTTCTGCTCTTACTCTGACCTCAGGCTCTCCCCACATTCTACATGCATATATTTTATTAAGCTGCTGCTCTCACTTCTGGTTTCTGGCGTGGGAAGCAGAACAGAGAGAAGCTGGGAGACTGCTCAGGTGCTGGGCCGCAGCCTCTGGGAGGAGGGCTCCTGGGAAGCCTGAGAGAAGAGGTCTATGCAGGAAGTGCCTTCATTCCACCTGCTCGTCCACACCGAAGATGCACTTAGCGCTTTTCCTTTTCTTTTGAAAATTTCCTCTTTCTAAAAGTGTTATCTATTTATTCTCATTTTATATGAAAGGCATCGAGGTGGAGAGAGAGAAACCGAGTGACGGAGAGTTCCCGCCCACTGGTTCACTTCCCAAATGCCCAGGACAGCTGGGGCTGGGGCAAGCTGAAACCAAGAGTCAGGAACTCCCTCTAGGTCTCCCATCTGAGTGCCAGGGACTCAAGTACCCAAGCCATCACTGCTGCCTCCCAGGGTGCACATTAGCAGCAAGTTGGAATCTGCAGCACAGCCAGGACTCAAACCCAGGCACTCTAACATGGAACGCAGAGTCCTGAGCAGCAGTTTAACCATTGTGCCAATGCTACCCCCTTTTTATATATCCTTATCTGATATATGTATATAACGTATAATTATCAAGTCAAGGTGATTAACATTTCCGTCTCCATAAACATTTATAATGTCCTTGTGTTGGGAACTTTCAAATTCTTTTAGTTCTTTATGAAATGTACAAATGGTAAACTGTAGTCACCCTAGCATACTGTAGAACTTGTTCCTAGTATATTGCAGACTTATTCCTCCGATGTAACTCTGTGCCTGGCTTTTTTCATTTAACCTAATGTCTTCCGGTTCTTCTCATGTTGCCTGCAAATGACAGAATTTCATTATTTGTATGGCTGAATAATATTCCATTGAGAATGTATACACCACACCCATTCATCTGTCAGTGGACACCTCGGTTGATTCCCTATCTTGGCTATTGAGTAGTGAGCAGTTTTTTTGAAATACAGAAAAATGGGCCTTGTCAATACTTCTAATTTCTTTTTCTTTTTTTAAGATTTATATTATTTATTTGAAAGGCAGAGTTACAGAAAGAGAGAGTCAGAGAGAGACAGTAAGGCCCTCCATCTGCTGGCTCGCACCCCAAATGGCCACAATGGCCAGGACTAGGCCGATCCAAAGTCAGAAGCCAGGAGCCTCTTCCAATTCTCCCACGTGGGTGCAGGGGCCCAAGCACTTGGGCCATCCTCAGATGCCTTCCAAGGTGCTTTAGCAGGGAACTGGATCAGAAATGGAGCAGCTGGCACTCAAATCAACACCCATATATTGGATACCAGTGCTGCAGGTAGAGGCTTAAAGGGCTTCGTTACGGTGCTGGCCCTGTCTTCTTTGATTTCTTGTGAAAAGACAAATTCTTACATAGGCCAAGTTATTTCTGTCTTATCTTTTTCTAGACTAAGTTATTGAGATCTTAGAAGAGTGTAGCATTCCACATACAGGAAGAGTAAAACATCCATATTAAGAGACACTATTTTCAACAACGGCGAAAAACACCACATTAAGAACAAAGCCGAAAGAGTAAAATAAAAGGAAGGACAGAGTTACATTAGGTAAAGGATAACAAAAAAGAAAGCATGCCACAATATTTTGTTAGACATATCAGAATGAAAAAGTAAAGACTTTCTAAAAATGTTTTGAAATTTTTATTTGAAAAGCAGAGAGATAAAGTCACACAGTCAGAGACAAAGATCTCCCATCTGTTGGTTCGTTCCCTAACTGCCCACAACAGCCGCGGCTGGGCCAGGCTGAAGCCAGAGGACTGGAATTCAATCTGGGCCTCCCACATGGGTGACAGGGACTCAGCTTCTTAAGCCATCACCTGTGTGTGCATTAACAGGAAGCTGGAACAAGAAGCAGAGCTGAAATTTGAATCCAGGTACTCCAATATGGGGCAGCATCTTCTTTGCTGCATCAAATGCTTACCTCAAAAGTAAAGAATGGCAGTAGAAGATGGCCCAAGTCCTTGGGCTCCTGCACCCACATGGGAGACCCGGGAGAAGCTCCTGGTTCCTGGCTCCTGGCTCCTGGCTTCGGATCAGCTCAGCTCTGGCCATTTCAGCCATCTAAGGGAGTGAACCAGAGGATGGAAGACCTCTCTCTCTTTCTCTGCCTTTCCTTTTCTCTGTGTAACTCTGACTTTCAAGTAAATAAATACAATCTTTAAAAAAAAAAAAAGTAAAGAATTAAATTAAACAAAGAAGGACTTACTGAGAAAGGTAGACTCCTCCAGAAAGATAAGAGTTATAAACCTTTGTGCCTCAAATAACATAGAACCAAAGTATATAAAAGAAATAGAGAGATACTAAGAAAAAATGAAAAGGGTCCAACAATACCGGAAAAACGTAATTCTATCAGAATTAGATTAAATGCTCAAAATTTACAGGAGAATATAAAACTTTGACAATTTGAATATCTGATTAAAAGAATGATTTACTAGACACATTGTTAACTATGTTCCTAATGAACAGAAAATTTCATTTTTTCTAATAGTCATGAAAAATACATAACTCTGAACCAAACATTGGGGTACAAATAAAATTTCAATTTTTTTTAATGCAGGGTAGGCATTTTTATTTTTATTTATTTATTTTTTTGACAGGCAGAGTTAGACAGTGAGAGAGAGAGAGACAGAGAGAAAGGTCTTCCTTCCATTGGTTTGCCCCCCAAATGGCCACTACGGCCGGGCCGGCATGCTGTGCCGATCCGAAGCCAAGAGCCAGGTGCTTTCTCCTGGTCTTCCATGCAGGTGCAGGGCCCAAGCACCTGGGCCATCCTCCACTGCCTTCCCAGGCCACAGCAGAGAGCTGGACTGGAAGAGGAACAACCAGGACAGAATCTGGCGCCCCAACCAGGACTAGAACCCAGGGTGCCAGCGCCGCAGGCAGAGGATTGGCCTAGTGAGCCACGGCGCCGGCCAAAATTTCAATATATTTTAGAAAAATATTCTCAAGCCACGTTACATTATTTGACTATAATCAAGTGATATTTAAAAATTAATATTAAGGAGCCAGCACTCTGGCATAAAAGGTTAAGCCTGTGCCTGCAGTGCTGGCATCCTATATGGGCATCGTTTCGTGCCCCAGCTGCTCCACTTTTGATCCAGCTCTCTGCTAATGTGCCTGGGAAAGCAGCAGAAGATGGCCCAAGTCCTTGGCCCCTGTACCCATGTGGGAGACTGGTAAGAAGCTCCTGGCTCCTGGCTTTTGCCTGGCCCAGCCCCAGCAGTAGCGGCCATTTGAAAGGCATAGTTACAGAGAGGCAGAGGCAGAAAGAGAAAGAGAGAGAGAGGTCTTCCATCTACTGGCTCACTCCCCAGATGGTCGCAATGGCCAGAGCTGAGCTGACCTGAAGCCAGGAGCCAGGGCTTCTTCTGGGTCTCCAAGGCAGGTACAGGGGCCCAAGGGCTTGGACCATCTTCTGCTGCTTTTCCAGGACATATCAGAGAGCTGGATCAGAAGTGGAGCAGTCGGGTCTTGAACTGGCATCCACATTGGATGCCAGCACTGCAGGAGGCAGCTTTACCTGCTATGCCACAGTGCTGGCCCCCAAACAAATAAATAATTTAAAAATTTATATTAAAAGGTAGTTGTGGGGTCCAGTGTGTGATGTAGCCGGTACAGCCGCTGCCTTCAATACCAGAATCACCATACGAGCAACGGTTAGTATTCCAGCTGTTCCACGTCTGATTCAGCTCCCTGCTTATATGCCTGGGAAAGCAGCAGAAGATGGCTTGAGTGCTGGGACCCCTGGCACCAACATGACAGGCCCAGATGGAGTTCCAGGTTCTTGGCTTCAGTCCGGCCCTGTGGTGGCCACTGTGGCCATTTGGGGAATGAACTAACAGATGGAAGATTCTCTCTCCTTGTATTTCTCTCCATCACTCTGCCTTCCAAATGAAGAGATCTTTAACAAAGTAGATAAATTCTATCAATAATGAATGACCAAGGGAAAAAAAGCGATTAACCAAATAAAAAACATTAGGAAGAGAAAGAGAATATAGCTAAAAGAAAAAGAAAAATTAAAAAAAATGGTAAACATTTTTAAAATGAAAAATGAGTATGAAACTTTAGATGAAACAGATGATTGTTTAGTAAAATGGTAACCACCAAAACAAAAGAATAAATACAAATAAAATTGGACAATAGCCAAAGCTCCATCCTCCTAACAAAAGGCTGAGAGCAAATAAACATTTTGGAATCAGGTAATCCCTGTGTTTGTAAATCCTTCCAGGGCATTTTGAAAATGCAAGGTCCTCCCACACTATCTTGCATGGTTAACATAACACAGATACCAAAGCTGGAAGAGACTTAAAATAAACATTATAGAAGAGTATCACTTGTAAACATAAAGGCAAAAAAGATTTATTTTATTTATTTGAATGGCGGAGTAACAGAGAGAGAGAGGCAGAGACAGAAAAAGAGAGATCGATCTTCCATCTACTGGTTTACTCCACAAATGTCTGCAATGGCTGGGCTGGGCCATGCTGAAGCTGGGAGCCTGGAACTCCATGCTTGTCTCCCACACGGGTGGCAAGGACCAAAGTACTTGGGCCATCTTCTACTGCTTCTCAGGTGACTTACCAGGGAGCCGCGACAGAAGTGCAGTAGCCCGGCCTGGAACCAGAGCTCATATGGGATGCTGGGGTTGCAGACAGTGGCTTAAAATGACCAGACCCAGTGTTTTTTTCCTTTTGATTTGTTTTATAAGCTCCAAACAACCTGGAGAAAAACTTTGGGCTGGATTGTCTATACAAAGATACTGAGACAGCCGGCGCCGCGGCTCACTAGGCTAATCCTCCGCCTTGCGGCGCCAGCACACCGGGTTCTAGTCCCGGTCGGGGCGCCGGATTCTGTCCTGCTTGCCCCTCTTCCAGGCCAGCTCTCTGCTGTGGCCTGGGAAGGCAGTGGAGGATGGCCCAAGTCCTTGGGCCCTACACCCGCATGGAGACCAGGAGAAGCACCTGGCTCCTGCCATCGGATCAGTGTGGTGCACCAGTCGCAGCGCGCCAGCCGCGGCGGCCATTGGAGGGTGAACCAATGGCAAAGGAAGACCTTTCTCTCTGTCTCTCTCTCACTGTCCACTCTGCCAGTCAAAAAAAAAAAAAAAGATACTGAGACAGAGTTCAAGGTGCAGGTAATTATTAGGAATCAATTCCTGTAGAAGCCAGGAGGCAGCAGGATTGGGCAGAGAGAGAAGCCGGTTGGTGGTATCTTGCCACGAACATGTAGGACCTGGTCTTTTTTTTTTTTTTTAAGACTTTTATTTATTTATTTGAAAGTCAGAGCTACATAGAGAGAGAAGGAGAGAGAGAGAGGTCTTCCATCCGCTGGTTCACTCCCCAATTGGCCACAACAGCTGGAGCTGTGCTGATCCGAAGCCAGGAGCCAGGAGCCAGGAGCCAGGAGCTTCTTACCAGTCTCCCACACGGGTACAGAGCCCAAGGACTTGGGCCATCTTCTGCTGCTTTCCCAAGCACACTAGCAGAGAGCTGGATCAGAAGTGGAGCAGCCGGGTCGAAAAACGGTGCCCATATTGCAGCATTGCAGGCAGTGGATTTATCTGCTACGCCAAGGCGCAGGCCCCCACAATTTGATTTTAAAAGACATACAGTGACCTAGAATTAGGCGTGGTGATCACTAACACCACTACTATCATCACAGTAAATCACAAACAATGCAATGAAACAGAAAAATGAAAACTGGTATAGGGTATACACATAGGGAGTACGAGACAAAATTGTTATTGGCAGGCAACAGGGCTGCATATAGAGAAAATCAACCTCCTCAAAAGACAGAATTAACATTTGTTCTCCAAGACACACAGCATACAAAGTCAACAGACAAAATGTTTCTCTGAGTAGCTTTTCTAAATACCCACAGTCCCAATTACTATCTGAAAAAATATTCCGTGGATTAAATATAAAGTAAAAATAGGAAATAAAAAATAAAGCTATAAAAACATTTTGCTAACATGGTAAACTGCACTAATGTAGATCCTGCTCCTTCAACCACAAGCACATTGAACTGCTGGATAAAATGTGGATAAAACACATTAAATACTTAATGGAGCTCAAAATAAAGAAAGGAAGTTCCCCGCAGGGGAGAGCTCAGATGAAATCCAGTCTCTAGGGGTTACAAGCTTGGAACTGAGCACCCCCCAGCCCAGTGGAGAGAGAGCACAATAATGCAAACGGCAGACACAAGGACAGCTGTCCTGGGGATGGTGCTCCCTGGAGCTGTGCGACAAAGCTGTCTCATTGGGAAGGAGGAATACCAAAGAAAACCAGGAATCTCGAAGGCCTTCCTGCCGCTTCTAGAAAAGGAGAATTGAAACAACTGTGCCCCCTGCTCCTGGGAGGCCAAAAGGGAGGCTGACTTTGTGAGCCTCCAGACAGAAGGCAAGCACATCTTCTGTATGAGGTCAAAGTCCCATATCTCTGGCATGCACGGGGCAGAATAAACATGGATACCATGGGGCCAGCGCTGTGGTGCAGCAGGTTAAGCTGCTTCCTGCAACATTAGTGTCCCATATGAGTACTGGTTCAAGTCCCGGCTGCTCCACTTCCCATCCAGCTCCCTGCTAATGTGCCTGGAAAGCAGCGGAAGATGACCCAAGAGTTTGGGCCCCTGCACAAACATGGGAGACCTGGCTGGAGTTCCAGGCTCCTGGCTCAGCTTCAGCTGTTGCAGTCATTTGGAATGTGAACCAGTGAATGGAAGATTTCTCTCTCTCTCTCTCTCTCTCTCTCTCTCTCTCTCTCTCTCTCTCTCTCCTTCTCTCTCTGTGTGTAACTCTATCTTTCAAATAAATAAATATTTAAAAAAAAAAGTGGACTGAAGTACTAATGCAAAAACAGTCTCAGATTAGTGAAAACCCTAGGAATTCCAGCTGCAGTAAACATTTTAAGGAACAAACAAATAATAAACCAGAGAACACTTTAACAATTCCATGTTTATAAAATTCTCACCAGGAAAAACAATCACTAATGAAGATGTGCTGGTCTAAGAAAATTACAAGCCCTAAGAAGAGGTGATCAACTGAGACAGAAGATAATGCAGGAGGATAATGACCCTAAGGACATCAGTTGCAGCATAACCTGAACAATTCTTTAAAATAAGTGTTTACCAGCCGGCGCCGCGGCTCACTAGGCTAATCCTCCGCCTTGCGGCGCCGGCACACCGGGTTCTAGTCCCGGTCAGGGCACTGATCCTGTCCCGGTTGCCCCTCTTCCAGGCAAGCTCTCTGCTGTGGCCAGGGAGTGCAGTGGAGGATGGCCCAAGTGCTTGGGCCCTGCACCCCATGGGAGACCAGGAGAAGCACCTGGCTCCTGCCATTGGATCAGTGTGGTGCGCCGGCCACAGCGCGCTACCGCGGCGGCCATTGGAGGGTGAACCAACGGCAAAAAGGAAGACCTTTCTCTCTGTCTCTCTCTCTCACTGTCCACTCTGCCTGTCAAAAATAAATAAATAAATAAAATAAAATAAGTGTTTACTTATTAATATTTACATAGATTTTTAAAAAAAAAGAACTGAAATAGTGTTAGATACAAAGGCTGGCTTACCAAACACTGATTTCTTCCAATTTCTCACTTACCATAGAGGCCACCTATGTTTAGTTTGCAAGCAGCCATGCCCTGCAGGGGAGAATACATTCCTACCCAACCTGAGGAGGCAAATCATATACGTATACATACATGTAGAGAGACAGAGGGAGTAGGGAGAGCTTGTCAAACACCAAGGGCATACAATAGAGACCCGAGAAAGGCTACAGTACAGGAATATAGCTCATCTATCACAAAGAGGAAAAAAGCCAATTCAGACTTTCCCAAGCAATCTTAAAAATTACTTGGAATGATTATGCTAATCTTCCAGTAAATTTCCTGCCTTCCAGAAGAAAACTCATTCTGTTGAGGAGACAGCTAATTCCAATACTCAAGAAATAGCAATCAAGCTCCTACATACAATAAAACGTTAGACTTGTAAAGAAGAAAATTTGACCCAGAATCAGAACTGATGTGACTTCGAAAAAAATAATGGTGGGATAGCTTTCCAAATTTGATAAAAAAGGGAAGCCCACGCATCCCAAAAGTTTAATAAACGCCAATCAAGATAACCATGAGAAAAATCCCCATTGAGGCACACCATGAAATTAAATCTTAAAAGTAATAAGTGAAAATATTTTATTTTCTATTCTTTTTTTTTTAATTTATTTATTGGGGCTGGCGTGTGGCTCAGCAGGTTTAGCTGCCGCCTGCAATGCTGACATCCCACACGAACACCAGTGGAGTCTTGGCTGCTCCACTTCCAATTCAGCTCCCTGCTAATGAGCCTGGGAAAGCAGTGGAAGAGGGCCCATGTGCTTGGGCTACTGTATCTATGAGGGAGACCTGGAAGAAGCCCATGGCTCCCAGCTTTGCTCTGGCCCAGCCCCAGCCAAAGCCAACATTTGCAGAGTAAACCAGCAGATGGATTATCTCCCTTTCTGTCTCTCTCTCTCTCTCTCTGTAATTTTGTCTTTCAAACAAAAATAAATATTTATAAAATGTATTTATGTATATTAATGATACATAGTAGTTGTAAATAAAATTATGGGGTACCATATGATGTTTCGATATGTTAATATGTTGTAAAATGAGTAAATCAAGCTAATTAACATCTATCACCTCCTTTTAGTGGCAAAAACATTTGAAATCTATTCTTTTGGTGATTTTTAAATGTAACAGGGACTTTAAAGAGTTTATAGGGAAATTGAATTAAAAGATAAAATTAAAAACATGAAAATTATTTCTCACATAAGCTTCATCAAGTTCAAGACACTTTTAGGAACTGATGGTCCTGAGAATTTAATCATATAAATTCAGTCTTTTTTCTACTGGTAACTGAAGAAAAATAGGTGCCATCTAGGAACATTAAACTAGGAAACATAAAGGAGTCAGCAGGATGCCATCAGGGCTGTGAGGTGAATGCCTAGTGGTTTCCCACTGAAACCCTCACAAAATTGCGCTTGCTTGATGAGGGAATGAGCAGGAGTATTTCCGTGGTATAGAATGACTCTGCAGTGAAAACTTGCTAAGTATTTTTCTGCTAAAGTGTTGGCTAACTTGCTTAAAATAGTCTGCTAATCAGATGTGGTCATTCCTCGGCCCTTCCCAAACTCCATAAGCAAATGCCTTAAGCTTTCCCCAAAACTGCCACAACGTTTGCTCTTGATCGTCTGCTTTTGCTTTGACTTACCCACCTCCACCTCTTGTTGTCATCACTTTGACTGTGCTTTGTCTTCAGGATTAGTGGTTTTCCCTGTGGAAAAAAATAATACTATTTTATACTGTCTATAAATATAAATGCCAAAATGGGGTGAGCATTTGGCCCAGTGGTTAAAATGCAAATGTTTCCATTTTGGCTGGGATGCCTGGATACCATATCAGAGTATCATCCAGGCCTGTGTCCTGATTCCAGTTTTTGCTAATGTGGACTCTGAGAGGCAACAGTGATGGGTGTTCCTGCCACCCATATGGGTGGCCTGGATTGAGTTCCTGATCCTTTATTTTGGCCCGTCCCAGTCCCAGCCTTTGTGAGCATTCAGAGAGTAAACCAGCAGATGAAATTGCTTGCTCTCTCTCTTTCCTCTCTGTGTATCAAATAAATTAAAGTTTTTGAATATGCTACATATAAGCATACTGCCATATTGATCAAAGACATAAATGTCAGAAAACCAAATTTCAAAAAATCTTAGGAAAAAAAATCTTTATTATTTCTGGGTTAGAAAAGATTTCTAAATAGTACCCAGAAAGAAAAATTATAAAAGAAAAGTTTATAAAATTTATATTAAACTGTAAGACTACTTAATGATGAAGAAAAATATAAACAAATTTAAAAGAGAAGATAGATTGTGACTGATCTCAAATATGCAAACTATTCCTACTCATTGACAAGAAAAATTAAATAATGCCATAATATAGAAAACACTTGCATGATTTAGAGAAAAGAAAAATTCAAAATGGTCAAGAAACAGAAGCAATTAGTTCAGCCTTGCTCTTGATTGGGTAAATTCCAATGAAAGAACAGGTGTTTTTCCTACTAGTGACAAACATTACAAAGACTGGAAACATCCAATGCTGTCACAGAACAAGAAAACAACATCATTATTAAAAAAGGAAACCTTTGAACAGGTTAGGGAAGATTTGCTATAAAATATTATTAAAATATTATCAGAAGAATGAGCTAACTTTCTATGTACTTGGAAATATGTTTCTGATAATTTTAAGTAAAGAAAACTGATATCAAAATAATAAACACAGTACAATTTCATTTTTGAAAAACAAAACAACTCTGTCCCTCAAAAGCAAACAAACAAACCCTTGTAAATGCATGTAAGAGAATTGTTGGCTGGTGAAAGAGTACTTCCAAAAGTCCAGGGGAGAGGCAAGCATTGTAGGGGCAGCTGCAGAGATCCAGATGGAGTTTCTAGTTCTTGGCTGTTGCAGCCATTTGAGGAGTGAACCAGCAAATAAATAAGTAAATAAATCTTTCTTAAAAGAAAATAGTTCAGGGCTGGTGCTGTGGCTCAGCGGGTTAAAGCCCTGACCTGAAGTGCCGGCATTCCATGTGGGTGCCAGTTCTAGTCCCGGCTGCTCCTCTTACAGTCCAGCTCTCTGCTATGGCCTGGGAAAGCAGTAGAAGATGTCCCAAGTCCTTGGGCCCCTGCACTCAAGTGGGAGACCTGGAAGAAGCTCCTGGCTCCTGGCTTCGGATCAGCAGGGCTCCGGCCATTGTGGCCAATTGGGAAGTGAACCAGCGGATGGAACACCTCTCCTTCTGTCTCTACCTCTCTCTGTAACTCTCTTTCAAATAAATAAAATAAATCTGTTTAAAAAAAAAACCCATAATCTGGCCGGCGCTGCGGCTCACTAGGCTAATCCTCCGCCTTGCGGCGCCGGCACACCGGGTTCTAGTCCCGGTCAGGGCACTGATCCTGTCCCGGTTGCCCCTCTTCCAGGCCAGCTCTCTGCTGTGGCCTGGGAAGGCAGTGGAGGATGGCCCAAGTGCTTGGGCCCTGCACCCCATGGGAGACCAGGATAAGCACCTGGCTCCTGCCATCGGATCAGTGTGGTGCGCCAGCCGCAGCGCGCCTACTGCGGCGGCCATTGGAGGGTGAACCAACGGCAAAAGGAAGACCTTTCTCTCTGTCTCTCTCTCACTGTCCACTCTGCCTGTCAAAAAAAAAAAAAAAAAAAACTCATAATCTATGGTGCAGGTTTTTGCCATTTACATTGATACCATTGCCAAGAGCATGTTGAAGAAGTGGATGAGACCTTACATAGCAAAGAGACGGGCACAGGCTCAGATGTCGTTAGTGCCTCTTCAATACCTAAAGGAACTTTCCTGCAATTCCGCAGTTGAGTCAGTGGAACAAACATGCTGTCCAAGCGCAATCATGTCCAGACCTTCACTAGCAGTTGTATCTACTGATAACTGTGTTTTCAAAGTAATTTTTATTTTATCCTGAAGTTGCAGTAAACCATTATTCAGGAAGTATCTTTTTTTAAAGGCCTTTAATCTTTGAGGCAGGACCTGGCATGTGGCCAAGTCACTTTCTGTCAGCGTGTCTCACAGTTGGGCAGAAACATTAACTGTTCACGCTAATAGAATTTGATTATTTTGTGCAGCAGTAATGGGATAAGGGATTCTCCCTGTAACACTTACTCCCAGAGAGGTTCTTAAGGAGAACAGAGTTCATTATGTTCCCTGATGCTGTGATATTAGGAATCAAGAGAGGCAGAGCAATCAGGGAGGTCCTCAAGTGGTGAAGGGACAAGAACACAGGCACACGGCACCGCAGAGAGCACGCTGTGCTCTGTGGGAGGAGAGGGCTGCCCCGGAGACCTAGCTGGGCCCAGGTGGTCTGACGCCCTGTGACCTGATGCATTTGCTTCTGATTACTTCTAAGCAATCCTATGGTCAATTTTTAAAATTCCATTTCTGGCATTTCTTCCATTTCATCAGCTTCACAACCTAGTATTGAAGTGTCGTGTTCTTTTGGGGCATCATGTTGTCTTCCTTATTCTTGTTTCTTTAATTGGTGTATTTGTTATTTGTCATTTGTTGGGATACTCATTGGTTTCTTTGTCCCCCCCCCCCCACCATGTGGTGGCTTTTATCTTTGGAATAAGTCTGGATTAGTGGAGTGTCTGCTTTTTAGGGAATACCTAGAGCTGTGTGGCGGGTGTGGCCAAAGAGCTCTGTTCATTGTTCCAGGGTGAAGGGCGTGTCAGGTGACACACCCAATTTGGTGTGGTAAATCTCTCTCTCTCTCTCTCTCTCTTTTTTTTTTTTTTTTTTTATCAAAGGGGAGGTTTTTTTTTTTTCTGTTGGCATAGACTCAGCTGAGCTCCTCTCCTCAAAGGAGACCAATGCCTGGGCTCTGCCACAAGGACCACACTGTGCAGTCCTCATTGTAAGTTCAGAATCTCCAGCAGTGTCCCTCGCCAGGTAACCAGGGAGCCCTGATCATGTGGATCCTCCCACAGTGACTTCCCAAAGTCCCAGCCACACCCTGAGTCCTCCCATACAGTCTCAGTGTTTCCACAGCCTCAGCACCCAAGTCTCTCACAGTCATGAGCACCCAGTCCCCTGTCTGTTCTCCCCACCAGACTCAGAGTCTCCACTTGGCTGGTTGCTAGGCATAGAAATGAGCTGGCACAGCGGTTATGTATGTCCAAAATGCACCTGCTTTCTATCAGCTTGTTACAGGATTCAGTTGCAGGGTGATCAAGGAGAGAATACGTGCCTGTCCTTTGATTTTTCTCCTCTAGTTTGGCAAGTACACTATTCCCCATGGGGTTCCAAGCCAGATTCCCTCTAGGCTCTTCCTGCAGCTTTTCCACCAGTGGCTTGGGCTGCTGCAGTCTGGTCTCACCTCACTCTCCAACGCTGATATGGGAGCACTAATCTAGGAGAAGATAGTTTAAAAAAAGTGGAAAGCAGTCTCAGGGAAGAGTTAAACAGCAGAGGAAACGCTACACAAATTGGAGGGACACAGTGGACCTATGTGGAGGGCGAGGACATGCCCAGTTCAGGACCTCAGCAGCTCCCTTCCTAATCCACCATCTTAATCCCCACCCCAACTCAGTATGTTCTTATACATCATCTCCCTACTTGCTGGCAACGATATCTGAATATTCCCTTTGGCTTCCTCCCCATCTGCTCTCATACCAATGCATTTACCTTTCAAAGATGTCTATAGCGTCTTAGCATATTCATTCTTGTGGCCACTTAGCCAGTGGGAGCCATCCACAGGAGCAGTCCTGTGTGGACAATGACATGTTGATGCCCCTCTGCCCTCAGACTCCCAGGAAGTACAGCTGTGAGCCTCCAGTGAGCCTGTGCATGTAGATATGATGTGATGAGAAGGAGGCTGTGAGCTGCCTGAAGCAGAACAAAGAAACCATGTCTAGGGGAAGGGAAAGGAGAAAAAAAGATTTCCCACAGCAAAAGGGGAAATGAGCAGCCATACGTACGTGGCAAGATGGGGAAAGCAGCTCTCTCAGTGCCTGGCGCCTACTCTGTTCCTGAGTTCAGTCCCTGTTGCTCTCCAGTTCCTCTTGTTCTCACTGGTATGCCTGTGCCCATGGCAGAGGGACTATTCCTTTCAGACCCTTCAGAATAAATTCAATGCCACTATAGTAGGATCTCCAGAGCCTATCACAAAGTGTATGTATTGTCAAAGAATTTTATGACAATTTTGCACAAGCATTTACCATAGAAAAACAGCAATCTCTAAACTGTGCAACCAGCATGTCTTCCCTTCCATTTGTAATTGGTTGCATTGTACCTTTCCCAAAAGACATGTTGAAGGGCTAACCCCCAAGACTTTAAAATGTGATCTTATTTGCAAACAGAATGACTGCAGATGGAAATAGTTAAGATGAGGTCATACTGAGCAGGATGGGTCTTTAATCCAGTATGACTGGTGTCCTTATGGTAGCCGTGTGGAGATGATATGAAGACACAGGGAGAAGATGGTTCTGTGATGATGGAGGCAAAGATGAGAACCAAGTGTTTACCAGCCAAGGAATGCCAAGGGTTGACAGCAAATCAAGGGAGAAAGCAAGGGAGGCAAGGAAGGCTGTCTCTTTGGGCCTAATACAGCCCGGTCAACACCCCGAATTCTGCCTCCTGCCTCCAGAACTGGGAAGGAAGAAATGTCTGCCATTCTGAGCTGCACAGCATTGGTCATATTTAGCTATGGTCCCTGGACATGAGCTCCAGGTCTGGGGATGATAGGCACTGCCAGGAGGCCAAGTCTCTGCAGGGTACTGAGGCCTCCCTGGGTCCTTCCACTCACCTTGTAGAGGGAACACTGGTAGGTGCATGAAAATCTGTCTCTCTATCTGGTCTGCAGCAGATCCCTCCACCTGTCAGGGGAGGTAAGAGGGCTTCTCACAGGCCCACCCAAGCCTCCAACTCTACCTGGCTTCCCAGCTCCCTCCTCCCTGCCCCCACCGTCACCACCCACTGTGATGTGTCAATGTTTTTGAACAAAATGAAACAAAGGAGCTTTGAGAATATCACAGCCATCACTGTACAATCTAGAAACAGTTGCCCTCATTGAATGGAGAAGCTGCTTCTAGATTTGGGCCAAGCGGTTAAATCATGTGTTCAGGCCACAGTCCCCGTACCACCACGTGGCATTGTCTCCCAGGCACCTGTCTCTCCTAGCTGCTTCCCCACAGTTCTGCACTGTCTCCTTGCTTGTTACCCTTCTTGGTTCACCAGCTTGGCTCTCTGTGTGTGAGTAGCACTCTTTTCCCAGCAGATTCCAGACTGTGAATGCATGGAGTCAGTAAGTTTGTTCTTTTCTGTGGGGACTTTCAGAACCCTGGTGAACATCTGCTTCCCTGGGCACTGAAAACAGATTTGATTAGAATGGGGGAGGAAAAATATGGTCCTTTGAGGATAAGCCTGATTACCTCCCTAAAGGAGACTGGGCAAATTCTGTGTCAGAACACAATGTCAGGGCTTCCAGATGTGCTAACAAGCCACTGCTCCTCTGACTCAACAAAGAGAAGAACTTCAGGATTCCAGCAGCCACCTGTCAACACTAGTGTGCTCTCCGCAGTAAACTGATGCTGTCACAACACAAGTAAATAGCAGCAATTAACTAAAGCCAGTGCAGCTGAAATCTGGAGAAAGCACAACATGTTAACTATGGCTTTCTCTCACAAGGAGAGCTATGAATGATTTTTACTCTCTTCTATAATGCCTTGCTAAGTTGTATGATCTTTTCCTTCCTTTTCTGGTTAGAGGAAAAATAATAGGTTTCAGCTTTGAATCAAAAACTCGATGTTTGCTTTGCTTATTTGCTTGCTTCATTTTCTATATTACTATCATCAATCCATTCTCAAATTATCTGAAAGGAATGTAACCTGAATATAATTAATGACATCCGGAAAACCTATCAATTTCATTTCCTTTTGTTTTAGGAAATCACACTTCCTGGAGACCTCTGTCCTCCACCTCCAATCCATATTCTTCATTCTGTTTTCAGATGATATTTGGGATAGGTATGAAATTCTAGGTTGAAAAGTCACTTTCCCTTAGAAATTTGAAGGCATAATTTTACTTTTTCTAGCTGTATTTCAGCTCCTTTGTCTATGTATGGTCCTACTTTTTTCTGAGAGCTTTTAGGATTGTCCTACCTGATTCTCTAACTTTCTTGTCTTTTCCCTCCATTTGTCCATCTCATCATCTTTCTGTCCTACTTTCTATATAGTAACCTCACTTACTCTCCAGCCATTCAATGATGTTTACATACTAGCTATTCTATCTTTCATTGTGGTACAGCAACCTGAGCCTCTTCCTGTATCTCCGAAGATATTAACAATTTGAAATTTTCTTCTAGTCTTGTTATTGATTATTTTTCCTTGGGGTTTCTTTTCATTCTTGTTTGGTCTGGCCTCTATGCTTAGTGTTAGGAGTTGCTCCCAATGGCTGAGGATTATAGGCTTCCCAAATGTTAACTATCTCAAAAGCTGATTGGAAACTGAAGGTGCTGTGATCAACTTCTCTAGAAGACTGCGAGGGAATCCCCAATTGTCAATTGTGGTGGAATGAGGTGAAAAATTCATGCCAAGATGGCCACTGAGGTGAAAAGGTCATGCCAAGATGGCCGCTGACAACAGAAACTGCCTGGCAACAGGCCGTGATTGGATGGCTTAAGGAACCACATAACAACAGAGGAAACCACTTGGCAACAGAGCCTGACTGACGGCAGGCTGTGATTGGATGGCTTTGGAAACTGCCTGGCAACAGGCTGTGATTGGTTGGGGCATAGACTGCCCCTTGACTGGATTGGCTGGTCTTGGCTATATAAGCTGTTGTACCAACTCAAATAAACGAGTCTGAAGGCTGCTTTCCTCAGGCCTGCTTTCACCCGACTCCCGGGGTCTGTGTGGTGACTCCGCGCCTCTTGCCCCCACCACGCTCCTCCTCTCAGAAACGAATTCACTGCAACATTGTTGAGAAATCAACTGCAACAGTCAATATCTTTAAGTCTTTTTTTCTTAAAATGGAATAGAAAAGAATCAAATCTTGGTCAAAGAAAGGCATACAGGGTGGGGCCGTTGGCACAGCCGTTACGTTCCTCCTTGGACCGCCTGCATTTGGTATCAGAGTGCTTGGGTTGGAGTCCTGGCTCTGCTCCCAGTTCCAGCTCCTGCTACTGTCCACCCTGGGGACAGCAGGTGATAGTTCAAGTGTCTGGATCCCTGATACCCACATGAGAGGCTGACCTAGATTGAGTTCCTGGCTCCTGGCTTCAGCTTAGCCCTATCCCTGCTGTTTTGGGTATTTGGGGAGAGAACCAGCGGATAGGAGATTCTCTCTCTCTCTCTCTCTCTCTCTCTCTCTCTCTCTTTCAGATAAAGTAAATGGATAAATAAAGTTCAAAGTACAGTATGCAATCTGGCAGGCCTATGTTCTTGGAGGTGGTTGAAGGAAAGTAGAATGGGGGGGAGGTCTTTCAGCCACTTAATAGCCTTCTTTTTCTACTATTCCCATCCCAGGGAATTTTATCTGAATACCTGGACTTCCTCTTGGAGCTTTCTCATCAAGGAACCTTCAACCTATTGCATGAGGACAGACAGGAGACTTAGAAGCCTGAATATTTTTAAGGCATTCTTTTAAGCGGTTTTGTACCTCTGCCATCAAACACAATCAGCGTTATTAATTCCTGAGCCGTTGTGGGACAGAGGAGCGTGAATTGACTTTCCTCTCATATCTCCCTTATTTCTTCAGTTTCCCAAGCCAGTTACCAGTTGCACACTCGCCCTCCACACTCGCCTAACATTTAAATGACATTTATCACCTGCAGGCATCTCTAACCTAAATCTAACAAAATCCCTAGTTTTCCATGACCTCTGTTTTATTATTTTTAGCAATCCTTTATTAACATTTTACTGTGATTTCAGGAGGCAGCAGGGAAATGCATTGAATCCATGGTGTTTAACCGCAAGTCCCATCTCATAGTTTGCTTCACATAGCTGTGATATAATTTAGTATCCTGCTCTTTTAATGTATTGTTTATCTAAGGATTTCCCCATATGACAATCATTTTTGAACACCAGGCTGATAGTCACATAATTCACTCTTATCTCAAGTATAGAGCTAGTTTAGTATCTAATAAGTCATTGTTTTCTCTCTCTCATTCTCTCCCTCATACTGTGTGTGTATGTGCGTGTGCGTGTGCATGTGTATGTGTGCGTGTGTGTGTTTTGCCAATGCAATATTATTCTGGGAAATGCTACTGCACCATTTGGATGTAGCTGTTGATTTCCAGAATGTTAAGATAATCAATCATCTCACATCTGTCTTATGACACCATGGAAACAATGTTCAGTTCATTGAACATTAGGAAAAAAATTGTTCTTTTATCTAAAAAAAAAAACCAAAAAACCCTCACACTCAGTAATTAAAAGCAATCATGAACATGTTTTCAGTGATAGGGGTATAATTCCAGTATCTTGTTCACAAGACAGAACGTTCCAAAAAAACTAAGCCTGTTTGAGAAAAAAAAAAAAAAAAATCTCGAGACAAACTAAAAGTCCTGTTTGGCTTTTAAAATACCCAAATTAACACTTAAGTTGCTTAAATACTAATATCAATTATATATGGTAAGGGGTATAAGTACTGCTGGGCATGTACTTTTTAAAATACTTATTTTTTTTTTGAAAGGCAGAGTTACAGAAAGAACAGAAAGAGAGAGAGAGGGAGAGAGAGACATAGAGAGATGGAGAGATCTTCCATCTGCTGTTTCACTCCCCAAATAGCTGCAAAGGCCAGAGCCAGGCAGTCTGAAGCCAGGAACCAGGAGCTTCTTCCAGGCCTCCCATGTGGATGCAGGGCCCAAGCACTTGGGCCATCTTCCACTGCTTTCTTAAGTGCACTAGCAGGGAGCTAGATTAGAAGTGGAGCAGCCAGGACACGGATCGGCATCCATATGGGATGCTGGCATTACAAGCTGTGGCTTTACCTGCCACTCCACAGCGCTAGGCCCCCAAATGTACACTTTTGAGCATACTTTTTTTTTTTTATTTGACAGGCAAAGTGGATAGTGAGAGAGAGAGACAGAGAGGAAGGTCTTCCTTTATGCCATTGGTTCACCCTCCAATGGCCGCTGTGGACGGCGCATCTCGCTGATCTGAAGCCAGGAGCCAGGTGCTTCTCCTGGTCTCCCTTGCGGGTGCAGGGCCCAAGCACTTAAGCCATCCTCCACTGCCTTCCCGGGCCATAGCAGAGAGCTGGCCTGGAAGAGGGGCAACGGGGATAGAGTCCGGCGCCCCAACCGGGACTAGAACCCGGTGTGCTGGCGCCACAAGGCGGAGGATTAGCCTGTTAAGCCACGGCGCCGGCCTGAACCTACTTTTGTTATCAGCTCTGACTGCTTTTTGTATATCAGTGTCCCAGAAAGATTGTCAGTATTTGGTCCTGTCACATTTGATACTCAGGGCAGACACAGCTAGCCATTTTTCCATTCAAGTGCATACATTCTCAAAAAAAGGGCAACACGTGTATGATGCAAAATTATTGTCATGGGAAACATATTGCTGCTTTCAGATCACTAAGACTCACAGAATTCTAATCAATAGAAGCACAGATCCTATTTATGCTTACCAGATCCCTCTACATAATAGATCCAGATGCTCCCACTCCTACTTTCCTCCTATTCTATGTCCAAACCATCTTTTCTGGAGCCTCTGACTCTTTCCTGCTAAGCTGAGAGGTGAAGGCTGTTGGCAGTACTGCCTGTATTTTGCTGCCCTGCTCTTACTATGTAGAATAGCACAGGGCAGGGGCTCTAGAGAAGCACCAGCTGATGATGAATCAATTATGTCCTTCATTATGACACCTTGCCATCTAGAAAGTGTTATACGCTAAACGAATTACCTGTGTTCACCTCATTATTAAAATGGATTCAGAAGCCATTTGGATGAAATTAAGCAGAGGAGAAGATGGAGTGAATGCTACAAGAGCATATATTATACAAACTGCCTCAGAAATGCTTCCGTCGTGCAGGGATGGGAGATGGGGAATGTCTCAAGAACAGGCACAAACCTACTAGAAGTCTCATTCTCATCGAAACAGAGGATAGACAAATTCTGTCCTGATGATCACTGTCCTTCAAAGTGGAATGTGGAAAAAGCAAAGCTGCAACCTTGGACCTAATTCTAAGAAGAAATTGAGTACTAATGTGGGGAGTATCAGAATGAAAGAGAGGAAAGCTGAGAAAGAATTATTCATATCTATTGGACTAAGAGAGCAATTTTTAAAAGCACAGGAAAAAGATAAATTGATATCGGAAATGACCCCCTAAAATATATACGAAAATGTGGCCCCTTAAAGTTCCTCAGAAGTCCCATCTGGGTGCTACCAGAATTTGGGGTGCCATACGATACCACCATATGCTTATTAATAAATCCCCAATATTAATAAGCCCAAGAAGGTTCTTGCCTAATGTTTAGAGAAGAATTCTAAATACCGGCATAAATAAACGAGGCAGCATGGTACATTTTAGGCTTTTATTTAGTGAGAAAGGTGCATAGGAGAGTGAGAGCTTTATTTAAGAGAGAGAGGTAGGTCTGGGTTCATACCGAGCACCAGGAACCAGCCATGTGGAGGAGCATCTAGGCCAGGAAGCCTAGGGCAGGTGGTCATGAGGGCAGGGACAGGAGGTCACACAGGGGTGTGGTAAAGGCATCAGGTAGGGTGTGAGGTCACACAGGGCGTGGCGAAGGCGTGGTCTTCCAGCTCACAAACCTGATCGATTTTAACCTGTATGCCTGCCCACTTCCAAATGGCAGGGACATAAGGGATTCTGTAAGTAAAATTCTCTCTCTTTAATTTAATCAGGAACGTTTCTGATGCAGAATAAAATTATTAAATATTCTTGATGTGGAAGGCCAATTCTCAATTTATATTTTCAAAGAATATGTACATAAATTAATGTCTTTATAATCTTCAAATTCCAGGAAGCTTATACAGAGATTAGTACACAACTGCTATAGCTAAACTTCATAGTTTAAGTGTTTTGATTGGTTATTAAAGCATCCTACCCACTTTTTTCTTCTAAGCATTAAGAAATAAGGATCTGTATGAATTAAGTTGATCATAAACAATAGAGAAATGCAGAAAATCTAGAAAACACCTATACTCGGACTTTAAACAAAAATCAATGGTCCCTGAGGAAAGAGAACAAAAGAGGTGAGCTCTACCACGGCCCAGGCTTTCTTCTTTTCTGAGATAAATTCATTCTCAGACCATGGCACAGAAACAAACTGGCAATCTTCCTGAATTAAAGAGACAGAGATTAGATTTCAGGCAACTAAAATTTGCTGGATAAAATAACCAAGAGCTACACAGAGAAAGAATTCTAGAAATTTGCATAGGAATCCCCCCATGTTTTGAAAAAACACCAATCTACAAATGTATATGATGGGGAATCATGGAACCAAAAAAAAAAAAAAAAAAAACTCCAGAGGAAAAATAATTGCTTGGAAGCTGTAGGGTGAGTAGTCCCCAAGTTCATGTATGAATTGTTAAAGTTTATTCCAACAAAACTGGAGAGGCGTCACTGAGTGCAGGTAGTAGAGACCCAAAAAAAGGAATACACTTTAGAAATGTGACTAAATTAGCTCTAGAGAAACATCCTTCTAGACTCACCCTAGAGAGGCTTTAAAACAGTCTCTAACGGATAAAACCAACCTGCCAGTAATTTATCTACCAACCAGAAAATATTCAACATGCTTTACGGGAATATAATAATATTCAGCTCTAAGCAATATAAAATCACAATGTCCAGCATCCAAACATTATTATATATATAAAAAGTTTCAAAATGGGACTCCAGGAGAAAAATCATTGGATAGAAATAGACCCGTAAATGGAAGAGATGATAGACTAAGACATTAAAATAACTATGATTAGTATGAAATGTATGGTCAAGGATAAAACATAATAAGGAAGGAAATGGGAGATTTAGAAAGCTCTAAACAGAATAAGAAGAGATAGAAATAAAAATTTGTAATAAAAATGCACTGATGGGATTAACAGTAAATTAGACATAGCAGAAAAAAGAATGGTGAACTTGAAAACGTAACAGGTTTTTCAAAGCACAGAGAGAAAAAAATTACTGATATTTTGTTAGGCAATGTTTATAAAGAATATTTGGCTGTAATTTTCTTTCCTTATCATATCACAGGTCATTTCTAAAATGCAAATAACTAAAATTAATAACAAGAAATCCAAAAGAAACTTTATTAAAAACTTATTAAAACTTATAAGTGAGTTTCACAAGGTCAATATAGTAAAATCAATACTACTTCAATATAATAGAAAAACATTTGGGAATTTCTAAAAATCACATTAATTATATCATCAAAAACATGAAGTAGAGATAAATTTTATAAAATATATTTAGATATATAAAACAAAAACCATAAAATTGCTAAGAGAAATTAAGACACCTATGGAAAAAGAGATGCAATGAGTTGATGGAGAGAAGAATCAGAATTATTAAAAGATTAATTTCCCCTAAATTGATCTATAGACTCAGTCTAATCATAATAAAAACCAAGATGGAATTTTCAGTGGAAATTAACCAGCATGATCTAAATTTCACATGGAAACAAAAAGAGCTAAAAGTAAGAAAAAGAATTTTGAAAGAGAGCAAAGTTGACACATTTACATCACTTGATTAAAATTTTATTATAAAGTTACAGTAACAAATGTTATTGGTATAAAGATAGACATGTGTGTCTAAATATTTCCATCATCTATCTATCCATCCATCTTTCTATAAATCTGTCATCTATTATCTTTTTTTTTTTTGACAGGCAGAGTGGACAGTGAGAGAGAGAGACAGAGAGAAAGGTCTTCCTTTGCCGTTGGTTCACACCCACCCACCCCCGCTGTGGCTGGCGTGCTGCAGGCCGGTGCACCGCGCTGATCTGCTTCCTCCTGGTCTCCCATGTGGTTGCAGGGCCCAAGCACTTGGGCCATCCTCCACTGCACTCCCGGGCCACAGCACAGAGCTGGCCTGGAAGAGGGGCAACCGGGACAGAACCCAGCGCCCTGACCGGGAGTAGAACCCAGTGTGCCGGCGCCGCAGGTGGAGGATTAGCCTATTGAGCCGCGGTGCCGGCCATATTATCTTTCTACAGAATGAAATAGAAACTCTGCAAGGCCATCAGGGAGGGAGGCGCCTTTCTCCTAAAGGAGGAAGGAACCTCCACTGTGATATAGCCTTGACTAAACAAGTTCAGAGTTGGTGAACTCAAGGGGCTTCCATAGCCTAGACAGCTCATGACAAGAGCCTCGGGTGATTGCTGACATCATGAATAAGAGTGCCAATTGTTAAATCAACAATGGGAGTCACCCCACATATTATCTCTGTCCTTAATGTGTTTTACTATGAAACTTAAAAACAACACTACTAGTTGAACAATACCCTATACCTTGTGCGGTTGTGTGAATGCAGCCTGTTGAAATCCTTGCTTAGTATATACTAAGTTGATCTTCTGTATATGAAGGTAATTGAAAATGAAACTCGATGAAGGGCAGGATGGGAGAGGGAGTGGGGGAGGGGAAGGCCACCGGAGGGAGGGAGGTTGGAGGGGGGAAGCCACAACAATACAAAAGTTGCACTTTGTAAATTCACATTTATTAAATAAATAAAAAAAAAAAAGAAGCAGAGGAGCCAGTATTCAAATCAGGCACTCTGCTATGGGAGGTGGGTATCTCAATGGCCACTAAACTGCTATACTAAGTGTTCACCACTGGTTTTATGTTTTGGAGTTCCTTTATGTCATAAGAGCTGGATTTTTATTTTTTAATTGGGAAAAACAAATACAGTAATAAAGCTTAGTCTGTGGAAAAAAAAAAAGAAACTCTGCAGAACAGAGTACATATCTATCTATCTACTTGTCTATCATCTATCTATCCTTCCATCTATCATCTCTTCACTGGACAGAGACTGCAGAGATATATCCATTCAATTTAATTTTGTTATGAAAGTTCCAAAGTAATTCAGTGGGAAAAGGATAGTCTTTTCAACAAATGATAAAAATAGTAATTTGTCAGAAAATCATCATAATAAATTGGCAAAAAAAAGAATCTCAATCATTATCCTTATACCATGTAACAAATTAATTCCCTTTAGATTGTAGACCAAAATATTAAATCTAAAATTGTAAGTAGTCTTAAAGAAATCATAGAAGGAGATTTAATGACTTTATTTTTTTATTTTTTGACAGGCAGAGTAGACAGTGAGAGAGAGAGACAGAAAGGTCTTCCTTTGCCGTTGGTTCACCCTCCAATGGCCGCCACGGCCGGCACACTGCGGCCGGCGCACCACGCTGATCCAATGGCAGGAGCCAGGTGCTTCTCCTGGTCTCCCATGGGGTACAGGGCCCAAGCACTTGGGCCATCCTCCACTGCACTCCCGGGCCACAGCAGAGATCTGGCCTGGAAGAGGGGCAAACGGGACAGAATCCGGCGCCCCAACCGGGACTAGAACCCGGTTTGCCGGCGCCGCAAGGCGGAGGATTAGCCTAGTGAGCCGTGGCGCCGGCCTATTTAATGACTTTAGGCAAAGATATTTTGGTAGGATACAAAAGGCATATACTTTGTAAGAAATAAAAGGGTAAATTGGACTTCTTCAAAATTAAAAATGTTTACTTCTCCAAAGACACTGCAAGGTAGATGAAAAGGCATACCCAAATGGTTTGAAATCTTTGTAAAACATATATCCGATAAAGAATTTATAATCAAATATGCAGGACTCTTACTTTTCAATAAGAAAAAAATATTCCAGTATTTTAAATAGGCAAAAGATATAAACATACACATCACAAAAAAACTATAAAAATGACACAAAAATGTTTCTCAACTTCTTTAGTTATTAGAGAAATGCTTTTTAAATCATACTGAGAAACCATGACATACTCCTGATAGTGGCTAAAGCTAAAAGACGGGAAATACTGGTACTGTAAGGTTGTCCAACAAATGGAGCTCTCAGGCACTGCTGGTAGAAATGCAAAGCTCTTCAGAAACATTACTATAATGTTTTTTATACTTAAATATGCACTTCCCATATGACCTAGCAATTCCACTACTAGATATTTACCCAAGTAACGAACACGGTGTACATCTACACAAAGAATTTGAACCAAGCATGTGACTGGTTTGAACTTTCTGGCTCTCTTGTGATTGGTTGAGGCTATGTAACTAACAATGGCCACTGAGCAGTGAGAATACTGATATATCCCCATTGGAAAGTGTATCACTGTATCACAAAACTCCTCAGAGCTCTTTCTTTCTCCTTTGGCTGACAATCAGCAATTTTGTGACTGTGGCTGCTCTACCTATTTGGGCCCCTGAATAACTTCAAGGAGCCAAATTCCCTTCTGTGACAAAACAGACATGAAGCTTAAGTGAGAAGTAAATCTTTATTGTTTGAAGCTCCTTATATTTTAGGGCTATTTATTACTACTATGTAATTTTACTGATCCAGAGTGACAAAAAGTTGGTATCAAGAATTACAATGGTGGGGGCGGAGCCAAGATGGCGGATAGTGAGGACGTGTGCCTTACTTTGGGAAAATAAACTTTCATAAAAGTGGAACTACTGTAGCCTCAGGAAAAGACTCAAGAAAAAAAACTGCAGAGGAAACGCTTCCGGATCTTGTGGATGAGACACAGAGGACTTACAGGGAACCCACCGCGTGGAAAACCAACCGAGACAAGCCGAGCGGCAGCTGCGGGAGCGGAGCCAGAGCCACAGAATCTCGCCAGCGCGGGAACCCAGGAGGGTAAGACAAAGACCTGAGAAGTCCGAGACATTGGGGGGAGGGGGAACAGAGGCCTCTCCCTTCACTCACCAAGCAAAACAAAGAGCACCGCGATTTTACATATGTAAAGCTCAGCCAAACTCAGTATCTTTAGCGAAACTGGAGAACACATTGAGGGCTGCATAAACTCTTTGTGTGGTCCTAGGGGTAGATCAAACGAATACTCACAGAGGCTAGATTTCAACTACCCTCAACTCCACTCCCAACTGAGTCAAAAGAAAAAAAAAAAAAAGAGAGAGAGAGAGAGAGAGAGAGTATCCCAGCAAGGAGCAAGTATTCTGGGAGAGTCGCTCTTTACACAGCCTTAAACCTCAAGAAACAAGCATAGCTCTCTGGCCACACCCATCACAGCCCCTAAGGCTCCAACTAAACAGACAGCTCACTTAGAGGCATAGTATAACGAGAGAAAAACAAAAACAAAAACAAAAACAAAAACACCACAAATTATCTCCAACATGCCAAGCAAGAAACATAGAAGCGGAGGTACCAAGAACAACGAAAGCACTATGACGCCCCCAGGTGATCAAGACACGCCAATGCAAGATTATGCAGATGAAGAGATAGAGCAAATGCAAGAAGCAGATTTTAAAAAATTCATAAGAACATTAAGAAGTTCTCAAAAACAAATTCTTGAACTACAGAAATCCTTAATGGACAAGATAGAAAATCTCTCCCGTGAAAATGAAATATTAAGGAGGAATCAAAATGAAATGAAAAAATTAGTGGAACAGGAAACTGCGATACTGGCAAAAAACATCAATGAAATGAAGAACTCAATAGATCAAATGGCAAACACATTAGAGAGCCTTAAAAACAGAATGGATGAAGCAGAAGAGAGAATATCGGAATTAGAAGACAGAGAACAGGAAAGGAAACAGTCAAATCAAAGAAAAGAAGAAGAAATCAGAAATTTAAAAAATACTGTCAGGAATCTACAGGATACTATTAAAAAACCCAACATTCGGGTTCTAGGTGTTCCTGAAGGCATGGAAAGGGAGAAAGGATTAGAAGGCCTTTTTAGTGAGATACTAGCAGAAAATTTCCCAGGTTTGGAGAAGGACAGAGACATCCTAGTACAGGAAGCTCAGAGAACCCCTAATAAACATGATCAAAAGAGATCCTCACCACGACACGTCGTAATCAAACTCACCACAGTGAAACACAAAGAAAAGATCCTAAAATGTGCAAGAGAGAAACGCCAGATTACTCTCAGAGGATCTCCAATTAGACTTACAGCTGATTTCTCATCAGAAACCCTACAAGCCAGGAGAGAATGGCGAGATATAGCCCAGGTACTAAGAGAGAAAAACTGCCAGCCCAGAATATTATATCCTGCAAAGCTCTCATTTGTGAATGAAGGTGAAATTAAGACCTTTCACAGCAAACAGAAATTGAAAGAATTTGTCGCCACTCGTCCAGCCCTGCAAACGATGCTTAAAGATGTGTTACATACAGAAACACAGAAACACGGTCACCAATATGAAAGAAGGTAAAGGAAGGAAACCTCAGAGCAAAAGATCACAGGAATCTCAAACCATATATTAGAAAATATCTTTGGCAAATGGCAGGGCAAAGTTACTCCTTCTCAATAGTCACATTGAATGTTAATGGCTTGAACTGTCCAGTTAAAAGACACCGATTGGCCGATTGGGTTAAGGAACAAAACCCATCCTTTTGCTGCTTACAAGAAACCCATCTATCCAACAATGATCCATACAAGCTGAGAGTGAAAGGCTGGAAAAAGATATACCACGCCAACAGAAATGAAAAGAGAGCGGGCGTAGCCATCTTAATATCGGACAACATAAACTTTACCACAAAAACTGTTAGGAGAGACAAAGAGGGGCACTATATAATGATTAAGGGATCCATTCAACAGGAAGATATAACGATTCTCAACGTATATGCACCTAATTACAGGGCACCAGCTTATTTAAAAGACGTGTTAAGGGACTTAAAGGGAGACTTAGACCCCAATACAATAGTACTGGGGGACTTCAATACTCCACTCTCAGAGATAGACAGATCAACAGGACAGAAGATCAACAAGGAGACAGTAGATTTAAATGACACTATAGCCCAAATGGATCTAACAGACATCTACAGAACATTTCATCCTACATCTAAGGACTTTACATTCTTCTCAGCAGTACATGGAACCCTCTCTAGGATTGACCACATACTAGGCCATAAAGCAAGTCTCAGCAAATTCAAAAGAATTAGAATCATACCATGCAGCTTCTCAGACCACAAAGGAATGAAACTGGAAATTGGCAACTCAGGAATCCCTAGAGCACGTGCAAACACATGGAGATTGAACAACATGCTCCTGAATGAACAATGGGTCATAGAAGAAATTAAAAGAGAAATCAAAAATTTTCTGGAAGTAAATGAGGATAACAGCACAACATACCAAAACCTATGGGATACAACAAAAGCAGTGTTAAGAGGAAAGTTTATATCAATAGGTGCCTACATCAAGAAATTGGAAAGGCACCAAATAGATGAGCTTTCAAGCCATCTCAAGGATCTAGAAAATCTGCAGCAAACCAAACCCAAACCCAGTAGGAGAAGAGAAATAATTAAAATCAGAGAAGAAATCAACAGGATTGAATCCAAAAAAACATTACAAAAAATCAGCCAAACGAGGAGCTGGTTTTTTGAAAAAATAAACAAAATTGACACCCCATTGGCCCAACTAACTAAAAAAAGAAGAGAAAAGACCCAAATCAATAGGATCAGAGATGAAATGGGAAACGTAACAACAGACGCCACAGAAATAAAAAGAATCATCAGAAATTACTACAAGGACTTGTATGCCAGCAAACAGGGAAATCTATCAGAAATGGACAGATTCTTGGACACATACAACCTCCCTAAATTGAGCCAGGAAGACATAGAAAACCTAAACAGACCAATAACTGACACAGAAATTGAAACAGTAATAAAGGCCCTCCCAACAAAGAAAAGCCCAGGGCCAGACGGATTCACTGCTGAGTTCTACCAGACATTTAGAGAAGAACTAACTCCAATTCTTCTCAAACTATTCAGAGCAATCGAAAAAGAGGGAATCCTCCCAAATTCTTTCTATGAAGCCACCATCACCTTAATTCCTAAGCCAGAAAGAGACGCAACATTGAAAGAGAATTACAGACCAATATCCCTGATGAACATAGATGCAAAAATTCTCAATAAAATTCTGGCCAATAGAATGCAACAACACATCAGAAAGATCATCCACCCAGACCAAGTGGGATTCATCCCCGGTATGCAGGGATGGTTCAACATTCGCAAAACAATCAACGTAATACACTACATTAACAGACTGCAGAAGAAAAACCATATGATTCTCTCAATAGACGCAGAGAAAGCATTTGATAAAATACAACACCCTTTCATGATGAAAACTCTAAGCAAACTGGGTATGGAAGGAACATTCCTTAATACAATCAAAGCAATATATGAAAAACCCACGGCCAACATCCTATTGAATGGGGAAAAGTTGGAAGCATTTCCACTGAAATCTGGTACCAGACAGGGATGCCCTCTCTCACCACTGCTATTCAATATAGTTCTGGAAGTTTTGGCCAGAGCTATTAGGCAAGAAAAAGAAATTAAAGGGATACAAATCGGGAAGGACGAACTCAAACTATCCCTCTTTGCAGATGATATGATTCTTTATTTAGGGGACCCAAAGAACTCTACTAAGAGACTGCTGGAACTCATCGAAGAGTTTGGCAAAGTAGCAGGATATAAAATCAATGCACAAAAATCAACAGCCTTTGTATACACAGGCAATGCCACGGCAGAGGAAGAACTTCTAAAATCAATCCCATTCACAATAGCTACAAAAACAATCAAATACCTTGGAATAAACTTAACCAAGGACGTTAAAGATCTCTATGATGAAAACTACAAAACCTTACAGAAAGAAATAGAAGAGGATACCAAAAAATGGAGAAATCTTCCATGCTCATGGATTGGAAGAATCAATATCATCAAAATGTCTATCCTCCCAAAAGCAATTTATACATTCAATGCAATACCCATCAAGATCCCGAAGACCTTCTTCTCAGATCTAGAAAAAATGATGCTGAAATTCATATGGAGACACAGAAGACCTCGAATAGCCAAAGCAATCCTGTACAACAAAAACAAAGCCGGAGGCATCACAATACCTGATTTCAGGACATACTACAGGGCAGTTGTTATCAAAACAGCATGGTACTGGTACAGAAACAGATGGATAGACCAATGGAACAGAATAGAAACACCAGAAATCAATCCAAACATCTACAGCCAACTTATATTTGACCAAAGATCCAAATCTAATCCCTGGAATAAGGACAGTCTATTCAATAAATGGTGCTGGGAAAATTGGATTTCCATGTGCAGAAGCTTAAAGCAAGACCCATACCTTTCACCTTACACAAAAATTCACTCAACATGGATTAAAGACTTAAATCTACGACCCGAAACCATCAAATTATTAGAGAGCATTGGAGAAACCCTGCAAGATATAGGCACAGGCAAAGACTTCCTGGAAAATACTCCAACAGCACAGGCAGTCAAAACCAAAATTAACATTTGGGATTGCATCAAATTGAGAAGTTTCTGTACTTCAAAAGAAACAGTCAGGAAAGTGAAGAGGCAACCAACAGAATGGGAAAAAATATTCGCAAACTATACTACAGATAAAGGATTGATAACCAGAATCTACAAAGAAATCAAGAAAACCCACAACAACAAAACAAACAACCCACTTAAGAGATGGGCCAAGGACCTCAATAGACATTTTTCGAAAGAGGAAATCCAAATGGCCAACAGACACATGGAAAAATGTTCAAGATCACTAGCAATCAGAGAAATGCAAATCAAAACCACAATGAGGTTCCATCTCACCCCGGTGAGAATGGCTCACATTCAGAAATCTACCAACAACAGATGCTGGAGAGGATGTGGGGAAAAAGGGACACTAACCCACTGTTGGTGGGAATGCAAACTGGTTAAGCCACTATGGAAGTCTGTCTGGAGATTCCTCAGAAACCTGAACATAACCCTACCATACAACCCAGCCATCCCACTCCTTGGAATTTACCCAAAGGAATTTAATTTGGCAAATAAAAAAGCCATCTGCACATTAATGTTTATTGCAGCTCAATTCACAATAGCTAAGACCTGGAACCAACCCAAATGCCCATCAACAGTAGACTGGATAAAGAAATTGTGGGACATGTACTCCATAGAATACTATACAGCAGTAAGAAACAATGAAACCCAGTCATTTGCAACAAGATGGAGCAATCTGGAAAACATCATGCTGAGTGAATTGAGCCAGTCCCAAAGAGAGAAATATCATTTGTTTTCCCTGATCGGTGACAACTGAGCGCCAAAGAGAAAACCTGTTAAGTGAAATGGACTCTATAAGCAACAATGAACTGATCAGCTCCTGTCCTGACTTTAGATGTACAATGTAATACTCTATCCTTTTTAGTATTTGTTGTTGTTGTTGTTGTTCTAGTACTATTGGTTGAACTCAGTAATTAACACACAATTATTCTCAGGTGTTTAAATTTTAACTGAAAAGTGATCCCTGTTAAATCTAAGAGTGGAAAAAGAGAGGGAGGAAATGAACAATTAGGAACATGCTCAATCGGACTGGCCGCAAATGGTGGAGTCAGAAATGTGCAGGGGATTCCAACACAATTCCATCAAGATGGCATGTACCAATGCCATCGCACTAGTCCAAGTAATCAATTTCAGCTCACAATTGATAGCTCCGATAGGTCTAAGAGTCAAAGAGATCACACAAACAAGACAAGTATCTGCTAATACTAACTGATAGAATCAAAAAGGGAGAGAAAGATCCAACATGGGAAGTGGGATACACAGCAGACTCATAGGATGGCAGATGTCCTAGACAGCACTCCGGCCTCAGAATCAGCCCTCAAGGCATTCAGATCCGGCTGAAGAGCCCATGAGAGTATAGCAGGCATGGAAAGCCAAGATATCATGGAAAAAAAAAAAAAGACCTAAATGAATGATCTCTGTGAGTGAGATCCCAGTGGAAAGAACGGGGCCTTCAAAGAAGGAGGTACCCTTCTCCGAAGGGAGGAGAGAACCTCCACTTTGACTATGACCCTATCGGAACAATATCAAAGTCAGCGAACTCTAAAGGCTTCCATAGCCCTGGCAACTCATGACTAGAGCCCAGGGAGATTACTGACGCCATGAACAGGAGTGTCAAATTGTTAAGTCAGCAACAGGAGTCACTGTGTACTTACACCCCATGCGGGATCTGTCCCTAATGTGTCGTCTAAAGCCAAGTGATGCTAGGACTGGTACTGAAACAGTATTTTTATACTTTGCGTTTCTGTGTGGGCGCAGACTGATGAGGTCTTTGCTAATTATATACTGAAGTGATCTTCTGTATATAAAGAGAATCGGAAATGAAAAAAAAAAAAAAACAACCTGGTGTTAAAATGGAAATGGCATAGAAAATTAATTATTTTGAAAAAAAAATTATGTAGGATCTCTGTCTTTAATGTGCTGTACATTGCTATTTAATGCTATAATTAGTAATCCAATGGTAGTTTTTTCACTTGATGTTGCTATATGGGCAAAATGTTGAAATCTTTACCTAGTATATACTAAACTGATCTTCTGTATACAAAGAGAATTGAAAATGAATCTTTACATGAATGGAAGGGGAGAGGGAGCGGGAGGGGGGAGGGTTGCGGGCGGGAGGGAAGTTATGGGAGGGGGGAAGCCATTGTAACCCATAAGCTATACTTTGGAAATTTATATTCATTAAATAAAAGTTTAATAAAAAAAAAAAGAATTACAATGGTGCCACTACAAAAGAATTATATACAGATACACATGTATACATAGGTACTATATACATACATGCTTAGCAGAGATGTGGACTCTTTTTAGCTAAAGTGTGAGAAAACGTTCTCTAGGCTGTTGTGATGGGGAAACATTTGGTAACTTACCAAGAACTTGGAAGACAGATTATGTACCATCTAAGTTCATAGGCCTGGAGAAGAGGTTGATGAACAGAAGGCTAGCAACATTTGCTAACTATTAAATGCATCTGAAAAGGTGCAACAACAAAGACAAAAGTTCAGTTTATATTCAAGAATAGAAGAGACAGGAAGAGTTCAAAAATTCAACAACTTGTATATTTTGAAAAAGTAACTCTTTCTCTTCCCTAAGCAATAAACGATAAAAACTGACTTTTGGAAGAAATTCCAACTTCAAGTTTGGGACCCCTATGATTCCTTTCAACTGAACAAAGGATCTCAGAAAGATATTAAGTGTGACTCTCTCAGCAGAGCTTGACAGATCAAAGTACCCACAGAAACTAGAGAGGCATGAGCATGAGAAAGCCTGGATCTATTGCAATGTTCAGAGGCATGTCCAGAAAATAACTTGAGTGTAGCCACTGGCATATTGGTGCTTACAGACATCAAACTAAAAAAAAAAAAAAAAAAAAAAAGCCAAACTGGTTTACCCAACTTTCAGAAAGAGCATGAAGCAACAGTCTGGGGATGATACTGATCTTACAAAGGTACACGGAACAGAGATTTAGTAGACACTTCGGAGAGCACCTGTTGTGGCAGGCAGTCTTACGACACAGACACAGATTCCCTCACCTTCCTTTCATCTGTGCCTGTCACTGTCTCAACCATTACAGCACAGCAGAAGTGACAACAGGTTTCTTAGTCATTTGAACACCCATTCTCAGAGGCCTGAGCTGCCTTGTAACAGGTTCATTTTTCTGGAGGCTGCCACGCTGTGAGGATGAGTCACTCACGGGCCTCCTTGGAGCTGTGTGGTCAACAGTATCATCCGAGCATGGACTTCTGCTCCTTCAGCCCAAGCACAGAGGTGTGAGTGAAGAAGCCATCTCAGAAGGGAATCTTTCAGGCCAACTATTTGCCAGAACCAGTCACTTGAGTCACCGCTGCCGAGGCCTCAGGCATCACAGAACTGAGAGGTTGCTGGCCCCAGACTTCCTACATACCTAGTCCACGAGCACAGTAAATTTTTTGGTTTTACATCACTAGGTTTTGAGATGATTTGTTGGGCAACAGAAGATGGCGTGAGTTGAATTGTGTCACCTTAAAAATTCATGTGCAGGCCGGCACCGTGGCTTAACAGGCTAATCCTCCGCCTTGCGGCGCCGGCACACCGGGTTCTAGTCCCGGTTGGGGCGCCGGATTCTATCCCGGTTGCCCCTCTTCCAGGCCAGCTCTCTGCTATGGCCTGGGAAGGCAGTGGAGGATGGCCCAGGTTCTTAGGCCCTGCACCCACATGGGAGACCAGGAGAAGCACCTGGCTCCTGGCTTCGGATCAGTGCGATGCACCAGCCGCAGCGGCCATTGGAGGGTGAACCAATGGAAAAAGGAAGACCTTTCTCTCTGTCTCTCTCTCTCTCACTATCCACTCTGCCTGTCAAAAAAAAAAAAAAATTTCATGTGCAGAAGCTCTCACTCCCAGTACCTCGGAATGTTAAGTGTTTGCAGACAGAGCTTACCAACACCTTTGGGCTTCTAGCCCCCAAACTATGAGAAACAAGTTTCTGCTATTTCAGTCACCCAGCCTGTGATGTTTTGTTATGGCAGCCTGAACTAACTATCTAATACAATAATGCAATACCTAACTAGAATAACTACCCCACTCAGGAGAAGTCTTCCATTCCCAATTCCTGCCTTGCTCTGCCAAGTCCACTTGTATGAGCCTCCAGCATCCTTTTTTTTTTCTCTCTCTCTCTTTTTTACTAAGTCCTTCTCATCCTTAACATTTATTTAAAATCTAGGCTTGGGTAATGGGACCCTCTCAGACAGAAATTGGTTTTGGGATTCAAGAAGAACTAGGGCATCTTCCCAATTAGGGCTCAAGGGAAGAAAGAAAGACCCAGTTCATAGAAGCACGCTCAAAAAGCAGACACTCAGAAACAATCAGGTGAAAGAGACAGGGAAAGTTCTGAAAGGTTTCTTTTTTGAATCTAAACTTTCTTGAGGACCAGCCGTATCCCATCCCTTCCAAGGGGTGACCTTGTGTCCCTATCGTAAACTCTCAGTTTTGAAACTCCCATTGGTTTCTGTGACTTGCAATCAAAGAGCCCTAAATAATCCAAGTGCCATTTTGGATCCACCAACAGTAGCCATCCATGAGATGGGAACCTAAACAGAAAAAAGAGAAAGGACCCAAGTCCCAGCTCCCACCTCTACTGCTCTCAGAAATAAATGCAGAGATCTTTTGTGAGGTCAGAAGGTCTTACATGAGCAAGTGGGCAAGATGAGTCAGGGTAATTTGAGTTACTACTGCAAAGATGACCTCATTGATGCTTAAACAGCCTTGAGAGGCCAGGGAAATTTTGAGTAACAGAGAGATAAATTGAAAAGAATTACAGAGACCTGTGACAACAGTGCCGGGCAGGCCAAAACCCAGAATGAACTGAGGTTTAAGAAACAGTGCTAATGAAAAAAATCACTTTGGGAAGAAACATAAGACAAATTGAATCTTCTGGCAGTGTACTGTGAAATGGCTGGCCAAGCTGAAGGAAAAAAGAAATCAATCAATCAATCAAAAAACAGTTTTTCAGGAAGAAGCTGCATGAGCCAAAAGGAAGCTCAGAGAAGGCCTCTGGGCTGGTTGCTAATGCTGGAGGAAAGGAGGCAGAACACAGATGTGTTCCATTTGTCCAGCTTGGACTAAGCCTGATCCTACAATAGGCCCAGAACCCAGAATGGGTTGGTTCTGTGATAGGATAAGAAGGAGAAATATTGCCAAGCCGATTAGCGGAACGATTCCCGGCCAGCAACTCAAGCCCAGCCAATGACTTTGAAACTTCTTATCCTTATGCAACAGCACTTATTATCCTGATAGAGGAGCAGAAATATTCTGATAGGTCCTAATACACTAACAGAGCCACCTATATCCTGATAGTAACAACACATATGAGAAATGAAATCATTGTCCCTGAAAACTCTCCTCCTGGGGAGGACCATACTTCCCTGTACCTCTGATGTCAGGCCAATCCAAGATATTTCCTCCAGCCAACGATGCATATACAGAAGTGGCACGTGTCATTGCCAGTGTATGATTTGCCATTTCTCAACTCTTTTTCTCAACCAGCAGACTAGTAATGTTGCAAACAGTAGCTGTTCCATCAGCCTATGTCCCAAGGGGAACAGGTTATGGTGATTTGTAACACACATGAACAGTAGTGAGAAATAAATCTTCGTGTTCTAAGCCACTGTGATTTGGGGAGTCTTTTGTTCCTGAAGCATAATTTCACCTCTCCTGATTCTTACAGCCTGCAAGATCAATGACAGTGAGCATGAGAATAGAGCATTTCTGGTCACCAAGAGGAATGTCCAAGCTTCAGGAGGTGGCAGTGACAAGGTATTAACAAGAAGAACTGGGGCAATCTGTTAGTAGCTCAGGAGAAAGACAAATGCGGAATTTGTTGGAGAGAGCACAACACAAGAAATCCCCTGGAATGGAAAGTATATTATTCATTTTGACCCTGACTGTGAAAATGGGCTGAAGTCTGGTAAAACAGTGGTTACATTAATGAAAAGGATTTATGGGATTTGAGATTCTCTTTGTTTGTTTTATTGTTTTATGCTAAGAATTTGAGCCAAAGGAGCCAAAAGGTTCTGATTTATTAGATGAACCATATCGGATGGTGACAAAGGCACACCTTCTCCCTGAAATCCTTGTTGGTTTTGGATGTAGAACTCAGGATCCAGTTCCCTGTTTCCTGTCCAGGTCAGAGCTCCTTGGGTGTGGTCCCTTTTCATACATTGTTTTCTGCCTCTATCTTTAAAAAAAACAATTCTGACTCCTACTTATTTCCCTATTCTTCACAGCAATCTTATTCTGGGGACAAGAAACTTGCTCCTGAACCTTTACTTGGAGACGTGAAGACAAAATTATGACAGCTTTAGCTACAGATCTAATTGGCTTTTATTTGTGATTTATGAATTGGGGCAGCCTCCATTTTACAAAAGAAAATGAGGGCTCCCCTTGGGCAATAGTAGAATGGTGGCTCTTTAGTCCATTTTCTGTTCTGAAACAGAACACCCAAGACTGGGTAGTTTATGATGAACAGAAATTTATCTGGGAAGTACAAGAGCATGGAGATGACATCTGGCCAGGGTCTCCACGCTGCATCATTTCATGGCAGAAGGTGGAAGGGGAAGGGAGGATGAGGATGTGAGAGCAAAGAGGGGCTGAGTTCGCTTTTATAACCCTTCCCTCCTTCAATGACAGCATTACCTAACCACCTCTTACAGGTCCCACCTCCCAGCACTATTGCATTGGGGATTAAGATTCCAATGCCTGAATTTGATGGGACACATTCAAATCCTAGCAAGTGGGTATTGTAAGATGGAGACAAGGAAATAGAACAACAGGGAAAAAAAACTGATTGGTAACATCAGGTTATTTCCGGTTGCTTTTATGTAAAGATTAAGCCAGATGGAATTTCCTTATTGCATTAACTCAGGCCCAAAATTTCATTTTCAGGAAAGACTGGCCTGTTTTGAGATCTACCTGCTTTCTTAAAGCTTCTCTTCGATTATGTGGCATTTAGCACAAGTGACTCCATTTTGGCTTGGTTTCATTTTCTGGGGCCTCCTGGGCCCAAAATAATGACCAAAATAATGACCCCCTAGAATTGTCTTCTTCTTCTTCTTCTTTTTTTTTTTTTAACAAAGCCAAGGGTCCTATTTCCCTAAGTAAATATTTCTTTGCTATCTATTTGTCTCCTGTATTCTGAACGTCCCACATCAGATTTTCTTCCAGGTTCACTGCCCACTTGTGAAGATATCTATCTTGGAAGTCCTATCTTGGACTCTTTTCCTTCCCACTCCTTGCTGGCCCCTTTGCCCAGAATAGAACAGAAATTGGTGGGACGCTAGGTCACCATCTTTTATGCGGCAACCCGAGACTCCATACGTCTCAACTTTCACTCAATCTCCCCCGTGTTAATCCTGTCCAAGAGTAACCACTGTGCCTATCTCTTCCCTTCTGCTGTGAACCTGTGCTCGTCATAAATCAGAGACCACTTGTACAGATGCAACTTTCAAAATCATCTCAGTGAGTCTAGGTGAGTGATCCAAACCAACAGCAAGAATCCTCCAGGACACTTTTGTAGGCACACTCAAAAGTGGAGTGGCATGACTGACATGGAGGAACATCTAGCCTGTCTGGGGTTTATAAGCAACAGACCTGGAGTATAGTTAGGTTGACCACAGGAACCAACCATGTGAGCTTAAGCTGCTAAAAAAGGCTTTCAAATGAGAAGAGATATTCATTCCTTTGGACTGTTTTGCCTGCCTGTGTCTGGAGGAGGCTGTAGGCTCTGTCCTGTGGGTTGAGCTTGGTCTGGGTTGCTGGATTTAATGTGAGCAATAAAATTCACACCAAGTTGGAGGGACTACTCTAGATAAAAAGAGACTAAAGGGCTATGAAAACCAAATGCAATCTGAGATCACCTATTTGATTCTAGAAAAAAATTGATTCTTAGCAAAAAAGCTAAAAAGACATTATTTAAATGATAGGAAAATTGTATGTGGTATAATACTGTATATTCATATAATTAAATGCATTAAATTATTTTTAATTCTCTTAAGTGAGATAATGAATGATGTTGTGGAGTTGAAGACCATGTCCTTGTTCTCCAAAGAGATCCACTGACATAATCAAGCCTGAAATGACATGATGTTAGCAACCTAACTTTCCAATGGCTCAGCAGAAAATATGCAAATATATATATACACATATATACATACATACATATATATATATATATATATATATAAAAATCCTGGTAAAGGGCATATAGTTGCTCATTGTATCAGTCTTCAAAGTTTCAGTAGATGTGAAAATTTTGAAGAGGAAACTTTGTCTTGAGGAATCACTGGAAGAAGAGGTAATTTTGACTGAAAGAAGCCAAGATTGCTGTGTTCATTTACGTGAGGAACTTCTCAGGGGAAAAGGAGAGGCCCTATTCTGAACATCTCCAGACAGCAGGGCGGGCTCTAGACAAGGGAGAGAGCAGAAAGCAGATTTTGGCTTCAAAGAAAGCAAACTGTGTAATAAGACTCGCACTCCTCAGCTACAGCCAGCTCTAGTAGCAGGGAGGAAGACACAGCGTGTAATCGCTACATACGATCTTTGGATTCAAAAGAATTTTTTTTTGGTTGTTATTTCAGAGGCAAAGGAAGAACTTCCATCCACAGCGTCACTCCCAGATACCTACAAAGGCCGGCCAGGGCTGGGCCAGGCGAGGCTGTTGGCTGGGAACTCAATCCAGATCTTCCCTGTGGGTGGCGCCAGCCTCTAATTTCATTTAATGCAATATTCCCCTTTTTCTCTGCTTTCAAGATGATAGTGCCATAAACAGTAGTATTAATGGGAAGTAAAACTTGCCTAAGTAGGCCGGCGCTGCAGCTCACTAGGCTAATCCTCTGCCTGCGGCGCCAGTACTCTGGGTTCTAGTCCTGGTTGGGGTACCAGATTCTGTCCCGATTGCTCCTCTTCCAGGCCAGCTCTCTGCTGTGACCCAGGAGGGCAGTGGAGGATGGCCCAAGTGCTTAGGCCCTGCACCCACATGGGAGACCAGGAGGAAGCACCTGGCTCCTGGCTTTGGATCAGCACAGCACACTGGCCGTAGCACCCATTTTTGGGGGGTGAACCAAAGGAAGGAAGACCTTTCTCTCTGTCTCTCTCTCTCTCACTGTCTAACTCTGCCAGTCAAAATAATAATAATAATAATATAGTATCCTTGAGTAAAATCAATTAAAGTTATCCACCCTGAGCAAACTAATACCTCCTTACTCCATGATTCCTGCCCTGAGTCACCACTCAGTGATGGGAATGATTGATTATTAACTTCTTTTGGCATCGTAATATGGCATATCATTGGATTTTATCTTTAAATGAGAGGGTCTTAAGTAGAAAAATAACATTAGCATCTGTTTTGCTAATTTTAAAATGAGGTATTGTGCATTTGCAAGCCTGCCAGTGAAGGTGTTCCATAAGTTAGAAGCACTTGCCTGGTAAAGTAGTAGGATTCCTCCTGTTGGATAGTACCATTACAGATGGGGACCAGATGGCCAAAGTTACAGTTACCTTAGTGAAGTGAGGTGGTGTAACCCTTTCACATCTTACTAATTCAATACTATGTAAACTTTCCATGGCATGAACAGACCACTGAAGTGGTGAATGTGCTTCCCTGGGTCAAACAGCCCAGCCAAAGGGGAAAATAGAAGTTAGTCTGCCAAATCTGAGCCAGTCAATAATACTCTAAATTGTTATTGAGTTTTATTAGTAAAAGTAAGTCATCATCTTGATAAGGTTTAATGAGGTATAAGTCTGATGAAAACTGTTTTTCACACTGATTTCCTCTGAAACTTTTATGAAAAATAAAGATAATGATATCTCATAAGAATATGGCCTGAGGCCAGGTTAAGTATAATTTTTCAGATGCCAAAAACACTGTAAGTCAGGTTGTATTGCAATAAACATACGAAGATGAAATTAAACCTTTGGTATGCATTGCTGATTAATGTACTAATGATTCATGTATTATTGATTCATTTTTATTTACACTTACTGTATACAATTTTATTTACTTTTTGGTTTATTATTTTTATTTATCTATCTTCACTTTTTATTTGAAAGAGACAGACAGAGATTTTTCCACCCACTCGTTCACTCTTCAAATGCCTGCAAGAGCCGGGGCTAGGCCTGGCCACAGTTAGGAACTAGGAACTCTGTTTGGTTCTTCCATGTGGACAGAAGGGATCCAAGTACTTGAGCCATCACTTGCTCCCTGTCAGGGTGTGCAGTAGTAGGAAGCTGAAATCAGAAGCAGAGCTGGGACTCGAAACAGGCACTCCAGTGTGCGATGTGGGTGCCCTGACCACTGTGCCCAGCATCAGCCCCTGACATTTTTTTTTCACTTAAAAAAAAAAAAAACAAACACATACATTAAAAAAAAAAATCAGAGGACACTAAAGGATGCCAGAAAGCAAACAGACATAAAAAAATTTCCCCTCGACAATTTGTTTCACTATTTCATTTAAGGTTTTGCAATGAAGGTGCCTAGAGAATTCAACCATTGGGCAATTTTCACTCAAATAAATAAAGAAAGCAGGAGTGTATGCTAAGAGTAAGAAAAAAATTTTTCCTACATTTTATAATACTTTTTTTATATAACACCCATTTTTTTTTTTTCAAACCCAACTTTTCAGGGCTGGGATTTTATGGACAAGCCCAACCTGATGTTACTTGTTCCAGAGTTGCTTCCCACAGCTCATCTGCCTATAGCCTTTCCTTGGGTATGTTGGTCTTGCACTATCAAACACTCAGCATAGCCAGTTACAGCTCCAATTACATTTCCTCTCCTTTCCACCTATCCCATGTCGGAAGAAGGGACTGTGTGGGTCCTCTGATAAGATTCACTCATTTTAAAACTGGTAATCCATAGCTTAGTGGAACCACTGGGAGATTTGCCCAAATACAAAAAAAAAAAAAAAAAAAGCCAGGTCTTCTCCAAATGACTCCATTGTTCTCAAGGCATTCATCTTCTTCTGAGATGAATTCCCTCAAAAGCAAAGTCCTTCCAACATCTCCCTCCACACTTAGCACTGTCAGCTTTTTTAATTTTAGCTTTTCTAGTGAGTGTGTAGTGGCGTCTCACTATGGTTTTAGTTTCCATTTCCCTGATGAACAATATTGAGCCTGTTGTCATGTGCATATTTCTAAGTTGGGTATCTTTGGTGAAATGTTTATTTAAGTACTTTGTCCATTTTTTTAAATTGAATTATTAGTCTTCCTGTTCACTGAGCCACAAAACTTTTTTTTTCTTTTTTTCTTTTTTCTTTTTTTAAATTTTTGACAGGCAGAGTGGACGGTGAGAGAGAGAGACAGAGAGAAAGGTCTTCCTTTTGCCGTTGGTTCACCCTCCAATGGCCGCCGCGGTAGCGCGCTGCAGCTGGCGCACCACGCTGATCCGATGGCAGGAGCCAGGTGCTTCTCCTGGTCTCCCATGGGGTGCAGGGCCCAAGCACTTGGGCCATCCTCCACTGCACTCCCTGGCCACAGCAGAGAGCTGGCCTGGAAGAGGGGCAACTGGGACAGGATCGCTGCCCCAACCAGGACTAGAACCCGGTGTGCCGGCGCCGCAAGGCGGAGGATTAGCCTAGTGAGCCGCGGCGCCGGCCAAAACTTTTTTTTAAAGATTTATTTTATTTATTTGAAAGAGTTACAGAGAAAGGTGGAGACAGAGAGAGAGAGAGATCTTCCATTTGCTGGTTCACTCCCAAAATGACCACAATGGCCAGAGCTGAGCTGATCCGAAGCCAGGACCCAGGAGCTTCTTCAGGTCTCCCATGCGCATGCAGGGCCCAAGGACCTGGGCCATCTTCTACTGCTTCCCCAGGCCATAGCAGAGAGCTGGATCAGAAGTGGAGCAAGCAGGACTCAAACTGACACCTACATGGGATGCCAGCACGGCAGGCCGGGCTTTAATCTGCTTTACATGTACTTGGTATACGAGTCATTTATCAGGTGTACATTTTGCATAAATTTCTCAGTATATGGCTTGTCAGATCTTCTCCTTACTGTTGTCCTTTGAAGAACAAAATTTTCAATTTTGATGAATTTCATTTGTCAACATTTTCTTTTATGGAGTATGACTTTGATGTTACATCTAAGAAGTTTTTGCCTAACCTAAGATCACAAAGAGTTACGTCTTTACTTCTTGAAGATTTATAGGTTCAGCTCTTATATTTAGGTCTATAATATGTTTCATGCATGCTTTTGCATACAGTATCAAGAAAGTGGCTAGGTTTATTTTTTCACCTTTGTGTATGCAGCTTTCCCTGTACCATTTGTTAAAAAGATAATTCTTTTTTATTGGATTACTTTGGAACCAGTATCAAAAATATACTGACAATGTATGCAAAGGCTTATTTCTGAACTCTTTATTTCACTCCCTTGATCTTTTCCTGCCCTTATATTAATATCACATTGTGTTGATTACCAAGGATTTATAGTAAGTCTTAAATCAGTTAATGTAAGCCCTCTGACTTTGTTCTTCTTCAAAGTTGTTTTGGAATTTTAGGCCCATTGCATTTCTCTATAAATTTTAGAACCTGCTTGCCAATTTCTATTTAAAAACATCCTGTAGGGATTCTTATAAAGGTTGCATTGAATTGATGGGTTAATTTGGAGGGAATTGCAAATAATGTCTTCCCAATGCATACAGATGAAATACATCTTTATTTACTTGTCTTGTTTAATTTCTCTTAACAGTGTTTTATAATTTTCAGTGTACAAGTCTTTCAGTATACAAGTCTTTCTTTCATTAAATATATTCCTAAGTAGCTTATATTTTAAAGAGTTCATTTAATTACATTTTTGATTGTTCATTGCTAGTTTACAGAAACAAAGTTGATTTTGCATATTAATCTTTTATACTCGACCTTGCTAACCTAGATTATTAGTTGTAGTATTCTTTTTTTTTTTTTGACAGGCAGAGTGGACAGTGAGAGAGAGAGAGACAGAGAGAAAGGTCTTCCTTTGCTGTTGGTTCACCCTCCAATGGCCACCACGGCTGGCGCACTGCGGCCAGCGCACCACGCTGATCTGATGGCAGGAGCCAGGTGCTTATCCTGGTCTCCCAAGGGGTGCAGGGCCCAAGCACTTGGGCCATCCTCCACTGCACTCCTGGGTCACAGCAGAGAGCTGGACTGGAAGAGGAGCAATCGGGACAGAATCCGGCACCCCGACTGGGACTAGAACCCGATGTGCCAGCGCGGCAAGGCGGAGGATTAGCCTATTGAGCCGCGGCACCGGCCAGTTGTAGTATGCTTAAGATCTTCCTAAGATCATGTCATCTACAAGTATAATTTTACTTCTTCCTTTCTAATCCATATGCCTCCAATATGTCTGTGTTCCTATTGTAGTGATTAGAACTTAGTGCAATCTTGAATAAGAATGATGAAAATGACATCTTTGTCTTGTTCTTGATGTTGGGAGGAAGCATTTAGCCCTCACCAGTGAGTGTAGCATTGACTTTAGGTTTCTCAGAGATGTCCTTTATCAGGTTCAGAATGTGTACCCTGAACAGGTGCTTGTCAGATGCTTTTTCTGCATGTTTTGAGATGATATTGTGGTTTTTAAAATTTATTTATTTATTTTTGACAGGCAGAGTGGACAGTGAGAGAGAGGCACAGAGAAAAAGGTCTTCCTTTTCCATTGGTTCACCCCTCAATGGCCACTGTGGCTGGCACGATGCGGCCGGCGCACTGCACTGATCTGAAGCCAGGAGCCAGGTGCTTCTCCTGGTCTCCCATGTGGTTGCAGGACCCAAGCACTTGGGCCATCCTCCACTGCACTCCTGGACCACAGCAGAGAGCTAGACTGGAAGAGGAGCAACCAGGACAGAATCTGGCGCCCCGACCGGGACCAGAACCCGGTGTGCCGGCACCACAGGCAGAGGATCAGCCTATTGAGCCGTGGCGCTGGCCAATATTAAGGTTTTTTACTATCATTCAATTAATATAGTATATTAACTTAATTCATTTTCTTTTTTAAAAGAAGATTTATTTATTTGAAAGGCAGAGTTATGGGGGTGGGTGGGAGAGAGAGAAAGAGAAAGAAATCTTCCATCTGCTGGTTCATGCCTCAAATGGCCACAATACCCAAGAGTTCAGCCAGGATGAAGCCAGGAGCCTAGAACTCTGTCTGGGTCTCCCATGTGGGTGACAGGGACCTAATCTTCTGCTGTTTTCCCAGGTGCACTAGCAGGAAGCTGGATTAGAATTACAGCAGCTGGGACTTCCACTGGCACTCAAATGGGATGCTGACATCACAAGCAGCAGTTTAACCCACTGAACCACCATGCTGGCCAGCCCCAAATTAATTCATTTTCTAATGTCAAATCATTTCTGGGTTAAACTCCACTTAGGCATGATGTATAATCAATCTTACATGTTGCTGACATCCGTGTTAAGGATTCTCCACCTACATGAGGGATATTGGCCGTAGTTTTGTTTTCTAACATTTTTAAATATAGATCTCTTTTTGGAGTGAGACAATATTAAGGGAGATCTCAAAAAGTTCATGGAGAAAGTGAACTGGAAGAAATGAAAATTTTCCAAGAAATTTTTGAAGCCCCTTCATATTGTGTATGTGTATCTTAAGGTCAGGAACACAACAGTGACTAATACATAGTTCCCACCCTCAGGAAATCTATGGTCTGGTTGGGAAAGTCTGGTATAACAAATGGTAAGAAATGTATGTATTTTTACATTTATAATTGCAATTATAATAAGCAATATATGATTTTAAGAAGTAATGGAACCAAGTAGAGAGGGGGAGGTGGCATACTCAAGGGGTCATAAGGAAATCTTCCCCAAAGGGCTGACATTTAAGTTAAAATCTCAAGAATGAGTCAGCAGGAAAAGGAAAGAGAGGCGTGGGAGTGTTTCAGACAGGGAACAGCAGGTGCAAAGGCCTTGGACAATAAAACCCTTGCCGCATTAGAGAAACTGAACAGGATGTGTGTAGGGCAGCCTAAGTGACCATAGAATGACAGAGAAGAAAGGAGAGCCAGTTCAGGAAGGAGCTTTTATCTGGTTCCTGTAACACTTCATTCTAAGTGTTATAGGAAGCCATCAGTGGGGTGTGCATAGGAGTGTAGTTGACAGAGTGGTCTAATTATTTCCATTTTACAGATTATATTACTGAGGTCCAGAGAAGTTGATTGATCCAAAGTCACACAGTAAGGAGCATGAAGCCAATATAATTCAACTCTTAGTGTAACACTCTTGTATTCCACCATGATTTTTTATTGTTGGTCTTAGGATGACCACTACCTGATGTGGGAACTCTAAGATGAAATTCTTTTTTAAAGATTATTTGTTTGTTTGTTTGTTTGTTTGAAAAGCAGAGAGAGAGCGAGAGGAAGAGCGAGAGAAAGCGAGAGAGAGAGAGAGAGAGAGAGATCTACCCGCTTGTTCACTCCCTAAATGGCCATACAGCCAGCTCTAGGTCAGGCTGAAGCCAGGAGTCAGGTACTCCATCAATGTGGAAGCACATGAGTGGCAGGTGCCCATGACTTGGGCTTTCATTAGCACATTAGCAGGGAGCTGGTTGGGAAGCAGAGCAGCTGGGCCTCAAACCAACTCTCTCTGATATGAGATACAGGTATTACAAAAGGCAGCTTAACCTTCTGCACTACAACGCTGGCCCCAAACATGAAATTGTCAGATCTGTTGCTCTTGAGTCATTTGCACAAAAGCACAGATAAGGGGGTGCTGACATCTGGTTACAATGAGAACTGGCGTCATCTGGAGATATCACCTGTCCATTTTACCTCAATCTTACAGAACTGAGTATTTTTCAGGAAAATACATAGATAAGTGAGAAAGGCAACTTTTATTTTAAAAAGTTAGTATGAAAATACATTTTTTCTTTCATAGCAACATCATTTTGGCAGCTGTTTAAGACTGTATTCTCCAAAATGATAACCTGCCCACATAGGAAGACAGCTTTGAGCACTGCAGTCATAACTGTATAGGGTTGTTTGAGTTTATGGGGACTAATGGGAGGCAAGTGGGGACAAGACTGTGGAAGACATGCTACTTTTCAGAGCTAAACATAGAAAAAGCTCAGGCCACAATAAGAGAAAACTAGATTTCATACCTAGAGAAATGAACTTTGTCAAGCACCACAAGGATACCATGAAGAACCTAGAAAGGGGCACCACTGGTGGCATTCTAAAAAAGTACTAAGTTGGGGTGGAAGTTTGGCATAGTGGTTAAGCCACCATTTAAGGATGCCTGCATACCAGGGCCTGTGTTTGACTCCTGACTCTGTTCCTGATTCCAGCTTCCTGCTGATACACACCTTGGGAGACAATGGGGGAAGGTTTCAGCCCTTGGTTTCCTTGCCACCCACATGGAAGATTTGGATAGAGTTCCCAGGTCCTTGCTTCAGGCTGGGCTGCTATGGGCATTTGGGTAATGAATCAGCAGACAGGAGATCTCCCTATTCTATCTGTGTCTTTCTCCATCTCTCTCTTCTGTTTAAAAAAAATAAATAACTTGCTCCTAAGGAGGCTGAAGGTGAACTGTGAATAGTTACTGGAATAAAGGTCAGAAAACCTATGATCCAAATAATCTTTTCCCCAATGTATCAACATGGGGAAGTTTACTGGTCTTGGAATATCTCATTGAGTTCCAAAACAGTTAGTCTCTAAAGTCCCTTTGGGATCCAACATGCTACAACTCTAGAAACTTTGAGTTCAATTTTCTGATTTATACTTATACATTCAAATGATACAGTCAAGTCTTCTTATTTATCGCACAATAAAAGGAATTTGTAATAATTATCTAGTGGTTTTGAATAAAACTAATCTAGATAAACAGTAACCAATAATTTTTTATTGAATGTGTCAGATTGCCACTAAAGCTTGATCAAGTTCTGACACTGATTTATCTAAAGTTTGGTTTCTATTAAACTCAACTTCAGTCAAGCTCTCATTTTGCTTTTCTTCTTCTTACAAGTTCACCCCAATCTCTATAACTATTCCATTTGTTAAAAATAAAGCCAGCTGGGGCCGGTGCTGTGGTGTAGCAGGTAAAGCCACCACCTACAGTGCCAGCATCCCATATGGGCACCGGTTGGTTCTAGTTTCAGCCGCTCCTCTTCTGATCTAGCTCTCTGCTGTGGCCTGGGAAAGCAGTAGAAGATGGCCCAAGGCCTTGGACCCCTGCATCCACATAGGAGACCTGGAAGAAGTTCCTGGCTCCTGGCTTCAGATCTGCGCAGCTCCAGCCAGTGAGGCCAATTGAGGAGTGAACCAACAGATAGAAGACTTCTGTCTTTCCTTCTCTCTCTGTGTAACTCTGACTTTCAAATAAATAAATAAATCTTTAAAAAAATAAAAAATACAAAAAGCCAGCTGTTGAAGCCTAAATAGGAATTTGAAAGTAGATGTGGCATCTTGTTTCCTTTATTTCCACATTCATTTAGACACCTAACATTATTGCAACTACACACACACACACACGTTTATCAACATCTACACCTCTTCACATCTAGCAAAGTTTAGCCTGTGCAGTGGTCCCCACTGAGAAAAAGTATTTAAGAGACTTCAGAACTAAAAGCCAAGAATGTCTAGAGGGTTGCCAGAGAGGGGATAGTTGACTGAAAGGTAAAAATGCCCTCATTCATATTCTAAAAGTATTGAATTTGGCCCTGAACAAAATGAAAGTCTTAACTGAAGAAGTCAGAGTTGCTTGGATAGAAAAATGATTTCTAATCCTGTCCTCTTTGTAATTTAGGAGGTTCTTCGAGGCAGAGGCTGATCTTAAGACCGACCTGGTCAAATGTGACATTTATTTATTTTAAAGACAGAGTGACAGATAGAGAGGGACCAAGGAAGAGATCGTCCATCCACAGGTTCATTCCCCAGATGGCCACAACAGCCAGGGCTGGCCCAGGACAAAGCCAGGAGACAGAAACTCCATCTGGGTCTCCCATGTGGGTGGCAGGGGCCCAAACAATTGAGCCATCTTCCACTGCTTTCCCAGGCACATTAGCAAGGAGCTTGAATGGAAGCGGAGCAGAGGAGATTGAAGCTGGCCCTCTGATACAGGATGTGGGTGTCGCAGGTGGCAGGTTAACCTGCTGCACCACAAGATCAGCCCACAAGGGGTTTTCAAGCATCTGATACATCTTAACCTACACAAGAGAAGCCTGTCCACTACCACATTCTAGAAGATCTAGCTAAATAGTTCCGTGTGACTTTTGTTCTTTGATTTCTATACAGGGTTTTCTGGCAGGTCAGGAAATACATCCCCATGCATCTGTCAAAGCTGAGAGAAACGTTGCTTGAGAGCGAGCTCACAGGCACAGGTCTAAACCAACGCGGTGAAATAAGACAAGCGGCAAATGGCTCGGTCTTAAGTGTTCTAAGCATTCTGGGAAGCATGTGTGCATTTCAGAATGGCTGGCTTTTTAAAATCTGTGTATCCTATTCACAGCTTTCTAAAAAATCTACTGATTTTCTTGATGAAGAGTTTAGCAAACGCAGAAATTGAATTTTAATTTCCAAATGCTTTGCTTCTAATTGCTTGTAGTTTTTTTCATGCGTCTCAGTGCAAGGCCACAGAAAGCTTCGGAATAATTAGCTGTCAAAACAGAGGCTCGCCACTTAATCACACAATAAGTGAATCACTGGCATCCAGGCTGGCCAGGGAACCTGACCTGGAAGTGTCTTTTCTAAGACTCAACTGGGACATTCATCTATCATCAGCTGCTCAAATCAACTCTCCTCTTAGTGGAAATTTTCAAGATGCACTCACAGCTATAAATCTCCAGCCTGCTGTGGCAATTCCTTGGCCTACCACAACCGAATGTTCTAGGGAGTAGAAGAAACTTTCAATTGCATCCATTTTCTAAAACAAGACATTCTTTAGGGCCTTATATTACCTGCCTTCTTCTCCTTTCTTTTCCCCAATTTAACAACAGCAGTCGCATAATGCAAACGTAGCCTGCAAATGACAGCTATCATAGGTCATGTTTAGGTCTTAGGTTAAGAGCACAACCTTCAAAATTAGGCCTGGATTCAAATCCAGACTACCCACTTCTAGTTGTGAGCTTCAGTTTCTTCATCTACACAATGGAGAAGAAATCTCTACCCCAAATAGTTCTTACAAGAATTAAGTAAGATAATATGCAAAAAATATATAGTCTAGTGTCTGGCACACAGTAAACACTTATTAGTCACTGTCAATGTCACTTTTGTTGCTGCTGCTCTTTTCTTTCTTCTAAATATTTATTTACTTATTAGAAAGACAGAGTGACAGAGAGACAGGGAGAGATACAGAGGTCTTCCACCTACTGATTCACTCACCAAATGGCCATCACGCCCAGGGCCGGGCCAGGCCAAAGCCAGGAGCCTGGAACTCCATCCTGGTCTCCCACATGTGTAGCAGAGACCCAAGAAGTGGAGCCATTTTCCCCTGTTTTCCCAGGAGCATTATCAGGGAGCTGGTCCAGAAGTGGAACAGCCAGGACTCAAACTGGTACTCTGGTAAGGTATGCTGGTAGTCTCACCAGGGCAGGCTTAACCCACTTGGCCGCAACTCCATCTCGCACTGCTGTTTCTAACTTCTGCCTCCAAATTGCTCTTCGCTCCCAACAATCAGTGGGAATTTTTGAATCTTACCAGTGGAAAGGAGTCTAGTCACTCAATCTACTTAACTTACAGATCAAGAAGCACATGTATCTGTGGAATACCTGAGGCCACACAGTTGTCCAAGGAACGGCTGGCACAGAATGGCGCAGGGGAGTCTTGATTTCCAGGCCAGAGTTCATTCTGCTCAAAATGCTCAAGTCCTTTGGGACGCTCAGAATTAGTTCTTGTGCTTTCGTACTGTTCTGATCAGTTACAGTTTTAGTTCCGGCTTGCTATCATGTGAATCTTAGTTAAATCAATATACTCCCTGAAAAAATTTTAAAATCTGTGCAAAATAACTAGAACACAAAAAAACTCACGAGGAGAGAAATATTTTTAAAGAGTGCAAAAATGGAGCAAAATAATTAGAATACATATGTAAAGGACTTTGGCATGAATGGTGATAATTTTCTTTTTAACATCCCAAATGAATTTTTACATTGGATGCAAAAATCTAATATGTATCCTTCATATATAAGTGTGTATATACACAGGTTGAGTATCCCTCAGTGGTTGGGACCAGAAGTGTTTTAGATTTTTGGAAAACTTGCTCATGCATAATCAGATATCTTGAGAATAAGACTCAATGTAAGTATGAAATTTATTTGTTTCATATATTCCCCATACACATGGCCTAAAGGTAATTTTGTACAATATTTTAAATAACTATGCATCAAAATTTTCTGGAATGGAAATTTCCATATGTGGTGCCATGTTGGCACTCAGAAAAATCTCAGATTTTACAGCATTTCGGATTTCAGCTTTTCAGATTAGGGGTTCATAACTTGTATCACCAAAACAGTTTAAAAAGGTTTTGTTTTTTTCCTTAAATGTTTCAGCTACCCAAGATTGAAGGTTGTGGAGGGGGAAGGAAGAGAGAGACCTAGTATTGTTTTTCCAAGTAACAAGAGGAAGTTTACCAACAAATAGAAAACGGGTGACTCATTGTTGGGTCACAGTCACTGTGGTTCCTCTGAAGTGCAAAGCAGAAGAGGGAATGGAGTACTGATTCTTGCAAAGTTGCCTCTTGAGCATCTTTCTGCCAGCTTGAACGTGGCCCTGGGAGTTAGGGAGAAGCTCCGACTGCTTGCTTTCTTCTCTTGTGCTGGGACACTGTCAGCCCAGCTTTCTTCTCCTCAGCCTTCCTGGTTCTCCCCTCGGTGCCACCTATCTACCCATCCATTAGCCTGTGGCCCAGGGAACGTAGAGGGCACATGAAAACAAGAATAACACAGCTACGGTTACCTGGGTCATATTAAGATTTATTTTATTCTTTGTTATACCAGAAAAATTTGCTTACCATAAATAACACAAATAAAATATAAAGTAAAAACACCAAGCTTTTGGGATGAGTGTTTGGCCTGGGTGTTAAGACGCTAATTAGGATGCCTGTATTCCATATCAGGGTGCCTGGGTTTGAGTTTCTGCTCCATCCCTGATCCCAGCTTTCTGTTGATACATACCCTGGGAGGCAGGCAGCAAGTACTTGGGTCCCTGTAGGTGGGAGACCTGGATTGAGTTCCTGATTCCTGGCTTTTGGCACCTGGAAAGAGAGCTAGCAGTTGGGAACTCTTTGTTTCTGTGAATCTTCAACTCTCCAATTAATTAATTAAGAAAGAAACTTTGCCCACAGTACTGGATTGCTTGCTTTTCTCATTTGACCTTATGAGAGTCTTCAAAAAGAAGACTCATATATATGGGAAATGTATATTATGAGAAAACTACCCAAGGATTTCAAAGGTTTCTGCACCAAAATAAACTTATCTATTAATTGTACTTGCACAAACTTTTTGGAGGCCCCAGTGTGTCCTGGAACTCATTTATGTATTCAGTAGAAATCTCTATTTTTCTGTCATCACATAGTTTTTAACAATATAAATGTGCTGCAATGTATTTAACTATTCCCTAATTAAGAGAAATTTCTCACCCTTTCTTATTTTTCTTTACTAGAAATAACTCATCAACGATCATCCATGTTCATTTACTTTAGGAACATGTATGAATTATTCAGAAGTACAGATTCTAAGAAACAGAATTAAGAATTCCAAAGATTTGCTTATTAAAAACTGATATATATATTTCTAAATTACCTCCAAAAAGGCTTGTATCAAATTATAGTCTTACAAAGTATGTATGGAATTACTCATTTCCACCTGATGATACTGAATTTTAAATAAGCTGATTGGCCATAAAGTGTATCTCATAGTTGTCTATTTTGAAATTCCTTTATGGTTCTTGAGATTATGCATCTTTTTATATTTTCTTAATTTTTTATGAATTGTCTTCATTTCTTTTGCCCAGTTTTACATTTTATGTCTTTTCATAATGATTTTAGGCACCTTTAATATATTTTGTATATTACACTTAGTTTTATATATTTTGCACAGGTTTTCACTGTGATTTTCATGTCTCTCATGCAAATCTTTACATTTTTTTGAAGTGAAGCCTGTCGATCCTTTACTCTTTTTTTTTTTTTTGACAGGCAGAGTGGACAGTAGAGGGAGACAGAGAGAAAGGTTTCCTTTTTGCCGTTGGTTCACCCTCCAATGGCCGCCGCGGTAGGCGCGCTGCGGCCGGCACACCGCACGGTTCTGATGGCAGGAGCCAGGTGCTTCTCCTGGTCTCCCATGGGGTGCAGGACCCAAGCACTTGGGCCATCCTCCACTGCACTCCCTGGCCACAGCAGAGAGCTGGCCTGGAAGAGGGGCAACCGGGACAGGATCGGTGCCCCGACCGGGACTAGAACCCGGTGTACCAGCGCCGCAAGGCAGAGGATTAGCCTGTTAAGCCACGGCGCCAGCGATCCTTTACTCTTGGAATTGTATCTTTCTTCATCACCCTTCATCACCCCTTCATCACCTCTCCAGAATTAAAAAAACTAATGTGCTATATTTCACTCTAGGTAACAATAATTTCTGACTTTTTAAATTTAATGTGTAGAATTTAATCCACTTAGATTTATGTAGATGATGTAATTTACAGATTTAAATTTGTGGCCAGTGTTGGTGGTGCAGCAGCTTAAGTGGGCACTCAGGACATTGGCATTCTATATCCGAACACTAATTCAAGTCTCGATGGCTCTACTTCAGGTCTAGCTCCCTGCTAATGCAGCTGGGAAAACAGTGGAAGATGGCCCAAGTGGCTGGGCCCACACCACCCTCATGGGAGAGCTGGATGGAGTCCCAGATTCCCAGCCCAGCCCCGGCAGTTATGGCCACTTGGGGAGTAAATCAGAGGATGGAAGATCTCTTTGTCTCAGTCTCTCTCTCTCTCTCTCTCTCTCTCTCTCTCTGTCCCTCTGCCTTTCAAATAAATAAAATGAATCTTAAAAGAAAAGAAAACAAAACAAAACAGTGGGTTAAGGGACTTAAATTCTTTTTTCCAGAATCCACAACTCTCTGAATATCATTTTTGAACAGTGTGTCCTTTTGTGATTTGAAATACTACCTTGTTACATTCTAAATATCCCCCTGTACTTATACACAGCCCTGCTCCTGAATTGCCCTTTTGGGGTCCATTAGTCCATATCTTTCTTCTGAACCAATACCGCATTTTTAATCTTCATAAACACAGCCTGGCTGACTGAAAGTCAAGTCCTTACCTGTCGTGCTTTGTTGTTGTTGCTGCTTGTTCTGATGCCTCCTCTCTTAAAAGCACTTCTGCAACATACATAAATCTCCTGTTAGGATTTATTAGGATGGCCTTGGATTTATGGATTAATTTAGAAATTTGATATCTGTAGAATATTGAGTCTTCCATTCAGAAACATATATAGTTTTCTATCTATTCAGGTCTTCTTTTATGTCTCCAATAAAATGTTTTATCTTTGTTCACATGGACCTCACCCAGTTCTTATTGGTTTATTCCTAAGGGATTTTTTTTTTGCTTTTTAAAGTTTATGTTGCCCTTGGGAATTAGAGCTTTAGATTTACAGAGAGAAGGGTAGGAACAAGACAAGAAAGCAGCAGTTGATAGGAGAGAGAAGGAAAAATCAAGAAGGGAAGGGAAGATGACATGATTCAGAAGGGAGAGAGAGGGAGGAGACTTGATTTTTATCGAGTACTGCTAAGTGGCACGTAGTGCACTAGCAGCGTCCACAAACACCACCTTGTGTGCACTTCTTGTCTGAGGAAACAGAAGGTTAGCAAGCTCAGCAAGGAAGTGTGGAACAGGAAACGGAAAGAGAATGGATTTGGAACAAGCCCTGGGAGCTGATCTCGGAGTGCACCCTCGTCCCCTGTGTGATCTTGCTCCAGTTACCTAATTACACTCCTCATTTGTAAGATGTGGGGAATAACTGTGCAGGTGGCTGTGAGGATCAGTGCAAAGACTGAAGTTAAGGGGCCTGCCCCAGAGAGAGCTCTCCATACAGTTCCCACTCCTCAGTCTGGCTTCTAACCCCGTGGCCTTTCTGCCCCCACCATGGAAATCCAAGAGTTCCTTCAGGACAAGAGGGAGCCATCTGTATTAATGGGCTGTGCCATGTTTACACCCAGGAGCACACACCAACAATTCTTAAGAAACATGGTAAGAGAGACAGCTGTTCCAAGTTGTGAGTCTGAAAAAGCTTGGAAAAAAAAAAAAAGTCACCCATTACAAAAGGAGGCATTGTTGAAGTGCAGATCCTTATTGAAGCCTAAATCCCCAGTGAGAAACACACTCTATTTCTATGTGAACAATAGTTCCTTGTCTGGGAGACAATGCTGGCAGCATAGTCCTGGGAAGCATGGAGTCCCCATGGCAATGGGAACAGTCTCTCCCAAGGGACACCAAACTGGCGTCTACAGGAATCAACCCACCACCTGACGCAAGGCCTCGGCCACTGAACGGAGGCCCCATTCCCTGGAAAACAGAATGGACTTAGGCATCTTGGCCACAGCTTGCATTTGCTGCAGAACCAGGGAAGCTGTGTTTATGAGATGTGAGCATGGAGTAGCCAGAAAGATAAATTTAAGAAATCATTGCAATGCCCCACTGAGTGCTTTCCTCTTGGGAGCCTGCACATATGTTCCCAGCATACTCCTGAGCATGAAGAAAATGCGTGGATCAGCCTGGATTTAAATCCTCCCCTTCCACAAGCTGGCAGCCCTGGAAGGAATTTGTCCACTTCTCTGAACCTCATTTTCTTCCTCTGAAAAATGGGGTTAATAACACAGACCTCAGAGGACTATTGTGAGGATTCAATCACACAGATGTAAAAATTTGCTCAATAAAAATCAGAAGTATTCTTTTATCATCTAGGGAATTGCATTCAGACCCTATGAATGTCTTCAGTGACGCAGAATTTCACTTTTCAAGAGGAAATTAGATTTCTGCCATGGCCGGATGTTGTCTGATTCCAGGGCTAGTAAATAATGTGTGTGATAAAATGTTTGTTTTTCCAAGGGGTTGATCGCCCTTAAATACCGAGACTGGTTTGCATGTATGACTTGTAAAGTGATCTTGACCCATTAGGTCTATATGCAAATTGCTTTCAGAATCCAATCACTTGTCACCGCCTCTCCTGCTGCCACCTGGTTGAATCAAGCCATCACCATCTTTTTCCTACCTTATTGCAAAAAGCCTCCTGACTGGCTGCCCTGCTTCTACTTTTGCCCTAAAAATATTCTGCGCAGTGGTAATATTGTAGGAATAAATGTGTCATCTCCCCAGAGGAGTGCCTTAGCCATCGTTTATTGCACATTCATTTATTCAACAAATATTTATGGAACTCCTTCCAGATGCCAGCATCATTTGGGCTCTGGCAGTATAGCAGTCAACACAACGGGCCCAAGTCCCTGTCTCACGGAGTACATGATCATTTAAAAAAACAAGCACACAGTACAGCCTATGACAGATGGTGAAAGGCGATGGGGAAGTAAGTAATGTGGAGTAAGGGAGGATGGGAGAAGGAGCACAGGGACTGGGAGCTTTTTTAAATAGGGTGGTTAGGAAAAGTCCCTCTAATTACCCAACATCTGAGTAGAGAGCAGAAGGAGAGGAGGGAGTGAGCCATGTGGCTCTATGGCAGGAGGGAGAGTAGAGGGAGTTCCAGGCCAGGGGAGGGTAGACAAAGCCTTGAGGCAAAGTGATGGGGCCAGACTGGCTCAGTAGTGAGAGTGAAGGGAGAATGGAAAGAAAGGTGTTTACAGACATGGTGGGGATGGGAGAAGGACTGTCACCAGGTCTCAGGCTCTATCTTGAGTGGGAAGGCCAATGGGGGATTTGAGGGGAGAGACAACCATGGTTGACCTTTCTAAAGCATCGTTTTGGCTACTCTGCTGAGCAGCGGTTCTCAGTCTAGAGTGTGCATCAGTAGTACTTGGCTGGGCTCATTGCAACACAGATGACTGGCCCCCATCCCCAGATCTTGAGAAGGACACTGAGTATGTCTAGTATGTGTATGTACGTCATGACTGAGTGTGTCTAGTATGGTACAAGTTGAATTTGCATTTCTAACCAGTACCCAGCCACAGGGCCACTGACATAGAGAATGCTTGAATCAAAGGCAACTTACAAGCAGGGAACCTGGTTAGGGGGCTATTTGCTGTAATGCAGGAAAAAGATGATGAGGGTTTCAGTTCAACCAGGGGGTAAGCAGAGGAGGTGGTGAGACATGACTGGGTTCAGGGTACAATTTGAATATTGATCCAATGGGATTCACTGAAAGATCAAATATGGAATATTATGAAATAAAGAAATGAGTGAAGGATTAGGGAGTAAGCAACTAGATGAATTGAGTCACCATTTACGGAAGCAGGAAAGGAAGACTATTGGCAGGGGTAGGGGAAGAATTCAGGAGTTTAGCTGGGAATGTTAAGTTAGTTATACTTGTTAAAGATGTCCAAATGGAGCTGTTGAGTAAACATTTCTTTGAGAGAAGTCTAGAACTCATGGGGGAGTTCTGGTGTGAAGATAGAAAGAAAGGGATCATCAGCGCATAGATGGTATCATAAAGACTAGCCGAGACCATGGCTGGAAACAATGAAGGGAGAGAAGACGACCCAGGACTGAACTCTGGGACTGTCCAATGACTAGAAGTCAGGACCGTGAAAGGCTCCACTAATGGGAATGAGAAAGGTCCAGGGAGGTGAAAGGAAAATTTGAAAAGTGTGGTATTTTGGACATCAAGGGAAGCAAGTTTTTCAACAAGTTCAGGTTCATTGTCACACAGCCACCTTGTCATAACAATTGCCACCAAGCGTCCATTGTAGGGTAGTCATACCAGGGGGTAAGTAAGCAGAGGGTCATACCAGGGGGTAAGACTATGCCAAATTTTGAAGTGTATGAAGGTTCCTTATGGATAAATGATTCCAACAGGAAATGATAGTCACTCGGTTGAAATTTCTTTTCTTTTTTTTTTTTTTTACAAGTTTCAGCTTTCTGTTTGTAACCCAAAAATAAACAATACAACATTGACACAATTTAATCACTGACATCAACTAGAATCTTTTTCTTTCACCTTCAGGCATTCCACTTACTCATTTCCTTGAAGCAAATTGTTCAATTTTGAGAGATCGAGCCATAAATCTAAGCAGCTGTATGTGTGGTCACACTGCTGGGAATTTGTGAGGGAAAATTTGATAAATGTTTTACAAGGCACAACATTTTTCCTGTTCTTCTCCTTTTATTTTCTGACTGTGGTTCTTGGAATTGTCTGGGTTTTCAGTGGTAAAAACAAATTGTGGAAACAAATACTTCAAATTGCTTATTCATTAGTCTCTGAGAAATCTGGTGATTAAACGCTCCCTTTTTTTAAAATTCAGTGTGTTGGGAGCAACCAGGATTGTAATCCGGGAAGTCCTGGGAAAGATCTGCAGGAGCAGGGTAGGATTTGGAGTTGGTGACAATGGGCAGAGAAGAGAGCTTCTGAATTTCTTTCAAAAGCCTGAAGATTTGGGGAGCGGCCCACCCTCGGGCTTGGGAGATGGGTTTCATAACCGGGCAACCTGGGTTTTTTGTTAGCCACGTAGAGAACATGAAGAATACCGCACCCAGAACTTCATGATGTTTGGCTGGATGAGGCAGGACTATAGGCCCCACAGCTTCATTGTCCTAAAGTGTCTCCAAAGTACTCACTTCAGAGAGCTGTCAGTCTTGCTTCTCCAGGACGAAGTCAATTGCCGGTAACTCCGGATGCACCAAGCAGAGCCATTTACTGCATCTCTTATCCAGGTCTATCTGGTGATGAGTCAGCCTTACTCAGCAAAACCTAGGCACAGAAAATTCACAGAATTGTGCATTGCTTCTTTTTGCAGTTAGAACTTCTGGGGACTCATCTTTAAACCCAAACAGTATATGAAAGAAGTACACCACAGAGCACATATTGCATCTTACTGCAAGAAAAAAAAATCGTGTAACTCAGCAGGAGTTTTTCGCAAGTAAATTAAGTAAAGAAGACAATGCCTCAATCTGTGCAACTCTGTGGGTGATACAATTGATAGAAGCCCACTTTGCTCCGGAAGAGGTGAGTGAGTTGCGGCCAGTTGGGGATTGAACCAGCAAATGGAAGACCTCTCTCTCAGCCTCTCCTTTTCTCTCTGTGTAACTCTGATTTTCAAATGAATAAATAAACCTTTTAAAAAAAAAGAAAAGAAAGAGTGTCCTGGAATCCAAGTGAAGAAAATAGATTGAGGTTGACCAAGCAGGCCAATGGGTTCGCAGGTGAATTTCTTTCTCTGTAAAATGCAGGTAATAATAGCATTGGGATGATAGTCCTAAGTGAGACAGTGTATATGAATTACCCATCGCAATGCCTAATGCTAGTAATAATTCAAAAATACTTATTTTTTCCTAGTACCTCTGAATAATCCCTTATCACTATAAAGCTGGTCACTCTCCAAGGCAACCCCTAGAGGTCGCTGAAGACCTTACCTTCTTTGCTATTGCTTCTCTTCCTACAAGAGATCTCCAATGTAGATGAACAAAATGGATTCCCAAAGGCAACTGAGTCCTTTACAGTAACAGTTGAAAAAGCCCAGAGGAGTGGTGTCAAACTTATATGTGGGTAAGAATTACCACAGGAGGGTTTGGCATTGTGGAGCAGCAGGTTAAACTGCTACCTGTAACACTGGCATCCCAAACAGGCACCAGTAAGTCCCAGCTGCACCCCTTCTAATCCAGCTCCCTACTAATGCACCTGGGAAAGCAGTGGAGGATGCCCCAAGTTCTTGAGCCCCTGCATCCACATGGGAGACCCGGATGAAGCTCCTGTCTTTAGCCTAGCCCAGCCTTGGCTGATATGGGCAGCCATTTGGGGAGTGAAGCAGCAAATGGAAGATCTCTCTTTCTCTCCTCTCTCTCTCTCTCTCTCTCTCTCTCTCTCTCTCTCTCTCTCTCTCTGCCTCTCCTTCTCTCTCGGTAACTTTGCCTTTCAAATAAGTAAATCTTAAAAATAAAAAAAAGAATTACCTGAGTAGCCTGCTGCAATGTGGATCCACAGCAGGCACAAGCACCAGAGATTCTAGTTAAGCCAGCTGGGAAGGGACCCAAGGAGCTGCACTTTTCCTTCCCCCAGGTGGCTCCAGTGTACGTGCTCCTCCCACACTGCGGTAGTGCAGGAGAAGGAAAAGCACTCACAGGCCTGCAGCAAGCACGCGCGCTCTCTCCCACTTTTCCTCCTGGGCCCTTAGATGATTTGTGCTTCGCTTTTTCCCTCCTAACTTGGTAGCCAGCGAGGTAACCAACGGGACCAGGATGGTTCTGCAGAGTGGATATGTGGAGTGAGAAGCCTAGGTTCAATTTCTCTGTCCCCACAAGGGACAAAGAGGATGGCAGGCACCTGTGCCACAGCCCCGTGTGCACAGTCGACCCCACGCCTATCAGGCACTGATGCCACGACACTTCTGAGTTCACAAAAAGGGGCGTGGAAGCGGGCAATACTCAACCCTGCTCCACATTCTGCCCTCTTTGAATCTCTAATTAAGCCAGACCCCAGACATACCCCCTGTGCCTCCAGACAGTATAAACAGATAGTCTCAGACCCTGATAACTGCAGCTCGCTCTCTTGAGGTTGTCTGCACTTACTCCTTTGAGGACGTGGACTTTCTCTTTAAATAGATCTTGTTTTCCTGCTCACCTTTACCCATGTCTCTTCTTTTTCTCATGGCAACAAGAGCCTGGACCCTACCCCATCCCCTGTCCGCAACAAGAGGACACAAAGTCGTGTCTCCCAGTCCACATGTGGCCCCCAAATCTGCTTTATTTGGCCTGAACAGAATTGGGCTATTCAGTATTTTAATAAAATTTAAATTTGTTTCCAACACTTACAAAGCTCAGATTTCACATGCAAATCCGGGACTTCTCCAGAACAAGAAGATATGACAACTGTTCCCCTGTTCCCACAGTCAAGCTGCTTCCTTTACAAGGGCACGGATGTGGTAATGTGCCACCATCACCTTCATTCCTTACTGAACCCTGAAAATCAAGATGTCTATAGCCATTTACCATCATACTTGCACTTAGGTTTTCCTTAAGTTGAAGAAAATAAAAGATTTCTTTGGAAAATGAGAATGTAGCAAGAGGGTCTAGTGTTCTCAAAAATAAATGTTCTTGGGGCCGGCGTTGCATGCCACAGATTCAGCCATGGCCTGATGCTGGTGTTTCATATGAGTGCCAGGTTCTAGTACGGGCTGTTCCATTCCAATCCAGCTCCCTGGGAAAGCAGCAGATGATGGCCCGAGTGCTTGGGCCCCTGCGCCCTCATTGGAGACCCAAGTAGAGTTCCTGGTTCCTGACTTCCACTTGGCCCAGCCCTGGCTGTTGCAGCCATTTGAGAAGGGAGCTAGCACATGAGAGGGCACTCTCTCTCTTTCTCTCTCTGTAACGTCTTTTCAAGTAAATAAATAAATCTTTATTTAAAAATTGTTCTAATACAGCCTCTTTCTCTCATTTCCATCACTTGTCTGGCTTTTCTAGGCATTTAAGTTTGTTACCTCTATCTTAGCTCTTAATCTAGAAGCAACAAGTTATCATATTTTAAAATCATCTGGATACTATTCAGTAAAAAGGAATGAATTTGAATGCTTTTGATAAAATGAATGAATTTCAAAAATTAGGCCGAGTGAAAGCAGTTGAAAACAAAGGCATTGATACTGTATAATTTATTTGTATGAAATTCTAGGAAAGACAACAAACCCAGAGGAACGTGGAGCAGAGCAGTGGTTTCCTAGGGCAGAGATTGGCTGCAAAAGCCTACAAAGCTGTTTCTGGAATGGCAGAAATGCTGTACACCTCAACTGCAGGAGACTCAGAATTCTCCCATACAGGGACAAACACTGATGAAAACCCAACCAATGCATATTTTCAATAAGTGCATTTTCTTGTATACTGTTTATACCTAATGAAGTTGATTTTTTTAGATTTTTTTTTTTTTTTTGACAGGCAGAGTGGACAGTGAGAGACAGAGACAGAGAGAAAGGTCTTCCTTTTGCCGTTGGTTCACCCTCCAATGGCCGCCGCGGTAGCGCGCTGCGGCCGGCGCACCACACTGATCCGATGGCAGGAGCCAGGTGCCTCTCCTGGTCTCCCATGGGGTGCAGGACCCAAGGACTTGGGCCATCCTCCACTGCACTCCCTAGCCACAGCAGAGAGCTGGCCTGGAAGAGGGGCAACCAGGACAGGATCGGTGCCCCGACCGGGACTAGAACCTGGTGTGCCGGCGCCGCAAGGCGGAGGATTAGCCTGTTGAGCCACGGCGCCGGCCTTTTTTAGATTTTTTTTAACTTATTTGAGAGGTAGAGTTACAGACAGTGAGAAGGAGAGACAGAGAGAGGTCTTCCTTCCATTGGTTCACTCCCCAAATGGCCACAATGGCCAGAGCTGCGCCGATTGGAAGTCAGGAGCCAGGAGCTTCTTCCTGGTCTCCTTGTGGGTGTAGGTGCCCAAGCACTTGGGCCATCCTCCACTGCCTTCCCGGGCCACAGGAGAGAGCTGGACAGGAAGAGGAGCAACCGGGACTAGAACTGGTGCCCATATTGGATGCCGGCACCACAGGCGGAGGATTACCCTAGTGCGCCACAGAGCCGGCCCCATGAAGTTAATTTTTAAATGTTACTGAATAAAAGTTGCTCTTGCTCAAGGTTCTTTTTTGCATATCACTGTCAGGAAATCTACCACAGTAGGTGGCAGGACAGGATGCATAAGATTCATAGCCCATCATGAGACAGCAAGATTTAAATCCCCTGGAGGTAGAAATAACACCTGGCAGAAGGCAGCAGGTCCAGTTGCCAGCTGAGTTGGTAGAGGAGACACACATGGGGAGGAGGCCCAAGTTCCCAGGAGACATTAGATTGTTTAAAAAGCTGCTCATCAGGACCTAGCTCCCTACGCAGAGCGCCTCAGGACTCCCAGGTGGGTATCGCTTAGCTGAATGAGGCATTGGTAGAAATATAGGGCCGTTCTTCTTCCTTCTGCACCTCTTCTTCTCCCTTTTGCTCTCCCTTTTTCTTCTGTTCTAGGCTCACACTCAGGAACCTCAACCTGGAAAAGCATTCTTCATGCCCAGCGGGGTATGGGGTCTGGCCCTGGCAGCTGTGGGCATTCTCGTGGACAGGTAGAGCAGGCTCTCCTTCAAACGCACAGGGCTTTGGTGTGTAGCTTTGGGCTTGGTTCTCTCTGGCATTAGTGGCAATCATCTTGTTTTTCCTCCTCTTTCTTGTGTTTCTTAGTCAAGGCTGAGAAAAAAACAAGCATTGTGTGAAATGCCAAGCAATGACATTTTATGGTTGGAATGGCTTACTTACCAGAACCTGGCCAGAGCCGTTCATGTGTTCCGTAGGTTCAGCAGTGATGGGCAGGTGTTGTGGTGCCCCACCCACATTCGGTTTACCCCTAGGTAAACCACTAGGTTTCCCAAAGTGCCCGTACTGTTGTGCGTTCCCACCAGCAGAACCAGAGAGCTATAACTGCCCCTCCTTCAACATTGCTTGATAATGTCAGAGTCTTTTTTCTTTTTTAACTACTTTGACAGGGGCAGTGTTATCACCACTTAAATTTGCATTTCCCTATTGACTAAGGATGTCAAGCCCCTGTCACGTGCTCGTTAGCTACCGAGATATCTTCTTTGGCAAAGTGAAGCAAGTCTCTGCTCAAACCTCACCTCCTTTTTTTTAAAAAAAAAAAAAAAAAAAAAAAAAAAAAAAAAAAAAACAGACTCAGTTGTTCACTTTCTTATTGTTGAGTTTTGATAGTTCTTCATGTATTGTGCATGCCAGTTTGTTGCCAGATAAGTGATTTACAAATATTTTTCTCCCTGTCAGCAGCTTGTATTTTAATGTTTTAGTAGTGTTTTTCACAGAACAAAAGTTATGCATTTTGATGAAGTTCAATTTATCGATTCTTTCTCCTTTTATGATTTATGTTGTAGGTATCATATCTAAGAACTGTTTGCCTAACTCATGGTCACAAACTAGAATTAACATGAACATGTTTATGGTTTTTAAATTTTGCATTTATTTTCATTTTATTTGAAAGTCAGAGAGAACAGAGACAGACAGAGGTCTTCCATACTCTGATTCACTCCCCAAATGCCCACAACTGCTGAAACTGGGCCAGGCAGAAGCCAAAACCCTGGAGCTCAACCTGAGACTCCAATGTGGGTGGCAGGAACCCAACTACTTGAGCCACCACTGCTGCCTCCAGCGTGTCATTAGCAGGAAGACAGAATCAACGGCAGAGCTGGGGCTCAAACCCAGGCACTCTGTTATGGGATATGGATTTCCCAAATGGCGTCTTAATTGCTGTGCCAAATGCCTACTTCCTGTGATTCGTTTTGAGTTAATTTTTGCAATTAGTGTGAGAAATGAATCAAGATTCATTTATTTGAATATGGATGCTTCTTTCAGTATCTTTTTTATTTGTTTTTGTTGTTGTTTTAAGAGGCAGAGAGAGAAAGAGACAGAGACCTTCTATCCACTGGTTCACTTCCCAAATGCCTGCAACAGCTGGGGAACTGGGCCAGGAAGCCAGGAATTCAATCTAAATCTCCGATATGGGTGGCAGGGACCCAATTACAAACCATCACTGCTGCCTCCCAGGGTCTGCATTAACAGGAAGCTGGAGTCACAAGCTGGAGCAGGGATTTGAGCCCAGGCCTTCTCATGTAGGGTATGAGCATTTTAGTTCCTGTTTGTCTCAATTGGCCATTTAAGTTTAATAGTAAAAAACTGGTTAATGATAATAATGCATCGTAAAACTTTCCGAAGGAAAAGAGAATGTTTTGGAGTGGCGCTGTGGCACAGCAGGTTAAAGCCCTGGCCTGAAGTGCCAGCATCCCATATGGGCGCCGGTTCTAGTCCCGGCTGCTCCTCTTCAGATTCAGCTCTCTGCTATGGCCTAGGAAAGCAGTAGAAGATGACCCAAATCCTTGAGCCCCTGCACCCACGTGGGAGACCTGGAGGAAGCTCCTGGCTCCTGGCTTTGGATCAGCACAGCTCTGGCCATTGTGGCCATCTGGGGAGTGAACCAGCGGATGGACAACCTCTCTCTCTCTCTGTCTCTACCTCTCTCTGTAACTCTGCCTTTCAAATACATAAAATAAATCTTTTAAAAAAAAGAAAGGAGAATGTTTTGTGGGCCATTTTTTTTGTATGTGGTGGTTTTAAGTTATTAGTTTTTAAAATCAGTACTTTTTAATGGAAACAACTTAACCAAAAATCTGTCACAGAATTTTAAGACCCATTAAAACAAAGTTTAATGAGAAAAAAAAATTGAGCTGCATTAGTACAATCAAGACCCCACAATACTAACTTGTGCTTGTAGCCACTATCCCATCCTTGCCAAGTAAACCCTCAATTTCCGTGGAGGATGTTTTGACACCCTTTGGTCTAAGAAAATTGATACTTAGCATCAACCTTGTTGTGCTGCCTAATTTCCTGGGTCTGTTGCCGTGTGAAGTTGATGTTATGAACTTTTGGAAAAGTGATACGCCTGAGACTTTAAGTAGGAATACTGTAATTCTGGGGACTCTGCTTAATTCTTATGCAAGCACCCCGGTTACAGCAGCTGAGCAAAGAGAATCTGGTGTGTAAGTGAGATGGCACTGGCTTTTCAGGCCTTAGTTTCCCTAGGATGTAAAAAGGATTGGATAAGAAGGTGGTTTGAGGGCCAGCGCCGCGGCTCACTAGGCTAATCCTCTGCCTGCGGCGCCGGCACCCCGGGTTCTAGTCCTGACTGGGGCGCCAGATTCTGTCCCAGTTGCTCCTCCTCCAGTCCAGCTCTCTGCTGTGGCCCGGGAGTGCAGTGGAGGATGGCCCAAGTGCTTGGGCCCTACACCCGCCGGGAAGATCAGGAGAAGCACCTGGCTCCTGGCTTCGGATCAGCACGGTGTGCTGGCCTCAGCAGCCATTGAGGGGTGAACCAACGGAAAAAGGAAGACCTTTCTCTCTGTCTCTTTCTCTCTCTCTCTCACTGTTTAACTCTGCCTGTCAAAAAAAGAAAAAAAAAGGGAGGTTTGTGCATTTTATTGAGCTATTAATAGCAGGTCATCACATTTTTTTTTTTTTTAACCAGAACATGAACATCACGTAAGTTTATTTCAGATGTAACAGCAATGTTAAAATTGACAAGTTTAATCTTTACTGACCAAGTAAACTTAACCATTAAGTATTTTTTTAAAGTTATCCCCTCCAAAAAACTGAGGGAGCTTTTCTTTTTCTACCACCACATATCAAAGTGTCCCAATAGTTCTCTTTCTGGAGGACTTTCAATTGATGAGTAACTGCCTTTGAGATACATTTCAGAACTTCTTTCCTCAAAAACTAATCTGGACAAATTATATATTGCATAGATTTCTCTACAGATGCTTTTCTTTAGAACCCAAATGGAAATACCCTACAGTAAAATTTTAACTGTTTTGCTCACAGTAAGAACTATCTGACCTGAAAAATATGATGAATATACACTGTGATCTTCCAGTTAACACGAGTATTGTTTGACTTTAAAGATAGTTTTCACCACCTATCAAATAATCAAATCAACATGGGACATTACATTAGTCTTTACTGACTCATAGGCATATGAACTAGACCTAGCTTCTACTTCTTCCACTTCCTCTTCCTCTATAAGTGGACAGAATACAAGTTTGATGTAGGACAATTAACCCTTTACAAACATTTACAGTTTAGAATAAGTCACTGACTAGTGTGGAAAAAGAAATTCTATAATGATAGGGAGCCTAAACACTCAATTCAAAATTTTTTTTTCTTCCTTAAATAACATGTACTTAATAATGAGGCAGCTATTTGGCTTTTCAATAACAACATTTAGGGATACATTCATAGGACTGCTTAGACAGTCCAGGTGACATGGTTATAGAAACAGAGGCAGTGTCATTTATATATCAAAATCTATTTTGATATCTTGAAGTTATAAGGTCATCACATGTAATTAATATAATGTTTTATTACTGCCTGAGCTTTGCAGTTTATTGAGTTTTTTGGTTAAAACTTAGTAAATGGGAAGAAGACCAGGGAGCCTCGCTTGTCTGGTGCATCCTGGAGCTTAATGGATTCTGCAGATACGTTGCAGCGTCATTCCCATATGGTCTTGGCGGTCTGAGCTGCCCGTGTCACTGGTCCCAGGTAAATAAGAGGCCTGTTGGCACAGGTCACAAAAGCTGCTGTCGTCCACTGTTCTGCTGCGATTCCCTTGTGGAGCTGGTGCAGTCATGTCCACTCTGAGTTAATCCAGAAAAGGTCGGAAGGAAGAGGAAGGTGGGCCTCACCTGCAAGCCCCTAGGGAGCACTGAAAGCTGTTTCCTCCTCAAGGACGTGGACAAAATAGACACCAAGGCACAATCCAAGCCATAGTGCCAGAGAGGTGGGTTCCGGCAGTGGATGGGGGCTCTAAGCAGAACAGAAGTGAAACAGACACACTTGGACTTCTTGGGCTGCTTCACTTCTGAACTTCTAAAGCTAGGAGGTCTCTAAACCTCCTTCTTCGCCTTGGAAGAAGGTGACCTCACCCTTTGAAGGCCTCAAAAGTGGGTCTGCAAGCAACTTAACCCTGTTTCTGGGTCATGAGGTTCATACACAGTCCAGCCTGGCCTGCGTAGGAGCCAGAGAAACCAAGAGGCTGATGTGGTGTGGGGCAGGGCTGTCACGGCAGACAGCTGGTGCTCCAGGCTCTACCCTGGCTCCACTTTTGATATTCTCTCTCTCTCTCTCTCTCTCTCTCTCTCTCTCTCTCTCACTCTCTGTCTCTCATGCATGCATTTACTTCTGTTACTGCTGTTTGGATTTGATTTGCTCACTTACCATGATTTCTCCAACTTTTTTTTTTAAAGGTTTTATTTATTTATTTCAAAGTCAGAGTTACACAGAGAGAAGAAAGGCAGAGAGAGAGAGAGATCTTCCCTCCGTTGGTTCACTCCCCAAATGGCCGCAATGGCCGGAGCTGCGCCGATCCAAAGCCAGAAGCCTCTTCCTGGTCTCCCATGCAGGTGCAGGGGTCCAAGCACTTGGGCCACCCTCCACTGCCTTCCCGGGCCAATTTCTCCAACTTCCCTCTCTATTTTCTCTGATTGATGACTCCTAATTCTGGTCTTTGCTGTTGCTTGTCAACTCAGGAAGCATCTTCAATTCTGTGTTTTAAGATTTTTATTTGAAAGGCAGATATATATATATATATATATATATATATATATATATATATATCAATCTTCATTCTGCTGGTTTACTCCCCCAAATGACTAGAACAGCCAGGGCAGGACCAGGTGGAAGCCAGGAGCCAGGCGTTCCATTCTGGTCTCTCCCATGGATGGCACAGGCCCAAGCACTTGAGCCATCTTCTGCTTTTCCAGGTGCATCAACTAGAAGCTGTATCAGAAGCAGAGCAGCCAGGGCTGGAATCAGCGCTCCAATATGGGATGCTGGTATCACAAGCAGTGCATTACAACACCAGCCCCAGTGTCTTCAATTCTTATTTGTTCCCTCTGCTGGGCCCCAAACACTTGTATGAGTACACCTGGATGGACATCTCACCTTGGCTCATTCCTCTTAATTTGGGCACCAAGAGAAAATTCAAATCCCTGTGAATACTTGAAGCACATTTTGAAAAAATCAGCATTGAGGCTGGTGTGGTACAGTGGCTTAAGTTGCTGCTTGAAACACTGGCATCCCATATGGGTGCTGGTTTATATCCCAGCGCCCCACTCCCCATCCAACTCTCAACTAATGTACCTGGAAAAGCAGCAGATGGTCTGAGCCCGCTTGGATCCCTGCCGCCCACTTGGGAGACCCAAATGGATTTCCAGGCAATTGATTTTGCCCTGGCTCAGCCCCAGCCATTGTGGCCATTTGGGGAATGAACCAGCAGATAGATGATGTCTCTGTCTCTGTCTCTCTCCCTCTCTCTGTAACTCTCACTTTCAAATAAATAAATAAATCTTAGAAGAAAAATAAGCACTTCCCTTGTCCTCAAAGGATTGTGATAAAATAGGCAAAATAATTTGATTGTGACTTTAGCATGTAAAGTACTCTCATTCAAGGCAAGTCTAACCAGATTCACTAATCCTAGGGTTATTTGAATTCACTTACTGCCTTGGACTCTTAAGGTGCCCAAAATTGGGGCCGGTGCTGTGGTGTAGTAAACTAAACATACACCTGTGCTCTGGTTCATGTCCCAGCTGGTCTTCTTCAGATCTAGCTCTCTGCTAATGGCCTGGGAAAGCAGTGGAAAATGGCCCAAGTGCTTGGGCCCCTGAACCCATGTGGGAGACTGAAAAAGCTCCTGGCCCCTGGGTTCGGATTGGCTCAGCTCCAGCCATTGCGACTGTTTGGGGAATGAACCAGCTGATGAAGACCTCTCTGTTTCTTTCTCTCTCTCTGCCTGTGGCTCTGCCTCTCAAATAAATAGATAAATTGATTTTTAAGAAAGATATCTAAGGGGCTGGCGCTCTGGCATAGTGGGTAAAGCCACTGCCTGCAGTGCAAGAATCCCATATGGGTGCCAGTTCAAGTTCCAGCTGCTCCACTTCCAATCCAGCTCTCTGCTATGGCCTGGGAAAGCAGTACAAGATGGCCCAGGTCCTTGGGCCCCTGCACCCGTGTGGGAGGCCCAGAGAAAGCTCCTGGCTCCTGACTTCAGATCTGCGCAGCTTCAGCCATTGCTGCCAATTGGGGAGTGAACCAGCAAATGGACGACTCCTCTCTCTCTCTCTCTGCCTCTCCTTCTCTCTCTGTATAACTCTGACTTTCAAATAAATAAATAAATCTCTAAAAAAGAAAGATACCTAAAATTACTTTAATGATTTTTAAGTAAATTGACATTGTGCTAGCATTTGTTGGAAAAAATTTAATCTGTAATTCAAACATACTGAAAAGCATTAAATTAGATTGTAGCAGTAAAGCAGAAGGTATTATTTGGGAACACCTTTCAGAAAGAGGTAGTTCTCGAGGTGAGATTCAAATCAAGGGAGAATGTGTGTCTGTGTTCAGTTATTAATTCAATGAAGAGATGAAGAGATGAAGAGAAAACATTACTTGTGATCATTATTGTGGGATCTGAAAATGTATCTGATTCATCTAGCTCTTAGGCAGACCCTATGGTCCTTACAACAGAGCCTTGTGATTGCATGGCAGATGTCACAGTGAGGCTTCGACAGGGACTCCCTGATTATTTTTAAGATACTATCTAGAAAGATAGACATAACCCTTGAGTGTCACCTAAATTCTCATGCATCCTGAATTTTAATAAATGTTTTCTAATGCTTGTCTGTGGACTCAACTCAATAAGGATAACTAGCTCCAGGTATGGTATTTAAGAAGCCGGATATTTGCTCTCAGCACTCTGCCAAAGATCAAAGGGTTGATTCACACTCTTGTATTTAGCTTTTAAAATTTTCAGGCCGGCGCCGCGGCTCACTAGGCTAATCCACCTCCTTGCGGTGCCGGCATACTGGGTTCTAGTCCCGGTCGGGGCGCCGGTTCTGTCCCGGCTGCCCCTCTTCCAGGCCAGCTCTCTGCTGTGGCCAGGGAGTGCAGTGGAGGATGTCTCAAGTGCTTGGGCCCTGCACCCCATGGGAGACCAGGATAGGCACCTGGCTCCTGCCATCGGATCAGCGCGGTGCGCTGGCCGCAGTGCGCCAGCCGCGGCGCGCAAGCCGCGGCGGCCATTGGAGGGTGAACCAATGGCAAAGGAAGACCTTTCTCTCTGTCTCTCTCTCTCACTGTTCACTCTGCCTGTCAAAAAAAAAAAAAAAATCTGTCTTAACCCATCAACCAAGTTCTAACTGGCTGTACCAGACTGTCTCTGAAAATCTTCTCTAGTAAGTTCTTGTTCAAATGACTTCCAAAGAATGGCTCAAGCTCAGTTTGAGAAGGGATGTGATGACTATTGGGACTGGTGTTCAATTAAGATCCTCATTTGGTTTCATCTTCTCTCTTTCATTCTGCATGGCCTTTTTTAGTTTACCAAATAAACTTTTTTTTAAAAAAAAGATTTATTTATTTGGAAGAGTTACATAGAAAGAAAAGGAGAGGCAGAGAGAGAGAATCTTCCACCCACTGGTTCACTCCCCAAATGGCCGCAATGGTATTTTTTTAGAGAGAAAGAGAGAGAAGAGGCAGATAGAGAGAGACAGAGAGAGAGGTCTTCCATCTGCTGGTTCACTCCCCAGTTGGCAGCAATGTCTGGAGCTGCGCCAACCCGAAGCCAGGAGCCAGGAACTTCTTCCAGGTCTCCCACATGGGTGCAGGGACCCAAGGACCTGGGCCATCTTGTACTGCTTTCCCAAGCCATAGCAGAGAGCTGGATTGCAAGTGGAAAAGCCAACTTGAACCGGCACCCATATGGGATGCTGGCACTACAGGAGGTGGCTTTACCCACTATGTCACAGTGCAAGCCCCGGAAATAAACTTTAAGCTGCAGAACACACACCAGGTGTCATCAAGAAATCAAGTACTCAAAACCGGAGGAATGAATAATTTTTTGTAAACACACAATAGAAAAGCAACGAGTCTGTTTCTTTTTCATATGCATTTCTTTTTACCTATCAACTTCTCCCTGTCTCACTAGTCATAGAAATTTGCTTATTAAGTGCAATTCTAGTTAGAACAATTCATCTAACTTTTTGAAATCTGCAGTGTCAACCAGTTCTATTTTTTCACAGTTCAAACAGAACCTTGTGAAAGATATTACTGCATGTTACCTAATCTGATCTTTCTCATTATGATATCCTGTGATAATTGCAAAATCATAGCTAAATACCAATATGTTGATGCCATTTGTTTGTTTTTTTTTTTTTAGTTTATTGACTCGGTAGTACAAAGATAAAAAGAAGGCAAAGGGTTATAGAATTTTAGAGTAAGACAAAGCCTTTCAAACAGCATTGAGCCCAAATATCTGCATTCCATAGATGAGGAAAATGACTAATAATAAATAAAACAAAATAATGACTAGCTTAAGATTCTCCAATATTCTTTAAAGTATCCTTTATTATATATGATACTATATCCTTTAGAATAAAAGATCCTTTATTATAGGACCTTCTAAACATAGCCCAGCTCACTGCTAAATTTCAGTTTTCTACCCTCTCTCTATGTTAAACACTTAATCGTCAGGCCTTACCTATCCATCCTACCTACTTACTGCTCCCTAATTTGTCTTTTCTCTCAATTCCAACATCTATGTCGTATTTTACATCATCACTGCCCTCAGAACAAAGTCCACATTGGTTAGCTGGCTAAGAGCCTGTTAGTGACTTAACCCTGTTCATCTCTCAACTTTCTGTCTTTTTTATCCTATACCCCAACACATGATGGCGTTCTTACAGTTCCTGGAATAAGCCATGCTCTTTGTCACTTCTTGCTCCGCGTATTGTTCCTTCAACTTGCATCTACTTCTCCCTCTTCCCACATCCACATACCTGACTAGGGTTTTTTCACCTATCAGATCTTAGAAAGTTTGACCTCTGATTTGGAAACACTCGTAGGTATTCTCTTAGTACCCATGTTTCTCTTAACAATTCTTTCCCCCTCACAATTATTGGGGCACTATTGCAATGGTCAGTTAGCTTATCGGGATCTGTGTTTAGTCTGTAAATTCATCTAGAACAGATTGTATCATGTGAATTGTTATGACTTCAGCACCTAGCCTGAGAGTGAACAACAAGTATACATAGTCCATAGAAAATCATAGCAACAAAAATAACACCAGTAATCACACTCATTTCTATTATTTATTTCCTGTGTTAGATGCTGATAAACGTGTAACTTTGATCATTGGTACTGCTTTCCTCATGGTCAGTGTTATGTGTCAATTTGGCTAAACCATAGTGCCCAGATATTTGGTCAAACGTATCTGAGTTTTGCTGTAGAACTATTTTTGAGAGGAGACGAACATTTAAATAGGTATGCTTTGAATGAAACAGATTGCCCTCCATTATGTGAGGACGAGCTTCATCTACAGTTGAAAACCTTAGGAAAAATTCCCCAAGGCAGAGGGAATTCGGCCAGCAGACTTTCAGATTCAGGCTGCAACATCAGTTTTTTCATGGCTCCCAGCCTGCTAGACTATCCTTCAGATTTCAAACTTTCCCAGCTCCCATGTTCATGCCAGCCAATTCCCTAAAATAAATCTCTCTCTCTCCCCTACCTTTTTTTAGGTATATGTGTGTGTATTTCTGTTTCTGTCTCTCTCCCTCCTTCTCTCTCTCTTCCTTTCTCTCTCTGTGTCTCTACACACACACACACACACACAGAAGCACAGGCAAATACACATCCTACTGGTTCTCTGTAGAATCTATTAGTTGCCTTATGATAAAGGTAATATTTTCACTTAGAAATCAGGAAACAGGGCCACAAAAAGGTCAAAAAGTTAACTATCTGAGGTCATTTATATCATAAATGGAGAAACCAAAATCTGAACCAAACTCTATTTGAGCATAAAATTAATGACTTTATCTATAGTAATTAGGAATGCATAAATGATTATATTAACAAATCAACAGATAAGTTATACTGGTTTATTCCATACTTAGACATGAAGAGTAGTTAAATGTAGTATTTCTTTTTTTAAGATTTATTTATGTATTTGAAAGTCAGAGTTACACAGAGAGAGGAGAGGCAGAAAGAGAGAAAAAGAGAAGTGGTTCACTCCCCAATTGGCCACAATGGCCGGAGATGTGCCAATCTGAAGCCAGGATCCAGGAGCTTCTTCTGGGTCTCCCACATGGGTGCAGGGTCCCAAGCACTTGGGCCATCTTCTACTGCTTTCCCAGGCCATAGCAGAGAACTGGATCAGAAGAGGAGCACCTGGGACTAGAACCGGCACCCATATGGGATGCTGACGCTTCAGGCCATGGTGTTAACCTGCTGTACCACAGCGCTGACCCCTAAATGTAGTATTTCTAAAAGCTGTAATGATTCAAACATATACCTACCTACAGACTCACTCAGTCACTCAATCTCTTCATTTATTGATGACAAAATTGACATTATCTAGTTAGTGGATAACTGTTGTTATCCAATTAATGAATGACTTGGGAATGATAAAATCCATTGGTCTTCAGGAGTATCAGTATTGGAATCTACATGCAAGACCAACATGGCTTCTTCCACAACATTTGGTTATTGACTCCAATTTTCAATGGAAAATAGATAATGTAAGCCAATGATCCTGGGATGAAATCCTGGGACCATGACGCTACTCAACTACAGGGAGCACCATTCTTCCTCTATTCTTCAAAGACTCCGTGTACCAGGGAACTAACACATGTGAATTCCAAGTGTAGCTAGCACATTCCTCAAAACCCAGTATTGGCTGAACCACCTGGGGTAAACTAGTGGGATAAAGAGGATAAAGGCATTTGACAAGACAATTCTGGACTAACTGAATTCTTTAGCCAGAACAAGTCACTTCCTTTGTTCATCTTCCCATAGGTCTTAGACCAGAACTCTGTCCTTTCAGCCATCAAAAACTCTTGTCTTGTTGACCACTAGGTTAACGGTGCCTGTAATGGTTTCTGTTTTCATAAGTACATGCTTAGTGATTATTGAATAAATGCCTATCGGGGAGTGACAATTGAGACCATTTGGCTCATAGTTATTGCAAGGTGGAAGGGCTCACCTTAACTCCCCAAGTACACCTTCTCTCTCTCAGCCACCAGCACGAGTGCCTTCCTGCTACCAGAATACTAACAAGAGCTCATGAGAATGGGCTAGGAGAGACACATTCCCTACTTTCTAGAAAAATGCAGCTCGATATATTTCCCCCTGATCATTCCCTGAGAGCGGAGTGCTAGTTTTTATGGAGAATGAGATTTCTGGTCTTTTGCTTAAGAGAGAATGTGAACATGGCAGGAACAACCAGAAGCACTTAAGAAAAGAGAAAAGCTGATGGCAAGCAAAACCCTATGGCGGAGAAACTGGAACTGCCTCAAGGGGGGAATGTCTCTTTCTTTTAGAAAGATGCTTAAATGCGTATATGGGTGATGAAAGGAAGGTTAGCAGAGATGGAAGATATTGAATGAAAGCAGGGCTCAATTCCTTTTGTTAGGGATTTCTAGGTTGGCCTCTGGTGCTTGGAGGGAAATCACTGGGACAAAAGGTTTGCAACAGAAACCTGCCACATGGATGATGATAACCAAAACTCTTGAAATTGAGGAGCTCTGAAATAAAAGAGTTCATTGAGACATTACAGATCCTGATCAGAAAGGGACCAAGTCTGGGACAAGTTCCCACCACTGCCAGCAGCAGATCTAAATAGCCAATGAGAAAACACCTGCTGAACTTAGAGTGAACACCTTTCTATTGAAACTCTGAGGAAGGAAAGCATAAGTGGTTTACATTGGCTCTACACTGGCTATAGATAAGAGGGCAGGAGGCTGGGCATGGGAAGCCAGTTCTTAAGGATAAGTTGTGCCTCTGTGGATTGGTGACGGTCATAAGGAGGAAGCCATGGCACCCAGAGGCCCTGATGGGATCTGAGATAAAGTTTTAACATACATTCAGGAATGTGAAAGGATCTTTCTTTTTTTAGCCAGCTCACTTACTCTCCTCATCTCTCCTCCCCTCCATCCTCCTGTCCTTGTAATTAAGTTTAGGATAACTCAGAATTCTTCTCACCAACCTAGCAGCTGACAGGGACAGGAAGGGGGTAGCCCGAAAGAGGTCCTCTCAGCAGAGGAGGAGGAGTGTTTTAAAACCTCTGGGTAATTACATACTTGGCTCATTCCACTGCAGTTCCAAATACACCAAAACCTAAAAAACAAATGCCTGCTAAGGAATAGAGAGAGAGAGAGAGAGAGAGAGAGAGAGAGAAGGAAGAAGGAAAGAGAGAGAAAGAGAAGGAGAGAGAGAGAAAGTGGGGGAGGGAGGGAGGGAGGGAGAGAGAGAGAGAGAGAGAGAGAGAGAGAGAGAGAGAGAGAGAGAATATGAGGACTATCCCTATTCCAAGTGGGGAGCCAGAGTTTCTCTCTTGCCACAAGCAAAAAAGGAATTTCTTTCTACCCGTGAGTTTCATTCTCTACTCCATAACCAGATAATTCATCCAGTCTTTCTCTCCTATAATAAAAGTAGAAGAATACATACAGTGCAAGATGAGTGAAAGAATTGGAGCTACAATAACCTTTGGCACAAATAGGCACTCAATAAATGCTACCTACTGTATTTAGTAAAACTGTTTCTAAATCAAACAATAAAAGCAGTAACCTGGCATCCTGAGCAGGAAGAGGGCTGATGGAATTAGGGAAATCTCTTTCTGCTTCTTTCTAGGACCTCTTTTTGTCCTTCTGGTAATTAACTAAAACAGCAATGAAGAGAAGCACCGTGGAGTAGCAGGGGAGTGGGTTTCAACTGTGGTTCCCATGAGGAGCGAGCTTCTGTCCCTAGTGAACACCTTCAGCCTCACTTCATGCTCACGAGGCCAGTGTTAAATTGATGATCTATTTGCATGGATTTTATGCTTCTGTATGTTTGTTCTACTTCTCTCCTTGTTGGAGTTGTGATGCTGGCCAATCTTTTCAATTAGCTTGAAGAGCTATTAAAACTCATCCATTAAAATCCACTTCCCCACAGAGCTAGCGGGTAGTTTTCTGCACAGACCTCTTAGGGTTGCTGAAAGGATCAAACTGGAGAAGCGTGAAGAAGTGTTTTGCAGGCTGCTTTGCGGGGAAGGCAGAGAAGCAGACACATTCAGAACTCAAACTCTTCTTTATTCAAAGTCTTCTGATTTGCTTCCTTGCACTCTTGATTTTGTTGTTTAAAAAATAATAATGGAAGCAAGCAGTGGCTCAAGTGACTGGGTCCCTGAAGCCCATATGGTGGGGGGAGGGAGATTGGCACTGGGGCAAAGCAGGTTAACACCCTGGCCTGAAGCACCTGCATTCCATATGGGCACCAGTTTGAGGCCCAGCTGCTCTACTTCCCATTCAGCTCTCTGCTATGGCCTGGGAAAGCAGTAGAGGATGGCCCAAGTGCTTGGACCCCTGCACCCACGTGGGAAACCCGGAAAAACTCCTGGCTTCCGATCGGTGCAGCTCCGGCTGTTGCAGCCAATTGGGGAGTGAACCATCAGATGGAGGACCTTTCTCTCTGTGTAACTCTGACTTTCAAATAAATAAATAAATCTTAAAAAAAAAAAGAACTGCTCACATCTTGACTTTATTCTTTAGTCATACACTTAATGTGAAAGCGAATTTATAGCATGGCAAAAGGATTGATGAATTTCACTTGCTCAATATGGCAAAGTAGAAGATTTACCACTCCCTGGTGTTAATGAAACAAGTAGCCATCACCATATTCTCCATGATTAGGCTCTGAAAGGTTTTATACTGGAGAAGAGATTTTTAAATCCCATTTGATTCATCTGGTATATATGCATGTATTTTTTAAAGTACATGGAAAATGGGATTAAAAGATGAGTTTATTTTGGTGAAAAAAAATTAGAATCCATGTATAGTTTTCTCATAATATGCATTTCCCACAAACTTTTTGATGTGTCCTCTTATTGATGGTAGCTTTGAGTTTTGCCTAGAAATATAGCCTTAACACAGAAGTCAAGTGAGTTACTAACACCAGAGATCCAGTGTTAAAATAAGGAAAGCTTTGCCACTTCTGTTTTTGAGAGAGGATGTGGAACTATATGGCATTAAATTCACCGTTCTCAAAGTCACTTCCTGAGAGGAATTACAAACTTGCAATTATAGACTCTCTGGTAATTAGGGCTCCTTTGAATTCCAGTGACATTAACTCATTTTGCACTAGCAAAAAATTTCATTTAGCAAAAAATGAAGTTATTTGCACACATAACTGGCAAATCTGGGATATATGGAGGTGCTTGAGCAGATGTTCTCAGGAATATTTTTCTCCATTTCTCTACTTGGCTTTAATTTCTCAATCTAATTTTACATGGCAAGATTTCCCTTGAGTGAGGAAAATGGCTTTCAACATTCCCAGGTTTACATAGTCATAGTTCTATAGCCACATTTCAGATCTCAAGGAGGATCTCGGATTGGCCCTTCTCGGATCGCATGCTTCCTTTTCCAATCATGATCAAGCACCAGTGTGGTGTCATGATTGGTCCAGCCTAGACCTCATGCCCACCACTGTAAACACTGGTGATCAACAGTCTCACCAAAATTGCAGGGAGACCTTGTCCCAAGGAAGACAATGATAGAAAGGAAAAGGAATCAAAACAAACAAAATGTCTATGACAAGATCTCTCCAAAACACTATGGCCTTTGAAAGTCTGATTTAGCTGAAAATGGGAGAAACACTTTAGTGACTTCCAATTTGTTGATATACATTTTCCATTTTGCAATTTTTATGAACTGCAGCAGGAAAAACTGCACAACTCACAGGCACCATTCACATGAGGGACAATGAGTCATACATTGAATGAAATGTGAATATTGGCCCCTGAAATTGCACAGTGTGGTGGCCATGGACTAGAATAAAATGATTAGAAATTGATCCAACTGACGCACAAATTTTTATTTGGTTGATTGCATGTAACTTAAACATATTAAGTATTTGTAGCTACAGTGCACTTTATTGGTTGTTAGCAACAGTGTTTATGTTCTAAGAGCTCAGAAGAATAAATTGCAACACAAGTTGCTAACTTGACTGAGTCCTTCTATCAGTAGATTTCTCAGGACTATAAAAACATTATTTCCATTCAGCTGTCTGCTTGATGAAACATGTTTGTAAGGAGAAAAAAAGCAGTGGATGGAGCAGGCATTTGGTGCCATGTTTAAAACACTACTTGGGACCCCTACAACCCATATCAAACAAAGTGCTTGCATTTAAGTTGAAGCTCTGGTCCTGTTTCCAGCTTCCTGCTGCTAATGACAGCAGGCAGTGAGTGAGTCCAGTAGTTGCATTCTTGCCATTCATGTGGAAGACCTGAACTGACTTTCACTCTCCTGGTTTCAGTCTGGTTCTGTCCCAGCCATGGTGGCATTATGGGGCATTATGGGGAGTGAACTGATGGATAAGAGATCTCTGTTTTATGTCTGTGTTTCACATAAATAAAATAAAATAAATAAGTGAAAAAGAAAATAAGTTAAAAGGAACCCCCTTATTCCACCTAGAAAACAGAACTGGAGAGGTTGGCATTGTGACATAGTGGGTACAGCTGCCACCTGTGACGCCAGCATCCCATGTGGGTGCTGGTTCAGAGCCCAACTGCTCCACTTACAAACACACTCCTTGCTAATGTGCCTGGGAAAGCAGTGGAAGATGGCCCATGTGCTTGGGCCAGTAAACCCACATGGGAGATGCGGAAGATGCTCTTGGCTCCTGGCTTTGGCTATTTGAAGAGTGGACCAGTGGATGGAAGACTCTCTCTCTTATCTCTGTTTAACTCCAAGTTTCAAGTAAATAAATCTTTTTTTAAAAAAAAACTTCACTTTTTTTTAAAAGAAGAAAATATAACTGGCTTCTAAAACACAAATGTTCTGACCATATGCATATCTGCTTCGGGGGACTTGAACCGTGCTCTGATATGGGATGCCAGCTTTGCAAGTGGCAGCTTAACCTGCTGTACCACAACACCTAATCCTTAGCAACTTATAAAAGGCATAAAAGCCCCACAACCTCCATGCCTTGCATACCACCTTATTTAAGGATTAATTGATATGCAATGAAGTTCATTTTCCTTTCAACTATTTCAAACAGCATTGAGACAAAAATTCAAGAAAATGAGGGGCTGGCACAATGGGTTAATACTTCGCCTACATTGAATCTCAAATGAGCACCAGTTTGATTCCCATCTGCTCTACTTTCAATCCAGCTCCCTAGGAAAGCAGTGGAAGACGTTCCAAGTGCTTGGGCCCCTCCCACCCATGTGGGAGACCCAGATGGATTTCTAGGCTCCTGGTTTCAAAGCCCTGTCCTTTGCATTCATTTGGGGAGTGAACCAGCAAATGGAAGACCTCTCTCACTTTGTCTCTCCCTCTCTGTAACTCTGCCTTTCAAGTAAATAAATCTTTTTAAAAATAGGTTGCTAAGATGAGACTATGATTTAAGTTATAAAAAGTCGTAGTTCAGGGGCCAGTGCTGTGGGGTAGTGGGCCCAGCCTCTACCTGCGGCACCAGTATCCTTTATGGGAAGCAGTTCTAGTCCCAGCTGCTCCTCTTCTAATCCAGCTCTCTGCTATGGCCTGGGAAGGCAGTAGAAGATGGCCCAAGTGCTTGGGCCCCTGCACCCATGTGGAGATCTCCTAGCTCCTGGCTTCAGATAGCCCCAGCTCTGGCTGGTGTAGCCATATGGGGAGTGAATCAGGGGATAGAAGACCTTTCTTTCTGTTTCTCTCTCTCTCTGTAATTCTACCACTCCAATAAGCAAATAAAATCTTAGAAAAAAATCATAGCTTATGCATCAGTGGATTTTTCTTTTATTAGTATCTACTGAATGTGTTATATGGTATATGACAAAAGGAAAATATTGTGATGTTCACAATAAAGCCAACATTACAACATGAGCAACAATTTGTTGGTGAAAACTAATAGAGTGATAGAAAAAGACTTCTGGGATAATTGAGAGTGTGCAGACTTGGACAGGGAACAGCTATTATTATTCTTCAGCCTTTCACAACAGGTGGCTCTCAGACCTAGGCCTGCTCATTGCTGCTGATGGCCTTTCTTCAACAACAATAGGCAGCATGTTGCACTACTTTTGAATCTTTCTAAGTTTTTCTCCCTTTGGCTTCAAATTTTATTGTGTTCATCATCGTCCTTGTTCAGGTACCTTTGTAGGAAAATTCCAGGTCTGTCTCTGAATCAAATTGTATCCCTTAGTAACGTCTGACACAGCAGGTGCTTAGTAAGAATGTCACCATAATTTGGATTTGCAATAAGAAAGCTGCTGTGTGGTTTATGAAGGGACTGCATTCATTTATCTGGATGTTCAATAAAACAATCAGCAAACCTTTATTATCTAAAGTTATTCTTCCTATTTCTGACCTCCTTCTTTGTTTCCAGTGGTGTAAGCTCTCATGTGGTCATTTAACAAATACCAGACACTGTTCTAGATCCTTTATATACAGTATGCATTAACCCTTGTCATATCCCCACCTATTGTCAGCATCCTCAACTTCTACATGGGAAAATTCTGCTCAGAGGACCTAAATCACTTGCTCTGGGCCATACAATGCCATCTAAGTCTGGAATCCACTCTGAACACCCACCCCTATGCTTCTTCCTCTGGGCCTTGTTAGATTCTGTAGCCCTTTCTCTGGCTCCCACACATCTTACATGTAATGTGGTTTGTCCAGGCTATCATAACAGAATATCACACCCCGGTTGGGTACACAACATGCATTTATTTTCTCTGTTTTGAAAGCTGAAAGTCCAAGATCAGGGTGTATGCAGAGTGGGTTTCTGGTGAGGCCTCTCCTACTTAACAGATGGCTGCTTCCCAGCATGCCCCGGGGCATGTCCTCTGTGGGCACTGATTGCTGAAGCCTCTTCTTCCTGTAAGGACACCAGCCCTGCTGGATGAGGGCCCTGCTTATGGTCTCATTTAGCCTTACTTCTCCAAATTTTCCATGCCCACACACAGGCATGGATTGAGATAAAGCTTCAACATATAGACTTGTGGTATCAAACTCAGTCCATAATAAAATACCTGGTAAATAGAACTGACATGTTAAAATAATGCACACAATATCCAGTCAAGCATGTAGCTTTTGTTGTTTTGTTTTTAATCACCTCTTATGCAAGTTTACATGTACAATAAGGTTTCAGTGAGATCCTAGATCTTTTATTCTGTAGCACCCATCATCTTCAGAATTTATCGCTTATTTTTCCAAATTATTTCCAGGAAACACGATGTTTGCCATCAAAGTTGTTGTTACAGCCAAGCACATTTGTCAATTTTTCCTACAAGCTTTTATAAACACATCACAGTGAGATCAAAGCAGTTAATTTATCATTGCTTAAAAAAATTATTCTGTCATTTTAAGCTATATTTTAGATCCCAGCTGATTATTTATTTACTTATTGACTTTTTTTTATGAGTCATCTTTAAATTTCAAAGTAACTATTGCAAACAATTCAAACAATACAGAAATAGGTAAAGTAAAATGTCAGCCTTCCTCATCATCCCGAAAATTTTCTCCTCTGAGTTAACCATTATTAACAATTTGATGGGGGAGCTCACATTGTGGTGCAGTAGGTTAAGCAACTGCCTGTGACACCGGCATCCCACATCAGAGCACCTGTTAGAGTCCTGGCTGCTCTGCCTCTAATCCAGCTCTCTGCTAATGTGCCTGGGAAAGCAGGAGAGGATGGTCCAAGTGGTTGGACTCCTGCCACATACATGGGAGGCCCAGAGTTCCTAGCTCCTGGCTTTGGCCTGGCCCAGCCCCAGTCCTTTGTGCCTTTTGGGGAGTGAACCAGTAGATGGAAGATATCTTTCCTTCTCTGTCTCTCTGTCTCTCTCTCTCTCTCTTACCACACCCCCCCCCATCAGTTTGCCTTTCAAATACATAAAATAAATCTTTAAAAAACAATCAGATGGGAATTCTTTCAGATTTTTCTTATTCATGGCTATATAGGAAGATAGAGAAATGCATACACACATAGTTTTGTTTTTAATTTTTTTAGTGATATTATACAGTTGCCTTTGATCAATCAACAATATATTGAGGCAACAGTCCACTGTCATCAAATACAAGTCTATAAAACATGTTATCTGAACCTCCCTAAGCAAATGGCTATGGATTCTACTAACCTGCACATTTCTTTCCCAAACTTTAACAGCATGTGAACAGGACGTGTAAGGAAGGGAGTTTTAGTCCTAATGATCAATGTTCAAACTTAAAATAAAATCAAGTTAGTTGCTTTATCCTGCTCACCAACACATCTTCCAAAGTTTTGGTATAATTAATTATTTGTGGTTTATGCACATATGCATATATTTCAACTTCTCTTGACTCATAAAATATTTCTGATTCCTATAAAAATTTTCACAAAGCTTCTTCTTGCTCATCTCCAAGAGTAAGGCAATTCTGGCCAGCACCGCAGCTCACTTGGCTAATCCTTTGCCTGCAGCACCAGCACCCGGGGTTCTAGTCCCGGTTGGGACCGGATTCTGTCCCGGTTGCTCCTCTTCCAGTCCAGCTCTCTGCTGTGGCCCAGGAAGGCAGTGGAGGATGGTCCAAGTGCTTGGGCCCTGCACCCACATGGGAGACCAGGAAGAAGCACCTGGCTCCTGGCCTCAGATCTGTGCAGCACGCTGGCCGTAGCGGCCATTTGGGGGGTGACCCAACGGAAGGAATACCTTTCTCTCTGTCTCTCTCACTGTCTAACTCTGCCTGTCAAAAAAAAAGGAGTAGGGCAATTCTGCATGGTGTACTGCCATGGGAAGGGTGCAGTACAAAGAAAAGGAGAAGAAAACGAGGATTAAAAAGCACTTCCTTATCACAGTCACATCCTCCTTATTTTGACTGCTGCAGAACTGTCAAAGAAACAGCCTGGAAAAAAGGAAATGAACTTAGCCTGGAGAGAAAGCTGAAGGCATCAACACATCACAGCATCTCTTCTCTGCCTAACAACAAGACAATGAGTCATCAGTGGCAACAGCCAATCAGCTTCCTCTCTCTCTCTCTCTCTCTCTCTCTCTCTCTCTCTCTGCCTGGTCTTGTGGAAATGCAGATGTAGAGCAAATTCCTGGAAGAGGAACTGATGAATAGAAATGAAAGTGGCAGCCTTGAGAACAGAATACTTACACTGCAGGCAACTCTGGAATAGATACTGATGGCTTACAAAATCTGTAAATTATTTAGTGATGTAAATCTACTCCAAAGCGATAGATTTTGTGTACAAGCCACCCACATGCACTTCCCAGCAGATCCTCCTCTCTCCTGGGAGTGCGTGGATTCACTGCCATCTTAGACACTGCACCTGCTTTACTTCTAGGAATGTACATGTGTACGCTTCCACACAGAGTCCTGCCACAGTCCACCTGCTAGAAGCATAAGCCACCTTATTCTCCTTTCTAAACTCATAATGTGCTACATGTACCAAGCACTCTCTAAATATTTAAGCATTTTGGACACACATTGTTGTCTTGTAACAGGACTTCCTTTTCACCAGTTTTGCTGCTTGAGCCTCAAATGAGGATACATTCCTGAGGCTCTGCACTGTGTATGTTTCCAGAGACTTCCTCAAGGACCAGCTCATAAACCATTTTTCCTGTGGTTGGCCCAAGCAGTGTGCTGAGAGTCATGGCTTCCCAGTTTTTTTCAGTGTAAACCTGTGCAGTCCCTCTGAAGTAGGAAAAGAAAAATCACATTGTTTTTCTTAAATGCAGAAAGAAGTGAAAGCAAAGTAGGCTGATTCTTGGCTACAATTTAAAGCTAACACCTAGCACCAGCATGTTGTGAATGACAGCTCCTAATTTAATGGGCAGCCAGTCAACGAAGCACACAACCTGCAGAGGAGGATAAAGATAGAACTAATGTGTTTTGCTGGCACACAGGTGATGTCCATTAAAAGGAGATCCTGCTGTTTATCTTAAGGCTGTGTTTCCATGAGCAGCAATACATATACAATTAGAGACCATGATTTGGTTCAGCCATGTCTCAGCTAACACAGTATAATTTTCTCCAGTTCTGATCCCTTTTCCTATTTCTTATGGTACATAAAATATATGAGCTTAGAAACACACACACACACACGCACACACACAGATTCTAAATGGTTGTTATGTGATGGAATCAAACTGAGATGGATTTCTATACTTAACACCCCCTTTGTCCTCTCAGTAGTTTCATATTCCAGTGTGTCATTTTCTTTCATTGTTTGACAATTTATCTCCTTTGATTACATAATTTCAATGTTTTTCTTTCATCACTGTAAACTGGAACAATTTTATAGCTGTTTAATATTTAGATTTCATGTAGAATAGCTCTGTATATATGTAAACATATTAAGGAGGCAAAAAAGAAACATATCCTGGATAATTTCTCCTTCAGATCATGTTTTCTATCCCTTCTTCTTGAAAAATAAATCACAAAAAAAGCTATTGTTTCTCATATAAGACCATCCTACTGTTTATATCTTTATTGGATTACAGTTCACACAATTTACTAACCCTCAGTATTCAAAGATATTAAGTTTTATGGCTCTAAATACTCAGAAGTGAACCTGAAGCTCTGAGACCTATAAATATTTGTAATTGTATCTGATACACAATTTTGACTTCTTTTTTTTAAAAAAAAAAGATTTTATTTATTTATTTGAGAGGCAGAGTTACAGAGAGAGGGAGAGACAGAGAAAGGTCTTCTATCTGATGATTCACTCCCCAAATAGCCAGAATAGCTGGAGCTAAATCTATCCAACGTCAGGAGCCATGAGCTTCGTCTGGGACTTCCACATGGGTGCAGGGGCAAAAGGACTTGGCCATCTTCTATTGCTTTCCCAGATTATAAACAGAGAGCTGGATCAAATGTGGAGCAGCCAGACATGAATTGGCGCCACATGGGATGCTGGTGCCCCAGGCAGAAACCTAGCCTTCCTCGACACAACAATGGCCCCCAATATTGGCTTCTGATATGTGATTGGCATCTAGCTAAATTAAGTCATTTAGCTAGAAAGTGAGATTAACCAATGCTCAGCACTTGTGCTTCAACATGACTTCATGATTCTCCACTACTACAATTGCCCTGTGTGATGACTTCATGACATTGTGATTCTCTATTTATTACAATTGCCCTGTGTAATAAATTTTATTAGGTGAGTTCTCTAGTCTGTTCAAGTTGCTGTCACAAAAATGCCATGGGGGCCAGCACTGTGGTGCAGTGGGTTAATGCCCTGGGCCTGAAGCGCTGGCATCCCATATGGGTGCCGGTTCTAGTCCCGGCTACTCTACTTCCAATTCAGCTCTCTGGTATGGCCTGGGAGAGCAGTAAAAGGTGGCCCATGTCCTTGGGCTCCTGCACCCTCATGGGAGACCCAGAAGAATCTCCTGGCTCCTGGCTTTAGATCAGCACAGCTCTGGCCGTTGTGGCTATCTGGGGAGTGAACCAGTGGATGGAAGACCTCTCTCTCTCTCTCTCTCTGCCTCTCTCTATAACTCTTTCAAGTAAATAAAATAAATCTTTTTTTTAAAAAATGCCATGGACTGGGTATATTACAGATGACAGAACTTTATTTCTTACAGTTCTGGGGGGGGGGAGAATTTCAAGATCAAGATATCTGCAGATTCAGTGTTTGGTGAACGTTTGCATTCTGATAAATGGCTGTCTTTTCACTGTGTTCTCACGTGGTAGAAGGGGCGAGAGATCTCTCTGGGGTCTCTTCAACAAAGGAATGAATCCGCCCTCTTAATCTAACCACCTCCCAGGGACCCCCACCTCCTGAGACCATCTAGCCGGGGATTAGATCTCAGCATATACATTTTTGGGGAACACAAACATTCAGTTCGTAGTACTAAGACAGCAGTGATCCCAAAGTCTAGGCTACTTTCTATTCCCAGGCTCTCGTCTTTCTCTTGTCACTGAGGAATAAGTTCCTTAGGTTCAAAGATAATCTGAGTATTCTTTTTCCAGATGCTTGGGATGAGAAGTGTTTCAGATTTCAGATTCTTTCAGATTTTTGGAATATTTACATACACATAAAGAAATATCTTAGGGCAATGAGCAGTATCTAAACATAAAATTCATTTATGTTTCATGTATACCTTTTAGGTTAATTTTACACAATATTTTAAATAACTTTGTGATGAAATCAAGTTTCATGGTCTGGAATTTTCCACTTGTCTGACACCATGTTGGTGTTCAGAAAGTTTTAGATTCTCTAACATTTCTGATTTTGGATTTTCGTATTAGGGATGCTCAATCTATATTAAGTTTTAGCACCATCACAACCCCTGGTGCTTAGCACATTGCCTGGCATACACAGGAGTACTTCAAAAAGTTTATGGAAAAATGGGGCTAAAAGGTAAGGTTTTCTTGGTACAAAAATTTTTTGAAATCCATACTTTTTAAAATAATATACATTTCCCATGACCTTTTCAACAATTATTTATTTACATTTTATTGGAAACAGAGTGGGGAGAAAGAGAGAGAGAGGAGAGACCTCTTCCATCTTCTATTCGCTCCCCAAGTGCCCTCAACAGCCAAGTTTTGGGCAGACCAAAGCCAGGAGTCATGAACTCAATTCAGGTCTCCCATGTGGTTGCCAGGGACCCAACTATTTGAACCATCCTTTTCTGCCTTCCCAGGGTGCTCGTTAGCAGGAAGCTCAATCAGAAGTTGAGTAAGCACGTGAACCAGGCACTCTAATATGGGATGTATGTGTTCCAAATGGCATCTGAGGCACCAAGCCAAACATCTACCCTTTCATGACCTTTTTGAAGGCCTTTTTAACATGTTAGAAAGCAGATGTTCTGCCTCCAACACACACACACACACACACACAGAATCTGTCTGTATTAGAACTATGATGTCAACATAATCTATCCTTTTTGTATTCTCTATGCCTCTATTTCCTTCCATTAGGATGGATCTGTGAGAACTGAATTGACCTCTGCTGAGTGTGATCATTCACATTGCTCAGTGTGGTAGGACAGTGATTCTTAAGTGTGGTGTGTTAGAACTAGGTCATGTGAAAATCCTGAAGTTTAGGCTGTATCCCAGACCAAATAATCAGCACCTTTGGGGACAACTCCCAAACATCAGTATTTTTAATGCATCCCAAGTGGTTCCAACATGCTGTCGATATTGGCCATTACAGTAGAGTATCTCTCACAGTGAGAAGAAAGAAACATGAGCAGCCATGAGATAAAAAGATGACATTCGGTATGGTGGAAAGAATACTGGAGTGAGACTTGGATCTAAGCTCCAACTCCATTTGCAAGCTGTGTGACACTGGGCAGGAGGCCAACTGCCCGATACAGTGTAAAAACCACTCCAAATGTTAGTAGAGTAAAGCATCAATCATTTTACTATGCTTGTGCTAGATATCCAAACAATACACAGTGGGCATGGCTTGTCTCTACTCCTTGATATCGGTGGTTTTGGTTGGAAAGACTTCATTGATGGGAGTTTAAGTTATCTGGCAGTTTCTCTACTTATCTCTTTGGTGCTGGTGCTAAATGGTGAGTGGGCTCAGCTGGAACTGTGGACTGGTCTGCTTATATAAGGCCCCTCTAACAGCATGGAAGCCTCGTGGTAGTTGGACTTCCTTCCCAGCAGCTCAGGGATTCCAAAATAAGTGTTTCAAGTAGAAGCTACATATATAACTGAGCCTTGGAAGTCATATAACATCACTTCCAGAGTACCCTATTGATGGAGACAATAAAACTTCCAGATACAAGGACAATTCACCTCTAGATGGAAGATGTGTCAAAGAATTTGTGATGATATGTTGATGTTTTCAAAGACACGTTAGTTAACCTCAGTTTACTTCTGATATTCGTTATCTATTGTTGTACAACCCATTGCCACAGAAGTTAATGTAAAACAATCCACATTCCTTATCTCATAATTTCTGTGGGTGAGGAATCTGGGCCTTACTCAGCTAGCTTCTGCAGTTCAGGGTCTCCCACAGCTGCAATCAGGGATGTGGCTGGGCTACAGTCATGTCAAGGCTTCATTGGAGAAGGACCCCAGTTGAAGATCATGTGGTTGCTGGTAGGAGTCCGTTTTCTGTCACGTGCCCTCTCCAGTTCAGTGGCTTGTTTCCTCTGAGAATGTAACTGAGAAGCAACACAGAGAATTTGCTCATGAGACAGAAATCACTGTCTGTTCTAACCTAATCACAAAAGTGACATCCCATTCCAGGGCTCTATTTTGTTGATAGGAGCAAGTCGCTAGATCTAGCGTAGACTCCAAAAGAGGGGATGACACAGGGTATGAATACAAGGAAGGAGTTGGAAGCTGGCTTAGCAAACCCCTCAATAAAATGGAAGATTAACCCAGGTCCTGCAAAATTCCAGTCATTTAGTCTATTTGAAGGTATATTTCAAGATGTATGTCACTGTACAAAAGAGGGTAATTTTCAACAAAGAATACCTTGTGACAGTCTCAGATCATCTTTTCCTGTAAGAGGAAGAGGTGTGTCAGTGTGAACTGGGACATTCAAACAGGGGGAATGGAATTTAGGTTCTTTTGAATCTATGATTTCTCTGAGATTTTCTTTCCACATTGTTCAAATAAAGAATATGACCTCTTAGTCCTAGGAGAAATAGAATTTAGTTTTTATTAAAAGCATTTGCTAGTGCTTAAATCTATCATGTCTTGTATGCTTCCAAAGCAAACTGAGCAAAAGGTCAATGTAAATGTCCTTATGAATCAAACCCTAAAATATTTGCATCCTATAAAGGCCAATCTTTAGATAAAATTGCTGAGAAACATTTTATAAAAAAAAAACAGATTTCATTAATTTATTTGAAAGGCAGAGTTAGAGACAGAGAGAGAGAGAGAGAGATATCTTCCATCTGCTGGTTCATTTCCTCAAATGGCCTTGATGGCTTGGGGCTGGGCCAGGCCAAAGCCAGGAGCCAGAAACTCCATCCAGGTCTCCCACATGGGTTACAGGGAGCTAAACTCTGCACCATCTTCAGCTGCTTTCCCAGGTACATTAGCAAGGAGCTGGATCAGAAGCAGAGCAACCAGTGCTCTTATAGGATGCCAAGGTCTCAGACTGTGGCTTAACCCACTGAGCCGCAACTCTAACCTAGAGAAATTCTTGTAAAAAAAATTTCCTGCACCGTGGTGCAGTAGGTTAATCCTCTGCCTGCGGCACCAGCATCCTGTATGGGCACTGGTTTGAGGCCCGGCTGCTCCTCTTCCAATCCAGCTCTCTGCTATGGCCTGGGAAAGCAGTAGAAGATGGCCCAAGTGCTTGGGCCCCTGCACCCACATGGGAAACCTGGAAGAAGCTCCTGGCTCCTGGCTTTGGGTAAGCGCAGCTCTGGCTGTTGTAGCCATTTGGGGAGTGAACCAGCGGATGGTAGACCTCTCTCTCTGTCTCTCCCTCTCACTGTCTGTAACTCTACCTCTCAAATAAATAAATAAAATCTTTAAAAAATTTCTTTTTCTTAGGCCAGAAAATGTTCATTATTGCTTACCTGCATATATATTTCTTTTTAAAAGGTAAATGAGAGTTGGGCATTCAGTACAGTGAATGAAATGTCCATTGGGATGCTTGCATCCCATATTGGTGCCTGACTTTGAGTCCTGGATCCACTTCCAATTTTAGCTTCCCGCTAAAACACCCCTTGGAAGGCAGCAGGTGTTGGCTTGAGTCCTTGGGTCCCTGTCACTCACTTTACAGACTTGGACTAGGTTCATGTCTCCTGGCTTTGCCCAGGCCCAACTCAGCCTGTTGAAACACTGGGGGAGTGAACCAGTGAATGGAAGATTTCTGTCTTTTAAATAAATAAATAAATATTAAAAAATGTAAAAGAGTACTTTGCTTTTTTTTTTTTTACCAAGTAGCTTTATTGGCAGATGTCAAATAACATTAATAAAACTTTATACAGTGTGTATAAACACTTTAACAGTCGGTAAAAGCCCCAGCCTGAAGCCCTGGCATCCCATATGGGCACCAGTTAGGGTCCCGGTTGATCCACATCCAATCCAACTCCCTGCTAATGTGCCTAGGAAAGCAGCAGAAGATGGCCCAAGTCCTTGGGCCCCTGCACCCACATGGGAGATGTGGAAGCAGCTCTTGTCTCTTGACTTCAGATTGGTACCAGCTGTTGCTGCCATTTGGGGAGTGAACCAGTGGATAGAATACCTCTATCTCTCTCTATCTCTACCTCTCTCTGTTAACTCTGTCTTTCAAATAAATAAAATAAATCTTTTTTTAAAAAGAAGGAAGTGATTATGACATTGAAAGTCCAGATCAATTCCTTTCTTCCTCCCCACATCATCTCATTCAGATGATGTAAAAAATGTCCCTATACCTCTCTACGGCTGAATTAAATGAGTAGAACTCCACTCTAGTGATCAAAAATCACAGTGTGGGTTCAGTCACTGCAAGACACAGCGTTAACTCTGGACCACATCAATCAGTTTTAGTAGGATCCTGCTCTTCATATCATGTGGAATCCTGGAATAAAGTCCGGAGTTCTTTCCGAGAGCTTCTTCTTGATTCCCTCGGATATAATTTCTTGTGATATTGAACTTTGGGATCCCTGTGTGCAAAAACCATGTTTTTGGGTAATCTCTAGGAACTCTAACTGCTCTTGAAGCTGTGCACATCACTTCGCTTGCATAATATGTAGTTATTCATTCTGTTTCTCAAGATGACTGTTAAGAGAGAGTTCCAGGTACCCTTGAGTACCTCACAAGGGAAAAACGCTTTCAACTTAAAAGCCAACAGGATTGTATTATTTGGGTACTAGAAGATTCCTTCCCATGGGACAGGACAGAAAAGAAAACATGCAGTTCAGGGAACTCTTCCCAACAGTGGAAACACTAAATGCATTAGGTTGAATAACTTGATGTTACTGATATTCAGCCATGTTTTACAGTAACTGTGGTTCAACCTAAAAATGAGGTAAGAATAGCAACAATGATAGTGATAATAATAACTAATAGTAGCTGAGGGCTTACCCTGTGCTCTGGAATTGGCCTGACTTGTTTTCCTGAAATCAGAAATGTATTTGTTAACTGCTACCCCAGTCAGGCTCCTGCCTAACTCCCCTAAGCATAAGCATGCTGGTTAGTAGTGTTGCTTTATCACTATGGGTCTGAGGAATCTGAGGACAGTGTGCTCCAGGTGGTCAGGACTGTTTATCCAAAACAATGAGATAGAGGATTTGTACCTCATCTTGGTGAGATTCTCCCTCCCCTCATAACCACTCAAGAGGGCTCTCCTGTTGAGAGATTTATCAGCCAGCAGACACCTAAGTGGCCAGCGAGAAACATATAACAAACTCTGGCCAAGACTCCACTTGGGTGTCCCTGGTCCCAGGGTGTCCCTTGCATATATTAATGGTTCCAGATCTGAGAAAGAAAGTGCATCCTGGCTTGTCTGTTCCCAAGGGAGTAAAATTGAAAGTCACATCTGGCCTCTGCAGATCCCTACTGCAAGTAGCCCTCAGTTGCAATGCAGGTGCTCCCTTTAGTGCTGTCGTTGTATTGTATCCTTCTCCTACAATCTACCTTATATTTATCAGGATGGTTGATTGTGATCCTGAGTCTTCTTCAGCACCAGAACCTGTCTACTTGCCACTGTTAGTATCCACATCCTCTACATACTCCTCTCTCACTACTCACGGTAACTCCTGGAATAGCTGCTCTCATCTCCACTTTACAAAGGGTGAAACTGAGGCCTAGATGGGTGAAATGACTTTTTCTAGATCATTTTGCAAATAAGAAATTAAGCCAGGAGGTCACCCCAGGCGGTTTGTATTCTATAGAGGAGATGAAGTTAGCAAAGAGAAGGGAATTAAAGCTGTGAAAAGAATGTCTTACAGAGGCCTTTCAAAAATGGTTGCACCGTGGCACAATGGGTTAAGCCTCGGCCTGCAGTGTCAGCATCCTATATGGGCTCCTGCTTGAGTCTGGCTGCTCCACTTCCTATCCAGCTCCCTGCTAATGCACTTGGGAAAGCAGTACAAGATGACCCAAGTGCTTGGGCCCCTGCACTGATTTGGGAGAACCGGATGAAACTCCTGGCTCCTAGCTTCACCTGGCCCAGTCCTGACCGTTGCGGCCATCTGGAGAATGAACCAGATGATGGAAGATCAATATCTCTCCCTGCCTTTCAAATAAATAAATCAGTCTTTAAAAAAAATTGTTGGAAAAGAATAAAGCATGAGACTAGCAAAGGAAATAAGAAACAGTTGAGTGGGTTTTTGCGAGAGAAAGAGGGCAAAAGAAAGACTTTGAAAAGATTCAAAGAATGATTCGTTATGTCTAACCTAAGTAGATTATGCAGCTCCTAGCAAGCACCTTCCATTCCGTACAACTCAGCAAATGCTTGGTTAGTGAGTGAATCGGTGAGGAGCTGAACAAATTCATGAACAGATGAGTTGCTCTGCCAAGAAGCCCTATGGGTGCCCATTCCTGAGAGGAAGAAGAGCCCAGAGCACGGTGACCTTTATAATCAAATTCGTGTAGAACACTTGTTGATGCAACTCAGGACAAGGCAGAGTCACAAGCTCTCGTCACGATCAGGCCAGGGTAGATGTTCACAGAGAATAGAGTCAAGGTTCTGATAAGAAGAGAAAGAGGAATTTGTAAACCTGACTCAGCATGAGAGCGAGCTGCAAGAAAGCCTTGAGGACAGAGCTGTGCGTGACTTCAGAGGCGATTTTATGGACTCCTGGACAGTGAGGAGCAGCAGCTTAACAAACCATCGTTTTGATCTATGACGGTACCTGTTTTAGAGAAGTTTGCCTCGCAGGTACAGATGTAGGAGTTTTGATCACTCTATTCCAAATTATTTCTCCCTCACTCCATATTTCCTCCCCCTTACTGTTCTTCCCTCCGTCCTTTCCTCCTCCTTCCCTCCTTCTCTTCGACATTCTCTCCCACTTTCCCTCTTACCATCGCACCTTCCTGTTTTCCCTTTTCCCCTGCCTCCCTATACACAATTTATTAAGTTGCAGTTAAGAAAAGTGACAGCTGACTTAACATGAGTTGTCAAGGAAGAAGAAACTGGGCTTTAGAGAGGGGAAGTAAATGGGAGAACATTATTTGTAGAGAAGACATTTGAGAGGATCACCACTGGAAAGTTCTGGAAGGCGGGACTGAGGAAGGGAGTTGCAGGCAGGAAATGCTGTGTGTGACAGAGTGGCACCACTAAGGCACATGCTGCTCAGTGTAGCCACAGAAAATGGCTTGCATGGATGGGGCAGAGAATGATGCTGGAACATTGACAAGGCCCAATTTTTTTAAGAGTTATTTTATTTTATTTGATAGGCAGAATTACAGAGAGTGGATGAGATACACACACAGACACACACACAGAGAGAGAGAGAGAGAGAGATCTTCCATCACTGGTTCATTTCCAAATGGCCTTAATGCCTGGGGCTGGGCCAATCTGAAACCAGGAGCTAGGAGCTTCATCCAGGTCTCCATTGTGGTTGGCAGGGGCTCAAGGACTTGGGCCATCTTCTGCTGCTTTTCCAGGAGCATTAGCAGGGAGCTGGGTCAGAGTTGGAGCAGACGGGATTCGAACTAGACCCCACTTAGGATGCCAGCATGGCAGGTGGCTGCCAAACCTACAATGCCACAATGCCAGCACCCTCACACACACACTGATTTTTTTTTTTTTTGAAAGACAGGCAGGGGACAAGAGGGATATCCCATCTGTTGGTTCACTCCCCAAATGCAAAGTTGGGGCTAGGTCATTTGAAAGCCAGGAACCAGGATCTCAATTCAAGTGTCCCACATGGGAGGTAGGATCCCAAGTACTTGAACCATCACCGGTTATTCCCAAGAGTGCACATTAGCAGTAAGCTGGAGTGGAGACTGGAGCTGGGAATTGGCTCCAGGCACTTCAATAGGGGATGCAGGTGTCCCAAGATGTGGCTTAATCACTGCACCAGATGCCCACTCCAGAGGTCTAATTTGAAAAGGATGATGCCTGGCATGTCCATAGCAGCCTCCTAATGCAAACAGTTCTGCTCCCCCTGTAAATGCACAGACACTTGGACTCTCCCTCTCTTGTTCCAGTCTGACTACTACTAGCACAGATTCCTATACTTCTGATATCTGAGTCTTCTTGGGTTATGCCATCTATGTGATAAAGTTGCAACTATAAGGTAGAGCTACCTCTGGGGCTTAATCAAACAAATGTGACAGTGATCCAGATCAAGTGTAGCAACAAATCCCTGACTATGACCCTGCCCCTCTGGGTCACATATATGTGGGCCAGGTAAGAAGGGCAATGGAATGTCTATCAGGGATGAGGGTGCTTTTTGGCCCATCTACCGCCCCCTGTAATTACTGGCAATGAAATCAAAGATCAGTGATTCTGTCTACAAAAGAGTTTTGAACAGGAACTTGATGCCATAAGATTTGCATTCTAGAAAAAAGATTGAAGGCAGTTGAGGAAACAGTAATTTTAGATTATTTTATACCCATACTTGAGAACTGAACCCCCTGTGGACATGGCTCCTTAAATCCCTACACCATAGCAGTAAAGGAAAATCTCTTACCATGCCTTACGGGTAACAGAAGCTTAAAGTTAGTGAAAGTGAAGAAACACTTAGGAATGCCTCATTTATTCACCATCAACAACAAGGGAACTGACAGTCGTCTTAAACATAGTCTGGGCTTACCACCTAAACATATGGAATTTCTTTTCCTCTTTCTTGTATGCTAGCTCAGGGGTTCTCAGATTTCCCTGCACGAATATAGTCGGATTGCATACACAAAACCATATATTCTGTGCTGTGTAGGAAGTATTTAACAATCATTTTGACTCTAAGGAGGACTTTTCTTTACAGGCTATCTCTAACCTCTAACCTAAATTGAAGATTCTCATCTACAATGTTGCACAAGAGTGCAGGACAGAGATAAGGCGAGCATGGCCCAAGGCAAAGGCTGTGGGAATGGACAAAGGGGACAGAGTGAGAGGCATTTCTAGAGGCATCAGAAGCTTGCTTGCCAGGTCTGTCTCTGGTGTCCTGCTCACTGTTATCGCTCCCACCTCTTGCTTCTGACCCACCATCTCTGTGTCTTCATTCTCGCCAGAACTTGTGAGCTGCCTTGTCAGGTGATGAGACTCTGGGATGCTCAGGTGTCTGGGGCTGGTACACAGGGCCCTTTCTCTCCCTTCTTGTGTATGAGAGCCAAGGGCTCATGGCAAGTTCCTGACATCAATCAGTGAGTTGTCGCCACATATGATGTTAAACTAAACTGGTAAGGTCTCTCAACATCAATATATAATGTTTTTTTTAAAAATTCTTTTTCAGTTTCCTCATCAGTGAGCAATGCATAATTAAGTTAGTGACCTCATAGCGTTCAGGAGATAACATTGGATGATAAACGGCAAGTTTTAGCATAGTAACCACTTGTTAGCTGCTTCTTATGTTCTAATATCTAGGAGCTTTTTGCCTTGTTTTGTTTCTTGAGAGACACACACAGAGAGACTTCCCATGTGCAGGTTCACTCCCCAAATGCCTCCAATGGCCAGGGCTGGGTGAGGCTGAAGCTGGGGATCTAGATACTCAATCCAGCTCTCCTGCATTGGTGGCAGGGACCCAGCTAGTTGTGCCATCACCTGCTACCTCTCAGAGTGCCTATTAGCACTAAGCTGCAATCAGGATTGGATCTGGAACTTGAACCCTGATATTGCAAAAAAGGAATATGGACATCCCAAGAAGCACTTTAACTGTTAGGCCAAACACCAATTTTGATCCACTACTGTTTAAATGTATGCAAAAGAACAATCTTTCAGACAAAAACTAGGGATGTTCTTGGTATTCTGCCAACATTTTCTCTCTGGCTTCAAGGGCTGAGAAACCAATTGCTCTTTTCACTCCATTTGTCATTGTCTTGAACTTGTCCATGACCAATGATCTTACATTCAGTTGTTGATCATCACATATAATCAGCGTAACAACTTCAGTTATTCCAAGACTTGTCACTCAAATTTTGCATGACTATCTAAATATTTGCTTTTGCTGTACAAATAACATGAAGTGAAAAGTACCCTCATAAGCTTTACTCATCAAAATTCTATTTGTCAGTTGAAATAGATCCATATTTATCATAGTAAGTTAACATGCTGTGATAATTGATGGTAACTGCTAGACCTACTAAAATTATGTAAAGCATCATGAAGGATTTTCAAATAATTAGATGAATAGAAAAATAGATTGCTACTTCAGAATAAGAGCATGTGGTAGCTAGAAATATTCAACAAGAACATTATCTACTTTCTAAGCCACCAACTCTTAAAAATTAAATAATAAAGGCAGATTATTCAAGATTATACTATACTATAATTCTAATATCTGTATAATTATTTGATATACTTTTATTTATAACTTTATACAAAGTAAGTTTACATTATTGCATTCTTAATTTTTTAAAATATTTATTTTATTTATTTGAAAGACAGAGTTACATGGAGAGGTAGAAACAGAGAGAGAGGTCTTCCATCCACTGGTTCACTCCCCAGATGGCTGCAATGGCCAGAGCTGTGCCAGGAGGCAGGAGCTTCTTCCGTGTCTCCCACATGGGTGCAGAGGCCCAAAGACTTGGGCCATCCTCCACTGCTTTCCCAGGCCATAGAGAGCTGGATTAGAAGTAGAGCAGCCAGGACTCGAACCAGCACCCATATGGGATGCCTGCCGGTGCTGCAGGCAGTGGCATTATCTGCTACACCACCGCACTGGCCCCAAATTCTTAAGAATTTATTGAATCTTATCCATTACTATTTGGGTCATGAGTATATAAAATATTATTCTTGTCTATTGAGAATTCTCATTTTAGGAGGGAAATTTTGAAAAAGCAGAATATTGACTTTACATTTCAAGACCTCACAAGCAAGAATACTTTTAAATTATATACAATGGCATTCATGAGTAATCAACTCTAATTCTGAGGTAGTAAGTAACATACACAGAAGAAAGCTGCCTGTTTATAGGTGCCTTGTAGTGAATGGCACTACCTGGTGTCGTACTGTGTATATCTAACCTGCGCAGCTGTACATAGTGGTCCCATACAGCTATGTTCAGGGTCAACAATGTGCGGAATAGTGACAACCCAGAAGCCGACAATGCTGACAAATTTCCCTTCTTACACTGTAGTAGAAAAAGTTTAGATTGAGGGGGCAGCTAAGCACTTAAGTCACTGCTTGGGATGCCTACATTCCATATCATAATGCTTAGTTCAAGTCCCAGCTCCTTCGCATCTGATTCAGCTTCCTGCTAACGTATACCCTGGTTCCCCTTCGAAACCATGTGGGAGACCCAGATGGAGCTCCCAGCTCCTGTTTTTGGCCTGTCCAATCATGGTTGTTATGGGCATTTGGGGAGTGAACCAGCAGAGAAAGATATCTCCATCTCTCTCTTTCTACGTCCTCCTGCCTTGCAAATGAAATAAAAATAAATATATAAAAAATTTAAATTTTAGTTTAATTACCAAGATTTACTAAAATTTTTTAAAAATTAATTAATTGAGAGGCACACACGAGAGAGAGAGAGAGAGAGAGAGAGAGAGAGAGAATGAGAGAGTGCTCCCATTCACTAATTCATTCTCTAAATGCCTACAACAGCTGGGGATGGAAACTGGGGGCTAGAAATTTAATCCAGGCCTCCCACCTTGGTGGCAGGAACCCAACTATTTGTGCCATCACTGTTGCCTTCAAAGTATAAATTAGGAACGGGAGTCAGGAGCCAGAGCTGGAGAGTGAACCCAGGCATTCTGATGTGGGACAATGTCTGAATTGCTAGGCCAAACACCCATCCCAGATTATTACAATTTTTAAGAATAAAATTTTCATAATAATTGCTTTTAACTAAAAATTTTCAGGTTCTTCTTGTAGACCAGAAGTTCATCCTGAGTTGTAATTGCTATATTTAACAGAATATCCATTTTAACACATGGACATTTGGTAATTAGCCAAAATGAGTACTCAGTACACCTCTAAATATTCATAGAGGAGGTTTTGTTTTCTATGAATTTTTTTCTTGTTAACATGATGATAACCATGAGAGGGCATTTGGTATAGTGATTAAGACATTGCTTAGAACACTCACATCCCAAATCAGAGTGCCTGGGTTTGGTACCAGCTCCACTCCCATCTCCAGCTTCCTAATGATGCATACCCTGGGAGGTAGTGGATAATAGCTCAAGTAGTTGGACCCAGAAGGGAGGCCTGGATTGGGTTCCTGGCTCCTCATTTTGGCCAGGTCCAATTCAGGCTCTCATGGAAAATTGGGGAACCAGAAGGTAGAAGCACACACACTGTCTCTCTCTGTGTGTGTGTGTATGCCTGTTTCTCTCTCCCTCCCTCTGCCTCTCAAATTAATAAATAAATAAAATTGAAAAAATCATGATGACAGTATCATATTAATACATTTCTCAAGTGTACTAAAGTTGGATTTTTGTTGCTGTTGTTTTCAGTTGATTCTCTTTCTTCATCTATGTTGCAAATCTTGAGTATTTAGCATTTTATTTTTTCTTATTTTTTCCCAATGTGGAAAAGTTTGATTCTTTGTTTTACTCTCATTAAACTGAGCCAAGTTCATATGAGCATCCATTTCTTCTAACAGCAGAAAAGGTAATCTGGCCAATTCTAGCAAACTCAGGCTCTTCTGTATTACAGTTTTAGTCTCCTCTATGTAGGTGATCAGTCTGGCTCCGGACTTCTCTCCTCCTCTTCTCTTCTGAGAGAGCACCATTCCTACAGCTGAGCCACCAAGGCTCAGCACTTGTCAATTGGCCACATGAGAAGTCAGGGCTGTCTAATCATCTCATATGACAAAAGAAGCTAGACATCTAGAATTTTATATAAAAATCTCAATTTGTAAAAGTGTGTTTTTTCGGATCCACTGTCCCCCCTCCAGGCCTGGGCAAGGAGGCTGGACTTTCGGAATAGCTCTGTTGGGCTTCCTTGCCTTCTGATTTCCTGTCGGGCTCCTGCTGTGTGAGTCACCAGCCAGTGGTCACTAGGGGAGAGAAGACACTGAGGAAGGAGGGTTCCTTCTCTGTCTCCTTGCCTGCCCAGCACTTGGCTGGGTTGGGCTGGCCATAGCTATTGATCTCTACCAAAGTCTCCTGTTCAGAGCTCTTCAGGCAAGGGGATTGGAATGGCATCCTACAGTGACAAGCACCAGGGTGTTTTGCCATTCTTTGTTGTTTTCTCTTAGCTCTGTCCATACCTTTATAAAGTTGATTTCAGAGTGCCATCTGTTTCCTGTCCAAACTCGGATGGATTCAGAAACTAATTGAGCAGTTTCTTTTTCAACTCCGTAGGCAAATGAAATATGAAAAACTATATGGGCCAAATAAAACTAGGTCTAAAGATCAGATTTGGCCCATGAGTAGTAAATATTTTATTATATGTCTCCTAAGACATATTCTTGACTTAGAAATTAATCTGAATTTGATCATTTACATTCCAGTTAAGGGGAAATAACAGAGATGGAGGAAAAAGTTCCTGGGCAAATAACCCAGTTCCTCCAACAAATCAAAGACATGGGAAAAGGAGACAACTATAGAATAAGAGATGCAACCCAAACAACCGAAATTACCATGTGAATCTTTTTTGAGTCCTGACCCAAACCAACACATTTGAGATGATCAGGGATATTATATAAACTTGGTATAACACAGCATTAAACATCATTATTAATTTTTACCTACTTATCAATTAGAGATGCTTCATGATGTATTAAATAGGGATGCATGATGAAGAGTATGAAATTTGTGATGTCTGGGATGCACTTTAAAATGCCCCAGCAAGAAAAACAGATGTATAACTGAAGAGAGGATAAATTGGCAAAATCATGGCAACTGTGGTTGGTGGTAGTACATGGGGATTTAACATTATCTTCATTCACTATTCTGTTGGAAGCTTTCTGAAAATAAAATGTTTTAGGAAATGGAAAACAAATATGTCCTTGTTTGTACTGAAGCAGAATTCCATGCTAGAACAATGGCATAATCCATACGAGGTGCCAGCTTTTCCTATGCCGAAGAACAGTGTGTCTGGGTGCTCTATCTCAGCAGATCCACTCTTCTTCCATTCAGTTTCCATTCAACATGTATGCACTCGCTTCTGGTGCCTTGCTCCTGGTTTTTTTGTTTTTTGTTTGTTTTATTTCCTACCTTGCTTTCACTTTTCTGCTCGGTGCACTGGACTGACCTGCCCCTGTCTGGTGATTCTGGGCTTCATCCTGAGTATTGAATCTCTCCAACGCTGGCCTAGAATGTTTGGGTGCAGGAGTTGGAAAATATCATATAACCTATGAGACTCCCAAGTTAGCAAGTGTCCACCAGTCTTTTTCTCCTGAGGATGGAAATTCCTTCTGAGGATGAAAATGTCAGACTAGAGATTTTTGAGATAGATTCATTTTTCATTTGCATGAAAATCAATATCTTCACTTCATCAATGGGAAGAGGAGACACATAATGAAATGTAATAATAAAAACTTGACTGAAAGGGTCGGCTCCATGGCGCACTAGGTTAATCCCCCGCCTGCAGCGCCGGCATCCCAGATGGGCACCGGGTTCTAGTCCCGGTTGCTCCTCTTCCAGTCCAGCTCTCTGCTGTGGCCCAGGAAGGCAGTGGAGGATGGCCCAAGTCCTTGGGCCCTGCACCCGCATGGGAGACCAGGAGGAAGCACCTGGCTCCTGGCTTCGGATCGGCACAGCGCGCCGGCCATAGTGACCATTTGGGGAGTAAACCAATATAAGGAAGACCTTTCTCTCTTCTCTCTCTCTCTCACTGTCTATAACTCTACCTGTCAAATAAAAAAATCTTAAAAAAAAAAAAACTTGACTGAAGACAACAAATAAAAATTTGTAAAGGTTGAGACTTTAAGTCAAATTGCTTTAGCCAGCAGATCACATTGATAATCCTGTGGTTTAAATCACTAAGAACCCAGACTTACCCCTTAGGGCACATACTGAGCAGGAAAGAATAAAGCTGCACAGTTTCATATACACACTGACACAGATGCATGCAACTCCTCACACAGACACCTTTCAATCCCACTTCTGTCCAATTAACATGTTCAAGAACATATTTCTACTCTTTGAAATACACCATTATATTTTTATTATCTATACATAAATCATTATTCAGGAAATATTTTATAGATATGCATAGTAACTTAAAATACTGAATAACTTATTAAAGATATTGAGCTCGGGGGCTGGCACTGTGGTGTAGCGGGCTAAGCCTCTGCCTGTGGTGCTGACATCCCATATGAGCAGTAGGTTGTGTCCCAGCTTCCCCTCTTCTGATCCATCTCCTGCTATGGCCTGGGAAGACAGTGGAAGATGGCCCAAGTGTGTGGGCTCCTGCACCCATGTGGGGGACCTGGAAGAAGCTCCTGGCTCCTGGCTTTAGTCTGGCCCTTCTCCGGCCATTGTGGCCATTTGAGGAGTGAACCAGTGAATTGAAGACCTCTCTCTCTCTGTCTTTCCATCTCTCTGTCTGTAACTCTATCTCTCAAATAAATAAAATATTTTTAAAAAGATACTGATATTAGGAGATATATTTACTTTTAATTTTTTTAAATATGTATTTTGTTTATTTGAAAACTAAAGTGACACAGAGAGAGGGAGAGACAGAGAGAGAGAGGAAAAGAGAGAGACTTTCCATTGGTTGTTTCACTCCACAAATGGCTGTCACAGTTGGGGCTGGGCTAGGCTGAAACCAGGAGCCCAAAACTCTATCTGGGTCTCCCACACATGTGGCAGAGACCCAAGTACTTGGGCCATCCTACACCATTTTCCAAGGCATATTAGCAGGGAGCCATATTGTAAGCAGAGCCACTGGTATATCATTCTGATTTGGTATGTGGCATAGCAAGTGGTGACTTAACTCGGTTGGCTACAACGTTGGCTCCTATATTGTCTCTTAAAAAATGTGTGTTTTTAAACCAAGATCCTGCTGGAAGACACACACACACACAGAGGAGATCAGGGTTTTTTTGGGGTGGGGAAACAGAGTGGGTAAACAAGGGAAGATCAGAGCTGAGTCAGAATTCACAAAGAAATAAGGGAGTCCATTGATAACATGTGCTTTTAGTAAGAACATTAAACAGGACTCTGAATTGCAAATGGCAAGAACATAACTCAAACTGGCTTCAGCAAAAGGAATTTTTATTGGCTCATGTAACTGAAGCAGTCTGAGGGTAGATCGTCCTTAAACATGACGTTTTATCTATGGGAAATCAGGGATTTGGCTACCAAGAGATTGATTTCAATGGACACTAGTGAGTCAAAACCAACAAAATGTCCATGAATCTAAATACACCAGAAATGATTCAGAATGAGAAAGGAAGAATTCATACTTTATCAACATATTTGATAGATACACAGATAGTTCTTGAAGTTGTGTCAAGGTTCTTGTGAGGACACAGATCACAAGATCATATTATTGGGCCAATTTTTATTTAGAAGACGCACATATTCTCGAGATAATAAGCACAAACTGCCCAGCACAAGACTTGGTGCATCATTATAATATTTTAGCTTCCTTTCTGCCCTCTCCTAGACTCAGTAGAAACAGATTTGCTCTGAATCAATGAGAATATTTTTGGCCGCAAGGATCAGAACACCAACACAGCTAAAGATAATTGTGCCACAGATCCCAAGAGTTTTCATCTTAACTCAAGAGGCCAATTCAGTTTTGAGATGGAAATCGGAGCTCCAATTCTAAATTTTCAGGAAAGGATCCAGACTGACCCATTATGACAAGAAGATAATGATGATCCACCCCTGCCTGTGGGACAGAGACACAAAGGGTGAGAACAATGCAGATGCCTACCTCCAGGCCCAGTGTGTGAAGAGGAGGAGAGAGACTCAGAAAATGGAAATCTCTGTGAGAAAGGAACACACCAGAAAGGGTCAAGGAAAGAATGTTCCTTCAAAACTGATCAAACACTCTGCAAATGAGATCCTATTCCTTCAGTGGTTTGGAAGCATCAATGGGACTGGCCAAGATATCAAAAAACATCAAAACAGGGACTGGCAAGGATAGTGTCAAGTTTTTGCCTTCATTTAGCCAAGGAAATCGTCAGGCTTTGAGCTGGCCTGGGAGAGCCAGCAGTCTGCCACAGCCAGGAAGAACCGATTCTCTAGTCAAAGGCAACTGAAAGCGAATGAGCCCAAGTAACATTCACCAGAAAAAGAACTCAGTAACACTTCTTCCAGGAGACCTGCAAACACTCCATCCGGTGTATACAGGGCCTTTTGACTGCAATGACCAATCTTAGAGGCTAGAAATAGATGCCAGGTTTACTTTTTTTTAAAGATTTATTTATTTTACCTAGTAGAGAACAAAATAAAATACAAGCTAATAGAAAACACAGATCAGCTAATTGGCTCCTTTCCTTTCTAAGCTGTGGGATTTTTTAGTTTTCATTTTTTATTATTTACTTATGTGTCTGAGCGAGTGCAGGGCAAGGAGAGGGAGAGAGAGAGAGAAAGAGAGAGGGAGAGAGAGAGACAGCGAGCAAGCTGTCATCCCCTGGTTGACTCCCCAAATGCCTGCAAGTGGGTGGTGGGAGAGCATGAAGTCAGGAGCTGAGAACTGGATCCGAGTCTCCCTGGGAGTGGCAGACTCCAGTCACTCAAGCCATCACTGTCTGAGCCATCACTGCTGCCTCCCAAGGTCTGCATTAGCAGGATACTGGAATTAAGAGCAGAGCTGGAGATGGGACCCAGGTACTCTGATGTGGGAAGCTGGCGTCTTAACCATCAGGCCAAAGGCTCAGCCCAGTCCTAGCATTTTATAAACAAACTTTTTGTTTCAGAGTAACTTTAGATTTACAGAAAACTGTTAAGATAGTCGAAACTTCTCGTATGTGCTATACCCAGTTTCCCCTTTGTCAGCCTCTTACATAGGATGATACAGACTGCAGCCCACACTTTATTCAGATTTCCTTCAGTTATCTAATGCTCATTTTGTGCCACAGGATCCCGCCAAGACCACATTATGTTTAGTTGTCCTGTTTCCTGAGGGTCCTCAAGACTTTTGCCAGTAACTTTGACAACCTTGCGAAGCACTGGTCAGGGATGGTGGAGAATGTCCCTCTTTGGGATGCTCTCATTCTCATGATTACAGGAAGGTCAGGGTCTGGGGGAGGAACACAGAGGTGTGTGTGTTCTCATCACAGCATATGAAGCGTACATGCTGTCATCCGCCTTGTCACTGATGGGAGGAAGCTTGCTCATGTGGCTGAAGGAGTGTTTTATTCTCCTCTTTCCCTTCTTTACTTTTATTTGAAAAAGTTATTTATTTTTATCTATGTCTTGCTCCATCAACCTACTTGAAAATGAGGAAGAGTGAGAGAGAGAATCCTCCATTTGCTAATTCATTCTCCAAATGCCTACAACAGCTAAGGATGAGTCAGGCTGAAGCCAGGAGCCCAGAACTCCATCTGGGTCTCCCACATCAGGTTCAGGGATTCCAGCACTTGAGGCATCACCTGCTACCTCTCAGAACGCATTAACAGGAAGCTGGATCAGAAGTGGGGCTTCTGGGACTTGAACCAGGCACTCTGATATGAGATGCAGATGTCCCAAGCAGCAGAAGGAAGCAACCAGACATAGCATATGTTCAAGGTAGGGGGAATTAGACTATTCTTTTTTTTTTTTTTTTTTTGACAGGCAGAGTGGACAGTGAGAGAGAGAGACAGAAAGGTTTTCCTTTGCCGCTGGTTCACCCTCCAATGGCCGCCGCAGCTGACACGCTGCGGTCGGTGCACCACGCTGATCCGATGGCAGGAGCCAGGTGCTTTTCCTGGTCTCCCATGGGGTGCAGAGCCCAAGCACTTGGGCCATCCTCCACTGCACTCCTGGGCCATACCAGAGAGCTGGCCTGGAAGAGGGACAACTGGGACAGAATCCGGCACCCTGACTGGGACTAGAACCTGGTGTGCTGGTGCCACAAGGGGGAGGATTAGCATATTAAGCCGTGGCACCGGCCTATACTATTCTTTCTTGAGGAGGCAGTACCTCCATAAATTATCTGGAATTCCTCTGTATAGATTGTATTATTCCTTCCATTTGTTTATTGTTTATTCATTCATTGAAGCCTTTACTTACACAATTATAGACTCACGGGTGTTTACATTATTATACTTTGGGTTATACCACACCACCTTGTTTCTTTTCATGCTCAGCTTAATGCCAGCTCTGGCCGTGGGGAGCTCTTTTGACTGGCTCCTTTGTTCCCGTGACATACCCTCATCATTTCGTGTTGTTATTACCACTTCCCTACTTCCTGACACTAGATGCTCCAGAATGGTCTCTCATATTCCCAGCCCCAGCCCTGGGATCAGTAGTTTCTCCAAGGAGCCCTATTTACTGGAAAATGCTGTTAGAAACCAAGATCTGGGCACTAGGTATGCTTTTTGCTATCAAGACGTTTTTGTCTCTCAGCACTTTCAAATCAACAGAACTTGAAAACGTGTTATCTAGGGGCAAGCGTTGCGGCCCAGCGCGTTAAGCTGCTGCCTCCATGGGGGTGCCAGTTCAAGTCCTGCTGCTCCACTTGGGATCCAGCTCCCTGATAATGTGCCTGGGAGAGCAGCTGAGGATAGCCCAAGTACTTGTGTCCCTGCCACCCATGTAGGAGAACTGGAAGAAGCCCCTGGCTCCTGGCTTTGGCCCGGCCCAGCCATTTCAAGAGTAAACCAACACATGGAAGACACCTCTCTCTCTCTGTAAATCTGCCTTTCAAATAAATAAATCAATCTTTAAAAAAAGATAAAAACAAAATTAATGGAACATGGAATTAAAAAGTAACTTTATCTTTGTTCAAGAATGTTGAAATCCATACAATTTTTTTGCAATGTGCATTTCCACAAGCTTTTTAAAGACCCCATGCCTTAAGCTAAACATCAGCTCATACTGGTATCTTCTGCTGTAATCTATTACCATGTGGATTTTCTAGACTTCTCTTGCTTATCTGTAACCAACATTGAGATACATGGCTACCACCATTCAGCATCCATCTACTTATAATTCCAGTCCAGGTTTGCTTTTAAAAATGAAGGATAAATAAATGCACCCTCAGTTGGGTGATGGACATGATATATGTGTTGGCCCAAATAGTTCTCACAAATATCTGTCCTGAAGAGGAAAGTGTGTTTGTTCTAATTCTTATTGTTCAACCCAAAATGTTCCTAAAAGTCTTGACCTCCCAAAACATGTTATGGGGACAAATGCTTAAAAGGACAGAAACTGGTTATCCATCAACATTCTCTTTCCATTTTTAACTGGGACTGGTATCAGAATTAAACATATCTGGGGCCGGCGCCGTGGCTCACTTTGCTAATCCTCCGTCTGCGGTGCCAGCATCCCATATGGGCGCCAGGTTCTAGTCCCAGTTGCTCCTCTTCCAGTCCAGCTCTCTGCTGTGGCCTGGGAAGGCAGTGGAGGATGGCCCAAATGCTTGGGTGCCTGCACCCACATGGGAGACCAGGAAGAAGCACCTGGCTCCTGGCTTTGGATCGGCACAGCGCTGGCCATAGTGGCCATTTGGGGGGGTGAACCAACGGAAGGAAGGCCTTTATCTCTGTCTCTCTCTCTCACTGTCTATCTCAATCTGTCAAAAATAAATAAATAAATAAATAAATAAACCTCAAAAGAATTAAACATATCTACTGCTAACTGGAATTTATGGGGACAGCCCCGGAGTCAAAAAACATGAAGTTATTTAAATACTGAGTTGCACAACTGTAATAGTCGCTTAACCTCTCTAAGTTTTCATTTCTTCGTCTGTGATTCATTCACTCAACAGATAATTATAATATGACTACTCTTATGGGAGTTACTGTTTGAGAAGTGCTGTGGAGAAATGTCATACAATGCTCAGAGAGTTAGTACTTCAAGGATTTAAACTGGGAAACTGCCATTTAATCTTGTTAACAAAAAATGGAAGGAGTAATGTCCCATGCACCCAGCAATTTCACTTCAAGATGTCTGGCCTAGAGAAACCCTTTAAGAATGTTTGTTGTTGGCCGGCACCGCGGCTCACTAGGCTAATCCTCTGCCTTGCGGCGCCGGCACACATGGTTCTAGTCCCGGTCGGGGCACCGGATTCTGTCCGGATGCCCCTCTTCCAGGCCAGCTCTCTGCTGTGGCCCGGGAGTGCAGTGGAGGATGGCCCAAGTGCTTGGGCCCTGCACCCCATGGGAGACCAGGAGAAGCACCTGGCTCCTGCCATCAGATCAGCGCGGTGCACCAGCCGCAGTGCGCCGGCCGCGGCAGCCATTGGAGGGTGAACCAGCGGCAAAGGAAGACCTTTCTCTCTGTCTCTCTCTCTCACTGTCCACTCTGCCTGTCCAAAAAAAAAAAAGAATGTTTGTTGTTGTATCACTTCTTGGCCTTTTGGCTAAGATCAAGTGTGTGAAGAATGTTTGTTGCAGAACTTGTGGTAAGAAAAAAAATTAAAACAATGATATAATGATCCATCATCACAGCACCAGATAATATTTAATCATGCAGTAGAATGTGATTATACAGGAGGTGAAGTGAATGCATTAATAATATAAAAAAGAAAAATTTATTTTGAAATCCATTCATAGTTTCTCCAATATTCAGACTTTCCACGAACTTTTTGAAGATCTCTCATGTGAGTGACTTTCAAATGTTTGCACCAGTATCAGTGTCTCTTGTGATTCTACTTCCCACGAATGCTGTGAAGTCCCCTCATATGAACGTGGCTGTATCTTGATAACAAAGTTGAAAGAAAAAAGCAATTTGCAGAACAGTGCATACAACACGCTACTATTTCTGTATGTTTTAAAACACACACAATGGTATTACAAGTCTGCAAGGGTGCTTTTAAAAGTTCGTGGAAAATGAAACTAAAAGATAAACTAATATTGATGCAAAACACTTTTGAAGTACAGGCATAGCTTCCTTTTTTCATAATAATCAATTTCCATGAACTTGTTGAAGGCCCCTTGTATATGGCTTTTAAAATCACTCATTTGCAGTAAAAGGATCCAATATGGACAGGGAACACACAAGCCAGGTCTGGCTGAGTGGTTGTCTTCTGGGGAGGAGAATGGGTTTTTGATGGAGAACAAAAGAGCTCCCAAACACATGGTAAAAATTTCTGTGTTAAAAAATTAAAAGGATCAGAAGAAAATAAGAGTGAATGTTGACAGTTATTAATTCTGGGTTGTGTATGTACATGAATACATAACATTAATCTCTAATTTTTATATGGTTTATTGAGATAGTATTTTTCAAAAGCTTTTCACAGTTTGCCTCAAGCAACGAGAACTCACATCATCACGGGGGTGACTTTTGTGAGCTGATGAAGTCAGTTGGGAGGGTCATCAAGAGGTGCCCATTTTCTGCACCTGATTGGCTCTCTCTCTGGACTTCCCTATCTGTGTCCTCTTCTTTAAGAGTTGAAAACAAATCTCTTTCCTTCTCTTATGCCCTGAAATTTAGCCATCTCCTCGGTTACCTTGGCCCCAGTCCCCAGTGTCTTACCATTTATCCCCAACCAGATTCTCATGGAATTTTCCACAAGACAATTTTCTTTCTAAGAGGAATTTTGGACCTAGTTGTAAAATGGTAACAATGTAACTATCTTTGTATTTGTATAAGAAAGATCATCTGGGGAGTCCTTGTTACTAGACTTGGCTCCCCGCTGTGTCTGATTGTCTCCGGGATCAGGAGGCTGGGGAACGGGCAAGCGGCGCACTTACCTTTCCTCCGACCCAGTCCATCCTTGTACGGGTGGACTAAGACCCAGCACCAGGGCATGTTCAGGCCTACATACAGAGCTGGAATCATGCATACATTGAAGTTGGAGACACACTGTGCTACACCAGGGTTTCTGAGCTGCACACAATAATGACTTGGAGATTTTTTAAATAGTCACCACTCCTGGGTCCCACCCCATACCAATTAAATCAGAATCTCTTTGGGTTGGCCTAGGACATCAATGTATCTTAAAGTCCACTCCCACAATTATTTTAATGTACAGTAAGAATTAAGTCTTACAGTACCCCATCTCATTGTGGGAAAATATATTGACTTTGCTTATCTTCCAGTAACAGGACACCCTTATCTGCATCCAAAAACTTGGTATTTTCAAGTAGAACTTATTGATATGTGCTTTGGTATTTGAAATAAAGTCCAAAATACAATAAAAAAAAAAAAAGAAAGAAAGATCATCTGGGTTAGAGGTTTGGTGAAGTGGCTACAACACTGCTTGGGACTCCAGGCCATGTTGGAGTCCCTGCTCTGCTCCTAACTGACACACACCCTAGGAGTCTGAAGGTGATGGACCAAGTGGCTGAATCCCTGCCACCCATATGGGAGGCTCGGACTGCATACCAGGGTGTTGGCTTTGGCCTGGCCCTGCCATAACTATTGTGGACCCCTGGGGAGTGAACTAGTGAATGGGAACTCTGTCTCTCTCTCTCTCTCAAGTAAATAAAACAAATACACTAATACACTTTAAAAATAAAAAATAAAATTTATCAGAATGATCCCTCTTTGATATGTAAATGTATACTCAGTCACTGCTCTAGAGGAAGGAACAATCTAGAAGTGTTCTGCCATGGCAGAGGCCCCAGCTAGCAGCTCGGGAGGCAGAGGAAACGTTTGAAGACATGATGAGACGCTGCCTAGCCTCCTTCAAGGAAAGATTTATTGTCCTGAATCTGAGGGTGCTATTGTCAGCCAGCATTCTACTGACAACCCCTCTTAGACATTGCATCACCTGCAAAACCCAAAATGCTTACAGACTCTCTTGAGTGAAACTAACCTAATGATTGATAGTGGCAGATGTATAAGTCTGTTATCATGTGGCCCAAAGTAGAGCCTCACTTGGGATCCATCTTATCTCCAGAGCTCCTGGGGAGTCTGCTACAGTTGCTGTCATGCTGGCATTTCACTTTCAACTTCTCTCTGCTTCCTTCCCAAAGGGACTCTCCAATAAGCATCTGGTTCCTTTCTCTCTACCCAATGCTCACTGGTATATGAAGTGCATTAGTCAGTTATTCCTGCATTAATCCTGAATAACAAGTGAGTTCAAAAAATTCACTGGCAAATGACAACATTTATGAGGGTACTTCAAAAAATTCACGGGAAAATGGAATCCAAAGATACATTTGTTTTGATTCAAGGAAACTGTGAAATCTGTACATGTTTAGTTTTTTTCCTTGTACAGTTTCCATGAACTTTTGAAGACCCCGTTTATTTCTTGCTCATTGACCTGGAGGTCAGTTAGCCTGTGCTGTGGTTGTTGATATTTATCCTACTCAGGTTTTATTCAGTGTATTGTCTCTGGGCCACAGCTCAATTTCAAGCCTACTCCACTGACCTTTTATTCTAAAAACCCAGCCTACAGGAGCAGTAGCTCCTTGGGATATGTCCTTCCAATGAGTGAGTAGCAGAGATGTTAGAGTGCTGACCCAGTTCAGGGCTGAAACCGACACTACTATTATTCCATGCCCCAAACAATTTACAGGGCAAGCTCAGCATCCTTGGAGATAAACTCTATGCATAATAAAGAAAGGGAGGAGCAAAGGAATGTGAGCAAAGAATGTTGTCTAGCACAAGTAGTCTTCCAGACGAGCAAATTTTTCTAGATTTTCTAGAGCCAAGAAGACTTCTGGAATGGGAGTCAAGCATTTCTCTGGAAAATGCATTATTGGGATGAGCTGGAATGGTACTAAGCAAGGCTAGGAACAAAGAAGGGTGGAAAGGAAAGGATCGTTACAAAGATGGAAATAGTGGGACTGGCAGAAAGTAATTCTAGGTACACATTGGGCTACTATTAGAACACTTTTTTAACTTCTTGGAGGGAAATGACAATTTCCATTTGTACAGAGCCCTGGCCCATCTCCTGCATCCCAACGCCTGTGAAGGACCAAGCAAGACTAAGTGTGATAAATGAGGACTTGTTGTGCGTTTACAATGACACCACTGAGTAATCAAATGACCCACGCGGATCTGCACAACTTTTCTTTTCTACTTTTTGAAACAATAGTAAGCAAGATTGACCCCTTAGATATAGTAAGTGCTACACTCCAGGAGTCCTTGACCTTAGTATGAGGGACTTGAGGATCAAAGAATAAAAGTTTCTTTCTCAGAGGAGTTATATTATAAATAATCTAAATTATTTTGCATGCCAAGTAGAAATAAGCAGGTTATGTGATTAGGTAGAAAAACATAAGGCATTGTTCCTGTCCTCTAGGGTTTGACAAGCTCTATAAAAAGATGTAAAATGGGAGAGCAAGTTTAGTTATTTAGCATATCTTCCAGGCCTACTATTCTATAAAGATAGGCTGCACCTTTCCTTTGTATAATGCTTGTCTAGCCAGCTGAATGTGCACGATACAGTGCCAGATCTAACAAGCTGTTTCATGTCAATGTCAGCACTCCCTATAGGATAGAGATTTGGGTACCTTCTGCTCTAGAATATCAGCTACCTGATTGCAACATCAAACAGTAAGTTGGAAGCCTTGCCAACATATCTAAAAGTACTTTACACTTTAACACAGATAGCTCCAGGCAAGACTGAGTCTTCGAGTTGGCATCTAATGGGAATAATTGCCCTCATGACAGGGTACAAGTCACTATTTCAGTCTATGCATCAAATTAGTATTTTAATATCCAACAAAGAGAGATGTGTGAACATAAAGGTGACTTGAGTGTCATTCCCTGGCTTCTTGGAGCTGTCAAGGCCCAGGCAGCCCCTAAGTCATTTTGAATAGGAAATTCACTTCAAGCCCTGTCTCTGTCGGTACTGGGCCTCCAGCTTCTATGTTTGTTTCACAGAAGGCCTGAATTCCTATTGTGATTAATTACCTGATTCAACACCAGGTTCTCTGAGATGACTGGGGTCTTGGGCTCACTTCCATGCCATTTGCTTCCCAAGGTGCCCTGCTCTGTTTAGCTTCCTCTCTTCAAAAGACAACTCCAAATCTCATATTCCCAGATGATGAACAGTAGAGTTTCTGTTGAACTCAGAAGCCTCCTGAGCCCATGTATCTTTGAGGAATGTAGCCAGGAAGCTCCTTTTTTAATGTTTTTCTACCTACCTGAGCAGATGCCTTGGGTGAGCAAGTCTGAATCAAGACTGAATTAGGGGGCCAGTGCTGTGGCTCAATAGGCTAATCCTCTGCCTGCAGCGCTGGCACACCAGGTTCTAGTCCCAGTCGGGGCACCGGGTTCTATCCTGGTTACCCCTCTTCCAGGCCAGCTCTCTGCTATGGCCCGGGAGTGCAGTGGAGGATGGCAAAGTGCCTGGGCCCTGCACCCGCATGGGAGACCAGGAGAAGCACCTGGATCAGCGCGGTGTGCCGGCTGCGGCAGCCATTGGAGGGTGAACCAACGGCAAAGGAAGACCTTTCTCTCTGTCTCTCTCTCACTGTATATAACTCTACCTGTAAAATAAAAAAATTTTTTAAAAAGACTGAATTAGGAGACTGGCACTGTGGTATAGCAGGTAAAGCCGCTGCCTGCGGTGCCAGCATCCCATATGGGCAGCGGTTCAAGACCCGGCTGCTCCACTTCTGATCCAGCTCTCTGCTAGGGCCTGGGAAAGCAGTAGGGGATGGTCCAAGTCCTTGGGCCCCTTCACCCACGTGGGAGGCCCAGAAGAAACTCCTGATTCCTGTCTTCAGATCGGCGCAGTTCCGGCCATTGCGGCCATCTGGGGAGTGAACCAGCAGATGGAAGACCTCTCTCTCTGACTCTCCTCTCTCTCTGTGTAACTTTGACTTTCAAGTAAATAAATAAATCTGCTTTTTTTTTTAAAGAGAGAGACAATTAGCCATATCCCTCTTGACATGGCCATTCCTACTATTCACTTCCAGTTATTGGGTAGAAGGGTCTATCTCTGTCCCAGGACCAGTACTGAAGTCTCAACTTGCTTCCAAAGTGGCCCATGCAAATTGGGAAAACTACAGCCATTTGTATCTTCTCAGGGGCTAATAAATATACTTATGGCAAATGAATACCTTTGGTATTTCATTTTCCCATTTTCCTAATGCTGTATTACCATCAAAAATGACAGAACTCTTAAGGTTTAGGCATGTGAATTCCTTGCCCCAGTTTCTATTGAAACATTTATTAGAAGCTTGAAAAAGTAGATCCCCAAATTGCACAGGGATTATTTATTAAGATAGTAAATTATTTAATCAAAATGTAAAAATGATGGGACTTGGGACTCTTACCGAATCGGTGATTAAATCACTGTTACATAATATGGAGATCGTCTACTTGAAAACTTCTAGAGGTTGCTGTGGAGCCCCATAAATCATCATGCAGCATTAAGTACCAAGGGGTGATTAAGGAAATGAATATTTGAAAAGCAGAATTGTGACTGGAAACAATGACCTTTATTTTAGTTAAAATATTTTTCATGATAAGTACAACTTTAATATCATTTTTTCTGTTTTCTTAAATCAGTCAACATTCATGCATTAGTATTAAGTAAAGTCCATAGTTACATATGCACATTGTGCATATGAGACGTTCTCTAAGCTTTCCATAAGTGTATGATGACATGTTTCCATCACTTCAGTATCATACAGAATACTTTCATTGCCCTGAACATCCCCTGAGATCTACTTATTGATCCCTCCCTCCCTCCCTCCCTCCCTGTCCAGAATTCCTGGCAGTCACTGATCTTTTTGCTATCTCCATGGTTTTGCCTTTTCCAGATGTTGACTGGTTGAAATAGTGTAGTATAGAGCCTTTTCAGATAGGCTTCTTTCACTTATAACAATATGCATTTGGCAGCACGGCAGGGAGAGGGGATGGCATGATCACACAGAGGGTTAAGCTGTCACTTGAGATGACGGCATTCCGTATCAGAATGCCAGTTCAAGCCCTGGTTACACTGCCTTCAACTTAGCTTCCTGCTAATGCAGTGGGTGTTAGTCCGAGTGCTTAGATGCCTGCCATCCACATGGGAGCTCTGGAGGGGCTCCTGGCTCCTATCTTCAGCCTGGCCCAGCCCTGGCTGTTGCACACATCTGAGGAGTGAACCAGCAAATGAAGATTCTCTCTCTTTCTCCTCTCTGTGCCATTCTGCCTTTCAAATAAAAATAAGTAAATCTTTTTTAAAAAAAAATACGCATTCAAATTTCCCCCATGACTTTGCACGGCTCGATGGCTTACTTCTGAGTGCTGAATAATGTTCCACTAGATGGTTCTAGCGCAGTGTGTTTATCCTCCTAAAGGACATCTTGGTTGCTTCCAAGTGTTGGCAGCTGTGAATAAAGCTACTCTAACTTTCCCTTGCAGTGCTTGTGTGGACGGAAGTTTTCAAGTCCTTCGGGTAAATATTGAGGAGCACAGTTGTTGCATGGTATGGTAAGAGTAGGTTGAGTTCTATAAAAAACTGCCAAACTGTCTTCCAAAGTGGCTACAACCCTTTTGCCTTCCCACCAGCCAAAAATGAGAGTGTCTGTTGCTGCACATTTTTACCTGTGTTCAGTGGTGTCGGCTCTCTGGATGTTGATAGGTGAGCAGTGGTGGCCCCCTGGGGTTTCAGTTTGTGTTTCCCTGATGACATGTAATGTGGAGCTTCCTCTCATAATCCTATGCACCATCTTTTTTTTTTTAAAAAAAAGATGTATTTATTTATTTGAAAGTCAGAGTAACACAGAGAGAGGAGAGGCAGAGACAAGAGAGAGAGGTCTTCCATTCGATGGTTCAATCCCCAGTTGGCTGCAATGCCTGGAGCTGTGCCGATCCGAAGCCAGGAGCCAGGAGCTTCTTCTGGGTCTCCCACGTGGGTGCAGGAGCCCAAGGACTTGAGCCATCCCCTATTGCTTTTAGCCCTATCAGAGAGCTGGATCAGAAGTGGAGCAGCCGGGACTCAAACCGGTGCCCACATGGGATCTATGCACCATCTTTAGGTCTTCTGTAGAGATGGCTGTTACCATCTTTTGCACATTTTTAACCTGAGTTGTTGGTTTTCTGATTGTTAAATTTTAAGTGTCCTTTATATATTTTTGATATATATTTATTAGTTATGTGCTTTATAAATTTTTTTCTCCCAATCTGTGCCTTTCATTTCATTCTCTTAACCATGTCTTTCTCAGAGCACTATTTTTATTTTTAATAAAGTCAAATTCTTCTTTCATAGATTATGATTTTGGTATTGTGTCTAAAAAGGCATTGCCAAACCCAGGGTCATCTAAAGTTTCTAATAAATATAATTTTTATTGTGATAACATATATAACATTGACTGTTTTAATCATTTTAAATGTATAGTTCAATAGCTTTAAGTGTAGTCTCAGTTTGTGCATTTAAATGCATGTTTAAAAATTCATTGAGTTTTTTCAAAGTTCAAAAGCTGAAGTGTGGCCATTCTGAAACTAAAAATATAGAAAATATGAAATAAAAATTATCTTCCTTCCAAGATTTACATATGCCAACATTTGGGTGTACAGCATTTCAAGCACACACATGTACACCCATTACATACTCATACATAAGTTTAAAAAACATAATTAGGATCATTCTGTTCACATTGGTTGACACTTGCTTTTTAATTTTATGAAGTATTTATTTGACATTAAATTTTCTGCTATCATTTGGTATTTTTATATATGATTATTCATAGTTACTTCATATTCCATCATATGGATATTGTGTAATGCATTTAGCCAATTCTCTGATATTTGAGTTTTGGCTTATTTCCATATTTTGTGTAATCTATTTTAGCTGTGATAAACAACTCTATAAATAAATATTTGTTCACATTGTGACTACATCCTTTAGATATGTGTCTAGAAATGTCATTTCTAGGTCAAATGATTTGTATATTTTTCAGCCTTCTGTTTGTTTTTGTTTTTGCTGTCACCAAATTTTTCTTCAGAAAAGTGATGCCAATTTATAAGATAGAAATGTGCCCATTTCTTTACAGTATGACCAGTACTTGAGAATTAATTTTAAAAGAAAATGTCTTCACCAAACAAAATGCATTGACACAGTTTGCAGATAAGAAAATAGGAGGGGGGATTTAGACTAGCAACTTGGAGATCTAAATTGAAACAGTCACCTTTTTAAAATTTTTGTAAAGATTTTATTTATTTACTTGAGAGATAGAGTTACAGACAGAGGAAGAGACAGAGAGAAAGATCTTCTATCTGCTGGTTCACTCTCCAAATGGCTGCAATGGCTGGAGCTGGACCAATCTGAAGCCAGGAGCCAGGAGCTTCATCCATGTCTCCCACATGGGTACAGGGCCCAAGCACTTGGGCCATCTCCCACTGCTTTCCCAGGCCACAGCAGAGAGCTGGACTGGAGGAGAAGCAGCCGGGACACAAATTGGCACCCATATGGGATGCCAGCACCTCAGGTGGAGGCTTAGCCTACTATGCCACAATGCCAGCCCCAACAGTCACCTTCTAAAAGCATCAGAAATGATGGAAATTTAGTCTCAGGGGAGAATTCGTAAAATGGGAACCAGTACCTTTTAACAATAACATAGCTTTTAGGAAAGCCTTATCACTTTCTCGTGTTAAATACACTTGTTTGGGGAAGGGCATTTGACACAGCCATTAAGAAGCTGCTTGGGCTGCCCACATACTATATCAGAGTGCTTGGGTTTGAGAGAATGCTCAGCTTTCAATCCAGCTTCCTGCTAATGCACACCCTTGGAATCAGCAGGTGGTGATTCGAGAAGTTTGACCTCTAACACTCACATGGGGGACCTGGATGGAGCTCTAGACTTCTGGCTTCGGCCTGGCTCCACCGAGCTGTTGTGGATCTCTCTGTCCCTGTCTCTCTTTGTTGCTCTGCCTTTCAAATACATAAAAATAAATAAAACTTTAAAAGTAACCATTCTGTGTTAAAAATTCATGTTTCTGGGGGCAGCATTGCAACATAGCAGGCAAAAGCCACCTCCTGCAATGCTGGCATCCCCATATGGGTGCTGATTCCTGTCCAGGTTGCTCTACTTCCCATCCTGCTCCCTGTTCATGGAAGAGAGAGGTCTTCCATCAGCTGGTTCAATCACCAAGTGGCTGTAAAGACCCAGGCTGGGCCAGATTGAAGCCAGGAGTCAGGAGTTCCTTTCAGGTCTCCCATATGGGTGCAGGGTCCTAGGGACTTGGAATGCTTCCCCAGGCACATTAGCAAGGAGCTGGATTGGAAGTAGACCAGCTGGGACTCCAACTGGCACCCATATGGGATGTCAGTGTTGCAAGTGGTGGCTGTCCTGCTGAGCCACAGCATTATCCCTAAGTTCCAGAATTTGGGGGGGGATGTGTATTATATAATCCTGGAATCATTACTAATACTTTTGAAATTTCATGTTTTCTAAACAAACTCAGCTATGAATAAAGCTTTTAAAATCATGTTTTATTTTGTTTTTTAGGCCCAGGAAAGTCTCCATTTGAAGAATGCACAAAGTTTATAAATGGCCAACTTTGAAACAATGTGAAGTTTTTGAAACTGATTTTATTTTTTAAAGATATTTATTTGTTGGGGCCAGCGTTGGGGTGCATCAGGTTAAGCCTGCAGCACCAGCAAACCATATGGGCACCCCTCTGAGTGCTGGCTGTTCCACTTTGAATCTAGCTCCCTTCTAATGCACCCGGGAAATCAGTGGAAAATGGCCCCAAGTGCTTGGGCCCCTGCACCCACATGGGGACTTGGGTAAAGCTCCTGGCTCCTGTCCTTGATCTGGACCAGGCCATCTGCAGCTGTGCATTCCTTTGGTGAGTGAGCCAGCTGGCAAATTTCTGTCTCCCCCTCTCTGTATAACTGCCTTTCAAATAAAGAAAATAAATAATAAATCTTTAAAAAATAGATTTGTTTGTTTGCTTATTTGAAAGTCAGAATGAGAGCAGAGAGAGAGGGAGAGCCAGGAGAGAGAGGGAGAGGGAGAGCAAGAGAGAGCTCTTCCACCTGCTGGTTCACTCCCCAAGTAGCTACAATAGCCAGGGCTGAAGCCAAGGAGCCAGGAGCTGCATCCAAGTCACCCACATGGGTGGCAGGAATCCAAGTGCTTGGACATCATCCACTGCCTCCCCAGAGGCATTAACAGGAATCTGGATCAGAAGTGGAGAAGCCAGGACTTGAATGGGTTCTCTTCTTTGGGATCTGGGTGTCCCAGGAAGCAGTTTAACCCACTTCTTCTGATTTTAAGTGAATTCAGAACTGGAAATCACCTGCTGATTCTGCTTGGAAAGGGAAGGAAAGAATTGTCAAGTGAGGGCTCCTTTTGCCAATTTCCATGGAGCAGTACCTGGGGCCATGTTGTGCCCAGTGCACTTGTGGCCCATCTGTGGCTCCCAGCAACCATCCAGGACATCACAGCTCTCGCCCTTCTTTCTGGGCATTGGTGTTGGGTCTTCCCCTGAGTTCTGTTCTTCTACCTCCCTGCACCTAGTCTGGCCTCTGGGAGACGTGGCCTTTCCCAGGAACCAGAGCCTGAGTCCAACCTTCTTGCCTGTAGTTGGCTTTCATTCTTCCAGTCACAGGCTCCTCCCATTTCCTGTGTTCTGCCCTGTTATAAACTGGGAGTTGGCTGACTAAAAATGACCAGATGAATGAACATGGCTTTTTGAACTGTAAGAGAAGCGGCTGTACTCCATGGACACTGTATGACACAGAATTGCCTTGGGTAGATCCTGTTGCAGATCTACCTTGTCAGGCCTCAGGGAGCAATGCAGCATGACACCCCCACCCTGCCAACCCTCTCTATTACCCTAACACGATGCTCAGTGGATCCAGGAGTCATCCTCAAAGTTAGGTAAAAAAGGTTAAGTTTAAGTCATGAAGTAACTTAACAGCAGTCTTTGCAAGAACTCTCTCTCTCTTTTTTTTTTTTTTTTTTTTTGACAGGCGGAGTGGATAGTGAGAGAGAGAGACAGAGAGAAAGGTCTTCCTTTTTGCCGTTGGTTCACCCTCCAATGGCTGCTGCGGCTGGCGCACCGCGCTGATCCGGAGCCAGGAGCCAGGTGCTTCTCCTGGTCTCCCACGCGGGTGCAGGGCCCAAGCACTTGGGCCATCCTCCACTGCCTTCCCGGGCCATAGCAGAGGGCTGGCCTGGAAGAGGGGCAACCAGGATAGAATCCGGCACCCCAACCGGGACTAGAACCTGGTGTGCCGGCACCGCAAGGCGGAGGATTAGCCTGTTGAACCACGGCGCCGGCCGACTCTCTTATTGAGTAGACAAATGTGGCTTGAGAGTAAATAACATAAAATCATTTTAATATAATACATCAAGGAGACACATTTTCCTGCCTTTTACCAGTATTCTGCCTTCTATGTAGTTGGGGTAGCAAGTCCCTGTGGGTCAACCTGGCATTGAATTATTCCTCATGGAGAAGAGAACACATTGCTTCTGGAATCCTCACTTAACCTTTCTTTGTCTGCTCCTGCCTGGAAGAGTTTAGATCTTGTAGTTCTGGAACTGCAGATATTGGAACTGGCAGTCATGTGCCCATCCCTGTGGAAAGATGTACACTGAAATAAATACCTTTGGCACAATGACATGAATTCGATGGCATTTCAGAGCTAACAACAGGCACCTGAGCAGTCTGCCATCTCGTTGACATTCCACCACATGCCTCAGAATTCTCTAGGCAAGCCGGACTGAAAAACCTTGCGAGGCATGTACTTCAGGTAAATTCTAATAGTCGTTTATGTACATTTGAGTGGTTCCAGGCCTTCTGATGTTAATCACTTGGCAGGACATAGAGTCCATGAGAAACGGGGTGTGAACAGTCTGCAAGGATTCCCAGGGAGCTGCTTTACCCTTACTTAATCTGGCTCCTGGTGTTTAAAATCACTTCAAATGTACTGTATGTGAGGATTTCTGCTACAAGGACAGTAGCAACAGTGCAGCCTGTGGAGCACAAGGACTCCACATCTCCCTGGGGAGCACCTTCGTGCTCCCTCCAAGGAATTGGTAACATCCTTCCCATGATCCCTACAACAGGTCACTACTGAGGTTCTGCTGAAGTTCAATCTTCAAGAAGCTGAATGAATCCATCATTCCCCTGGATTCCCTGTGAATGGAAGGGAAGGTTTAGCCAATAGAGTTTTTTATTTGCTTTGGGCAAACTGCATCCCTAGAATCAAAGAATTCAAGGGTGGGGGTTAGCATCAGCAGAGTAAGCTCAAGCTATAGCTGAATGGCTGGGCTCAGTGAATTTGTGTTTAAAGAACACCTAGAATATTCCATGTATTATCAAACAGGCTTTTCTCTGGATTCTGGTCTTTATTAGAACCATGTGAAATAAAAGACCTTCAGCTTCTTTAACTCAGCTCTTCCAATATGGTTTATTATTTGGCTAACATAATGTTAACATAATTTGTAGATAGATACACAGGTTTATGAAAATCTCTGAGATTACTAAAGCCTCAGAGTAGTTGATAATGATGAAAGAAACTCTAGGTTACAGATGAAAAAAAAATTGCAAGTGTTTTGTTGCCAAACCAGTTGGTGATGTTCAAATTATACTGTGGTTAAACAAAGATGGGGGAATAGGACATTTTATGCATTGCTGGTGGGCATGAAGTACTGCAAGAAAACAATTTGGCACCACATATCAAAAACCTTGAAAAGTGACCCACTTTGTGAAATTGATTCCAGGGATGTGGTGATACACACACAGATTTATATACAAGGACTGTTTGTTGCAGCCTCATTCATAATGAATAAGAACTGGAAACAGCATACATGTCTAGCACAGAATTGTTTGCATAGATGATTATAAATTCAAACAATGGAACACCAAGCAGACACTAAAATAATATTTGAAGCATATTTAACAAATGAGACAAAGTCCATGGCAAGAGTAAAGAACTAAATCCATAAATATTTATTATAGAAGTAGCACACTCCTGGAAACAAAACTTCACCAAAGATGGACAGGCTAAGAAACATTGGGAAAGCTAATTGAATACTACACAGTGTCAAAAAGAGCAGCTTCACAAATAGACCCATTTCTGATACATTGCCAGTAGGAAAAGCAAATTACAGCACAGGTTGTGTAGTATACAACCATTTGTGAAACTTAAAAGGGATATGAAAGGCTTTCAAAAAGTTTGTGGAAGAGGCACAGTATCTTTCAATGCTATTTTCCGTGAACTTTTTGAAGTTCCCTTGTTTTATGTCTAAATATGCACAGAAATTTCTGGAAGCCTGTCAAAGAAACTAGTAATGCTTCCGGGGAGGTGAGAGGTGGGTCAGGGTGGGAGGGAGACTTACTTCTTTTTGTGTGAAATTGAAAAAAAAAATTAAGAAATAATGAGAGGAAAAGGGAAGTGAAAAAAAAAATCAGAGTGACAGTGGATGGGGAAGGGAATGGGCCCTGGGCCGCCTCAGCCCCGTCCTGAACGCCATAGGTCTTCCCAGTTGGGGTGAGTAATTGGGGCTGTACTTTCTACCTACTCGCTGAGGCCAGCACATATAATTAGTTTTATTACTATAACTCAATTGTTCTCAATCTTGCCTTACACATTGGAACACCCAGGGGGCATAAAAACAATACTAAATATACACCTAGCCCCACCCCAGGCCAATTAAACCCAAGTATCTGGGGTAAGAATTCAGCACTTAGTATTGTGTAAAGGCTCCCAGGTGATTGCAATGTGCAGCTAAGAGTCAAAACTACTACTCTAACCTGGGGCTTAGATCTGATGAGAAACGCAGATAGCACTGTAAGGGCACTGTGATTTATGAGCAGTAGGTTACGGGGCAAGGATTAAGAGAACACTGATCCTTTCTAAATGGTGAGTACAGATTTTGAGACCAGGCAAGATGAAGACCAAATATCACTCTCCCCAGCACTCATTCAATTGAAAGGAAGGGCCATCAGGAAAAGACAACTGACAGTGAGAAAACCAAAAATCTAGTCCTGCTTCTGCCACTTGCTGGCTGCACAACCTGGATCAATCTATAGACTCTCTAGGTGTGACCTTCTGTCAAAAGTGGTAATTGGATTAGCTCAGAGGTTTTTTTAAATGCCCCGGGGGGGGGGGGGGGGAGGAAAGGGAAAGAAGTGTGGGGGATGACTGTGGATTGTGTCCTCTTATCAGCACATTTGCACTTTAACCCTAGATTGGCTTCCCAGGTGAGCTTTATTTTTAAGAAATGATTGCTGAGGGGATGGTGCTGTGGCTTAGTGGGTAAAGCTGCTGCCTGTGGCGCTGGCATCCCATATTGGTGCCTCTTTGAGTCCCAACTGCTCTACTTCGATCCAGCTCTCTGCTATGGCCTAGGAAAGCAGTGGAGGATGGCCCAAATCCTTGGGCCCCTGCACCCGTGTGGGGGACCTGGAGGAAGCTCCTGGCTCTTGCTTTGGATCAGCCCAGCTCCTGCTGTTGCAGCCATTTGGGAAGTGAACCAGCGGATGGAAGACTGTCTCCCTCTCTCACTCTCTCCTCGTCCCTCCCTCTCCACCTCTGCCTCTCTGTAACTCTGCCTTTCAAACAAATAAATCATTTTTTTAAATTTATGATTGCTGGATTTAAAGAAATTCCCTGGATCACATGGCTCCTTAGGGCTCTAGTTGCTGGTCTTTGCTTCTTGATGAAGGTCAAGTAGTTAAGCTAAAAAAAATACTAACGTTCGCATTTTTCTCATAATTTTCTTGTTTTGTTAAAGATTTATTTTATCTATTTGAAAGAGTTACAGAGAGAGGTAGAGACGGGGAGGAGGGGGCTTCCACCTACTGGTTCAACTCCTGTACACCTTCAGTACCAAGGTCCAGATAGGCTAAGGCACTTGTGTAAAAAATTTAACAGAGCATCAAGAAAATTTCAACAATTAAGATAAATAATAGTTTAACAGAATACTTATTATTATTTATTTAACTTGAAAGTCAGAGTTACACAGAGAGGGAGAGAGAGGTCTTCCATCTGCTGGTTCACTCCCCCAATTGGCCGCAACAGCAGGAGCTGCACTGATCCGAAGCCAGGAGCCAGGAGCTTCTTCCAGCTCTCCCATGAGGGTGCAGGGGCCCAAGGACTTGAGCCATCTTCTACTTCTTTCTCAGGCCATAGCAGAGAGCTGGATTGAAAGTGGAGCAGCCAGGTCTCGAACCGCTGCCCAGATGGGATGCTGGCACTGGCAGGCGGTGGCTTTACCCACTATGCCACAGTGCTGGTCCCAACAGAATACTTTAGAAGTCAAAATTAATGCAAAAAAAATCCATGAAGGACAAATTTTCAAAATCTTAAGTAGGTTAATATGAGGACCATCTCAATCATTGGGAGGGCAGAATGGCAGCCACTTCAATTATGTGTTTTCATTAATTGATCACACACTGAGATTTCATAACTTGACTATACATCTATGGCATAATTTCTGATGTATGACATACATGTGTCTTGACATGGATTTGGGGCAAGAATATTACCTTTCCTGTAAGACTGGTTTAGGTGGCACTAGCACATGTTTCCATAGGGGTTTTGAATAACAATGTTGCTCCTTTGCTTTCTTGATGCCCTAGTGATTGCTAATATTCCTTGGTAAACTCATCTGAGTCTGCATTTTGTAGCACAGGACTGAAGAATGTTTTATGGAGGGAGCCAAGCTTTGCTGGGTACCATCTGGCTAAAGGGGTGTGGGGGAGAGGAGACAGCCATGTGGCAACAATGTGCCTTCTTATATTGGAAGAACTAATTTTCATTCATTTAACAAGTGTTTATTAGGCATGTAATACACTCCATGCTCTGTTCTAGAAGTGATCAAAGCAAACAAAAATGTTGGCCTTGTTGAGCTTTACATGAGAAATCATCAAAGGGATATGAGTGTAATGGGAGAAATGATTATTTGATTTAGAAACATGGGAAATAAGTCAATTGCCTTGATTAATCTGATGCAATTAATTCCAAACTGTAGTCCTCTTCCTGCTGCCTTCCATCAGAAGCCCAACTCCAATATCCAAAGGTATGTATGTTACTAAAAGAGAAAGATTAATGGGTACAGTGGATGTAAAAATGGAGAGTACATCAGGCTGGTGGGAAAGGTACCATCTGGGATTATGGGTCAGTTCTTAAATGAAGAACTGAAATTCAGATAGTTATGTGACTCTCCTTCAATATTTAAATTTTGGGGCCAGCGCCGCGGTTCAATAGGCTAATCCTCCGCCTGCGGCGCCGGTACACCAGGTTCTAGTCCCGGTTGGGGCGCCGGATCCTGTACCGGTTGCCCCTCTTCCATGCCAGCTCTCTGCTGTGGCCCGGGAGTGCAGTGGAGGATGGCCCAAGTGCTTGGGCCCTGCACCCGCATGGGAGACCAGGAAAAGCACCTGGCTCCTGGCTTTGGATCAGCGTGGTACGCTGGCTGCAGTGCGGCGGCCATTGAGGGTTGAACCAACGGCAAAGGAAGACCTTTCTCTCTGTCTCTCTCTCTCTCTCACTGTCCACTCTGCCTGTCAAAAAAATAAATAAATAAATTTTGGCAGTTAATCTACATTTTTAATAACACCATTGAATCAAAAGCAATATTTATGCAGGCTAAAGCCCACCTGTTTACACTGTTGGTCTTAGTCTGGAGTTAAGTCAGAGAGTCTTGGGGGAAAAGTGATCCCTACTAGTAGTAAGATCCAGGGCTGGATGTAAATTTTTAAAAAAATTTTGTTTATTTATTTGAGAAGTGGAATTACAGACAGAGAGAGGGAGAGACAGAGAGAAGGTCTTTCATCTGGTGGTTCACCGATCTGAAGCCAGAAGCCAGGAGCCTCCTCTGGGTCTCCCATGCAGGTGTGGGGGCCCAAATTCTTGGTCTTTCTTCCACTACTTTCCTAGGTGCAGGGGCCCAACTTTCCCAGGCCATAGAAGAGATCTGGATTAGAAGATGAGCAGCTGGAACATGAACCTGCGCCTATATGGAATCCGGCACCACAGGCGGAGGCTTAGCCTGCTATGGCTCAGCGCTGGCCCCTGGATGTAAACTCTTGTACTAGCTAAGTCATCCTTGATCCTTTATGTCTCAAAGGGGTGAGGATCACTTCTGGTGAACGGACTAACTGACGTTTTACTATTTGATTTTAGTACAGATTCATTCCTTTGCTCATTAATTATAACTCCCGTTAGACCAGCCTTTTCGGGCCTTCCGATCTAGTGGGGTCTTAATGGTCTTCCATCTGTGAAGTACAATACAACCCATAATAAAGCTGATCTTGCATAAGCATGAAATAGTTACTTGATAAGAGCCAAAGAAATCACCTCTATGTATTTCATGCGCAAGGTAGGAGAAAGATGTCATTGAAGTTCTCTACTTCACCTAGAATATCTGTTAGGTGGATTTGGAGGGTGTTTTCTCTTTCAGAAGAACACATTGTGGTTCTAGTTCTTTATCTTCAACATGTTGGCCCTGAAACCCTCTCATCTGGGCAGCTCTGCTTAAGAATAATCTTTTAGCTCTTTTGAACATTTTCCCCTAGGTGGCGCCATTTGAAGCTCTCTGAGTCTTTCTGGGCCTACTTCTCCACCAAGCCCCTTGTATTCCTTGGACAGGCAGCTGTGCCTGCAAGGCCTGCACAGAGCTGCTCGTTCCCAGCTCTTGTAGGACCTGCGGTGCTTCAGGTTGATTTCCAGTTGGTCTTTCTAAAAATTTCTCATTGTATTTGAAAGGCAGGCACATGAGAGAGAGAGAGAGAGAGAGAATCTTCCATTTGATGGTTCACCCTCCAAAAGCCCACCAGGCTGAATCCAGGAGCCCAGAACTCCATCTGTGTCTGCCACATGGGTAGGCGAGGACCAAGCCCTGAGCCACCACCTACTGCCTCCCAAAGTAAGCACTAAGAGGAAGCTGGGCAGGGAGGTCAAAGAGCTGGGACTCCAACCACACACTCCAATACGGGATACGGGCATCCCAAGTGTCAACTCACGTGCTGTACCAAACGCCTGCCCCCTAATTTGTCTCTCAGGGGACCATCATGTGCCTTCCCACCCTCCTTTGAATGGTGGCTTATGTAACTGGTCCTCCTCCTGAACTCCGCAGTCTGTGGAGTATTCCTTTATGCATGAGGACTGTCTGCCCAAATAGATTATAGAGTCTTTAACGACTTTGTACGCCTCGGGCATCTGGCATAAGACACTGCCTGCACTGGCAGTCTGCGAGCGTGTTTGTGGATGATGTAGGTGAGTGGCATTCCTTTGTTTATCCATCACTTACTGAGGATCTGTTCTAGGCTAGGCACTCTCTTGGGTGTCAGGAAAGCTGAAGTCCGGGCTCTCAAGAGGCTCCTGATCACAGAGGGAAGGGGATGGGAGGGAGGAGGAGAGGGGGGCTGAGAGATAAGGATGAAGCATCCCCACAGGCGTGTTTGGATTACCCCTACAGGTTTTCTTCCCCAGGAGGTGCCTTTAGAAGAGCAAAACCACTGTGTGAGACTGAACTATGCCTTTTTTGCTTTCTTTTCCAGTCCCCTACGGACACAGTGATGTGCTTGTGGGGGTGGGTGTCCTTCTCAGGGCACCATACACGTGAAGGTTTTCCCATTTTTTTTCCCGCTAAAGTTCAATGCTCTTACTGTTTTGTTCTTTGCTTTTGAGGTCTCTGGTAACTGCCCATGAATTTTCAAAATGGTCTATCGTCTATTGCTAATTTGTTTTTATGTGATATATATTTCTGGAAAACCTACTTGTTCTTTAAGGTGCAAACGTCCCCTTTCCTGGGAGGACAGAATGAATTATTCCTTCCTTTTTCTTTCTTTACATTCTGACTTCTATCACAACTTTAATACAAACTGACTTCACTTTGTGTTTCATTCTGGCTGTTCAGAGGCTCATTATTCCTTTAGACTATTAAGCCTACTGAGGGTAAAGACCATATCTTATCTTAGTGGGCGTGTCTTCTTGGACCGTCACCACCAGTTACTGATACAGGGTGTAGGTAATGAGTAAATGCTTGTTGATTAAAAACCTGGAATTTTGTAATAGGATCCATGTTTAGTTCCCTAACGCTTCTAAGACAGAGTCAACATCAGTAATTTCTGCATGGATTGATTTTAGTTGTAGGAATATTTGCTAGGCACATGCTTTCCAGATAATATCAAAGAATTTTTGGATTCATCTGCATTCAGATTAGAACTTTCTTTTCCTGCTTCCTTCTTGACACCTAGACATTGTTTTATCACTAGAGTTTTGGTTTTCCTCACTTCTTGATTTCTTCCTAATACTGACTTGTCATGCCAATTCATATATCTAGTAACAGCCAGCCAGGGTATGTCTCTGATGCTGAGGATAGGGGATGAGAAAAGTTTATATCTGCGATCTGTTGAAGCAATTTAATTTCTTTCATCAAGTAATAGGTCAAACGTACTGGTAGTCTTCTGATGGTTTTCTGGTACACTTTGAAAGAAATTTTCAAGTCTCAGAGGATACTAGGCTAGGAAACCCAATTTGAAGCTTCAAGAGAGCTATTTGGTTTCCAGTGTTTTGTATTTCTCCTATTCACCTATATACATGTATTAGAGGATACAACCATATCATGTTTTCCCTTGAAGTCATTTCACATTGCTGCATATTGAATGCCATTCTTTTCATTTATTTTGTCACTTATATTTAAATTTTCATTCCACAGCAAGTGTAGTGGTTCTTTGTAGTCATTCATATAAATTTGCTCTTTCTACTCTCCTGGCCAAGGTGAAACTCAATCATTTTCCTTGGCCAAAAATCCTTTTAAAAAAAGAATATAGATTTTATGTTTTGATGGCTTGCTTAATCTAAGTGCTGGCTTGGAGTGTGTGTGAAGGGGTGGAGGAAATGATAAACGAAGGAAGGAAGTCGCACACCTGGTGTCCATGAACCCAGGGTGCATTCCTGGCCTGCAGCAGTAGCACAGCCGTGGCACCAGGAGCATCTCCCAGCAAACGCGGAACAGCGATTCTCTTCAGAAAACACCATTTACCCTGAAGACCTCGGTTTCCATCAAGGCTGGAGGCGGAGGAGCTTGGCTTCTTGCAGCTTTCAGGCCAAATCAAGCCTGAACGAGCAAACTTCTTGTTGTTATTTATCGGGAAGATCACCACGAAACACATACGCAACACTTTTACATAAACTTAACCAGGAGTAGAAAAGGAAAAATAAGAAAAAAAACCTAGAAGCAAATCTTGATTTTCCCATTTAATTTTTTTTTCTTTTCTTTCATCCCGCACGGATTTACATGCTCCCAGAAGCCACCCATAAATTCCATCTCGGTGGAGAAGGGTACAGTCGGTGACTTGGCTGTGAAAACATCGCGTGCCTTTTCAAAAACGAGGAGCATCTGTAAAACGGAAACAAGAACAACAGAAAACCAAAATCAAAATCACCTCAACAGCATGAAAAGTTGGAGCCTGCCAGGAAGCTCGCGGCAACTTGGGCGGCTTCATTTTTCTGCTCAGGACTTAAGATTTCTATCTCAAGTGAATTGCAGGGTCCTCGCCCCCTACCCCTCGGGGCTGGGGCGGGGGGTGGGGGGGGTGGTGAGGCAGTGACCATTCCTCTCTGGCCACAGCCCACCCGGAGAGAATCGTATTTTCTAAGCCTCAACTGGGGTCAGTAGTGACGAGAGGCAGCTTCTAAGCGAATGGCGTTTTAGGAATAACCTCGGGAAAAGACAGAGGCCACCGCACAGCGGCCTCGCGGAGCCGGGCAGGGGGGTCTCCGGCGCCAGCCGGTGCACGGGCTCGGGGCCCACTCCCGCGGCTTCCAGGCGGGGCCGAGGCGGCGCTCCGGGGCCGGTGGGCTGAGGGGCCGGCGGAGGCCGCCATATTCCCGCTCCACCACGCCCGGGCGGCCGCAGGTTGCCGGGGCTCCGGCCCGCGGTCGCAGCCGCGCGCTCAACCCGAGCGGCTGTCAGCGGGCCCTGCCCCGGCCGAGGGCGGCTGCGTCCGCCGGAGCCCGCCGGCCTCCTCACGGAGGGCGGCGCCCGCGGAGCCTGAGGGGGCCGGCCCCGGCAGGGAGCTGCGCGAGCGAGGCGAGAGCCGCACTGGGCGGCGCGGCGCGCGGCTGCGAGCCCGGGGAGAGCCTTCCAAGAGGGGCCGGGCGGCTCCGCCTCCCGCGCCCGTCCCTCCGCCTCCGCCTCCTGCCCCTCCTCCGCCGCCGCCTCCTCCCGCCGCCGCCGCCGCCTCCCTCCCGGATCTGTGCTCCAGTTCAGAGAAAGAAGAAAATGTGTGTGTGTGGCGAGGGGGAGGGCGATCACTGAGCAGCCGCTCCGCGCCTGGCAATCGGGGCCGGGGGTGGGCGTCTGGCGGAGGCGGAGGCGGAGGCGGAGGCGGAGGAGCGCGCGGCGGGCCGGGCCGGCGAGCGGGGTTTGCGCGCTTAGCCGGGCGGTGGGCGCGGGCAGGGCCGCGGGCGCCCGGGAGCCGTGTCAGGCGGCGGCGAGGAGCGGGCGCGCCGGGTGCGGGGAGCGGTCGGCGGCCGCTCGCTAGGGGGGGCGCCCCGGTGGATGTGCTCTCGCCGCCGGGCGCAAGCCGTAGGGGAGCCTCGGCGGCGGCGGCGGCGCGGGGGGCGAGGCGGGCTGCCCGTTCCCGGGGAAGGAGGCGCGGGCGTCTGAGCGAGGCCGGGCGCGGCGGCCTTCCCTTGCGCGCCCCCCGAGCCAGCGCCCGCGGCCGCCTCCCGCGCCCGCCTCGCTCCTCCGGGCGGCGAAGGCCGCCCGCGCCCGCCTAGACCCCGGCCCACCCGGTGGCCCCGGCCGTCGCCCCCGCGGCGGTCCCCCGATCTCATCCCGGACGCGCGCCCAGGCGGCGGGGGCTCAGCGGCCACCGCTGCCTCGGGGGAGCGAGGGCGGGAGGGTGTGTGTGTGTGCGCGCTTGTGAGCAGGGGGTGCCGGCGGGGCTGCAGCGGAGGCACTTTGGAAGAATGACTCTGGAGTCCATCATGGCGTGCTGCCTGAGCGAGGAGGCCAAGGAAGCCCGGCGGATCAACGACGAGATCGAGCGGCAGCTCCGCAGGGACAAGCGGGACGCCCGCCGGGAGCTCAAACTGCTGCTGCTGGGTGAGTACGGCCCGGGCCGGCCGTGCGGGCCCTCCCCCCGGGCCTCTGCGCGCCCCCAGCCCCCGCCTCCGGCCCCTCCGGGCAGCCGCCCCCCGCCCCCGGGCTCGCCCCTACCCTCCCCGGGCGCGCCCCCGGCCTCCACCCGCACCCGCGCGGGTACGCGCGCGCGCGCACACACACACGCCCGTGCGCGGAGGGTTCGGGGCTGCCTTGTTGGGTGCCTCGGCGCGTGCTGTCTTGTGTGTCCCTTGTTGGGGAGGGGGGGGTTGCGTTTTCTGCGGTGTCTCTGCTCAATGGCAGATCAGATCTGGCCAGGGGCGCGGGGCTGGGAAGGTGGGCTGAGGGCTTGAACTTGCAGCGCCTGGGCCGCCGCGCCCCCAGGGGTGGTGGAGCTGTGTGTGTGTGTGTGTGTGTGTGTCGCCAGGAGGGTGGCGAGCCGAGCCGGGGCACAGGGCGGGGAGGGGGGGGAGATGGCGCGCCGTGAGGTGGCCGTTGTGCATCCATTATCGGTGCGTTCTGGGGTCCAGGAGAAGTGGGGGAGCTACCGGTGGGCAGACTGGCGAGTGGGATCCCCAGGGGTGAAAACTAGAAGCCCAGCAGGGGTCGACCCTTCCCAGCCAGGGGGCTCACGGGGTGGGGGCGGGGAGGGCGGGCAAGCCCCCGTGGGTCACCCGAGTGCTCTTCTGCAGCCACCAGGCCACCCACAGGAGGGGCCCAGCAGAGTTTCTTGGCCAGTGGATGGTGGCAGGCGTGCTTCTCGGCTGCACCATTCCTTCCGGATCAGGACCCGGGCGAGGGGAGCGTGGCTGGCGTGGTTGTTGACAGCGACGGGTATCTTTTGTCTAATGAGGCATCCCAGATCTAGGCCTGAATTCACAACAGTACCGCAGCCTTTCCGTCCCTCTCCGGGGGAAAGAGAGAAACCTTTTGTTTGAAACGGACAGCATTGTAGTGTCTCTGGCATCAGGGCTGCAAAGGACAATTTCCCTCTGGTCTCTGAGTCCACAGCCCCGCGTTCTGCTTTCACGCGAAGTTAGCGAGAGAATGCCGTCCCTCGAATAGGCATCTCTGGATGATTACCTCCGAGAGAATGCTCGGAGTCAGGCCACCAGGGTTCACAGACAAGCCAGCCTGACGGCACCCGGAGCTGTTGTGGTCGGCAGAGGCCTGGAGGACGTCTCCACTTGTGTTCTGCGTGTTTGTGTGTGCATAATAAATGCGCGTCTCCTTCAGGAGAGAGTGTGGTCTGGGCAGTTCGGGTGGCAGAAGCCTGTATTCCCTCTCTTATCTTGAGCATTCCATCTGCTGGCTCGAGAACCAACTGTCTTTGGGGACTCAACTGCCTGTGCACTGGCTCCTTTGCAAACAGGAACAAAATGACAGGGCCACCCGCACTTACGAATGGCTACTCCGCACGCTGGGCTGTCTTTCTTCTGAAGCCCGGTTAGACAAATGTGCACAGGTTCATAAAGGAACAGAAGGCAGCGGGCTGGGGGAAAGAGGTGGGTTTGAGGCAGTGAGGCCGGGGGGAGGGGAACACTGTGCTTGGAAAGTGAGGTTCTTTAAAAAAAAATTTTTTTTTTAAATTTTATTCTCATTTTGGAGGTTGAACATTTTCTGAATTCTCGGGATTGAGAAGAAAGTGGAGAGAACAAGGGAAGGTGTTTAAATACATGATTCAGGGGAGAAAACATGTGGTTAAGAGAGACTTGTTTGAAGAGCTGGGTTTTCTTTTCCTTTGGCCCTGTTTACAGCCTTTATTTGTTTCTGTTTAGCTGTGAACAGGGCGTCTAAGGTCTCCGCAGTCAGCCCTGTCGGCCTGAAATATGACAGCTCTGGGTTTCCCAGCAGCTGTGCCGTAGCACAGGGGCTTTGTCAGAGGGCCTGGGTTTGAATGCCCAAGAGGCAAGTACGCTTACACAGAGGCTTAATTACGTGCCCTGTGCTGTGCTTTTATGGAATGAACCGGGAGATTATTTTCTGAGGAAAGAAAAATGTAAGGTACAGTTTTACAGCTTACGTGGTGGTGGTGTGGAGACTTCGCTCATATTAGACATTTCAGTAGGATTTGATATGGCCCACCTCATACCCATACTATGGCCTATTAGAAGCGGTAGAAAAATAAAGGATATTAATTGAGCATCTACATTCATGAGTGCCATTTGAAAATGCATCTCTCTGACAGAAGCCTGATCCTCACACATCGTTACGAATTCCTACTTCATGTTCTAGGCGTGTGGCTTTTGTGACTTAACCAGTGCAGTGCCCACACTACTCACGTGGTAAAGATAGGTGCTGAATGTAGATGTGTGCCTGTGTGTGAATGGTGGGTGAGTCCAGGAGGGAGACGAGGGCTGAGCTGAGCAGGGGAGGGTAACGGGACGGCTTCCGGCAGAGGGATTTCTGCTGTGCTGCTCTGATGAGTACCCTGAATTTTCCCGATCCTTCCTTCATTTAGACAGAGCCTACCCGAGGGGGTTACAGAATGTGTTCTCTCAGAGTGTCTAAAGACCTGGTATTTTAAACTACCTACTTAAATGGAGGAATCAACTTTATAGTAAATGAAATGCAAGATAAAATTATTTTCAAAGTAAATTTTAATTTAAGACATGGCAGCATTTCAAGGAGTTGTGTGGTAGGGATAAAAGTGTGCACCCTTGAATTTTTCACACAACTATTTAATATTTATTAATAATATGGAGGAATTAGAGAAGGAAAGTAGTGTTTGGCTGACGACACGGAAGTGTGGCAGTAGAATTTGTGCTGTTTTGGTTCATATCCAGCAGTTATGGTAATGTCTTCCAAATTTATTCTGCAGTACTTGCATATTTTAATTTTTAATCTTTTAAAAAATGAACCCTGAAATCTACCACCTTAAGAATATCGTCTTAATTTCTGAGTTCATATTTTCTCAAAATTATTCTCTTAATTTATTTACTTTAGTGATTGTTTTCTTTGATACCTAAGGAAAATTTTGTATTCTGCATAGACATACAAAAGCATGTTCTGTTTTAACTTTACTGATGTTTTTATGTATTTTCTAGGTGAAAAGTACATTATATTTGCTTTAATTGATTAATATTCATGAATTCACTAAATATTTCTTTCAGTAGTACATGGGCCACACCATTTAATATTAATTTGTCTTCAGGTCTGTAAAACAAGATGTCCCAAATACTTGCCTTGGGTTATAGATGTTCATTGTGAAATTGTTTTCAATTCCTAGAAGATACACTTTTTCCCCTCTTAACCTGCTCTTATTTTATGTGTGTTTGACATCTTTTCTGTTTAGATCAGAATCATCAAATAGGAAGATTTTGCAAACTCGGGAGGGAGTGGGAGGGAGAGGTAGAGAAGAGAGAGCAGGAAGGGGAGGCAGAGAAGGAAGTGAGAGAAGGAAGGCAAAGTTTAGGTCAATGTTAAATGAATACGGTCTTGGTTTTCTGAACTGAATTACATGCATGGCTGTAGATTTTATTCCTATTCTGCACTGCAAGATTGTAAGCATGGAGATTGTGTCTATTTGGTTCACAATTAAATCTCAGCTTGTTGCACATGTTCCGACTCATAGAATGCCCTCAGAAAGTATTTGCTGAATGAAAGATTTTATTTGTGACCCTCCTGCTAGAAGTTGGGATCTGATAATAATGAATAAATTATAAGAGCCAGAGGGATAGGTAATGTTTTTATCTGCAGCACATAAAATCATGATCTTTTGAAAATTGTATGTGGCTTTTGGAGCCAATTGATTATAAATGCATCACATAGTTGATCCTGTATATTACGGTTCTGTGCCGGGTACACTGCGAATGGAACAGTCTTGCCCAAAGTGTGAAAATTTAAAGGAAAAAAACCTATTGTCATCTTGATTACCTTTGATCATGTAGTGGGTGGTTTAACCCTGTTGTCTTTTTGCCAGACATTTTTCTCTGTGATGTACTTAGCCGAGTGAATTTTTAATATTCTGTTGAGAACCGATGATGACCAAACAGATTTTTGTGATTTACTTAACACCGTTACATGAGGAAAACCAGAATGGGTAAATGCAGAATGCTAACGATTGCAGATGGAACATTTTTTGATACGAGGGGCATACATCTTGTACTGAACGCTGAACAGTTGGAGAGCAAGAAGAGACTCGGAAGCCTGGGAATGTTCTGGCCAATTTAGACTGTATGGAGGGTTCATTCATGCACACCTGGATCAAAGTACCCTTCTCTCTGTTCTTAGTAGACTGGGGATGGGGGAGGCTGGGCAGGTTGATGGCTGCAGTTAACCTAGAGGCTACTGGCTGTCTAGAGGTGCTCCTTAGAACTCTAGAATGAAAGCATTTCTCCACCAACCCTAATAACATCATCTCCCTGGAAAGACCAAAATATGGTGTTGATGAAGCTGCTTTAAGGACCAGCCAGTTTTATTTTTTGCTACTGTTAGCTTCCGAGTGTTGAATATGTTTCTAAATGTCAGGATTTATTTGGATGCATTCCCTCCTTTTTATTTATTTTTTTATTCCTTTGAGCAAAGTCCTTAAAGTTTATACCTGAAGAGTGAAGTGGAGACATCCCTCATAAAAATCTGCCGGTAGCCCTGACTGTGTAGCAGTGCCTTCAGAGTGAGATCTTGTATTGAGCTATGTGGATGGCATGTGACAGTCAGTCCTGTGCTTAGGTTATTGCTTCCTGTGGGCACTTCGGCCTGGATTCAAACCCTACCCAACAGTGAATTTAGTTCGTGAGTATCTGTTCAGATATTTTTAGGTGAGTTTGGAAAGGAGAACCAGGAGAATAATTTAATAGCCATTTTGTTTACTACAAATAACTTTGATAACCTTTTCATTAAAAAAACAAAACAAAACAAAACAAACAACAGCAATTCAGCTTCACTGTTTGAGAGATGGCTTAGGTTCGGTTTTCATAAGTGTCTGTAGTTAGAATTTTTATTACACATGGATTTTTTAAGGGCCTGAAAAAGCTTTTGTAGTTGTGAGGCTGCATGTGATACTAAGCTGAAAAAAGGAAGAGATTTTTCTTTATGATCCAGACAAGCTTACACTTGAAAAGAAATTAAGATTTTCCAAGGATGATCTTGATTCCTGCATTCATATTAATTTTCCTCCTGGAAGACTTATTAGTTCTATTGATATTAATGGAAATGTTGATTAGGTGTTGTAGAGGGAAAACATAGATCTCAAAGGGACTATCTTGGAAGAGAGAGAAGCCATTTTATAAAGGTTGAGGGTAAGTTTCTCCCTAAGAAGGTGAGAAAATTTGTTTCCTTGAGATTCAGTGCATTGGATTGAAGTAAATACACGTGTTGAGAGTAGAAAATTTCCTGGTTGAAGGGGGAAGTAGTGACGTAATTCAGGGAGACTTTTATAAAGGCTTTTAAGTAATGTTAAGATCTCTGCAGAATTAATCGGAGGAAAGTGTGAAGTAGCAATAGAAGGTAAAATGTGTGATTGTTGGTAATTAAATCAGTGACAGTAACTGGCTACAGTAAACAGTGAGCATTTTCTCTTGTTCTGCCGAATGGAGTAACATTTAAGAAAGAGCTATTTTCAGACTCAAACGCTATGTTGTGTGAACAGCTGTTACTAATAAAATTATAGGAAGTTGTTTGACAATCACCTGTGATTTGTTTCTTTACTGATATGTAAAAATCTGATTTTAACATGTACTAACTAGGAAAAAGGAGCTAAACATACTCAAAATGAGGTAATAAATCTTAGGTGGTCTTGAATTCGGTCTTTACAAGCAAAGTAAATACGCATATTACAATGCTCAGATCTCCAACTTGAATTTGCCATGTAGCTCTGTGGTTTATCTGTAGACCTAGCTATAATTTCTGAAATCAGTGCAGGATATTTTGTTAAAAGCCTTTGTGGTTAAATTTTACTTTATTTTTAAATGTATGTTTATTTGAAAGGCAGAATGATAGGTAGATCTTCCTTCCACTCGTTCACTTTCCAGAGAGAGGCCTGCCAACAGCCAGGGATGGGCCGTGTCGAAGCCAGGAGCCTTGAATTCAGTCCTGGTATCCTTCATGGGTGAGAAGGACCCAAGTACCTGAGCCATTCTCTGCTGTCTTCCAGGGTGCTCATTAGCAGGACTCTGGATTGGAAACCGTGTAGCAGAGGCTCAGACCAGGCACTCTGATACAGTATGTGGGTGCCCCAAGTGGCAGCTTAGCCTGCTGTGCTACAACACCCATCCCCATAGTTAAATTTTTGAAGAACAAAGTTATTTTTAAACCAAGTACACCTTATGAAGGAACAGTTGCATGCACTATGCTGGCCAAGTGGGCAGATATTAAGCACCTACTGTGTGCAGCATAATATGCTACATGAGACATTTCTTACTTGTTTTGTAGTTGATGTTGTGTCCTTCATTTATCTTTGCTGGCTTGGGCTTTTCTGTTGCCTCCTCTTACAAAGAAACAGACAGAATCACAAAATCTGAAGGCTGTTGTAGGAACTTTCAGGGGATTACACAACTGGGGAAAGCTTGTGAACTTGAGAAGGGGAACTCAAATTCATGTACATTATTTTCTTGGAGTGTACCTTTTTTTTTTGCCTCTGACGATGACAAACTATTTATGAACACTTGCCCTATGCTTCTAAATAAATAGGAAGCTCCAGGATGTCAAAGATAGTGGTTCTTGTTTTATATCTCAACATTGCATGATTCCCAGCCCAAATCACGGTGATTCTATTAGTAACCAGGGATGTGCGGGAGGTGGGGTGGGAGGTGGGTGGACAGCTGAATTCCCAGAAGAAAGTGGAGTAATTGCAGGAAGTGAATTTAAACTTCTTGTTTTCTTCTAATGAGTACCATTCATATGTTCTCCAGTTTCCATTCCTCTTTGCTGTTTCGTGGGCCATCTGCGGCACTGTGTTGCAGGGATGGAATGGTCTCTTGTCTCCTGGGCTTGCCTGTCGTTCGTTCGCCATGGAGAATGTTGGAGTTAAACATTCTCGCATGGTTTCTGGTTGAAAAGTCGTTAGTAGTTCATCAGCATCTCCAATGCAAAGCTGTCAAATATACAGATCCGATGGGATTAATCCAGGACTGTGAGCAGTTTGACTGCTTTCAAAATAAGCTGCTCGGTTCAAGGATGTGTATAGTGGATTGTGGTGTGGTTTGGAACTAAATGTTACTAACGCCGGTATGTTCCTGTAGCCTCAGAGAAAGAATAGGAACTGATCCACCTGTGAAAGCACAAGAGGTAGAGTGGGACTTTTTGACGCCATTGTGGCACGTGAATGGTGATGTTTGCAAACGAAGTCATGTGTAGTTCCAGGAGAGGGTAGTCTTGTGTGACTTTCACTTTGGAGTACTACAATCATGCATTCCTTGCCTCATCGAAGAATTTGACTTGTTAAAATCACTGTTGCTTGCTAAAGTATCAAAGGATAATTTCTTTTGTTTTTAATGTTTTAAGGAGTTCTTGTCTCATTTTTACTGTTTACATTTTTTTAAAAGATTTATTTTATTTATTTGAAAGACAGAGTTACAGAGGGAGGTAGAGAATGAGAGAGAGAGAGAGAGAGAGAGAGAGAGAGGTATTCCATTCGCTGGTTCACTCCCCAGATGGCCACAACAGCCAGAGCTGCAATGACCCAAAGTTAGGAGCCAGGAGCTTCCTCCAGATCTCCCACATGGGTTTAGGGGCCCAAGGACTTGGGCCATCTTCTACTGCTATCCCAGGCCATAGCAGAGAGCTGAATCAGAAGAGGAGCAGCTGGGACTAGAACCGGCGCCCATATGGGATGTTGGCGCTTCAGGCCAGGGCTTTAACCTGCTGAGCCACAGCACTGGCCCCTACTGTTTACATTTGCTTCTGCTGTGGGGACAGCAGGGTGGCTGGTGGCCTTTCTGTTGCCATATTTGAGTATTGTGTGATGCCCACAGCTTTCAGGCTGTCTAGCTGTTTCTCGCAGCAAAGGCTACAGCCATTGACCCACCTGTCACACCTTCTCCCAGCTGACTGCTGTAGGCCTCTCATAAAGTCTTTGCACTGGAACCCCACCTGCCCGTTTCTTCCCTCACAGCCCCTTCCTTAAACAATTGCTGGGAGGCTTTCCTCAAATTCTCTGGCCTGCTCATTTCCTTTAAGGTTTAGAGAACTTCCAGGTTGGTGCTTCTGAGACATCATGTGGCTGTGAGCTGGTGACAGGGGAAGTTGGGTGCTTTAATACATTAAAAGAAGGGGATTTGTGAATGTGGGCTTAGGACAGGATTAGCTTTCTTTGTCACACTTACTCTGGTCTGCAAAGCAAAATATTTTCTTGTTCCTGAACAACACGTAGAATCCTCCTTCCTTTTCCAGAGGGCAGGGCCTGAGGTTGGCTCATGATTAGCAGCGGAGAGTCAGTGAGCCAGGGCTGGGTCCTCTCGTGGACCACTGGGCCTCAGTGTAGGTCGTAGGGGCTGTGGGCACATGTGGAGTAGCAGCATGCTTTCCTCTCATCTCAGTTACTGGAGGGCCTTGCCATCACCTCTTTCTAAGTGTGTTCCACAGAGAATTGAGCAAGACGGCAGGAGCGGCGGCCTCTGTTTCATGGCACCCAGTCAGCTTGCCTAGGTTTTTGGGAATGGCTTGGTTTGTTTTTCCAGAGGAAGCTGCAGTGGCACTGTCTTGCCCTGGGAGCACTGTGCAGGCCTTCTTCATTATGTTGTACGTTCTTTCTGTCCTAGAGAGATGGCCCATTTCCTGTGACTTGTTCTAATAATACAGGATGACTTTAGTTCTTGCCAATAGTTTGCCCTTAAAAGAAGGCCAGGGTCCTTAAGTATTTAACTCTTGCTTCTCTAATTCTTGTGATGTATGGTTTTTTGAGAATTGAGAAATCACACAGTGATTTGACAGCAGGGGCAGGCTGGCTGTGAAAGTTTCCTCGCCCAGATAAACACTGCTGTGACTGTTCTTGTGGATTGCCTCTGTGCCTTTCCTAAAGCCTGTGACGGAAAGGCGGTTGCATATTCCTGCCCTGCCTGCCTGTTTTCCCCCCCGTAGAACTAACCTTTGGGCATTTTGTTCATTTGCTCTTCCTGTAGAAGCCTGTAGATTCAGGAGATCAGACCAGATAGATGATCTCTAAGGGCCCCTGGGACACTGAAACTTTCCCCACTCCCCCTCTGCTACTTGGGCATCCTGGCTGCTTTCTGCCCCATCAACCCTGGATGAGGCTCCGAGCTTCCTGCCTTATCCAGTGGCGATGGGCATCAGGAGGCATTGCTGGGCGTGGTGGCATGCTCCCACTGGGCCTGACTCAGGTCTCTGTGTGCCGGAGTAACCCTCTGCAGGCAGCTCTGCCGGACTGGGGAGAGCTGAGTGTGTGAGGGCCTGTGAATCAGCCCTCGCGATTCTGTGCCGAGCTCCCCCTCCCGCCGCCTGGCCTGCTGCTGATAGCTGTTCTGTCTTCACAGGGAGTGGTATCAGAAGCCTCCTGTCACATCAGCAGGGCTCTCTGGCTTCCTGCAGGAAGGGTGATATCCTGGGATGCACAGAGGTGGAGCCCATAGGCCCAGTGTTCAACACTGCTCTGCTCAGACCCGACTCTGCTTAGAGCCCCAGGGCAGCCTCCTTTGCCTCCCTACTTCCTGTTGTCTTCATTGGATTTGGAACTATGCTTTTTATTTGCCTGCAAATGATGTCTTTGTATTTGCCTATAAGCCGACTCTGCCATTTTTCACAACTGCTTGGCCATGGCAGCCAGGGTACCTGGAGAGCCTCCTACATGAAGTAGAGCGCATATGGTGGGGGTTGCTTTCTGTATTTGGAGCCGACAAGGTCCCCTTTCCAGGGCCTCTCAAGGAAGAGTTGGATGTGCCATTTGTGTCCATTTCTTCTCCCATTACTGTGCTCATTTTTTTTTTTTTTTGCTTATCTTGAAACCAGTAAAACAGATAACGATGGAAACATCCAAAGCATGGCTCTGAAGGATTTTCATACTTTCTGTTAGTTTGCTTTAAAATATGTATAGCGCTGAGAGCTCTGAGCCGTCTGTAATTGGTAGACCACGATCAGAGGAACCTTAAGGAAGTGATTTCTTGAGTCCCTTGTCTGTGTTAGCTGGACCGAGCACAGAGTTCTTGCAGTGCTGGTGCTGAATTCTGAGAAGAACCATTTATGTGTTAAGAAGCTTTGTGGCCGGCGCCATGGCTTAACAGGCTAATCCTCCGCCTTGCGGCACCGGCACACCGGGTTCTACTCCCGGTTAGGGCACCGGATTCTATCCTGGTTGCCCCTCTTCCAGGCCAGCTCTCTGCTATGGCCCGGGAGTGCAGTGGAGGATGGCCCAAGTGCTTGGGCCCTGCACCCGTATGGGAGACCAGGAGAAGCACCTGGTTCCTGGCTTTGGATCAGCACGATGCACCGGCCGCAGCGGCCATTGGAGGGTGAACCAACGGCAAAAGGAAGACCTTTCTCTCTGTCTCTCTCTCTCACTGTCCACTCTGCCTGTCAAAAAAAAAAAAAAAAAAAAAAAAAAAAGCTTTGTAACCTGGCTCCTCCATGTTTTGTATTGTGTTTTCTGTCTTCCATTTCAGGTGCTAGAATTGCATCTTTCCTGTCTTCTAAGCTCTGTTAATGTGGTCATAGGTTAAGAGGATGTCTCAAGAGACATCCTTGTCCAGGAAATTGGCTTTCACCTGGCTTGCTTCTCCTGCCATAGAGTGCCTTCCAGGCGCCTAAGGCAATAAGTAGATAAGCAGTACCATGAGAATCTTGCCAGGTAGCCTCATACTCAGGTGGAGGCATGCAATGCAGAAATAACTATGCAGTTTTTAGCCAAGAAAAGGCACCTTTCAATTGGATATGTTCTTACATTCTGGGCCATCACTACCAAGCAGAGGGGTCAACTTTTTTTCCAAGATTTTATTTTATTTTTAAAGATTTTTTATTTATTTATTTGAAAGTCAGAGTTACACAGAGAGAGGAGAGGCAGAGAGAGAGAGAGAGAGAGAGAGAGGTCTTCCATCCGATGGTTCACTCCCCAGTTGGCCGCAATGGCCAGAGCTGTGCCGATCCGAAGCCAGGAGTCAGGAGCTTCTTCCAGGTCTCCCATAAAGGTGCAGGGGCCCAAGGACTTGGGCCATTTTTCACTTCTTTCCCAGGCCACAGTGGAGAGCTGGATTGGAAGTGGAGCAGCCGGGTCTTGAACCGGCGCCTATATGGGATGCTGGTGCTTCAGGCCAGGGCATTAACCCACTTCGCCACAGCGCCGGCCCCCCAAGATTTTAAAAAACTTTTATTTGAAAGGTGATGGGGGATGAGGGGACTCCCGTCTGCTGGTTCATTCCCCATATGCTGCTATAGCTGGGATGGGACCAGGCTGAAACCGGGAGCCGGAAATTCAGCCCAGGTCTCCCTCGTGACTGGCAGGGATCCATCTGCCTGAGCCATTTTTACCTGCCGTCTCCCAAGGTATGCATCGGCAGAAAGTTGGAATCAGAAGTAGGGCCAAGACTCAAACCCAGGTGTCTGATAAGGAACACAGGCATCCCAAGCAGCATCTTAACTGCTAAGCCAAATGCCTGCCCCTCCTAAGATTAATAAAGATCCCTAAAGCCCATTTCTAATTATGACCAACATTCAGAGTGGGGCTGCATTGATTGAAGAGGATTCCTTGGTTCCAAATGTAGGCAAACATCTTTTGAGTAATTTGGGATAATTTGAGAGAATAACCAGGGAGCACGGAAACAAAAGATACTTGAAGTCAGCCTCCGTTTTTATTATCAATCATTTCCAAATGGCCCAGGAATTAATGAGTTGCCATACACAGGCGCCTTTTCTAGCCAAGCTTAGCTTTGACGTGGAGACTGCAGGTGGAAGGACCTTGCTGTGTTCAAGCAGCAAGGAATGGTGTGTTCTCTGGACATCCTGATTTCTCTTAGTATGCCTTGGGTCACCATCAAAGTTGTTATGCAGAGGACGTAAGCAGTATCTCAAAGTTTGGAGCAAATACTGTTCCTCCTAGCCATGAGTTCCATAATTTCCCTATTCTTGTAGGAAGAGATGGTATGTGTGTGTTGCTTTATCAGATTCTGATCATTTGTTTCCTCATCCATGCAGTTTTTGGCAAATAGTTACACTTTAGTAAATGACAAGGCCTTATCAGTATCTTTTTGGAGAAAACTTGACTCCAAATGTGTTTTCATGAACATCATCAGCTCTGTCCTCTGAGAAACACATTATCTGTAGGATTTCTAAGCCAGGGCTAGGCTTACTATGAGAAGAGATTCTTCTCTAGGATTTCTCTAAATCCCCAGAGTCTGTGTGTCTGAAATGCTACACAAATTATAATGTTTCCTAACCAGAATGGATTAAACTGTTGTATGTCTCTAGTCCTGAGTCATGGGGTCACACTATGACTTTTTTCTATTAAAGTATTCATTTATATTATATAATGTATCTTAAAGAAGTGTGTTGCAGCCTGAATTTATGTTGAATTTTATTGTCTTTTTGAAATGAAATAAAAAAGGATCGCTTGAGATATTTATCCTTTGGTGGTATTACTGTTTTTTAAATAGTAAAAAAGAAAAAGTTTATAATGAGAAAATTACAGTATTTAATAGAGTCCCAGCTTGAATCAAAAATAAATATTTATTTTCTTTTGCATTCCTAAGAAAGATGTTGTGTTGTTTCACATTAGCCTTTGGAAGAATTATATCTCATTCTGTTCATTTACATTATTTTGTTTTTTTCCAGTGATTTTGAAATTTTACAAATAATGCAATAGTTTTTTGCACAAAGCTTGACAGAAAGGTTTTAAAATGTATTCGTATCCAAAATGTGCCACTCTAACGTTAGAACCATATTTTTTTCTTTATTGCTTTTTTTGGTATATTATTCTCTGCTTTATTCTGTTTGCTGCATAAGTATAATCATAGTGTACAATCTAACATGTTGCAAGCTTCTTTGTGGCTGTAGAGAATTAATATTAATATTTGAAATAGCTATGTAGCATTTTATTGAGAGGATATATATATTAATTTGTATGGTTATTCAGTCCTTTTTTGGCATTAAGGTTTCTCCCAGTGTTTTGATTTTGAAAATATTGCTGTGATGAAGTTCTTGACGTAACTCTAAAACAAAAAGTTTTTATTCCAGGGACAGAGCGCCCACATCCACTGTATCACTCCTTAAATGCTTGTGAAAGCTGGGGCTGCACTGAAGCAGAAGTTGGGGGTCAGGAACTCAATCTAGGTCCTCCATGGGGAGTGGCAGGGGACCCAACTGTTTGAATCATTTCCTTCTGCCTCCTGGTCTGCGGAGCAGGAAGCTGTAGTCAGGAGCAAGAACCAGGAGTCAAATCCACCTGTCCTGCTGTGGGTATCGTAACTGCTAGGTTAGATGCCTGTCCTAGAGACATCTCTTTTAAGATACAACACACAATTTTATTAAAATAGATTCTCAGGAAAGTTATTTTTAGGTCAGAGGATATGAAAAATTGTATGCCTCTTAGTTACATCCACTCAAAATATTCTGAAATAATTGTATACAATTTACATCATCATGAGCAATAGTAGCATCAATAAGTTAATAGCCAAAAAAGGTACTTTTAAAAAATTTACATTTATCTGATTACTAGTGAGAATGATCATTTTCCCATATTTTTTATTCATTTTCTTATTTTCTGAGTTGTCTCATTTCCTTTGCCTATTTATGAGTTCCAAACATCCAAATGAAAGTAACTTTTTGTCATATTTACTGGAAATAATTTACCCCAGTGGGTTTTCTTTTCCTTTGTTTTGTATTAGTTAGTGCAGAAATTTTTAATTATTATCAAGACAAATCAAACTTTTGCTTTTCTGTTTTAAAATAAAAATCTTAATCTGCTTCAAATATTTCATGAAAGCCAGATTTACTGCCATTGTTATAGGCAAAAAAAAAAAGATAGAATGTAGTGTTGTATAGTTCTTTTTCTTCTATAATGAAAATGAAGTCCACATGTAAGTTTACCCCATCACAGATTTATAAGCTGTTCTTTAGGTAATTGGCTTTTTTCATTTCAGTAATATCTAATAGATATCTTGCCTTATTCATGTGTATGTAATGTGTCATATTTATGGCTTTTTATTGTTTCAGTGTATTTTGAATCACAGCAGTGTGATTTGGCTAGCTTGTTCCTGGTTATGAAAGTCAGTTAATATTTTCGTCATTTGAATTAAAAGTGTTTAAGACTGTATTCTTTTACTTGTTGCTATGTAGTTTCTTATCATCCTTGTACAGTTTATTATAAAAGTATGATTTTTTATTTTTGAACCAGGGCTGTTTAAGACAGTTTAAAATTTTACAAGTGGTTCTGATTTTTTTCAACATTTGTTATTTATTTCTAATCTAGTCTTTTTCATAGATTGTTTCATAGATTGTTCTGGTCTTTTTCATAGATTATGGTTTGTACTATTTTTATTTTTTGAAATTTATTGTAGCTATCTATATAGTCATTTTTTTGTCCTGACATACATAAGATGATGTATCTGTGTGTTTTTATTTAATAAAAACATAAATGTCGTGATTTGTGGCTGACATCTTTATTTATAATTATATGTTAATCTGCCAAGTACTGGGAATTGTATTGAAGTTTTTCATTACTGTGGTGTTTATGACAGTTTCTCCTATTTCCAGAAATTTACTTTATATAATTAAGTACTCTGTTTGGATGTGTATAAAAAAATGCCCATGAGAACTAAACTTTCATGATTACAATAATACTATAATTATAACATTATAATCCAACTTTGTTGGTTATGAATACTCTTTTGTTTCTACTTGCTTGGCGTATTTCTCCTGTTTATTTTCAACTATCCTTAATCTCCTCATTGTTGCTGCTCGGACTTTTGTTTTTTCTTGTTTTAGCTTCAGCCTGAGATTCTTTTCCTTAAATAGGTGAGTGTTTACACTTGAGGATGTGTATTAGATATGTTAGGTTCTGTCTTCTGATTCCTCTCTTTTTAAAGTTTCTTGCATATATGCCTCTCTTCCCCCCTTGCTCCCTTATTCTTTCTGGTATTTGGTTTCTGTTGAATTTATTGCATTTCCCACTCATTTAAAAGTGTAGACTCTGCTTTTAATTTTACTATCATAAGTTTATATAACTTTCAGTAGTAGTAGTATCAAAGTTATGTTTCTTAGTCTGTCCACTGCAGAGATGAAATAGTATTTATTGTGTTCCTCCTGTACTGCTGTGGGGACATTTGTTCACCTGTACTAGGGTTTGGCAAACTTTTATGTCTAGTTAGATGGGGGTAGGTGAAGATACTGATTAAGACACCTGCCTGCCACATGGAATCACCTGTATCTGAGACTCAGGTGTGGTGCCTGACTCCAGTTTCCTGCCAGTGCAAACCCTAGGAGGCGGGAGCATTGGCTTAGGTAGCTCAGTCCCTGCACCCAACGTGGGAGACCTGGGTTATGTTCCCAGTGTGCCTGTTGCTAGCATTTGGGGAGTGAACCAGAAGGGAGGTCTCATTATTCATCTCTGTGCCTTAGAAAGAATAATAAAAAGTCAAATAGTCAATACAGTTTTGGTACTCTAGCTGTAATTTACCAATCCTCTATCCATCTTGATTCCGTTCTCTGTTTTCTCTGTTATTTTATTGGCATGTTATAAACTTTTTCCTGCCATTTTGGACAAATTGGCTGTAACTGACTTGAAACAGTATTCTGTTAGTGGTTAGTAATAACAAATCACATTTTAATTTTGTAAAATTATATATATATATTTTAAAGATTTATTTTATTTATTTGAAAGGCAGAGTTACAGACAGAGGTAGAGAGAGAGAGAGAGAGAGAGAGAGGTTTTCCACCAGCTGGTTCTCTCCTCAAATGGCCACAACAACTGGGGCTGGGCCAGACGGAAACCAGGAGCCTGGAGCTTCTTCTGGGTCTCCCACGTGGGTGCAGGGCCCCAAGCACCTGGTCCATCCTCTGCTGCTTTCCCCAGGCACATCAGCAGGGAGCGGGATTGGAAGTGGAGCATCTGGGATTCGAACTGGCACCCATATAGGAAGCCAGTGCTGGTGGCCGGGGCTTTAACTGACTGCATCATAGTGCTGGCCCCCCCCTTTTAATTTTTATGTATAATTTATGGTACTTAACTGTCTTTTCAGAGACAATATTGAATGGAAACTTTTAAGAACAATATGAAATCGTCAGTGGCTAAGATCATTTTTCTGAAGTTTTTAATGATTTATTGATGGTTATTGAAATGCTAAACATAAACTGAAATTATCTTAGTTTGAATATCAAAGGATGCTTCTGTCAGGTGGAATGGAAGGTGTATGGGGTATTCAAGATCATTTACATGTTCATAATTTTAATGCATATTTCTTCTGTTCTTCTCTTGATTATAGCAAACTGCTTTCTTTTTAAAAATTTTTATTCTCCTTTTATTCAAAAGTCAGATAGATCTCCTACTTGCTTGTTCACTCCTAATATGTTTTGGGAGTTGCCCAGGCTGGGCTAGGTCGACATCAGGAGCCAGGAACTTCATCTAGATCTCCCACGTGGTTGGTGGGAATTTGAGTACTTGAGCCATTATTCACTGCTTCCCAGGCACATTAGGAAGGAGCTGGATCAGAAGCAGAGTAGCCAGGACTCAGAACAGCATTTTTTTTTTTTTTGACAGGCAGAGTGGACAGTGAGAAAGAGAGAGATGGAGAGAAAGGTCTTCCTTTTTGCCGTTGGTTCACCCTCCAATGGCTGCTGCGGCTGGCGCGATGCGGCCGGCGAACCGCGCTGATCCTAAGGCAGGAGCCAGGTGCTTCTCCTGGTCTCCCATGGGGTGCAGGGCCCAAGGACTTGGGCCATCCTCCACTGCACTCCCTGGCCACAGCAGAGAGCTGGCCTGGAAGAGGGGCAACCGGGACAGGATCGGTGCCCTGACCGGGAGTAGAACCCGGTGTGCCGGTGTCGCAAGGCGGAGGATTAGCCTATTGAGCTGCGGCGCCGGCCAAGAACAGCATTTTAATATGTGATGCGGGTATCCAAGCAGTGCCTTAATATGTGCTCTGTATCTTTAACATTGTGAAAATAATTCTATGGGTTCTCAGACTCCATATATAAATTTGATTTATTTTGACACTTTCCAAGGCTTATTCTTTTGATGTTATGTTGAATACCTGGGATGATCACAGGTAATTCTTCTTAGTCAAGCATAAAGAACTTCATCTAAGCTTTGTTATGTATTGCTTTTTTGGTTTCCTAAAGAAATTTTAATACATACATATGTGTGTATGTCTGCAATTAAAACGTACTTAGCATTAATTCTGTGTTTAAGTAAGTGCTTATCACCAAATATTTCTTCTCTCAAATTTTTTTTAATGTTTTGCTTTTGTTTTTATATACCTGTGAGTTGACTGGATTGTAATGATTTCTTACAGAAGCTCTGTGGTCGGTGGATCTTGTGAGTTCTTATGATCGTTCGCATATTAGCAATAACTTGCATGGGTAGAGAATCCCTTGGTCATGTCCCTTTTCTACCATGTTACTTGCTACAGAGTAGATGTTGCCCCACTCTTTCCTGAAATCTAAATTTGTTAAGTCTGCAGTCAGTCTGGAGATACATAATTTTTAAGATTTGTTTGAAAGGCAGAGTGACAGGTTGAGAAACACAGAGTGAGAATGGGTTGGTGGAGAGAGAGGTGGTGGGTGTGGGGAGGAGGGAGAGAGAGAGAGAGAGAGAGAGAGAGAGAGTCTATTTTCCACTCACCAAAAGCTGGAGAGAGCCAGGCCAAAGCCAGGAGCCAGCACTCGATGCAGATCTCAGGTGGATGATAGGAGTCCAAGCACTTGGGCCATCCTCTGCTCCTTTCCCAGGCACATTAGCAGGAAGCTGGATTGGAAGTGGAGCAGCGGGGCTTGAACCGGCACTCTAGAGATGCAGGTATGGCTTAACCAAGCAATGGCTTAACCTGCTGTGCCACAGTACCAACCCCTGAATATTTTTCCTTTCTGATTTACTTACTGCATTTGTATGTTTGTTTGTTTCTATAACAAGGAACCTTAACTTTACCAGTTGTGTATCAGTATTTTATATTTGTTGTTTATCCTGGGACACTGTGAATCCGTTCCATGTCTGTATTTATTCTTTCATTTCAAGGATTTCCCTCCATTTGTCACTGAATTTTTTTTCTATCTCACAGAAGTTATTTTTCATCTTTAGGGACACCAGTCATTCTTAGTTGGATTTGGGTTGTTTCTCTACCAGAGCCGTCAGCCTTCCTCTCCTCATTCTCTGTGTGATTTGCTCCTGTTTCTTGTTTGCAACACCAATTTGGCTGTATTTGGCATATAAATGTCAAGTGCCAATAAATAGTGAATGAATTAAGTGCCTACTGCATCTTTTTGATGCTTTCAATTCATTGTAAGTTATGCAATATCAATTTTTGCCCCCTTTATTCCTTTCTCACCTCTGAACAGTTTTCATTTCATCTTCTATTTTTTAATATCCTATTTTAATGGCTTACATTTTCTTCAGGTTTCTTCCTATGCTACAAAGCAATTGTCATCTGGGTTTTTTTTCCTTTTTCCTAGAGGAAATATTCCAAAGTGTTCTCTTTGTTTTCCTCTTGTGTGTTCTATACCTTGTCATTTTTGCATAGGAATATTCCACATTTTGTCTGTTTCTTCTTTTTGTCCAAAAGTAGTGTGGGTAGAATCCCGTTGACTTCTTTGCTCTTTGTCTTGAGTCCGTCTCTGTGTTTCCCTTAGCACTTGAGCTGGTGGGTTGGAAGATAATGGTTTATGTTCTGTTTGAGAGGCAGAGAGAATTAATGCTCCTTCCCTCCCCCATCCACTAGTTAACTGCCCAAATGCCCACAAAAGCTGGGGCTTTGGAACTCAATCCAGGTCTGCCATATTTGTGGCAGGAACCTAGCTACTTACACTTCACCTGTGGCCTCCCAGGATATATCTCAAAAGGGAGCTGGAATCGAGAGTAGATTGAGTACTCAAACCCAGACGCTGGGATATGGCATGTGATTTTCCCTACCCAGGTACCAGCCTCTAGGCCAGACACCCACAACTATATTCTGCTTTGAACTGTTCAGATCTTTGAGTAGAGCAGCAAGGGGAGGATTTGGCAGTAGCTACTTCAGTCTGGAAACTTTGCTTATTATTCATTTTGTGACATCTTACAATTAGTAACATTTAATCCTCCTCTTTTGAGTGAGCCAGCCACATTGATCAGAAATTCGTCAGGATGGTGCCTCACTGGGCATTTTTTGTTTCTGAATATATTTGTGTGTGTGGTGCCTACACACACACACACACACAGATCTCCTGTCCACTGATTTACTCCCTAAATGCCTGCAACAGCTAAGGCTGGGCCACCCAAAGCCAGGAGCCTGGAATTCAGCTTGGATCTCTTACATGGGTTGCAGGGACCCAAGTACTTGAGCCGTCATCTGCTGTGTCCTACAGTGTGCATTAGCAGGAAGCTGGATGAGAAGTGGAGCCAGGACTTGAACCTAAGGACTCTGATATGGCTCGCAGACATCTGGATCAAGCAGCGGCCCAGCCACTTGGCCCAGTGCCTCGCGCTGTTTTGGGAATTTTTGCTCTGTGCATATTTTGGGTACAGTTTTCTGCCTTCCTAGACCACTTTGCCACAGCTGGCTTGCTTTCAGCACTTAGCCATTCTGGTTAATAAGGGCCAAAGGAAAAACTGGGGTGTGTTGGCTGTGTAATTTCTCTTTTGCCCATTCCTGGCATGTGAATTTCAATGAGATGTTACATGTTTCTCCACCGTTGAGGGTACCAGGTCACCTTGGAGCACCTCTGGCACTTGCGTCCCTTAGCACTGTAGTTTTTACAAAGATAAGAGCTGTGCATAGACGTCCATTTGTATTACCTGCTATTGGTTAGGTACCTTGCTGTTACTAACCTAGATGAGGTTTTTCTCTCTACTTGTGTGTTTTTTTTTGTTTGTTTGTTTGTTTGTTTGTTTTGAGGAGTAGCGAGGAAGTTACTGTTGTTGTTTTTAAGAGCACTTTGCCTTCTTTCCAGGAAGTCTGCTTTATGAATCTTGATAACGATAATTAACACATGTGAAGTCTTTCATAGCGTTACAATTACAGAATGTTGGTTAAGACTGTGTGGTGAAGTTCAAGCTTGCACCCGGTACTTGATTGACCTCTGTAACACCCCCAATTTGTTGGTCTGTTCCCTCTCTGTTTTCAGTCGTGGAAACATCAAACCCCAGCAGAAATTAATTCTGTACTCACTCATCAATGTTTGTTAGGCAGCTTTTCTGTACTGAGCTGATGTCTGCTTTGGGTTTCAGCCCTGGGGCACTGTGGGGCTCATCTTCTCCAGATAATTGAAGGGGCCTCCTGGAGCTCCTGGGCTTGCTTGCTTCTTTGTGTGAAACATTGTAGATTCCATCTTTTCTCATAAAACAGGAATAAAATCTTGTACCTTAAAATCTCAATTCTCCTCTTTAAAAACAGTACCCATAATGGAACCCATCCCTTGAGGCGCGGTTTAATGAAGCCAGAATAAACATTTCCCATTATCTGGAGATATGTGACTCCAGAGATCTTTGTCTTTTGTCAAAATAAATTATTCCAAGAAGTATAGTAATTTTGAGTGCAAAGGCCCCTGCATGATTTTCTATACAAGTGTCTGATTGTTTGTGTTCCTTTCATTTTTCTCAGTACAGCACGGACCTGCTAGCATGTTTTGGATGTGTGGTCATCTATGACTTACACACAATCCACTTCATTTTTCATGTATTCACTTTATCATGTATTGGCATGGATTCTTTTTTTTTTTCCCCTTAAACCTTGAGAGTACTTATTCCTGTTGGATTGCATTCTGATTCAGTGGGAGTGTGGGAACAAGGTCAAGTTCATTTAAACTTTATTTTTTTTTCTTTCTTTTTTTGAACAGCAGAGAGCCAGGGATAGGAATGGAGACATCTGCCTTCCACTGGTTCACTCTCCAAATGCCCACAACAGCCAAGCCTGGGCATGGGGCTGGGGCCTAGAACCAAGAACCCTTTCCAGGTTTCCCATATGGGTGGCAGGGACCCAACCACTTGAACTATCACCTGTTGCTCTCCAGGATCTGCACTGGCAGGAATCTGGGTTGGGAGCCAAAGCTAGGAATGGAACCAAGGCACTATGACAAGGGATGCAGGTGTTTTAACTACTGTCTTAAATGCTGAGGGCAAATGCCCAGCCCATGTAAAAGAATATGAATAGTTTAGGAAAAGCACATTTCATTGCTTACTTACTTGTTGTACAGCCAAATTGGTTTAATCTTTGTTTCTCCCCATAAGGCAAGAGGTTCTTAAAGAGAAAAAACCCAAATCACAGATCTATATGCTTTATTTTGTAGAATTTGACAGTGTGTCCTTTAGCAGTAATGTTAACTACTGTCATTACTTAAATTTCTCTTTTAGAAAATAAGATAGTTAAGTGAAAGTTGTAGTATTCAATGCATATAGATATGCATATCTACACGTGTGTACATGATTATTCAATATGAAGTAAGTTCACTTCTTCCGAATGAGTAGGTGGGATGGCCAGGGTCGGGGGTAGGAATTGGTGGTAAGGAATTCTGATTCTTTAGCAAAATTGAGATAGAATCTTGTCCTCTTTTGCCTCCCATCTTTTGAGTCCAGCGTAAGCCCACGTGGCTGTGGGTGCATACTAATTCTTGGACAGAGGGCAGCCCAGTAGATTGCCTCTTTCTAGAATTCTGAACAGAAATGATTCAAGCATATCACCTCTGGAAGGCCGTGTGTTTATGTGGTGGATCTTTTGCTGGCCCCAACACACCTCACTGTCATCATTTTGTGACTCATGGGTTGTAAGCCATGCTGTTACTAAATTTATTTCTTCATCGATTTGGTAATTTAACAGACTGGCTTTCTTTTGTAACCCTGATTATTAACAGTTTTGTTTTTTTTCCCCCAGTGCCTGAAGCTGTATTTGTTTTCTTCTTTCTCACCGATGAGGATTATTCTAGAGACATTTTGTCTTTTCACATCATTATTTAAAAATTGTTCCATACCTGGATTTACAGTGTGATACCCTGTCCCAAATCCTGTTATGGTTAACGAGATTCTGTATGCCTTTCTGGAGATTGCAGCTTTGGAAGCTGCATTTGAGTTTTTAAAGCGTGCTGCCTGCCTGTGGCTCATTATGGCCTCCTTCCAAAATGTGTGGGATCTCACAAAGCGGGGATGGGCTGGAGCTTTGTCCTTGATGCACAGGAGTGCCGTTCAGGCAGCGGCCTTTGTTGTCAGTGTGCTGCTTGGGAAATTCAGTGAGCAGGAGTCCCTTCAAGCAAATTCGTGGTTGTACTGACATATACTTTGGGCAGATGAAGCATAGTTCATCTCCGTTGAAGTGGAAATTAACAGTGCATGGCTACACGAGTGTTTTCCGGCTTTCTTTGTATGATCCTGCACATAAATTTTTAGAACTCATGGTAAATCAGATGGTGCAGAGGCTGCTTCGTTTTTTTTTTTTTTTTTTTTTTTTTTTCTGTCTTCCCTGTTTTCCAGTGGGTGGCTTGCTTGAGCAAGAGAATGAGAATTCAGTGAATAAATTTATCAGCATCTGAATCTGTAGTTATAAAATTATTTATTAAAAATGAAATATTTTGGTGCAGTGGTTTTTACTTTCAAAAGTGTTCTTTGTTTGCAAAAAAAAAAAAAAAAAAATCCCCACAAACAAGAACCTCTTGGATTGCTCTTTCCATGTTTCGAAGTGTTCTTTGCCAGCTGAAAATGAAAGCTAAAGGACAAGTTTAGTACTAATTCTTTTATTGGCATGTTTTCCCCTTGCCATTGTTCCTTGCCTTCTGGTCTCTATGTGATGAATAAATTAGAGGCCAACTTATCCTAAAACCATACAATCTTAGTTTCTATCAAATGCAATCTGGGCTCTGAATTTAAAACCAGTGGTTGGGGTAGCCCAGATTGCACATGTGGGCTCTTTCATCCCTGTCAAGGCAAGGCCCTATCTTGGAGGTTAAGAAAATTGTACATTACATTGTCGAATCTTCTTGTGAGTTAGAGGTCTCAAATAGAGCGTTGTTACTTTAGATAGTTTTAAATTCACACACATGTACACATCTCAATTTCCATCGTAACTTTGGGGGACATTTACCAAAGGCAGATTTCAGGAAACTTTAAGATAAGCATTGTTCCTGAAAGTAAAATAAAATGAAGGGAAGAGTATTATCCTGGGTTAAAAAATTGTTGGGATTGTTTTTGTCCTGGGATTTTAGTTGATTTACTTTTTTTGTCAGTACAAACTAGATATATGCTGAAATCAGGGGGAAAAAGCAATGGTAATCTTACTCCTATGGTCTGGAAGAATTTTTCTCTGATGGGTGTGTGTGTGTGTGTGTTTAACAGGTAGAATGTTTTTTGTTTGGCTTCATATCTCACTGAAAGAAGATAGTCGTATGAATTGGATCTTCTGGGGGACAGGGAGAACAAGTTTACCAGTGTAGCATTGGCAATTGTACCATCCCGTACCAAATTTACATACCTGGCCTCCCTCAACTTTGTCAGGCACTTGTTTTTGAGTTTGCCTCATAATCCATTGTTGGCATGATTAGAACTCAAGCTGGAAGAATCTGTTTGTGGCCCTGTGCAGGAAAGAGTTAACAGCAAGCCTGCTGGCGAGATTCATTCTTGTCTGGTTTCAGAGGGTTCCCGCACTCCTAAAACTGATAGAGTGGCTCAAGGTGGGATTTGGTAGTTGTTTGAAAGATGTTTCCTGGGTGCCACCCCTGATAAAAACCTAGGACTCCGAGGCTCCAACAGCTTTCCCTGGTAGACATCATGATACATGTGTTGTCACAGCCGGTTATTAGGTGCTTGGCGTGTCGGCTTTCTTCCAGACTTCACTTCATGCACCTTTCCCTCTATGCTGATTTTTTGTGTTATAATCAGAATCGTGACTACAACTGTACTTTGGGTCCTGTGAATCTTCTAAGGGAGTTGTGGAACCTGGGGGTGGCTTTAGGGGGACTCAGACACAGACCCTCACATCAATTCTGGAAGGTCTCCCACCAGGTTCAAATGCAGGGCTGTGGGTCAGGGTGTTGCCATTGCAGCCTGATCCATGCACTTCTGCACCAGTCCTGTGGGGAGGGGCATATGGAAAGATGCTGGTGAAAGCTCCTTGGAGATTCCTGGTCATCATCTAAATGCACAGTGATATTACTATGATTTTACTTCTTCCATAATATGTTTTGGTCACTGCTGTGCGTCAGACATTATGTGCATGTAGAACACTTAGTTATTTACCCTCAGTAGATATGGAGCCTCTTCCTCCACACTGGGCTAGGCAAAGCCGGCTTCCCCAGTGGGTTGAGCTTACAAGAGTGACAGGTAGTGGGGGGCAGTCCAGACACTAACTCCTCACCCTCCCTACATTTTTCAGATTGCACTCAGGTTACTTTTCTTGAACTATGTTCAAACCATTAATTGCTTCCTAATTGCTTCCCATTTGTTGCAAAACAAAGCTTAGATATCTTCAAGTATGAGTCAAGTACATTTGATCCTACCCCCTTCCTTATTAGCTTGCTTGCTTTCTTTAGTTTTTTTTTTTTTTTTTTTTTAAGATTTACTTTATTTGAAAGGCAGAGTGACAGACCGACAGAGGTAGAGAAAGAGATCTTCCATCTGCTGGTTCACTCCCCAAATAACTGTAACTGCTGGAGCTGGGCTGGTCCAAATCCAGGAACTTTGTTTCTTTTTACTTGCCTTCGTGTATCGATGCTATGCTAAGCTCAAGCACTAACCCATTTCCTTCTCTGCTTCATCTTCACGTCCCTATTGCTTTCTTCCCATCACCCCTACCGCTAGGATGCTGTTTCCTCCATTTCCATATGCCACCATCCACCCCCCTACCCTGCACCTCTGCACATCCTACCCATTCTTCAAAGCTCATCTTGTCTCTTCAGATGTTTATGCTACTTGGAGTCTCTTCTGCCCTCCCGGGGCATTTTATGCTTATCATATGTCTGCGTTCTCTGGGTATGTGCAAGGCAGCATGGGCGGGCAATTGGAGAAATGAGAGAGCTACGGGAAGGCAGCCAATAAAGGTGCATCATTAAACGAGCTTGGGCATGAGCCGTGGAGCTGTGGCCTGGGGAGAAGCTCTGAGATGTGGTTTTTAGCAGGATGGCTCAACTTTAATGTGTGTCAGCTGGGGACCTTCCTAAACTGCAGGTTCAGACGCATGTCTAGTGCGACCTGAGAGTCTGTTTTTCGTCAGCTCCTTGTGATGGTAATGCCGTTGGCATTGGCTCTACAATGATGCTATAAAATCCCATCTAAAGGGTGAGGGAACCACACCATTCACATACCAACTCCAAAGAGTCATTGCTTAGGGGTCTGCAGGGGCTTTTTTTTTTTTTTTTTTTTTTTTTGACAGGCAGAGTTAGACAGTGAGAGAGAGAGAGACAGACAGAGAAAGGTCTTCCTTCCATTGGTTCACCCCACAAATGACCGTTACAGCTGGTGCGCTGCGCCGATCTAAAGCCAGGAGCCAAGTGCCTCCTCCTGGTCTCCCATGCGGGTGCAGGGCCCAAGCACTTGGGCCATCCTCCACTGCAGGGGCTATTAATTCATGCCACCATTGGCTTGTTAAGTGGGTATCTCTGGTGTGGAAAAAAGCCCCCAGGAAGAGAGGTATAGGTACCTACAGTTGAAGGCAGCCTTAGGTGGCTTGGATAAAGTCAGCCCCACCTTCTAATTATGGTAATCTGTGCACATCTCTTCTTCCATGCCAGGTCCCCAAGGATAGGATCCATTACTCTACTTCTTCCTTAGTAGCATCCAGCACACAGTATTCTTTGCTATTGGCTCAGTGACTAAATGGAGTGCTACTGGTCTTCACCTTGCTGAAGTATCCCATGTGCAGTGTTGGGTGAGGGCCAGTGATACATTCTATGTTTCCATTCTTAATCCTGCTGTGTAAAACAAAGATGCTGTTATAAAAGGAGCTTGCTTTCTGGTTCCACATCTCTGAAGATGTCATTGACCTTGTCCCTGTAGGCCAGAGTGAACAGGCAGAAGAACGCAGAGTGCTAGGGACGGCATTGTGGCACAGTGAATTAAGCTGCTCCCTGTGATGGCAGCCGCCCATGTGAGTGCTGATGTGAGTCCTGGCAGTGCCACTTCCTATCTAGCTCCCTGCTGATGCACTTGGGAAGGCAGCAGATGATGGCCCAAGTCCCTGGACCCCTGCTACCTGGGTGGTAGATCAGGATGAAGCTCCTTGCTCCTGGCTTCGGCCTGGCCCAGCCCCAGCTATTACAGCCATTTGAGGAGTGCGCCAGTAGATTCAGGATTCATTCTCACTCTCTCCCTCTCTCTCCCTCCCTGCCTCCCTCCTTCTCTGTAACTCTGCCTTTCAAATAAATAGATGCATCTTTTTGAAGAAAGAATGTAGAGTGCCATGGAAGAAAGCAAAAATTATCCGTAAGGACTTGTGCTTCCAACAGAGAAAGGGCTCCAGAGAAGAAGTCTGCTGAGACAGATTTGGAAGAACTAGTTAGTGCTACCTCTTCAGGTTCTCACTCCTTGAGGCTTTCTTTTCTTCTGTTTTGCATGGTGCTTCATACTTGGATGGATTTCTTGTATAATGGGCAGAAGTTTGGCTTTTTAATCCCTAAGCCTAAAACAAACTTTTGACCTCATTACTGAATTTCCTCTCCATTGATAATGCCCTTTCTATTTTGAACACCCTTTACCACATTGTATTTTTCCTTTAACTCATAAAACCCAGTGTATTATATTTATCTTTCTTTTTTAACATTGGCACAATATCTGTACTTGTTTATAGGGTATAGTATGGTAATTTGATATATGCATGCATTGTGTGATGACCTTATGAAGGTAACTAGTATGTCCATCTCAAATGTTTACCTTTTTGGGGCCAGCATTGTGGTATAGTGGGTTAAGCTGGCCTCCTAAATGGGCACTGGTTTGTATCCTGGCTGCTCTACTTTTTTTCTCTTTTTTAAGATTATTGATGTATTTGAAAGGCAGAGTTAGAGAGGGAGAGGGAGACGCAGAGAGAGAGAGAGAGAGAGAGAGAGAGATATCTTCCATCCACTGGTTTGCTCCCCAAATGGCCACATGGTCAGAGCTAAGCCTCTCTGAAACCAGGAGCATCTTCTGGGTCTCCCATGTGGGAGCAGGGGCCCAAGTTTTTGGGCCTTCTTCTGCCACTTTCCCAGGCATATTAACAGGGAGTTTGATTGGAAGTGGAGCAGCCAGGACATGAACCGGCATCTGTATTGTATGCTTATATCACAGGTGGTGGCTTAACCCACTACACCACAATTCTGGCCTCTCTTTTGTTTTGTTTTAAAGATTTATTTATTTGAAAGAACAGAGAAGAGCAGCAGTGAAAGATGGAAAGATAGAGGGAGAAAGGGGGAGAGAGGCATAGATCTTTCATGTACTGATTCACTCCCCAAATGTCCACAGTGGCCAGATCTGGACCGAGCCAGTAGCCAGGAACTCCATTCTGGTCTCCCACGTGGGTGGCAAAATCTCAAGGAACTGGACCATCATCATGCCTTCCCAGGTTCATTAATAGGAAGCTGGATTGGAAGCCGAGCAGTTGGTACTCGAACTGACACTGCAATAAGCTGGTATTGCAAGTGACACTTAACCTGTTACGCTACAACATTGGCCCCTCTTTTAGGTATTTTCAGATATATAAAAAATTGTAGATATGGTTACCCTAACATGTGGAACGCTAGAACTAATTCCTCCTATTTCACTGCATTTTGGTTATCTAACCTCTATTTCTTCTCCTTTCTGCCCTTCTTAGTCTTCAGTGACTATTCTGCAACTCTCTGCTTCTGTGAGATAATTTTTTTTTTTTTTTTTGCTTCCAGAAGTAAGGGCATGGAGTATTTGTATTTCTATGCCTGGCTTAGCTTATTTCCCTTAACATCATGCCTTTCAGTTTTGTTCTTATTGACAGAAATGACAACATTTTTTTATGGCTGAATAATGGGTTGTGTAAATGGACCATGTTTCTTTAATCCATGCATCCATTGATTGATACATTGGTTAATTTTGTATCTTGGTTATTGTGAATAGTGCTGCAGTGAACACAGTAGTACAAATATCTGTTTGGTACAGCAATTTGATTTGCTTTGCATATCCAGTATTGAGACGGCTGGATCACGTGTTATGCTTTTAATTTTTTGAGGAACCTCGATTCAGTTTTCCATAGTGGTTATACTAATTGACATTTCCACCAACAGTGTCTAAGAGTTCCCTTTTAAGTACAGTGTTCAAAATACGTCTGATGACATGGAACTTTCCTTTGATGTTGTATATGAAATAGCCACAAAGTATTTATTTGAAACCTCTTGTTGTCTAGTTCTGTACTAGATACTGTGGTTGTTTGTAAGGAAATGTTAAGACTTGACTCTGAAAGATTTAATCATTTAGGTGAGAAGAACAGGTAAGTAGTATCAGAATGATAGAAACCTAATTATAAGTGTTAAAGATGCCCAGTAATAATTTTGTCAGTGTGTGTGTGTGTGTGTATATACATATATATATATATATTTTTGGTTCAGTCTTAATTTCACACATGCCCTGTTGTCAGACTTTCTAAGTTGTAGGTTCAAATTCCTGGTTAGGAAAGTATAATCACTGTTAGATATGGGAATTTATCCCCAGGCAGGAATGTGGTTAGGGAATTTAACAAAGAATGCCTGCCCCATGGTTCTGGCTCATCCTGGCAAGGCTGCATGGAGCTCAAGGCCCTCTGGCCATTGTTCGTCTTAGGGCCCAAGGTCTGGTTCAGTGTTGGGGTGGGGCCTGAAATTAACAGGAGATGCCTCCTTCCAGAAGCTGGGAAAACCAGCAATCAAATGAGAATTCTTGAACCTTTTTTTGACATGTCTTGTGTTCTCTTTGAGTCTGCAAATAGTTTAAATATTCATTTCACAATTCTGTATCATTCGGCTTCTCTCTGGTCTTTGATAACTGGCATAATCGCTATCCATAGATTCTTTCTGTGAGGTTGTTTAGGGGAGTGAGTGATAAGGAGGCTGTTTCTCAATAGCACATTTGGGGAGGAAATGTCTTCCTCTGATTCACTCTCAGCGCTTACTGAATAATGTTATGTGAAATGGTTCCTAAAGTGAAAGGAATGCACATCACAGAAGAATGTTCTCAAGTTTTTTTCAGTTATTTATTTTTTTTAAGATTTTATTTATTTGAGAGGTAGAGTTAGAGACAGAGAGGAAGAGGAAGAGGAAGAAAGAGAGAGAGAGAGAGAGGGCTTCCATTTGTTAGTTCACTCCCCAAATGGCTGCAATGGCCAGAGCTGCACTGGTCTGAAGCCAGGAGCCAGGAGATTCTTCCAGGCCTCCCACGTGGGTGCAGGGGCCCAAGCACTTGGGCCATCTTGTACTGCTTTCCCAGGCCATAGCAGAGAGCTGGATCAGAAGAGGAGCAGCAGGGACTAGAACCGGCACCCATTTGGGATGCCGGCACTGCAGGCAGAGGGTTAACCTACTGAGCCACAGCGCCGGCCCCCAGTTATGATTTCTTACTGACAAATACTTATCTTCTGAGTAAATATACAGCCATTATACTTTATGGTTCCCATTCACATGTGTGATTCCATTGGAAACAGAAAAATGTGATGAAATAAACATACAGTCTCCATCCTGGGTAGCCTGGAGAGCTTATGTGGGGTGTGGAGTAGAGTCCTTCAAGCTTGAGTCTCACTCCTATTAATTACCAGTCTTGTACACTTGCTTACGTTTCAGGCCTGCAGCCACTGCTTCTTTACTTGTAAAATAAGAAAAATAATGCTTCCCTTGTTGGTTTTTATGAAGAGTGAGTAAGACGATGAAGCTGAGCACATGACAGCATCTCAATAAATGTTTCTTTTCAATTAATTGAAACTGGGGCCAGAGGAAAACTTAGGTCTTCCAGTTAAATCCATGCCTTCTTAAAAAAAGAGACAAGTATGAAAATTCAAAGTAACATTTATTTTTGTAGCTCATTGGACCGGGAATAGCTTGAGATCATTGGGACCAGCTCTACTTATCAAGTACATCCTAATAATCCTAACAATCCACTGTTTGGGAATACTTCTGGGTAATACTTAGACTCCAAACCCCTAGTTCATTGTTCTGTAGAAATGATTGTGAAGACATAAATGCTTTTATTTTATGTCTTGATTTTCTGTACCCTGACAGAGTTACTTACTGGTTTGATACCCAGCTAGTCCCAGGTTACTGCAGGGTGTTTCTTTTGTTTTTTATCTCTATGTCAGCTGTGATTGCTTGGTACATTTGTACTGATTGGTTGGCACGTCTATTCTGATTGTACCATTGGGTTATTAAGTATCTTGAATCTCTCTGGGGATTACATACTCCTAAACATTTTTCCTGTGAGAGTTCTAAGATGTGTGTTTTAAGAGAAAATGTTATTTTAATAAATTGTCCCAAATTAAAAGATGAATTTTAAGAATTTGCTGGTTTCCTGTTTATGGCTGTATCTGAATAAGCATTTATAGTTTTCTAAAATAATCTCAAGTTAATGCTAATGGAACTGTGTGTTACCAGCTCACATTGGAAGGCTAATTATCGGTATGTAACCTTAGTAGAATTATTATACTTGTTGGTGTAATCCATGTCAGCAAGGTGACATGTTGTAATTATGTATTCATTTTCGCTTACGCTTCTCCTCTTCTGCATGTGTCATCAAACAAGCTTTCTTTATTACAGTTGTGGTTATTTTAGTGGCAACCACTTTCACTTGACTTGACATAAAACCCATCCCTTATCTCTGGGCCACATGGTTTTCCTTAGGGCATAAATGTGACCCAGCATTTACTGCATAATCTTTTCTGATGTTTGGTGTGTTGACACTTTCAGTCTTCTTTGATTTCTCTGTGTGGACTGTTTGATCAGTTGCAGACTTACCATTGAACTGACATGCTTGTCCAAGTTGTACTGGTGTGAAATTCTGGACCTGTTTTTCAGAGGTCAGCATTTGATTTCCCTACAGATTGTTCCATAATTTGCAACCTGAGGAAAAGTGAATTGATGCTAATTGCCTTCTTTTTACTTCCCTCAATTGTAATTTTAGGTGGCATATTAGATCTTGGTCACTGAAATAACTTTGTTTTTGGTTTTCTAAGACTTTTAAAAAATATTTAATTTTTTTTTTTAATTTGAAAGGCAGAGTTAGAGAGAGAGAGAGAGAGAGAGAGAGAGAGATCTTTCATCCACTGGTTCATTCCTCAGATGGCTGCAACGGCTATAGCTGTCCCAGGCCAAAGTGAGGAACTTTTTCCTGGTCTCTCACATGGGTGCAGGGGCCCAAACACTTGTGCCATCCTCCGCTGCCTTCCCAGGTGTATTAACAGGGAGCTGGATTGGAAGTGGAGTGGAGCAGCCAGGACTTGAACTGGTGCCCATTTACCTGTGTCACAGACTGCGACTTAACCCACTGGGCCACAATGCTGGTCCTTGAAATAATGTAATTTGTGTTCTCTGGTGTTTAAACCTTTAATAGATGTTTTTCTAAAGCAGAAGTGTCTGGTTCTACTTGTTCTACATGTAAATTTCTCTGTTAATATATGTCTTTAGTATTTTCTAAGCCTATTGACTTTCTGGTTTCTTATGTTATGACATAAAATGGATGAAGGACTACTCTGTTTTGACTCAGGGAAGCCTGGATACTCATTTACTTAAGTGTTACCTTATACTAGAGCCTTGATGACTTTTTTTTTTCCCCTTTAGAAAACTAACCCACTGTTAAAAGAAATTGTTCTTTTTTTCATTTTTATTGACTTCTGGTTTTCCATATTTGGTGATTTACAGTAGGATAGTGTATAAAATTTGATTTTAGTGCTGGTTTAGAGCTTCTTGCTCCTTTTTATCCATTTACCCTCAGCTCGTAGCACAGTGCTAGGCCCTGCAAAGATGGGCCATGATTTTAATGAACTGCGTAGCTCCCTAAAGGCTAACTTTTCTATATCCGGTAACCATGCAAGAAAATCAGGTCTTTATGTTGATTTTGCCTTTGGAGGCCCAGTTCCTTCGTTCCTGTACAGCCTGGCATTATGCAATCTTTCCACTATGGGAGAACATTTTCTGTGACAGCTGACTCCTCTGGATGAATGATTTTCTCTATCAGCTGTTGAAGTACTGAGTTTGGGCTTAGAAAAGTGTGGAAACATTTGTCCGTCTTGCCTGATGAGATTGTTTAGCAGAAGAGAAGGGAAGTATTTAAATCAGGAAAAAATTTGCTTTGTATTTCAGATCCTTGACCATTCAGGCTGGCCACGACTTCCTGGATGGAGTGAGTGCTTTTGTTACATGACTGGAGTTAAATCTTTTAACCCTCCCAGGGTTTGCGTTAGCAGGAAGCTGGAGTCAGGAGCTGGGAATTGAACCTAGGCACTCCACTGTGAGATGCAGGGATCTTATCTGGCATCCTGACTGCTGGACAAAATGCTTGCCCTTAATTTTCTTTAGAGTCAGATTGAAGTGACAGTGCAGATTGAAAGTAAAATGCCTGGCCGGCGCCGTGGCTTAACAGGCTAATCCTCCACCTAGCGGCGCTGCCACACCAGGTTCTAGTCTGGTCAGGGCGCTGGATTCTGTCCCGGTTGCCCCTCTTCCAGGCCAGCTCTCTGCTATGGCCCAAGTGCTTGTGCCCTGCACCCGCATGGGAGACCAGGATAAGCACCTGGCTCCTGCCTTCGGATCAGCGTGGTGCACCGGCCGTGGCGGCTATTGGAGGGTGAACCAAAGGCAAAAGGAAGACCTTTCTCTCTGTCTCTCTCTCTCTCACTGTCCACTCTGCCTGTCAAAAATAAAAAAAAAATTAAAAAAAAAAAAGAAAGTAAAATGCCTTGTGGAGCCCATGGATATTGTTAAATTCTTTTCTTGAACAAGAACTAGAGCATAGGGGCCAGTGTTGTGGCACTGCGAGTTAAGCTGCTACCTGCAACACCAGCATCCTGTATCAGAGTGCTGGTTTGAGCCATGGCTGCTCCACTTCGAATCCAGCACCCTGCTAATGCACCTGGGAAAACAATAGAAGATGGCCCAAGTGCTTGGGCTCCTGCCACCCATGTGGGGAGTCCTGAATGAAGTTCTGGTTTCCTGGCTTTGGTCTGGACCAGTCCTGGTTGTTGTGCCATTTGGGGGAGTGAACTAGCTGATAGAAAATTGATCTCTCTCTCTCATTCTTCCTCTCTCTATCACTTTGCTTTTCTTTCCTTGTCTTTTTTTCTTCTTTCTTTCTTTTTCTTCTTCTTTTTCTTTTTTAGATTTATTTATTTGAAAGAGTTACAGAGAGAGAAGGAAAGACAGAGAAAGGTATCTTCCTTCTGCTGGTTCACTCCCAAAATGGCCACAATGGCCAGGACCTTCACCCAGGTCTCCCACGTGGGTGCAGGGGCCCAAGCACTTGGGCCATCCTTTGCTGCTTTCCCAGACACATTAGTGGGGAGCTGGATTGGAAGTGGAACAGCCAGGAATTGAACCAGTGCCCATATGGGATGCCAGCATCACAGGTGCCGGCTTTACCTGCTAAGCCACAATGCTGGCCCATTGAATCAATGAAAGAATAAATGGGCCTTTCAGGAAAAAGCAACTGTAGCATAGATTTACTAAAATTCAAGGAGTGTTGCCCAGTATTATGCAATGATTTATGCAATTCATGTTTTGGGCATTTCATAGGACTAAATGCTCACTTCACATCTTTTTTTTAAAGTGAGTTCTTCGTAAATTATAAAAATGCTGTGGACAGAAAATGCTGCAGGAGTGGTGTCGGTGCTGTTTCTCCTCAGTTGGCATCTGCTGCTGCTGGGGAGCTGTGAGTATATCCTTATCAGTTGGTGGGACCGCCTGAGGCGGCCTTCAACAGGAAGCATGTGGCTTGACCCTGCCCTTCCTGTTCAGTAAATGTCCACTGGCTGCTGCGCGTGCATGGAGGGCTTGGTGTTCTGGTCCTGGGACGTAGCCAGTGAGTAAGTGAGCGTGTGTGTGTGTGTGTGAATGTGCATGCATGACTGGGAGAGAGGAAAGGAGAGGAAAGGAATTGATAGATTGATACTGCTGGTTATTGTCGGTGCCTTCAATTGAAGAAATACAATGGCTCTTCCTTTCAGCTAGTTTCTTGGCTTAAGTAGCCTGATGTGGTTCATCCTCTGTGCAGGGAGGTCACTAACTGTATTTATTAGCAGTATAATGATCACTTACATGGGTCTCTATAAACTTTTTTCTCCAGATGTCCTTTGGAATGAGATGGGGTGGTGCCTGGGGACCAGCCCTGCTCACTGGGTGCCTGTGATTAATGGCTTGGCACGATTACACTGGGAATCTGGGTCTCAGGGGGAGGATGGAGGCCACTTCCAGCCTTCAGTTGCAGACTCCTCTGTGGGTTGTACAGTTATTGATTTGGCAGAGAGCCTCCTGCTGGAGGCCCTTGCACGGGGAATAAGGCTGGTGCAGTGCGTGGCCGCAGGAAGGAGATCTTGTACTGAACATTTCACCTTACTTACACCTGACCTGGTGAGGTGTCCATGCCAAATACTAATGGGGAAAGAGCCTAGAAGCTGCAAGACAAGAGGCAACCCAGAAACAAAGAATTGGGTGGCAGCAGGAAGCTGGAGCTGGGGGTCACAGAGCAATTACAGTGCTCTAGAATCTGTGTGGGCAGGTAGGCTAGTTGAATGTGGGAGGGGCTCAAGCTCTGCTGCTTTACATTTAATTGAAAAGTGACTGCGCACTGTAGAGGCTACTGGAGCAGGTTACCTGGATGTTACTGTCGCATGCTTGATGAAGCTACGCTCAAACCATGCTTTAGGAGGAATGAAGTATGATAGCTAAAGGTATGAGCCCCAGCACCATCCAGCCTGGGTTTCAGTCTTGACTCCAACATTTGTCAGTATGGTGAAAGATGAAAATCGCGGTATCTAAGTCTCAGCTTCTTCATCTATAAATGTGAAGAATAAATGAGGGAATATGTGTTGGATATTTTACATGGAGCCTAGGAGTAGAAGTAATCAAAGTTAGTTGTTGATATTACGTTACAGCTATTGTTGATCTTTAATGTGTATAACTGACTAACGTCCATGGAGGAGAACAATGAACAATTGTGAAAAACACTGCATGTTTGCTGAGGTAATGGGATCAGAATGCAGGGTAGACTTGAATGTGAATTCTATGAAGTATAAGGGTTACAAATTAAATTTTCTTAAGCAAAAGAAAAAGACTTTTTTTTTTTTTTTTGGACAGGCAGAGTGGACAGTGAGAGAGAGACAGAGAGAAAGGTCTTCCTTTGCCGTTGGTTCACCCCCCAATGGCCGCCGTGGCTGGCACGCTGCAGCCGGCGCACCGCTCTGACCCGAAGCCAGGAGCCAGGTGCTTCTCCTGGTCTCCCATGCGAGTGCAGGGCCCGAGGACTTGGGCTATCCACATCTGCAAGTAGGGTATTAATACTATCTCGTCTACATGCCATGTTAAATTTGTTTTTTAAACATTAGCATCATCATAGAGTTCTTTTTAAAAAGATTTATTTATTTATTTATTTGAAAGTCAGAATTAGAGAGAGAGAGAAAGAAAGGTCTTCCATCCACTGGTTCACTCCCCAATTGGCCGCAATGGCTGGAGCTGTGGCAATCTGAAGCCAGGAGTCAGGTGTTTCTTCCGGGTCTCCCACAAAGGTGCAGGGGCACAAGAACCTGGGCCATCCTCTACTGCTTTTCCAGCCAAAGCAAAGAGCTGGGTTGGAAGTGGAGCAGCTGGGTCTCGAACCAGCCCATATGGGATGCTGGTACTGCAGGTGGTAGCTTTACCCACTACGCCACAGCGCCAGCTTCGCCATATTAAATTATGAGTTCCTGTATGTAACATGCTTAGAGTTTGGCACACGATGAGGATTATGTCACTATTAACTTATGTTTGATGGCATTGCTGTAAGGTAATATGAACCACCATAAAATACCCCCTCCAACAGTGACTGTTCATCACTGTTTCCCACTTACGTAAAGACTAGAACAAGTTTGCTCATAGGTGGGGACCCAGCCAACCAAGTAGTACTTTTTTTTTCCGGGCCTCAACCCCTTTCTCTTCTTTTCTTTTCTTTTTTCTTTTCTTTTCCTTTCTTTTTTTTTCTTTTCTTTCTTTCTTTCTTTTTCTTTTTTTCTTTCTTTCTTTCTTTCTTTTTTAAGGTTTTTATTTAATGAATACAAATTTCATATGTACAGCTTTTAGGAATATAGTGTTTCTTCCCCACTATTCCAGCCCTCCCACCCCCCACTCCCATCCCACTTCCTACTCCATCTCCTATTCCATGTTTCATTAAGATTTATTTTAATTGACTTTATATACAGAAGATCAACTCTGTGCTAAGTAGAGATTTCCACTGTTTGCACCCACACATACACACAAAGTATAAAGTACAGTTTGAAGACAAGTTTTACCATTAATTCTCATAGTATAACTCATTAAGGACAGAGGTCCTACATGGAGAGCAAGTGCACAGTGACTCCTGTTGTTGATTTTTACAGTTAACACCCTTATTTTTGACGTCAGTGATCACCCGAGGCTCTTGACATGAGCTGCCAAGGATGTGGAAGCCTTTTGAGTCTACAAACTCTGTCGGTATTTAGACAGGGCCATATGCAAAGTGGAAGTTCTCTCCTCCCTTCAGAGAAAAATACACTCTTCTTTCCACCTTCATATAGGTTACGTTGGCACAGCACCTTGGCTTTCTACACCTGAAATGCCAAGTAGCACTTATTACCAATAAGAATATTAAAAAATATTATGATATCTACCTTGAAAGAAGAGAAACATCAGCTAGTCCTAGAGTCAGTCATAACCATAGACTTAGAGCCAAAAAGCTGCTGATAAGGATTTACTTGTATGATAGGAATGCCTTAGATTCTTCAAGTAGACTTCCAGGCCCTGTAGGAGGTAAGTTAATCGTTTTTAAAAGGGTAAAGGAAATAAAAGTGAGCTCAGATGCCGCGAAACATAGAATTAACTCAGGCTAAGTGAGAAGGGAGACTTGCGAAAGAAGATCTTTGAGTGTGGAGTGTTGGTAGCCATTGACATGTATTGTAGGTGAGTATGGAAGTAGGAGTTGGTAACAGTGTGCCGGCAAACCAGGAACACATCATGAAATAGGTGAATCTGAGATGGTAGATGTCCAGTATGAAGGACAGAGGGGACATAGCACAGAGTTCTGAAGGGCTAATAACAGAATCTTAGGTGTCAGAGAGAGAGAATGGGCAGAATGATAGGATTAATTAAGTCTCTGAAGAACATATTCCTTGGATCCAGAAATAACTACTGATATATCCCATTTGGAACAAAGTCAATATTGGTTAAAGAGCAGCTTGATTAGGGAAAAATGTAAAAATCTTCATAAAAATTTTACCAGGGCCAGCGCTGTGGCGCAGCCGGTTAAAGCCCTGGCCTGGGGCACCAGCATCCCATATGGGCGCCAGTTTGAGCCCTGGCTGCTCTTCTTCCAATCCGGCTCTCTGCTATGGCCTGGGAAAGCAGTAGAAGATGGCCCAAGTGCTTGGGCCCCTGCACCCGCATGGGAGATCCGGAGAAGCTCCTGGCTTCGGATCGGCGCAGCTCTGGCCGTTGTGGCCAATTGGGGAGTGAACCAGCAGATGGAAGACCTCTCTCTCTTTCTTTGCCTGCCTCTCCTCTCTCTGTGTAACTCTAACTTTCAAAATAAATAAATGAATCTTAAAAAAAAAGATTTTACCATGAACTTTTTATTTTATTTTATTTTTTTGACAGGCAGAGTGGATAGTGAGAGAGAGACAAAGAGAGAAAGGTCTTCCTTTTTGCCATTGGTTCACCATCCAATGGCCGCTGCGGCCGGCTCTTCGTGCTGATCCAAAGCCAGGAGCCAGGTGCTTCTCCTGGTCTCCCATGCGGGTGCAGGGCCCAAGCACTTGGGCCATCCTCTACTGCCTTCCCGGGCCATAGCAGAGAGCTGGCCTGGAAGAGGGGCAACCAGGATAGAATCCGGCGCCCCAACCGGGACTAGAATCCGGTGTGCTGGCGCCGCAAGGCGGAGGATTAGCCTGTTAAGCCATGGCACCGGCCTACCATGAACTTTTTAAAAACATGATTTTGTTAACTAATTTTCATTCTACATAAATCATTTCAAAATATTTTTATAGTTGTGTTATGTGTAGCTTAACTAGGTTGAAATGTCTTTCCTGTTTTTGTTGAAAGATTTCAAGTAATATTAGACATGGAATACTTTATAATAATTTTTAAATTTATCTGTTCCTTGATGTACTTTTTCTTCATTAAATCAGTACTCATACATCATAGCATGTTTGTATTCCACTTGTTATTTGTTTTGCTTACAAGAAGAAAAATGCTAAATATCTGATATAGTCTACATATATATCAACTGTTGTTAGAGTTTTCTCTCAGCTCATTAAAAAATTGAATACTAAAACATATTTTTTATTAGAAGACATGATTAATTTTATGATTTAGACCTTTATAGCATATTTTAATCACTAGCATTGAACTTAATGAGCTTCAAATTCAAAACAGAGGCACCATTTTTTTTTATTTGACAGGTAGAATTATAGACAGTGAGAGAGAGACAGAATGGTCTTCCTTCCATTGGTTCACCCCCCAAATGGCCACCATGGCTGGCGCTGCACCGATCCGAAGCCAGGAGCCAGGAGCCAGGTGCTTCTTCCCGGTCTCCCATGCGGGTGCAGGGGCCCAAGCACTTAGACCATCTTCCACTGCCCTCCTGGGCCACAGCTGAGAGCTGGACTGGAAGAAGAGCAACCAGGACTAGAACCTGACGCCCATATGGGATGCCGGCGCCGCAGGTGGAGGATTAACCAAGTGATCCACGGCGCCGGCCCCACAAAGGCACCATATATTATATTTAAGGTTGCCATTAAGATAACCAGATACTTTTGGCTAACCATATTGGATGGTATTTTATAGAAAACAGGATATTTTGAAATTAAAATTGGGAAAATTAATTCTACCTAAAATCTTTATGTTCCCTCTTTTGTTTAGAATCTGCCAGCTTTTGAGAAGTAGATATAGAGACAAAATTCTTCTTCTACCTTTTGTAGAGGTTACTTGCTTCAAGAACTTGCTGTCTTTAATTTTCAGGAATTTTGCTTCTACTATGAGGCCTTTTGCCAGACCACTGTCCTTTGTCACTTACAAGTCCAAAAGGTTTAAAGAATTAAAAAGTAGCTTTCAGTGTTTCCTATTCCTTTTCAGAGTAAAAATCCTATGCATAAGGCAGTTTCCAATTCATGAATAACTTGGGCATGACATAAATGCCAGAAGCCCAATATAAACGTTTTCTTTTTTTATTTTAAATGAGAAGCAGTGAATTTGCTTATGTTTATTATTTATTTATTTTTAAAGTTTTGCTTATTTATTTGAAAGGCAGAATTAGAGGGAGAGAGAGAGAAAGAGAGAGAGAGAGAGATTGATGATTGATCTTTTATCTGCTGGTTCACTCCCCAGATGGCCAGGGCCGGGCCAGGCCGAAACCAGGAACCAGAAGCTTAATGGATGACAGGGGCCCAAGAACTTGGGCCATCTTCTGCTTCTTTCCCAGGCACATTATCAGAGGTGGAGCAGCCAGAACGCAGACAGCCACACAGGTTGCTGATGTTGCAGGTGGCAGCTTAACCCACTGCACCACAACACCAGTCCCCAGCCTTTCCGTTTTTGAGCATGCAGATTAAAGTAATTGACCCCCACATTTTATGTGTTGTGTGATTGTACTTTGCTGAGGGAAAATCTAGAAAAGAGTGAGGACAGAGGTAAAACCAGTGCAGGGAGGGGATTCTTTCTTTCTTTCTTTCTTTTTTTTTTAAGATTTATTTTATTTATTTGAAAGACAGTGTTACAGAGAGAGGCAGAGGCAGAGAGAGAGAGGTCTTCCATCTGCTGGTTCACTCCCCAAATGGCCACAACGGCCAGAACTGGGCTGATCCGAGGCCAAGAGCTTCTTCTGGGTCTCCCACATTGCTGCAGGAGCCCCAGGACTTGGGTCATCCTCTGCTACTTTCCCAGGTGCATTAGCAGGGAGCTGGATTGGAAGTGGAGCAGCTGGGACTTGAACCTGCACCCATATGGAATTCTGGTGCTGCAGGCTGGGGCTTTAACCCACTGCGCCACAGTGCTGGCCCTGGGAGGGAATTCTGAAAGCATTGGAAGAGGCAATGAGTGGGACAGTGGGGATGTGAAAAGATTATGTGGGGAAAGATTCTTGTACTAAGCCTAGATCCTAGTGCTGGTTGGCATTAAGTACTGTGGTCCCGATTAAAGACTGTAGTATTTGTTGTTGAAATGTGACTGACTTTAGGCTTATCCGGATGTTTTAGGCCATATAGGTTTCACAGTGATTTCCACCCCTTCATACTACTATTTGCTGTGCTGAATAATATCCATGAAAGAAAAAGGATGTAAGCTGCCTGAACATCCAAATTCCATTTAAAACCACCTGATTTGCTTTGGAAAGGTTCTCCGATTCAGCAAGTGGTATGTCAACTGTAAATGGCAAATATTCTGAAACCAGCATAGAAGCAGTTTTGTCTTCAAGAATTACTATTTCAGTTTACATAGCTTCCATCGTAGATACTTGAAAGCAATTGCTGTAGTGTGACTGTGTGAGTTGCCTTGAAATCTGAAATTAATGGGACTGTGTATTCAATATATTCTGAAGAAATTTCATTTGGCATTGAGCTAAGTGACTTGAATAGAGATTTTCTTTTGTACGTATGAAAAAGGTCAGCATACAGTTACGCAAGGAATGCATTCTTCAATCATGTGTATTCATGAAAGCAGGCAAATAAACATCCTCGTTGTGCGGAAAGGGAGGGAAAGCTGTTTACTGGCATACCATAATTGTACTCAAGTTTATGACACCATTTTTCAGGGAAGTAGTTATTTAGTGAAATAGACCAAATTTTGGATTCTAGCAGCCTGTTATACTTCATCTGTTGTCTCTAGGAACTGAGCTTCTGATAACATTAAATTCACATATGTATGTATACATATATTATACACATACACATATACACATATGTGTATATACACATGTGTACACATAAGTACACACACAATATCCAGACATCTTGAGACACTAATGGAGGAAGAAGTGTAGTACCTTTGGGAAGGACTTAGATAAAGGCTCAAAGGAGACTAATTTTCAACAGAAATTCTGCAATTGCGTAAGACACTGAATACCTGCATAGCGAAAGTACCGCTCAGAGGGTGCAATAAGTCTTTCCAACTTTATTGTTGTCAGACTCCCAAGAGCATTATGTGGGCATGGAGTTTTCCTTAGCTCTTGTAAATGGCTGCCCTACCAGGGTACATGCAATTTTTATAAAAGTGAACACATTACTTTTTGAAATTCTAGTCTAGGCTCAATTTATGACATTTACAAATGATTTTTCAAGGGGGAAATGATCAAAAGTAGTACAGAAGAGAGGAAAGGTTATTTATTTACTCATTTGTGCAAATGGTGTAGCATTTATCAAAATACATTTTCAACTATAGTAGTAGATTAAAAGAAAATTAGCAATTATCTGTGCAGCAGTGTTTTAGCAGGCTGTTAGAAGCGGAAACAGTGAATTCTAATTGGCTTCAGCAAGGAGGAAGTGGAATCTTTCATGTAACAGGCAGTTCAGAGGCAGAGAAGCCTCCAGATGTCAGCTCTGGGCTCTCTGGAATTCTTTTGCCAAAGGTGCTTAGCAAGCTGTCAGCTGGGCTTCCGGATCCATTGCCAGATGTAGCAAGACTAGAGACAGATTTCTCTCCTGCAAGGTTTTCTTCTTGGGAGAGAGCAAGGAAAGCTTCCTTAAAGCCCTTCCCACGTGTGGCCACTGCCAGGGCCCAGTGTTCAGTCTTATCCTGAGTCTCACTGTCAGAACCGCCTCACAGGGTCGGCCCAGGTGCCTGGAGAATTGGATGTCAGCGAGGTCAGATGCAGGATTCAAAATTCACACCTGAACAGAGGGCAGGGCTGCCATTCCCCAGGTATCTGAGGGAGGACACATTCCCTCACAGAGGAGGGGCTGTTGCCAGCCAGGTGCTAAGGGGACGTAGATGTTGGGTAGGCAGCCAGAGGTATCTGCTTTTGTAAATAGAAAAATGATAGAAAAGATTTTTTTTAATTATAAAAGGTGTCAAATGAAATATTCGGTTTTTGAAGATACTTTTGAAAAATAACATACTCAGTTTTTTGGAAAGAACAGATACTTTTTGCCAACAAACAAGAATTTATTTAAAAAAAAAAAAAAGCCCAAACTGAATAAATTATCCAGGAATTCTTCTGTGGTCTCTGCCATAGGGCTGCGATAGAACTTCATCCTATCTTTGTTGCTAAGAATAATGGAGTGCTGAGTCTGTAGCTGACACTTGTCTTTGCTCTGGTTAGGATGATTACTGCCATCCTTGCTAAATCTCGTGAAGTACTGCCATGATGACGAAATAGGCATCTTCAGACTTGCACCAGCTCTAGAAAAAGCCTCCAGTGTCATGCTTTGAAGAGGGTATTTCTTTTGCGCGGTTTGGCAATTGAAATGAATACACGAGGAAAATGCTGCTGTGTCCTCATTGGCCTTTCATAGCAAGTAGATTTTTTTAAAAGATGTATTCATTTATTTGAAAATCAGAGTTACACAGAGAGAGGGAATGACAGGGGTGGGAGTCTTCTCTCTGCCCAAGTGGCCACAACAGCAGAGTGGAGAAGCCAGGAGCCAGGAACTTCTTCCCAGTCTCCCCTGTGGGTGGCAGGGACCCTAGCACTTGGGCTGTCTTCCACTGCTTTCCCAGGCCATTGGCAGGGAACTGGATCGGAAGTCGAGCTGCCAGGACATGAACTGACACCCATATAGGTTGCTGGTGTGAGTTTTATCTACTGTGCCATAGTGCCAATCCCGAATATGGATTATTTAAAAAAATTTTTTTTAATTTGAAAGAAAGTGACAGAGACAGATTCTTTCTCTGTCTCTCTCTTTGTCTCTCTCTCTCTCTCTCTCTCTCTCTCTCTTTGCCTCACACACACACACACACATCAAGATTGAGGTCTTATGTCTACTGGTTCACGCCCTGAATGCCTGTCTTGGTCAGGGCCCAGTGAGGCTGAAGTCAGGAGCCTGGAACTCCAATCTGGGTCTCCCATGTGAGTGCTTGGGGCCTGGGCCATTCTCCATGGCTTCTCAGGCACTTTAGCAAGGAGCTGGATCAAAAATGGAGCAGCAGACATTTGAACTAACCATCCGACAGTGACACCTGCTTTGCATGCAGTTGCTTCACTATGCTACTCTCTCTAGCATATGGATATTTGACAAAGTCTTGGGGTCTTCTATACAGAATAATGGAAACAGCCATCCTTTATTCATTTCTTATGTGTTCTGCCTTTCCCTGTGCTTGGTGTGGCCATGTGTTAATCATTTATTTATTCAAAAAATTGATTTCAAAGGTAGACAGAGAAAGATCTATAGAGAGATGTCCCATCTGTAGTTCACTTCCTAAATGCCCAGCACCCAAGTCTGGGACAGGCTGAAGCCGGGAGCCAGGAATACAATCTGGGTTTCCTATGTGGGTAGCAGAACCCTAGCTACTTGAGCCACCACCTGCTATCTCCCAGAGTATGTAGTTAGCAGGAAGCTGGAATGAAGATCAACATCAGGACTCAAGCCCAGCATTCCAGTATGGTTTGCGGGTGTCCAAAGTGGTGGCACAGTTGTCACACCAAACACCTATCCCCCCATAATCTATTTAAATTTTTGTTTGACAGGCAGAGTTAGACAGTGAGAGAGAGAGAGACAGAGAGAAAGGTCTTCCTTCCGTTGGTTCACCCCCCAAATGGCTGCTACGGCTGGTGTGCTGTGCCGGTCCACATCTATTTAATTTTTAAGCAGAAAACATAACTTGTCCCATGTGCCCCATCCTATCAGAGCAGGATGGCATTGAAAATCAGACTTGTCTGGCTCTGAATGCCATGTTTCCAATATATCATACTTCTTCAAAGAAAGGAATGTGTGAGAGCAGCAATTGTGTCTTCTATTGATGGAAAGACGCTGGATCAAATTCCTTGGCAGATTAACCAATGTGCTTCCAAATGCCTTTAGGTTGCAACGGAGAACAAAAGCTACCCTATTTCCAGTGAGGCAAGTCCTAAAGGAAGTTCTGTTGCCTGGCCTTACTTCCAGCTGAATCTTCCCACAACAGTCAGAGTCATCCCATTAAAGGACAAGGCAGTCTTGAGGCTTCAAGACGGTTATGGGAAAATGGAATGAAAGGGTAGTGCACATTTCCCACCACCATGAGTCCCCTTGCATGTTACTGCTGCGCTGCGAGCCTTCTGGGGGTGATCAGTCTCCCTGTGAAGAGAAGGTAAATTGTAGAGGGCCTGCTGGCCCATGCCGTCTCTCGAGCTCGGCCCTCATTCTCTGGCAGCATCTCCTACCCTTCTTGTTGACTCTGCTTCTTGCTCATCCTCGTTGCCCTTCCTCTAGCCCGCCAGTCTCTCCTGTGTCTCAGGGACTTTGACTCTGTGGCGTGCCTGTCTTGGATTGCTTCCCCTACCAGCAGTCAGCACAACTTACTCCCACCTCTCTTAAGCCTCTAATTAAGCTGTCTCTACCAGGGCTTCTGTGACCACCACTCCCCATGGCACACCCTAACCTCTTACATTTTTTTTTTTTTTACTGTTCTTCCTGGGTGTTTTCGGTATTTATGTCCTGTGCATTTGTTTGCTTACAGTTTGTCTCCTCCCTTCTAAAGCTTCATGAGAGCTTTTACCTGTTTTGTGTGTTGCTGAATCCCAAGTACAGTAGTCTCCCCTTAGCCACGGTTTTGCTTTCTGTGTTTTCATTTACCCCTGGTCAGTTGTGATCTGAAAATACTAAGTGGAAAATTCCGGAAATGAATAATCCATAAGTTTTAAATAACTTTTATTGTCATATATTTTTACAGTTCTATTTTTACCATGTTCTATGTTTATTATAGTTGTTCTATATTATGTTAACCTCATACTTTGCATAATTTATCAATTAAACTTTGTCATAGGTAGTTGTGTACAGAAAAACATGATATATTTGGCTTGGTAGTATCTACGGTTTCACACATTTGCAGGGGGTCTTGAAACATATCCCACACAGATAAGGGAGTACACCTGTGCCTAGAACAGGACCTGGCACACTGTGGTGGCTAAATACCATTGACCCCAGGAATGAGTGAATGACTCAGACACAGGTTAGGATTGGCTGGGATGGGACAGGTGTACTGCCGAGGAAGAGTCACAAGTACATGGTGTTACTTAATTGTAAAACCTTTTTTGATTCTTCCATCAGATTAGTGGTGTCCAGTCTTCTTCTGTCATCAAAAGACTGAATCAAAGTGTCTGGTTTTATTCAGCTTATGTTATTCCGACATTTCTTAAAACATGAGACTTACATATGATTCTCAACTGTGAGAAGCTTTCAAGCCTGACCTGTGGTATTTCAAAAGTTCTTCAAAGCAGTTGCCAGAAGCTTCCATGGGCCAGCGATGCAGACCCAGACAGACCCTCAATACTGACACTGGTGTAGAGTACATGGTGCTGGTTGCAGACATTAAGTCCAAATGCTGTAAAGGTAGAATTTCATAGGAGATTAATGTTGGTTTTGCTATTCCACCAGCATGGTGACAGAGTAAACACGACTAGCGAGGAAGGAAAACAAGTGGGCTGTAAATTTCAGATGGGCCTGCAGATGCTAATGGTGGTGGCAGTGACCAGTGGTTCAGGACTTAGATATTTGCACCATCAATATCTTGAATAATTTCCTGCACTTGAGAGGTATTTCTTGACTTTGTACAATATGCCAGGAACTATGCTGGATGCTGGCAATACATTGGTATATTAAAAAATCAAAATATTCTGTCATGGAGCTTCTAAACAAGTAGGGAAAACATTTACCAGTTCACTCGTAAATAATTTAGAAACCATAATCAAAACTCTGAAGAAAGATGTCCCTTAGAAACTTACACTGAAGCTTTGAGACTTGGAGTTGGTCTGGGAGTTTTTGCTTTTACAGAAAATGCTTTGTAGCTTCGTTAGCAACCATCACAGTTAAATCTCAGGAACAGGATGCACAATGTTGTGAAGTTCAGTAAGATTCAAAGGTTACTTAGAGAATGATTGTTTCTATTAGGCTAATAGCGTTGCTTAGAGCAACAGGATTCTGTTGGACAGGAATCTGTGTGCAAACAGCTCCTGTGACCAGGATATCTAGCAGCAGCTATGTGACAAGGGAAAGGGTGGTGGTGGTTATAATCTCCATGGCCAAAGAATAAGCAAACATTAATGTGGGACTTTAAACTATGGCAATGCTTGGAAATTCTCGGAAGCAGCAACACAGTAGAGTTGGAGATACTTTTTAGTTCAGGTGTCTTTCTGACTGCTTCAAACCAAGAGGCTGTATATCAAGTCAAACAGTCCAGAAAAAAAAAAAAAAAAGATAAAGGAAAAGATCTTTATGTTTGTGTTGAGAGGTTCAAGGTTCATTTAAATTAGGATTGACAGCTGTCTTTAGAAACCATATTCGCACTATCTAGCAACACCCAGTGGATGACAGTATTTCATGTTATGAAGATCAGTGCCTTGTACATGGTTAACACTATGTAGTGTTTAAGTGGTGTATGTTTTATACCGGGTGGGATATGTGTTTCTGTAAAAATGCTACTCACAATTAATTTCTTTAGTCTCTTCCATTATCCAATGTGATGTGGTTTCCATAAAAGGAAATCCAGACCGAAACAAAATTCCAGAGTCTTCTGAGAACCCGTTGGAGAAGCTAGTATAGTATGTCCAAGCCGTTGAACTGGCTTTCTTTGTTAGAACTTTGAGATTCTCAGATGGTAGTCCTCTGTGATTTTGTAATTCCCTGCCTTCTTCCCTGACCTCTTAAATACCTGAATATATGTTTGAGGATTGCTCTGTTACTGATTCAGGACCTTTGGTCACTTTGCTGATTACAATTGTTAAGAGTGTGAGGGAATTCTCTTCCTGGCTCTGCCCTCTGCCCTGTGTGGTGCACTTTCTCAAAGTGTCCAGTGAACTCCCGTATCAGAGCACCTGCTCTGACTCCTCAGGGATGCGCCTGTTAAAACTGCAGGTTTCTGGGTCCAAGCCCAGAGCTTATGAATAAGAAACTGCAGGATCCATATAGGGATTTGTGTTGCAGCCGAGTTCCCACAGGTCCGTGGAACGACATAATTATCTTCATCCCACACATTGGAACATTATTGTGAGAATTCTATGGTGGCAGAGAGCATTAGAAGCTTAAACAAGTGCACTCTCAGGCTATAGCTGATACTTACACACATTACCTAAAGAGTGACTCACAGCTGGGTTTTCCTTCAAAATCTGACCCCCTTTCTTTTCAGATTAGACTTGATAGTTTACCCGGTCAGGTGGGAGAGATGTGATGTCATCTGAAGGGAATTTGTTTTCATGATGTTTAAAAAAGAAATTCTGAAACAATGAAGATATATTTGTTTATAAAAGCGTTCTTAAAAGTAAAGTGACCGTGTCCTTATGAACATGTCCTGTTGAGAGTCTTCAGTTTTCCAAGGACTTTGCTGATTATGTCATCCGCTCCGTAAGGCAGTTCATTAAAGCACAGTTAGATGTGTAGTTCAGCTGAGTTGGGAGGCTTTTCTGCCAGTTTGCTTGGCCAGCTGATCACCTTGGGCCAACTGATATTTGTTTTTTCTCCAAAATTCTCCTTGCCAAACCAAACAAAACCAACCTATTTGCATATACAGCTAAGATCCAGGATGACTGTATGCCCCAGGACTGAGCAAAATGCCTGACACAGAGTGGGATCTCAGGGAATCTTGCTGCACCTGAGCTGTCTTGGCGTGCACTTCCTTTAGGATCCGGTAAGTTCAGGCTATGATTTCTTGGGAAATGATCTACCCCACTGAGAGAGTGGAAGAGACTAGTCATTCAGGTCACTAAGTGCTGCTGCCAAAGCCAAGGCAAGCTGTGCCAGTGGTGCCGACTTCGAAGGCACAGGTTGCTAATATATTTGTTATGTTTCTGTAAAACACTAGACAGTGAACGTGGAATAGCTACTCATAAATCAGCCAAACCCAATGCCACAGGCAGGGAGGACCTTGGGAGAAAGAAGCAAAGAGCACAGCCACCCACTGCAAGGAGTGTGGCAAACAGCTCTTTGGAGAGGCCCAAGGCCACTGCAGTCTTTGCAGGGTCCACAGAGAAGCTCCACACCAGCTGACAACCGGAAGGTTGTAGAGGTACTGAGGCTAGCCTTGGAGGAATTTGGGAGGGAATTAACAGAGCTACATCCACATGACCCCTTTAAAAGGCTTTTAGCAGCACAAGTTAGGTACTACTAGCTTAGCCTGTTATGTAGCCTCTTTTTTAAAATGATGCAGTTGCTTTCTTTCTTTCTTTCTTTCTTTCTTTTTTTTTTTTTTTTGACAGGCAGAGTGGACAGTAGAGGGAGACAGAGAGAAAGGTCTTCCTTTTGCCGTTGGTTCACCCTCCAATGGCCGCCGTGGTTGGCACGCTGCGGCCGGCGCACTGCGCTGATCCGATGGCAGGAGCCAGGTGCTTCTCCTGGTCTCCCATGGGGTGCAGGGCCCAAGCACTTGGGCCATCCTCCACTGCACTCCCGGGCCACAGCAGAGAGCTGGCCTGGAAGAGGGGCAACCGGGACAGGATCGGTGCCCTGACCGGGACTAGAACCCTGTGTGCCGGCGCCGCAAGGCAGAGGATTAGCCTAGTGAGCCGCGGCGCCGGCCTGCAGTTGCTTTCTATGAAGGCATCATATGTTGCTATCTAGCACCCTGTAAATATATATGGTGTGAATGTTACTGCTGTACATGAGTTTATACAGTTGTACAGAAGTAGCTGCTAAAGCTGAAAACAAAATATCTGTTTCTGTGTAGGTAGTTTGTACAGTTTCTAAAAGTCCTTTCTATACTAATACAGTGGAGCACTGGGTAGCCTAAGCTTTGGAAACAGGCAAACACTTGTTCATTGCTTAGGTGCCAGTTAGGGACCCATTTATTTACTTTCTCTATGGTGTTTTCCTTAAAGAATATTTATCTTAGCCGGCGCAGCGGCTCAATTGGCTAATCCTCTGCCTTGAAGACATAGGCAAGATCTTCCACCCACTAGCTCACTCCCCAAATGGCCGCAACAGATAGGGCAGAGCCAGGCCAAAACCAGAAGCCTGGAACTTCATCAGGGTCTCCTACATGGGTGGCAGTCATCCTCTGTGGCCTTCCCAGGCACATAAGCAAGGAACTGGGTTGGAAGCGGAGCATCCAAGACTTGAACTGGTCCGCATATGGGATCACAGTTCCACAGGCAGTGGCCCTACATGCTGCACCACAGTGCTCGCTCTTAGAGACATACATGTAACCCTGGAAAAAGGCAATGACAATTGTGCATTGGAATTATTATACAGTCTTCTCTGAGAAGTAACATGACCTTAACTGAAAAACTTTTTTTTTAACATATAAGTTTTTTTTTTTTTTTTTAATTTGACAGGTAGTTATAGACAGTGAGAGAGAGACAGGGAGAAAGGTCTTCCTTCCGTTGGTTCACCCACCCAATGGCCGCTATGGCCAGTGCTGCGCCGATCCGAAGCCAGGAGCCAGGTGCTTCCTCCTGGTCTCCCATGCGGGTACAGGGCCCAAGCACTTGGGCCATCCTCCACTGCCTTCCCGGGCCACAGCAGAGAGCTGGCCTGGAAGAGGAGCAACCAGAACAGAATCCGGTGCCCCAACCGGGACTAGAACCTGGGGTACCAGCGCCGCAGGCAGAGGATTAGCCTAATGAGCCGCAGCGCCGGCCTAACTTGTCTACTTCTTAACATAAGAGGATTGACCTAAAATATATATATATTTTAAATTTTGCCTACATCAGTGGTCAAATGGTTTCCTAAATTTTTTTTAACAGTGTGTTTCAGAGTGGAATTTGAGTTCCACGCCTCCCTACAAAGACCAGAATCATTTCCTTTTTATGAAACACTTTCTGAGAATAGTGATACTGCTTTGCTAAAAATGTTCTGTAGCAGACTTTCACTGAGCGCATGGACAGACATATTGAGTATGTATGAAATGCCTAATGGTAGCCATAGTCAACCTCAGAACAGGTCATCTAATTCCTCTGTGTCAGGGGTTAACCATCGGCCAAGCAGTCATTGGCCTGGGTAGCTCAGATGTGACCCAGGCTCCAGGTGGCAACCTGAATCACATAGCAATACATTTTCTACTGCAGAAAGCTAAATGCTTAGGCCTGCGACTCTTCAAGCCTGTCAAGTCAGTTATTTGTTACATTCATACTTTTCCAGCCTGTAATCATTCATTAACTAGCCTTATGAAAGGGATGTGGAATTATGATCAAGGTAAAATTGAGCAGCAGAGTACAAATCCAGCATCTTTCCAGCTTCTGAGCTGTGGGGACAGGAGTTCGGCAGCAGCGACAGACTCGTGGTAGCGAGTTCTTGAGAAGCGCCTCATAGTGTTCCCTTAAGACTTGGGATGTGAGAAATGACCGTGAAATATGAGAGAAAGGAGATTTAAGATAAGGTTGGCAAAAGATATGAGTGTTTTATTCTTTAAATTTTTATTCATTTGAGAGGCAGAGAGAGAGAGAGAGAGAGAGAGAGAGAGAGAGAGAGAGAGAGAGAGAGAGAGAGAGAATGGGCCAAAGAGCTCAATCTGCTGGTTCACTCCCTAGATACCTGAAATGGCTGGGGCTGGGCCAAGCCAAAGCCAGGAGCTGATAGCTCAACTTAAGTCTCCCACAAGGGTTTCCAAGACCCAACTACTTGATCTATCACCACTGTCTCCCAGTAAGCAGGAGCTAGGAATTGGACCCAGACACTGCCATGTAGGACAGAAGCATCCTAACTGCTAGGCCAAATGCCCAACCCCAGGTAACTTAAATCCACCCTAGCCTCCAGGACTTTTTTAGTTGGTTACAAAACAGACTACAGCCTGGAAAGTAGACAACTAGCTATAAATTGACTTGATTCGCAGGAAGTGTTATTTTTATGCCTCTGCATTGACACCTGCCACACTGCCCTGCAATGGGGCACTGCAGCCATACTGCCACCTGCCTGCCTGGACTTGATCTGAAGGTATAGGTTGAAGTGAATTTCCTAAGTAGTTCAGAGTATCATCGTCATAAATAAAAGGACTATTATTTTTTTAAAAAAATTTATTTATTTGAAAGGCAGAGTTACAGAGAAAGAGAGGGGCGGCAATCTTCCATCTGTTGGTTCACTCCCCAAATAACCGCAAGCACCAAAACTGGGCTAATCTGAAGCCAGGAGCCAGGAGCTTCTTCCTGGTCTCCCACGTGGGTGCAGGAGCCTAAGCACTTGGCCATCTCCTGCTGCTTTCTCAGGCACATTAGCAGGGAGCTGGATTATGGAAGTGGAGCAGCTGAGAAGTGGAGCGCCTATATGGGATGCTGGATCCGCAGGCAGCGACTTTACCTGCTATGCCACAGCTCTGGTCCCTTAAAGACTGACCTTAATTTCTTTCTTCCTTCCTTCTCTTCTTCTGATATTTAAAAAGGAAGAGCACTTTAAATACCCACCATTTTCCTCTTGTCTTGACTGATAAAGGGAAATACTATTACATGGCAGGTTATTGGCCTTGAGTAGAATTACAAGGCGGATTTAGTATTAGCTTCATTGAGAAATTGGGAAAGGCCAATGAAACAAAGAAAACACTTACTGAATAATATATACTAATATGGTGAAATAAACATGGACATTGTTGTGTATATAACACCTTGCCACTCACTTCCAAATAACAGCTATTTTTGTGAGCATGTAGGAGTTTAGTAATAGCCTTTTGACTAAAAATCATTTTAAGCTGGGGACCGGTGCCGTGGCTCACTTGGTTAATCTTTGCCTGCGGCGCTGGCATCCCATGTGGGTGCCAGGTTCTAGTCCCAGTTGCTCCTCTTCCAGTCCAGCTCTCTGCTGTGGCCCGGGAGTGCAGTGGAGGATAGCCCAAGTGCTTGGGCCCTGCACCCCACGGGAGACCAGGAGAAGCACCTGGCTCCTGCCTTTGGATCAGCGCGGTGTGCCGGTCGCAGTGCGCCAGCCGCGGCGGCCATTGGAGGGTGAACCAACGGCAAAAGGAAAACCTTTCTCTCTGTCTCTCTCTCTCACTGTCCACTCTGCCTGTCAAAAAATAAAAATTTAATTTATTTATTTGAGAGTCAGAGTTACATAGAGAAAGGCAGAGAGAGAGAGCAAGGTCCTCCATCCGCTTGTTCACTCCCCAACTGGCTGCAACGGCTGGAGCTGGGCCATTCCGAAGGAGCTTCCTCCGGGTCTCCCACGCAGTTGCAGGGACCCAAGGACTGCTGCTTTCCCATGCCACAGCAGAGCTGGATCGGAAGTGGAGCAGCCCGGTCTCAAACTGGCACCCATATGGGATGCTGGCGCCCCAGGGCAGGGCGTTAACCCACTGCACCACAGAGTCTAACTGTAAAGAATTTTGTAGTAACATCTTTGACCAGCTTTTTTGTCTAGTGTTATATATCTTGTCTTTGTACATTTTGTTGATTTTATGACTTGATTCCTCATAATGTCTGTCCTCCCCGTCTTGTCCCATGCTTTCCTGGAACCTGAACAAATTAGAGCTTGATGCCTCATCTTAATTTAGTATAGGTCTTCACTGGCAGCTGCTTTGAGAGACTCTTGATCCTGGAAATTCAAGATCTAGTGTGAGCACTGATTTAGGAGGGCCATGGGCCTATGCTGGCTGCTTTATACACATCTGTCTCATTTTCCCTCCACAGAATGGTGTTGTGCCTTGTGTGTACAGGTTAGGAAACAGGTTCAGAGAGCTTCAGAAACTATTGCAAGGCTCAAAGTCACACTGTAAAGAAAGTTTATGCAGGATTTGAATTCAGCACTGTCTCACCCCCAAACTATTACTCTTTTCTCCTGTGAAGAATTCTCCTGTAGTTTTGTCTGTTTTAGAAATTAATTTATCTCTAGGAGCAAGCACCTTTCTTCTAGGTATTATAGCTTATTTTCTGTTTTGCAACATTTCCAGATACATAACTTAAGACTGTATTTTTTATTGTTTGTTGGTATGTTGTTGCTTTTAAGCAAATAAGCATTAACAAAGTCAGGTAGCCAAGGAACTAAATCAATATAGCAAGCTTGCACAGGAGAACAGAAAAAAAGCCAGCCATGCTATGTGAATCATCTTTTAGCTGATACCGTCTGCTCCCTTGGGCATACATCTTGGAGCATTTGGGCCCGAGGGGTTCATTTCATTGGCCTAATTGTTGAGCTTAATAAATGTTGCCTTGTGCTTTTGTAGTAATGAGCACTTCTCTACTGTAGGTGGTTGAATACCAGATAGTAAGAGGTGAAACGTAGTTTTGATTAAAAAAAAAAAAAACAACGAAAACCTAAACAAGTGGACACAAACACTGATTCGGACAAATGGGTTTTAAATAGCTGTTTCGTGTATATATATATATATATATATATATATAAAACTTAATCCACTAAACCACAACACTGGTTATTTACATTTTTTAAAAGATGAAAATAAAGTTTGGTATAATTTAAGCATCTAAAGGAGTATAAGAACCCATTTGCCTAGCTCAGTGATGGGGATTCTTTTCTCCAGGAGTTGAGCATTGCTGTTGGTTTGGCAGGAAGTAATATTTACATAATCACAGTGTTGTAGATGTAGCTAAACAGTTTATTGGCTAATCCCCACACATGACAAGGAAGGTGTAATTATAGCTTTAGGGAAAAAAAATAAAAAACAGTACCCCAAGGTTTAAAAACCTGGCAATGAGCAGGGAGTGGGAAAGCAGACAGAAGTCCTTGGCTGGATGGCAGGAGGAAGGGAGTAGGTGGCAGAGGGACACGCGGGGATGCTAATTTCCTTTGCTTAGATGGTAGGATGTCAAGAAACACTGTGTAATGCTGCTGAAACAAGAAATACAGCTAACCAACTGCAGAACTAAAGCTCGTGTAATCACGAAAATCAGAGTTAGCGGTGAAGTCAGCGTGAGTGAGTGAGATACGGGGGAGGCAATGAGTGGAGAGAGAACTGTCTGTGGTTGACAAATCAAGAAGAGACAGAGCCTGTTACTCAGTTTAGCTGATAACCACAGAAGGCTAGAACAAGCAACAATGATGGAAGCAAGAAGAGGGAAGTATGGGCACAGAGACACTTTACCTTTATTACCAAGGTTTTGTTCATGAAGCACTATATATACATATATATATATATAATTTTAAAGATTTTTATTTATTATTTGTATTATTATTATTATTTTTATTTGTTTGAGAGGTAGAGTTACAGTCAGAGAGAGGGAGAGACAGAGAAAGGTCGTCCATCTGCTTGTTCATTCTCTAAATGGCTGCAACGGCTGGACTGGGCCCATCCCAAGCCAGGAGCCAGGAGCTTCTTCTGGGTTTCTCATGCATGTGCAGAGGCCCAAGCACTTGGGCCATCTGCTACTGCTTTCCCAGACCACAGCATAGAGCTAGATTGGAAGAGAAGCAGCTGGGACTAGATCCTTGGCACCCATGTGGGATCCTGGTGCTGCAGACGAAGGTTTAGCCCACTCTGCCACAGTGCAGGCCCCAAAGCAGTACTTTTTTTTTTTTTTTTTTTAAGATTTATTTTATTTATTTGAAAGAGTTAGAGAGGTAGAGCCAGAGAGAGATCTTCCATCTGCTAGTTCACTCCCCAAATGGCCTCAATGACCTGAGCTGAGGCTGACCCGAAACCAGGAGCCAGGAGCTTCTTCTTGGTCTCCCACGTGGGTGCAGGGTCCAAGGACTTAGGCCATCTTCTACTGTTTTCCCAGACCCTAGCAGAGAGTTGGATCAGAAGTGGAGCAGCTGCAACATGAACCAGTGTCCATATGGGATGCTGGCACTGCAGGCAAGGGCTTTAACCCGCTGTGCCTCAGCACCAGCCCCCTAAAAGCGGTACTTTTAAAATAATTTAAAAGAAAAAGAATTTCAGCATTGGAGAATTACTACAGTGTCAGGAATAATTTTCCACTTGTATTGTGTATTACTTCCTGCTATTGCTATTGTGTTTCCAGGGGTGGAGGGTTCTTATTTCCGAAGAATCAGGGCTTTGGTAAGTTGGGGTGTGCTGACAGCCGGCACCCACAGTCTCATTCATGTATTCAACCACTGGATCCCTGACTAAGTCCTGATCAAATGTTTCAAAAGTCTTTAGATGCCAGAGATTGTAAGGAAACAAAATAAACAAGACTCTTCCTCAAACATGGCAAAGTGAAAGGGCTTCTCCTACATGACCCTGTGCTGGAAGCTGGCGGTCCTATGTCCTGGCTAAGGCTTCTGCCTGCCCAGGACCTTGCTTCCTACAGTGGGATGCAGGGACATCCTGGAGAAGGGAAGCCCGCCTTTGCCTTTGTTTTCTCTGGTCTGAGGAGTGGCTGAGCTTCAGGGCACTGACTTCCTCCCAGGAACTTCCTGAAAGGGGAAATTTTGACTTTTCTGTATGAATGCTCTAAATGCCTGTGAGTTGAACAATGGCTGTAGCAGTTGTTTTTCAAGAAGGCACTTGGTTTTGTTTTGACCTTGGGACACGTGTGTAGTTGTGTTCACGGCGCCTCCAGGTGGATGGTCAAGGAAGAAAGGCTTGGTAGGGGACCAGGAGAGCTCCTGGAGATTGACTTGATTGTAGGATGTTTGCTTTTGGTCTTGTTCTGTGTGGCCCTGGAGTCTACAGTGCAGCAATGGGGTTTAGGTAGAAAATCCGCAGTGGAGAAAGGCTGGCCAAGAACTAGCCAGGGAGGAGGTTTGACAAATAGATGCCTTGATCCAGGCTGTCTCTTGTTTGCCTCTCTCTGGCCTAATTTCTAAATAACCCTATCTTTTGAGATAAAGGAGGCAACAGGGGGATTGTACAGGGACACCCCCAGCAGTAAGAATATCCTGCATAATAATTGCAGCTGCATGTTTCACTATCAGGAATTAGTTTACTGTTGGTTCAGTTCAAGGCTTTGCAAAGCCACACACCTCTGGAGTTCAGGTAGGGAGTTTTAATGGTGTAGCACTGTCTGGGTGAGGCCTCTGGCTGGCTGACGTCTTGGCTCATTGAAGCTGTTGTTAGCTTCACATGTTGCTATGTATGGAGAGCAGGTTTTTAGGATTGCCAGAGCATCCAGTTTTTCCAGAAAAACAGAAAATCTGGTTATGTGACACCTATTGTACTTTGCTGCCAGCTCATTGAAGATTTTAAAAACTGCTGTCCAGACTTTAAAAATAAGCCTGATGGATGGGTCAAATCTTTGGGATGCCAGTTTTGTACCTTTGGTAAGGACTCAGCTCCTGATCCCTAGATTGTTCTTCGGCCTTGATTGTGGAAAATGAACTGATCCTCAACTGACCACTTTATTCTCCTATTTCATCTTGTCCCCAAAGCATTTAAAGATGCTTCCATTATATACAAGCTATTATAAATTAGTAGAAGGTGAAAAAGAAAAGGTGTTTTTGTTGCCACAGTAAACATTTTAATTTCATTTAATCCCAGGTCACCGAAAATGTGTTGAGTTACCTATGTACAAAGTATTTTGCAAGACTCTCTGAGCTGGTTCCTGCAGGCAACTTGTATTTTAGTTACCCAGATAAATACACAGTATAAAGGTGAACCAAGGGTGATCTGAGTTAGGCTGTGGCAGTTAGGAGAGGGCTTGTCAGGGTGAACTTCACAAACAGTGGTTCATCTTATTATTTTGGGCTAGATTTTTTTAATAGTTGGAGTAATTCCAGACATTGTACAAGAATATTTTAAAGTATGCAAGAAAGTACAGCAAAGATTTAGCTGAGTATCTGCAGGCATCTTTATGGGAGAGAGTGAAACAGCAGCAATTAGCCAGGCTTTGCAATTTGTGTTAATTGAACCTTATCATGGGTAATTTAGGTTAGGCCTTCACATGCATATTTTATCATTACAGAGAGTCCACTTACCTGGCCTTGGGGTGTACAGAGAGATGGAGAAGTGTGTCATCGGGCATAGTGCCAGGTGCTAGGCAGCCTTGCACCCAAGTTGGAAGTACAAGCTTTGGAGCAAAACTTCTGGGCCCCCAGCTGTCAGCAGCCTCTATGCTTTCAGGAAGTTAGGTGGCCTCTCTGTGCTTCAGTTTTGTCACCTAGACATTTTTTTAAAAAAACATTTATTTATTTGAGAGGCAGAATTACAGAGAGAGAGAGAGGTATTTCATCTACTGGTTCACTCCCCAAATGGCAGCAACTGCCAGGGCTGGGCTGATCCAAAGCCAGAGCCAGGAGCTTGTTCCGGGTCTCCCATGTGCGTTCAGGGGCCCAAGCACTTGGGCCATCTTCTGCTGCTTTCCCAGGTGCATTAGCAGGGATATGGATGGGAAGTGGAGCAGCCGGGACTTAAACCAGCGTCCGTATGGGATGCCGGTACTGCAGGTCAAGGTTTAACCTGCTATGCCACAGTGCCAGCCCTTCACCTAGAAATTGTGAGGGATTGTACCAGTGCCTACTTTATAGGGAGTGCTGTAAAGATCACATGAGTAAGCATCTTTAAAGTCCTCCGAATAGAGTCTGGAACATGGTAAGCATGGCATGCGCTAATCATTATTATTGGTCCCTCTTGCAACAGTCAGTATTAGAATTTTTAAAGACAGCTGTCTGGTTAGGCTTGGTCATGTGGTCTGTTCACATTGGGGAAAAAGCTTATAACTTGAGGACACTGGACCTCATTAGTTCCCTGGATGTGGAGGTGGTATGAGTAGGAAAGTCCTTAAGATCTGCCTTGGAAGCTCAGCCCCAGCTTCAGCAGCAGTTCCTTTGCTCTGTGATGTGCACTGAGCTCTTCATTTCTCTTTATCTGTGCCTGCAAAGCGGGCTTAACCTCTCATTCTTGATTTGTGCCGAGTTTCCGTCCGCTTGGGAACCATGAGGGACTATAATGGATGCGTGAATGAGTTATATTCTACAGTGCTAGTAAAAATGAAAGGAGATGCAAATGTAACTACTAAATATTATTGATTTGATTTCCAGGTTTCCATAGGAACCCAAATACTAGCATTCATCACACAAGAGAATTAAATTTTACCATATTATCTCTCAGCAGCCTAATAAGGACTTTCATCAGTTGTTTCATGGCAGTCCTTCAAATTGTGCACGAAGACCCATGGAATAAATGCCCTGAGTCTCTTCCTCTCATACCCTTCCACACCCTGCTTCTTTCAAATAACTGAAAGAAGTGTGCGTGGGAACCCCTCCTGCTGGTTTCTGCTTTTCTTGCTGACAACAGTCTCTCACACATAGACTCAGACCTCCTTTTGGGGATGGGGGGCTTGCTCTGACATGCATGGTTAACAGAGAAAAGGACATAGACTGGCTGCCTGGCTGTGTGTGAAAATACAGCTCAGCCCTCAGAGCCGCACATGCAGGCCAAAGAGCGGCCTTGCAGGAGAGCCAGGCTCCAGCCCACGTGTGTCTGAAAATGAGTAGATGATGTCAGGTGTTCTCTTTAGGATCAGTTCATTGCATGTTTTGCTGAAAGAAAATTCTTGGCCATGCTCGCACATTTAGTCTTCACATGAAATTTGGGATCATTTTGTCAGTGTCTAAAAAAAAAATCCCATTGCTATATTGAATGTGATTATGCTAAATATATAGATTAATTTTGAAAAAAGTTTACACTTTTACCATCCAGTAGTGTGGTGTGCCTCACTGTTTTTTTTTTTTTTCTTTCTGTTTTGAACTCCTTCTCTTTTTTACCTCAGCAAGTGAAATCGTGTACTTTTATTTATATACATCCCACACATTTCCTGTTAAATTTATTTCTAGATATTTTAAATTTTGTTTTTGGTTGCTGTAGTGAATAGACTGTTCTTAAATTATATCTTGTCACTGATGTTTGCTGATTATAGAACAACTGTTGATTTCTGAACATTTATAAGTGGGCTTATGAAGCCCATTTACCGAATTGCCTGAAAATAGAAACTGATGTCGCCTGCATTAGTTCTGTTCATAAACACAGGGGAAAAAAAGGAGGACGAGAAACGTATATTTTCTTCTCTATCAGAATCTACAGTGTTTCCTGGGTCTTTCTTCTTATTCACAGTTATATCCTGAGCACCTACCTCAGAACTTACCATGGTAATATTTGATAAGTATTTATAGATGATCTCATCTCATGTGAAGGTTGGAGGGTCACTGTTGGAGGCCTGCCTGATTGGGGCCTGAATTTGATGGCAATGCCTTTTAGCTTTGTACTGTTGGAGGTGGAGGAAGATTTTTTTTTTTTAACTGAAGATAGTTACTTTTATCTTTTATTCCAGTTTTACTAGAGTTGTTTTTAAGTAGGAATCAGGAACAAATGCATATATGTATTTGTATGTATATGTACAATATTGAAATCATTATTTCATTTTCTACTTTTGACTTACTTGTAACATTTCTCTCTCTCTCTCTTTTTTTAAAGATTTATTGATTTATTTGAAAGGCAGAGTTACACAAAGATGGCAAAACAGAGATAACTTCCATTTGCTGGCTCGCTCCCCAAATGGCCACAGCCATGGATGGGCCAGGCTGAAGCCTGGGGCCTAGAATTCCATCTAGGACTCCCACATGGGTGCAGAGGCCCAAGTAATTGGGCCATCTTCCACTGCTTTCCCAGGTGCATTAGCAGAGAGCTGGATCAGAAGTGGAACAGCTGGAGACTGGAACCAGGCGCTCTGATAAGGGATACCAGCATCCCAAGTGGTGGCTTAACCTACTGTGCTATGTCTGCCTCTTGTAAATCAGATTTTTGTAAATATTTTATGTTTGGCATGTTAACCTGATATGTTTTTTCCATTTTTTAAAATGCTATGAAAGACTATAAATTCATATAGAAATTGCCTGAGTCTTGAAGATATAAAACTGACACCAGTGACAGTCTTATGTGTGCTGTTCCTTCTTTCTGATTATTTAATACCATGCAATATTATAGGAAGGAAATTTAAAATGCCACATGACAAGTAGACAGATTCTCTGAATTCCTGCTCTCTAGTATGTAAACATCTGTAAATGTTTTGCTTGATGTATAAACATAAATACACACACATATTACATAGAGTATTTGGGCAAACGTGCTCTTCTACAATTTTTTTTCTTTTTTGGAAATTTTGAACATCTTTTTATATCAATTAGAATAAATTATAATTTCACAGGTTACCAGAGTACTTTAATTATATAAATGTTTAATTAATCAGTTGTTAGTAATGAATATTTTGATTATTTCAAATTTGCTTTACTATATAAAATGTTGAGTGATCATTTTTATATAACATGTTCGCTTAATTATCTGATTTTCTCCCTCCTGCTGCAAAGTTGTAGAAATGTAATTACTGGCTCAAAAGGTAATGAATTTTTTTTTAAAGATTTATTTATTTTATTTGAAAGAGTTACAGAGAGGCAGAGGCAGAGAGAGGAGAGAGGTCTTCCATCTGCTGGTGCACTCCCCAGATGGCTGCAATGGCTAGAGCTGTACCAATCTGAATCCAGGAGCCAGGAGCATCTTCTGGGTCTCCCAAGTAGGTGCAGGGGCCCAGGGCCTTCTGTTACTTTTTCCCAGGCCATAGCAGAAAGCTGGACTGGAAGTAGAGCAGGCAGGACTCGAACCTGGGATGCTGGCACTGCAGGCAGTGGCTTTACCCACTACGCCACATTGTCAGCCCCATGAATATTTTTAAGTATATGTTTTGCCAAATTACCTGCCAGAAATGTTAAATTTTTATAGTGTGGGAGTAGCATTTACCTTTAGCTGTAATGGTTTCTAAAAGGAAACAACCTGATGATAATGTAGCATGTGACCACAGGAGGGCTCATCTGACTGAGAGGAAAACCTTGGGGCTCCCAGGACCAGTGCTTACCTGGGTGGTGGAACCAACCTCCTCACACTTCGCACCTTGCACCAGCAGGGCCAGTATGGTGCAGCTTCACATTCTTAATGCTGGCTGCCAGTTCCATACCCCTGATGGCCCAGAACTGAGAACGGACACATACTGTGTCTGCCCCTGCCACCACCTCTTCTTTTTGAATATCAAAAGGAATGGCCAAAACTTTGAGGAAACAGTTTCAGTTATTATGACCTTTTAATGGTCCAAATAAAATTTGTTACCTGTAAGAGATCTTCACAAAATTCATGGAAAATATGTATTATTTTTTAAATTCTACTTTCCACAAACATTTTTAAAGTCCTCTATTATGAGAAAGCAAATTCAGGGAGAACATAAGTATATAAAATAGAGAGGGAAGAGTTCTGAAAGCAAGCCATGTTGCAGTTTGGTATCTACCAATCCAGACTTGACTTGGCTGGTTGTTTTCAGGAGTATCTGCTGGGAATATGTCCTTTTATCTTCTGACCTGTGTTGCCATGGAAAGCAGTAGCACTAATGTGGATTAAACAAGCGCTTTACCTACCTCGCCATGTCACTTCTGTAACATTTTCTCAGGAGCATGCTGCTTTACAGTTGGAGAAATGGGTATGTGTCTACTACGAAGCTTATTTAAGATTGACAGGTAGTAGCCGGCGCCGCGGCTCACTAGGCTAATCCTCCGCCTTGCAGCGCTGGCACACCGGGTTCTAGTCCCGGTCGGGGGCACCGGATTCTGTCCCAGTTGCCCCTCTTCCAGGCCAGCTCTCTGCTGTGGCCCGGGAGTGCAGTGGAGGATGGCCCAAGTGCTTGGGCCCTGCACCCCATGGGAGACCAGGAGAAGCACCTGGCTCCTGCCATCGGATCAGCGCAGTGTGCCAGCCGCAGCGCGCCAACCGCGGCGGCCATTGGAGGGTGAACCAACGGCAAAAGGAAGACCTTTCTCTCTGTCTCTGTCTCACTGTCCACTCTGTAAAAAAAAAAAAAAAAAGATTGACAGGTAGTAAGTGTTAGAGCGGGGATTTGCACCCAGTCTGTTTCCGGTGATCCTGTTCCCCTGTTTCAGGAGCCCTGTCCATCTCATTTGTGCTAAGTTGGTAGCCACTAGTCACATGTAGCAGTTTAAATTAAAATTAAATTTAAAAATCCAGTTCCTCAACTGCGCTACATTGTAAATGCTTAGTAGGTGCATGTGCCTAGTCATGTTAAACAACTCTGATTAAGACTGGGAAGAAGATAAAGGGCATTTTCATCTCTGTGGAAAGTTCTGTTTAATGAAGTTACGATCACAGAAATCTGAAAAATCATGGGTATAGTGCATTTAGAAAAATAGCTTTGCTAGCACATTTAGTAGACCTGTGTGTTCTAGGTATGAAAGATCACTCAAGAATGGGGCAAATCTGCTAGATCCAAAATTTTAAAATGAACTGTCGATCACCTGATTTTAGCTTTCTGCTGGGATTCGGGTTCATAAGCATATGACTTTAAGGATCACATTCACTGTAAGGTTTGGAAATCCAGAACAAGGGTATACCTCCACTTTTGCTTTTTAAAAAAATTTTTAAACATTTATTTGTTTTATTTTATTTGAAAAGGAGAATGAGAGAGAGAGAGAGAGAGAATGAGAATATCCCCCAAATGCCCAACAAACCAGGGCTGGGCTGGGCCAAAGCCAATAGTTCATAAACCCAGTCTGGGTAGCATAGACCCAACTACTTGAACCATTTTCTCCTGCCTCCCAGTGCACACTAATGCAGGAAACTGGTTTGGAAAGGGAGCTGGGACTAGAATCCAGGCACATCTTAACTGTCAAGCCAAATGCCCCCCCCCCCCATGTGTTTCTTTCCCTACTGTATGCATATAACCTCTTAGCCATACTGCATCTTTGTTGCTAAAAGTGTCATATCAAGGGTGAATTGGTGTAACAGGAAGAAGGTTCACTCTGTCATCTCCCTGAGGTTTCACTGTGTCCTGCATGGCTGCCTTTGAAAGGCACTAAGTGCTTCTCTTCCTGGTGGGTGCACTTGGGCCTTTTGGTAAGCTCAGGTAAGAGAATGAAGCTGGGGAAGAAAGCTCGAGTTCAGGGCAGAGATGCTGCAGACTGGCAGTGTGTAACCACACGTAGGATGAGGAGTTGGTGACCAAGTCAGCTTTCATAACAAAGTTCAATTCTTGAATGCATGAAGTTACCTGTGAAGGAATGCACGGGGAGTTAGAGAAGAGGGTGCTGGGTCTCTGTGGCTGTGCGGTGGTGCCTGATGAGCCAGAGGGAGCACTTCCCGCCTTTTGCCTTAATGTAGTGAACAAAGGGAAGTGATTCCTTTACATTTTTAAACAAAGAACTGCCTCAGATTTTGTGGAAAATCCATGGGTTCAAACTGTTGGCGTGGCTAGGAAACAAGCCGAGGTGTGATCTAGTTCTGCTGAAACATCTGGGAAACATTTTGCAGGGTGATATTTACAACTCTGAGTATTTCCATAAATCTCATAGTAAACCCATAATGCGTACTCACACACACACACTTACACACTTAATGTGTAAGTATAATCTGTTACGTGCTACTATGATCTATATGTTTTATCTGGGTTCGTATGCTCTTTCCCACCCCTTTCTCCTTCACTGAATAAAGTATTGGGCGTCTCAGTTACTTACTGCCTCATGTGGGCATCTGGATTTTACAGTTCTTGTGTCTATAGGCTGGCCTTAATTCTTTGCTTCTATATTGGAAATGGTAAATCGGCCGACTCATCAGACTAATCGTATAGAGAGGCAAGATCTTGGACAGGAAACAAGCCAATTCCTGAGTTTGAATTGGAAACTTTGATGGCAGCATTAGCTTTCAGTCCAGCAGAAATTCTTAAATTTCAGCTTTAGGGCCCTGAATGGTAATTCTGGTGTGTTAGGAAATTAGAGATTCGCAAGAGTGTGAAGTTGTTAAGAGATCCTCAGTTGTATTTTATAGCTGTAGGTGGCAAGGCCAAAGGGAACTGGAAGGAGTGGGGGCAGGGATTGAATAAGACTGATTGAGCTGCCTGGCTGTGTTAAGAAGGAGTTAATGTAGCTCCTAGGGGGAGGAGGAGGAGCTGTGGAGACCTAAGGCAATCCCCAAAGAGTAAATACACTTGCATTTCCCTCAGAAACACTCTTGGACTGTGTGATCACTCATGCATTACTGGGGAAGAGCGCTGTCCATGCAGTGTCCTGGTGTAGGTGCCGTGTGGGAGCAACCAGCTCGCCCATGGGTGGCAGTTTCCCATAAAATCCCCATGTTTAGAGATGAAGATTACTCACCCAGCAGATCTGGTGTTCTTGCTAAGTTCTCTTTAAGAGGCCCAGCATTTCAGTATTTCTGCTTTGGCAAACAACATTGTCTTTGCTTTGGCTTGGTACACTTATGAAGATTAATTTGGAATGAAATGTAATTGAAGGCCAATTACATCTGATGGCCAGATCTATTAGAACGGAGCCGTGTTGTTGATTGGGAAATGGAAAGCATTTGAGATAGTGTCTGGGAAATACATTAAATACATCGAATGTCACTGCCTTGTCTAATAGTGTAATTTAAATTACTTTTTTTCTTTGCTATTACATTAGATTGTTCCAGATAGACTGTGGAGTCCAAGAGGAAGGAAACTAGATGGTAAATGAACACTTAGACATCCTGATAAATTTACTATCATTTGTATAAGAACTGGAAAACACTTAAAAGATGTCTGATTTTTGATTCCTCTAGAGAGAAAAGAGAAATATAATTCACATTTTGAATTTAGTGCTTCATTTATCCTATAGGGACTTCGTTTCACCTGAAGGGCCCCTGAAACACTGCACTCAGCAAACAGCATGGTTGGTGGCTTTATTTCTGCCTTTCTACAGTTTCAGTTCTTTACTGCTTTTGAAAATTGAGTTGTAATTTATATAATTCACCATTTTAAAGTATACATGTCAGAGTTGTTTTTTTTTTAAGTGTATTAAATACCAAATTGTAAGATGGAATTGTGTATGATTGAGCGGTTGATACATTTTCAAAGTTGTGCAAGCCTCACTGCTATCTAAATCCAGAGTATTCCTGTCATTAAACAAGCAAACAGACCCTTAGTTGTCCACACTGAGGCATGTGTTTTCATGCTCCATTCCTTTGGATGATCTAAGAGTGGTTTGGAAAGGGAATCTGATCAGGAGAAGGGGCCACTTTGAGCACATAAAAGGCTTAGACTGAGATCTACCAACAAGACTAGGTTTGGGTGGAGAGAGGCTGGTTCCAGGCAGAGTAGGGGGCTAACTGCCAAGAGTGGTACACGTGGCATTAAAGTACCCAGAGCTATAGCACGAGGACCACAGGCCTTTGGTGGTGTGGAGCCACCACAGTTGAATCTGGAGAATCTTTTCGACCCACCAAGCACCTGCTGTCAGACCACCAGTGGTATCAGTGCAGAGGGGACGGGGCAGTGTCTCCCTGTGCCACACTGGTGTGGCGTCCTTCTTCCTGAAGGTACTAGGGGTTAAAACTGATGATTCACCTTCACTTCAGATCCCTGACAAAGGTGCAAGTCTGAGCTTTGAAAAGCAGATTTAAAAAAAAAAAAATGGAAAAAGAAAAGCCCATGGGGGAATGATGAAGAATGTGTTTCAGAGAAACTGTGACAACAAGGTCAAAGTGGCATCCCAGAGACTGCCACACTCAAGCCAGCAAGGGACAGTGTTGACCAAGGCAGAGCCAGTGCATGTGGCAGGCAGTGGAGCCAGAGGCAAAAAGGCCTTTGACATATGCAGAGAAAGCCTTCCAGATTGTGTGCAAGAACAAAGTCTGTCGGAGGGAGGATGGTGGGGTCCACAGCCTGTGTCCTCTGCCAGGCATTCGTACTTGGAAAACGACGTCTTTAGACGCAGTTTGGAAGTCTCACAGGCTGAAAATCGTTGTTTCTTCCAGTGCATTACCACTTACCTCTCACGGGTGTTGACTCTCCTGACTTCATGATGAGTAAACTTTTACTTCCTGTGGATGAAATTTTGGCTAGTAATAAGGTTTAGTGGCTTAGCTACAGTGAGGCATTGTTGTAGTAAACCAAGCCTAAAGAAAATGAATTTTATTCCTTTGGGGGAACCATAGTTACTTTAAAAAAGTTCAAAGCATGCTTTTCATCTTTGTAAAATGCTATTAGATAGAAAAACTTGGGGTTGGGTGTTTGGCCTAGGGGTTGACATACCTCTATCCCACTGGAGTTTGATCTCCACCTATAGCTCCTGATTCCAGGGTTCTGCTAGTGCAGATCCTGGGAGATCACTGTGATGGCCCAAGTGATCGAGTTCTGCCACCCATGTGGAAGACCTGAATGATGTTCCCAGCTTCCAGTTTTGGTCCTGGCTGGGGGCCATTGCTGGCAATCACTGAGTGAGAGAATCAATGGATAGGAGCTCTTTCTTTCTCTGTCTCTCAAATAAATGAGTTAAAAAAATGTAGCAAAATATTCTGTTACCTGTTGGTAATCAGATCCCAAAAAGATATAATTTAGTTTGTTATAACTGTTTTATAACACCAGCTTTTGTGAGATTTATACATATAGTAAGTTGAGAATACTAATGTGTGGAATTTGATGCTTTATCATTTATAGGTACCCAATGAAGCCATCACCACCATCAAGATGGTGAACATATTCATGACACCCAAAAATTACTCATGTCTCTTTGTTTGCCCTCTCCCCTCTTCAGTCTCCCCTGGGGAAGCATCCTTGCATTTAGTTGAGTTCCAGTTTGTTTACTTGTGCAGTTTGTTTACTTCTCTTTGTCCTTTATCATCCTGTAAAATTATTTTGAGATTCATCCATGCTATCACAGGTACTGATAGTTAACTCTTTTTTTTTTTCCCTTTTTTTTTTTTTTTTTTTTTTTGCTGAGACATGTTCTGTTGGATAGACCTTCCTTTCTTTATCCACTCAGATGTTGATAGAGACTTGGATTGTTTCCAGATTTTGGCTACTACAAAGCTGCTGTGGGCATTCATGTATAGGAGACCATATGGACATAGACATTTTTCCCCTTGTAGTTTACATCTAAGGGTGGAATGGCTTGAACACATCATAGGTTAACTTTTAAGAAATTGCTAAGTAGTTTTGCAGAGTGATTTTTTTTTTTTTTTAACATTTTGCATTCCCAGTAACCGTCTGTGAGAATTCCCTTTGCTTTTCATCTTTGCCAGCAGTTGGTATGGTAAGTGCTGTAAAAAATCTTCAGTAATTTTCGTAGATTGAAGTGGTATCTCCTTGTGGTTTTGATTTGTTTTCCCTAGTGGCTGATGTTACATAGTTTTCATGTGCTCATTTCCCTTCTTTTTTGGTGAAGTGTGCAGATCTTTTGTCTTGTTTTCTTTTGGATTACTTATTCTCTTGTTACTGAGTTTTGAGAGTTCTTAGTCTTTTCTGGATACAGGTCCAGATATATGTCTTCAAGATATTTTCTCCTTGCCTGTGTATTTTGTTCTTACAGCATCCTTTGAAAAAAATTTTTTAATATTTTAAAAAAGATTTATTTATTTGAAAGGCAGAGAGAGAGAGAGAGTGAGAGAGAGAGAGATCGAGATTTGTTGGTTCACTTCCCAAATGGCCACCAGGGCCAGGGCTGGGCCAGGCTGAAGCCAGGAGCCTAGAACTCCATCTGGGCCTCAGCAGGGGCCCAAGCACTTGGCCATCTTTACTGATTTCCCAGGTGCTTTTGTTGGGAGCTGAATCAGAAGTGGAACAGCCAGGGCTCCAACCAGTACTTATGGAATGCTGGCGTTCTAGTTGGCAGGTTAACTAGCTGCACCACAACTCTGACTCCTAATTTTAATTTTGATGAAATCTAATTATTTTTTTCTTTTATAGACTATGTGAGTAGTGTTGTATCTAAGAAATCATTGCCAAACCCAAGATTACAAAGATTTTCTGTCATTTTTCCTTGTAGATTTAATATAAAATCTATGCTATAAAATATCTAAAAGGAAACTTAGGAAGAAAATCTTTTGAGTTAATTTTTATGCATTGTGTGAGAGTTGGGTAAAAGACATTTTTTATGGATATGAATATCCAATAGTTCTAGCGCTGCTTTTTAAAAGTTGATTGATTGATTGATTGATTGAAAGGCAGAGTGATGGGGTCTGTGCTGTGGCTCTGATTTAAGCTGCCATCTGCAGTGCTGGCATCCCATATAGGCACTGGTTCGAGTCCTAGCTGTTCCACTTCAGATCCAGCTCCCTGCTAATGTGCCTGGAAAAGCAATGGAAGATGGCCCAAGTCTTTGGGCCCCTGCACCCATGTGGGAGACCTGGAAGAAGCTTTTGGCTTCTGCATGGCCCAGCCCCCGCAGTTATGGCCATTTGGGGAGTGAACCAGCAGATGGAAGACCTCTCTCTGTCTCTTCTTCTCTCTCACTCTGCCTTTCAAATAAATAAATAAATCTTAAAAAAGAAGAAGAAGAAGAAGAAGAGTGATGAGGTAGGAGGGGGGAGAGGGAGAGAGACACACACACACATACACTTTCCATCACCAGATGGCTGTAACAGCCAGGTCTGGGTCAGGCTTACGTCAGGATCCAGGATCTCCACATGAATGGTAGGGACTTCAGCACTTGGGCCATCCGGTGCTGCCTTCCCTGGCACATTAGCAGAAAGCTGGATTAGAAGTGGAGCAGCTGGAACTCAAACCAGCATTCCAACAAGGGATACTACATTGCAAGCAGTAGCTTAACCTCTGTGCCTCAGTGCTGTCCCCTAGCACCATTTGTTAGAAAGACTGTTTTTTTTTTTTTCTCCTGGAAATTGCCTTTGCACCTTCCATGGTAATTAATTGTCTATATTTGTGATTTGGTCTATTTCTGGTGTTTACATACCATGAACCTCTTTGTTTACCTTGATACCACTTGATTAGTCTTGATTAGTGTATCTGAAATCAGATATTAGCCTCCCAACATTGTTGTTTTTCAAAGTTGTATTGAGTCTTACAAGACCTTGCATTTCCAAAATAAATTTTGCATTCAACTTATAAATTTCTATAAAAGAGCCTTCTGGGATTTTTGATAGGGATTGCACTACCTCTGAAGATCAGTAAAGGGAAAATTGACAGCTACACATTTTTTAGTCCTTCAAGCCATGAATACATAGCTCTTTACTTAGGAAGGTTTTCTTAAATTCCGTTAAGCAGTGTTTTGTACAGATCTTACACATCTGCTGCCATATTTATCATAGGTATTTTGTAGTTTTGATGCTGTTGTAAATTTTTAAGTGTAATAATTAGTTGTTTATTACTTGCATATAGAAATATGGTTGGTTTTTGAATACTGCTTTTAGGTTTTTGTTAAACTCATTTATCCATTCAATTAAGGTCTATCAGGTATTATTATTTTTAAAAAATATTTTATTTATTTATTTGAGAGGTAGAGTTACAGACAGTAAGAGGGAGAGAGAGAGAAAGGTCTTCCCTCCATTGGTTCACTACACAAATGGCCCAACAGAGGAGCCAGGAGCCTCCTCCCAGTCTCCCACACGGGTGCAGAGGCCCAAGGACTTGGGCCATCCTCTACTGCTTTCCCAGGCTATAGCAGAGAGCTGGATTGGAAGAGGGGCAGCCCATATAGGATGCTGGCGCCGCAGGTGGAGGATTAACTCACTGCACCAAGGCACCAGCCCCAGGTATTATTATTTTTAAAATAAGCAGCATTACATAGTTCCATGCAGATTACCATGTAATCTGTTGAAAAAGACTTCTTCCTTTCCAGCCTGAAAGCCTTGTCTTTCTTATCTTATTGCATTGACTAGAAGAACTTTGAGCATTTTGTTAGTAGAAGTGGTAAGAGAGGATCTCTTTCATTCTGTATTTGTAAGATTTATTTATTTGAAAGGCAGGTTGATTGGGAAGGAGAGAGAGAGAGAGAGAGAGAGAGAAAATATCTTCCATCTGTCAGTTCACTCTTCAAATAGCTGTAACATTTGGGTGTGGACCAGGTTAAAGCCAGAAGCCAGCAATGACATCTGAGTCTCCCATATAGATGGCAGGGAATCAAGTACTTGAGCTGTCATTTTCTGCTTCCCAGGTGCATTAGCAGAGAGCTGGATTGAAAGCTGAGCAGCTGGAACTCGACCTGGAGCCTGACATGGGTTGTAGGTGTCCTGAGTGGTGGCTTAACGCACTGCACCACAGCGCCTACCCCATGTTTTATTCTTGGTCTTAGGCTGAATGAAATCAATCTTGCCTGGTAGGTGTGATTAGGCACTGTAGGTTTTTTTTGAAGATGCTCATTATTAGATGAGGGTGTTCCTTTCCATTCCTACTTTGCTGAGAGTTTTTAGGAGGAATGGGTATGGGATATTGAGATTATATGCGGCCGGCACCGTGGCTCAACAGGCTAATCCTCCGCCTTGCGGCGCCAGCACACCAGGTTCTAGTCCTGGTCGGGGCACCGATCCTGTCCCGGTTGCCCCTCTTCCAGGCCAGCTCTCTGCTGTGGCCCGGGAGTGCAGTGAAGGATGGCCCAAGTGCTTGGGCCCTGCACCCCATGGGAGACCAGGATTAGCACCTGGCTCCTGCCTTCGCATCAGTGCAGTGCGCTGGCCACGGCGCACCGGCCGTGGCAGCCATTGGAGGGTGAACCAACGGCAAAAAGGAAGACCTTTCTCTCTCTCTCTCTCTCACTGTCCACTCTGCCTGTCAAAAAAAAAAAAAAAAAAAAAAGAAAGAAAGAGAGAGAGAGATTATATGCTTTTATCTTTATCACTTTAAGTGCTGAACTACTGATCTCTGACCATTTAACTTTCCTTTTTCATGTGTATTTTGAATTTAATTTGCCCTTACTTTATAAAAAAAAATCTTTTTAAGGTAGAAACTGAGGGAATTGATTTTAGACCTTTCCTTTTCTTTTTAAAAATACAGGTGTTTGCTGCTACTCATTTCTTTCCAGGTACTCATTTAGTGCTATCCCACTTTTAACATATTGTATTTTTATTATTATTTTTTCTAATTTCCCTTTTAAATTTTCTTATGTGTTAGCTGAAAGCGTGTTTATAAGTTGCCAGATATTTGGGACTTTCTAGATATCCTTTGACTGATTTCAAATTACGTTGTAGTGAGAGGATGTATTTTGTAGGAATCTTCAAATTTGAGACTAGTTTTATGTCATCTACAGACTAGTTTTTTTTTTTTTTAAGATTATTTATTTGAAAGAGTTACACTGAGAGAGAGAGAGAGGCATAGAGAGGGAAAGGGAGGGAGGAGGGTCTTGCATTGGCTAGCTGACTCCCCAATTGTCTGCAAGGGCTGGAGCTGGGCTGATCCAAAGCCAGGAGCCAGGAGCTTCTTCCGGGTGTCCCACATGGGTGCAGGGCCCCAAGGGCTTAGGCCATCCTCTACTGCTTTCCCAAGCCATAGCAGAGAGCTGGATCAGAAGTGGAGCAGCTGGACTTGAACTGGCACCCATATGGGATGCCGGCGCTTCAGGCGGCAGCTTAACCCGCCACACCACAGCGCCAGCCCTTTGACTAGTTTTATAGTCAGGAATATCATGTACATAAATGTTTCATGTGCAGTTAGGAGAAGTGTTCTATAAAAAGCATTTAGTTAAAGTGGTTAATAATGTTATTTGATTCTTTTATATCTCCTTGCCCCATTGAGAAAGGAATATTGAAATCTTCTCAGTATGATTGTGGACTTTTCTTTGTCTTTCTGCAGCTCTGTCATTTTTGCTCTCTTTTAAAGCTCAGCTAGTGGGCACATAAACAATTAAGATTTTAATGCCCTTTTGATAAGTTGATCCTTATAAGATAATCTTTATATCTGATAATACTGTTTGTATTAAGATATGCAGTGTCTGATATTAATATATTTATTACAATTTTCTTTTGACTAATAGCGTGATGTATTTTTTTCCAGCCACTCACTTTTAAACCGTCTTTTCCTTTCTTTTTAAGGTATTTTTGGTAAGCAGCACATAATCAGGTCTTCACATGTGATGTGTCTTTTTCCCTCTGAGTGCCTCTAGGGTTTTCTCCCTACCCCAGGTTTTCAGCAGTTGGGTTATGCACCACCCCGTGTGATTTTCTTTTGCTTGATGTTGATGCATTTTAGCTTTCACCAGATTTGGAACATTTTCAGACATTATTTCTTCAAATATTTGCTTCTTAATGTCCCCACCTTTCTTTTCTCTCCAGGGATTCCCATTCTAAACATATCAGATAACTTGTTACTGTTCCACACATCACTGAGGTGGTTTTTTCCTCCTGGGCTTCCTTTTTGTGCTTCTGTTGCTGTATTTTCTGGTTCACATATGTTTCTTTTCAGTCACATGTTCTTATTTACATCTTTTTTTTTTTAATAGATTTATTTATTTTACTTGAAAGTTAGAGTTACACAGAGAGAGAAGGAGAGGCAGAGAGAGAGATCGTCTACCTGCTGGTTCACTCCCCAATTGGCCACAATGGTCGGAGCCGCGCCCATCCGAAGCCAGGAGCTTCTCCTGGTCTCCCGCATGGGTGCAGGGGCCCATGGGCTTGGGTCATCCTCCACTGCTCTCCCAGGCCACAGCAGAGAGCTGGATAGGAAGTGGAGCAGCTGGGACTCAAACAGGCAGGCTGCAGCTTCACCTGCTACGCCACACCGCCGGCCCCTTTTATTTTTGATACTGTACTTTTAATTACTAGAAGTTCTTTTTGTGTATTTATAGACATTGTTCCTTTCTCTTCTTTATGATCATGCTTTTCTTTGAAGTTTTGATGGTAGAACTTAAAGTACAACTTTAGAAAAAAAAATCAACAGTCTTGTCTTTTCTGGATCTCACTATATTGAATGTTCTTATACTTACAGCTTGCCTTTCCTTGTTTCTTTATTTGCTTGGCAGATTTGGATAGGATGCCAGCTATGACTCTTTTTTTTTTTTTTTAAATGATTTATTTATTTGAGCAAGTGACAAAACGAAGGAGAGACAAGGAATGAGAGATCTTCCATCCACTGGTTCAGTCCCTGAATTTCTGGGATGGCTGGGTGTAGGCCATGCTGAAGCCAGGAACCTGGAACCCCATATGGGTCTCCCACGTGGATGGCAGGGGCCCTCTTCCGCTGCCTTCCCAGTGCTTTAGTAGGGAGCTGGATTGGAAGAGGAGCAGCCGGGGGGGGGGGGGTTTAACCCTTGCACCCCCATCCTGAATCTTAAATTCTTGAGCCCTTGCTAATCCTAGTGACAGTGCACTCTCCTGGATAACTGTCAGGATGTCTTTCATATGCAAACCAGCTACTTAAGAGTCTAGACCCATCACCCACCTGCTTTAGCGTTCTTGCCTGGTGAGCTGCTGTCTGGCTGCTGTAATGTCACCCTGTGGCTGGGTGGGGTGGGAGGGATAATCTGGGCAGCACAGAGCCTGCACAAATCATTGAGAGTGTCTGTCCTTAACTGTTTACTCTGCTACACCTGTTCCTTCCCATGGAAACCACAATAAAGACTCCTGCCCACAGAAGCCCTTGCCCTCCACCTCCTGACCAGCTCTGGTGCCTCCCACTGCAGCCCTGTGTGGCCTCATGTAGCATGGCACACTTCCTCTGGGGAACTGTGGGCAACACTCCATCTTCTGATCCTGGGCCTCATCAGACCTAGGTGACAAAATCCCAGGTATATTTTACAACATTCAAAAGTATTAACCTTAGTTATTTAGAATGGTTAAGGGAAAGATATTAAGATGAAGTTAGGACATGAAGTAGGAAAAGAAAAGAATGTCTGGCATAACCAACGGATATCAGTCCTTTTGGCTTTTTTTTTTCTTCTTCTTTTTGGGGAAGTTGGAAGAGAAAGAATTAAGAGGGAGTAGAAAAACTGAAGGAAAAGAAAGATTTGTAAAGAAAGAAAAAGATGATTCCATAGAGTATTCCAAATGAAATTAAAGCTAATAGTAAAATTGAAGCTGTGGGCTGGCGCTGTGGCGTAGTGGGTAGGGCCACTGCCTGCAGTTCTGACAGTCCATATGGGCGCCGGTTTGAGTCCTGACTGCTCCACTTCTGATCTGGCTGTCTGCTATGGCCTGGGAAAGCAGTGGAAGATGGCTCCTGGGTCCAGATTGGCACAGCTCTTGCTGTTGTGCCCATTTGGGGAGTGAAGCAGCAGATGGAAGACCTCTCTCTCTGTCTCTGCCTCCCTGTAACTATGCCTTTCAAATAAATAAATCTTAAAAAAAAAAAAAAAAAAAAACTGAAACTGAACCTATTCTCTCCTAAGTACCACTTTCCATCTAAGTAAGTTGGTGTTATGCCCGTACAAGTAAAACGATGTAATAAATGGTGTTAAGTAGAGAGGCAAGGAGTCCAGTTATCTATCACCTCTGTCTGCTTTCGCAGCATGGAGGCAGTGCAACATCCCATTGTGCTTGGCTTCTATCCTTCAGGTTTTATGGCCCAAGGGAGTGAGACATGGACTGAACATACAGGAGTCCCAGGGTTGTGGTCTGGTCTCTTCTTTTAGTCTAAGTCTTTATATTTATACACACGCACATACACGTACATATATGTAAATGAATCTTGACCTTGGTTTTCCAAACTTTTAATAAATTGTATTTTAATTTTAATAAATTTTCCAAAATTGTAATAAAACTTTATCATATAGTTAGATTTGTTAGCAATTATTTGGAAAGGAGATACTCCTCTTTCTTCTTTATACAGTCCTTTGAATAATTATGAAAGGCTAGATATTACATGGAATAGGGAAAGATATAAAAATAAGTGGTTCTGGTCCAGCCCAGCCCTGGCTGTTTTGGGATTTGGGGAGTAAACCAGCTAGCAGATGGAGATGTGCTTTCTCTCTTCTTCTCAAATAAATGAAAAAAATATTTTTTTAGATACTCAAATGAAGTAGTAAGTGAAGGAAATATACTGTTCTATAATGTTTTGATTACAATATTCAAACTGATTTGTGCTGTTTCCTCAAAAGCATACTTTCATGCAGATTAAAATTGAGAGAATAATGTAGAAAAATGCAGAACTCTTTCTATAAAACCCCAAATTATACTAGCAATCTGTTTTATTTAAAGATTTATTTGTATTTTATGGATATGTTGAATATCACACATTTAATATTTATACATTTTATATTATCTTTAAGTATGAAGGAGAAAATAAAAATAAAAAGTGTATATGGGAAATGAGACAACAGATAATTGCAAAGTACGGATTCTTTGCTTAGACTCCACAAGGGAAAAAAATATTTTATGACAGATTAAAAGTTGGAAAATTTAAATGAATGAAACATTGGAATGGCAGAACAATGTAAGAGAAAGATTTTACAATGTAAATAAATCATTATAGAGAGAAGAGGGTTCTCTTTAATATGGGAAGAATCACCCAGGGATCTTAGGAGACACTGAACTGCTTTGGGATCCTTGCCCTGTGTGGTGCTGATGCACACCACAGCTTTGAAATCCAGTGATGAGCCGAGGCTTAGATTACATGCACAAAAAGTGCTCATTGCTCGTTTTTGTTCTCAGTGTTAGCACTAAGTGCTAATAGCAGTTTGGGGTACGTTGGAATTGGGAAATAGGAGAAAACATCAAAGAATTTAGGGCGTTTGTTAGGTTGCAAACTGCTGGTTTTGAAATTAGTCTGTGAGCATATTCTGTTTTGCACAGCTGATGATCTCCCCGCTGTCCCATTTCATTTGATTGGCCCAAGTCTTTACCGCTTCCTAATGTTTCACACTGAACCCATATGTTCTTGCACTTGCCTTACCTGCCTGGTGGTCAATGGGATTAGATTGTGACCAACCATAGTGACCAATAGACATGTTGACCAAGAAATGATGACCTAGTTAAAAGATACATCCCTAACCTATGTTAGTTCCTTAAGAAAATATTTACTAGTCTTTCATATAGTCATTGTTGTGTTTTGTTAATTCCATGACTTCCAAAGGAAGTACTTCATTTTCCACATTAGTGAATAGACTGGAGTGCCCACAAGTGTTGCACAATCTGTAAGTCACTTATTGTTTTAGCACAGTATTTTATGGCTCAGGGCTGTAGATGTACTTCTCTGGTTACTTTTTATTTGGTCAATTGTTAAAACTAATCTTTATGTTTTTTGTATTGGTAGTAGGATACATTGGAGATGTAGCCCATAACCAGTCATGGAAAAAAGTAGATCAATACCTGAAAGTTTTAAGTTCTTGGCCTTGATGGGATTTTGAAAAATAACAAAAAGTAAATATCAGCAGCCAGCACTAACTGACATTTTCTTACCTTCCAGACAGCAAGCTAAGTATAGAATTTACATTTTTAATCCTCCCAAGATGTTTATCCGTTAATGGCTACTCTACTGTTCCTGTTACAGAGACGGGAACACTGATCCTCAGAATGTTATGTGGTTTGTCCGTATTGTCTTTCTAAAGGCAAAATTTGTCTCTTAAGGAGCGTGTTTGTGAAGGTAACCATAGAATCATAGACTCGTAATTAATACAGTATTTGACCTTGTGAAAACATGCCTGCCATTTAGGTTCTTTTTATTTTTTAAAATACTTACTTATTTATTTGAAAGGCAGAGTTTACAGAGAGTGAGAAAAAAAAGTTGTCTTCCATCTGCTGGTTTCCCCAAATGGCTGCAACAGCCAGAGCTGGGTCAGGCTGGAGCCAGGAGCCAGAATTCTATCCAGGTCTCCCACTTGAGTGGCAGGGCCCCAGACACTTGGGTCATCTTCTGCTGCTGGGAGCTGGATCAGAAGTGGAGCAGCTGGGACTCAAGCCAGTGCTCATGAGATGCCAGTATTGCAGGTGGTGACTTAACCTGCTGTACCACAACACTGACCCCATAGCCTTTTCCTAAATATGCCACACTATGTGAGTTGCCACAAGATGACCTTACTGCATAGGCAACCTGGACAGCAGAAATAGTTAGGTGGTGGCAAATACTTGTTTAAACACGTCCTGCCTGCTCTCTTTCTGATTGCAGCTGGCCGTGCTTGCCCCGTAGCAACTAAGATAGCTCCCCAGGGTCTGCAGTCTCCTCTTTCCTCACCTCTTCAGCTTGCAGATCTCTGACTTTCGCTTATTGAAGTTGCTCATGAAATTCCGTTGTCCCTGTGAGTCTGACCTAGTTGGAAAGGAACAAGTAAATTCCCTGTGCTCTATAGCATTCACTTCTCATTAATTGCTTCCCATGCAACAGTGGTTCTGCTCCTTCCTGTGTGTGATACAGATAGCTACATGTTACATGCCTCCAGGGACAGGAGCAATGCTGTATCTATTATAGTTGTTCTCATTATTTTGATCTTATACTACCAGCATTTATTTCTACCATTCTGTCACCAGCTATACTCTTAAATGAGGCTATTTTACTTTCATGCTTATTCTTTTTTTTTTTTTTTTTTAATTTGACAGGTAGAGTTATAAACAATGAGAGAGGGAGACAGAGTGAAAGGTCTTCCTTCCGTTGGTTCACTCCCCAAATGGCCACTACAGCCGGCGCTGCACCAATCCGAAGCCAGGAGCCAGGTGCTTCCTCCTGGTCTTCAATGTGGGTGCAGGGGCCCAAGCACTTCGGCCATCCTCCACTGCCTTCCCAGGCCACAGCAGAGAGCTGGAACGGAAGAGGAGCAATCGGGACAGAACCCAGCGCCCATGTGGGATGCTGGCGTTGCAGGCAGAGGATTAACCAAGTGAGCCAAGGCGCTGTCCCCTCATCCTTATTCTACACACTGTTTTCAGAATCTTTTTTTTTTTTTTTTGACAGGCAGAGTGGACAGTAGAGGGAGACAGAGAGAAAGGTCTTCCTTTTGCCGTTGGTTCACCCTCCAATGCCTGCCGCGGTAGCGCGCTGCGGCCGGCGCACCGCGCTGATCCTAAGGCAGGAGCCAGGTGCTTCTCCTGGTCTCCCATGGGGTGCAGGGCCCAAGCACTTGGGCCATCCTCCACTGCACTCCCTGGCCACAGCAGAGAGCTGGCCTGGAAGAGGGGCAACCGGGACAGGATCGGTGCCCCGACTGAGACTAGAACCCGGTGTGCCGGCGCTGCAAGGCGGAGGATTAGCCTAGTGAGCCGCGGCGCTGGCCTGTTTTCAGAATCTTAACTTACACAATACCCATTCTGTTACATTTGCTCATTCACTCAGGCACTTGGTCACAATCCTGTCTCAGAACCTAGAATAATTAATGCCTCCCTGAGGGTAACTTTTTTTTTTTTAATCATTTTCTTGCTCAAATTCCTGTAGTATAACTCAGGTGTTAAAAAACTCTTACCTGCTGACATTAAGGAAAGAGACAGTGTGTCTCCCTGGCTTAGCAGTATACCTACAGGACTCATTCAATGCTGAATGCAAATTGAACACATCTTGCACATTTAGAGAAGATGGTCCCTCCACCCTCTGTGCCTCCACAGTTAGTTTACTCAAGTTCTCTTCCTTTGCCTGAGAATTGAGTGACAGGCTGTTTCTTCCCTCCCCACCCTTCCTGAGGCTCTGTGCTCATCATTGAGGAGGCCCAGAGGAATGCCGAGAAAGAGACTCCATCATTGAGCAGTGCTCATCACGAGGCTTGTGTGTCTGCCCCAGAACTTGATCTTCTCATAGGATGTATGGTTTTCAAAGTTAGGGATCCTTGTGCCACAAGGAAAATATTAATCTTTTGGAGTTTGAAGCCATTTTCTCAGCTCTTCCCGCATTCCAAAAACATGAGAAAGGAAACTGTACATTTGTATTTATAACAAGATCATGACGGGGTCATGAGGGCTAGGGATTAAATCTGTACAGGGACATAAATTTAGCAGGATGTCTAAGGCTTTACATTTATAAAAGTAATCAACAGTTTTCCTGGTGGTGACTTTTTTCTCTCTTTTAGGGGCAGTATATTTCTATTTCGATTTTGGAGCCTAGTGAGTTTAAAATGAATGCATACTGAATCCTGTGTTAGATATATGTTGAGTATCCCCTATCTGAAATGCTTGGGGTCAGAAGTATTTTAGATTTTAGATTTTGGGATGTTTGCACATACATAATAAGGTATGTTGGTGATGGAACCCAAGTCTAAGCATAATAATTAAATTATGTTTTATATGCATCTTATACACAGTCTTTTTTTTTTTTTTTTACATTTATTTCATTTATTTGAAAAATAGAGTTACAGAGAGAGGTAGAGACAGAGAAAGAGAAGTCTTCCAACTGCTGGTTCACTCCCCAGATGGCTTTAATGGCCAGAGCGGAGGCGATCAGGAGCCAGGAGCTTCTTCCAGGTTTCCCACGTCGGTGCAGGGGCCCAAGGACTTGGGCCATCTTCTGCTGCTTTCCCAGGCACATTAGCAAGGAGCTGGATTGGAAGTGGAGCAGCCAGGACTGGAACCGGCATACATATGGGATGCCGGCACTGCATGCTTGTGCTTTTACTCACTGAGCCACAGCATCAACCCCTACACGTAGTCTTAAGGTAATTCTGTACAATATTTATAGTGTGTCTGCTTTTTGACTGTGACCTGTCATGTGAGATCAGGTGAGAAATTTTCTACTTGTAGCAATGTCTTGGCGCTCAGAAAGTTTCAGATTTGATGTGTTTTGAATTTTTGACTTTTGGATTAGGGATGCTCAACCTATAATAATATTTATAATGCAATGATTTTTAATTGTGATAATCTATAGTATTGTTGAGGGTAAAATCAGTTAACATGTATAGAGCACCTGGCAAGTAGAATGTGCTCAATACACATAGTCTTTGGCAGTGAAAAAAGACAACATTTGCTGAAAAAAAAACAAAAAACAAAAAACAAAAACAAAAAAAACAAAACGTTAGAAATAAAACAGATATCACTCATAGGGTTTTATTGGTCATGGATGTGCCCTAGTCAGACCACAGAAGATTGCTGAGTCATCGCCGTGGCAGGAATTACTGTAATAAGGAGGAAGCATCACCTCTGACCTTGCATAGAAGCAAACAGTTTTTATCACCCATATGTTCAACAGCTTTATGTGGTCATGATTTTGGACAAATTTAAAACACAAAGACTACTGAAAATCTTAGGCCAACTTATTACTTGGCATTCCTTTAATTCTTATAAATCTAAAATTTAGATTTATTGTCCCTCTTAAAACTAAACATGACATCTATAACAAGAGTTTGAATTAATCTGTAAAATTCATCTAAGTGATTGGAGGTGGCCAAATTAAGGGCTTGTTTCAGTCATTTCATAATTACACGACTCAAATTTTTAATGAATTGGCTTAGGCTTTTTGAGAATTATTGAGCAAAATTTTGCATTAGAACTTCAGATTATGCAAATTTGTTTTTTTATGAGTAGAAATAGAGTATAACATCACATGTAGAAAGTACTTATGGGGGTCAGCACTGTGGCACAGTGTGTGAAGGGTGCCGGCATCCCATTTGGGCGCTGTTTCCCGTCCTGGCTGTTCCACTTCAATCCAGCTCTCTGCTGTGGCCTGGGAAAGCAACAGAAGATGGCACAAGTCCTTGGGCCCCTGCACCCGAATGGGAGACCTGGAAAAAGCTCCTGGCTTTGGATCAGCGTAGCTCCTACCATTGCAGCCTTCTGGGGAGTGAACCAGCGGATGGAAGACCTCTCTCTCTCTGTGTCTCTGCCTCTCTGTAACTCTGTCTTTCAAATAAATGTTAAAAAAAAAAAAAGTGCTTACATGCAATTAGGTAACTTTCCTGTTTTTCTTTCACGACTTTGGTATGGTGTAATGGTTTTATACAGCCTGCCCACTCTCACTTATGCTGGAGCCACTACTGCGGAGTTTGAACATTCTCAGCATTGCTCATGTGAAGTGTGTCGAGCCCGTGTCTTCAGCTGTCTCAGGCTTATTACTGGCCAGCTATTATTTGGTGGTTTTGCAGGAGAGACCTGTGTCATAGAAATCACGCAGTGGTCAGGGACAATTTAGTAAAAACTGAGCAGGTTACCCAGAACACTTACAGGGAGTTTTCTCTGGGCACTCCGAGTGCCTCTTCAGAAGTGTTTGTGCTATGCTTGTGGATAACACAGGGATGACTGGTGACATTCCATCAGCTTAATAGTGCTGTGGCAAAAATCAAGAGACCCTGATGCCAGCCAGCTTTTATCATTAGGCAGCTCTTTGGATTTAGTCTGGTCTCTTAATAGCTCTATGCCTCAGTTTCTATATATCTAATAAGTGCAGAGCTTGAGGTTAAGTACCCTGAAGGCATTTTGCAGCTCTGGGACTCTAGTTTTCGGTCCCTTGAGTTTTGACATTCTTTGAAATCTGGCACATTTTTCTTGTATGCTGTATCACATTTATGGCATGTTTTTCTTGTATGCTGCTCTGAATTAATTAGAATGTAACGTCCAAAGGAAATTTTTCTGAGGCATGGGTGAAGTCATACCCTGATGTCCTCAACAGTGTTATTCAGTCCAACTCTTGGTATCATTCTGCTGCTTTATCTAGCATCAGGATGGTTCTAGTGTGTAGATCCCACCAGGTGGGCTGGAGGTGGCAGCTAGGCTGCTGACACCTTACACATCGTATGAAAGGAAATGACCTTCCCTCAACTGCAGTTCTCCAAACACCACTTGTCGTGTGGCTGAGCTGAACAAATGAGGAAGAATAAGGACAGACTGTTCTGGAGAAGATAGAAATCTAGTTACAATGCAGTGTCTCTTTCAGTGAAACCCAGCTGACCCCTGTCTCCCTGATGATTCTCCCCCTTATTGGTATCAGATGCAAGCAGTGGATGGAACGGCACTTTTAGAATCCCATGGGGAACCAAGCTGATAAGGAAATGAAACAATTTTCATGGTGTAGTTTCCTCAAATAAAGCCTTAAACCTTTTTCTGGAAGACAGCATAATATTTCATACTGCTCAGTTAAGCGGGATATGAAATCATTGTGCCCTGGTTTTTGAATTGGGTAGGAATAGAGAATGAAACATTTGTGACCCTGAAGGATGATTACAGGTTAATAGATTGTTGCTTTTACAGTGAGTATATGTTGGCGACGATGTATTGCAAGAGCCAAATTGGATTTTAAGGGAAGGTCTGTCTCTGCTGGCAGCAGGCAGTAGCTGGGTCGCCCGTGCACAGTTCGTTGTAATTGTTACTTGGTTCTGTCTCATTGCCAGCCAGCTGTATTTGATTTACTTCCTTAGTTTTGATAGCCACAACATTTATTATCTGTTCAAACACTGGCAGATTAAATACCATAAGAGGATTACTTCATTTAACAAAGCAGTCACAGATGAACGTCTGTCCGTAGTTTGTTTTTGTTTTAAGAAAGAAAAGAAGGCCTGCCGCTGGGCTGGGGCGTGCAGGGATTCACTGCACAGCAGGGCCATGGGGAGACCTTTCCCCAGGCCCTTGAAGCCGTTTCTCATTACAGCTCATCCCTTTCCCAGTGTACACTGCCAGGCTAGCCTGCGTTAGGCTTCCTTCTGGGCAGGGTCAGAGGGGAGGACGCGCCTCTCCTCCCTGCAGTTTTCTAGTGCAATTTATTTGAACTTCGGGGTATCGCTTTAAAGACACTGAACTGTTTTCAAAGCATACAAATCGGGTTCTTTTTGTCACAAATACAGAAACAACATAAACACCCAGAGATGATTTTGCTGAGAGACAGCAGGGAATAATAGGGGTGCTTGCACTTTGATGGACATCAGAATCATCCCAACAAGTTGTGAAAATACAGCTGGCCCACCAGCGCTGTGGGCCTTCTCTCTCAGGCCAGGGAAGCTCCCAGAGCAGCAGCTCAGGAGCGCTCCACCCCCAGGGCCTCTGCTTCTCCTCTCCACAGAGTTAGCAGCTCTTTCCACACAATGGCCTCACCGAGAGTGTGTGCTTGGGAACATACACGTGGGCTCTTCAAAAAGTTCATGGAAAATGCAGAGTAGAAAAAAATTATGCATGCATGTTAAAGTTTGTTTTGCACCAAAATGAGCTTTTCCTAGCTTTGTTATGACACGTCTGGACAGAGTCCAGTTTGAAGCAATAAGAAGGGTAAGATAGTTGGAAAAGAGCCCCTATCAGAGCAATAGACATTCTGCGAAAAGTGGAAGAACAAACATCAAATTGATGTTGAAGCTTGGGTGGAAGAATGGTTAAATCATAGCTGCTTCATTAAAAGTGCATAGGACAGTGCCCCGAAGAAGTGAGCATTTTACAAATGGACAGCATGCTATGGGAAGGGCCGAGGTGTTGTTGAAGATGAAGCCCACGGTGGTAGACCAGCCCCAGCAATTAGTGAGGGAAGAATCAACCTTGCTCATGCCCTGCAGAAGCCATAGCCTATACCATCAGTTCAGCTGATGCACTTCCGACTGAAAAATTAAAGTTGAGCAAATGTTCTGCTTGATGGGTGCCAAAACTGTTGTGCCCAGATCAGCTACAGTCAAAAGCAGAGCTGTCAGGGAATTTTCAACAAGTGGCATCAAGATCCTGATGCATTTCTTTGAAGAACTGCAACAGGGAGATGAAAAAGGTTTACCAATATGAGCCCAAAGACACAGCACAACCCAAGGCAGTGGCTGTCAAGGGGTGGAAATGGTCTGGCCAAAGCAGACTTATCAGGAGCAAAGATCATGGCAATGGTTTTGTGGGGATGCTGAAGGCATTTTTTTTTGTATAGATTTTTGGGATTTTTCTTAGGGGAGTTTTGAGAAGGCTGGCCAAAGCCTTAGCAGGCGAATGCCCCAGAAAGCTTCACTAGAGAACCTTCTCCACCATGACGGTGCTCCTGCTCATTCCTCTCATCACGTAAGGAGGTGGGGTGGGTGTTTGGCCTAGCAGAATAAGAGATCTGTGTTCTGTATCAGAGTGCCTGGGCTAAGTTCCTGGCTCCAGGTCCCAATTCCAGCTTTCTGCTATGGCTAAACAGTTGGGTCCCTACCATCCAGGTGAGAGAGCTGGATTGAATTCCCAGTTCCTGGCTTTAGCCCTGGACCAGCCATGGCTGTTTGGGTGTTTGGGGAGTGAACCAGCAGATGAGAGTGTGCTCTCTCTCTCTCTGTCTCAAATGAGTAAAAACAAAAGCACCAAGGACAACTTTGTGAGAGTTAAGATAGGAAATCACTAGGCAGTTATCTTTCAGTCCTGATTTGGCTTTTTGTAGCTTCTTTTTGTTTCCTAAATAAAAAATAATCTTTAAGAGCACCCACTTTCTTTTGTTAAATATGTCAAAAAGACTACATTGACAAGGTTAAATTCACAGGCCCCTCAATTCCTCAGGGATAGACATAAATGACCATATTAATCACTTATGGTGTTTGGAGCTTGATGGAACCTATGTCGAGAAATATGTCTGTATTTTAAATCTTTTATCTGTTAATTCCAATTTTCCACAGACTGGAGTTCTCTAGTACAACTTTTATTGTAGTATGCTGTTTTGTCCATAATGTAACTTTATTTTAAAGATTTATTTATTTATTTGAAAGAGTTATATATAGAGAGAAGGAGAAGCAGAGAGAGAGGGAGAGGGTGAGGGAGAGGGAGAGGGAGAGGGAGAGGGAGAGGGAGAGGGAGAGGGAGAGGGAGAGGGAGAGGGAGAGGGAGAGGGAGAGGGAGAGGGAGAGGGAGAGGGAGAGAGAGGTCTTCCAACCGCTGGTTCACTCCCCAAATGTCCGTAACAGCCGGAGCTATGCCGATCTGAAGCCAGGAGCTTCTTCTGGGTCTCCCATACGCGTGCAGGGGCCCAAGGTCTTGGGCCATCTTCTCTGCTTTCCCAGACCATAGCAGAGAGCTGGATTGGAAGTGGAGCATTCGGGACTCGAACTGGCACACACATGTGATGCTGGCACTGCAGGTGGCAGGCTTACCCACTACACCATAGCGCATACCCCTAAAATGTAACTTAAAAATAAAGGTAGTGAGCTGAAGAGAATTGCTCGTTTTGATATACTTCTCAGAAATACTTCTCTACTTTTGTCTTTAGACGCTTTTTTCTTGTTTTCCCAGTCTCATGCTTTTGATATGAATCATCAAGCATGAAATCTGATATTTTGTATTTGTTTATTATTTATTAATGGGCTCTTAGATGATTGCCCATGAATTATTAAGCAATACAGGAGTGAAACAAATGTTGAGTTTGTCAGGTGACACAGTTCTGAGTTAGCATAGTAAATGGAATTTGGAAGATGTGAGATAAATTAAATACCTAACAGCTGTTTGTATTTTTTTTTAAAGATTTATTTTACCTATTTGAAAAGGAGAGTTAGAGAGAGAGAGAGGGAGATAGAGAGAAATCTTCCATCTACTGGTTCACTCCCCAAATGGCTGCTGGGACTAGGCCAACCAGAAGCCAGGAGCTGGGAGCTTCATCCTTGTCTCCCACGTGGGTTGCAGGGGTCCAAGTACTTGGATCATCTTCCACTGCTTTCCTAGGTGCATTAACAGGGAGATGGATTGGAAGTGAAGCAGCCAGAACTCAAACCAGCACTGAAATGGGATGCCAACATTGCAGTTAGTGGCTTAATCCACTATACCACAATGCCAGTGACGAATGATTGTATTTGAATTTGGAAATAAATGTTATGTTTATGGAAGCTGAAACTTAACTTTTTCTGCAGTTCTTAAGTTTTCATTTCTTAACTGATCTAAAGCAATCTAAAAATAAAATATAATAAATTTAAGTAAAGGTACAGTGCAATAGTGCTAATATACTTATTTTATTTTTTTTTGTTATTTGTGTGTCCTTCACATTTTTGTTATAAAATGAGAGTTGAGAAATAGGAGAATTTATTATATAACACATAGCCACTGTGCTGTTTTAATTTTTGTTTTGGATTTGACTGTGCAGTGAAAATTCTTTGAAAGATTAAGAAGTTTCTCCACTTTTTCTCTCTTTTGTGCGACTTCTGGGTCACCCTAGAAGTGTAACAACAAAAGGAACAAACACTTCATCTTAAATTAAAAAATTGAGTATATTTTCTGCTTTGAGTCAACATACTTACAGGCATATTTTCTCACTTTTGCTAGGCGAAATTCAGATATACAAAATACGTATACCGTCTAAACCTCAGGATTTCAGCCTCAGCCAGAAGTCTTTCACAGGCCAGGAAAGTCTTTCACAGGCCAGGGAATCGGGAAATAGTTGAGTCTTTGCCCTTGCAGGATTATCCTTCTGGTGGTCAGCATGCTTCGAGGCAGACTGCTGGAAGGGTGGGAGTAAGGGGCAGAGAGTCTTTGTAACAGCAAGTCTGGAGGTACGGCTGGAATGGGTGCTGCCCACCTGGCCTTTGGTCTTTGTGTCTCATGGACTGATCTGGGGGCAGTTACTGCTTATTTTAGGAGACCTTGAAACATGGACTTTTTGTGAGATCATTGAGATCTCCTGTATTGATCATTTGTCAAGCGAGATAACTCCCTTAAGTCTTTCTCTTGCAACTTACGGGAGAAAAACTACATTCTACATAAAAGATTAAGTCTGCATGATGTCAAAGGCCTTGGAATTCAGTTATGCACCTCCCCACCTTAGAGGAAACCCTTCTTTGGTATACAGGTTAAGTGGCTTGTTCCTCTCATGGACTGAGAACAAATTGGGTTTTACATGAAAGATTGACCGTCTAGATGATAATAGGTAAACAGTTAAGCAAATTAACTATAAAGCTAAGAGACTTGTTTGATTTATGTAATTTGTAAGTAGACTGTGAAGATATTTGTGAAAGATGAATCTAAACATGTCTTTAGCAATGATTGCTTTATTGGGATAAGTAAATGAAGTGATTCTACTAAAAATTGACTGTGAAGATTTATTTATTTGGAAGGTGGAGTGACAGGGAGAGACAGAAACACAGAGAGCTCTTCCATCCACTGGTTCACTCTCTGAAGATCTGTAACATCTAAGTCTGGGCCAGGCTACAGCCAGGAACTAGGAACTCCATCCTGGTTTCCCACATGGGTGGCAAGGACCCAAGCACTTGGGCCATCTTCTGTGTCTTCTCAGGTACATTAGCAGGAAGCTGGATTGGAAGTAGAGCAGCCAGGACTTGAACCAGCACTCCAATCCGGGATGCCAGTTTTGCAAGTGGTAGCTTAACTTGTGCCACATCACAACACTGGCCCCCAAATACACATTTTATTTCTATTCATTTTTTTATTTGAAAAGCAGAGATAGAAAGGTAGAACTGGAGCACAAACCTGGGAACTCCCATATAGGATATGAGTGTCCCAAGCAGTTGTTCAACCTCTGTGCCAAATGCCTGTCCCAGAATTCATATTTTATAGATATATCTTAAACAAAGTGCACTGGGTAAATATACGGGATGTAACTCTTGTCTTTGTAGTGCTCTGAATCTTTTGTGTAGAATGTAGTTTTTCTCCCGTAAGTTGCAAAGTAGTTATCTGACCCATTTTTAATGTATCATAGATGCTTTCAGTGATAGGAGAGTGTTTTGAATAGCTGCCCGGTGTTTTATTTTATGCATGTACCCTTGCATTCTGCACAAAGGCCATGTTTATTGCTTGATTTAAGTATTTCTGGTTTCCACCTTTTATTTTCTACCCTTACTAGGTTTGTTTTTAGTATCACCCATGAGGACATTGTAATGACTATGCCTGTGCATATATCCTCCTACACGAGCTGGCTGTCTCATAAAAAGTGGTTATTTAGTGGAAAATCTGTATGCAGGCACATTTAAAAAATTTTCAGAGATATATAAAATGAAAAGTAAGAACTTCCTTCCCTTGCTTGCATTTCCTCCCTAGAGATAACCACTTGTAAATGTTTTCTTATTTATCCATGCAGAAGCTTCTGTTTTTAATACATAAAGAAGAAGATACTGGAATTTCCATAGAGGATCATTTGGGGGTAGGAATAGACATGGGTTGTAGCTGTGTGGAGGACGCAGGGGGCTTGTTGGAGCGAATGGCCACTGTTGTGTGAGGCTTTCAAGGGAGGGATAAACATTCCCTGTTGCAGTGTGTTTTCCTTCATGGAGTTGGGCCAGCTCTCCAGTGTGCAGGCACAGACACAAATCTAGGAAGAGCTGGTACGGAAAACTGACCACGCTTAACCTACTGCAGACAGGGAATGAGGTAGTTCCCCAAAGTGGGACGTTCCCTCTGTAGAGTTGAGAATTTGTTGGCAAGTTTGGAGCTGACCCCCACACACAGACGTGAGCTTAATGGAATCATTTGTAATTGCCTGCAGAGCAGCAGTTGGGAAGGGAACCTGGTGAGAGCTTTGCAGTGTGTGGTTGAAACCAGATATGGTATTTTTTTTCAGTAGAGAACGGGGTAAATGGGAAGGTGCATCTGTAAGAAATAAAATACAGGAAGAGGCATGGGGAGAGGATATCACCCAGATGGGATAGGGCTTGGCCACGTGAATCTGGAATCTTTCTTGAGGGTAGTTACATCCAAGGGTTCAAGACAAAAACCAGATTGCAAGAAGTTAAAAGGAAATTAGAGAACAGGATTCTGAATCAGGACAGAGCTTTCTTTGAGTCTGTGTGTGTGTATGTATGTGTGTATGTATATATATAGAGAGAGTGTTCAGAAGATTCATGGGCAGTGTATAGCGAAAAAACTATGTATTTAAAAAATGTTTTCATACAAAATAAACTTACCATTTAATTACATTTTCCATGAACTTCTTAAAGTATCCTCAGATGGAAAAGTTTCTTGCCCACAAGAATTTGCATGCAAGTCTTTTAATAATATTCTTATTTTTTAGTTTTTTCCCCCACTTTTATTTGAATGGTAGACACACATGTGCACACACTTGCATGCACATGCTCGCATGCACACACACAGACATTAGGAGAGATCTGTCATCCACTGGTTCACTCTCCAGTTGCTTGCAGTAGCTTTAGGGCTGGGCCAGGCTGAACAAAGGAGTTCGGGACCCAGTCCTGGTTTCCCACGTAAGTGGCAAGGACCAAGTGCTTCTGCTATCATCAGCAGCCTCCCGGGGTGCACATTAGCTGAAAGCTGGATTGGAATTGGAGGTACTCCGATATGAGATGCCAGCGTCCCAAGGGGTAATAAGTGCTGGGCCACAAACTTGTGCCTCTTTGTTTTCAATGTCAATTTTAAATTTTATTAATTCATTTGCAAAGGGAAGAGAGGGAGGGACAGAGGAAGGGTGGGAGGGAGGGAAGGATCTTAATCACTAGTTTCACTCCCAAGCTTAAACTGGGAGCTGGTGACTCAATCTGGATCTTCCACATGGGTGATAGGGACCCAAGTACTTGAGCCTCCCGGGGTGCCTAGTAACAGGAAGCAGACTCTCAGACTCAGACGCAGGCACTCTGCTGTGGGACCCAAGCATCCCAACTGGTGACTTCACATGCCCTTCCCAATTTTTTTCCTTAAAAGTATGATGAAGCTTGCTGCTCAGATTGGCCTGGTTCTAACCCCACCTTGTTCTGTGTGGATGGAGCAATAGCTTCTTTGAATAACTTACCTGTATCATGTTCTCAGACAGTCGTGTCCTTACTGAGAGATTATCAGGATTGGCTCCATCCCAACTGCTGTCCTTCCTTCCTTGTCCTGACCAGCAGGTGCTGCTGGCCTGTGGAGGTGGCTGCTGACCTCAGATTCCTGTGTTACTCTCCAAGGAAATGTGTGCTCTGCTGGAATCACTCTTCTAGCCCCAGGCCTCACAGTGTTTCCTAGCCTCTGTCTCACCTAGAGTTTTCACAGGTTAAATTCTGCCTGACCTCCCACTGTGGGATACAACTGTGACCATATGCCTGACTCCCCATTGGCCTCAGAGCCCCCATGGCCCTGCCACAATCTTTCTCATTTCTGCTGGGGACAGGAGCCCCACCCTTGAACCTCACTTGGCAGAGCTGTCTTGACTGCCAGCCTGGTGGGTGGGCTGTGGATGGCGCTCTCAGCCAGGACTGGGCCAGTCTGAAGCTAGAAATCCAGTACTCGATCCAGATCTTTTATGTGGATAGTGAGGACTCAGCTTCTCGAACCATTATCACTGCCTCGCAGAATGTGCATTAATGAGATTGGAATTGGAGGCTGGGCCAGGACTCAAACCCATATATTCCACATAGTGTCTTAACTGCTGTGCCAAAGGCCCAACCCCTCTGAGGGTTTTAAAATTTTTTCTGTATTGTTCATGCTATCTGATAAACATGTTAACTTACTGTGACAAATGATGTGATTTTTTCAGCAATGTTAAATTATGCTTTTTTATTATAAAAAAGATAGGTGCAGGACATTAAAAAATGAACATTATAATCACAATAAAGGGGATGAAGGGCTGAGAAAAGGTTGACTAATGGGTGCTAGATAAGAGAAGGAAGTTCTAATGTACTGTTGCATCATAGGATGAGTATGGAAAATGATGAGATACTGTGTATTTTTCTTAAAAAGAGGATTTTGAATATTTTCATTTTTAAATTTTTTTTTAAGATTTATTCATTGATTTGAAAGTCATAGTTACACAGAGAGGAGAGGCAGAGATAGAGATAGAGGTCTTCCATCCGCTGGTTCACTCCTCAATTGGCTGCAACTGTTGGAGCTGCGCTGATCCGAAGCCAGGAGTCAGGAGCTTCTTCCGGGTTTCCCACGTGGGTGCAGGGGCCCAAAGACTTGGGCCATCTTCTACTGCTTTCCCAGGCCACAGCAGAGAGCTGGATCAGAAGAGGAGTAGCCGGGACTAGAAGCGGCGCCCATATGGGATGCCTGTGCTTCAGGGCAGGGCATGAACCCGCCGCGCCATAGTGCTGGCCCGAATATTTCCATTTTAAGGCAAATTTATTTAGTTAAATATTTATTTTATTTATTTGAAAGTCAGAGTTATACAGAGAGGAGAGGCAGACAGAGAGAGAGAGGTCTTCCATCTGCTGGTTCAGTCCCCATATGGCTGCAACGGCCGGAGCTGCACCTATCCAAAGCCAGGAGCCAGGAGCTTCTTCCAGGTCTCCCACGTGGGTGCAGGGGCCCAAGGACTTGGGCCATCTTCAACTGCTTTCCCAGGCCATAGCAGAGAGCTGGATCAGAAGAGGAGCAGCCAGGACTAGAACCTGCACCCATATGGGATGCCAGAGCTTCAGGCCAGGGCTTTAACCTGCTGTGCCACAGCATCGGCCCTTCGATTATTTTCATTTTAATATGGATATGATACGTGTTTGAGGGGATAGGAATGTTTACTTCCTTATTGAATGTTAGCAGTATATACAGGTATCAAGACATCACATGCTACTCCATAATATTTATAATTTTTTCTGTTAGTTAAATAATAGCAATAGCTAGCATCCCTCGAGCACTTTCTTGTTTGAGGTGTTTACTTATCTAATCCTTGGTAACCACTCTATGAAGTAAGTAAACTTACTTCTTCATATTTACAGATCAATGGAAGAGAGACTTAGAGAGCCCAGTGACTTGCTTGAGGTCACATGGCTATTAAATAGCAGATCTGGGCTGTAAGCACAGGCCCTCTGGCTGTAGCACCTGTAGCACCTATAGCACCTGTAGCACCTGTGCTCTTAGGCCTTGCTACTTCCATGTTATCAGGTCCTGCTATGTCTGCATCACCTGATAGCTGACAAGACACATTGAATCTCAGGCTCCATCCCTAGAACTGCAGAATTAGAATGTGCATGTTAATTCTACGGGGGGGGGGGGCAGCATTGTGATGTATCAAGTCAACTGCTTATGATGCTGGCATCCCCTGGCTGCTCCACTTCTGTCCTGATAATGTGCCTGGGAAAGCAGTGGAAGATGGCCCAGTTCCTTGGGACCCTGCCACCTGTGTGGGAGACCCGTATAGAGTGCCTGACTCCTGGCTTCAGTCTGGCCCAGCCCTGGCTGTTGTGGTCATTTGGGGAGTGAACCAGAAGATGGGTGGAAGATCTCTTTCTCTGATCTGCCTTTCAAATCAATCAATCTTTTTTAAAGAAAAAGAGTTTTCCCAGTTGATACCAGTATACTTTCAAGTTTGAGAAGCACTACTCTAAACCACTCAGCGCTGCCCTTTCCCCAGCCATGAGAACTTCAGTCTCATGGGGGAAGAAAGTGAGCATTTAAACAATTGTAACCCTTAAGAGTGCTTGGGGTCATAGCTGCCTTCTGACATTTGGATGAAATGGCCTGAACACCAGTTGAGTGCTTTGGACATTTTAGATTCCTTTTCAGACATCCGCATGTCACATACTTTGGTCTCTTGTTCCTTGCACGCACATGTGCTTGTACACACACATGCACACACACACAGTCCCTTTTGGCTTCTCTGAGGGTCTGTAACTTTAGAGAAGACTCCGGCATGGGGCAGACTCACAGCGGCTGAGGGCTTTTTGCATCTTGTTTCTTCCTGTCAGGCTGGGGCCCTCCCCAAAGCCAGTTTGCTTGGGAAGTGCAGCCCGGCCCATAGGCCCCTGCCCCCTGCTTGCGCTTTGGAAGTAGCCCTGACCAGCTGGTCATTGCTCCTTCCCATCATTCCAGTAAATAAATGTCTGTCTTGCTACATAAGTAATTATAGTCCAGATGTAATCACATAATAGACATAGAGCGAGCAGCCAACCAGCCTCAGGGGAGTTGGCCAACTTAAAGGACAAGAATGAGGGAGGGTTTGTCCGGCAGAGAAGGGCATGTGGGGAACAGGGAATAGAAAGTAAAAGAGCCTGCAGGTCTGAAAGAGCCTTGGATGTCCCTGGGAGAAGCTGCTTTTTGTCTGGAGACGGCAGATGAAACTATGTTGTGACTGGTTTTGTTTATTACCATGATAGAATTGAACAGAATTTTGCCATGTGGCAGTCACTCTGCTCTACCTGTGTACTTTTCATCTGCAAGCCAATGCTTTGGGAGAAGCATCCTTGCTTTTATTTCGCAGGTGATAATGGCAGTGGGAGAGCATAGCTTGCCCAATGCTGCACAGCTAGTGACAGTGCCTGGACCTGTCTGAGACCCTGGACTTTGATCATTGTGCTTCCCTATGTGGTACCAGCAGTCACTGCTACTGTGTGAAACAGCATACTTAACACCATCAGAGAGCTGGTTTTATTTATGCATTTTTTGTTCATTTTATTCTGAGTCGCTTATTTTAAGAGAAGGGTTTTACATCCGTGCAGTGGTGGAGCATGTGACCCTTGGGTTCACCCTCCTGAGATTAGTACGTGGGTGTGGGGGATTCAGGCACTCACTAGCACCACACCATGGTCTGTCTGATGAGGTTCCCTTTGCCTAGGTATTTTTTGGTCTTCTTCAAATGTGACATCTTAAGAAGAAGAAAATGCCTGATTCCTAGAGAGGGTATATATACAGTCTTTTACTGAGCTCATAGTTTCTGCACTGCTTTGGTGGATGGTGTGATGCTTTCTTGCTTGAAGCAAAGTTGCTTTTGTTAACAAGCAGCTTACCATCACCACCACTACCACCACCATTAATACACAAACACACACACACACGTGCACGTGTATATATTGTATATATGTATATATATACATATATTTATATTTATGTTTGTTTTAAAGGCAAAATGTACTAGAGGAACATACACACACACATACACACACAGAGATCTTCCATCCACTGGTTTACTCTCCAAATGCCTGCAACACCTGGGGATAGGCCAGGCCAAACCCAAGAGTCAGGAACTACATTCAGGTCTCCTATGTTGGGGGCAGGAACCAAAGTACTTGGGTCATCATCTGCTTGGGTCTGCAGCCCAGGTGTACTCTCAGGCTGCTGGAGCAGAAGTGCGGAGGAGCTGGGACTCAGACTGGCATTCTGATATGGGACGTGGCTTAACCCACTGTCCATGATGTCTTATTCGTTCCGAAATTCCTGGAAACTCTTTATCTAAACACATCAGACTTCCTATGGATTTTCTATTTTCTTGTGTTGTGCTGCTGCTCTCTGCTCGCAGTACTCAGCTAGCAGTTTGGTGGTGGTCTGTATTCAATGAAGTCACCACCTCAGCATCCGGGCCTCTTTCTGCAACATTTATGATTCCTTCTGGCATTCTGTTCTGTGAACTCTCCAGGAATAATTTCTGAGCCCTCTCCTTCTCCTGCCTGCAGTGAGACTTGCTGGCATTTTCTGTTTGAGACCAAGAATCACATGTAGTTCAGGAAGTATGGCAGCCATGTCAGTGATGGGGAGTAAGTTCAAGGGTGTGAACTGGGTGATTCTGTTAACTTTGGTAGATCTCACGTTCCTCGTTTATAAATGAGGCCGGTCTACAGCCTCTAGATGTGACCTTTGAGAGTCTCTTGGATAAGGACTAAAGTTTATAGTCTTAGAAAATTTCACTAGGAGTTTTTTTTTGTTGTCTTTATGTCCAGTAGATTTTAACACCCCTGTAAATTTAGCTGTGTTAGCCTTTTTATAATTTATTAATAGCTTTAATGAATTGTGAATGACAGTTTAATTAGATCATCTATGTATAATTAGGGCAACCCTGTTTTTCCCCTAAGAGGATCTATTTTTCATTCCTGAGTATGCAGTTTACCTCTGACCTAGGACATTTATAGCATTTTCTAAAGTAGAAAACCTTTTCTATCTTGCTAGTAAACATTTTACACTTTCTTGAAAAGCCATGTGCATAAGTACGAAGGGCAGTTTTGGCCTCAGTTTTGCATGTAATCATAATGACTTAAGGCAGTGAATCTAGTTTAGTGGCAACAGCGGCATGGAATTTAGGAAAAATCTGTTTTCTGTTTACTACATATTCTTTTTTACTCCTTGAGTAAAGAACTTTCCAGCCCCTTCATATTTGCTTTGAGTGTTAAATTTTCAGCACTGCCAAGTGGATTTTCATTAAGGTGTTCTTATCTCTTTTGTGAAGGTGCCATATTAAACATGTGAAAGAAAAGCAGCCTTATCTAATGGATGGTCTTCAGATAATGGCCTAAGAGCCCATTTGTATTTGGCTTTGCAGTGTGTTTTTGTACTTGAGTATGGGTGTGCCTGATATTCTTGGAATTTACAATACTTCAAACAAACAAGGAAGTCCCACGGTGAAGACAGAAGGAGCTGGAAGGCAGAGAGTGGGACCTTTGTCCTTCCCCAGCTTGCCTTGCTACATTCTCCTCCGTGGTGGGCCGGGCACTCAGCCTCCAGCCTGACAAACTTCCCCAGCAGAGGGAGGGCTCTCCCCCTTTTCCTTTCCCCTCTTTTGGCTTGTGTCCTTCCAGGAACTGTGTGCTTGATGAAGCATGCAGGCTTTGCACACCTCGATCATTCGGGAGTTCTTGTCACTCTACCCAAGCAGCTACTTCCACAAGGCAGTGTGTCATCCTCCTTTTATTCATTGTCATTGTGACTGCACTTCACAATTAATCCCACACTAGGTAAGCTGAGTTGGTGTCGAGATAGCAGAAACAGTTTCTCCTTGCAATACAGTAAGTGACAGAGATTGGAGCAGTGCCTCAGTGGAGATGGCAATTGACAAGGGTTATGTGAGGGGCTTCTGGAAGCTCCATTTGCCCCCAGACATCTTCTCTACTGGCTCAATCAGAAGGGGCCTCAGAGAATGAGTGACTGAATGGTAGACTTGATGGTTGATAGAATAGGAATGGTCTGATGTTTGGTGGAAGGAGGGTAGATGGGGTGAATCCATGTGATGGTGCGTGGATAATGGAGGATGGGCCACCCTGGAAGAATGGGTTAAGTGACAACCTGCATTTTACGTGTATAGCTTTTTTTTTTTTTAAGTACTAAATATAGAAAATATAAAAAAGAGTAAGAAAAAAAGATTACTAGTATTGCTGCCAGCCCGATACTGTAATGCTAATATTATGTATATATTTCAATGCATCAATAGATTTTGTGCATGTATCATTATTTATACCACCTGCCTGTTTTCTTCTCTAATATATGATGAACAAATTCCCTGACCATTAAATGTTCTTCTAAAGTATCATTTTAGTAGTTGCCTACTGATATAGGGGAAAGTTTTAAAGTAAGCAATCAGTTACTTATAGAGCACTTGATAAAGGTACTCTCCCCCAATTTGCACAGTAGGAGAATTCAAGCTAATTAAAGAGTGGGTATCTTTGTAAGAACATCCATACTAGAGATTTATGTCATAGGGTGAGAAGACATTCTTTAGTTTATCCTGTTTAGTTTACTTTAGTCTATATGTGAGGGAATTATGGCCCATATTATTTCTGTGACTGCTCAGAATCCAACATTTAATTAATTAATTAATTTATTTATTTTTAAAGATTTATTTATTTATTTGAAAGGCAGAGTTACAGAGAGGCAGAGGCAGAGAGAGAGAGAGAGGTTTTCTATCCGCTGGTTCACTCCCCAATTGGCCACAATAGTGGGAGCTGCACCAATCTGAAGCCAGAAGCTTCTTCCGGGTCTCTCACCTGGGTGCAGGGGCCCAAGGACTTGGGTCATCTTCCACTGCCTTCCCAGGCCGCAGCAGAGAGCTGGATCCGAAGTGGAACAGCCAGAACTCAAAGTGGTGCCCAAAAGGGATGCTGGCATTGCAGGCGGCAGCTTCACCTGCCACAGCATCGGCCCTGTAGCATGGATTTAAAATAATTTGGAGGCTCAAATTTGGCTCGCATACCAAAACCCCTGAGAGGGAGCCCTTTCCTTGGTTCCACAGGTTAGAATCATCTTCAAATCTCTGTTGACTTGAGAGCCTTTCAGGTCTGAAATGGGTTCTAAAATGCCAAATATCTGCCATTTGAGGTTATTAGCCTTACGTGCTAACTAGAACTAGTGGAGCTTCTGTAAACTATGTTTTACTCATTGATACTGTTTCTATCTATTAAGACCTAATCCTTAAAGTATTATTGCTTAGTATTGTGTTGGATGCTTTCAGTGTCTTTAATCAGCCTTCACGAGTTCCAATCCTTTTATTGATAAACCTAAAGAAATGGGGACTAGCATCATGGCATAGCAGGTTAAGCTGCCATGCACGTCCCATATGGGAACCAGTTCCTTTCCTGATTGCTTCACTTCCCATCCAGCTTCTTGCTAATGCTCCTGGGAAAGCAGAGGAGAATGGCCCAAGGACTTAGGCCCCTGCATACACCTGGGAGACCTAGATGAAGCTTTTGGCTCCTGAGGGCCTTGCCCAGCCCTGGCATTTGCGGCTATTTGGGGAATGAACCAGGACATGGAAGACTTCTCTGTCTGCCTCTGCTTCTCCCTCCCTGTAACTCTGCTTTTCAAATAAGGAAAAAAAAAAATTGAAGCCTAGCTAGATAAATTGACTTATTCACAGGTACAGCAGGTTTCTGGGGCTTGCAAAGATTGTTAAACATAATTTAATAAATGCACATTAGAAATGTATAAGGGAAAAAAAAGAAAATAATGTCATTTAGAGTTTCACAAGTAAGACATAGCCATTGGTCACATTTGGTAAATTTCAACTGTTTTTATTTTTGCTTGGGAATTTTGCATGCATGGATTGTATATGTTGTGAGAGTACATAAAACATTTACTAATCAGCCTCTTTTCTTTCAACTTGTCCTGTGTTCAAGGTCCTGAGGTCAAGGGCCAGTAGTAATGTAGTTAGTGGGGACTGATTCATTTCCTACTTTTTCTGCATATTTCCCAGGAAACCTATTTGGGAATGCCTTATGATTTTTTGTTGTTGTTGTTGTTGTTGTTGTTATTCTTTTAATTAGAACAGAGGCGAAGGATGTGAAGGTTATGGTTTTAATCCAACATGCCAGTTCATTTTGTGCTCTGTTCAGCCAGCCATTTTGCAAGTGCATCATGACACTCATAAATCAGAGTGCTAAATAAGCACAGAATTAATAAGGAAAGAAATTAAACCTAAAGCGTGTTCTCCTATTGGCAGACCACCTTACACTTGGCTCACCAGTTAAATAATTCCTTCTCGTGGTACTTGACCACCTTGGAGATTTTCATGTCTATTTCATCTCATTTTTATCTTCACAAGACTGGGTCTTGTGCAGGACCGAATAGAGTTCTGAGCCTACCTCATCCTTAACATTTACTGACTTGAATACTGTTACTTTCAGTTCTGTTATCGAGTCTTGTTACATCTGTAAAAGAGTAGGATATGTTTTTAACTTCTTTCTAACATTTTTCTTTTTACAAAGTAATACCTCTTTAGTTTAATTTTGAAAATACAAGTTGGCAATAGAAAAAAAAGTTGCTTATTCTGACACCCAGAGATAGTCACTTTTAGTATTTTATTATAAATCTTCCTGCATTACCTTTTTGTGTATATTGTGTGTGTGTGTGTGTGTGTAAGAGAGAATCTAAATTTTCAAGAAGAGGTATGGTATTTACCTAAGAATTTGTAATCCACTCTTTACATTTGGCAATATATCATACACATTTTCTGATTTCATTAAGTAGAATATATTATTGGTTTTTGTGGCTGTGGTCTTCCATCATAGGGTGGACCATCACTTTTTTGTACATTCCCTGTTTTTGAATATTTAAATTTAAATTTTTTGTGTTTTTAATTAACTATGGGATATTTGTCATGTAGCTAATATTTGTAAAATATGTATATGTTATTTTCAGAAAAGTCTCTTGAGAGTGGAATTTCTGGGGCAGGCATGTATACTATACACACACACACACACACACATATATTTAAATATTTATTTATTTATTTGAAAGGCAGAGTTACATGGAGAGAGAAGGAGAGGCAGAGAGAGAAGTCTTCCATTCACTGGTTCACTCCCCAATTGGCCACAATGGCCGGAGCTGGGCCGATCTGAAGTGAGAAGCCAGGAGCTTCTTCCGGTCTCCCACGCGGATGCAGGGGCCCAAGGACTTGGGCCATCTTCCACTGCTTTCTCAGGCCACAACGGATCGGAAGTGGAGCAGCCAGAACTCGAACTGGCACCCAAAAGGGATGCCGGCACTGTAGGCGGCAGCTTCACCTGTTACTCCACAGTGCTGGCCCCATATTTTTAAAGATATAATACCTATTGAGGCCAGTGCTATGGTGCTGCAGGATGCCTGCAGTGCCAGCATCCCATATGGGCGCCAGTTCGAATCCTGGCTGCTCCACTTGCTAATGCACCTGGGAAAGCAGCAGAGGATGCCCCAAGTCTATGGGCTCCTCCACTCACGTGAGAGACCTGGAAGAAGCTCCTGGCTTCTGACTTCTGGCTTCGAATTGCCTTTCCTCCGGCCGTTGCAGCCATTTGAGAAGTGAACCAATGGATGGAAGACCTCTCTCTCTCTCTCTACCTCTCTCTATGTAACTCTTTCAAATAAATAAAAATAAACCTTTAAAAAAAGATGTAATAGCTATTGCTGAATTTTTCTGAAAAGCTCTGTAGCCATTTGCAATCCCTGTTTATGTACAGAATACCATTTTCCCTCTAGATTTCTGAGTCCTGAGTGTGGTAATAAACAAACATCTTTGCCAGCTTAATAAATAAAAATGTTATTTATTATATACTATTAATACTCTTTTGCTTGCATTATTTTTGATTATGAAAAGTTTTTTCTGATAGTCCTTTTTTCTATTTGGATATTCTTAAAATATGGTTTGCAAATGCTTTTATATTGTATCATTTTTAACTCTTTGTAGTCTTTTGTTATGGGAGTTCATATACTTTTTTTAAAGATTTATTTATTTATTTGAAAGGCATAGTTACAGAGAGGCAGAGGCAGAGGCAGAGAGAGAGAGAGAGAGAGAGAGAGAGAGAGATCGATCTTACTTCTGCTGGTTCACTCCCCAGAAGCCAGGAGCTTCCTTTGGGTCTCCCATGAGGGTGCAGGGGCCCAAGATCTTGGGCCATCTTCTACTGCTTTCCCAGGCCACAGCAGAGAGCTGGATCAGAAGTGGAGCAGCTGTCTTCCAACCAGCACCCACATGGAATGCCGGGACTGCAGGTGGCGGCTTTACCCGCTATATATATACTTTTTAGAATTTCTTTCATGGAGTAAGCTGACACAAGTTTAAGTATGTCAATGCTCTCATTCCTGTGGGACTGTCTTACTTGTTAATACTTCTATAAAATGACCTGATCAATCATCCAATATGAAATTCAGCTTCTTTTTTATTTTATGATCACATCACAAGGTAGTGCCTAAAAAAGGGCACAGATTTTCTAACGTGGGTCCCTTTCTTTCCCTTCTCTTTTTCAGAGAAGTGAAGGCAGTGAGGATGCCAGCCTCAGGTCTCAGCTTTGCCTCTTCTGAGGGTTGGGACAGGACAGGGGAACATTATCTCTCCTGCTATTGGTCTGTAATAAGCCGCAGAGGGTATAAGGACAGGGTACTAGTACTGATACTCACTTTTATTCCATGTCCCATGTTCCTCACCTTTACAGCTCCTCTTTGCCTTTCTTTAAACTTTTTTAAGATTTATTAATTTAAAAAGGAAGGAGGGAGGGAGAGAGAAAGGGGGAGGGAGGGAGGGAGGGAGGGAGGATGGAAAAAAGGGAGGGAGGAAGGGAGGGAGAGAATCTTCCATCTGCTAGTTCAGTTCCCCAAATGCCTGCTTTATATTGTGCCCAAGAGATAAAATTTGTAGGACGTTACCTTCAGCAATAGTTTGCATCACTTATGCCCTTTCAGGCTCAGTTAACTTTGGTTAATAAAGTATTGAATTTCCAACCAGCTGACTGAAATATCCCAGGGAGGTCTACAGAAACCCGTGCAGTTCTTGGTACAGGATCACAATTTTCTGATCAAACAGAAGGCACATGACTCATGCCTAGCTATTACATGCATTTACAGAATTTGGAGATTTACTTTGACCCAGTGGAAGTTCTGAGGTGGAATACAATGACTGCTACCATAAAAGGCCATAAATGTGTGTATTTGGCATTTCTAGAACCTTCCTTACCCCTCATTCTGTATACTACATTAGGAAGGCATAGAGACACACCTTGTAATGAAAACTGTAGGGAAGAGGTAAGTTATGCCAGAAGGCAGGACAGACTTGTTTGGGAACCTTGTCTCTGCCAGGACAGCCTGGACAAGCCTCACATCCAGAGGCCCCCTCACTCTAGGCTGCTCTCCTGTGCTTCATGCATCATTTGCATATGCTGGGACAGTGGTGGGAGGGGCTGGGGGGCTGCTTCCTACCATTCCACCTACCGCACCCTGAAACCTTTTGGTATCAGCCAGCATCTGAGATGCTTTTGAATAATCAGTTGTGTATACTCAGCACTGTTTCCCTAGAACCACACTTGGCAGCTCTGTGTCCTGAAGGGGCCTGCCTTTGCCAACATAGCCCATCTAACATGGGTTCATCAGCTTGACTCTCACACCAGCTTTTCCTGCTGGATCTCCTGTTTGTATTCTCCCCATCTCCCAGGTCTGAGTTGTGGTGTTCTTTTTGGTACCTCATTTTGCTACTCTAATCACAGGCCACAGCCAGACCTACTTGTACTGTCTTTTCAATTCTAACCCATTTTCACCACATGAGTTCAGATTCCTACCTCCTGCTTGGGCCTTTGCAATAGCTGTGGTGCCATTTTTTCTGCTTCTTCCCTCTAAAACTGAATGATCTAAATGCATAGTTACAACCCAAGCAGAGAGCAACTCCATTTAGCAGTAAGCTTTTTTAGCTAACTAGCCTGGTGTTTTGATTAGTTAGATGTTTTTCAACTCATTAAACATTTTATTACCCAGATGAAAAATGTTATGCAATTGTTGATGTGATTGTATATATATCTGTGAATATACTAAAAACCATTGAATTGCATACTTTAATTGGATGAGTTGTAGGATATTTAATAACAGTAGAACTGTTATTAAAAAGAAGGTCATTATCTGTACATTGTAAAATCCTTATGTTAATCTGTTAAGTATAGTATAAGCCAAGCAATGATATTTTTTAAGAGGAATGCATGATTAATTTCTCCACCTTCATAGACTGCTCTTGTGGAAGATCTGGGATATTTAACAGTCTTTCTGTGTAATGTGCAGTGTACTACAAGCTTTCAAAAAAGTTGATGGCATGTGTGCTTGGGAGACTCATCGGTAGACACACAGGACAAACAAAATCAGTACTGTAGTGCAGCGTTTGGCTCAGGCTGTTGGTTTTTGAAACCCTGACCCAACTTTGTGTATGTGAGAGAGAGTTTATAAATGCCAGGAAGTATCCCTGTATTTAGCATGGCTAGTGATTCAATATTTCCCTTTTTTGCTTTTTAAAATATTTTGCATGCAGCTGATTTAATTTCTGTCTTTGTTGGTTGTAAGAGGCATGTGCCATCTATGTGGTGCACTACTTTCATTAGCTTGGTGCCTTAATGTCTTCCTACCTTTTCTGTGATGAAACATTTTAGGGGAAAATTTCATGTTAAACAGTTGGTTTCTGCTGCTTTAAAGAGCTACTGAAACCACTTTTATTACACAGCCTCAAATATTATATTTGTGTATTATTAGGTCAATGTGAAAAATAGCATCTGAATATATACTACTGTAGTTTGGACAGCATTTGTTGGATCATGTGTTCTAAGTCAAGATCCATTCCAAGAGTCATATATTATCCTGGATTATGATGTTTCTTTCTCTTTAACTCTTAATTTTTGCTTTTTGGATTGATTCCATGGGTTCTGGAACAAGAGAGGCTCAATTTAAATTAAAAGAGTAATTGCTTTCACTTCCTCTTTTATCAGTCAAATGTCAGGAAGTCATTGTATGTGCAAATCTTACTAAACATTAATAAAGTACACCAATTTGCTTTCTTTAAATTTTACTTCCTTAAGGAGCAAATCTGGTTGTAAGACTGCCCTTTTGTAATTTCCTGCCTGCTATTATACATTCCTAGGTGGAGCTTTTTGAGCAAAGAGTATTTTCTTTGCAAGAAGAAGGTATATTTCCACGTGCACTTAAGAATACAGAAAGAGGCTGGTGCCGCGGCTCAATAGGCTAATCCTCCACCTGCGGCGCTGGCACACTGGGTTTTAGTCCTGGTCGTGGCGCCGGATTCTGTCCCGGTTGCTCCTCTTCATGTCCAGCTCTCTGCTGTGGCCCGGGAGTGCAGTGGAGGATGGCCCAAGTCATTGGGCTCTGCAGCTGCATGGGAGACCAGGATAAGCACCTGGCTCCTGGCTTGGGATCAGCACGGTGCGCCGGCCACAGCGGCCATTGAGGGGTGAACCAACAGCAAAGGAAGACCTTTCTCTCTGTCTCTCTCTCTCACTGTCCACTCTGCCTGTCCAAAAAAAAAAAAAAAAAAAAGAATAAAGAAAGAGATAACTATTATTTGAAGCTCAGATTGGGCATTGCTATTTCTGAAGAAGTCAAACAGGAAAAATACTGTCACTAGTTTGCTGGAGAAATATATGTCCATCAGGCAAAATAAACTGGAGGACAATACTTAAATTAATGAAACAAACCATAGGACAACTGTTTTTTAACTGGCTGGGGAAATTATCTTGCCATCAATTGCTGGTGCCTAATGTTGTCCCTGAGTGGATCACATAGGTGTAATTTAAATCTAAAAGAACAGGCATTTCAGGTGCCTGTCTCTCAAGTTCCCTCAGCATTGAATACAAAGGAGTTTCTTCCTTTCTGCAATTGTACCTGTTCCAGCTTTTCAAAAATGCTGAGACTTAAAAATTATTTTTGCTTTATATGTCTAGCGGAAGTGAGAATTTCCTAATGCATCTCTCCATGGCAAAGTTGTTGCAGCTTCCCAAACTAGACATTTGGAAATGATTTAAGAATCCTTGCTGGGTTATATTAATGGTAAGAATGAGACCCCTAGCAGGCACTATGATTTTTGGTCTACATCAACATTTTGCCCCAACAGAGAATTTAAAAATGTGAACAATGCATAGATTTTGTGTGTGTGTGTATATGTGTACATGCGTGTTTGTGTGTATGAGAGAGAGAAAGAATGTGCTCTTTAAGAAAATGGAACCATTTCTCTTAACTACCTCTCAAATGCTACGTAAACAATAAACTTTTTCTTCAAAAGAGGTTTATTTATTTGACAGGCAGAGAGAGACAGACAGACATCTTCCATCTACTGGTTCACTCCCCAAATAGTTAGGGCCAGGCCAAAAGGCAGAAGACAGGAGCTTCATCCGGGTCTCCCACATGGGTACAGAGCCCCAAACACTTGGGCCACCTTCTGCTGTTTTCCCATGCGCATTAGCAGGGATCTGGATTGGAAGAGGAGCAGCCAGTACACACCCTGGTGCCCACTTGGATGCTGGCATCACAGGTGGTGACTTAACCTGCTATGCTGAAATGCTAGCCCCAAACAATAAACTTGTAAAAGTCCTGTTAGGTCAATAACTATTCTCCAGAAGCAGATTTGTAACTCTGGCTTACTACAATGCATTCTGCTTTCCAGATCCTTTCCTCGTTTTATGCTAACAGGCAGACTTGGGACCATATACACGTCCCTATTTCTCACTGTCATTATCTGAGATGGTAGGGTTGATAGTAGCTTGGAAAGCACGCCATGTTCCGCAGTCTGAAAACCTGTGTATTTTGTGAGACATCCCAGGTCATTGCTTCTCTTAATTGGAGCAGTACTTAGCTCATTCCCTCTAGCATCTTAATTCCCCTACCTCAAAAGATAATTATTTTTCAGGCTCAAAGTGAAGATCCACATGAATAAAAGAAAAAAAAATCTTGACATTTTAACCTTGAAAGAAGACTACTGTGGCAGTCAACTACTTTGCATTACTATTTGAATTTACAGGTTGAATACACCGTATCTGAAATGCTGAGCATCAGAAGTGTTTCACATTAGTTTTTCAGATTCTGGAATATTCGCAGAAACTTCACTAGTTGAGAATCCCTAATCTGAAAAAATGTGAATTCCAAACTGGTTCAAAATTTGAAACTTTGAGCATCAAGTTACTACTCAAAACCTTTTGAGTGTTGGAGGATTTCAGATTTTAGAGTTTTTGGAATAGGAATGCTCAATGTGTATATAGTAAAGAATGGGTGAGGTTTTTTTTTCTATTTTTCCTGCTGCACATGAAATAGAATTAATGGTTTTAATGCTATACATACGACAGCAGACAGAAGGAAAAGCATTGTGAAATCTGTAAGCTGGAGAGAGACCTAGATGTGATCCAGGCCACGTTCACTCTTCAGCTGTCAAGAGACAACATGGCCATGTGTGGCTCATTGTCCCTGGGTGGGGTCGTGCCCTTTCCACACCAACGCGCCTGCCTGTAGACAAGTCTCCTGATGAATGTGACATAAGATAGAAAATGGCATTTCAGATCCATCTTGGGGCCTTTTCCCCCACTGTAAATTTAATGAGTTGCTCCCCTTCATGGAGGGCCGCATGAGCTGTTCAGTCCCGAAGAAGTATTTACAGGTTTAATGAGGACTTCAGAGTGCTCATCCCAAGGGCATGTCATCATTTCCCACCCACTGCATTTTTACCGCATGCAGTGTATATTTACGTGCGACCTAAAAATCTAGATGGTGTGCATTCACATGTTTTATTATCTGGAAGAAAAGGGACAGTGTTCATTTCTGTGGGTAGATGTTTAGTGTGTAGGGTTCCCATTTCTTCCAATGTTATTATTGTGACTTGATATTTTTATGATTTTTATGCATTACAAATAACGTTCAGTGAAGTTCTGGTTTTCTTAAGGGAGTATAGTATGTATGTAGTATATATAAATAATGTGTGTGTGTGTGTACATGTAGAAGCTAAAACAACTATCTTTCCTTTAAAGCAGTTTATCTCAAGGCAAGTGAAATTGTAACTGAGGTTTTGCAGTCTGCTCTGACTCATCTATTAGCATAAAGAGCTCAGTCATTACTGGTCCTTGTCGTTTTTCGAGGCCCACACAGTGTGCTCTGCTCCATGGGGCTACTCTGCATCCATGCGTGAACTTTGAGGTGTACAGAAAGTGCTTTTTGTTGGAACGGGTATGTTTCACATAGAATGTATCCTTCTCTCCCTAAACCTTTTCTTTTTCAGGGCTTTCTAATTGTATATCTAACTTCTCAAGCCAAAAATCTAGGAGATCCCCCCGTATTTCATCTCCTCCCCTTACCATCCACATCTCATCAGTCTCTAAATACATCACTTCCCTCTTGCTCTTCCTGCCATTCTGGTCTAAATTAGCATCATCTTTTGTTTGGATATCTCGGATACCCTGTCCATTCTTTTCTTAGCGAAAAACAACCCTGTCTCCTCCTTGATTAAAACTTTCCAAAGCTGACCAGTGCTCCTGGAATAAAATCTGAACTTGTTGCTGAGCCACAGTGCTTTCTTTTGAGTTGGCCCCAGCCTCTGCAGCCAGTGTTCCTGCCTTGCCTCCTACCTCTTTCCCCAGCTAGCCCACACTGGGCCAGCCAAGCTGCCTCCCACATTCATAGTGGCTGGGCCACTGCCTAGAATGCTGTTTCCTTGTGCTTGAATCTTGAATATTCTGAGAATGGCTTCAGGGCGTCTTTTTTTTTTTTTTTTAAGAGCTTATTTATTTGAGAGGTAGGGTTACAGAGAGAGAGAGAGACAGAGAGAAAGGTCTTCCATCCGCTGGTTCACTCAAATGGCGGCAACAGCTGGAGCTGGACAGATCTGAAGCCAAGAGCCATCTTCCACTGCTTTTCCCAGGCCATAGCAGCCAGCCAGATCAGAAGTGTAGCCAGGAGCTTCTTCTGGGTCTCCCACATGGGTGCAGGGGCCCAAGCACTTGGGCCAACTTCTGCTGCCTTCCCAGGCTGTAGCAGAGAGCTGTATCCTAAGAGGAGCAGCCAGGATGCGAACCATCCTGGTATGGGATGCTGCCAAGGCAGGCAGAGGTCTAGCCTGCTGTGCCACAGCACCTGCCCCCAGGGTGCCTTTTTAAAAAGACTTTCCCTGGTTTCTCAAATTAAAGCAGCAGCCAGGACACTCTGTATTTCATTATCCTTGAATTCTTTTAATACATAGCACCTGTTTCCATCAGATATTTTATTATTCATCTATCAGTGTCTGTTACCAGCTTAGATACGCACGTTAGTTTTGTGAAAGCAGTGCCTGTTGTCTGTCCAGGATTCTTAGTGCTTGGCATATAGTATACACGCAATAAAACCATGAGTTAAAATTTTTAAAACAACTCCAATACAATAGCATTAACTGTTGAGGTACTGGAAATGATTATCCTGGTTATTTGAGGGAGGGAGGGAATAGAGAATTAGAGTCAGGGCCAAGCTAGGGTTAGGTGAATGAGGTACCTGCTGTAGGCACACACGTGAAGGCAGCTTCTCACGTGCCAGGATGGCACAGCACAACAAAGCACTGATCCTAGCTTTATTTGTTTCCTCATGGAGTTTGGGGACATTCACTTTCATTTTTAAAAATACTGCATTGAAACATTCTTTATCTTGATTATCTAAGTTTTTGGTGAGCTACCTAGCCCTGTGTCACATTGTTATCCGATTTTTCTACTTGATTTTGCATTTTTAATTATAACTGGTATTTACTGATTATTTGTTATGTCGCAGATTTTGCTGTCCTTGGAGTTGTGAAGCAAGGTGTGGTATGTGCAGGCTAGAAGACTGACAGGTTACGGGGCTTACCCTAGGCCACAGAACTGCACAGAGGAGCACCCTAGAGCCATGGCATATACAGAATAGGAGTGTGTTACCTGGGCTGAAATGGATTGATTAAGTAAGTGGAAAAGAGAGCCTTTAACATCCTGCAATATTTTCTTTGCTGTTCTTACAAGTCCCTGAAATACTTGTGCAGTGAGAAAAAAAAAAAAAAAAACAAAAACAATGCATAGAGTAGAAAAATTTCGATCTGGTTGTTGTGTCAGGAAGAGAAAGAAGAGGAACAGAATGAATGACTGTGCCAGGAGATACCATAGGTCCCTGTGTTGTATTGGCCACCACTGCAGAGCCCATCAAGGGGCAGGAAACAACCCTCCTGCTGGGGTCAAATGCTCCATTGTATTTAGAAGTGCTCCCATTAGAGTGTCCCTTAAAGTGGCATGGTTTGGGGAGAAAGTTTAAGTTATTTAGTGGCATGGTTTGGGGAGAAAGTTTAAGTTATTTACAAAAAAATAAAATCATTGCATAACCGTACATCAAAATATAGATAGATGAGTTAAGTGCAAAATGTAAAACCACAAAGACAACAATAAAATATCTTAATTAGAGACCTTTCAAAAAACAAATGCTAGTAAAAAAAAGAAGGCAAAACAAATGAACTAAATACACATTTTAGATTTATGCACCAGATTTCATCAACCAATGAAAAGAAAATGGTGAGTTGAGTAAATATTTGTAACCGAACATTAGTTTTATTTTTGTTGGGGCCAGAATTGTGGAATAGCGGATAAAGCGGCTGGCTGCAACACCAGCATAGTATACAGATGCTGGTTTGTGTCCTGGCTGCTCCACTTCTGATTCAGCTCCTTGCTAATGGTCTGGGAAAGCAGTAGAAAATGACCCAAGTGCTTGGGCCCTTGCTACCCACTTGGGAGACCTGGAAGAAGCTCCTGGCTTTGGCCTGGCCCAGCCCTGGCTGTAGCAGCTCTATGGGGAGTGAACCAGCAGATGGAAGAGCTCTGTCTCTCTGTCTTTCCCTCTCTCTCTATAACTCTGATTTGAAAATAAATAAATAAAATGTTTTTTTTTAAAAAAAACCCCTAAATTGTTTAAAATAGAGCAGTAAGAGAAACAAGTTTTTAAATAATTTTTCTTAAAAAATGATAGAAGAATACAAATGGATAAGAAAAGCATGAATCATTTCTTCTCACAAGATGTAACTTTCATTGTAGGATAAAGATGGGTCAGCTGCCTTCACAAAGCGTTATGCTCTTGCATCTAATCACATTTTTACACTGCTCTCCTAAGCAAGTAGATTTTTAGGCTAAAATTTTTGTTCAGGGATGTTTATTAAAACATTATTTATAGAAGTGAAAAATTAGAAATACTCAAAGTGCGTCAACCTGGGGGAATTGTTTAATTATGACAGAGCCTTACGATGCCCTCTCATCAGCCGGTACTACAATCTCTGCTGTCAGGGAATAGTGGTCATTACATGTTAAGTGCAAACTAACAATTAGTATTATTTCAGCTTTCTTTTAGAACAAGAACAAAAAAATATCCATTTATTTAGAAAAGGAGACCAGGAAATAGAACACCAAAATTTTCAAATTTTAGAAGAGTTTTCAATAATAAATATTTGATAACTCAGAGAGGAAAAAATATTTAATGATACAAGATGTGTCCTTCCTAGTTAGCTGTAATCAGCAGAATCCCTGAATAAGTCACTTTTCTACCTTGTAAACTCAGTGGGTCCAGCGCTTTTCATACTTTTTCTCCAAAACACAACCGGAGGAGGAAGAGAGTGAACTTGTGCTTCTAGCAGGGGAAGGTTGGAGGAAGTTGAGCAGAGTGGCTCAAAGTAACCTCCTGAAAAGGTTTTAGCATGAAAATTCAAATAAAAATCCTGCTTGTCTCTAAACTATATTGATATTGGTTTTTAAAGTTGAAAGAAAGAGAAAATTCATATATCATAAAATTCATCATTTGAAAGGTACTAGTTCATGGATTTTAGTATATCCGGAAGATTTGGCAACTAGCAGATGTTAGTATTTTTAAGTGTCTGTGTGTGTGTGTGCATTCTCTCTACCTTTCTCTTTCTTTCTAAAGGAAGATAAGGGTAGAGAGAACACTCACATCTGGGTTACTTCCTGGTAGCCAGGGCTGAGCACATGCTTGGCTGGGCCAAAGTCTGGGGCCTGAAACTCAGTCCAGGCTTCCCACATGGATATCAGGAACCCAGTACATGAGCCATCCCAGGGTGTGCATCAGTAGGAAGCTGGAGTTGAGAGGCGAGCTGGGACTTGAAGCCAGGCACTGGAATGCAGAATGCATTTGTCTCTCAGCATATTGCTCCATCTGATGCCTGCCCCCAAATATTAATTCTTTAAAAGATTTATTTTATTTTATTTTATTTGAAAGAGTTACAGAGAGAGAGGGAGAGATAGGGACAAAGAGAGAGGTCTTCCATTCACTGGTTCACTCCCCAAATGGCCACAGCAGCCAGAGCTGGGCTCATCCAAAACCAGGAGCTAGGGGCTTCTTCCACGCCCAGCAGGGGCTGAAGCTGAGACTGGAACTTTCACGTGGAATTGACAGGATCTCAGCTCCTTGAGCCAGCATCACGGCCACCCATAGTCTACATTAGCAAGAAGCTGGAGTCATGGCCGGCGCCGCGGCTCACTAGGCTAATCCTCCGCCTTGCGGCGCCGGCACCCCGGGCTCTAGTCCCGGTCGGGGCACCGATCCTGTCCCGGTTGCCCCTCTTCCAGGCCAGCTCTCAGCTGTGGCCAGGGAGTGCAGTGGAGGATGGCCCAAGTGCTTGGGCCCTGCACCCCATGGGAGACCAGGATAAGCACCTGGCTCCTGCCATCGGATCAGCGCGGTGCGCCGGCCGCAGCACGCTACCGCGGCGGCCATTGGAAGGTGAACCAACTGCAAAGGAAGACCTTTCTCTCTGTCTCTTTCTCTCACTGTCCACTCTGCCTGTCAAAAATAAAAATTAAAAAAAAAAAAAAAAAAAAAGAAGCTGGAGTCATGAATGGAGCAGGAATCAAACTGCAGTTGTCTGATGTGGGATGCAGCTGTCTTAACCTTTAGGCCAAACACCACCTCCCCTACCCCCTTTTTTTCAAAAACTATTCAAGGATAAGTGTGCACAGTCCTTGCCCTCAGTGTCCCCAAAGGACAGTCTCTTAAAGTGAGGACATTATGGTCACTTTGGTGTTATAGCTATTAAGTTTTAAATGTAGGTTTCCAACCTAAGTGGAGGAAAATGTGCAGAATGCAGAATACGTGTATTTTAATGTAGATACAGCCTGGAATGTGGACAACACATGGATTGTATTTGACTCAATGTTATTAAATCACTTTTATCTCAGTGCTATTAATTCTTTGCAGGTGTGGGTTAATGAGGTGCTTGTGGGTAGAACATTCATCCTTGGAATATCTGGTTTTGCTTTATCCAAGTTTATATGGAAATAGCCCAAGTTCAGCTTTAGCGGTGCTGAGATTGTGTATTTCAGACTTGGCCTAAACCAGTGGATGTGAAGTACAGTTACTCAAATTATAATTCAGCTCCACGAAACTTGAGTTTTGTTCTTTGCAGTTCTTTATCTGGGTGCTGGCCAGTGCAGAGGGTGGGGCGGGGCATTTGGCTCGAGCCTTCACATTCATTAAGGACTTCAGATGTAGGCTTCTGACGGTTTGACAATATCTCCAAATACAGTCATGAAAAGCCCCAGCAGGATGAAACGCACAGATTCATTGTACAGCTTCAAATACCACACTTTGTATAACTCTCTTTCGGCATTTCTTCTTTTTCCTGGAGTCCTGAAAGTAAGTGGAAGTGGGGTGGGTTTCTGGCAGCCTGTGAGAGACCCTGCTGAGGGGTGTTTTCTGTGCAAATTAAGTGGATGAACCAAATGGACCCTTGAAGTTCCCGGTGGTTTTCAGTGGTTGTTCCCAGGGCCCTGGCTTAGACCCGGAGCAGTCTGCTTCTCTAAAGAAGTGAGAGTGGTGTGGACGTTTTTGGGGCATTGAGCAATACTTCTGCAGATAGAAACTGCCCTTGGAAATTCTTTTGATCAAAAAGTAGCGCAAGAAGCCAGTTGAAGTGTGAGGGAAGGAACTAGTGCGTTCTAGTGGCTTACAACATGATGCAGTCCATTGTAGGATATTAAGTTTGTATTTGATGTTTGTTCTGATGGAAGGAGATGTGAAGTGAACTGGGGGTTGATCTCCGTGCTTTTTCCTGATCCAGTGAGTAGGAAAGAAATAAAGAATTCCTGTCCTTCATAGCCAATTATGCCTGCTTGATGAAGTGGCCTTTGTCACAGCACAACTCTTAGTCTTCTTTCTGGGTAGTCTGATGAACTGGGACAAGAAAAGGCTGGCACCTTGCCTGAAGGTACAAATAGATAGCCTTTCTGGTGGCATTTTAAAATCATATCTATAGAGACCACTGAAGAAGAGAGCAGGGGTTTGTGGGGAGTCACACCCTTGCATGTGCTGATTTGCTTATTAAAGTTATTAAATGATTTGATAAGAGATATACTCAGATCTTCCCTCCCCTGACATTCTATGTAAAGGCTCATTTTTAAATTTTACTGTGGTCATGGAAGCAGAATCATATGTCTTTAGGTTGGTCAGAGTTGTTTGTGCCGTTCATTGCTCTGTGCTGTGCTAACATCAGCCATCACTGAGTTCACAAAGATGTCCACTAGTAGAAAAGTGTGCTTCCTTGCTTTCAGAGAATTTTGAAGTCTCTTTCATGGGGTCTTAGGAAATATCATTTAATATAATTTAGGAAAAGTGTTTTTTAAAATTATATTTATTTATTTATTTGAAAGTCAGTTACAGAGAGAGAGAGAGAATAAGAGGGAGAGAGAAAGAGATATTCCAACCATTGTTTCACTCCCCAGATGGCCACAACGGCTGGGGCTAGGCCAGGTCGAAGCCAGGAGCCAGGAACTTTTTCCTGGTTTCCCATGTGGGTGGCAGGGACCCAAGTACTTGGACTATCTTCTGCTGCTTTTCCCAGGTCATTAGCAGGGAGCTGGATTGGAAGTGGAGCAGATGGGACTTGAACTGGTGCCCATATGGGATGCTGGCATCATAGGCAGTGGCTTTACCCACTATGCCAGAATGCTCTCCCCATGTGTTTTTTTAAATTGCACCAAATGCTGCTTTTCATGCTAATCACGAGTAGACTATTATGACCATTTCAAACCAAGAATATTGTATAATTCTGTAAAAATAGGAGACATGAAGTTTGGCTTCTACATAGGATATAAATAATCCATTTGTTTCTGTGATTGACCTGTGGACCCAAAGGAACTGAGTAGTTTTGCTTTCATTTTGGCTACCTTCAATTTTAGTGTAGAATAATTCCTTTTTTTTTTTTTAAACCATCACCATCATTCTGCAACATTTGTGTCACTCTGAAGTTTTGCCTTCATGTTGAACTTACAACGTTTCTACAGTAAAATCAAAGTGTGAACTGTAAGCTCATGAGTGAAATTTACCTGGAATGGATTATGATTCAACAGAAGGGTGACACCAAGATTCAGAATGGTTCTCTCTGAATTGACATGGTATTCAGAAATTCAGACTTAGGTTAAATGGATGAAAGTTTGGTATGGTGTAATCAAAGCCAGGTTGAGACATTTTACCTGTGGGCAGTTGAAGTTGATTAGCCTGGGTTTAGAGTAGTTGTGAAACCATGAAAGTCATGCCACGCCTGAGCTGGAAACCTGTAGACTGGGCTTGAGCCTTGGTGCCTTCCATTCCTCTACTGTGTCATCTTAGCCATGCTGTTTGTCCTCTCCAGGGTCATCGTCTTCTGGGGAATGAGGATAAAGACAATCATCTCACAGGTTTTTGAGAGGATAAAATAACACTTTCCAAGTGCTTGGTGGAGGATGAAGGGTTGCACACAAATTTCTTTCTGTTTCCTTTACAGAACCATTGTATCCCCTTCTCTGGGAGATAGCCTTAGAGTGAGCATGTGTGTACTTGCATGGGCTCTGACAGTCTGTGCTTTGGAGGAGAGTTTGCGGCCTCCAATTCTGCTTTGTTGCTCTGTCGTCATCTAGCCAGGTGTCACCTGATTCTTCATCATGATTGGCCTCCAGAAGTGTGCCATCTGAGTGAGTTACTGAGCAGATAGTACGAGGGTTCTTCAGAACATCCATGGAAAATACGTATGATAAGAAAACGACGCATTGATTTGGAAAGGCTTTACACCAGAATAAACTTATCTCTTAATTCAGTTTTCTACAAACCTTTTGAAAGAACCCTTGTGCATTATAAACCACAGAAAACCTTTCAATAAGATTTATAGAGAAAAGGACAGGAGAAGAGGGTATCCTGCACCATTTCCTGTCTTCCTTATAAATCTTGCCTGCTTTCCTTTTGGTATTTGTATTAGGCAGAGTTCCAGCAGGAAGCATGCAGTATACTCCAGCTGAGTGCCTGGGGAGTGTTTATATTATAAATGGACTGTTTACAAAGGTGTGGGCTAGGTATAGAAGCCAGTAAGGGCTGGTGCGGTATCCAGGGGCCAGCAATGGCCAGGTAAGGGAAGAGAGCAGTTTTTAGAAATCAGGGCACTTGTGTGGAGAAGACCACCCAGCAGGAGCTGATGGGAAGATGGACAAAGAATCCCTGTGTGTGTGTACCTAATAGCAGAATAATTTCTTCAAGTTGGTTTTTTGATTCCTTTTTCTCTCATCTTAATTTCTCACCGTTCCTTCATTATCATATATCCAGCTCCTACTTGGAGTCTGCATTAGTGTGATGTCCAGTGTGTGGACAGTGTCCAGGGGGTTGGTGACTTAACCCATGGAGGTGCCATGTGGCAACTGCTGTTAACTGAGTGTGGTTAAAATGAGGCGGAAGCCAGTATAGTCTGTACTCCGTTGGCCACTTTCTTCTTCTTCTTTTTTAATTTTTAGGGGATGAGTAAATAAAACTTTTTCAGATGAGCCAGAGAAGGAAAACCCTGCTGTCTGATTCTGTTTCCTTTTCTTCTCATACCCTTAACCTCAGACATTAAGATCTGTTTTTGTTGTGGAAAGGACTGGCTGAGATTCTGATTGGATGATTCTGCCTGTGGTTGGGCCCTCAGAGTAAGCTTTGGCTCTGGGACGGTGACAGTAAACAAAGAAGCAGCCTGGATTTATTTTCTTACATACTTCCTTGTCATTGCACAGGAGAGTCAGGATGCCAGTTTATCTCTATAAATTGTTGACTGATTTCAGGAAACTGTTTGGTGGCTTGCTTTCTACTAGTGATGCTACTTTTCTCATGTTTTACGTGTTTCTCTGGTATTCGTGGATGGGATTGTAAAATGCTCATTTTAAACTCTTTGAATTCATCCTGTTAAAATGACTTGGTTGCATTCATCCTGTAGTGTTAGATTTATATTTCAGGAAATTCCAGATCACTTTATTAAAAGTAAAAGAAAAATTATAGAGGAGTCATCTAGAGCAGGACCCTGGGGCCTGACATCACCTTTTATTGTAACCGTCTGAGGGTTTATGTTTACCAAGACATCTGTGGTCCTTTAAGAGTGCTTCTAATGGCTGGTGCCACGGCTCAATAGGCTAATCCTCCACCTGCAGTGCCGGCACATCGGGTTCTAGTCCCGGTCGGGGAGTCAGATTCTGTCCCGGTCGCTCTTCTTCCTGTCCAGCTCTTTGCTGTGGCCCGGGAGTGCAGTGAAGGATGGCCCAAGTCCTTGGGCCCTGCACCCCATGGGAGACCAGGAGAAGCACCTGGCTCCTGGCTTCAGATCAGTGCAGTGCGCCGGCTGCAGCTGCTGTTGGGGGGTGAACCAACGGCAAAGGAAGACCTTTCTCTCTGTCTCTCTCTCACTGTCCACTCTGCTTGTCAAAAAAAAGAGTGCTTCTATGAAAATGGTAATACTTATTTGAATTTCTGTGATTGTTTTCAAAGATGGTAATGAGATCCAGTGATGAAGAGAACAATGAGATTAGGACCCGTGTTGTATTCCTGGCTTTTGGTTTTCTTTTCTTTTGCCTTGTAATGAGGAAGTGGCTCGAAGGTCTGTGGTTACAAGGCCCTCCCTTGTTTTATTCGCTTCTTCCATATTTAATTTCCTAGTGAGTACTTCTGTTTTCACCACATTTTTAAGGGAAGGCAAAGACGTTTGTTGATTTAGAAACCGTAGGGAAACTTGAAAAGGAGTGAGAAAGGGAATATGAAAAAAGCTACATCTATTTAGAAAAACGAAGTTTATGGAGTCATAGTTTTAGACTTGTAGAAGAAGTATGTTGCCTTCAGTGATACGATTCATTTTTATTTCCTTCTCATGGACGTGTGTGTCTCTGTTAGGATTACCTTCTGGCTTATGGTAACAGCAAAGCAATATTCAAGATGAGAAAAACGAGACAGCACAGGGGAAGAATGCCCAATAACAGTCCATTTCTGGGTCATGTTATTGTCTGGAGCAGTCAGAAGGAAGAAGGGCCTTTGTGGCCTTCCTGGATGACTTGATTCCTTGCAGTAACCCAGCCCCCTAGAAATAAATATCATGGATACTTGCTGTCTAGGAGAATGATACTTATCTTGTCTTACTGCAATTGTGTGGTCTCCTTATACCTCGTTTTGAGGTTAAAGAAAATGTCTAGAAAATTTCAGGCATTTTTCCTTATCGTTTGTGTTAAGTGCATTGTCTTTTCCAGATCCAAATCCTGGCTGAGCCACCCGGGCTCTTTGGAAGCTTTTCAGATATTCTCCAAGGGAGGGAGTTTTATCAAGTTTTTATTATGTTCCAAGTACTGTGTTGTTGATGTTTCTCACCAGATATGCAGTTATAATCCACTACCAAAGTTCCATGCTGAGTGGCTTCCAAAGAGAAGTGTGTGTGTGTGTGTGTGTAACCCATTTGCCTTTGAAATGGACTCTGCCTCCTCTGATTTTGCTAAGTGTTCCCCATAAGCTACATCTCCACTTCTCTCAGTGTGCTGTTTGGAGATGTCACATCCAGGCCACTGTATCTAGTGTAGTTAACCTGGGGAACATGGGGTTGAGAAGTTTCTGTGGTCTCATAGGCTACTGTTGTCCATCTTTCAGGGACGGGAGAGAGTGGCAAGAGTACTTTCATCAAGCAGATGAGGATCATCCATGGGTCGGGCTACTCTGATGAAGACAAAAGGGGCTTCACCAAGCTGGTCTATCAGAACATCTTCACGGCCATGCAGGCCATGATCAGAGCCATGGACACGCTCAAGATCCCCTACAAGCATGAGCACAATAAGGTAGGTGTGACTCCTCACAACAGCAGTTGGCAAAGCAGGCCACAGTAATCCAGTGGTACTACTGGGCTCCTGATGTCTTTGCCATGCAGTGGGTGCTTCCCATGTCCACTTTTGATCTCATCTTCAGTGGAACCTTTAATGGGCAGGAAGACTAAATGTCTTTTTTCTAAACCTTTAAAGTTTCACCTCTGGAAAAAACGGGACTCCATTCTTGGTGATGTCAATGAAAGACATTTGGATGTCTTTTTTGTATTTGGATGTTTGATGCTAAATATAGAATATGGGGATACCTGTTACGCCAAGGAGATGGTTTGTAAGTAGCCTTCACATTGGCCAGAGCGAGACAGCCTTATGTCCGCCTCCTACTTTTTGTGCTTCATTGAGGGAAGGGTGAAAACAGCTTAAGATAATTCTCCTGTTTCATTTTGAATTTGGTGATTTCCTTTCGGTAGCACCACATGCTTCATTTTATTTCAAAATAGGCCCATCTGTCACTTCAGTAACCTTTCCAACATGTTTCCGTTCATTTGTTTTAAGCAAGCGAACCAAAATCATTTGGGAAAAGATTAGAGGAAAAATATCTGAATTTCTGGTTATTTAGAAAACAAGAAAATTATTCTGATATCCAGCATTATTATCTCTTGGTTGAAACAGAAATCTATCCACCACCCCCCAGGCCCCCAACCAGTTGAAAACAGATGCTGTAGTCTGTAATTGCTGACCCTCTAATGTCCCAAACATGTGACAGCAGAGGAGGCTGGTGAGTCGGAAGGTGGCTGCACGTTAGAGCCGTGCTGCGCTTGCCCAGCAGAAAGCTCGGAGGCAGAGAATGGAGCTGCTTTCAGGGGGTGACAGCCTGTGCAGAGGCCTCCCCCCAAAGGAAAGGAAGTCTGTTCGGCAGTTGAGGAAATACCTTTGTCGTCTTCCTTCTTCTTTTCCTTCTAATTACGTCCCCCAGTGGGGGTAGCCTTTGTTCTTTAGGGCTGTAGGTGCTTATATTATGGTAGGTCTCACCGATAGTTGACAAAACACTGTATTTATACCTGTAATTATTTTAGAGCCTTCAATCAGAACTTTCATTCTCTCCATTTGCTGGGATCAGTAGGTAGTAGCAAGAAGCTGGCATGCCCAGTGTGACTCATAAACTGAGATTTCCCTCACAAAACTGACAGTGAAGGTAAAATAAGGCAATTCTGTGTACCTTCACCTTTGTTACCATCCAGAGGCTTCTAAATATATCAACTTATCTTAAAATCAGGCATATCTTTTTCTTGGATGATTCCTGCAGTGGCTTCTTATCTACTGTCATACTTGGTTTTCCACCAACAGTAAGACTCTCCACAAATAACAAAGCAATCATTCACAAATAATCCTCCCTGTTTTTGCTTTTTGGAGTGAAAAGAGGTGGACAGGTTTGTGAGTTCATGAACATGGTTCCTGGCCAGGTTAACCTGAGGTGGATGTATAAGCCTAGGTTGTCTAAATTTCAAAGGATTTTTTTTCCCCCTTTCCCCTAAGAAATCTCAGTGAAATGAGTTTCTGAAATAGGCGGCGTGATGGTTTCCTTGTACTTGTGAGAAAATTTCTGTCGAATTTCATTTTAATTCCAGTGATTTCCCCAGTCTAGTCAGTTGATAATACAGTGACCTGTTGACTTTCTGGTTGATTTATTGTGTGTGCTAATACATTTTTATATGCATACATACACTTTGCCTGTTTAAACACTGTACAGGATACAATGTACTTAAGTTTTACAAAAAAAAAAAAAAAATTATTTCACAGATGTGCCAGAAGAAACCTTCGGGATCATATCCTGATTTTATATTTTCATGAGTATTATTTATTATACAGTCGTGTAGATGTAGAAGATTGGGGTGGGATTTATGCCTTATTCATGTAGCACATTGAAAAATGTTAAACACTGTGTGTTTCAGCCCTTCATGTCAGTTCTAACTAAGTAGACTTTACTGTGTTGAACGTTATTCACTTATAAATTTGACATTATACGAAGTTATAATTATGTTGGTTTTTCTCAGCTTTGTTATTATGTGAATTCTTCCTGTGACTCCTGGCAACTTAACAGAGTGTCTGATTTCATGATAGTAGTGTGTGATGACCTCTTAATAATGTTAAATCCCCCTTTAATTCCTGATAGCAATATCACTCACAATCATTCCATTTTCTCTACACCATACACATACAGTCCTTCCTGCTGTCCTCAGGGACTGATCCCAGACCCCTGTGGTTACTGAAACCTGTTGATTCCCAGGTTGCTTATATTAAATGGTGTAGTGTTTGTGTGTAACCTGTGCACATTCTCCCATATATCTTAAATCATCTCTAGATTACTTGTCATACCTAACCCAGTATAAATGCTATATAAATAGTTGTTATACTGTATTGTTTAGGGAATAGTGACAGGAAAATCAACTGTATCTATTCAGTTACAGGTACAATTTGGGTGTTTTTCAGATTTGGTCCTTGATCTTTGATTCTTGTTTGGTTGAATCTGCAGATGTGGATATGGAGGGCTGACTGCTCATACTCCACAAGTTCACTCTTCCCTTGCTTCGTGCATTAACATCCTGAGCTCTCCTTCCAGTTCAGCTCAACTGCCACTTTCTTCCAGAGTTCTTGTCCATTCACCTTCCTTGTGCTAAGTATCACCACCCTCCTTTCACAAAACCCAGAGTGGAGTATTTATAATTGTCTCAGTTTTCTTATTGTTCTAAGCTTCTTGACAGTAAAGCTTGTGTCAGTTCCATCTTTATATTCTTCATTGTCCCTGGCATTGTATCTTGTACATCATAGGTGTTTACATGATACTTTTTTTCTTTAATGAATAAACCATTTTTGAGCCTCAGCAACTGAAAATCTCCTCTTCAAAGTTACTGACATTATTGTGTGCGGTTGGGGTTGCAGAGAGGTTTATTCAGGGCTGGGCAGAAATTTATAATCCAGAAAAGGGGATGTGCATATCACAGGGAGGGACACTTTGGTGAGAAGGGATGGCCAGGGTAGATGGGTAGAAGAAGGAATGTACATGCAATGTAGAAATTGGCCAGTTTAATGCATCTTACAGAGGAGGAGTGCTTGAAAATGGTTTAGGATGTCCTTGTCAAATGTCTTGAATCCAAGCTAAATTTGAATTCTCTTTTCTAGTGTTTATGATCTTTAGTATTAATTTATGTTTTGGTTAAAATTGTCTACAGAAATTTCTGGTAAACAGACTATGCTGTATATATATATTACAGTCAAAAGAATTTGGTGTGCATTTGATTAGCAATTGAAAGTAGCACATACTGGTTTTTATACTATATTGGGACACTAAAAATAATAAAATAAATAACCATAAATAACCATTTTGATTTTCTTTTAAGTTTCTGTGTGTCTACCATCCTGTTGGTCATAATTTGTAGATAGTAACAAATAAAACGTTCCCTGTATTCCCCAGCAAAACTTTGTACTTGCCTCTGAGTACATATATTTTATAAAGCAAACAAAGCTTAATAAATTATATGACCCATTCTGTATTGGGGAATTGTTCATAGTTCTGTTTGAAATTGGTTCTGATTGGGGAATGCCATACTAGAGTATTGGTTTTTCTTGCTTCTGCCTAAGGTTCACCACATTGAGTTGAGGGTCCTGCTGGTTAGCTAATGGGAGGGGCAGTGGTTGAGGGAGTCCTGGCGACAAGCTTCAGACCAAATGCTGTGGCATTGCTTGCCTTCATGTAAATGTCACCCTGTCCCAGGGATTGCATATTCAGGAAGATGTTTGTAATAAATTGCAACATATTACAAGCTTTTCTGAAAGACAAAATTAATTCTTCCCTGAACATGTATTTGTTCTTGGACTTTCTTATGGATGAGTTGCTTAGATTCGGCACAGGTATGAAGACATGTAAGTTTAAGGACTGATTCTGAATACATAGTTAGCAGGTTTGGTTGTTTTGCCTTATCCTTGAACACAACTGTTGATAGCTAGTGATAAAAGGTATTCTATAGATGTCATTTGATCAAATTCAAAAACATATCTAAGTCTATGCTTATGTGAGGCATTTGACCATGGAATTATTCTATCATTTCTTAAGTTCAAAAGGAAGAATTTTCATCACTGCACTTTTATGGCTTCCTGTCTAGTACAGACACGCACTTCTGATGATTCTTTGCTCTGATGATGAAATTAGCTCTTAAAAGAAAGGAAGAGATACAAATTCCCTATGTTAATATGGCTAATGAATGGCCTTGCTTTTCAGCTTGGGGAAGTAGGTTCCATGGTGTTTGAACTCCTGTTTTTTATGTTCGGATTGCATGCACCTGACAGTTGGTATTCTTCCTGCATTGCCTGTTGTTAGTTATTTCATATGTGCATGCCTTATTTTCTCATCGAATTGCAAATTACCTTACTGTAAGCAAGCTTCTCATTATATAATTCTTTGTCTCCTCCACAACTTGCCAGGAATGGCATAGGAGCTTTTATTCATTGAATGAATGACTGCAGATACTACATCCTTCATTTCTTTGTGGTTGGCTTATGATGTCTGTGAACTGTGAAATCAGGGTGCTCTTATGGAAGGTCAGAATGTAGACAGGCTTTGCTCCCTTTGCCTGTCCTGGAAAGAGAACACAATCTGATTCAGTGCTTCTGGACTTGAGACAGTCAGCAAGGAGAGCTTGGCTGTTGCCAATGTTGAGCAGTTTCATCTTTTTGTTGTACAGGTTGAACTTCCTTAATGTGAAAATTTGAAATGCCCCCAAATCTCAAATTTTTAAAAAAATTTTTATATAAAGACAACACATTTCATATATATAGAGTGTTTTTTTTTTAATACAATGACATACCTTCAGTTTACTTATTTATTTATTATTTGAAAGAGTTACAGAGAGGCGGGGGGGTGGAGGGAGAGAGTCTTCCATCTACTGGTTCCCTCTTCAAGTGGTTGTAGTCGCCAGAGCTGGGCTGATCGGAAGTCAAGAGCCAGGAACTTCTTCCAGGTCTTCCACACAGGTGCTCAAAGACTTGGGTCATCTTCCACTGGTTTCCCAGTCCATAGCAGAGAGCTGGATCAGAAGTGGAGCAGCTGGACTCAAACTGGCGCCCATATGGGATGCTGGTGCTGCAGGCCTGGGCTTTAACCTGCTGTGCCACAGTGCCAGTCCCGCTTCAGTTTATTTTATAGTCATAAGCTTAACCCTTCACTAAGTATTCCACAAACAACAGTGAGAAGAAAAAAAAAAAAAACACTATTCCTCAATAGTAGAGACAAGAGTTGTAATAATCACATTTGAAACTTCTGAGTGCTGACCTGTTGCCACAGCATGGAAGTTTGTTTCATGCACAAATTTACTTAAAAGTACTATATAAGGTAACCCTCAGGCTATATGTGTAGTGTATATGCAATAGGAATGGATTTCTTGCTTGGACTTAAGTCCTGTCCCTAAAATATCTCATTATGTATGTGCAAATATTCCATAATCCTAAACACCTCAAATCCTGACCACTTCTAAGTCCCAAGAGGTTTGGATAAGGCCTAGTCAACCTGTAGTTTCTCCTTTTAGATTTGGAAGTCCCCGTGAGCAGGCCTCCGTTCGCGACTCAGCTGCAACTGCCTTTGACGAACAAGCCAGGATTTTGAGCCCTGACACCTGTGCTTCCCTTGCCTCTGCGCTCACAGGGGCTCTGAGAGGATGTGTTGCTCCAGGACCTTTTGTCCTCCCGAACAAGAAAGGGCTTGTCACAGGAAAGAACCATGTTAAACACATTTAGAGCTTTATGAATTTTCTGTACTTCCAGAAAAATCCAAGATCCCAAAAGCCACTTTTCATTTTCCAAAAGAAAAGTGTAGCCAAGATTCTGAAGAATCATGCCAGCTTATTCCTGCCTTTGATCATTTGAATAAGAAATTACTAGTTGTTTGCAACATGAGAAATATTCTTAGCTTATAAAATGCCAAGAGAGTTGATTTAATTCTTCCCACTTGTATAATAAACACAGAGTAAAGGCAGAACTGGTAAAAACATGGTGTTAGCCCTGTGAAGAGTTGGATCTGTCAAGGTTCCCTGCTTGCAAGCAACTGAAGCTGATACTGGCTCACTTTAGTGGAAGGGGAATTTGTGGGGCTGTGGACTCGCAGGAGCTCCGAGGAGACGCTGAATGAAGGACAGGTTCTCGGCAATTGTGACAGGCCTGGGGAACTGTTCTTCTGTCTCCTGTCAAATGCCTGGGAAAAACTCCCTGGTTGGCCAGTCTGGATGCTGTGTTAAGTCTTTGGACAGGCAAAGACTGAGCGCTTTCATTGACTGTCCCTGAGGGAAAGCTGGGTACAGTTAGTAGAACAAGGGGGACGATGCTGGCAGAAATCACAACTGCACACTGCAAAAGTACAGAGTCAGCCTGTAAAATAAATGACAAGTACAAGCACTCCATTTTTGCTCAGCATTTGCTAAACCTGTCCTAAACAATTTCTTATTCTGGGCTTTAGTCTGGGATGGGAGGAATTTAAGGCTTAGTGACTTAGCTCTAAATGAAGTAGATAGTTGGGTTTGAGCCCAAGTGCTGCATAACAGAGTAATATTGGGTATTCAGCATTTCCTCCCTAAGCCTCAATTTCTTTACACTCTAAGCCTGAATGTCCTCATCTGTATAGTAGAAAAAATGACAATAGGATTGTTTCAAGGGGTTAAGTAGATAATATAGGTTAAAAAAGAGTCTTGTAAATGACTTGTAGGAGTTTGGAAGATGAATTGTCATCAGGGAGAGAATGAATACTAATAACCCCCTATCTTAAGAATAGAACAAACAAAATAACTTGAACAGCATGACCAGATTTAGGAACTGTCTAAGGAAAACTTTCCTCTGAGTGACAGTCATTGAAATGGGATACCAAGGGAGGTAGAGAAATCTCCTTATCTGGATGTGTTCAAAAATAGAATGTATTTTTAACATGTGAAATTCTTTAAAGCAATTTTGCTAAAATTAAGCAAGGAATGGACCAGACAACCTCTGGAAGTCCTTCCCGAACAATAATTTTCTTGATGCTGATTCTCTGGTTTCAAAAGTTAACTGATAAAATTATTAAAATTATGAGTATTTTGTTATAATTTGAAGTTTCCACCTTTATTACCCTTTGTCCATTCTAGAGCATCTATGAACAAAAATTTTTAAAGACAATAAATAACAGATTCTTTTTGATAGTGGTCTCTAGTCCATTGGAGAACTTTTCTTTCCTTGCATCTAAATCCTGTAAGTGATTTTCCTATTTGCATTTATGTAGGGGTTTTTTAGTGTTCTGAGTTAGCATCACACTTAGATTTTTTGGGTGGTGATGGTGCCATTGCTTTTAATTGTATTGTTGGCTTCTGGGCACCAAAGATAGCCTGCTCTTTTTCACAGGGAAACTTTATGCTCCTGCTTTTACACATCAAATTTTCTCTTCTCTTAATGACAGTCTATAGGACTCCGGGACTTTTCCTGGCTCACACGATGAATTAACCATTTCTTTTTCCAAGACTGATTTGTCACATTCTTCTTTCTCTCCAGGTCACTTAGTGCAAGCTGAGTCACCATTGAGTCTGTTATAACTCTATCAGCTTTTGAAATCCCTTTCTATAATTTCTTTTCTCTTTCAATATCTTGCAAATAGTTTTTAGCCATATTTTCTTCTCTTCACCGTATCCTTGTTCTGTTGCAATTCTTTATTTATTTGATACCTATGTGAAAATACAAGATGAATATGAGGAATTTTAAAACCCTTTTTTTTTCTGGGTTAACATTAATTGCTAATCATAATGCATTCCATATCAGGACACAGGATGAAAATCGAAGTCCATTTGGATCAGAGGACGATTCGGAAAGACTTCATCAATAGGGTTCTTCTTTTTGTAATTTTTGTTGATATACAGTTTGTGTATAGTAAAGTCTACACATCATCATTGTTGAGTCCTTGTAATTTTTTTTCCCCACTGTGAATACAGTTGTATTCAGATCCCTTGATCTGGATCAACATGAACAGAACTTCAGAAGCCTCCTCAGGCATGAATCCCAAGCCCCAAAGGTGACCGCACCCAGACTTCTAATAACAAGTGTGCCCTGTTAGCATTTGAACTTGGTAGGAATGGAAGCATTCAGCATTTACTCCTTTGTATCTGGTTTATTTACCTCAACATGTTTGTGAAATTCATCCATTTTCTTATAATTACAATTCATTTGTTCTCAATGCTGTGGAATTGGAATGTCCCATAGAGCGTTCTGTGCTGATAAAACTGCTATTTGTGCTGTCCAGTATAGTAGCCATAACCACACCTGACTCTTGAGTTCATAGTGGCCAATGTGACTGAGCAACTGAATTTTTACTTTTACTTAGTCCTATTAATTTACATTGGAATTTACATGTGACTAGCACCTGCAGCATTGGATAGTACAATTATGTAATGTTCCATTGTGTGAGTAGGCTATAATTTGCCTGTATATCCTATTGTTAATATAAATTTGGGTATTTCTGGCTATTGCAAATAATGCAAATATAAACTTTGCTGTGCATGTCTTTTAGTGAACATAAGGATGCATTTCTTTGGGGTTTATACCTAGAATTTAGAGTTGCTAAATTAGAGGTATGCATACGGTCAATTTCAGTACATGAGATATTTCTAGAGCGTTTTTCATAAAGAACCAATGTACCGCCAGCTGTCTATGAAAGTTTGGTTGCTTCACATTCTTAACAACACTTGCTATTATTAGTCATTTTAAAAAAATAAATAACTTATTTGAGAGGCAGACAGACAGAGACAGAAAGCCCCCATCCAATGGGTGAGCTCCACAGATGTTCACAAGAGTCATGGCTGGGCCAGACTGAAGCCAGGAGCTGGGAATTCATTATGGGTCTTTCACATGGGTAACAGGGAAACAGGCGCTTGAGTCATCACTACTATTCACAGGATCTGCATTAGTAGGGATCTGAAATGAGGAGCCAGGTATCTAACTGTTCTAGATTAACAAGCTAAGCACTCACTCGTTATCAACTTTAGCTATTCTGGTGGCTGGATAATGCTATCACATTGTTGTTTTGATTTTCATTTCTTTGATAACTAAGAATGTTGAACACCATTTCATGTGTTGGCCATTTGATGAGGATTTGAGTCTCTGTTGAATAAATGTATTGTGAATGTATTCTCCACTTTTGGCTTGCTTTTTATTTTCTTAATAGTTCTTTCAATGAAAGAAGGTACTTAATTGTAATATAGTGATCAGTGCTGTTGATATTCTTTTTAATTAGTCTTTGTCTACTTTAAGGTCATGTAGATAATCTGCTGGGTTTTCTAAATTCTTTATTGCTTTGCTTTTTACACTAAGATCTAGAAATGCGTTTCAGATGGATTACAGAGTATGTGGAGGCTCTTCATAAAGTTCATGAAGAATGTTTATTGTGAAAAAGCTATGAATAAATTTCAAAATGTTTGCACCAAAATAAACCATTCTTTTAATTCTATTTTCCATGACCTATTTGAAGTAGTCTTGTAATGTGAGGTAGAGGTCAGTTTTTATTTTTATTTTTTCATATGGCCTCAATTTATTTTCTTATTCCATCTATGTTAGCAACATAGCTCCTTGCAAGGGCTTCTGTTTTTCTCTAGATTAATAACGTTGTATTTTGTACATAGATTATTTCATTACAAAGGATGATAGAGCTTTTGTATGGCTTGGTTATTCAGTGGGGTCACGTTCTTTCTCCCTTTGGTATTTCTTTGACCCAGAGTGGGAACTGTACAAGGGTCGGGTTGGGTTCCATTTCCACCTTTCTGAGCCGACGTTACTCTGTAGCACCCACATTTGGCTAATTTGGCACCGGCATCCCTTTCTGTTTCATATCTATGCTATCCAAAGCATTTAGATTGAAAAAGCTTCCCTAGTTTTCTTTTTTGTGTATTTCTCCAGGTATCGTGGAAATAGACCATTTTGTATAACTCAACATTAGAGCTAAAGTTAGGTAAAAAGGCAATGAAAGCTGATTTTGTGCATTTGTTAACTGTGGTATTTTAATCCTACTTTTAAAAAATTTATTAACTTGATTGTATTTATTTGAAAGGCAGAGACGGATATCTGACATCTGCTGATTTACTCCCCAAATGCCCGCAGTAGTTAGGGCGGCCGCACTGATGCCAGGAGTCTGGAACTCTTGGAGCCTGAAACCCTGGGCCTCCCGCATGGGTTGGCTGGAACCCAGGAAGTTGAACTCTTGGTGCTGCCTTCCAGGCTGTCAGGAAGCTGGATCTGGAAGTGGAGCTGGGACTGGAACCCCAAGCACCTTGAAATGGGATGCGGACATACCAAATGTCATTTTTAACCACTGTGTCCAATGCTGCCACATTTTAATCCTAATGTGTAAAATTTTGATTCATGTATACCTATTGTAGATAACGGAAAGTAACTCATTTTGGTAGAGTGAGGGAAGCTGTAGACAAGTGTGTTCACACACACATACCCATGCACACACGCCTGTGTGTTTGTGCTTTGCATTAGCAATGACCTTTGGACACTATTTAATATGTGGAAGATCGACAGCCTCACCATGTTGTACTCTATTGATACTCTGTGCATGGTGGGCTATTTGTGTTGTGGCCCATGTCATCTGAAGATGACAGCTCACCTCACCTTCAGTACATCCTCATCTTCCACACCCTCAGCTCACTTCATCTTCCATTAATCCATGTTGTCAACACTTGAGGGCAGAGATCAGGCCTTAGTTATGTAAACCTAGCACAGTATTTGACACATGGTTGTACTCTGTGTTGAATGGATATTTGTTTACTGTGGTGGGTTTTTGTGTACAGTTGTCAGGGTCAGGCACAGCCTGGTTTGATACCTGCCTGTACAACAAAATTGCTGTGTAATATTGAGCAAATAAAACTCTAAATTCCAGTTTCCTTATCTATAGGATGGTGGTGATTATAATGCCTACTTCACAGTGTGTTGTGAGAATTCAGTTATATAGTCCAAGGAAAAGCTGAAAGTATTATCCATGGTTAGATGAAAGTGATGTTCTCTTACTTCGTCATTTCAACAGATATTTAATAATATCTGTTTGTGTGCCGTCAACACAAACCAGTTTGGCTGATTTTAAGAAAAGAAGCTAGTGAGTTCTCTAAGTACATTACTGATGCATCCAGACATACAAGCAAGCTCTGATGTAGCAACCTCTCTCTAAACCGCTGTAAGCTCTCAGGCTGACCTAAGCAGGATGTCCAGGAACTGGACAGTTACCATGTGAGACACATGTGGCATAGTTAAACACATTTTAGTAGGAAGTCATAAAGCTGGTCGTTTGGCTGTTGTTGGTTAACTCCTGGCAAAGCATCAGATGAATACTTTTCATTGTTCTTTTAAACCCAGTAATGCGTGATTCCCCCGCCCCCCTCAATTTTAAAGCAGTGCCTCTATTTTCAGCTAAAGAAGCAGAATATATTTGTTGGAACCAAGGGAAACTGAGTGCTTCATGGAGATCGAGTGAGCATATTAGGAATCCTAGCATTTTTCCTTCTTATTTTCACGCCACTGGAAAAGTCATTTCAGTGATATTTACTTTTTGCTCTTGTACAGATTTAGGGTAGGACTTGCTTAGTCTTTGGCAAAGCAAACAGTTTTACTCATCCAAAGAATGTATACCAAAACCTAAAATCTTGCTTCTTTCTAAGAAACTGCAGTCTTATTCTTTACTCTGTCATTTTGCTCCAGTTTACATATATTTGCTACATAACTGTGCTTTTAAATAGTATATTGCATGCATATTCATGATTTTCATGAGTTCTTGCACATTTATCTGTACGTGAATATCAGCAGGGAAATGCACTTTTTAAAAATAATGACATTTATATATCACATTATGCTAGGATACTGTCAAGGGTAAAAAGTACTTCATTAAAAGCCATGATTATTAATTTTGGCTGATACAATATAAATTTGTACTTTGAGACATTTATTTTCCTAAACGTATGTTTCTTAAAGTGAATTTGCTAAAAAACAGATACCTTTTAGTTGTTGCCCCCATTACTTTGTAAAATTAATATGCAGTTTTCTAACAGCCTTTCACTATTTGTTAAAATGAAGAATGACTCAGAGCAATAGCCTTATTGGCATATTTCCAGTAATGTGATGTACAATAGTATCAAGTTGGTTTCTGCTTCTTGCAATGTACGTACTTCCTCTGTGGTTAAAAAGTAAAACCGTCACTGTGCCAAGTGTTGTAGACATTGGTATGTCGGGGAGGTGGTAAAGAGTTTTCAAAATTCTGTGGTAAGGGTCAGCTCCCCAGGTGATTGTTTTCCTTATCCACTCTGGAAGGTACTAGACTGATGTTTCCTCTCCTGACCTTTGTTAGCCATTTTCGTGCAAGGCTGCCATGTGAGTTGCTGTTTGATTATAACACATTTCAGCGAAGCCCTCACTAGAGTTGGTTGTTTGAATGCTGTTGAAGCCACCGATCCTTCCTTCCGCTGACTTTGATCTTGTAATCTATGTTACAATGAGCGTTTTTGCATTAGCAGTGCTGTCAGACGTTTCAGGACTTTTGGCCTTAGCCAGTTTTGGCCCACAGCAATGTCATTATAAAGGTACTTCTTCACCTCAAATTTATGGAATTGACATAAAATGGCCAACACCATGTACTTTGCACATGGCCTCTTTAGATGTTGTGCAATTTGTATCCAATCATGGGGAGAATGAATTCTAAGGAAGGGATGCTTCTTTTTTTTTTTAAAATTATATTTTTCTAACTCCTGTATGCAGATGGGGTAACTTTCTCTAATCTGTACACAGGGTACCAGACAGACTGGTGACAGCTTCGGTTCTTCCTAGCTGAGTACGAAGTCGGGAGCAGTGATTTTGTGTTTTGCAGCAACACTTCCAGACTTTCCCATGTATCTGAATCACGGTGGATCTTGTTAAAATCACTGTTTGTGTTTCAGTGGGCCTGGGGTGGGCCCAAAACTCTGCCTTCCCAACGGCTCTCAGGCAATGCTGAAGCTGCGGGAAATAGTCATGTTGGAGGTAAATGACTCTGCCACCAGAGGGCTAACTTCCAAAGAGAAGTTTCTAGAACCTGTTTACCAATGGAATTTCAGCTATGGAATGTTAAGTGAGTTACTGAAACTTTCTATTTTCTTTTTAAATCATTTATTTGGAAGAGTTAGAGAGAGAGACAGAGAGAGAGATCTTCTATCCCCTGGCTCATTCTTTAGATGGCTGTAATGATCAGGGCTGCAGAGCCTGGACTTCTTCCAGGTCTCCCACATGGGTCGTAGGGACTGAAAAGTGCAGGGACCCAAGCATTCGAGCCATCTTTTTGCTGCTTTCCCTGGTCATTAGCAGCAGCAAGCTGTCTTGGAGGTGGAGCAGCTGAGACACGAACTAGTGTTCATATGGGATATTGGAGCTGCGGGTGGTGGCTTGACCTGCTATGCCACAATGCTGGCTCCCTGAAGCTGTCCATGCTGTATCTTCCTCAGCTGTCAAGTGAGGATGAGAATGGTGCTCACTTTGTGTAGTTGGTGCGAGCACTGATGAGAAACTGTTGATGTAGAACTTTTAGGGTAGTAACATCAGCATAAGAAGTATCCACTAAATAAACAGATGTTGAATTCCTCCCAAAAAGTGCTGGGTCGAGAGAATCATACTGACCTTTGGATAGCATGTGGAACATTTGAGGAGAGATTGCTGATTATTTAAAGATAGAGAAGAAGCTGTGACCCAGGAGTGAGATATGGCTTCCTATAGCTTACAGGAAGCAGTGGCCTGGCCTCTGGTAGCACCTAAGTTCTGGAGAACGAAGAAGAAAGCAGGAGTCCTGATGGAGTTCATGAATTGTTGGTACTGCTGATGCCAGGGCACTGACTTGTCTCTGACACAAACAAAGTGCTTGCTATCTTGACTCTAGAGTATTTGCAAGTAATGAGGGGGTAGCCAGTCCAGCAAGGGAAAGGGAAGGAGCAGGGAAAAGATAGCCTTTGCCAAATACCTCTGGCCCAATCTGCTACCCCATTTTTCCTTTAGTATGCTCAACAGTGTGTGCATGGTAATAGTATAATTTTACAGATGAAAAATGTTTCAAATATATGCCCCAAGTCATGCCATTTCTAAATTTATGGGGCTGCATTTTAAAACTAGAGCTGCGCTTAGTAATTTCCATAAGGCACCTCATATACTTGACCCCCATGAACATGTTTGACACTCAGAACACATGCATTTAATTTCCTTGTGAGGAAGAGTAAGTGGAGTGACCTGTGGCTGCACTACAGGTGCCATCCACTACTTCAGCCAGCTTAGGCCTGAGACAGAATTGTCAGCTCCATGATGGCTGGACCACACTTCTCTTCACTGCTATGTCCCCAGGACCTAGCGAAGTGCCCAGCACACAGTTGGGCCCAGCACATATCCGAGAGTGAATGAGTCAGATTTCAATTGGAAATGCAGGCGTTTGGTTGCACTGTTAAAGATGCATGTTGGTGTGTCCACATCCCATATCGAAGTGCTGCTGTTTGAGACTTGATTCTTCTCTTTGTACCAACTTTCTGCTGAGGCAGCTGGTGATGGCTCAAGTAATTGGGTCCCTGCCACCCATATGAGAGACCCCAGTTGAATTCCCGGCTCTTGACTTTGGTCCAGCTTAGCCCCTGCCATTGTAAACACTTGGTGACTGAACCAGTGGCTGGGAACTCTCTGTCTCTTAAATAAATAAAATATAATTGAACAGAGATTTGATCACATGATTCTACTATTCCTATAGGCCTTTCAAACTCCAAATTCTTATGACTGTCCATTTGACTTCTTTTTTTGATCATATACTCCTTTTATTTCTTCTTTACTTTTTTTTACTAGTCCACACATTTACTATCTGGTTATAGGTTATTAAAAATAATTATTTTATTTATTTGAAAGACAGAATTAAAGAGAGGTAGAGCCAGAGAGATAAGGTCTTCCATTCCGCTGGTTCACTCCCCAAATGACTGCATCAGTCAGAGCTGAGCTGATCTGAAGCCTGAGCCAGGAGCTTCTTCCAGGTCTCCTATGTGCATACAGGGGCCCAAGGACTTGGGCCATCTTCTGCTGCTTCCCCAGGCCACAGCAGAGAGCTGGAGTGGAAGAGGAGCAGGTGGGACTCGAACCGGTGCCCATATGGGATGCTGGCATGGCAGGCTGGGCCTTTAACCTGCTATGCCACAGCGCCAGCCCCTTAATTTGTAGAAATATAAATATATTCATTGTAAAAAGAAAACTCAGACAACATAGAAAAGTGAAGGAAGAGGGGCCAGCACTCTCGCATAGCCAGTAAAGCTGCCGCCTGCGGTACTAGCATCCCATATAGGCAGCAGTTCGTGTCCTGGCTGCTCTGCTTCCGATGTCACTCTCTGCTATGGCCTGGGAAAGCAGTAGACGATGGCCCAAGTGCTTGGGACCCTGCACCCTCGTGGAAGACTCAGAGGATGCTCCTGGCTCATGGATTCGGGTTGGCACCGCTCCAGTCGTTGCTGCCATCTGGGGAGTGAACCAGCAGATGGAGGACTTCTCTCTCTGTGCCTCTCCTTCTTTCTCTGTGTAACTCTGACTTTCAAATAAATAATAAATCTTTATGAAAAAAAAAGTGAAGGGAGAAATTTAAAATCACTTGTAGTTTCCCCATGTGGAAAAAGGGCTGTGAACTTTATTATATATACACATGACAAAGGTTTAATCGGTATGTATAAGTTCACTCCCTCTTATCCAAAGCTCCTTAGTTCCCTCTGTTTTTGAATTTAAAAAAAGATAGTTTTTAGATTTCAGAAATATGGGAAATGTAGTGTAGATTGTGTAAAAACCTCACTGAGATTTGGGGTAGTGCCTTGGAATCAAATACAGTAACATTTCAACTGCAAAATATGTTAACATTAGCAACTAGACAGAATAAATAAAGGATAAATAGTCGGGCAGCAGGGCAGGCTTACCCGTACATAAATTACAACAAATCTTTTCAGTTCATGGAGGTTTTGGGATTTCAGATTGTAGGTAAAGGAGTGTAGATTTGTATGTAAGTACTGCTTTGTTATTAAATTGCATGTAAACAGGTATCTTTTTCTGACTTGCTTTCTCACTTGTGTCATAATGAACATTCTTGCAGGAAAGTTGCTAGGTATGGAATTGCTGGGTCAAAACATAAACACATTTTACAGGGTTTTGATAAGGTTCATTAGCCGTCTCGAATGATCAAACTAAGTTACGGTATAGGACCTGAGCTTTCTGTATTTACCACAGTCTTGCCAATTCTGAGTTTTATTAAGCATTTCAGCAATTTAACAGGTGAAATTGATACTTTATTTTACATTTTGAATGCCAATTTGTAGTTCATTAATTTAACCAAGGAATTTCTTTTGGATTCATTCTAGAGATTGTGACATTTTTCAGATCATTTCTGGGACTATTAAATAATAGAGGTTTAGAGATTCAATTACACACAGGTCATTTTCAAACGTGTTGGTGTGGTTCAGCATTCTGCAGTCAAACTTTTAAGAACATTAGGCACTGGGTTCTAGTCCCGGCTGCTCCTCTTACAGTCCAGCTCTCTGCTGTGGCCTAGGAGTGCAGTGGAGGATGGCCCAGGTGCTTGGGCCCCTGCACCCGCATGGGAGACCAGGAGGAAGCACCTGGCTTCTGGCTTCAGATTGGCGTAGTTCTAGACGTAGCAGCCATTTGGGGGAGTGAACCAATGGAGGGAAGACCTTTCTCTCTCTCTTTCTTTCACTGTCTGTAACTCTGTCAGATAAATAAATTAAAAAAAAAAAAAGAACATTAGACTACACTAACATCAATTTGGGTCATTCCCAAAGTCTTGCTGATTATTTGACCTGAACACTAGTTGTTTTGTGGCTTTTTTTTTTTTTTTAAAGATTTATTTATTTATTTGAAAGGCAGAGTTACAGAGAGGGAGAGAGAAAGGGAGAATCTTCCTTCTGCTGGTTCACTTCTCAGATGGCAGCAATAGCCAGGACTGGGCCAGACCAAAGCCAGTAGCCAAGAGCTTCATCTAGGTCTCCCACGTGTGTGACAGGGGCCCACACACTTGGGCCATCCATCTTCAGCTGCTTCCCGAGGCACATTAGCAGGGAGCTGAATGACAAGTGGAGCAGCTGAGACTCATACTGGTGCCCATATGGGATGCCAGTGTCACGGGGAGGCTTAACTATGATGCCATCCCCATGAACTTTGTTCTTAAAATATAAGCAAATGTGAACGTCTATCACCTCCATCACCCACATCCTTTTATGTTCTGAAAATTGATAATTTATGGTCTGCACAGTCAGCCGCTTACTAAACTGAAAACAGAAGTTTGCCAAAATGTGGCATCCAAGTAACTGGCCCTCCAAGCAGAAGCAGGATGTATCATTAATCTTCCCAGGCTCACTCCAGTAGGCAAGAGGCTGAGCTTTATCTTAGATCAGCAAGTCTGATCTGGCCAGCTGAGAAGTCAGATCATGCAAATTGATAGGCAGAGTCAGAAAGTAGTCTCATCGCTGTCTTGCTAAGGGAATCTATATTTTGCCTTCAATTTGAAAACGGTTTAACACAGTTTTTGGGTTTTGTTTCAGCGTTTCCTTAAAACGTAAATGGAACATGGAGCCTGGCTGTTAGGTGTGGGGAAGTAGGCAAAGGTGTCTAGGTGACTTTCTAGAGAACATACACATCTCTAGGGCTGCAGTTAGAAAAATGATGATTTACTTTTGGACATTTTTTTTTTCTCTCTCCTTCAAAAATAAGATGTTTTTACTTGTGCTTTAGTGATAGGTTTGGACCAGAAAGGCCCATGTCAGAAATTATTTTACTTCCCACCCTTTTCACTCCCAGCTTCTCATAGGGTACTTCCCTTGCTTCGCTATAAACTAGGTAGAAGCTAAGTGGAGGAGGGGAGGGAATTAGCATTTATGAGTGTTTCACTCGAACTGGTGCGTGTCCCTCCCCACTACATACCACGTTCCCTGGAGCTTCCTTGGAGTGACCCTTGTACTCCTGACCCGCTCTTCTGCCGCCCTCCCCTTCCATAAACAAAGACACGGAGTCTTTGCAAGGTGAATAATACTCAGACTGCAGAGTGCATGTGAGGTGGCTCCCCCAGGCTGCCTGGCTCTAGGATGCACGCTGTCCTTGGGTCGCCTGGCAGTCAGGCTTCCTCCTTGTAGCCTCAGTGCTGTGACCAAGTCCACTTCTATGGAATTAGGCCTGGGATTCCTCTAACCTTAATCGTTGTGTCCGGTTTGCTTCTCACCCACAAACCCGAGAGCCCCGTCCCCGCCTGAGATGTCCCATCTCCTGTGACCTCTGAGCTGCACTACAGTGGTGCCTTCAAGCCCCAGTCCTCATTAGCTGAGATACTGCCCTCTCCTTCCTGGTCTGTGTCTCTTCACCTGACACCTGTCTGCCTGGAGACTGATGACAACTATGGGTTTTACTTTCTCCTATGGTTGCAAGCTGTGTATGATACTGAGGCTTGGGCCAAATTGCACAATTATGAAAGCAGAAACTCCAAGATGACTTGCTAAGGCCATAAATGAATAAAAGAAGGCTGTGAGATAGATTAACTCCATTATCATGGCTCATGGTTAAGGAAGCTGGCATGTACATTTCCTCCAGGGCCATCAAGGACACACCAAGGTGAAATTTTGCAGTGTCCATTAAAATTTATCTTGTTAATTTATCCTGTGAAGTCCAAAAACAAATTGATAGTTACTTTTCTACTACAGTTCAGGTTTTGTTAGCCCCATCCTAAGATCGGAACTTGTCATCAAAGACATATTTTGTGTTATTTATTTTATTAAAACTGGTTTGATTTTCTTCCCCTTATTATTTTTAACATTTTTATTTTCCTTCCTGAAGTTTAAAAGTAAACGTTTAGCTGATGATTCACGTCAGGTTAAGTAACTCATTTTTAATATCAGAGCCTGTTAAGGGAGTCCTCTCAACTTCACACAGTAAAGTTTTTATTGTGAAAGTCAGCAACAACAGTAAGAATTAGATGGAACATGATGCTAACGCCAAAGTAATAATGTTGTTGAATACATTGCTTGTTGAAACTTAGACATTTTCCACAAGTATTAGAAGATGGTATTTTTGTCAAATGTATATTATTTTGAAGCTAATTGTGATGATATTGTATAGAGAGCAAACACACACTTCTTAAAGATACATTTTCCATTTTTTTAGATCTTGCCGCTGGTGTAAGAAAATACTGAAAGTTTGCTTTTGCTTCCTTTAGTGAGTTTTAATAAATTTAACACTAAGAGGTAGGTATTATTGACCCCATTTGCCACTGAATAAAAATAGGGAAAAGTTAGCTAACTTGCTGTGGCCTGAGTGTCTGTGCCCCTCTAAAATTCATTTGTTGAAATCCTAACCTCCAGGGTGAGGCCATGAGGAGGTGGGGCCCATGGAGGGGATTCAGTCGTGGAGGTGGGGCCCTCATGAATGGCATTGGTGCACTTAGAAAAGGGACCCAGAGGGCTCCTTCATGCCTGCTACCCATGAGGACACCACAGGAGGGCGCCTCTGTGAGCCCACAGGCCGGCCCCCCACATGGCACTGCATGTGCCAGCACCTGGTTCTTGGACTTCCCGGCCCCCAGACTGTGAGAAATGAATGTTCATTGTTGGCAATCCACCCAGCTTATGGTATTTCTTTTGTCACAGCCCAAATAGGCTGAAAGTGCCGAGGTATAGGGTAGGTGGGGTCACAGCAGGACTTCAGGGGTAGCCATTTGAGGAAGGCAGAGATGAGTAAGGTTTAGTCTCTGCCTCCTGGGAGTGTGTCATTGCAGGAGGGACCCAGACATTGCCCATGCTCTGGCTGTGGTGTTTGCCTTGATCCTGAAGGATGGACAGGGTTTGGATGAGTGGGAGTCCAGGGAAGCAATGGGCAATCATGTGGAATAATAAAATGCAGGATGGTTCCTGGGCAAGCACAGGGATTTGGGAGACCAAAACAGACGGGGTGGGGCAGGTGTTGTGGAGGGAGGTTAGGGGGAATCAGGTGTGGAAAGCCTCCAGTTCCACACACTGGAGCCTTGGGACAGGAGGAGGCAATGGGAGTTTCTGATTTCAGCCTACAGGTGGCACTGTCTGGAATGTGACAGGTGGCTATTTGGAAGCCAGAGCCACACTCCTGAACCAAGGCATCTAGGATCCAACCAGGGTGAACGAGCTTGAGTGAAGGGAAAGGGCAGATGTGAGGGCGAAATGAGAGCTTGAGGGGGAGACCAGGAGCAGGATTGAAGCAAGTACTTTTATTTGGGTGTGCCTGCTTGATTTTTTTTTTTTTAACTTAAGGCGAGAGGTGAGAGAGATTGCAGGTCAGTGAAAATTGCTGATCAAGAGGGCAATAGCTGACAAGCTAAGAAAAAAATAAATAAAATTCTGGAGAAGCAGGGCCTCCATTGCTTTGAAACTGTTGGAAGCAAAACAGTTGGTGGAGTTCAGTGTTTCTGTGTAGAGAAAAGCAGCTTTGAACAGACGGTCCTAATCAGGTTTGTCTTCTGCCAAGAAAGAGAGGGAGGAAGAGAGGCACGGAGGTCAGGGTAGGAAGGGAACAGCTGCAAGGAGTGTGGACAGCTGGGAATTAGTGAAAAGGAGTGAACCTGAGACAGAACTGCTGAATGGGGCTGTGCACCCAGTGTCTCTCCACAGGCAGAGATAACCCGCCTGCCCTGCCTGCCTGTGAGACTGCGTGCCGTCACCTCATGATTGTCCATGATAACAGAGGACAGGTAGAACCTGAATAGTGAAACCCTCCAGGTGGGCCTGCATCTCGTTTTGTCAGTGCACTTCTGTGACCGTGAAATACCCTGGTGGCCCCCAGTGGCATGCCAGACACATCTTTTTAGCCAGTGGTGTTTGTACCTGTGGTTCTGTCACAATGGGGAATACCTCTGGCTCACAACAACTCAGCAGCCAGCAACAGAGACTGACTCATTGAAGGACTCTGTGGGACGAGGGAACCTTGATTCTGTCAAGAAATACTTTGGAGGAGTTTGCTGCTGGTGAATGAATAGACCCCGAGTGGGCTGGCTACACCCCAGAGTGGGCAGTTGGGCAGTTAGTAACAAAATTTACAATTGTATGCTTTTTCAATGAGCATTTCCATTCTGTAAAATTTGCTCTACTGGAATGGAAGTTTGGGGTGGCAGTGGTTGTACCTTTGTTCCTGCTGATTCAGCAGCACCTAGCGTAGTTCCAAGCATGTGAAATGTGCTCAATGGGATCAGTGCTGTGGTGTAGAGGGTTAAGCTGCTGCCTGCAGTGCCAGCATCCCATATGGGCACTGGTTCAATTCCCGGCTGCTCCGCTTCCAATCCACCTCCCTGCTAATGCACCTGGGAAAGCAGTAAAGGATGACCCAAGTGCTTCTGGCTCTTGGCTTCAGCCTGGTCTATCTGCAGCTGTTGTAGCCACTTTGGGAAGTGAACCAGCTTATGGAAGATTCTCGCTCTCTCTCCTCCTCCTCCTCCTCCTCCTCCTCTCTTTGTAAGTCTGCATTTCAAATAAAATTAATCGATTTTTTTTTTTACAAAAAAAGTGCTCTATACATATTTATTAAAAGTCTGTACACCATTCTCTACCTGTGTTTTCTGGGTCTAGCCAGATGGTTGTTTGCTCTGCTGCTTCTGCTGTATCCCATTCTTCATGCCTTACAAGGTGCTTTCCAGGGATCTTCCCTTCTTTTTCTGGTTATTTTCTCCATTTGCTGATTATGTACTTGCTAATGTGATTCCTGAATAGTGTCTGGCTGTCTCATCAAGCACAGGGTTGTGTCTGCTCACCATTCTGCCGCCAGTGCCTCGTACAGTTCCTGGTATAAAGCAGGGTGCACAGACACACACCTGTTAATGGAGAAGGAGGTTTGCAACATCACTGTTTATAATAGTAAAAGCTTGGAAATGGCCCAAGTGTCAGTCAGTAAGCAAATAGTCAAGTTGTGGTACAGCCACTCTTTGACATCTTTTGCAGTCACAATGAAGCAAAAAAAGCCAAGTACAGTATATTTGTTGTTTTTGATAAAGAAGTTATAAACTATTATGTATAATGTAATCATACTTTATAAAAATATATAAATAAAAATAATAAGAACTCCCAAATGTATATATTGTAAATAAATGGAAAAAAATACTAGCTCAATATACAATAAGGTTTCAGTAGCAGTTTATTTCTGAATTGTAGAATCAAGGCTTAATTTATTGCTTGAAAAAATGTAGCTTTGTTGAGCTATAATTGTTTTTCTTAGCCCTCTTCGCTCATTCAGCCATCCATCCATTCAAGATGTTTAATGAGCACCAGTGTGGTGTATACTGTTTATAATATCACATGGTAAGTGTTATGGTAGGACAAAACCACACCACACCCTGGATAAGCAATAGGCTCAGTGGGATGTGGACAGGGAGACTCCCTGAGCCTTTTTTTCTTGCCAAAGATATTCTTTAGTGTGTGCCCAGTAGGAGCAGAGCTCTGGGCTGATTTGCACACAGTCACTGTCTCTCAGGAACCCATAAGCTCTTGGAGAGGAATGATAGCAAGGATGTAAGGGATTCTGCATTGTATTCACATTAACTACTAGTAGTGCACAGCCTATGATGTAATGTCTCTAGGTAAGAAACAGGGAGAATGACTTGAATAATCCAGTGCCAGAACAGTTGGCCCCTAGGCAATTAGGAGTGGCTGTGTTTTTAAAGTTGTCAATCTTCCATAAACTAAGGGTGCCTGATATATTCTGGATAAATGCACTCAGCCCACCTTTTTGATACTTCTTACCATTTTCTTTATTTGAAATGAAGGGAATCAGCCCTTAAGACATTCAGATTTGGCTGAAAAGCCCATGAGAGCATTTCAGGCATGGAAAGCCAAGACACTGGCAAAAAATGTCCTGCATGAAGGATGTCTGTGAGTGAGATCCCAGTGGAAAGAAGGGGCCATCAAAGAAGGATGCACTTCTCTCTGAAAAGAGGAGAGAACTTCCACTTTGCTTGTGGCCTTGTCTAAATACTGATAGGGTTTGTTGACTCAGAAGGCTTCCATAACCTTGGCAGCTCATGGCAAGAGCCTCGGGTGATCACTGATGTCATAAATAAGAGTGTCAATTGTTAAATTAACAACAGGAGTCACTGTGCACTTGCTCTCCATGTAGGACCTCTGTCCTTCATGAGTTATACTATGAGAATTAACAGTAAAATTTGTCTTCAAATAGTACTTTATACTTTGTGTGTCTGTGTGGGTGCTAACTGTTGAAATCTTTACTTAGTATGGAGTTGATCTTCTGTATATAAAGATAATTAAAAATGAATCTAATTAAAAATGAATCTTAATGATGGGAGAGGGAGTAAGAGGTTGGATGGGAGTGGGGGTGGGAGGGCGAGTATGGGGGGAAGAACCACTATCCAAAAGCTGTACCTTTCTAAAAAAGAAAAGAAATGAAGGGTCTCTTGGATTGCTACCCCTTCCCCAGGGAAACTGTTCTAATTGTTCACTAGTTGTTTTTAATGATTGCATTTTCTGAAATAAATAATGGGTCTGAATGAATACCCGTGGCATCACAGGCAGTGGTGGCTCATGGAGGCCCCATGGCCTTCCAGCTTCACTTGTAGACCTGGCCGTCTTGGCCACTTGCAGTAGCTGCCTAGATCCTGTCTGGTCCCCCTTAACTCACACATATGTTCATAGCACATAAACCAGGAGCGGGAGATGGTGGTAACATCAGCAAGACCTTCAGAGGACATACCCATAGGAAGTCATGTCCAGCTCAGCAACCCTTGGCTTAAGTCCAGCACTAAAGTGCAAGCTCAGGGAAGGCAGCCCAGCAAGTAGCTGCCTCCAGCGAAAGCAGAAAGGCTAGTGGCTTCCCTGACCAAACTGGATTTGTTCTTCAGAGTTGGCTAACTCTCGCTCTAATGTCCACAGACCTGACAGTCCCTGCTGGTCACAGATAGTCCTGGCTCCCTCACTTTGCTCTCAGCAAAGATTTAGTAGCTGGGCTCTGCTGCGGTGAGGTTTCGTGCTACTGAGACTTCATGATTGTTACAGAACACAGTGGAGCCTAATCATAAATAATTATTGCCGCTCCTCCCCACCCCCCAAAGCACATTCTGTGATCTGGCACGCTGATTTCCATGCATCAGTGTTGCATCCCGGTGTCTGTTAGTCTACTGCTTCCCCGAACTCCATCATTAACAATGGGCAGCTCTGTTCTGGAGAGAATTATCTGGGTTTGGCAAGGGAGCTTTCTTTGTAATGGGGCAGAGGGGTGGGTTGGCTGGCTTTCTACCAGTCTCTCAAGTAGGACTTCAGTGTGCTTCCTGTTGTAATTAAGTATCATTGTAAAAACAGACATGTTTAGTCCTTAGTCATGTAGATAACTTCTGGAAGACAAAGCACAGCTGCCTTTGGATGTGTCATGTGTTGTTGCTTCTCGCTTTGAAGACAAAAAATAAGGCAACTGAAAACCTTTACTCTGAAGCTGGATGGTATCGGTCAGTTCCACTGTGTTCAGATGTGGATAGTAAATATTGGGGACACCAAGTGAATAAAAACTATTTGTAAAATTGAGCTAGTTTCTCCATTGGGTTGATGGAGATAAAAAGGGTACATTGAGAAGACACTGTTCTGGATTAGAAACGAGGAGAGACCAAATACAGTGTGTGTGCTTGTTTGGATCCTGGTTTGCACAAAAGAAATGAAAAAGAAAAGAGATAATTTTTAGGTAATCAGTGAGATATGAGTACAGACCAGGCATAATACCAAGAAATTAGTTTTGTTAGGCATGACAGCAACAACCTGGTTATGTAAGAAAATGTCCATAATATTTTTTAGAGATGCACATTACCATAGGTAGGGGGAGATGGCAGATTTACAGATTTAGGGCAAATGAGACTTGCTTTGACATACTTCAGCAAAAAAATTTAAACATAGAAAAAAATAAGCAAATAGTACATTATGGAATTTTTTTTTTTTTGATTTTTACTTATTTGTTTATTTGAAAGTCAGAGTTACAGAGAGATGAGAGACAACTTTGCAAGCAGCTACAACAGCCAGGGCGAAGCCAGGCTGAAGCCAGGAGCCAGGAGTTTCATCCAGGTCTCCCACTTGGCTGCAGGGGCCCAAGCACTTGGGCTATCTTTCACTGCTTTCTCAGGTTCATTAGCAGGGAGCTAGATTGGAAGTGGAGCAGCCAGAACTCTAACTGGTGCTCATATGGGATATTGGTGCAACAGGCAGCAGCTTTACCCGCTATGCCACAGCACCAGCCCCAGCAAAAATCTTGATAATTGCTGAAGGGCTTATAGTAGTTTATTTTACTAACTGGATATACGTTTGAAATTTTTCATAGTATTGTGAAGTGAGTTCTATAAAAGGAAGTAGCTTATAATCATTCAAGTAATTTACTAATGTACCAAATTGATACTTCTTTGGTTGTAAATGTCTTTTTTCTTTAAAAAAAAATCTTTAAAAATTATTTAATTTGTTTGAAAGGTAGAGAGACTACTCCCCAAAGCCCACCACAGCTGGGGCTGGGCTGGGCTGGGCTGAGCGGAAGCCAGGAGACAAGAACTCTGTCTAGATGTCCTGATGGGTAGATGGACACCATCACTGCTGCCTCCCAGTATACACTAGCTGGAAACTGGATTCAAGGGTGGAGCCAGAACTCAAACCTAGGCACTTTGATATGGGATGTACGTGCTCTCAAGCTGTGTCTCAGCTGTTGGACCAAATACCTGCTCCCATTTCTGCTTTATGGATTAACCAGATAAAATTGATTATACTTACCTCATTAAAAAAAAAAAAAAGCAGGCCTGTGTACAGCATGCCTCCCACCACTCTGTAAGTAAATGGCACACATTTAGGTATTTTCTAACTTAGAGATTTTCTGTTTTTACTCTTTGCTCCTTGTCATCTCTCGGGAGGAGGCCAAGGACTGGGGTGGGTGTCTAGTGAGCTGCACTCCCCCACAAGGCTATGCTGAACTCCACTGTGAGCCATCCTGCCCCTGTCCTTGCTAGGGCCTGAGACCCCACAGACCCAGGGAGATCATCCTGAGAGAGTCTGAACCTCCCTGCTCGGCTCTGAGGCTGCCTCTAACCACCCATGGAACCAGAGCCAGTTCCCTTAATGTCGGGTACTGGCAGGAAAGTACTGGGGTGAACAGTGCAGGCAGATTCACCATTAGCAAGGTGGGCATCTCAGCCCCACTTATTAGCTGTGATCAGGAAAGTCAGTGATGTTCTGAGCTTCACTGTTCCCCTCTATTCCAGGGGAATGTTAATCAAGTAGCTAACCGATGAAGCAGTTACCATAGCACCTTGCCCAGGGTGATACTCATGAGTATTTGATGTCCCCCCTCCTCTGTTTTATGGGACTTTTTTTTTTTTTAATAAAAACATTTTGCTGGGGGCAGGCATGTGGCAAAGCATCCCATTTTGGAATGGGTTCAAGTCTCAGCTACCCTAATTCTGATCCAGCTTCCTGCTATGTGCACTGTGGGTAACAACAGATGACTGCTCAAATATTTGGGTCCCTGCCACTCACATAAGAGACCCAAATGGAGTTTCAGGCTACTAGCTTTGGCCACCCAGCTGTTGTGGGTATTAGGGGAGTAAACTAGCTAATGGAAGATTTCTGTCTGTCTCTTTGCCTTTCAAATAAAATGAAGATAAATATAAACTAGGAAAATCCACAACAACTTTACTGAAGATACACAATTGACACTCTCCTTAGCTTCTTAATGTTTTAGATAAGTGAACAAACATCTCAGGAAAGTAATGCTTATGTGATCAATGGAGGTAGTTGCCATTTGTTTACCATCTTATCACAAATAACCATATCCATTCCAAATTGTCCCATGCAATATCACTTCTTACTATTTGTTTTTTTTTTTTTAATGTAACCTTTTAAAATCTGACTGCGTTTTAAGGGTATAGTAATACTCTTATCTATGCGGAGCAGTTAGCAGAGAGAAGGCACAGGAATGGCATGCCATTCTGGAAAGGACAAGTGCTTTGCAACTAGTCATACACAGAGTGAAATGCCAGCTTTGTTACTTCTCTACCACAGTAGGTCATTGCTCTAAGCTCCATGGGCACATAACGTTGCCTTTTCAAGGCCGTTGTAAGGAGTAGAGTGGTGAAGCCTTCACACAGTGCCTTGTTTATAGGAGGTGTTATGAAGACGTATCTGGTGTTCCCAGAGCTCAGTACACTGTGCAGAGGTCAGAGTGGAAAGAGGAAGGTGACAAGAGACTGGGCCTCCGACTTCACCTCTGACTGGTGCTGACATTGTAGTTAAATGGCTCAGTTGCAAGGACCCGATTTCCTTGAATTCTTCTTAAGTTGCCAGATGGACTATAACCCATAGTGTGAGTACTTGGGTGACCCACTGGTTCATCTCTTCATCTCCTAACCCAGCTGGAGCAGACAGAGGTGCCCAAGCCTGGTAGATGATACATAGAATGGACAGTTTACCCTCAGATAAATAGGAATCAGATGGAAGAGTAAAATGGAATTCTCTTGCAGGCTGCAGTTCAAATAGGAATGTATTCTATCCATTTTTCCATTATTTTAGTTCTATTCAAGAGGTTAAGTACAACTTTGAGGAGTTTTTCCTTTACAAAACATGACCACAAATTTTCTTTCTTTTTCAAATCTGTATTCTTAACTGGTTTTCAAAAGGGATTGTTCATTGTTTTAATCTCCACACAGATTCTTATCCATGTCTCATAAATTAAGCTTATCCAAGTAAAAATAAGTAGCATGTGTTTGATTTCTACATCAGTAGTGCCACAGAATACAACACTGGTCACATTGATATTGAATAATGCTCTTCAGCCTTGGCTTTTAATAAAACATTGCTCAGGACTGTGGGTAAAAGAGCACTCTTTACAGTGCCAGGAGACTTCCCATCTCTGAATGCACTGTGACGGTGAGATTTGCTCTTGAAGAGGGAACATCATATCACTCTGAACTCTGTTCATGAAGATGCGCATTGACCGAGAAGAAGCTATCATGGGTCTGGTAGAAACCAGCGTTAAACCTGTGGGAAATTCAACATGATTTGCTTCTGATTCTCTTGGATTTGATGATCCATTGTAATAGGCATGGGACAAGCCGTGAGCCTACTTATATGTTTCCGTGGTACATGGCACGGTGGAAGGTGCTGTAGGGGAGTGGGGAGAGAGAGAAGAGAATGGAACTGACCACAGCGTTAGAAGGCCTGACTATGGGTCCAGTGTGACAGGTAACATTATAGAAAGCTCAGTGGTCTTAAAATCCATTTATAAGACTGTATTTAAGAATCCCTAGAGCTGGCACCGTGGCTCACTTGGTTAATCCTCTACCTGCAGCGCCGGCATCCCATATGGGAGCCAGGTTCTAGTCCCAGCTGCTCCTCTTCCAGTCCAGCTCTCCTGTGGCCCGGGAGGGCAGTGGAGGATGGCCCAGGTGCTTGGGCTCCTGCACCCTCATGGGAGACCAGGAGGAGGCACCTAGCTCCTGGCTTCAGATTGGTGTAGCTCCGGCTGTAGTGGCCATTTGGGGAGTGAACCAGCGGAAGGAAGGCCTCTCTCTCTCTGTCTCTCTTTTTCACTGTCTAACTCTGTCAAATAAATACAAAAATTAAAAAAAGAATCCCTAGATGCCAAGGAAGGACGAGTGAAATTGAGTCCAGTACATTTCTAAATAACATAGTTCAGTGCTCGATAGGTGTTAGAGAGGCAGAAAAAGGGAGACTTTCTGTGTACAGAATCTTGGCTTTTTTTTGTTTGTTTGTTTTTAAAGTTTGTTTATTTTATTTGAAAGGCAGAGATAGGAGGAAAGACAAAGAGTTTTTCCATCTGCTGGTACTCCTAAATGGCTGTATTGCCTGCGCTGGGCTGATCCGAAGCCAGGAGCCAGGAACCTCTTCCATGTCTCCCACTTGGATGCTGGGGTTCAAGCACTTGGGCCATCCCAGGTGCATTAGCAGGGAGCTGAATTGGAAGTAGAGCAGCCGTGACTTGAACTGGTGTCCATATGGGATGCCACTGTCACAGGCAGTGGCTTAACCCACTATGCCACAACACCAGCTCTGAATCTTGGCTCCTGAAAACAGGTGGGATTTGGAGAAATTAGTAATTAAAGGCTTATTTCTCATCTTATTTCATGCCTGGGCCAGTGACCTGGCTTCAAAGCTCTAGTTCAAAGGGATTTGTCCACAAGGATCAGTTGCTCAGAATCTTAAAGTGACTTGATGGAGAAAAAAATAATAGCAACAAAAGGAAGGGAATTTTATAACCAAATCACACTGGAAGAGTGAACAGCAGTACATGTATTAGTATGATCTGCATTATTGGTATAAGAAAAGTATGCTTTCAAAGCTCTGACCTTACATATTTAACAGGGCAAGCAAAGACGAATGAGGACAGCCCTTTCTTCTCTATGTGGGTGCTTTTGGTAGGCCTCCACACCCTGAAGCTAGAGTGCTGAGGAAGGCACACAAGTGCCTTTTGTATAATGCACTCATATATGGAGAGAGGAATGACAATGTGTCTTGAGCATTGCCAGATGAACAGAAACACTGAATTACCTGCCAGAAATGAGTGTTGTGGCCAAGTAAGTAAATTACTGTAGTTTTAAGATTTAAAATTCAAATAACATTTGTCTATCTCCTACTTCCCCTTCCTCTCCCCAGAAGCTTACTTCTTTTACATAAGGGAAAGAATCTAGCAGAAATATACAGAAACAATTTAAACTTACAGAAAAAAAAAAAAGATAATAGCTGCTGCTGCTGCAAAAGAGAGAGAGAGAGAGAGGAAAGTGTGATGGGGTTGGCCAGTGAGAAAAGGCAAGTTGAAAATATGTATGATAAATGGCAGAGTGATTACAACAGAAATCAAAATCAGGAAAACTAAACCTACTCATTTTTATTGAAGTGCTGACCTCTGTACATTTTGCTTTTGAATGTTATGTTAAAGAATTATAAAGTTAAAGAAGCCCTGAAACAAGGACAGAGTAAGAAGAAGTTTCGGAGATCAAAAGCATTCTCTTCTTATACCATGACTTTGAATGAAATGTTCCCATCTGAGCCCTCTCTGGCCAAGTGAACTTGCACTTGAACAAGACGCCCGCTCTCCTGAAAACAGAATGAGACTCATAAGCATGACTCCTCACTGTATATTTGGTAGAGATTCATTATTAGAACAGTGCTGTTTTATGACACATTTCTAATTCTGCTATTTCTCTATTCCCTCAGTTTTTCAGGGTGAAGTAAAAACATTGAGGAAAAGACTGGTACTTAAGCTTCTTCAGGCAATAGCTTGAGTAATGTTGGGTGATTTGAATTAAGTGATGAAGTGTCTTGTCAAAATCTCATGTTTCATGTGGATCTGATAGTGGGACTGTGGAGGATTCTAGAGGAGTGTAGTATTGTGTCTACCCAGATAACTAAGATAAACATAGATGCAAACTGGCGTGGGTGGTTGATTAGACCACTGTCCCCACTTGATATGCCCGCCCCTCCGTATGGCAGTGCCTGCTTTGGGTTCCAGCTCCTTAGCTTCCCATCCCGTTTCCTACTACTGGGCAATCTGGAAAGGCGACAGTGATGGCTCAAGTACTTGGGAGACCTAGATTGAATTCCAGGCTCCGGGCTTCCACCTGGCCCAGCCCTGACTATTGCAGGCATGTGGAGAGTGAACTAGCAGATGGAAGATCAGTCAATCAATCCCTCTCTCTGCTGTCCTAGTAAGATGAAAATAAAAATGAATAACATTTCATATGTAAAAATGACATTGGGAACAGATTTAAAAAGAATTATGATACATATAATTAAGATAAATTATTTTAAAATTTAAACATTTTAAATAAAATTTTAATCAAAAACCAAAGAATGAAGTATAAAGGCTATAAACAAACCAACCCATGTCAGTTTGGAGTATTTGTTTTTTATGTATTTTATAAGCAAATAGGTAAAAGGCACAGCTAATTTTGCTTGTTTCAGTTCAGTGTATGTGATTTGGTATATTATGACATTTCTAAATATAAAATTAATACAAATTGACTTTGAGAGAAAATTATCTCATAACTGGAAACTGATTCTAAAGAGCAAGAGAAAAGTTTCAAAACAGGATGAAATGACAATTCACTAAAATTCTGAGGCTGTGACTACTTAAGATTTGAGGAGAAAATAACAAAACAATAGATATTAAGATGGTAGTTCATTGAATTAGATATAAACAATGATTTTGGCATAGATAAGCAAACCATTCAATACAGCAAGCAGAACTTGTTAGAGACTATGAAAATAATAAGAGAAAAAAAGCGAGAAACAGTTCTGCCTAGTATCAAGTGTGTACCACAGACAGCAAATCAGAAATGATTTGCAGCTTCCCATGGGATGTGCAAGGGTCAGCACTGTCGAAAAGCGCTGGGGTAGGATGCTTCTTTGGGAATTTTCTGAAAATGCCTGGAATACCACAATTACAGACAAAAGCACAATGCTAGAAAAGAAATAAAAAGTAAATAAACATCCTTTTTAGAATTAGGATAAGGATTTTTTTTTAAATGTTCAGTGGCTGTGTCTTGACTAAGTGAAGTGGAAGGAATTAAAAGTTGCTTCAGATATATTTAGAAGATGACAGACATATGGCACTTTGAAGGAAATTCTGGAATAAAGGATGTAGAATGTTAATGGGTGGGCTCGGACTTATGGCAGAATGTAATTTTTTTGGAGCAATTGTTTCTTCATCTTTCTGGTAATCCTAGCCAAATACTCTTTTCCAAAAAGTAACAGTGTCCGAGCAGTGTCCTGTGTGCAGATTGAAGAGCTAATATTGGTTTTTCTAGATACAGAGTCCTTTAAAAAAAAAAAAAAAAAAGACCAGTAGAACCCCACCACAAAATAGGCCACCCAAGTATTTTTCAGCTTTAAATGATACAGATTTGTGTACTAGAGGTTGGTGACATTACGTAGACTTTTAAAAGGTGTTCACTGTTATAGTCATCTGCTTTCCTGCTGCCTCGTTCACCGCCCCCACCCAGTGCAGGTGTTTAGCAGAGCTGTGCTTGCTGTACTTTCTTAATTAGATGTTTTCTCTGGGAACCCTAACTTGGATGGCTCAGAGTTCCAGGAGTCACCCTGGAATTAGTATTCTAAAATCTGTGTAGTTACGGGAAGAATTAATTGCTGGCAATGCAGAATGAGGATTCTCAAACTCTTTAATCTTGGCATCTCATTCATATTCTAAAAATTCTTGTGAACCCCACCATGAGCTTTTGTTCTTATGGGTGATGTCTGTAGGTGTTCACCTTTTTAGAAATTGAAATGCAGTCTGTGTCGGAACAAGCAGATGGAAGCGCACCTCTGTGAGCCATCAGAATAGAGCACAAAAGATGTATAGGAATGAAACATCTTGTGATTTGATTGTTGTTCTTAGCCCTTGTTTATACTCCTGTGGAACTGTGGTCTTTCTGCTTCTACTTGTTGAGTATTATGGTTAGTGGAGCATTAAGCCTATGATTATAGAATGGATTGAAATTATGCTTATGCAAAAATTTTTAAAAAAGCAAGGAACAAGGGAGATTGAGGGAGGGAGTTATGGTTGTCATCTTAGAATTGTACCTATGAAATCTGTTCTCTTTATATTAATACAATTTTTAAAAATGATGGCATCGTCACATGCCACACAGCCTCCAGGAAAGCTCACTACATAGTCCTGAGAATGTGGGCAGTCAAGGCATGAAGGGTTTTAGTGTGAAAGTAATTGCGCCTCCAGGGTCACCCACAAGTGTCCCAGTAATCCACAGAGATACTAGGATCATGCTTTTGAGAACCACTGATCAAGAATAATTGCTAAGAGACTGAATGTTTACATGAGCTAATACTTGGCTCATATTAAGTCTTTAGTTAAATTTTTATTGAAAGGGTAGAGATGAAATGATAAAATTCAGTGAAAGTACAACAGGTGCCCCAGAGAATAGTGTATGCATTCATATGTATTAGTATATATTTAGAATACCTTATGTATATTATATATAATGTATATTATTTATGATATTAGTAATTATGTATTAATACTTAGTAACAGCATTATATTCTATAGTGATATAGTTGTTAGGTATATAATATAAAGAATAGTAATATGAACATTCCTTTTAACTAAGAGGATATGATATTACTATTCTCTGAAACTTTAGCTGGAACTGATACTGGTAGCTTAGTAATGCAGTCTTTGCTGATAGCAAAATGGCCCAATGTAGCTGGTATTCCCTACCTGTGTCCATAGGAACAAAACTTTTCTTGTCTTTGGGACAGATAGAATATTAGGGAATAAAGCAAGGAATAATCTGAAGATTCATTTCAAGCCTAATACTCTGAGTATGCCTTAAAAACTAATTTTCTTTGATAAATAAAGACAATGTCCCAAGTCCATTTTAGTTTAAAATTATAGCATGAAACTATAGTTGAATTTGCTGTAAGATCTTTACCTTAAAATATATCTTCAATTTGTGGTAACATTGAGTGTATCTGCCAGTACTCAGAAATCATAATTTCCTTATTTGTTTGCTCATCAGTCAAAGCAAGCTCAAAGCTGTTTCCCAAATGGGAAGCCCTCGTCAGCTTCCCTGAGTACCTGCTCTCTGTTTTATTCTTTCAGATGGCACAGTGCTGAGCTTTATCCAGATCTCCAGTCAGCAGGTGACAGACTCACAGGCTAGAAGCTTCTTGATGACATTTTCTTTGTAGTTACAGTTGTACAGCTACCCACGACATTGAGTTCACATCAAACTTTGTTTTCCATTACATCCTTCCTTCATTTGTCTTGTGAATTCGCTTTTACCAGATGGTAGAAATGCAGATGTCTCACCAACCAACATCTTTCCTGCTAGCCAGCTCCTCTTGTTTTACTGTTTTTTAAAAAGGATTCAAAACTCATTCATTCTGAGAACCTCTGAAGCACTCTTTTAGAGCATACCAATGCCGCGTGCTCCCACTTTCTGGGAGAAGTTGTTGGAACATTGGAGATTAACCACTGAGACGCTTTCTTCCGAAGGCCGTAGTCACTAAAGCATTCAGGTTAATAAAGTTGTGTAAATATCTTCTGATGAATTTCCCCAGACTTATTTAATTTTATAAGTAAAAAATGGCATTTCTTTTTCTTTTAAATGCTTAGGGATATATTATATTAGAACATTTTAATAGGTCACTGAATTATATTACATATTTGAACCTTAAGGGAAAGATTTATATGTTCTTTAAATGTCAGCATTTATTTAATTTGAAGCTAGTTTTTTTTTTTTTTTTTAAGATGTATTTATTTATTTGAAAGGTAGAGTTAACAGTGAGGCAAAGGCAGAGAAAGACAGAGAGAGGTCTTCCATCCGCTGGTTCACTCCCCAGATGGCTGCAAAGGCTGAAGCTGTGCAGATCTGGAGCCAGGAGCCAGGAGCTTCTTCTGGGTCTCCCATGAGGGTGCAGGGGCCCAAGGACTGCTTTCCCAGGCGACAGCAGAGAGCTGCATCAGAAGTGGAGCAGCCAGGACTCAAACTGGCCCCCATATGGGATGCCAGCACTGCGGGTGGTGCTTTACCCATTACGCCACAGCGCCAGCTCCTGAATCTAGTTTTGACAAAAGACATTGTTAGGATGATTTTTTTTTTGTTCTTTATGTTTTTTGTCTCTTCCTAATTTTGTATTTTTGAATGTGTTTTATTTATTTGGAAGACAGAGGGAGATCTCTGAACCACTGGTTCACTCCCCAAATGCCAGTGATAGCTGGGCCAGGCTGAAGCCGGAAGCCAGAAACTGAATCCAAGTCTCCAACATGGGTGGCAGGGACCCAGCTATTTGAGACATCACCTGGTGCCTCCTAGGGTGTTCATTAGCAGATGCTGGAATGGGAACTGAGTTGGAAATTGAACCCAGGCACTGTGAGAGGGGTTGCTGGTGTCCTAAGTGGCATCTTTTTTTTTTTTTTTTTTTTGGACAGGTAGAGATATAAATAGTGGGAGAGAGAGACAGACAGAAAGGTCTTCCTTCCGTTGGTTCACTCCCCAAATGGCCACTACGGCTGGCGCTGCGCCGATCCAAAGCCAGGAGCCAAGTGCTTCTTCCTGGTCTCCCATGCGGGTGCAGGAGCCCAAGCACCTGGGCCATCTTCCACTGCCCTTCTGGGCCACAGGAGAGAGCTGGACTGGAAGAGGAGCAACCGGGACTAGAACCCGGCGCCCATATGGGATGCCGGCGCTGCAGGCGGAGGATTAACAAGTGAGCCACGGCGCCATTTCCCTAAGTGGCATCTTAACCACTACACAAAACATCTGCTGCCCCCACCCTAATTTTTCTCATTCTCACTTAAAAAAAAAAAGAAAAGAAATACTGTTTTATGGCAGTGGGAGCTGTCCATAATCATGAGCGACTTTAGAAGATTTGGAGAGGGGCTTTTCTTTTCCATCTCTGCTGAGACAAGTAGCCTCAGATTTGGGGATTGTTGGTAAATGGCAGGGGAAGATTTGAATCAGAACTGGCCTGTGATAAAGCTCTCTCGTATTGCTTGGTGTCACAGGGTCCTGGTTTACAGCTGCTTCTGGATCAGAGGCTGCATGCAAGACAGCTGTGCTGGGTAGCATTGCTCTTTGGCCAGGTGTTAGGGAATGGGGGTATTCACCGGATGCATGTCTGAACCACTTAGGGAACACTGGGACAGCATATGCCTAAGTTAGATGGACCCAGCATTTTAAAATCACCTTAGAGTGGTGGTTCTGAGTAATGCTCCCAGGACTAAGTGGCATAGCAGCTCCCAGGAACTTGTTAGAAATGCCGGGTCCTGGGCCCTAGCTCACATCCCACTGAGTCAGGACCACTGGACTGTGGGGCTCAGGAGACTGTTTTAAGGAGCCCTGCTGGTGATTGTGTTGCAGGCTCAAGTTTGAAGGCCACTGCACTAGCAAACAGAAACTCGCTTCTCTAAGCCCTGTGACTAGCTGCAAGATACGTGGATAATTAAAGGCCCAAATAGTAAAAATTGGGGTTTTTGAAAACGTTGCTTTTATCTTTCAATGTTGGACCTAACACACCACTTTTGTCATCAAAAGCCCTAATTTTAAAACACCTGCCACTACTCCCAAACAAGCTTTGCTTGGTGTGCTATTAAAGCACAAGTCCTCAAGAGGTGATCCAACAGTAGGAAATCGTGACAGAGTTTATTGAATTCCTCCCATTTCAAAAAGTTTCCCCCTTCCTGGAAGCAGCTGATTTGATTTTTCCTGTTTTACAGCCTAGAGAACAGAAATGAACTGCAATCTTGATTAAACATCATTTATTTATTTATTTACTTATTTATTTTTATTTGAAATGCAGACACATACACACAGAAAGAGAGAGAGAGAAAGAAAGGGAGAGAGAGAGAGAGAGAGACTTGGAGATTTTCTGCTGGTTTACTCCCCAAATGACTGCAACAGCCAAGGCTGGGCCAGGCCAAAGCCAGGAGCCTGGAATGTCATCCAGGTCTCTTATGAGGGTGGCAGGGATTCAGTTATTTGAGCGATTAATCTGATGCCTACCAGGATGTGCATTAGCAGGAAACTGGAATCCACAACAGAGTCTGTACTCAAACCCAGATACTCCAGCGTGGGGTGCAGATGCACCAAGAGTTGTCCTAATGGCAGTGCCAAGTACCCACCCATGAACTGTTATCTTTTGCCCTTAAGGAAAGCAGAAACATAGAGCTTAAATTGTGGCCAGTGTTACAAGGCAGGTCCCTGGCTTGCTTTCTCGGGAATCTTTTCTCTTCCTCACCACATCCCTCTGCAGACTCTGACGTCTGCTAAGGATTGCTGATTTCCAACTGGTTTCTTAACTCTCTGTGCCCTTGGGGGCAGTGGTAGTTCTATAGTAAACAGGGAGACCAGGGGATGCTGACAAAAATTTAGACTGGGGTGGAGGGGTTACACTGAAATGCCAAGCATCCCACAAGAGCAAACCCACAGCCTGTCCTGCTTAGGAAGGGGCGAGTCTCCTTGAACACATCCACCATCTGATGGTAGGAGGTGTAGGCTGGCGGTTAGCTTCTGTTTGGTGGATGGGACGGAAAAGACTCTCCAGGCGTCTGGGTCTTTGCAGCCAGGAAGAACAAGATTCCTAGCTCTTTCTTCACCATTATGGAAAGTTTTGTTTTGGTTTCAGCTTGCTTGGTTCATTGTTTTCTTTAATGCTTTGAAATGTTTCTCCTCTTGAAATAAGCCCATCTTTGGTTTCCTAATCATTTGCCTTTTCTCTTCCTCTGAAACACAGCAGAACAGAGAAGTTGAGCGGAATGGCCAGCAGGCTGATTAGAGACAGCTGGTCGGTACATGGCAGTCCCAAAGGCAGGCGGCTTCACAGCCTCCACGGGGGCTTCCAGAAGCAAGTGCTGGAGGAATTACCTACACAACATAGCACAGGGCATCTTTTTCGTCCTTTTTTGGGTTCTAACCCTGGGAGTGTTTCTGAAGGTACACAAACATTATTTGTTCTGAGCATGTTCTTCTATTGCCTGGCTATTGTTGATAGTTGTCTCATGATGTGCTTTTTCTCCTAGGGCAACCACATATCCAGAGATTTTTTTTTATTATTATTAAAGAAAAATTAATTTACTTAAGAGAGAGGTAAAGTCTGTGTGTGTGTGTGTGTGTCAGAGTGAGAAAAAGCATATACAAGAGTGTGCACACGCCCCCATCTGCTGGTTCAAGTCCCTTAGTAATTGCAGCCACGCTGGGTTGGGGCTGAAACCAGGACCTGGTAATTCATCCAGGTCTCCCATGTGTGTAACAGGAGCTTGGTTACTGGAGCCATCATCACTGCCTTCCAGAGTCTGCATTAGCAGGAAGCTGGGGTGAGGAGCTGGAGCCAGGCACGGAACCCAGACACCGTGATGCCGCATATTGGTGTCTTATTCTCTAAATTAAAAGTCTGCTCCTTCTTCAGAGATTTTGTCTGCAGCTAGGAAATACTTCCTCCATATCTGTCTTGAGACCATATTGTTAGACCAAAGAAGTTGAGAGCCTACGGCAGTTTTCAACAAAGTTGGTAGTTTCTGCTTCTTGTATTATCAAGGATTCAGATTCTGCCTTGAATAACATCATCTTCATTCATTTAAAGAATAACAGGTTGATTTAATTTACAGATCACTTCTGTAACTACTTTGGTGTAGAGTGGGTGGGAGCAGGAGCTGGACAGTTAGGGGTTGGAGTGAGTGGAGGAGGCAGATGGGGATGTGATCAACATGGAACAGTGTGAATTGGTTCATACCCTGTTCCATGGTCAGCAAGGGTCCAGGGGTGCAGAGCAGAAGCAGGGATATTAAAAAACAGACCTTGAAAAGAACCAGCCTCTTCTTTCTGTGAGAAGCAACCGGTGTTTCTCAGCCTCTCTAGAAATGCACTCTCCCATGATTCTTCATTTCTTCCTTTGTTCTGGGCAGTGAGAATTCAGGCGAATGAGGTATCTGGGTGCTTTGGATGAGGCTGAAGTCCTCCTGAGACTCACGGTGTCCTCATGACAAGGCTGCTGTTTCCCAGGCTGCCAGGGAGGCTGGGCTAGTTGGGGACACCCTGTGGGGAGTCAGGGGAAAGACGGTGTCAGAGAGAGGTGGGTAGTAGGGGACTTGGATTGCGTTTAAGCTGACTGATGTAATTCAGATGGGAAAAACATGTCCACACTTAGATTTCCAGCTACTTTGTCTTCCCAGTCACTTAAACATCTTAATTTTAGCAATCACGCCTGTTGTCTTGTGAAATGCTTTCTTGGGTTAACACATTGTGAACTGCAGTGGGTGCATTTGGATTTCAAGAATATTCTTTTTTTCTTTTTCTCAGAATGGTGCTGTTAAATATGTCTTTGTATGTGTGTGGTAAACAGCAGTAGACTTATGGCTATAGAAGTTGTTAATAAGGGCTCAGTTTCCCTCTGAATCAGTTTCATTTTCCTATGGATCTTATCTGCACAAGGGCATTTTGGAAGTAGTTTTTATTACAAAAATAATTTAGAAAATGCAAACAAGGGAAAAAGATGAAAATAATTTCCATTAAGTATTTGTTCCTGGTAGGTTTATTATGAATATCTCTGAAATAATATCCTTCTAGTCTCCACCCCCTCCCCCCGCCATGCTTGCACATGCATTTATTCTAGCTAGCTCACTCCCTCTCTCACCAAGCTTGAATCTCAGCATATGTTTTTGCAAACCTCATTGTGGATATGTTTGCCCTAGTGGGTAGCTCTGCACTTTCCTGTCTCGTGACTGTAAGTATCTTGGTTATCAGCCCAGGGTGCTGGACGTCAAGGTTGCTTCTAGATGTTCACAAATGTAAGCAGTGAAATTCTTGAAAACCTTTTACATGTGCTAGATTACAATCTTTAGATATTTTAAATAAATTCCTAGAAGTGTTGTTTGCTGGGTCAAAGCTTTTGCCAGACTACCCTCAAGGATGGCTTGTTTTTCTAGGCTTCTGGGTTCAATTTAGACCATGTAAATACAAGATCTGGAAGAGCAATGCTCCTCTCCCATTTTTGTGTATCATTTTTCCTACATTTGGGGAAAGAGGAAAGAACCTCAAATCAATTCATGTCTCAGCAGTGTCTGTTTTTTATAAAACTACGGGTTAAGACGTGACAGTAAACTCATAACACATGCAAACTAATTCTTGGTGATTGATTCAGCAGCAGTTCTCAGAGTATGTATCCTCTGTACATCTTTGTTGTCTCTAAGAAGGTGGTAAGAGCATGTTGGGCAGAACACAAGCTATGACAGGGCTGGTTAACCAACCAGCTGTTGCATCTGCTAAAAGCAACCAGCCAGAGGGACACCAGCTATTTATTTGCAAAAGCACTTTTGAACTCCTGCTATGTGCCAGGCAGTAGAGTAGTCTGGGTGCTTGGACTATTTTAGTGAACAAACCAGACAGCAGCCTCCTGCCTTGTGAAGTTGACATTGCAGTCAGTATCTCTGTAGGGGTTTGTGTGTGTTTGTATGGCAGGGGTGGGCACTGCACAGAAAATAAACAAACACAGTAATTAGGACAGGTGTCTGGTGCGTATTTAAGATGCTCCTTGGAAGGCCGGCGCTGTGGCTCAAAAGGCTAATCCTCCGCCTAGTGGCGCCGGCACACCGGGTTCTAGTCCCGGTCGGGGCACCAGATTCTGTCCCGGTTGCCCCTCTTCCAGGCCACCTCTCTGCTGTGGCCCGGGAGTGCAGTGGAGGATGGCCCAAGTGTTTGGGCCCTGCACCCCATGGGAGACCAGGATAAGCACCTGGCTCCTGCCTTCGGATCAGCGCGGTGCGCCGGCTGCGCCACAGTGGCCATTGGAGGGTAAACCAACGGCAAAGGAAGACCTTTCTCTCTGTCTCTCTCTCTCTCTCACTGTCCACTCGGCCTGTCAAAAAAAAAAAAAAAATTAAAAAAAGATGCTCCTTGGAAAACCCACACCTCATATAACAGTGGCAGTCGTATGGCTCAAGGCTTGGGTCCCTGCCACCCACATGAGAGACCTGGATTGGGTTCCTGGGTCCTAGCTTGGCCTGCCCAGCTTGGCTTTTGCAGGCTTTTGGGGAACGAACTAATGGATGGAATATCTCTATGTCTGTCTTGGTCTCTGATTTGAAACAAATTTAAAATAATTAAAAATAAATAATAAATTATATCCCATGTTAGATGCATTTATGGGAATATAGTAGATCATGCTGTAGAGGGGATGGGATATGTTGTACAGAGTGAGGTCGGATGTCAGCCTCACTGAGATGCTAGCATTTGGGTGAAAACTTCCAGAAGGATAGGGAGGAAGCATGCTGATGACCTAAGATAACCTTGACAGGAGAAAGCCAGGAGCAAGGCCATAAGCTGGGATGTGCCATGATCCAGTATTTTAATGTGACTTTCCTGGTTTTTTTTAGCTGTTTTTACACACCTATAAGCACAAAGAGTGTAGTTGGTCCTAGTTCCCAACTTTCTCATGATCCACTAAAGTAGTGTCGTCAGGTACAAACCCAGGGTCCTGTACCTCCTGCATCAGCAGGGGTCATTAATTCATCCTAAAAGGAACAAACGCCCTCCATGATGAATATGTCAGTTTGCATCTACTCATGGCTGAAGTGTGGGGTACCAGGTAAAATTAATGAAGTAGACTTTCTCAAATACAATTCAGTGAAATATCTGGCCTTATTGGCAGTCATCTGAACTGTGTGAGAAAAAGTGTAAGCAGTTCCATTTGGAATTTAGTGGAATGACACAGATCGTCCAGGATCAGCCAAGACTTCTTTCTGAATTCTGTTTCGTTTTACAGCAGAAGTAGTGGAGGCTGTGGGAGTTTGGGGACTTGAGCTTTGGTTGTGAACTTCCCTGAGTTGCTGTGAGCAGGTTCATTGTGTGGTTCACAAAGCTGCATGCTCCTCGCTCTCCCTCTCGCTCTAGGTCCCTTCCAGGGCCACTGTGCTTCACGGACTAGTTGATCAAGGACTAATTGATGAATACATTTCTGAATGCCAGATAATTTTCTGCCACCCTCTCTTGAAGTAGTCCGTGATTTTCTGTTCTCTCATGTGCTGTGCAGCACACATGGACACCAAACCAATTGCTATACTTTTTGTTTTCCTGGAAGGAAAATGTCACTCACAGGCCATGAAAACCAAATGTAGAATACCACTGAATGGGAGTTTTCCACCCAGCCACATAGCGGAGCTTTGGGGATCTGTTTAGGTGATTGACATTTTTCACTCTTATCTGATTTGTTTGAAGCCACAACCTGAATTTTTCTGCTGACTCTCATTTTGTCATATCTTCCCCTCAAGAGGCTATTTTGCAAGATTGTAGGTATGTATGTATGTATGTACATATGCATTCTGAAAATTGTATTTTAAAGGTAGATAGCAACAGATATCTTCTATCTGCTGATACACTATACAACTGTCACATAGAAGCCGGGTCCCCAGAAGTTAATCTTGATCTGTGTGCGTGGCAGGGACCCACATACTTGAGCCATTACTGTGGCCTCCTAGGGTTTCATTACTAAGAAACGGGAACTGGCAACAGAGCCTGGGCTGAAACCCAGACACTCTGATACGAAGTGTGGGTGTCCTAAGTAGCATTTTAGCCACTGTGACAAATATCTCTCCTGGAGAATATATTTTTTAATTAATAAAGGCATTATGTGTAATTTTTAAAATATCTTCACCATTGTCCACAAATATCTGTTAGATATTGAGGAGTAATTGTCAAGAAAATTGTTATCAAAGCTAGAATTTGAAAAGAAAAAAAAACAGCTAGATTTGTCCTCATAGTAAATCTGAATACCTGTTACTCATCTGTCCACTGAGAACATTTTCAGGATAAGTTGATAAAAAATTATAAAACGGGCATTTTTTTATGATTACATTTAAAACTGCAGTTTTTTTCCAATATTCTTTTCAGGTTTGCATTTGCTTGCCTTGTCATTACTTTTGAGATTTATCATTTTCATCACATTAAATTAAAATGTTGCACCAAGTCTTTTAGAAACTTTAAAATATCATGAATTTTAGCTTATTAGCATTGAAGCATATCATTTTTTTTTTCTTTTATAGGAGCTTTAAAACCATGATTTCTTTAAATCAAATAGAGGCTGCAAAATGACCCTGGGGGCAAAGAAGGCCACATATTCGGTGGTTTTATGGCTCAGGAACTCTGCTTGGGCTTTATTTACAGTCCATTTGAAATCTCAAAAATGCTGCTTAAGAGGGGGATGATCCTCATTTTAGATTTGAAGATTCCATGCCAAGAAGATGCAGTTGCCCGAGACCTGTCGCGTGTTAGGCATAGAGGTGGCATCCAAACCTTGGCGATTTTGAATTAAAAGTACAGACTTCCAATCTTCCGTTCACTTCCCTTTTTTGCCATCACCCTGGGCCATTTTCCCTAGATTGAGTTTTAAAATTTTGAGTTGTCTTGCAGTGTTTTGGTGTTTGGGGGGGTTTCAAGAAAGAAGGGGAAAAAGAATCCTCCACTGCCTTGCACAGTTCCTACCAGACAGCCAGAACTTTATTCATCTAATACTCCTGGGAGCTGGTGGTCAAGGTAGAGACTAAACAAAAGCAGCCATTCATTCAACACTTGTTTATGGAATAAGCACCATGTTCTAAAAGCTGTGCATGGTGCTGGGGTTAGAGGGGAGAATGTGATGTCCCTCTTTCTGTCCTGTTGGGACACCCAGGCTGGTGGGAAAGAGGAACATGATAATTCTTCTAAGTGTGGCCAACAGGTAAAAGAGGGAAGCAGATGATGCATGGGAGAGGGTTAGGCACATTAAGCTTCTGTCCACGAAGTAGATGGAAGATGGCTTGAGCACTTAGAGATGAGAGTATCTGGGTTGTGCTTGCTAGAGATACTAGAACTGCAGGCCCGTAAATTAAGAACTCTGATGACAAAAAGAGGTGGACTTTGCAGATGGGGCTATGTTATTTGCAGTCCAATTCAAACCTCTTTTTTCTTGTTCTTATCTCAGTAAAAAAAATTGGTTATTCTTGTGAACCAATGCCAAGAAGAGATCATAGTATTCAGTTATTAATCATTAGGAATTGGTTTTTTGAAGTATTGAATGGGATCTAATAGATATATAGGAAAAGTATTAATTTGAATAGGTTACAGTAGTTGTTGTTGTAGTCTCCTCCCCAATCAAGAAGCCTCACTGGGAGAAGATAAGCATTTATTACTTACTTTGTTTCCCACTTGGCAGAGCAACCTAATTTGAAAAATAGTACAGTAGTCTCTTGGTCTATCTGCAGAACCCATGCTCTAAAGCATACTATCATATCTGTCAACTAGCAACTTAGCTCCAGGTTTAGATTGTCCCTTGAAAAGGCTGATTTTTTTTTTAACCTTTCCTCATCACTTAGGATGTTGAAGAAGCTATTTCTGTTTCTGAGACTGTTGTATTTGGTATTCATGATGCTAAAAACCCATTTCATGAGAAGCTGGTAGTAATAATAATTTAATTTAGTAATAATAAATTAATTTAGAATGGCAGACTCTGTTAAATGGAAAAGGGAGTATAAGCAAGTTGTACGAGAATCCAGAATATTTGAATATTCTTCAGAGAGAGTTGGCCTGCAAGAAAAGCATTAGAAGCATTATTTGGTATAGAAATATGTTACTGAGTCATCATAGTTACCCATTCATTCACAGAACTTTGCAATCATTCTTGGGAGTGTCAGTACTGAAAGTAGTTAATCTCAAGTGCTTCCAAGTGTGAGTTTCTTGGCTGGTATGTTGAAAACCAATCTTGTTCAAAGGATTTATTACACTTAATTTATGATGTAATAGATGTGAAAATCCATTTTAATTGATTCTTCCTCATGTGGAGGATTTTGGCCTTTTACGGTTCTGTTTTGTGGTTCAGAGGTAATGAAAGTCAAGTTGAGGGGGTGGCCGTTGCAGATAGCTCGCACTTCTACAGCTTGCCGTGGTTTTTAATTGCTCTCCCCGAGACCGCAGTGGAAGCCAGCTCACTGATTTATGGCTGAAGTCCTGCTTTGTCGCTCTGTAAAATACGAATACTAATAGTAATTACCTTATAGGGGAATTGGGAGGCTCAGCCAGGATCAGAATCAAATGAGAATTAATGTCCCGTGCTTAGCCTAATGCTTGGCACCAAGTAAGCAAAGCCCTTCAGAAACATTGGCTGAAAACAGTGGGTTTAGGGAGTTTTTGGAAGGGATGTGTGTTTGTGTGTCCTTGTGTTTGAGTTATAGCAGCAGCAGCAGCAGCAGCAGAACAGTTACAATAGATCTCTCTTACTGACAGACAGTGTGCTGCATACTCTACATGCTTTACCCCGTTTGCTCACTACAACCTCTGCAGAATGGAAGTGTGTTGTCTTGTGGAACATAATGGTTAAGCCACTGGCCTACACATCTCAGAAACTGGGACGTGGCTGGTGCTGAGAAGTTCACCTTTTTGATCAGCCAGTCATACTGCTGTCCTTAAGATCAAGAGTTCTGCATCCAGTCCTGTTCAGTATGACAGGACAGGATAGGAGGAAGGACGCCAGCATCTGCCTGGGCTCGCAGGGCCTCATCGCGGAGTCCTTGTGCCTGTGTTCTTTCCACTTCAGGGTGGATGGAAAAAATAAATTAATAGATATGTCTTATGTTTATTGGGAGGTATGGATGGCAAGTGGTATATTTATAATGAGATGTAAAGCACCTTTATGAAATATGAAGTCTTCATCCTAGCAGCCTGCAAATGTGACAAAAATATGCATGTGATGAGAGGGTCGTACGGCTGCCTGCCAAGTGCCTCTCTTTATGCTGGTCTTTGTGTTCTTCCTCTTTTCAGCCACATAGTCCCCTCCCTTCCTCACTAAGAAATAGCAGTGGTGCAGTAAACCGATTACGCTGATTGTGGTGTGGACGTGTGAGTGGGTGGACTGGGGTGGAAGGTCCTGATTTTTTGTTGCTTGACTTTGGTGGACCTCTGGTGTCCAGCAAGGCTTTCCTGTGAGGTTCCCACCATGCACATGGACCGAAGTGAAAGGGCTACCTCTAACCTGGTGGTGTCTGTAATTCTCCTAACTGCTGGGGAAAACGGTGCCTGGTTTATGAGCTCAGTTTCTGAATCTCTTTTTTGGCATTAGACTTAGCTCTGATCTGGAAAGTGGATATTTTCCAAGGCTTTACTCCATTCCCGAGAGCTTCTTAGACATCATGTTTGCAGGAAGCAAATGCATAAAGTAATTAGCAGATGAGTCGATGGACCTGCCTGTGGTGACCACAGGCTCTCACTCAGCCTAACAGCTGTTAAGATCTTTGGGCATAGATGACAGAAAGGCCTACTGTGACTGAGCCTGGTTTTATTTAAAAAAAAAAAAAAAAAAAAAAAGGTATATTCATGTGGTGTGATATGGTTTGTAACCCTCTCCTCCCCTTTTAAAGATATTTATTTATTTATTTGAAAGGCAGAGTTACAGAGAGAGAGAGAGAGAACAAGAGAAAGATTTTTTCCATCTGCTGATTCACTCCCCAAATGGCTACAACAGCTAGAGCTGGGTCTGTCAGAAACCAAGAGTCAGGAGCTTCTTTCGGGTCTCCCACGTGGGTGCAGGGGCCCAGGGACTTGGGCCATCTTCTACTGCTTTCCCAGGCGCATAAATGTTACAGGAAAATGGCAGCAGAGAAATTATTATTACCTCAGTTCTTTGTCTCTCATATGGAAGAAGAATTTCCAAGTGGACAAGGCAAAGAGAAAAGCAAGATTTAAAGGTTTAAAGGCAAGATTTATTTGAATCAAAGATCTCTAGCCAGAATGGCAAAACCCAAAGGACCCTGTGGCACTGGGTTTTTAAGTACAATTTTGGGGATGAAACTGTCAATCAATAAGGTGGGGACAACCCCAACAAAAGACCTGATTTACAGTACTTTATCCTGTCTGGCCTCACAAGGGTGGGATACCTAACTTCCTTTCACAATAAACTGTAAACTCAAGAAGTAGTCACCACTGTGTTGCTATTCTCATGGTAAATTTGGAGATTCTGAAGGAAGGAGGGAGGACATTTTGTTCTTGCTAAAGATAATCTTTTTGGGGGGACCGAGCATTCTACGCTCCAAATTCCACTGGAACCACCCTGTCTATTAACCTGTCTGAATCCTTACATTAGCAGGGAGCTGGATTGGAAGTGGAGCAGCCAGGACTTGAACTGTTGCCCACATCGGGTGCCAGCACTGCAGGCCGTGGCTTTAACCCAGTGTGCCATAGTGCCAACCCCGCCCTTTGACTAAAGAGGTTTATGTGGGGCTGTGTTGAGGATGCAAGTTGTTCTAGGATAGCTGTTGACCAGCTGGCCAGTCTCGTGTTTGAGGAGTGTGAGGGCAGTTGGTTATCTAAAGCAATAGTGATGTCATCTCTAATGCCTGTGCAGTTTGCATGCTGTGAACTCCAGCCTAAGAAGAGAAGTTGGTTTTTGAGCATCTCAGTGAATTCAGTATTCGCACAAGGCCAGACTGGAGAGAAGGGGTGATTTCTCAGTCCTGCCCTCCCTGCTTCCATGATCATGATCGTGTCTGATGGGAGGATTTCTCTAGATGAGTGCTTGCTTATGCATCACCGTGAATGGAAGTAGGAGCTGGAAACCAGAGCCCAAGGCTCTGAGGGACAGGAAGAAAGGCTCAGACTCTGAAATGCCCAGTCCTTTGTTTTGATGCTCCTGGTACCTAGCTTTAACTGCAAATCTGAGGCTAGTGGGTTAAAATGGAATAAAATGAGAATGATAGAAGGAGATAGAAGGAAGACCTTCTTGGAACCTAAGTGGTTGGACCAGGGTGGAAGGTTCTAACTTTATTTTCCCTGACTTTGATGAACCTCTGCTGTCCAGCAAGACTTTTCCTGTGAAACCCCTCATTTGAGAGGTTCCCAGGAGTTCATACCTAGGCCACAGTAGGTGAAAAGTGCCCAGAGAAAGGAAGTGCGAACACAAGGAAAGGCTCATTTTATCTGCTTCCCAGATGGCACAGCAAGTCAGAGCCCAGGGTGCTGAAGGCCCGCTGCAACCTGGCTGCTAGGCTGGCTACAAAGGAGTGAGGAAAGGCTTTAGATACATTAGTGAGAACCACCATGGTCATGGACTCTGGAGGCAGAGGCAGTAGATGTCTGTTCATCTCCTTAATTTCCTTAATGCCCAGACCCAGAGCTGCTTTGGAATAACTCAAATCCTATTGCCACCTGACCCAGAAGCTGTGCTGTAGATGGTTTTTGTTGTCTTCCCTCAGACATGTTTTCCCTACTCCTTCACCCCAGCCCTCCCTTCCCCTTCCTTATTCTTAGGTCCCAGGAAACACTGCTGAAACAAAACACCTGCTCGCAAACTCCTGCCTGCATTATTCACAGTAAGTGAAGAGAAGCTTAGTGGTTGGATTCCTATGCAGGCTTTCATTTCAGACTGCTGGGAGCACTGTAAATAAATATAAAATAAATGGCCATTCTGCCATTAGCCCTGTTAGAGAATTCATAAAGATTTATTTCCCTTAAAGTCACACCTCAAAAAGCATGCTAAATATAATAAGGTTCATTTCCTTTTTGTACCCAGCCACCAAGTAGGAATAAGCTGTTGCACCTTGCTTGTGAGAACAGATAAAGATACTTCATTGTGCTGGCAACCATCTGCCCACTGCCATTATCACGGTTCTGTTTGTGTTCTTCAACTAGCTTCAGCTAAATGAGGTGCTGGAGCATTGCAACATCCTCGCGATTAAACCTCAGGGGATGTGTCCTCGCGATTAAACCTCAGGAGATGTGTGCAGAACCTTACTGTGCTGTGCTTTCCAATACATTCTTCTGCCCAGCACAGCAGATTGGCTTGTTCTTCCCTCCCTCTAGTGCCTTTTGGGAATCATCTCATGAGCTGGAATAACACTCCTCCAGTCTCTACCTTGTGCTTTCTGTTCATTTTTTCACATGGGTCCATAGCCTTGGGAAAGTGCACTGTCCTTTTTGCTGAGCCTTCAGGTGTATTGTGTTGGTTTCTTTGTTTGCTTAAGTCCCTGCCATGTGCAGGGGCTTTGCATCTCTATGGAGGCTGGTCTACTGTTAAAAATACAGAAACAGGAGTCAGAAACCCTGAGAGTCTTGAGCTATATGAACCTAGACTTTGGATTTTGGGGAGCTTTAATGTCTCCATTCGTGAAAGGGAGGAGAATCTCTTCCATGCCAGTCACATACCCCAGTGGTCAAGAATCAAAGGCGTTGAAGTATGTTAAAAAGTGACTTGTCATCTGCTCCTCATTATGAAATAGCTGTTTGCACTACGAGTTTTCTTATATAGTGGAGCTGTATTGTGTGCACATTTGACATATGGCAGATTCAGTTTACACATAGTGTTGCTTTCAGAACTAATCTTTGGCTTCCACTGCTCCAGGGAAGGGAAAGCTACAGCTTCAATACAGAAACACTTAGTATCTATAAACTTTTCAGCATCCAAGAACCAGATCCTGGTAATTAGATGATAATTTGACAACAATTTTAGGAATTTTCATAGGTAATTTTGTACATCTGTAATTTTTAAGTGCTGACTTTACAGCTGAACCATACTACATTTGCATTATATCTCACATAGTCCCAATTATTTAACTCCGTTCTGAGTTAAAGCTCATCACCAGGCCAGGTGTTGGCTTTTGCTGCTTGAGGCATCCTGTTTGAGCTCAGAAAGTGCAGGTCTCAGGCTTTCTGGATTAGGGATGCTCCTCCTGTTCTGGAAATTAGTAGTGATTATGACTTGAGAGGAGCGTCTGGATAAAGCATGGCACTTTGTCTCCTGGGGGATCTAGATGACTATGTCTTAAAAAACCAGAATGGTGTCAGAAGGAAAAAAGAAACTGAATTCCCTTTTGTCAACCAATTTTTAGGTCTTTAGCTATCCTGTATAACCTACACTATAGAAGTTGTTGTAGTAGACAGGGTCATAAGTAAGCTTTAAAAGTTTTTTTAAAGTAATCTTATGTAACTTACATTCAATAAAACACCCCTGTTCAAGTGTACAGGGTGCAATGTTATGACAAATGTATGCACTGTACCACCAAATGTGGACTATTTCTATCACCCTAAAAAGTTCCTGTGTCAATTGGAGTTAGTCCCCCAACCTACATAACTAGTAGTCTGCTCTCTGACTGCAGATTGATATTGCCTGTTCTCAAGTTCCATAGGAATGGAATCTTTTCAACATGTTTTGGTGGTTTTCTATGTGCTTGTGTTCATCTGCAGTTTTCATATACTATTGTCCAGTGGTATTCCATTTGGAATATCCCACAGGTGATCCTTTCACATGTGGGTGGGCATTTGAGTTGTTTGTAATTTTTGACAGAACAAGTAAATTATCTCAAGGGATCATGACTGTAGTAAGATCTAGCCTTTGGTAGCTAAACCAGCTAGAATCTTAAAAAAAAAATCAAAATTTTTCTAAGGTTTCAAGTTGTTCACTCTAACCTCATTTATTTGCAACATCTGTGTTTGTCAGTGTCACCTAACTAAGTTTTCCCCAAAGGAAATTATTTTAAAATTCTGCATTAGCTGATTCAGCTCTCAAAATCATCTTGATTAAAAGATCATTTTTTATCCTAGTCATAAAAGCTATCATATCAACATATTACCTTAAATAGTTATTGAAAAGAACCAAGCAAGGAGTTATTTATCCTGTTTTTTGGGTCTTGTTTCTGATCATTGGTGACTCAAAGACCTCAAAAAAGACAACATCTTTACTGCCAGGACACTATTTAGAAGAATCAATGTCTCTGTCTCTGTCTTTCCCTCTCCCCTTCAAAACATTCATGGATAGCAGGGGGAGGGAGGCAGCACTATGGTGCAGAGAGTTAAGCCACCATCTGCAGCACCAGCATCCCATATGGGCACCTGCTCCACTTGTGATCAGGCTCCCTGCTAGTATGCCTGGGAATGCAGTGGAGGATGGCTCAAGTGCATGGGCCCCTGCACCTATGTGGGAGACTCGGGGTAGGCTCCTGGCTCCTAGCTTCAGACCGGCTCCAGCTCCAGCTGCTGCCACCATTTGGGGAGTGAACTAGTGGATGGAAGATCTCTCTCTCTCTCTCTCTGTATCTCTCCTCTTTCTCTGTCTCTGTAACTCTTGACTTTAAAGTAAACAAATCTTAGGAAGAAAAATTCATAGGAAATGTGTATTATGAAAAAAAAACCATGAATTTCAAAGATTTTCACACCAAAATAAACTTACCTTTTAATTCCATTTTCTGTTAACTTTTGGACAATGCTCACATAGATATATAAGCTATAAATTTATCACATATATCTATTAATTTATCAAATTAAAATTCTCAGTATTGGAGTCCTCTGGGGCTGGAGTGGTCAGAAAAGGCTTGTGGCAGGAAGAGGCCTTGTGTCAGTAGAGCATACCTGGAAGGGGATGAGTTTGGGCACAGGGAGGGCAGTAGGGTCCATCTGGGTGAGACTGAATCATGGCCCTTTTAGAGGCAGCAGATCATAAAATCCTAAAGGTAGAAAGTAGCCAAACTGCTGCGCATTTCATAGGCTGCCCTGTAAAGCCAGCATTTTATCCTAGCAACATTTGAGTGTGTTTACGAATGTTTTTGTAGGACAGTGCTGTCATTAGAGCAGATATTTAATCCCTGTCTTCATCTCTAATTTCATATGTAGCAAATATTATTGTTTGCAAATTCAGATAACTAAATTATCCCAAGGGGGACTAATTCAAAATTCTTCATAAGCTGATTAAACTTACTTAGACTTCTTGATCCAAAAGATTATGTTCCTATACACCCTGTCTTTTATAAATATTTTATATGTCTGTAATGCTGTGGTAAACACAGGAAATCAAAATCTGTTAATTTTATCACTTGTCTTCTGATGTTTTCTCCTTAACCACTTAGGGATTGGGGCTGGTTGTCTCTGTGAGAAAGAATGACTTAACACTGAAGTAGAATAGAAAGGATTCTCTTCTCACTTCCTTTGATCAGGCCAGTCCTACAAATTATATAACTAAATTTCCTCTGCAGAATGCCAATTCTTTGTGTTTTTTTTCCTATGAAAAAGATAATACAATAAGCAATCACTGGTATAATGAGTTTATTTAGAAATAAACCTTTTTTATTTGCTTGAAAGAGAGAGCTCTTCTATCTACTGGTTCACTCCCTCAAATGCCTGCAACAGCTAAGGCTGGACCAGGCCAGTGCCAGGAGCCCAGAAATCAATTTGGATCTCCCATGTGGGTTGCAGCTACTTTAGTTGGGAACCAACGACTTGAGTCATTCATAACCTGCTGCTGTTCAGGGTGCGCATTAGCAGGAAGCCAGACTCGGGAGTAGAGCCAGGACTTGAACCAGAACTCCAAGAGAGTAGGACATAGGCGTCTGAACTATGCTAAGTGCTTACCCCTAGAAATAAAAGTTTATGTCACTGGATGTTGATGAAGACAATCATTGAGGAGGCAATTCAAAATAATGTTCCAAATATGAAATATGTGTACAAGGGCTGTAAATATAGTCTCCTGGTATTTAACACTCATGTTTCTTGAAGTGCTAAATTGTATATTTAGTGTTAATTTGGGAAATTTTCATCATTCAAGAAAAAACTTAATAAATTATTTCCTTATTGTTTATTAATCTGATGCAGATTTCTTAGGTGTGTTCTGATGCAAGGTTCATAAGGTTGTTCTGTTTCAACAAGGGTTGACTTTTTGTTGGAAAAGCATTATTTCAGATATACAAAATGGGACCATCAAAATTAACACCAAGAATGTTTGGTTTGGATGGAGTAGGTTGTTTTGAAAAGTGTAGCTAAATTGTCTTTAGATTGACTTTATGGTTGGTTATTACTCATATTTTGATTAATGTGTCTTGTTTAGTATGTCCAGAGGCTTAGTATATTCATATACTATATAGTATGATGTATACTTACAAAGTCCAAAGTACATCTTAATATATGCTATTACTCCTTATTGCATCTATGGCAAGAGAAGAGGTCAGGGTATCAGAACTTGTTAAGTATTGATGAAACTATGAAGCAACATTGTTTCTGCTGAGGTCTGTGAATTTTAATATTTATGCTTGGCAGCTGTTATGTTTTACACAGATTTACATTGCATTTGCTAAATTATGGGGTCAAGATTGATAAGCGATTTGAATTCTTCCAAATGGGCTGAATGATAATGGCATTTTCATTTAGACCTGTCTCTAGGAATAATACAGATAGGATGAGCCAATTCTAATGGCATATAGCTTTAATTCATGGAAAACAGTGTGGTTAAGAGTCAGGTTTGTGTGGGTGGGTTAAAACACAGCCTGCAACACTGGCATCCCATCATGGACAGCCGTTCAAGTCCTGGCTGCTCTACTTCCAATCCAGCTCCATGCTAATGCAACTGGGAAAACAGCAGAGGATGGCCCAAGTACTTGGACCCCTGCCTACCACCTGGGAGACCAGGATGGCATTCCAGGTTCTTTGCTTTAACCGGACCCAGCCCTGGCCCTGTAGCCATTTGGGGAGTTAACCAGAAGGAAGATCTCTCTTACTTATTTTTTCCTTCTCCCTCTCTTTTACTTTGTCTTTCAAATAAATAAAAATAAATCTTAAAAAGAAAGGGTTGTTTGCCTGCATTTATACCTATGTACCCAGTTACTATCGTTCTTCCTTGCGTTACAAAGAAAGACTGCTTTGTCCTTCTGAAGGCCGCCTGGATATTGATTTGCCCTTGAACCCAAGCATGCAATGCTTCTGCCTGACCTTGCTCCTTTTGCACACTTGAACGTTTATTTCAGATGGTACATAATCTTAATTATATAATGGCTTGACTGAAATTAGTCATTCTGTTGATAATGTTGTTTACAGACCCTACAGCGCATCGCTGGACCTTCTCTTAGAGACCCTTATACTCACCCATGATCCAAAGAGGATTTTAACTGGTTTACATGGGCAAAAGCACTGTGAATTGGAAGCAGTTTACAAAAGGGAAACAATAGTTGTGAGGCAAAGAATTTTAGAATCTTTGGAATTTTCTATTTAGTAAAAGGAATACAAATGAATAGCTAAACCATGGGAAAAAGTTCTTACATGTTGATTAGTCCAGACGAGTAGCACAGGGAGTGCATTCTGAGTCTGGAGAAGAGTTCCTAGCAGTTGGGATGCTGAGGCCAAGTTTTACGGAAGCGGTCAGCTATGAGCTGGGTTTAGAAGTGGGGGGGAGGGGCTGGCACTGTGGTGTGGTGGGTGGGGCTGCTGCCTGCCAGTTCATATCCCGGCTGCTCCACTTTTGATTCAGCTCTCTGCTGTGGCCTGGGAAAGCAGTAGAAGATGGCCCAAGTCCTGGGGACCCTGCACCCGCATGGGAGACCAGGAAGCTGCTCTTAGCTCCTGGCTTCCGATTGGCACAGCTCTGGCCATTGTGACCATCTGGGGAGTGAACCAGCGGATGGAAGACCTTTCTCTCTCTCTCTCTCTCTCTCTTTGTCTCTGCCTCTGGCTCTCTGTAACTCTGCCTATCAAATAAGCAAATAAATAAATATTTAAAAAAAGAAGAAAAAGAAGTAAAGGTGGAAGACAGTGAAGGTTGATGTCTGTATAAGTGTGGAGGGTAGAAGAAATGTTCTGCCCATTCAGGTGCTCTGTTTCTAACTGATGCATTCTTTAAGCTAAGTAACTACACCTGTTTTAAGATTCAATATGGAGAACGTCTTTTCATTTTTGACTTAAGATGCCAAACATTAGCATATTTCTTCTTTAAAAAAGTAGTTTGAGGGGGCAGTGTTGTGGCACAGCAGGTTAAGCTGCCACCTCTGATGATAGCATCCCATATGAGTGCCAGTTCTAGTCTCAGCTGCTCCCTTTCAGCTTCAGCTCTCTGTCAATGCACTTGGGAAAGCAGCAGGAGATGACCCAAGGACTTAGGCCCCTGCCTCCCACCCGGGAGACCTGGATAGAGTTCCAGGATCCTGGCTTTAGCCTGGCCCAAGCCCAGCTGTTGTAGCCATCTAGGGAGTAAACCAGCAGAAGGAAGATCTCTCTGTGTGTCTCTCCCTCTCTTTTTCTGTAACTCTGCCTTTCAAATAATAAATCTTCAAAAAATTATTTTGATAAATATATAACATGACTATAATTTTATTTTTAAAGGTTTATTTATTTTTATTTGAAAGTCAGAGTTATACAGAGAGAGAAGAGGCAGGGAGAGAGAGAGAGAGAGAGAGAGAGAGAAAGAGAGAGAGGTCTTCCATCCGCTGGTTCACTCCCCAATTGGCTGCAAAGGCCGGAGCTGTGCCAATCCGAAGCCAGAAGCCAGAAGCTTCTTCCAGGTCTCCCATGCGGGTGCAGGGGCCCAAGGACTCAGGCTGTCTTCTACTGCTTTCCCAGGCCATAGCAGAGAGCTGGATCAAAAGTGGAGCAGCCGGATCTTGAACTGGCAACCACATGGGATGCTGGCGCTTTAGGCCAGGGCATTAGCCCACTGTGTCCCAGTGCTGGCTCCCACATGATTATATTTTTAAAGACAATGCATTAAATTTAGAAAATGTTGAACTCTAGAAGACTACTATTATGTTTCAAAACACTTTATATGCCTCAATTTTTAAAGCTTATATCTTAATTTAGACAAAATATTGACTAACTTTTATAACAGCTGATTTCTAAGGTTGTAATTATGCATTTTTAGCTCAAACTAGTGATGTTTAATTTACTGTAATTAATTGAATTTTAAGCATGCAGTTTTTATAGATGGTGGAACTCATTACTGTATGCGAGCATGAAGTTATTGTGTGACATTTGTGGAGATGTGCTTCTGGTTGGGTTATTCTGTCCATCCATATGATTATTATGTACAACTGTTAATTTAACAGTTTGATCAGATAGGGCTCTCAGGAAAGACTTATCAGCCAACACATATAGTCATCTTGGCAATAATGGTATTTTTTTTATTATTATTATTTTAATTGCTATCAACTTTATTTTACCAGCTAGCGGTAAATAATTATTAGGAGGCAAACTTTGTCAAATACGGTTGTTCCTTCTGCTTCCAGGAACATTAGAATCAAAGTAGTCTGCATTCCACTGAACCTTATATAAATGTCTGATGTAGCAACTTTAGCAGTTTGATGTGTGTACGTGTGTGTGTGTGTGTGTTCATCCCCCAAGCAGTAAGCTCTTCTAGGGTAGGGCTAGGTATCTTAATCATCATTTTACTCTGAAGTAGTGCCACAGAGTAAGTCATTAGTAACTGTTGACTGCATGGATGAATTCATGAATGTTGCTAAGGATAATTATAATCAACCTTATGCAACTCTTTGTTATTTTGTAGCATGTTCCTTACTTAGTATTTTATAGACTCACAGAGCGCAAAAACTGAGGTGATTTTTAGGGGTGATCTAATTTTTTTCCTTAATGCATCAAAGCTGTGATTTATAGAGAGAATTGATTTGCCAAGGGACTCCGAGCCAGTGACTGGCAGAACTGGGCCTAGAACTGTGAGCATCTTGTGGTCCGGCCTGATTCCCATGAAATGCCTTGCTACTGCCCACTGATCGCCAGCTGTCTCTCCCCAATAGTTAAATGTGCCACAGGGCTGGTCCTGCTGCTTTTTCCATGTATAGCTCTAGGGACCTTGCTCCTTGGTATTTCCAATGTCTAACTGGGTTATCCTGAAATAACATTTTTCTAACCAAGGCTGGCAGCTCATATAGCCAGAAAGTTCCTGAAGTTTCAGACTACAGATTGTGTGATGCAAATACCTTTCTTAATTTGCAAGGCCAGTTATTTCACAAGCACGCAAAGGTAAGGATGAGAGAATTCTTTTATTCCTACAGTATTATAAATTGTACGCAGTTCCTGGAAGTGATAATCTGAAAAAGCATGCAGTAGATGTCAACATTTTGAACTGATTTTATCCTGATTCTTGATATGAAGGTTTACCTCAGTGGTCTTTCAGGTAAAGGAACAAAGAGTAGAATAGGAAATTGAGCTGTTTGTTAATTAGAAGAAGTGAGTGCATCGGTGGATTACTGACAAATGTAGAGGCACCCAGAGCTTTAATAAATTTGGCTTCGTTTGCAGCTCAGAATGAAGAGAGGTTAATTTTCTTTTAACTGGAAAAATTCAAGTGCTAAGACGAGGGTATATGATTCTGGATTCCAAAATGCAGTGGAGTAGGGGTTATTTTTGTAAGAGCTGCCTACAAAGGTATGGGTGTAGGGAGCATCAAGGAGATTTGGTGATGTGGTAGCATGCAGTCTGTTACTCACTGGGCCTGAAACGAGAGCAGCTGTTTCCTACCACTGCTGTAAAAAATTACCCCAAATTTAATGACCTAAACAGCACCAGATTTCGGCAGGTCTGAAGTCTGAACTGGGTCTTGGGAACCAAAGCCCAGGTGTCAGTAGGGCTACAGGCCTCTCTGGAGTCTCCAGCGGAGAGTCAGGTTCCATGTCCTTTTTGGCTTCTGGAGGCTACCTACTGTCCTTGCCTATGGCCCCTCCCCTCCATCCTCACAGCCTTTGCAGGGGTAAGGTCTTTCTCATGTCCCATCTCTGTAACGTTCTCTCTCTGAAGGACCCCTGGGATTACATTGGGTCCAGCCAGGTAATGCAGGAAAAGGTCCCTGTCTTGAACACAGACTGCTGTCCTGTCCCAGTTGACTGGATAACCGAGATGGCCATTGAGTAGACTGATATGTGGGCAGCGTGTGCATTGTCAATGTCTGGACAAAGAGATGATTCGCATTCCAGCTGGTGTGGAGCTGGGTGGCACGGTATTTCATCACATGATTCAGCATGACCCACAATTTAACACCGATGTATTATTTACTCCTGGAATTTGCCATTTAATAATTTTGGACCAAAGTTGACCACGAGTAACAGTATAAAGGAAAACCACAGATAAGTGTAGGCCATTGTCAGTGTTCTGGCTTCCATTCTCCTGCCAGTGAAACGAAAGAGCACAGGGACACAGGTGATGCTGTGGAGTACATACAGGGAGCCAGGGGAGCAGGGAGAAGCTGGGACCCAGAGAAGCACCCTGAAGCTATCCCACACCAGAAACTGTTGACATTCTAGGCCTCACTTCCAGAAGTTCTCCTGTCTTGGGATGGTTTTTCGAGCCATCCGAATGGATGAGCTGTTGCTGTCAAGGCTGGCAGCCAGGACAGAAGCTGTGTTACTTAGTTTTACGTTGTGTTTGATCAATTCTTTTTTAAATGTGTCCACCTTTTGCTAGCTGTGTGCTGGGGACTCAGAAAAAGTTTAGGTATGTACACGTGGAGCCTGTACTGGAGCCCTCCTGCTGCCCCTAGGCCACCTGGTCCTATTGAGGGCATTACTTGGTGAGGAGGCCCCCTGAGGCCTCTCATGCTGGTTTCTCTCCCCTCATTGATAAGCGCCAAGAGCATCATGGCCCCAGTGTTCCTTGGGGGCAGGGAAAGCCTTCCTTGAGTGAGGACTGTCCATTGTGTGATAGATTTTTTTTTTTTTTTAATTTTAATTCTGGTTCCTCACCCACTCAACACCAGAACCAGAATACACCCTGGGTGGGAGCAGTCAGCCTTCTTTGAAACCCCTTGCAGTGAGGTGGGTTTGGAGTCAGGCCAACCGCCCTGATCTTGAGCAAATGATTTTCTTTCTTCCAAACTGTGTATCCACATCTATAAATGTAGGGCAAGAACACCTGTCCCCGGTCCCTGGCAGCGTTAGTGATCATGTATCTGTATGAGAGCCTTATCTGATGATGCAGCCAGTGAGCAAGGCGCACTGTGTGAGCGCCTGGACTGGGACAGCACCTGGGAACCTTCAGTCCCTAATGCAGCTGTTCACCGCCCCCAGCGGGCCTGCACGTGGCCTCAGGCTGTGCCACTGAGCAGTGCGGATTCTGCTCCAGGGAGCCTTGACAGGAACTCTCAGCCTGGGAGTATTGAATGGTTTCTGTTAAATGGGCCTCACTTGCTTGATTATTCCTTTCCTGTCCTTCTCTTTATAAAGGATACATTACAGAGGTCTGGTCTGAGCATTTAATTAGGTTTTTTGTTTGTTTGTTTGCTCAAGAAGGTAATATTTTTGCCACTGCATTCTCCAGCAAATCCAGCCCAAAAAGTTGTCATTTTGCCAGCTCACAGTAGCTTGCTCAGGTCAGTGAGAGCTTCACTCTTTCAAGACCCCAGATGGCTGCAACATAGATTCCTGCAGTTTCTCTTCATCCTACAGAAAAGGCCTCATTCGCCATTGCATGGCTGACGCTAGCCTAAAGGTTCTTTAGAATCACATCTTACAATCTTGACTGCCATAGAAAAAGCACTGTTATATAGAACGTCCAATTGCATAAGCAAATGAGCATCCTGGGATAAGCTTTGAAGCCTCCCAGGCCTCTGAACCTTTTGGTTTCTGGGGCCCAGAGTTGATGTCTTTAATTTAAACGGCAACCATTAGCTCTTTACTTTCAAGCAAAGGTTCCCAGTCACACAAATGGAGATTGCTTATTGGAAAGGCACAGTGACACACAGAGACAGCGAGAGAGAGAGAGAGAGAAAGAGAGAGAGAGAGAGAGATCTTCCATTTACTGTTCACTCCTCATAGCCAGGAACTCCATCCAGGTCTCCCACATGGGTGGCAGGAACTCAAGTACTTGGGATCATCTGCTGCCTCCCAGATGCAGCAGCAGGAAGTTGGATTGGAAGTGGAGGTCGGACTCAATCCCAGGTACTCTGATATGAGACGCCGGGTCCAAAGTGGCAGCTTAACCTGTGCCACCACGCCTGACCTGAGGTCATGTTTCTGAAATTGCATTTTTAGGTTTCACACTAATGACTAAATAAGACTGATAATGCTTTTTATTATACACAGTACGTCGAACAGATAAATGGATCAAAGTGTGAGATTGATTTAACGGGTCGTTGAAAATATCATTCTTTCACATCTACCTTCTTCTGTACTCCATACAGAACAAACAGATCCAGTAAGGGAATAAATGAGTCAACTCGTCTAAACATACTGTGAGGATATATATTCAGTATCTCTTGGTTTCTGGGTTTCATTTTTTTTATTCCCCAGCAATGTGTGACGTGTCCCAGTTCTGTAAAAGAATAGTACTGGCAGGAAGAGAGACCTCATGTTCAGTTAAGGGAGGCTGGAGAAAACATGTAGAAACTATCCCTCAGAGCAGGGGTCAGCACCTGCTCAGGTGATAGAAACTAGGGCTGTTACCATGGAGACACGGGTGGGAACTGGCAGGACTCTGTCCCGTGATTGATGTGGGGGGCAAGGGAGCAACATAGTCCAGGAAGCTAAGATTGACAGCTGGTGTGATGGGGCTGAAGTCCTGAGATGGGGAGACACTCCAGAAGCGTGAAGATCGGGAAGAAGCCAGGCAAGGGGTGAATTGACTGGAAGTACCCACGACCCATTACGGTGAGAGTGCCCGAACTTTGCAGAGCAAGTGGGCTGGGGAAGCAGGAGACTCAGGACACACGGGCGCACAGGTGATAGCTGCAGATCCGAGTGGCTGACCGTGATGATCCAAGGAGCTGGCCTGGAGAGGAAAATGGCGGGCTGAGTGCAGATTTCTGGGGACTGACCGCATGTCGGGATCTGAAAAAAGAAAACCACCAGGGGGAGAAGGGAGGCATGGCTGGAGAGGCTGGTGGAGAGTGAGGCGGCAGTGCCAGGAAGGAAGGGAGAGGGGGCTGAGGATGCCAGGTACTGCAGGGGAGATGCCCCAGGAGGGCGTGTCTAGACTCTGAAAGGGACCTCTCAGAGGCGCCTGGGGAGCAGAGGGTAGTTAAGGCGCTTAAGTGAGAAGGGAGGAGGGTGCTGGTGGTGGTTGCTGCAGATGACTGAGGGGGGCTGGGTTTTAGCAGCAGGAAACCCTACTTTCTTTGAATCGCTCATGGCTGTGAATGTAGAGCAATGGTCCTCAACTGGGTCAGGCTATTGTGTGTTGAAAAGCTCTCCCGGGTTACAAGGTCCAAGTCCTGTTTCTGGGTTGAGTCCCAGGACTGGAGGATGAAACATAAAACCCACACTACTACTTCCTGACTCTGGAGCCGCAATCCCAGGATTGGGCAGGGCCGAAAACCATCCCTTCCTGAAACTCTAGCTTCCCTCCTGTGCCCCTCACCGGCATTGGGGTGAGCAGAGAGAGCACAGCTGCGGAAGGCAGGAAGGGGAGATTCAAAGGCAGGGTTGTAATGGAAATGCTGCAGTAACTTTCCTACTTGGTACTTGCTCTCATCCATGGGCTCTTTGTAAATCAGGGACTGGAACAAACAGAGCTGACAGCTCTGTTTAAAAAAGCTTTTGGGGAGTTTGCAAGGAAATAAAAAGAAGCCTGATGCTATGTGAAACATGTAACCTCAATTCAAAACTGGAAAAAAAAAAAAAGAAGGCCTTTATTGCCTTCTCAACATGCTTTACCTATAAATTGTTTTTTCATTAAGTTAAACAGGAGAAAAGAAAATGGCCTTTTGAAGAGCATAAAGGTCTTTTCTTTTATTATTAACAGGCATTAACATTCGGGGCAGGGATTTAAGTGGATCCCTCCCCCCCTTTCCTCCTTTTCTCTCTCTCCTCATTCCTCCCCTTCTTCCTTCCTTCCTCCTTCCCTCCCTCCCAGTTCATTTAGATTGAAATCCAGTGTGTACTACATAGGATGAAAGTCCCTGCAGGGCTCACAACCATCCAGATACGTGTGATGTTGTTAAAATTGGTATTGTAGGGAGCTGCACACCACTGATCTCAAAAAGCATAGGGATGTAGGTCAAGTTCTAGATGCTTGTTGAAAGTGGTTGAATTTCACGAGAGCATTCCATGTTTGGGAAAGAAAAGGGCCTGCAGTAGCAAGATTGCTAATGCCAACAGTGAGCACACTGTCCGGGCCAATTCCATGTTTGGGTTTTTCACCCACTTGAGCCTCAGGGGTTCTGAATTTCACTCTCCTGCCTTGCTTGGAGTGTCCTGCTAAATTCTCTGCTTTCCTGCAGTTTTCCTGGCGGTGATGATCATGTTACCAACCAGGTCAGCTGTGATTTTTCGGTGATGAGGGAGCGCAGGCACCTAGGAAGAGGTGTGGATACAGGTGCCACTAACATCTCTATATTCTGCAGATGGTTTCCACTCACTTCACAAAATTCCCTTCCCTCTAAACAACAAAGATTTAAAAGAACTGCTGGTAGGGTTGGAGGTCATGCTTAAATAGTTTGTTCTCTTATTTATTTCATGTTATTGTTTTTGCAAGGTTAAACAATGAAAAAGTAACAGAGCCTTCATCGACACACAGCCTGACTTATTGTTCCTGGAGTAATTTTTAATTGCCTGCTCAGCAGACCTGTTTAGAAAGTACTCAGAGTATATATCATCAAAGTAATTCTAAAGTAACTGCATAATGCCTCCTGAAATTCGGTTGGTGGTGGTTCTCTTGTCCTTTCTCTTCAGCTATGGTGGTCCTAGTGAAGGAGCTCAGTTTGTGTTTCCAGAGGCACAGATTAGGCCCATTCTCCTTGGGAGGGTCTCTATCAGAGAATGATCTCTTAGGTGTTACACTCTGCCAGTCATCAATTGTTGTGTATGAAATACTGAAATTACTCATGGTTATTATTTGTGATAATGATATAATTTATTATTTCTTTACTCCAGATAAAAAACAATCCTAGTTTCCCCCATTTGTTAAAAGGTTGAACTGAATCAATTTGTTAGTAGTTTATTCTCTCTGACACACACAACACACACACACACACAGAATTTTACTATCTATAGAAATATGTACATTTTTAAAAGTCCTCCAGTTTTTTTCTGTATGCAGCACACCAATCATCTGCACATAAAATACTCTTCACCCTTGCTCTGGGCTTTTGTAGGGCTGAGCTGAGTCTGAAGTCACAAGACTGAGAATCCAGGCACGTTCAGTTCCTCCAGAGTTGGAGGATTGCTGTCAGGTCAATTAAACTACATCTGGAAATCACAGCTCCTGCTCACGCCAGAGAATGAATGTACTTATGTAGGCCCAGAGGTGCCTTTCATCGAAAAGCTGGCATTGCCCATGCCAACATGTAAAACACACATAAATGACGTTTAGGTTATTCACCAGATGTTTGGTGAGCAGAATCCATGAGCCAAACCCTGGGTCAGGAGTTTAGGTGCAGACTGGGGTATGCTTTCTCATCCTTTTGCCAAGAAGGTTTATGGTAGTTCTGTAGTGACCAGAGTGTGTCTGTGCTTTAAGAACTGAATCAAAGTGCTTTTCGGTGCTTCATGCGGTCATAAATATCAGGAGCTGCCTCTGATGGGATCCGCTGTTGGGTCTCAGTGCAGCTGGTGCTGGTGGCACCATGGCACCTGGCACCATGGCAGGAAGCTTCTCTTTAGAGCTCCTTTGGTTGCATCTTTGTAAGGTAGGTGGTGGAACGTTCCCTAGCAGATTAAAACTCAGCATCTTTGTCTTTAAATATTTTACCAGCTCTGTTTTCTTGCTGTGAGTAATCTAGTTTGTTTCTGCCTGTTTAATTGTGAAGCTTTTATTCCATGATAAACTGTTCAGTTTTCATACAAATGGATCTCATTTCAAAGAGGTCAAAGTGAAAAAAAGATCAGATAATAGGATAGTTCTACTAGTACACCAAACAAAATGAAAACATAAGGCTGGAAAACCACATACTGGGGGGCTGTGATTTTTGAAGAGTTTTTATCTCTATCCAGGGAACCACAGACACTTTAATTTGCTTTTATTCATTTTTAGTTTATATGAAAGGAGACTTAAAAAAAAAAAAAACTGTTCACTGGTCATTATCTAGGTGCTCTATATTTCTTTTAATGAATTTCCATCTTTTCTCATTAGTTTTTCTTTATTCTAATTTTTCTTGATTCAACTCCAATTTTCTTATCTTCTATTGTTTCCTTCTAGATGTCCATTTGTGTGATACAAATCAGGGCGACTGCTTTAGGCTGGGGCAAGGGCACAGCAGTGCGTTCATATGATGTCACTGAAGTCATTTCTAGGGCAAGAGAGAGTAACCAATAATGCGTGCACAGCTTTTTCAAATATACTCTCTTCCTATTTTTGAAGTGCCAGTTTCCCCAAAAGACTGATTATTTTTTGTGAAAATGTAGGTGTTTTCAGTTAAAGGAAAGGTTTCTCTTCCACACAAAATGGTAACATTCTAGGTGAGCAAGTCTTATGTGTTGTAATTACACTCTCAATGGAAAAGCAAGAGTGATGCCGTCGCCTGCATACCACGCCATGCTCTGGATTTTTGTCACCTACGCCTTGGGTGCTGTAGATTGTGGTACTCACGCCGCTCCAGCAGCGCTGATTTTTTGTCTGCTCTGACCATAGTAAAGAGAGGGGGGAATTCACTGGCTTTGGCCTCATCTCCTTAAAAGGCATTGAGATATTTGCTCATGAATGAGCCAGGCAGTCCAGGGCAGAGAAAACAGGAGATTCTCACATCTTGCTGATTGTTTCTGCCTTCAGGAACAATTTGAAAAGAGAAAGTAAGCATGAAGAAACCAAACCTGAATCAGTTAATGAACAGGTAACTCCCTAAGTGTGCACCCCACTGCCACTTCACCTGTGTTCAATCTTGCTGCATGATGACTCTTTCCCTTGTTAATTTCTTTTTAATATTTCCTGATAATTTCCATAGCACAAACTTCCAGAATTTTGGTTTTGAAATTGATGTGACCTGTAATTAGTATGAAGTAAGTGGAGAGTGTTAGTTGTATTAGCTCTAACCCAAAGTCAGTTGATTCTTACTTCTCATGATACAGTGTTCTTTAGCGATTCCATCTTTCATAGTCTCTTAAAAACATTCATTTCTGGACTAAAAATGATTTTTAAAAAGGAAAAAAAAGCAACTCAGTGCTTTTCCAGAAGTCCCCAATTTTATAAATGCAGGGGTTTACATTTTAGAATTATAAAAATACATATAAGAAAGGCATGAGGTTCATATGAAGTAACAACTCTATATGTGGGTTGTAGGATGAAAATCAAAGATTCTTCCACCATAGCTTCAAAATTTGCTTTTTCCTGTAGCAACAGCTGTAGGAACCTATACTCATTTTTTCCTATAGTAATGGCCTGTCATTATCTTATCAACAAATTTCAGCAAGCTCTGCCCTCTTGCCTGGAGGCACTCCGAAATTCATTTAGGTGGTTTATGTAATAGCAGAAAGATTCTTAGAAATGGGACAGAGTGGATATAAGGTAATTGCTTTTTTCTGATGAAATAGTGCTTTTGGGTTTTTTTTTCCTAATGCTTTTTTTGGGGAGAAGGGTGGGGTAGTAATTTCACGAAGATTCTAAATTGAAATTTAGTGGAACAATAGGACACAGGAGTAGCTGCAGTTGTATTGTACCCAGCACACCTGTGTCTGACTCGGCGTGCATTTCACAGATTGATGTTGCAGCCTGGCAGTTGATCAGGAGCTCTCAGGGTTTGACACATGGCACAGAAATCACTGTGACTCAACCGATCCCTTTTGATTGTCAGGAAGGTTGTCAAATTCTCGGTCGAGAGAATGGTCTCCATGGTTGGCTTTCATAGTAACTAAATGTTTTTGGAAACAAAATTTAACACTAATCCATACTCAAGTCAGGGTCTGAACATCATTCCTGTCGTAGTAACAGTATAATATGACATGGGCCATGTTAACCCTTTGCCTTGTGCTGGGCCTGTTAATACTGTTTGTGTGCAGTGTTTCATGTAAGCCCCGTGACATCCTTCTCAGGTAACCACTGGTGTAGCCTCATTTTCAGAGGAGGAGCTGAGAGGGTGCCAGTGTACCCATAGAGCCAGTTGCAGCGTTAACTCCCTAGATCGGACTCTCGACTGCTGTGCACCAGTTTTCTTGGTTCTTCTGGGTGGAACGGTTGTGAAATAGGGAAGTGATGTACTCTTTCTAAAGTGTTCCTCCTATTGACAGAATTGGTTAACAGTTCTTACTTGCCTCTGTCTCTCTTTTTCCTTTTGTAAATGTCATCAGTTTTGGTAGAAAGAGAAGAAGGAGAGTACATGGTCTTTTCTCTAACTGTGCATGCTTGAAGGTGTGTGCGAAAGAGTCACTATTTCCTGTTGTGTCTTACTGTTGACTGCTGGGGTATAAGTTCTTCAGCCTTATTTTATCTGTTTCCTCACCGGTACAGTGAGAAAAAAAATTGTTTGTGCCCTGCCATTGAAGGACCAATGACCAACTGATGGTAGGTTCTGGCAGTTCTTTAGGGAAAGCCCAAGTGTAAACACAAGGCCAGGGATATAATTATAAATATAAAACCATGGGGTTTCCTTGTCAGATCCTGAGATCCCTAGCAGCCTGCAAAACGTACTGTGTATCAATGAACAAAGTAAGTTACAAGAGAAAAAGCACAGTGTTGGGTGTCATCGCATAACCCCAAGGCTGAGCAGGGATGCTTTCAGGACACAATGGATGCCTACCTGGAGAGGCTGTACATCTGCGAGGTGGCTGGAGGAGCCATCCCTTTACATGCTGCTCATGGTAGATGGTCAGAGTCTCTGAGCCCAGACAGAGCAGGGGCTTCCTTGTTGCCATGATTACTCTGCCGCTGCATGAGCCCATGCCCTTTCTTCATGCCACAGCACTCGTGCCTTGGAGCTGAGACCAGGCAGAGAAGGAACTGTCCTAAATAGGTGCAGTGAGCAGGTGGCTTGATGGACGCCTAGAATCTGTTAACACATGGCTGGTGCACAGTGCAGTGTTTTCTCCTCTGTGTGTACAAGAGAAGAGGAAATCTCTTTGAGTCACATGAAAGCATGGCCTCGGCCTGAGGTTTAGGCACACCAACTCTGCCCTCATGCTTTGAATTCTGGTTCTCCCTCTTTCAACGTTCTTTTTGTTCTTCAAGTGTGGACTCTAGATTCTGTGTCAGCAGTTGATCCCCATTACAAATAATCTGCAGCAAAATCTCGTTTTCCATATCCTATTGACTTTGGCACCTGCCCTGTTTATTTAAGCACTCAGTTGATAAGAACAAGAAACTTTGCTGATTTTTTACCCAGCGCTGGAAGAGAAAACCTTTTAAGTCAAACAAAATAACCTTCCTCCAAAACAATACATCGAAGGGGAGGCACCAACCCAGCCAGTGTGGGCATGTGTGGTGCATGAGGCTTAAAAGTGATGGAGCGGAGAGAAGGGGTTTTTTGCGGCAATTAGAAATGCAGTGACAATTCAAGTGGGCACCACGTGCAGCTCCCAGCATCTGTATAACACCTGCCAGCATGGGGCGGTATGGGAAAGAGTCAAGTAGGAAATGGACAAGAGGATCAGGCAGGGCCACAGTAGTGAGAACTGTGGTATATAATAAAGATCTGGAGATGGAAGCAAAAGCAGAGTAGCCAGAAAGGTAATGTGAAGACTGGCTTGGTGTCATTCACCTGTCTTCGTGAATTTGGTTCTTCATCAGTACCCTTCATAAAGACAAGGTTGATCTCCAAGCATGCATCCATTTCTCCTTTTTAGGGAGCCACATAAAGATATCTATAATGCTGAAGTGTGACAGACATCAGAAGACTTAGCATTGGAAATTCAGAATTCATTCATGGAGGAAGGAGAATGTCCCACATAATAGACATCCTATTTGCAAGAGATTTATGCAAAAAGTTTTGCTGGTCATTGAGAAAAACAACAGCCTTTTTTTAAAAGATTTATTTCTTTATTTGAATATCAGAATTACAGAGAGTGGTAGAGTCAGAGAGATCTTCCATCCATAGGTTTACTCCCCAGATGGCTGCAACAACCTGGGGTGGGTCAGGCCAAAAGCAGGAGCCAGGAGCTTCTTCATGGTCTCCTACATGGATACAGGGGCCCACACGCTTGGGCCGTCTTTACTTTCCTAGGTGCATTAGCTGGGAGTTGGGTCAGAAGAGCAGCCAGGGCACGGACTGGCACCCATATGATATTCTGGCACTACAGGTGGCAGCTTTACTCATTAACACCACAACTCTAGCCCCTTAAAACAGATCTTTTATCTGAAAACCTAGGTCTCTCAATCTCCTCCTCGGAAATTTGAAGCTCCGCTGGGGTTACCTTTCTCACTTTAGAAATTACCTTGTAGATCCTTAAATGTAGGGCTGAATGGAAAAGGGATAGGAAAAGCTTGACATCTGTTTTTCTTCCATTGAACATGTACTGATCATTGGCGAGGTACTGAGCACTGCAGTGGGAGCTAGGGTGAGCCGCAGAAAGGGCTTGTTCCACAGAACTCCTGGGAGATGGACATGGGGGCAGAGATGTATGCAGTGCTGCGGGAGTGAGGCGCCACGAGTAACCTGTCTGGGAACTGGCATGGGGACGGTCAGGGAAAGCTTCTGAGAAAAGGAGGCATTTGATTTGCCTGGGGATGGACAAGTAGCAGTTTTTATGTGTGGATAAAGGGCACACAGGGCAAAGAACCTCAGAGGGATTGCTTGGGGTTCTGAATGGGCTTGCCAGGACCTCCCTTTGGTTCTCAAAGTCAAGTAAAATTAAAGCACAGCATAGGAGGTGAGACTAGGACATTCCAGAAATCAGAAACACTTCGTCCTGTGGACTCTGGGGAGCCATGGAGGGTTTTAAGCTAGGGATGTATGTGTTGGTGCTTGCGTTCATGAGAGACCATCTCAGAGCAGTGTGGAGAATGAACTGAGAAGAACTCTTCCCAGGTGCAGGACGTAAATGTGGAAGCTATTGCTGTGGTCTCAGTGGGAGAGAAGAGGTCTAGATCTGAGGCAGGGGAAGAGGAGACGGGAAACAGGGCAGTCACACGACACTCAGTGACTAATTAGAGGTGGGTGCCAGAGGCCAGGAGGAGCCAGGATTGTCCAGTGTTTCTGGCCCAAGTGATTTGATGATTCACCACTGACTGGCTAAAATAGGAGGAAGAGCGGCTTTGGGGGAAGTGGAGGCAGCTGAGGGGCATGTTGGGCTAGAAGACCCCTACATGGGCTAGGAGGTGCAGTGTGTGGCAGGCGTTTTTCAGTTCTGCCCTGGAACTCAAGTGAAGAGCCTGGCTGGAAGGGTAGAGTTCTGTTGGTTTCATAGCACAAGGAAAAGGTGGTGTCAGAAAACCACCTGCAGGTAGAGTGGTCACTGTTACCAATGACTGTAAAGAAAGCGAGTGAAGAAGAACTGAAAATGATCTGTTGGATTTGATCATCTTCAGGCAGCGCTTGCCTTGTGGAACTGCTGTGGAGGTCGAAGAAAGCTCAAAAGTGTGGGAGCTGAGGGGCAGGGAGCAGGTTGCAGAGCCCATAGGGATGATTTTGTTCAGTTTGGCTGGGAGGGCACTCAGAGAGCACCAGCAAGAAAGGCATCATTGGGGTCACAGTGGAATCACGTTTGATTTGTCTACTCCTCATGGCTGCTGGTTGAATTCTCCCAACCCGACCCCATAGCAAGACTTTGTTGGGGCTCATGCACTTAAACCCTGAGAAGTAAATCAAGCCTTTGGTACTACTTGTATTCCTAATTTTAAAATAGTTTTAGGATGCTCGTTTTGAGAGTCTTGTTTTAATTCACCCATTCTGGCAGTAAGATTTTATTTCTGTTCCTTTCTGGAAAACCCTTGGGAGTATCAGTCATCCTCTTCTGCAGTTAAATAAGTGATGTCCTTTGCTGTCGGCTGGCGCTGGGGGTGCTGTCCTGTGACTCATGCGTTCTCATTCACAGCGTGTTGAGCAATGCACTGGGTACTCGTGCCTAATAAAGCATGCTGAGGATGTTGTCACTGAGCGCGAGTTTTCCTCAATGGGGCCGGATTCCTGTCACCACGGATTCCTTTTGCCGTGCTCTGAGACACTGCTCAATGAAACGTTTGTCCTTTTTTTCTTTATGATGTCTAGAATGCTGTCTTCTCCAACACATCATTGCATTTCACTGCTGAATATTTCTCTCTAGTTTTGAGTTGGATTTTTAAATGTTGCTGGTTTTCTATTGTTTCTCTTTCCCACCAAGCAAGAATTCCTTGGAAGGTTTTCCATCGCCAGTCCCCTCCAGGCTGCCTCAAAGGAGGGCAAAAGCCATCCACAGCATAGCGAACGATGTAGATGTTGGCCCTGGGGAGAGGCCAATGCCGCAGCCCTCAGGAGGGCAGAGGCTCGCTTCCCTGGATAGACTGCTTCTTGTTCCCACCACACTAATTAATTGTCATCTCAGAAGGCAATGAGACCAATTGTTCCAGCACTGCCCTGGCCAAGCCGATGCTGGAAGAGGTAGCGAGCTGCCAGCTTTTCTGCAGTTGGCTGGGAGTCTGTATCTCAGCCGTCTGGTGGAGGAGACAAGCCAATTTGGGGCTTGACATGCTGCCTCAGAGATGCCAGCAATGGAGTTGCTTGTTGAGAAAGTGGGAGCATAAAACCGGAGTGAGGTGACATGAAGACCTGAGACCCCAGTGTGCATTCGGGCACAAGGAAGTATACGATTTGCCCGGGAAGCGGAAGTTGCCCTGTTCAAACGGGCTTGTAAGTTCTTTGGCACTTAGCACGTCAACAACATTGTCATCTTTAGTCTTTACTTTCCACCTCAGCGAGGAGGAAGAATGTGTTGTCTGTGACCATGAAAGCTGCATGGAGGATGTGGAGAGAGAACTGTGATGAAAATGACCCTGGGGAGACAGAGGCAGGTGGGGCTCTTGTCATTGTTCCAGGTGGAGAAAGTGAAGCAGCAGATCACTTAGGTCATTTGTCGAAGGTCCTACATAGCTGCTTCTCAAAGCCAGGGTTGCCAACATAGCATCATCACCTAAAACCTCTTAAAAAGAAACAAAAAAAAGCTACAGGCTTGAAGGGGCACAAGCTGAAATGGATAAACCTCTGCTCACGCTTAGGGCTGTTACTGGCACCTAAGTGTGCTGTGTACAAATGGAGAAGGATATTCTTCGGTCCCCATGCAGGGGAATTGCAAAATAGGTGCTTCTTGCTCATGAAGTAAGGCAGAGTTTCGTGAGCTGTGTGTAGACTGGATCCTCAGCCCCAGGTTGACCACCACCATATATACCTTTGCACAAGGCACAGACCACACACCATGTGTGGAGGACCGAGGCGGACATTTGTTTTGACCATGGACAAGTTCATGTAACCAGTTGGGCAAAATCCTTCTTTTATCTTGGCTCTCTTCCATTCCCAAGCTTAAAAAGAAAGCTCATTAAATAACTTAATTGTGAGTGCCCCACCTTAACGGTATTCTTAAGGAACTCCAACTTTTAAACCATTTTTCTCTCCCTGCAAATTGTACTACCCACCCTTCCTTTTTGATATCTGCTGTAGCAAATCAGATGGCCACACTCTGCCCACAGGACGTGGTCTTTAAAGGAGTCATTTCCTCTTCCATCTCCTCCGGGCCATTCCCATCATGTTTTTCGTGGCACTGGCAACAGGAAGGCACATTGAATAGCAGCGCTGAAAAGGCACTTTGTTGTTTATGTTATTACTGTGGGTTTGTCTCTGCCTAATAATTAGCGTTTCCGGCTTTCTGAATTTATTTGCCAAAATATTTGCAGAACTTTCGTGAACAAATAAGGGATGTTTCTAGACATAACTGACCACTGCCTTGCAGGCTGAGCAAACGCCTGGCGGTCTGTCTTTTGGGATGGGTTTGTTCAGGGGAAGATTATCCTAGTAAGGGAAAAACCTTCTAAATCACTAGCCTGGTGTTGGTGGTGTCCCAGAGGCCGCAGTTCCAGAAAGGTCGAAGCAGTCCAGTGTTCGTTTCAGGACAGGGTAGGTCATTGTCAGGAGTGGCAAGACCAGGGGTTACACTGGCCAAAATCGCATCCTGTCTGAATTCCACGTTAGCCAAGTTCCCCCAAGCCTAGCTTCCTCATCTATGACAAGAGATAATGATGTTTCCCTAGTCTAGCTTGTAGAACTGTGCCTGAGGGTTAAATGAAAGAGAACGTATGTTCAAGTGCTCTGCTACCTCAGCCGCATTCTAAACACATGAATCCTCTTAGGCTGTAAGGATGCTGCGGTCCTCTGGAGAATTAGCCAAGGAGAGAGCCTTGTTCATCATATTTAGGTTGAAGAGGACACATGCTTTACTCTCAGCTGCACTTTTTTCTCGTATTAAATGAGAAAATGAGATGATAAACAGTGCAGCCATCTTCCTGTCCTCTGCCAGGAGTTGTTTCGTCCTCCTAACCAGTTCTCTCTGCCTCATAGTTTTCAAGAGGTCGTTTCGGATTGCCCATGCCTCTTTGGAGCCATCACACGACATCTCACCCTTCGGTTCTCTTTATCCCTGTCATCATCAGCCTTTCCCAGCCAGCTTTTTCTAACTGCACAAAAGCAAATCAACTCTTCACAAGTCTGCAGGTGGATGAGGTGAATAGAGCAGACAGGACGAGAGGGATTGTTGATTTTACAGTAGCCCCAACAGGGCAGTTCAGCTTGGCCTCAGCCGGCTCTTGCCTTGTAGAATTGCGGACTCTGACTTGCCATACATCTCCTAATTTAGGGAATTATTTTTTGGGGCTACTTTTTAATGTTGGAAGCTATTTCAGCTTTTTTTAAAAAAAAACATTTATTTATTTAAGAGACAGATCTCCCAACTGCTGTTCATTTCCCAAATGCCTGCAGCAGTCAGGGCTGGGTCAGACTGGAGCCAGGAACTGGGAACTCAATCCAAGTCTCTCCCTTGGGTAGTAGGGACTTAACTTGAGCTATAACCTTTTGCTTCCCAGGGAGTTCATTAACGGGAAACTGGAATTGGGAGCAGGGCCAGAACTTTACCCTGGTCAGTTCAATATGGAGCATGGACATCTTAACTTCTAAGCCAAAAGTTTATCCCTGTTTTCAGGAGAACAGAATGCAAATAAGCTGGTTGTGTCCCAAAACGTTTGTGAAGTGCTTCTTGAGAGTGGACAGCTGGTTTGTGATTTTCTTTGTGTTTCTGAGCACATGGGATGTGTACCTTTTTTCCCCTAAGGATAACACACAGCTACACCATGCTCAGCTGGAGCACACACCTCCCTTCTTGCCTGATTGCAGTTTCACTTAGCCACATTTCTCTCTGAGCCTGCTGTAACACGGCTCCCACTCCCAGCAAGTCGCTCCTCTTGAGTCGATGGTGACATTTTTCGGCCCTCACCTATACTAGCACAGATCTTTCTGCTCCTGGGCCCCCTTTGCATGGTTGTTCAAGATTGCTGCTCTTTGTTCAGGTGGGGCCACGACTTCTCATACCCTCTGCGTCCATTCTGGATTGTTGAACCTTACAAAGTTCTATAGGACGCGTATTTGCTTCTGCCAGTATTTCTGGATGAGGCGGTTATGTTTCTGATGACTATACAACGGTGAGGGAAGGATGGATACAAGCTGTACAATGGCGGTAAACTTGAAGTTATGTCCCTTAAAGTAGCTGTGGGGAGTCATGTGAGGCTGCAGCCCTGCCCAGATGAAACTACCTTTTCAAATAAAATCCTCTGTCTGGGAACTCTAGATTTTCCCGTGCATTCTCCGTATATTTACAGATTTAACCTGCATGTATTCTTGATGCCAGATGGGTTGTAAAGAATTTCCATTATTTCATCTCGAGTTTATAATGAAATAAAACACTGAAGGAATTCACCACTGAGAATTTTGTTTAAAAAAGGAAGGCCAAGCCCCAACTTAGGTTCAACAGTTGCTTCAGACACTTGCCACTGGATAATTACAAGAAAGAAACAGACATTGCAGGTGGAAAGAGAAAGGCAGTAGTGTTTCAGATTTTCTGATAAAAAGTGGAACCAAGAACTCCTGCAAAAATGCATTGTTTTAAAATTTCTAGTTCACTGAGTTGCATTTCCAACCAGTCAAAATGTTGAAAAATAAATTAACTGAATTCCTGTGAGAACAGCCTTTGCAGCTTCATAGATATATATATATCTTTTATATATAGTATCTCCCTAATCCCCATAAGTTCCATAATGGGGGTAGATAAAATAACTTTGTGGGTTTTTTAAAAAAAGATTTTCATTTTATTTTATACATTAAAAAGAGGCAGAATCAAAGATGTTCAGTTTGCCCAAGGACAGAGAGAGAGCGGGTGATACATTGAGATTAGAATTCATATCTTCCATTTCTAATTTAGTCCTGAAATTCGTGATTTCCAGAATATTAGGAATCCATCTCAACTGCTGGCTTAAGCCTGGAATCTTGGAATTAGAATTTATTCTGATGCTTTATTTTATTCCTGTGTGTTTGTCTCTGGTTAAAACACTTATATTCCGGATTCTGTCCCTGTTGCTCCTCTTCCAGTCCAGCTCTCTGTTGTGGCCCGGGAGTGCAGTGGAGGATGGTCCAGGTGCTTGGGCCCTGCACCCGCATGGGAGACCAGGAGGAAGCACCTGGCTCCTGGCTTCAGATTGGCACAGCGCACTGGCCGCAATGTGCCGACCATAGCGGCCACTTGGCGAGTGAACCAATGGAAGGAAGACCTTTATCTCTTTCTCTCTCTCTGTCACTAACTCTGCCTGTCAGGAAAAACAAACAAACAAACAAACAAAAAAACCAAAACACACACACACACACTTATATAACACACACACTTATATAACACACACACTTATATTCCTGGGAGAAATAACGTAAGGACCATTCAGCCAACTGAATGGATTATTTTTCCCTTAGGTGGATTTTAATGGAGGAAAGATCAAGAGTAGATGGGGTGGTTAAGGAAGAGGACAAGGAGCCCCTTCATTATATGTCTTCCACTTTGCCCTGGTCTTGTTCTGTTGCCCAGGAGAAGATCATTATCCTAGAGGGTGAAGCCCTTGGTTCTTGTCATTATATTCTGTTAGATGAATGCTTGAGGAAGCCTTTAATGCCATCTTAAGCTGCTGGAGAATAGGCTGTCATGATAACCTGAGGTTGGTGTTCTCTTTCCTACCTTAGGGACCAAAAACAGCTGAAATCTGAAAGGAATTGAGGTGAGACCCGGAAGAGGTGTTTATTGCTACCTCCTCAGTAGGTTGCAGGAGGGCAGTTTGGCACCAGACGGATTTTGCTGGGATGGTGGCGTGTAGTCAGGGTAGATGTTTTCTGAGTTACCAGGAGATCCTGCTTATGAGGAAACCACATATACTGAGTACTCCAGAGCCACACACTGGTCCAGGCCCACCATGAAGGGCCCTGAGATGGAGCAGCAAATGTAGCTAAAGGATTTAAGGTGACTGAAGACTGATGCATAAGGGCATGACCCCAAGCAGAAAACTTGCTCAAGAATGGTTGTTCAAATTGTGCCAAAAAAGAAATTGCCCAGTGGCCTGAACGTGTATCCCCATGTTTGTGTGTTTATTATATTTCCGAACAAACCTTCAGGTTCCCCCAAAGACTCGCTTTCACTTGTACCTAGAAAGACAATTCCGAATAAATGGTTTACCTGAGGTCAGTTTCCTCTGCCTTCACAGAGCAGATGCACTGAACCTCTGTATCCGGGAGGTCAGCATCTTTCCACTGATGCTTCTGCCCGGAGGCCTCCTCCTGATTCTTATCTTAGAAGACTTAGAGCTGGTGCCTGCCATTAATGAAATCACCTAGTTATTAGGGAATCAGTTTGATGGGCTCTATGAGTTTCAAGGCATAACTTTTAAATAGTCTTGACCTTCCAGCAAAGCTAGTCCAGCTCTCCAAGGGCTTCCATCCCTTGGAATGGGATGCACTGTCCCATTCACTCACCCAGCCCCAACCTCTGCTGCCTTCTCGCTGTCCCTGGAGCAGTTCAGCTTCCCTCTTGCCTTGTGCTCTCATCTGAGTCTGGAACAGTCCTTCCTCAGACAGCTGCATCTTCCCAGTCCCTCATTTACTTTGAGAAGGAGGAAACGAGGCAGGAGCAGCTAGATGAACTCATGTTTTGTTTCAGTGCCACATTGATCTTGGGTGATGATATCTAACCTTGGTAACATCCAGGTGTGTTTGGTTTTTTTTTTTTTTTTTTTTTTTTTTTTTTTTTTTTTTTAGATTTATTCATTTAAAAGGCAGAGTTACAGAGGGAGAGGGAGAGGGAGAGGGGAAGAGTGATCTTCCATCTTCTGGGTCACTCTCCAAATGGCCACAATGGCCAAGGCTGGGCCAAGCAGGAGCCAGGAACTCCATCTAGGTTCCCCACGTGGGTGATATACCAGTCCAAGTACTTGGGCCACCTTCTGCTGCTTTCCCAGGCACATTAGCAGGGAGCTGGATCAGAAGCGGAGCAGATGGGACATGAGCCTGTGCTCATATGGCATGCTGGCATTGCAGGCTGCAGCCTAACCCACCGCACTACGACAGTTCCAACATGTAATTTTTAGCTTTTTCAATTTGAATTAAAAAGATGATACAATATTAAAGACAAATACTGTCAGGTTATGCATATCTTTATGTGTGCTTTCACCTGCATATTTCCTTTTGCAGATACCCATAATAAAAATTTTGATCTTAGAAACTTCTTGGTCTGACATTTTCGCCCCTTTAGTAGAAATGGAGAGATTGGAATTAGAGGGCATGGGGATATTGTTTGGTAACCTTTTCATCCGCCTCGCTATGGGTCAGCTTCTAATATTGGTGGTTATTGCTTTAAGATTACTTCTTGAATGTCAGGAGCCTGGCCAAAGGTACACATACACATCACAACCTTACAAAGTTGGATGAATGTACTCCTGAGAGTATATCCAGATTCCAAAGGCAGCTCAGCTTGGTCTGTAAGGTGAAGGTCTCTGATGCCACAGAGGGATAGCCCTGCCTAGGTTGAGAGAATCCCAGGGCCCAGGGGTCAGCACGTGGGGAACCAGGCGATTATCTCAGTCCCAGCACCCCTGGCTTTGGAGAGCACGTGGTGACGTGGGTTTCTCAGCTTTTCTGTCTCTCCAGGCAGCCTTCTACAAAATGTCTGTAAAGTATAACAGTTGAAATCAGAATTAAGAAAATTTCTTTTCTCCGAAACAAGGTTTCTCTCTGAAATGAGTATTACTCGTGGTTCTTTGTGCATTCCACCCCATAGCATGTCCAAACGGGTTTTTGTTGAGACCTGGATTCATTGTCTTGGCCAAGGAATGTTGCTTGTTGAGTCTGCACTTCTCAGGCTGTCCTGTCAGGGTTGATGAGGCCGTAAGCTGGGGGCTTTCCCGGAAGTCCTGGATGTTGTCCTGTCCTGGTGCAAGGCTAGCAGATGCAGCCACTTCACCTGGGAGCAGCTGGGGCAAGCATCTTGGAAAGCCTGAGTGTTGGCTGGGGGGTGTTGCCACACTGATTCTGATGATAGTTCTCCATGAGTAAAACCTAATACCCTTTCTTGTGGCAAAGAACTCCCCCTAGGGGGATTTGATTGAAAATTAAACTTCCAGGCCACAGAATCATAAAATGATTTCTAAGCTGTATACCTGCAGATGAGTAAAAGTCATTCTCATTTGAAATAATTTGATGTGTGCCATGCAAAGCTTTCTGAAACAGGACCAAAGCCATGGTTTTGGGCAATGAAGGGTACTCCCAGTGTGAAAGCACAGAACAGCTTTACCATCAAGAAACCCCTGGGTATTCCTGCGAAGGACTTACTGACAACTCCATTTCTCCTCATTTTTACAAACAAAACATCAGTGATTGGGATGACGCTTTGTCAAAGCACTTGATGTAACAACTATTAGGCCTTATACTATGCTCTTTTTAAAAAGATGGTGTAATTTACATATTATTTGTTTCACTGACTTATTTGTTTAATAACATAATTAAGCAGTTTATCAAGGATACTCTAATCATGATTGTCATAGATTTCTTTTATATAAATTCTCTAGGATGCAGCTAAGTCGGAGGCAAAGAGGGAAAAAAAACCACATTGGAATAAAATATAGTGCCGTCTCTCAGAAATACACCTGAAAGGAACATTTATGCCAAATTGCAGTAATTTTGTCCAATTTATTGTGTGAAAATTGCAGAAGGATGATTATCCCCTTGCCAATCATTTCTCTGTGGCCATGCTGTTTTAAGTATACACCGAGAGCTTTGGGCTTTTCGCCTCCTATTTGCCCTTGCAAGAAATGTCAGTGCAAAATTTGACTTCAATGTGAAATGTTGGATAATTTTTTATTTAAATGCTTCCTTCCAATGTCTATTTTTAATGCCAGTCTCTTACCACAAAACAGTTAAGAAAGGTTCTCTAATATATGTGTTATGTGTACAGAGGGGTTTTTTTTTTTTTTTCTTTTATAGGTCAGCATAAACTCCCATGGGGGAAGGAAATATTATCAAAATTCTTTTCGTGTGTATTGCTGTGCTTCAGTCCACCTGGGTCGGGCAGGGTTTTTGTAAAACGTGAATGCATGAGGCATGATGTCTGGGGTCCACACATAGCAGCTTGCTCCCAGCAGGCTCATCCTCTTCCACATCTTCCCATCGTGTAGTCAGTACTCCCTGTGTACTGCTCGGGAGTGCTGCCTTCTCGGACGTGCTTTCCTGCCTGCCTCCCTGAAAGGGAGAGAGGAGTACAGACTGTGATGTGGGGCTCAGAGAAAAGGCAGTGGCCCTGCCACCCTGAGTCTGTGGCCCAGTCATTCCATACTCCCGTGGCTGGCATGCCGTCCTGACCTAGACTACGACATCAATAATGGGAAGCTGATAATTCACTCATCCATTTTTTTCTTTTCTGTTTTCAAATATTTGATTCAGACATAGACTATATACAAGATAGATAATAAGACAATCAAATGCACACAGCTGCACCAAATCAATCTCAAGAATGAGACAGAAGCAACAGCTTATACCTAGCTATATGCTAGTCTGTTCTTTGTTTATGTGAAAGAGCTAATGATCTGTTTAGAAGTACATGATTTCTCTCATATAACTGGGCTATTTTTAAAAAATCATTATTCATTCAGCCATTTACTGAGTGCAGTAGACATCCACAATGGCCGAGAAAGAACTATAACATTTTCTTTAAAAATGAAACATGTACTACTGCGAATTTGCAGAGAAAAATGTCCAGGTTCCCAGACAGGAAAAATGAATTAAAGATGAGTCACTGAGTCATTTAGAAAGGTTATACTCTCCAGTTGCTGATGGAGACAATATAGACAGTGAGAAGTTGAACTTGGCCCTCTCTGAAACCTTAGATGTATTACAAAACAAAACTCTGTTATTATAGCACTGGCACAAGAATGCTAAAATATTAGGGAAGTCATTTATGGGTTAATGCTTTAATTAAACAAACAGTGTTTAATTTTTCCAGTTCTCTTATCAGAAAGGTAAGAATAATAGCCAGGTTTTTAACCCACTCTAGACTAAGTAGAAAATGTTAGCCATACTCAAGTCTAATTGGATCTTTCCTGCAAGAAAAGGAAGGCCAATTCTAGCCATCAAGATTGCTTTGTGGGTTCTCTCCAGTTCAGGTTATGGGGCAAGTGATGTTTTAGGCAGGCATTTATATCCCTGCTGCTATAACTCTGGCTTTTCCTGGAGGATTTGAATACCATGGGGTGTACATGATTAAACATGAAACATGACCTATTTCGGGAAGCCTGTATATGGTGAGTATCCCTATTGATAAAATCCAAAACGTTCCAAAATCTGAAACTTTGTAAACACTGACATGATACCACGAGTGGAAAATTCCACACTAGGAAGCTTTGTTTCATGCACAAAGTCATTAAAATTATTGTGTTAAACTACTTTCAGGTCATGTGTGTAAGGTATATATGAAATGAGTGAATTTTGTTGTATACGCTTGTGCCCCATACCCAAGATAATCTGTTTATATGCAAATATTGCAAAGTCTGGAAATATTGAAAATCTGAGATACTTCTGGTATTTTGTGTAAGGGATATCCAACCTGTATTTAAATAAAATCAAATAGGGAGTCTTTTTTTTTTTTTTTTTTTGACAGGCAGAGTGGACAGTGAGAGAGAGAGAGAGAGAGAGAAAGGTCTTCCTTTTGCCGTTGGTTCACCCTCCAATGGCCACCGCGGCTGGCGCGCGGTGGCCGGCGCACCGCGCTGATCCGATGGCAGGAGCCAGGTGCTTCTCCTGGTCTCCCATGGGGTGCAGGGCCCAAGCACTTGGCCATTCTCCACTGCACTCCGGGGCCACAGCAGAGAGCTGGCCTGGAAGAGAGGCAACCGGGACAGGATCGGTGCCCCGACCGGGACTAGAACCCGGTGTGCCGGCGCCGCAAGGAGGAGGATTAACCTATTGAGCCGCGGCGCCGGCTAAATAGGGAGTCTTAAACAGAATATGGTTTTAGTATGAGGCTGCAATTTGGAAGTGTCAGATTTCCTATGCTTCTCTCTCCAGTGTATGCAGCACAAGCCAGGACTTTGGGTGCAATAATTATCATACTAGCCCTTCTTTAATTCAGTCAAGCTAATGAGGGATTGTTCTCTTCACTGTCAAATAAAGCAATATTTGAATGGCTGTCCCATCAATCTACAAATCAATATTCCTGATGAGGTCTTACAGGTTTTTATCCATCAACTCTGACTTTTAGTTTTGATTATCACTTGATTCAGAAAGAACTGGCTGCTGTAACAGTTATTAACATAATGGCTGTTCACCATGAGCTGGCAGTTGCAATAAGAAGGGGGAGGGCCATGCTCAGCGTTGCCACTGTGGATCCAAAGAAGACATTTGTGAAGAGGGTGCTGTGTAAGTTCAGTCCACGCATCTGCCACGAAGAGTCAGCTCTCAGGAGTTGAAGCTTCTTTTGTAGATTTTCTCCCTCCCCATCCCCCTCTCCCATCAGAGCATCAGAGTCACAAGTGTTGTCTAGAAAGCATCTTCAGAATGTCTATTAAAAACCTGAGCTTTACCCCCAGTGAACAGTGTTGGCTTTCTGTGTGTACATTTATATATATTAAATTGCATGATTAATGCAGCTCATTGTAGACAAATCAGAAAGTGCTAGTAAAGATCAGTTTAAAAATTAAAATTACTGTATTTCTTTTGGAAATTTATTTTAGGCATTTAGATTTTTTTAAAAGTGTTTCACTGACAAGCTACTGTTTTAGTTCTTATATTTTTAGCATCTTTATTTCAGTATATTTGGAAGCCATTCTGATGGTTATTGTTTTTAGAATAATTATTTTACTCATTTTTTGGGAAGATAATATATTGTTGGTCTTTATTTTAAATCAATCATTATGAACAAAGAACTTTAAAAAGTCCCTCAGAATCCTACCCCTAAGAAAGCTGTCATCAACATTTGGTGAGCATCATTGCAGATGGATGAGAAGAAAGACTAATTAAATTATCATGATTATCATGTCTTTTTTTTTTTCTTGTGTGAGTAATATATGTAATTAAATTTATTTGCATTAAGAAGTCATGGAAAGAAATTAAGGGAACATTCAGGAAAAGTCACTAAATTTCATATATCCATTTCTTCACAAAGGAAACTAGTTTCTAAAAGGTCCTCCTGTAAATAAAAGACTATTTTTAAAAATCACAATTCTTTAAATCATTATAGTCCTTTAAACTACAGTTTCATTTGAGGCTTATATATTTACTGGTTGTTACGAAAAATACAAAACTGGAAAACTTAGTCCATTTCTCCTTTGCCTGCCTTTCAGTTTGTGATGGTTGTATTATCATTTTTACATTGTTAGATGAATAATATTAAAATTATTTTCTGGAAGCATAATTTTTGCAATTTTATTTTAATATTATAGATAAAAGGATTTAATACTCGTTTAAATGGATGTAGCTTAATAGTCATCGTTTATGTATTAACTATATTTGATAGTTTGCAGTTTAGATACAACTAGATGTAATAGATACAGGATTTACTAATTAAAATAATGATTTATATATAAGCTGTCATACATTGATTATTTAAATACATACTACTAGATCTGATTTATAAGCTTTAATACAGGTTGAGCATACCTAATCTGAAAATCCAAAAATATCTGTGAAACTTTTTGAGTGCCAACATGATACTCCAAAAAAAAAAGTCAGATTTTGGAGCATTTTGGATCCTGAATTTTTGGGTTAGGGATGCTCAACCATTAAAGTCTATGTAGATATTCCACAATTAGGAAAGCTCTGACATACGGATCATTTCTGGTCCCAGCAGTTTTCGAAAGGTGATACCCAACCTGTGCTACTTTTCTGTCAGTTTTTCTGAACATCTTGTAGCTTTTACAATTTCAAGAATGGCTGGCACTGCAGGTTCTCTCTTTGCTTTGTAGACATTTCTGCAGTGTCTTCTGGCAGTGGGAATTAGAAGACAGACAAGTAAGATGTTTTCCCCCTTGATCCTGGCCAGCTTCTTTATCCCCTACAGGCTTGGTGAATAATTTAAGAGAAGAATTGAAGCAGATTGCTAAACTGTGTTAAGGAATTTATGTGACTATATCCACATTTTCAGGCATGAACGTTCACTGTTAAAAAAATTAGAAAAGAAACCCCACCACTAAGAATTCACCAACTAGTATTATTCAAGGAATAGCTAACCAGATATTGCATATTCTTAGAGGAGCAAGCTTTGACAGACCCAGGAGGCTCCTAATCAAGAATTTCAGGAAATAAGAATATTGGAGGAAAAATGTCGAGAAAGGTTTGCAGGCCTAACTTGGTACACTTGAAAACTTCCATCCAGTCCATCTCTTCAACAGTAGTTCCTTGAATATACCTGCCTAGATTGGTTATTTTGGTCATAAGTTTGCAGTAGTTAATGTTCAGCTCTCATGTTTTCTTCCTTAATAACCTGATGTTCTTAGGAGAATGTCTGTTTTGCAGTCACTTTTGAAAGCATTCCTACAGTACCAAGTACCTTAGAAGAACTGTCTTCAGTTTCTTTATCTAAATACACGCACATATGTTGCGTAGATCTCCATTTTTGGTGTGTCGTTTACTGGTGTGTTGTACTGATACATCCTTACTGGGCTGAATCTTGGCTCTGCCATTATCAGCTGAGGGTACTTGGGCACATTACTTTGCACTTCCCACCCCTCAGTTTCCTGAGCTGTGAAAGGAGCCAGTAAATCCTGCCCTATGTGGTGTTGTAAAGATCAATTACATGCTATCTGTAAAGCGTTCACAGCTGTGCCCGAGTTGTATACAGTTCATCAGATAGCTTATTTTCCTGCCCTTGCTATGTATGGTTATACATATATAATTTTATACGATCTAAAAATTTTCTCTGATTCAAAGTGAAACCATAAAAGTTAAAATACTGCCGCAGTATTTTAAATCAGTAGATTTAAAGTATTCAATTTCCTCTCTTCATTTGTCTTTCCAATCGGAAGAGTTAATAACAACTATTTGGTGGGTGATTGTGTTTTTGATAGAGTTTAATCATTACTGAACAACTTAAAAGGGAACTATATCACCCATTAATATGTTCTGCTAGTATGAAGTTGAAAACTGAAGTAAACAAATTATGACAGAACTTGTCTGTATCATTCTTGTTAAAATTGGAGGAGTGTTTAGGCCAGCACTTAAAGTGGCCACACATCATATTAGAGCGCCCAGCTCCAGCTCCTGACTCCAGCTTCCTGCTCATGCAGACCCAAGGAGGCAGTGGTGATGGCTGAATGAATTGAGTTCCCACTACCCACGTGGTGGGATACAGATTGAGTTCCAGCCACACTCCCTTCCTGTGAAATTTATAAATAACACATTTAAAAAAAAAAATCAACTCAGAGACCTGACAGTAGATCTTCACTATCCCATCTCCCTAGACAGGTTTTTGGGGTTTGTTGGTTTAACGGCAGATTGAAGGTGGGGTGTGACATTTTATTCATGCTAATAACAGATTCTACCATTAGTCACACAGCAAGAACCAACTTATTAATCTTGGAAATGTCAGGAGTCCCTGCATTTCCAGGACCTACATAGGTTGACACTGGCTCCTGTCACCAGCTCTGCCAGGAATCTGATTGCCTAAGGGATTTTAGACAACTGTAACCTTTGCCCTCAAAGTAAGGTTTGGTATTCTTTCTAAAAATCAGTTTCAGAATGTGGTGCATTCGTTTTGGCTAATTACATAGATATCTGCAGTTCTCTGTAAAAAAAATTTTTAAAAAGAAAGAAAATGTTGAAGTCATGGTATATGGGAAAGAAAAGTCCCCGATTTTAAAAATTGACCAAAAACCATCTTAGCCATGGAATCTCTATTGAAATTGGCCTGAAAGATATAAAATTCTATTTGTTCAGAACCACCAACCTTAAACAAATGAATAAAAAAGCAATATACCACCTTTACTTAATAGTTGACATTGTGTGTCATAATTAATCTCTGAATAGCTAGTGCTTCTTAATAAGGTTGTAAACTACAAGAGAGCAAAAATAAAGAAGTAGAAAGTGCTGTAACTGAGCTGCCTTTGTTAAAGTTCACCTGCTGTGCATTTAAGGGCTATGACAAAAGGCTCAAATCTACTCTCATTTCAGCAGATACAAATGTATAATAGTAGAATGACAGTCATTGTGCAGATATTACTACTTATTTTCTGCTTTAACACTGAGAAATTTTAACATTCAATTCCAAAACTGATAATATTCTTTGGTACCCAGTTCTAAATATATTGTTAAACACATATAAATATTTTTCTCTTTTGAAAAAAAACTCAACACCATTTTCCATGTGGTTTTAATTTTATCAGACTTTGGAATTTTGGAAACACTCTTTGCCTAGATGTTGAAAGAAAATGTTTTTTCTAGAATAGCCAAGTCTTTCATACTTTAACTGTTGGATCAGCTTCTTGTGCAGAGTCCATGTCTACAAGAGAAAGGGTGGCAACTGATTTACAGAAAACATTTGTAGTTGAGCAAATTGCCTGCTTAGCAGTAGAATCGAGGGTTAAAAATAGGTGTGTGTGTGTGTGTGTGTGTGTGACCAGACTCACTGCCTAAAGAGGAAGTTGAGTTCACTTGCTTCCTGCTTTTCCAAAGCCATGACTATCTCATTGAAGAGGGTTGTGACGGGAAAATGTGTCGGTTCACAAGTCATCTTCAGCCTGAGCATCTAAGGAAATAGAAATTAAATTCTAAGCCTAGAATAATATATACAAATGTCTTTTCAAGAGTGGTTTCATATCTGTACACAGTCAAAGGCAGAAGTATGAACCAGATAACCCTAGAAAGCAATGAGAGGTTTCCCACACACCCCGGGGACTTGTCATTAACCTCAAATGGCTGCGTTCCAGCTTCCCAGTTGCTTATTTCTTACTTCGAGGCAAGACAGGTACCTGAAACTTAGGCATTCAGAACCAGCTGAGGGAGCTGAACAGCCTTAGGGAGAGAGATGCTACTAGCCCTAAGGAAAAGTCTAACTTGAAGATGATATTTTCAAAAATAAAATGAAGCAAGAGCAGCACAGGGCCATATATAGTTAGCTGTGTAATTTTACAGTGCATGCTGCAAATGCTCCTTGGAGTCAGAGAAGCTGAGTCTGCATGAGCTGGTTCAGCCGGCACCTTTCCTGTAGGCCTGCACTTACCCAGGCAGTGCCTTCCAGTTGAATACGATAGGACATCCTGTGAGTGAACACAGCCCACAGTGCCTGGCCAGCAGCCTGCAGGCTGGAGTTCATCTTCTACTCTTCCCTTCGCTTAAAGTCTTGTGCAGCAAATAACCTGACAAGTGTATGGGATGACCCCACTCACATAGCTTTCTCCTCTGAGGCACCTCTCATTGAAACATTTAGAAAAATACGTGAATAGCTCACAGAAGGATTTGTGTATATCTCTGGCATGTGCTTTTGGAGAATACTTTTAATTGCACCGTTCTTTGTCCTTGTTCTCCACGTTCCTCCCTTTTGTTGTACTTTCATAATTGTCTTCTGACCTTTTACAGCTTGGTATCTCCTAATGTGCCTAGCAGTGTTGTATACAAAGTAGATAGATAAATGTTAGGCAGCATAAAGTATTACACACCTAATGCCCCATAAATAATGGAGAATATCATTAAAGGAAGAATGGAATGTAAGGCTGGGAAGTGAGCATTCATTTAACAAGAAAGGGAACAGATGATCCCTACTTAATGATACTTCCGTATCCCCCAAGACCATGTGTTTAGGGGTTTCCTTGGTGCTTTTCCAAATACACATTGTATTGCTAGCATGTACTTTGACTCAATCACTGCCTGCCTGAATCCTTTCCTAGGATTACCACATGGGTTTCCCCCCAGTTCTACATAGTGCATACAGCTCTAGACAGCTGAGGATAGAGTTTTATCATAATTGATAAAAATCACATTGCAGAGACAGGGAGGAGGCCAGCACTGTGGCGTACTGGGTAAAGTCACTGCCTGCAATGCTGACATCACATATGGGCACTGGTTCATGTCCCAGCTGCTCCACTTCCAGTCCAGGTTCCTGCTCATGGCCTGGGAAGGGCAGCGGAACATGGCCCAACAACTATGGTCCCGCCTCCCACTTGGGAGACCCAGATTAAGCTCCCGGCTTTGGCCTTGCCCAACCCTGGCCATTGTAGTCATCTGGGGGAGTGAACCACCAGATGGAAGATCTCTTTCTGTCTCTCCCTCTACCTCTCTCTCTCTCTCGCTCTCTCTTTCTCTGTCTTTCAAATAAATGCATCTTTAAAAAAATCACATTGGGATTTTTAGAAGAAAACAATCTACTTTGCTGATGTTCCATCTCCTTTTCTTCATGAATCAGCAAGGTGGAGTAAAAGTATATGTGTTGTATGTGATGGATACACCCTGCAGAAGCATAAGATTTGGTCTTTAAATATTTTGTCTGAATTTTATTTTAGATTTTTTTGCCCTATAATAAAAAATAGAAAAGCATTAGAATAGTACACCCCAATCTCCCTCTCCCACAAAAGAAGAGTAGTTACCCAGAGCAGGGGGGACCTGGGATGAGAAGAGGATGTGACACTGAACCGGTGGGGGATTATTCAGCTAGTTAATGCATTCCAGGAGATGAACTGGTGAGGACAGTTACATACAGCTAGTTTAGGTTACATGAGACCCTGACACTCTTAGGAGACTGAAGGGAACTTCTATGAATACATTAAAATGTTCATGATTGCTTTCAACTCATCTTTTTGCTTGAAGATTTGCTCTTGGGGCCAGCACTGTGGTATAGTGGGTTAAGCCAATGCCTGTGGTGCTGGCATCCCGTATAGGCACCAGTTCAAGTCCTGGCTGCTCCATTTCTGGTCCAGTTCTCTGCTAAAGGTCTGGGAAAGCAGTGGAAGATGGCCCAAGTTGTTGGGCCCCTGCACCCACATTGGAGATTGGGATGAGACTCCTAGCTCCTGGCTCCTGACTGGCCCAGCTTTGGCCATTGGGGCTATTTGGGGAGTGAACCAGTGGATGGAAGATCTCTCTCCCTGTCTCTCCTCTCCTCTCCTCTCCTCTCCTCTCCTCTCCTCTCCTCTCCTCTCCTCTCTCTCTCTCTCTCACACTGTTCCTTTCAAATAATAAATTTTAAAAGAAAAAAACTACTTGCTCTTAAGGGTAGGATTTCGCAAAAGCAGGAATAGTATTTCTATGATCAGGTGAGATGTAGTGTCCGTTTATGCATGGGCATTTTTACAGAATGATAATATGAAGATCAAGATATTTAGTGATTCTAGCAACAAAACCCAGTATAGCTCATAGCGTATGAAACATGTAATCCTAACACATTCAGATGAGACTGGGCATGTTCAGGATAGCATGGCTATAGACAACCCTAAAACGTTCAAAGTATAGGTATCTTCTGGTTCTCAGAACAGTGTCTAGTAGTTTTCCACTGTACTATATTTAACTGAGGCTTTTTATAACACCGTGATACCAATTAATAATTTTTCCACTTCCTGGTAGCTGGCCATTGTAGATACTGTAGCAGAACACATTGTTAGTGATTTAAATGGTGATTTTATGTTAACTTAGTAGAAAGGGATTTGCTAACATACTGCTGACATGGTACAGATTTTTTGCCAAAAAAAAAAATATATTGGCTCTTGTCAAGCACCCACCATATAAAAAAACATAAAACAAGAGAGGCATTAGGAGGCAAAAATCTGTTACTGGTTCTTTGAGTTGGTGAAATGTGTAATTGAATAGTAGAGCAAAGAACCTCCCCTGTGCTTGGTTTCGAACAAATCTTCAGCAAAGTTCCAGAAGATTCTTCAGAGCTTTGTGTCTGGGACAGAATTGCCTATTTTTCCTCATCTCCTCCTCCTTCACCATTAACCCAACTGGTAATCAGTGTCTGTAACAAGCACTGCAAACTTCCTCTCATTACAGGTTTCTGATTTGGGAGTGGCATTCTGTTGAGTAACCAGGGCAGATTGTTAACTGAGTATGGTTCAAACTCAGTCTGAACTCAGTGTGGTTAACCTGAGTATGGTCCAAAGGACTCCTCATGTACCCCAATAGGAAGAGTTATTTAGGATTTTATTAAAATTGTGCTTTATAAAATTTTTGAGTTCTCTGTGACATCAACTCTGTTGGCCCTCTGTGACACAGTATTCAGTGGTCTGCTGCTGAGTTCAGTTTAAGTCAGTACTTAAGTTTACTGTATCAGATAAAGAGACACCACACAAAATGTGTAGCTGTAAATGGAAAGAACCACACTGTTGGCTGTGCTTACTAAACCGTCCTGCTCATTTTTTTTAACCTCATTACCAATTATGCAGAAGTTTCTAATTGAAATTTTGCTAGTAAATTTCCATCCTCACTTCATGTCAGCTGTTCTTTCAAACTAATTGAAAGGTGTTGCATTATTCATACTTAACAAATGGGTTAAAACCTCTCCTGAAATTTTTTCTTTGAGAGATTATCTTCCAAGTTTTTATAGTTTACACATAGTTCCCTCCCCAACCAGTATTACACCTTACAATAGTTTTGACAGCAAAATCATATCACAATGGAAACATTTCCAAATACCCATTTTCAGAATGCTCTTTCCACAGCATAGCAATTGCTTTCTCACTCATTGTTAAAACACTCTTTGGCTTTGAACAAATACATGAAATATGTTTATTTTTATAAAAGTCTTTCCCAGATAGGTTGTTCCTTGAGCCCCTTGTCATGACAGAAAAAAAGGTCAGCATATTTGGAACATTTTTAAAAAGAAAAATATGCACCCATATTTTAAGTTACTGAATTCTTCTAAGTGGTTTGCATCTCATAACTAAGAAACCTCTTGTGACTCAAAATGTTACCATGATTATTCTCCTCATTTTATGTCAAGATTCTAGTATTTTTGAAAACAGAGTTTCTGAATTACCTAATGAGGATACGGAGGAGTAAGGACTCCCCAGAAACTTCTGCCTTACCCTAAGGACTCCTGGACACTACATGAGGCCACCAGACAGATGTGGGTGCTGTTTGTTATCCCATGCCTTAAATAAAGCAGAATGTAGCAGCCTTCCCATCTTAAGACTGAACACGTAGGCTTTCTTTTTCTTTTTTTTTTTCAATACCTGAACCAATATTTTAATTCTTACATATCTTTTTAATTAATTTATTTTTTAAGGAATACAAATTTCATACATACAACTTTAGGAATATATTTATTCTTCCCACCATACCTGCCCTCCCACCCCTCGTCCTCCTCCCTCTCCCCTTCCCAGCCCATTTTCCATTAATATTCATTTTCATTAACTTTGTACACAGAAGACCAACTCTACTAAATAAAGATTTCAACAACTTGCACGTGTACGCGTGCACACACACACACAGACTGTTGGAAAATAAGTATCACAGTTAACTCATAATACAAGTCATTGAGGACAGAGGTCCTGCACAGGGAGTCAATGCACAGTGACTCCTGTTGTTAATTTAACAATTAACACTCTTATGTATGACATCAGTGACTACCCGAGGCTCTGGACATGTAGGTTTTCATAGTTTTTCTTCCTGCATTCTATGGGTGGTTATGTGCGTCCTGCTTCAAAGACCAGAGACCAGTCCATTTTTTAGATCAGTAGGGACTGTTAAATATACTTGGCCAATTCCCAGACCAGTTAAATCCCAATCTCCAAGGATAGGACCTAGATGTAATTTATTTTTTTTAAGCATACCTTGTGTTGCTAATGTTCAACCAGGTTTGAGAAGCACTGATCGGTGCTTACTGAATTTCACTGTGCACACATCATCTAAGGTCTTTGTTGACTTGGAGAGTCCCATTCGGTGGCTCTCAGGTGAGGCCCAAGTGTCTGTATTTCTTGTAACCCGGCAGGCAATGCGGAGGCTGCTGGTAGGTAGACTTCCTCATTTTGAGTACAGGGGCTGAGTGAGCCCTCCCCACTCTCCTGTTTTATTCTCTTGGGCTCCTGGTAGGCCAAGGAGTTGCAGCTGTATTGATAGGGGTTGTAACCTCTATTTGTTACTGTTGCATGTCACAGGGAATTTCATTGTGAACAAAAAACATTTTTCATCTGTGTTCTTGGCCTTTATTCTTTATTTGAGCAAAGCAGGGAATGTGGCATGGTTTGGGCTGTCATGAAGGTGCACCAATGCTGTTGTAGAGAAGCCTGAAATTATACAATGGCTTCTTCAAAAAATATTAAATGATAAGGATGGGAAACAGAGGAATCAAAAAGATATATTAATTGATAACATTGGTAGAAATTTCTATTTTCTGTTTATTTCTGGTTTTGTAACCAGTTGTGGATTTTGAGATAAGACTGACTTTTTAATAAAATGAACTTATTAATTGTTTTTAGGCTGGGTAGGTTTTCAGCCCTTCATTGATGATAGGATACTAGTGTCGACTCTCTCTCTTTTTTTTTTTTTTTTAATTATAGCTGCTGCCCCAAGTTTCTTGAGTGATCCCAGCAGCCCTGGTCCTGCCATAAGTTATCCTGGCTTCATTGTGATCCAGCACTTAAAGGTTGACATGAGGCAGGACCAGTAAGGCCTGGGACCTTTGTCTCTTCTGTGTGGCTAATGTCCTTGCCACACCACTGGGTGAATATTTAAATTTCACCCCAGCTTGTGTTTGAATCTGTAATCACGAGGGGAAGCCATCTGAGTCAGTTATCCAGTTTCAGAAGTCAACCCTTAACTCACGAAAGTTGAAAGACTAGTCCCAGATCATAATGGAAGCCAAGCCACACCTCCTAACTTCCTGGGTAGGGCTGCTTCCCGTGTTCAGCACTGGTCATTATATCATCTCTTCAGTCTTACTAGATTGCATTTCTGGTCAAATATTACCAAAGGGAAGACAACTCAGTTCCACTGTGCAAATACTTATTGATTCAGAACCAACATGGAGCTAGAACATTGAAATGTTAGACAGTCCCTGACCTAATGTAACTTGCAGTATTGTTAGAAATTCTGTGCATATAAACATTAAGCAATTCAATGCCATGCCAGGCAATAGATAGCTCAGTGCCCAGGAAGCGTGGCATGAAGACTGTCAGTCACACAGAAGATAAAAGCAACTGGGAAGGGTATAAATGGGAGCATAGGTAAGATTCCAGCTGGACCAGCTTTGTGGCGCAGCAGGTTAAGCTGCAGCCTTCAGTGCCAGCCTGGAAATGGGCACCCACTCAGGTCCTGGCTGCTCTACTTCCAGTCCAGCTCACTGCTAATGCTCCCAGGAAAGCAGCAGAAGATGGCCCCAATGTGTGTGCTACTGTCACTCACGTGGGATTCCCTAATAGAGTTCTGGTCTCCTGGCTGCAGTTGGCCCACCCATAGCCATTGTGGCCATTTGGAGAGTGAACCAGTAGATGGAAGGTCTCACTTTCTCTCTTTCTCTCCATTTCTCGCTCTGCCTTTCAAGTAGATAAATAAAACTTAAAAAAAAATTCCAGCTAAGGCGGCCTACTACATACTACTTTTCACCAGATCTCTTGGTTAGCTTTTAATTAGGAGTTGTTGCTATTTGTGAGGCTATAAATGTAGACTCCTATGCTATATTTGCCAGTAATACAATCAAATTGTTTCTGCTTGAAATTATGAATTTATTTCTTGAAGTTTTCCCTGAATAGCAAAACAGTTTTAAATTTCTGTGTAATTCATCCATCTTAAATCTGATATTAATGAATGGCAAGTAAAATTTAAAAAGCATTTTATAGAATTACAGTTAACCTAGATAAATGATTCAGAAATTTCTGTGCTGTGCATAGACACACACCAGCATACCAAAGTGTCTTCTTTGCCTCTTGGTTTTGCTTTCTTTCCCTTTGGTTTTCTGCCTTAGGTTAAGAGATAAATTTCTTCCTTTAACTCATATTTTCCTAGCAAGAGATTAATTTAATAGCAAATGTTGATATTCTAGAAAGGTTGATGTTTCCTACCACAAAGTAAAATGGAATTTCGAATATTTTAAATGTGTGTGGCTGGAGGAGTGAAGGAGTGGTCATCTTGTGCTTACTGTTTGACGCACTCCTTCCTCATCTGCAGGCACAGGAGGGGTTAGTGAAAGGTTATCTTCCTCTGAGAGGCAGTTTCCATATACTTCCTTTGGAGTGAAGATCAAAATGTTGCCAGGAATGGACTGTAGCTCAGGTGACACAGTAAAAAGGAAGTAGGGGCTAAGTTTAGAAATTACGTGAAAGATGGGGCTGGCGCTGTAGTGTAGTGGGTAAAGCCACTGCCTGAAATGCCAGCATCCCATATGGGTGCCGATTTGAGTCCTGGCTACTCCACTTCGGATCCCGCTCTCTGCTATGGCCTTGAAAAGCAGTGAGAGATGGCCCAAGCCTTTGGGCCCCTGCATCTACATGGGAGACCTAAAGAAGCTCCTGGCTGCTGTCTGTGGAACAGCATAGCTCCAGCTGTTGTGGCCAACTGGGAATGAACCAGCAGATGAAATTCCTGTCTGTCTGTCTGTCTCTCTCTCTCTGCCTCTGCCTCTTCCTCTGCCTCTCTGTAACTCTGCCTTTCAAATAAATAAATAAGGTTTTTTTTTTGTTGTTGTTGTTTTTTGTTTTTTGACAGGCAGAGTTAGACAGTGAGAGAGAGAGAGAGAGACAGAGAGAAAGGTCTTTCTTCCATTGGTTCACACCCCCAAGTGACTACCAAGGCCGGTGCACTGCTCTGATCCGAAGCCAGGAGCCAGGTGCTTCTTTCTGGTCTCCCAAGCACTTGGACCATCCTCCACTGCCGTCCCGGGCCACAGCAGAGAGCTGGACTGGAAGAGGTGCAACCGGGACAGAACCGGCGTCCCAACCAGGACTAGAACCCGGGGTGCCAGTGCCACAGGCGGAGGATTAGCCTCGTGAGCCATGACGCTGGCCAATAAGTCTTATTATTTTTTTTTTGAAAAGAAATTATATAAAAGGTTTTCAAAAATAGATATAATTGGGGTTGGCGCTGTGGCCCAGTAGGTTAATCCTCCACCCTCCAGTGCTGGCATCCCATATGGGCACCGGTTCTAGTCCTGGCTACTGCTCTTCCAATCCAGCTCTCTGCCATGGCTTGGGAAAGCAATAGAAGATGACCAAGTGCTTGACCCCCTACACCCACATGGGAGACCCAAAATAAACTCCTGGTTCCTGGCTTCGGATGGGCTCAGCTCCTGCCATTGGGGCCATTTGGGAAGTGAACCAGGGATGGACGACCTTACTCTCTGTCTCTCCCTCTCACTGTCTGTAACTCTGCCTCTCAAATCAATAAATAAAATCTTAAAAAAAATAGATATATTGCTAAGAACACATAAAAGAGGCAGTATGCATTTTTGTGTTTTCAATAAAGCAGTGCAAGCCACTTTGAGTTATGTAAAGGCGATTTTGGCATGGTTTTATTTCAGGACCAGTTCTATATCCCCAGTCACTTCAGCTTTCTATGGGAATCTCATGAGGGCTCAAGGGGAAGAGTATACATGGATATAAAATATCTCGTAGAGTCTTCATGTGCATCTCTTGGGTGTTTTAGACCCAAATTTTGATAAGGTTGTGGTCTTAGTGTTGTTTTGAAAACTCACATTGAGATAAATGTAACTTAAGGAGATTTGGGCTTTTCTGTAATTAAAATTTTTTTGGACATTTAAAGTGGTTTAAAAACAGTTGCAACTATAAAATAATCATCAGCAGTCACTGTTATTGCATATAAACTATAATTCAGTAATTTAAAACAGCATTCCCTTAAGATATAAAATTTATAATGCTACAGCACGTTGATAGAAATTATTTTACAGTTTTGGGAACAGATCTCCAAAACATGACAATTTCAAGAGTTGGTTTGCTGAAACAAGAAAGGGATAAGGTTGAGGAGGGGAGGGGATATTTCACCGTCAGTCCTGTTGAGTCACACGTGGAGTACTGTTCCCATTTACTGACCCCTCATTTGTGCTTCTTAACTGTGCTGTTTTGCGCATTTAATTTCATCTTCACAAATTCTGCGAAGCAGTTACCATTATTGCACATTAGCAGAAAACAAACTGAGGCTTACATGGGACCCCGAACAAGTGACAGAATACTTTGACTCCAGAGTCACAGGCCTCTACCTAGAACCACTTGATACCTAACACATGTCTCAGAAGCATTGGTTAGACTGTTGTATATTGGAACTCATAATACAAACATCTAAGGAATAAGTAAGGGGAAAACATTGGATGATCCCATTTGATGATCTTTACTGGTTTCTGGACTAGGAACAGAAAGTGCCCCCTGGTGGGAGTGAGAAACCACGATTCCCAGTTCTCCTGGAGGATGCACAGCATCCTTACCACACAAGGTACACAACGACACCAGCCCTGCAGCGATTCTGGAGTGTGTACAGGTTCAACCCCAATTATTTTGGGGTCAAGTAGGTATAACGAGGCTGGCTATGTTCTGTTCTTGAATACAGCATCGTTTCTATATCCTGAGCACAGAATGTTTCATATTCATATAGAATTATACACTCTTCCAGTATTCTTGACAATACTAGGGGGCAACCAATAGCCCACTTAGCTATAGTCTTTTGCCTTCTTGGAATATGGTTGCGGTTGCTCTGTCTTCCCGTTTATCAGAAGTAGGACATCTGTTTTTGTGGGCTCTGCTTTTGTTGCTGTTTTCAGTAAGCACTCAGTTTTAGATGTTGACCCCTAAACTTGTGTACACTGTTGCCTCACTTCTAAGCCTCTGATTGAGCTAGCCCAGCTCCTCTCCATACATGCAGGTTGATCAGAAGTCCCACTTTGCCTGAGACACCTGCACCTTACACCTATTGTCCCAGCATCTCACCAGTTTAACATTTGCCCTGGTTTTTATTTTTATTTTTTAATGAAGCATTCTCATTAAACTAAGCCAGGATGGATTTGATAGATTTCACTTTGGATTTCCAGATTCTACCTGTGTAATTGAACAGATTTCTCAGTGTTGGTTAAATCTGAAATACATCCCAGCTCTGTACCAAAGCTCTCCTGGATGCAGCATAACTGCGTGTTTTTCAGTGAGAACGTGTGGTCAGTCCTGCTGGTGTAGACTAAGCAGGAGCAAGAATATCTGCTGTCATCCAACCCCTTCCTTTCCTTTACCGTCGACTTGCAGTATCAGCTAGTCATGCTGTGGTCTGATCTGTAGGCCATGGAGTCCACTAAAACACCAGACCACTAGTGAGTGGGGCAAGGGGGAAGTTAAAGGTAGTATGTGTGGAAAATGAAGGCTGCGCACGTCACTGTGGCAGTCTTAAAGCTTTTGCGTCATGGTATTACCATTATTGTTTATTATAAATCTATTCCTGCTTGTTTTACCATTTGACAATGCTTTCATTCTGACTCAAATCCTTTTGGCCAGAAGAAGCTTTAAAAACCTGAAAATGAGTATTGAACCAAAAAATTAAAGACTGAATTTTTGTAAAGAAAGTCAATGCTAATGTATAAGTTTTACAAAAAATTGCCAATATTTAGCATCAACCATTGGTAGCAGTAGTGATCTCATCAACCATACAAAATCCCAAAGACCTAGCTCTGCAAAAGATTCAGCATCCACTTGAGTAGTTGGCTATAGCTTTTAGATGATCGTGCCCAGAGATGACAGTTCAGCAGGTGCAGTCGCATCAGTGCATCTTTCTCTCATTCTTTGAGGCATGGCTTTACATTTAGATCAAGTATCTCTCCTTCCTACCTAATTTAGCTCATGTTTTATTCCTGTGTATTTTCCTGTGTATGTGCAAAAAAGGACTCCTTTAGTAGAAGAACTTTACAAGCTATTGGTTGTTTGATTTTTTTTTTTTTTTGGCCCCCATTATTTCCTGGATTCAAGGTGAAACTTTTGGAAGTTTATGCTGATGAAATGAAATATCTCTAACATGGATTTGAGTGTTATCGCAAATGCTTTTGCTTCTTTAAAATTTTAAAAGACAATTTTGAGAATGTTGTTGTGATGATAATATAATAAAGTTCCTTATGAATCATAGATCCATGATCAAATACTTGTTTGTCTTAGAGTAATAAGTCTGTGGATCGGAAAGGCACTTAAAATTAGTTAAGGCTCACACGTAAGTCACAGTCATATCCCAACAAGCTGCAGTAATCTACCAGTCGTAAATTTTATCTCCTAAAAGTTTTTGAGAAAGAACAGTGCTTTGAACTGATGCAAGAAAACAGTTTGTATAAAAATATTTTCACTTGGAAAATGTAACTGAGTAAGAATACTGTACATTTGGCATGATTCATTATGAGCTTGTCAAGTACCTTAGCCTCCAAGGAAAGAATATTTCTGGACTTAAAATATTAAGGTTAAATAGAAGAGCTGGTTTGAAAATGTTAATGCTTTCAAACTACTAACCTGAAACGGTTAATCCTTTTCTTTTTCTTTTTTTTTTTTTTTTCAGAATATTGCAGGTAATTTTATGAAGTAGTTAAAAATATATTATGGCCACATCAAAAAAGCATATAGTCTTGTGAAAAATGTCAGAATGATATTATAAACAGATATGGCCACGCAAGTAGCAAGGCAAATATTTCTGAGAAGTTAGATTTTTTAAAAAATAATTTTATATATTTTTTACAGATTATTTATTTATTTGAAAGGCAAAGCTGCAGAGAGAGAGATATTTTCTGTCTGTTGGTTCACTCACCAAATAGTTACAACTGTCCGGCCTGCACCAGGGCAAAGTCAAGGGCCAGGGGGCTTAATCTGGGTCTCCCACTAAGTAGCAGGGGCCCAAGCACTTGAGCCATTTTCCATTGCTTTCCCAGGCATGTTATCAGGGAGCTGGATCAGAAGTGGAGCAATCAGGATTTGAAACAGCACTCACATGTGGGGATGCCAGCATTGCAAGCCTTGCTGTGCCACAACACGGGCCCAAAAATAATTTTGTGTTTGAAAATAGTATTTTAAAAACATACATATTTCCTTGTAAATACTAATGTAATAGAACTAATTTGTTGGTCAATAGATAAATATTTCTATTAACTAATTTAGTAGCCTTTTCATACTCAAAAGTGTCATGGTGGGTTAGAGTCCTGGCTGCTCTGCTTCTACTCCGGCTTCCTGCTAATGCACCTGGGAAAGAAGCGAAAGATGGTCCAAGAGCTTTGGATCCCTGCCACCCACATGGGAGACCCGAATGGAGTTCCAGGCTTCTGGTTTCAACCTGGCCCTGTGCTGGTAATTGTAGCCATTTGGAGAGTGAACCAGAAGACCTCTCTCTGTTTCACTCTGTCTCTCCGTGTCTTTGTGTGACTCTACCTTTCAAATAAACAAAATATATCTTTAAAAAAGGAAGTGTCGTGGTATAGACTATAAACTATATCACCATACTCAGTAAAAAAAAAAAAATTAACAGTTTCTCAACACTGGTCCAAGAAAACTTTTTATGATTGATTCTTATTTGCAGTCTTCCTGGAATTTGAGTCAGTACTCAAAGTAACATTATTGGATAACTCACCAGTCACAAAAATAAATAAATAAATAAAACATCAAAAAAAAGGGGGGGGGGGCCCTGTGGGATGTTGGTTCTTATTTACCTTACTTTATTCCTACTCAGATTCTAGATGTTTCGTTAACAAAGAGATAGCATTGCTGTGGTTTCTTTTTATGTTTTTGTTAATGGAGCAGGACCTTGCTGCCTGAGTTAAAGGGAGATATAGATAAGTTGTTCCAAATGCCCCTTTTTCTTCCCCAAGCTTCTGGGAAAGTGAGCCTTTCACTTTCAGTTCTTGTCAAACATGATTTCTCCAATGTCTGAGGCTGCAGTGAGCAGGTTTCACATAAGAAGCTCCAGAAAGATTATATTCCCTGTGCAAGGTTCTGGAATTTTGGGGCGCATCTGGGCCTCCCTCGTTAGGGAGCTTATTACTCTCATGTTTCAGCTTCGTCTGAATATCTGGTGAGCCAAACAGGAGGCTCTTCTTGTTGTCAAACAAAATAAAATTTCGCACCAGCAACAGTGTGCTCCTCTGGTTAATAAGATTGTAGGGCACAGAAGTTACCAAGCCCTAATATCAGGAGATGAACCACATACATACAGTGTGTGGTCTCAGCGGTGAAGATGCTGGGGAGCCTTGAAGCAGGCATTTGCCTGTCATGCCAGAGTAGGGAGATAATGAGTTGTTTTGTTGTGTAAAATCAGCCTGTGGTTGTTGATAGGGGGCTCATTCTCTAGCCAGTAGTGTTTTTGTGGTGTTACCCATTAAACACCAGTACCAGCAACAAATCTGAAGGCACAAAAGGACTCCATGACCAGACAACTGCAGTAAATCCAAAAATATCTCCATCGTAAGCCCATGGATTCCCTTATCAAAGCTTCTGAGTCCTACAGTACAGATACCTGTTTAACTGTCCTGTCTGTAATCGTCATTCGTCATCATTTGTCTTACTTTGACTTCAAAATCCACTGGTCAAGTAAGCAGCTGTTAAAATCCCAAGTTACTAATGGTTTTCAAATATTATTTGAAAGCAACTAGATATACCCTAATTATTTTGAATTTTGATGATATTGCATATCTTTAATAAAAGAATCTCCCTTTCCCTTTTTTTCTTTATTACTATAGCTTTGTATAAATTCTGTGGAAATAAACTGGTTTGTGATAGTGCTCTCTCATGTTCTTCACAGGCACACACACACACACAATTCTATTACCCTCATAATTATGATAGTAACAAATAACGCTTCAAAGACTGCAAACTTTTCCTTCACCTCAACATTTGAGACTTGAGGGCAAGGTGCTCTCTCATGGAACCATGTAATCACATCCGTCCACACAGTCTTTGGAATTGCTCTGTGTAGTTTGTACGATTCTGTGTCAAGCATCTGACCTACAGTGGCATTGATGCTTGTAATAATGACATGACAGACACATGAAAAAGGGAAATGATAAGCAAAGGACTAAACTGAAGAATGTTTACATGGAAAATTACAGTGGCAGGGCAAAGAAAGATAAAGTCCTTTAGGGAGAGAACGATTTTACATGTTAAAGAAAGGATACTTCCTCCACCTAAGAAAGAATTTGCTCTGTGCTGTAGACAACTAGAGCCTGAGGGAAACAAAGAGAGAAACTTATTTGAGCACGTGGTTTCTGGGAAAGGCGGCATGCTTCAGTCACTGAATGCCTTGGCGAATACCATAATGGAGATTAAAAATGAATGATAAATTTAATGATAAAGAAACATTTAACAATGGACTAATGTAATAAATTAACTTGTAGAATCTTAATGAAAGTAGAATAATATGTGGCAGTTTAATAAACTTATTTAATAGGTTTTTATTTAGAACATTTTATTTCATGCAAATTTTTTACTTTGTCAGTGCATTGCCTAATACATGGGAGGAAAATATTTATTTGGATAGTTAATTATTAATGATTTTGAGAAACCATGAAGTTTCATGGTAATTATAAAACTTATACTAGGGCATTTTGCTTACATCTCTCAATTTTCCCAGTAGCCCCACAATGAATTGTTATCCTAATTTTATAGATGAGGAAGCTGAGGTTCAGGATGGTTGAGGGACCTCCCCAAAGACAAGGGGGCCAGTCCATGACAGCCTTATGGTCGAAGCCTGGTTTGGTCTCAGGTTACTGTTCCAGTTCTTCCTTTTTGATACTGTGGTTCCCTGAATTACAAAATGAGAGATTCAGTAGTCTCCACTGAATCCCAGGTTTAAGGAGGGGCATGGGAGCTTCGCAAGGAATGTCGCCGGGTCCCTACCACTGAAGGATTCCACACACCCGGTCTCTCTCAGGCCTGAAGGGCTTCAGAAGGCTGTGTCACGTAGGAATTTGTAATTTTGCTGAAGCAGGAGTTGAATCATAAATGTGGAGTGGCTGTTTGTGGAAATGAGTCACTGACAGCAGCTCCCTGTGACATTGCTGTTCTCTGTCATTTATGCAGGATGGCTTCAGCAACTGCTGCTCTGTGTATAATGGCCCTGAAAGAAGGGTGGCTGTGCAGTTTGCGGGGAGAGCAGCAAAGGGGAAGCCATTTGATAAATGACAATTTTATGCTGAGAGGTGATGGCCTGTCTGAGGCCTCAGAGATCCGATCTCCAGGAAGGGCCTCCAGGATGGTCTTTCCCATTGGAGCAAATGAAGACTTGGGTGACTTGCCCAAGGTCACAGACGCTAATATGTAGATGAATAGACTGTGCATTTCCAATGCTATTTACCTTTGCTTTTTCAGCAGCTAGTAGGTCTCATCTCAGGGTCTACCATTGTACTCTGTATTTCCTTTCAGCAGCAAGGGAAAAAAAAAAAGTAGAGGTTTTTCTCCCACAATTTATCTAGTAATTTCTTACTTTTCTCTTTAGAGTCAAATACGAAAATGGAAATAAGCCCCAGGAGAAAAAGTAGTAAGCCGTGCTCCTGAGCTCAGAATTAAAAGGGCCTGTGAGGTGGTTCACACTTCCTCTGCTTCATAAGCCCTCTGTTTGTGTTGGGCATCCCTTCAAACAAAGCAGCCTAATGAACTGAAGATGTGGTCTGAGAGCTTCAGCAAATGTGGAAGTTACCAGTGGGTTTTCTGCTTCTGGACTGTAGCAACCAGAATAGGTGTGACATTCCAGTCTGAAGCCACCTCCAGCTGTTAATGAGTTTCTGAACATCCGTCCAAAGTGACTGAGGTCTTTTTTATTTCCTCTGAAGCCTTAGCCTTCTGTGGGCAGGATAAGGCTCCCTGTGGCAGGACCTCTATTCCTCCTTTCCTTTGCAGAGCAATCATGGAAATACCAACACAGCTAAGACTGACCTGAATTTTGTGACCACTGAATCCTGAAAACAAGACATTACCACATTGGTACATCTTGTGGGTTTCCATGTGGTCTTTCCCTAGAATTCTGCCAGAGTTCTTGAGTGTAGCTTAGTTCTCACAGTATTCTCTCTAAAACTTGCTAAGAGTTCTGAAAGCTAGCATTCATCATTAAATAGTTCCACCTAGTATATTCAACTGTAGCTTACAGCAACATAAAATTATACTTTACATTTTGTTTCTAAAACTTGTTTTACTTTTCAATGTACAAAGGTTAATAGATTGTAATTAACTTATTATTTATATTGTTGAGGGTGCTTTTTTCCTTTTCATCACAGTTCTTTTTGTTAATGGTTGTTTAACTTAGCATATTATAATTTTTACTGATTTCACATTTGTCTTTTGGACAAATAGACAAAAAGGTCTAATTTACCTTCTTCTACTCTAATATACTTCAAAAATAATCTTTTCACATATAGAACATTTTACCCCCAAAATTGAAAGAATTTTGCTTACATTAGGGACATTTATGTTGACCTTTTAAAAATTCTGTATTTTGCAAAATGTCATTATACTTTTAAATAATTTGGAAAACCTTAGATAAAAGTTCTCACATAAATGCACATTATAGTTGAATATATTTGAATCTTATTTTCCAAAGCAGCAAGGATGGAATTAAATGATGAAGCTTAAGAGTCAGTAAAGGCCGGCGCCATGGCTCAACAGATAATCCTTCGCCTAGCGGCACTGGCACACCGGGTTCTAGTCCCGGTCGGGGCGCCGGATTCTGTCCCGGTTGCCCCTCTTCCAGGCCAGCTCTCTGCTATGGCCCGGGAAGGCAGTGGAGGATGGCCCAAGTGCTTGGGCCCTGTACCCCATAGGAGACCAGGATAAGCACCTGGCTCCTGCCTTCGGATCAGCGCAGCGCGCCGACTGTGGCGGCCATTGGAGGGTGAACCAAGGGCAAAAGGAAGACCTTTCTCTCTATCTCTCTCTCTCTCTCACACTGTCCACTCTGCCTGTCCAAAAAAAAAAAAAAAAAAAAAAAAAAAGAGTCAGTAAGAGTGACAGAAATTCTGACCTGGATGAAAGCACCATTGTGGCCAGTGCCATGGCTAACTTGGTTAATCCTCCGCCTGCGGCGCCGGCATCCCATATGGGCACCGGGTTCTAGTCCCGGTTGCTCCTCTTCAAGTCCAGCTCTCTGCTGTGGTCCGGGAAGGCAGTGGAGGATGGTCCAAGTGTTTGGGCCCCTGCACCCGCATGGGAGACCAGGAAGAAGCACCTGGCTCCTGGCTTCGGATTAGCATAGCGCCAGCTGTAGCGGCCATTTGGGGAGTGAACCAACAGAAGGAAGACCTCTCTCTCTCTCTCTCTCTCTCTGTGTGTGTGTGTGTCTATAACTCTACCTGTCAAACAAAAAAATTAAAAAAATTAAAAATAAAAATAAAGAAAGAACGCACCATGGTGACTATGTTTTTGAGGATAATATCCTTTCTCAGATGATGAAAGTTAACTCTGACTTACGTGTTCATAGCTGAGGCAGATATGTAGTTGTCACTGTGGAGTTAATTTGAATTAGGAGTCAACATGAAACTTCCTAATGAGACCAATTTTTTCACCATTAAGAGAAAATGCTTTGTTGAATTTGTCCATTGAGCTTCTATTCACAGGCCTGCTACCTCCTGGAAGCCTCTGCATCTTTATGCTCACTTAGCAGCAGAATCCTGTCTTCTGACTTACTCAGTCCATACCTAGTTGAACTTGCTGATGTATCTACCCAACTTTGTTTTGCCCTGTCTTCTCAGCTGTTGTTTCAAATGGTAGGGTCTTGTTTTAACTGAATGACCTGTGTGCTCATAGAGGCACAGTGTCATGACTCCTCAGTGCTCTGTGCATTGTCAGTATAGTTATGACATATTAACAGTTTTGTGGTTTATGGCTAGAGGAGACCTAAAGTGATTTGGTCCTGTTGCCTTATCTTTTGGACAGTGTAAGTGAAGCTATAAAGAGATAAAGTAGTTTCTCCAAAGGGTTATAGCTAATGGTATGGGTAAAGCGAGAACTGAAAGTCAGATGTCTTGATTTCCAACCTACTTCAATTTCCACTCTTCCTCTTTTTGTTGCATCCTCAATCAACAAATACTTACTGAGCATCTACCAAGTGTGGAGTACTCTATTAGACCCTGATAATGCAATGTTGAATATGTCTGTCACACCAATACACATGAACTAACTAGTTAACCACTGTTAAGAATTACCTAGTTCTATGAGAGTATATAGATTTCTGGAGATTTCTTTTGAGAAGCTGACTGACCTATAGAACTTTGTTTTGTATGGGTTGGACTGGGCCAAAATTAGGAGCCAGGAGCTCAATATAGGTTTCCCATGTCAGTGGTAGGGACCCAACTGCTTGAACCATCACTATTGTCTCCCAAGGTTTGCACTAGCAGGAAGTTGAAGTCAACAGCCAGAGGTAGACATCAAATCTGATACAGGATATGGGTTTCCCAACTGGCATCTCAACTCCTACGCCAGGTGCCTGCACCTATACTTTTTAAATGTACTTGAATTGGACAACTATTTTTTTGTACAAGGGTACAGTTTTAGAATCCATGCACATGAGAGGTCTTCCAAAATTCTTGAAAATACATATCATGAAAAATGTGTGCATGGATGTCAGGTTTTGTTGCACCAAAATTAAATTATTTTTCCTCAATTTTCATTTATTTCAAAGGTAGATGTACAAACACAGAGCTCCCCTATCCAGTAGTTCCACTCCCTAAACTGTCTGCAACAGTAGGAACTGTGCCTTACTGATGTCAGGAGCCGGGAACTCAATCCAGATCTCCTAAGTAGTTGGCAGAGACCCAGTCACTTGAGCCATCACCCACTACCGCCCAGGGTGTACACCAGCAGGAAGTTGGAATCAAGAGTAGAGCTGGAATTTGAATCCAGATACCCACAAACAGAATATGGGTGTCCCAACCCGAATTCTAAGTGCTATGCCAAGCACCTGCCCCTAAACTTTTAATTCTATTTTGCCACGAAGTTTTTTATGTATCCGCATTTACTCACTGTTGCGGGCCCAAAAACAAATTAGAACAGGCCAGCCACAGCTCCTTCCATCAATGTATGGTTTAGAAGAGGGAAAAATAAAGATGTAACTGTTAATATAAAGAAAAATGTGGAAGTTCCACAGTTCAAAGGACACAACAATCATGTTTTTTGGGGTGAGAAGAATCATGAAGAATTTCCTGTAAGAGATGACATTTTACAGAGCATCTGAACAGAAGCTTCTTAGAGAAGGTACAGCAAGGAAGGCGAAGGCACTCCAGGTTTAAGAACAGGCAAGCAGAGACAGACCAAAATAGGAAATTGCAGGAGTTTTCAACCAATAGAAAGTAGTTTCATTTCAGAGAAGCAAGCTCTGAGAGCCGTCTTTATTTAAATGCCTTGGATTCAACTGGAATCAGGCATGGAAACACAAATACTCTCTCTTGTTGCTGGTCCTGGGGCACATAATCCTTGGCATTGTTTGATTACTATCCGTAGGAGCTGTTATGTACGTGCACACACATAAATGTACACACACAGTATTCTTTTAATTGCTGTATTGCCTGGCATCTCATTGGGCTCCAATAAACCTTTCATCAAAGTAGTGAAAAGTATCTGGTATGCAGAAACTGTTTTCTCTGGCAGAAGGCAACTGCTCTAGAAACAGAAACTGAACTCCTTCCAAATGACATGGCTGGCCTAGAGTAGTGAGTCTCAGATTCATTTTAGAAATATTGCCTGTGCTGGCCTCTGTCATCATGTCGCTTTATTCAGTTCCAGAGAGGACTCCCAGCCGTTTCTTACTATGCACAGTAGAATAGTTTATCTAAATACTACTGTAATGAAATGCTGGAAGATTATTTGTTTGTTAACATGTTAACTAGCACCCACATAACGTGTTCCAGGTTCTGTTAGGAACACAGTGTTACAGTCAAGCTTAGAGGAACAACTAGAAAAGAATCTTCTAGAACAAATGCTGCAAAGAAATGGCCCCTAATCCAATTTAGCCACAGTTCATTTTTTTTTTTACTAGCATTTCAAAGATTTAAAATTAGGTATTTCAAAGGAAACTCTAAATTGTTTTACCTCCTTTCAAGAAACTGGAAAATATGGCCACACTGGCCTACGTTCCCAGAGGCAAGTTATTTGGAGCCGCCACGCAGCTGCTGTCTTTAATTAGGGCTTGCATTTCTTGGTGTGTCAAAGTCCCCATCACTTGCTGTTGCCTACATCTAGCTTGTTTTATTTTTTTGAGTCCATCTCTATGACCATCACTAACGGCCCTCGTTGAGGAGTAACTGTTGCCTCTGTGGGTCTCTCTTCTATTTAGTCTCCAGGAGCAAGTCTGTAGCCATTCTGGCAATTAGTTATAATCATAATGACTTGTATCTGTGTAGTACTTCACAGTTTGCATGGCCGGCAAACGTTTACAAGCATCAGTCATCTGCAGGACCTCATTGCTGAATCTCAGCATGTCTGAGGTGCAGCCTATGGATCTGCCGTTCTCACTGATTCTTAGGGTCACCCTCCTGCTGGCTTGCAGAGGACTTCTTGAGAATGACTGACAAGTAGTATTGCAACTGAGATGCTTAACACCACATGAAGCTGCCAGGGAGGGCAACCATCTGTCCCCAGCAGGAAGAACGTTTGGAAGGACTAAGCAGCTTATCCAGGGTCATAAGGAGCAGCAGAGTCAGATTCAAAACCATGACCTGAGACTTAAATCCAACAGGAATCCCCTTGTGTATGTCTCAGCTTCTGCCCCCGCAAGATTCACAGAATCCTCAAGACAGCTCTGTAACAGAGTTATAGCCATGAGAAATCTAGCTTAGGATTGTATCAAGGGCAATTGCTGTCTTGTCTCAGAACACAAAGAGTTAGAACTCGTTCCTATTCAGTGGGCAAGGGCAGAAAGGGAAGGATTGCAACTTGGTGTAGAACTTCAGTGGGGAGGGTGGACAGAATAGAGAAGCCCCTTTGCTGAAAATGTCAGATTCAGCAGGCAGAGCAGATAGGTCCAGCACAGTCCTTGGGATCCAGGAGTTAATAACAGGTGCTACCAAGCCATGCAGAGCCCAGCATTGAGGATTCAATGGGGGAGCCAATGATAGTGTTGGAAGGGTGAACCTCAAAGGAAAATACAATTGAGGTAGGTATACCTGGAAGTGGGAGTCAGGAACAGGATTCCAGGCTGTTGTTAGATTTGGGGACAACAAGGGAGATGGCCTGGACAGGGACCAAGTACAGAAAGCAGTTTCACAGATCCGTTTTCCAAGATTGGGTACAGAATGGAGCCAGGGCTTCTCAGTTATAAAATCCGCCACGGTCAGAGCAGAACTCACAAGGGATCAGATATCTTCAGTCCCAGTGTGATTTTGAACTTCTTCAAACCATAACTTAAAATTAGCTGATTGATTTGTGGCCCTTCCTACTTGTGGGAAGAAAGCATAAAGTTTGGAAAGAACCACAGGACCTAATGTGGATTAAATTTATTAAAATTCTGTCTGTCTAATCTCTATGAAATGAGTAATTTGACCATGATGTGATCATGCTAGCCATTCACTAACCTAGTTTAGATGTTTATATTACTGTACAAATTCAGAACTATTTAAATAATTACCAGCCACCTGCCTCCAATTTCCAAGGTAATTAGTTATTATGTTTATATTTATTTGCATATTTATATGTATGTATAATTCTCATGTATATTACATTCCCTGAAAACTAATTTGATTGGAATTGTTAGGGTCTTAATTTCAAGGCTGACCATAAAACATGCTTATTTCAATCTTGTGGAGAAAAAAAATCTTAAGTCTTTTTATCTCTTTCTTGCTATATATAGTATAATGAAAATAAAGTTCTTTTTCATTGTTAAAAAGTCAGAATCCTCAATCTGATCATGTAAGTAAAGCAGATATAAATATTTTGGAAGTTGGGATGTATGGGGGTAGATGCAGAGTTGTTACTTTTGTTGAAATTAAATCGTTAATATTAATTAACTGTTCTTAGTGGTCTTAACACCCTGTCCTAAAGGAAACCATTCCTGGTTAGTTGAGGAATCTTGCTGAGTTTCTGCTATGTCACATTCATAGGCTGGGTATATTATGTGTTTGATTGTAATAAACTTATGCATAATCTTTTTCCATTTGGTAATATGAATTGTCTTAGAATTGTGATAATTGCCTGAAAGCAGTAATATATGCAGCATTCCATTCCCGCTGTTCTCAAGGAGAGTCCAACTCCAAATTCTCCCAGTTTCCACAAGTCAACTTTAAGTAGCCAGAAGCTTTCCTTTAGCTTGGGAAGACTTGGAGTGGGCTCTCTCTAAAAAAAAAAAATAAACATATGAAGCAGCAGGCTATGATGGAAGATGCTCCCTGAACTAATACACAATGTAATGTGCAAGCCAAAATTTGGGAAATGATGGCAATGGTGTTAAACTCCGCTGTATTTGCTGTGTTCTTTTCCAAACAGGCTCATGCACAGTTAGTTCGGGAAGTTGATGTGGAGAAGGTGTCTGCTTTTGAGAATCCATACGTAGATGCAATAAAGAGTTTATGGAATGATCCTGGAATCCAGGAATGCTACGATAGACGACGAGAGTATCAGTTATCTGACTCCACCAAATAGTGAGTATCCAGGAAGCCCAAGGGATCCTTCTCTTTGCTTTCTTGTGAAGATGCTCAGCAATCATAGCTTGAGTGTTCTGTGCTATGTAAATAGTATTCCAACCTAGGAAGTATAGATACTAAATGCATGCCACGCTCGTAAATCTGGACTACATTATGAGAGACTGGTATCATGAGTCAGGTAGAGTATTTCTGTAACTGTTTGCTGTTGGAAAACCAAATTGCAGACTTTAGAAGTTTGATTTCAGCAACCTTTTTCATCCCCCAAATTGCAAACCAGCTATTTTCAATGGTATATGCCATTGTGACTTGAAATCTTATAACAGTAACTTCCAAGACAAATTCTGGTCTTACTCCTGTGCTGGAAAATACCTACACAATTAGAAACTACAAACAAAAATAGGTTTACTTCTAGCTTCCTAACACATACTTTCTGGAATCCAGTTTTTGGAACAGAACCTTGACTGCTTTGTGAGAGCCACTATTATTGTAATGGATAGATTTTCCTCTGCATGAAAATAGCGTGTGAGTTTAATTTTGCATGCATTCCAGAATCATCTTGTGAGCTGTCACTCAAACTCATGTATCCTGGGAAAGATTTGCATCCTAGAGAAATCTGTTAATTCTCTAGATTAAATCTTGCCTAACAGAAAGTTAAGATTTGGCAGTCACTGGCTTAATGTAATCAATGTGGTCAGCAATCTAGATAATCAGGCGCCTGAAAAATGGGGTGTTTTTTGGGCAGTGGTTAGCCAGATTGCTGTCTACATTAATTACATTAATCCACCATTCACCTCTTATTTTGGAATGGGTGGAAAATATTCAGCAGCCTTAGGCTGCTGATAAAATGACTCAGTGGATGAGCACAGGGCCTTGGGGAAAGTAAGAAGCCCCATCAGGCTGATTGGCATCACTCAATACTGCATCGAAGATACAAGGATGATGCTTTCACTCCAGTTCCAGGCATTTATATGAGAGAAGTTACGATTCAGATCAGCCACAGAAATGTCCCCTGGTTAGAGTATTTCTTGTATTCTTATGGTGATTTTGAGTTATGTAATTCTGGAACATGACATAGGATGTCTCGCAAACACCATGTCTGTCACATGTCAGCTAACGTTGGCCCTTCGTGTGCTTCTGCAGTGTGTGCTTTTAACCATTCCCTCTCTTCTGCTCCACTGTTGCCTGCTGTTACCCACTTCTACCTGTTCTCCCTCCCTGCCTCCCTCCTCGCCTTGCTTCTTTCCTCGTGCTAAGCTCCCACTATATAAGTTTCTCAGAGTACAGAGTTGAGAACGATGTATTCAGCTCTTGTCTGATCCAACTTCTGCCCCCTCCACCTTTGACCAGCTGTCTTCTACTTCCTGCCCCCTCTGTCCTTCTGTTTCTTTTGCCGTTTCGGATGTCATTCGTCTCCCCACGTTGCTGTTGTGTCACACCCAGCCCTCCCTGTTCTGCGCACAGTGTCTCCTCCTAGCTGCCTGCTCACGGCTTCCACCCGCATCTTTGATTCCTCTCCTCTTCCTGCTTTGCTGACCTGTACTAACTAAAGCTCCTGTATGAAGTTATACTTACTAAAGGTCCTCTGCTTTTCTGCATGTTCCTTTTCACTTTGTTTTAAACCCTATTTCTTCCCCTTCCAGCTCCTCCTCTTGTTTTACCTGGCACTTGTAACTGTTTTCCCTATAGAGAGGCCATGCACCTGGGAACCAGAGCTCCAGTATCTAGTAACTAATGTGCTTCACAGGCTAAGGGCTCCCCGTCAGGAAGCTGCTTTGCCTCCTGCTCCTGAGATAGACCCCCACCCCCCCAAGAGTCATCTTTGTACCCAGGGATTCCTGTAGCAGCTTCTGTGGGTGCAGTCTTGGGACAAGGCTCCATCACATCTCTGAGGACACTTCCCTGAGCAGATTTGTGGATTTCTAGAGCTCACGTAATCATGAGTTAGTGTGATATGCTGCCGTATCTCCTTGGCTTAGGGCGAAGAGCTCTACTAAATAGTTTCTCCGGGCCCCTGTCAGTTCTGTGATCATGAGAAAGCTGCTAGAATGGAATTTTGTCGACTCAAGCCAGGCCTACCACAGAAAACACTCTCACTCTTTGGGCACCATCCCTTATGACAGAGACAGACTGAGATGTGGGAGCGGCTCACTGGCACAGGCTCATCTAAACTCCTTCAAGGGATTGTTCTCTAAGTCGTTCTACTTTGTCCTAATGCGTACAGGGAGAAATCCATTTTCTAAATTATATATATATATATATATATATATATATACATATATATATATTTGGGTCTATGTATATACATGTACATCTATTTTTTTTTAAGATTTATTGATTTATTTCAAAAGCAGAGAGAGACAGAATATGTTAGATGTCTTCCATCCACCAGTTATCTCAGATGACTGAAACAGTCAGGACTGAGCCAGGCCAAAACCAGGAGCCTAGAACTCCATACTGGTCTCCCACATGGATGGCAGGGGAACCAAGAACTTGGGCCACCATCTGCAGCCTTCCCAGGCACATTAGCAGGAAGCTAGATTGAAAGTGGAGCAGCTAGGACTTGAACTGGCATTCTGGTATGGGATGCCCATGTTGTGGCCTGCAGCTTAACCCACTGCACCATGACACCAGCCTCTATACCTAATTCTTTTCTTAACCATGTTTCTATACCCAAGTATATAAAACAATTACATGCCCTTATACATTTTAGTATATATCTCTAGACAAATGGAACATTTTCTTACATAGCAAATACTGTAATATTGGGGATGGCGCTATGGCATAGTGGGCTAAGCTGCTGCCTGCAATGCCAGCATCCCATATGGGGGTCAGTTCGAGTCCCGGCTGTTCAACTTCCAATCCAGCTCCCTGCTAATGCACCTGGGAAAGCAGCAGAGAATGTCCCAAGTATTTGGGCCCCTGCACCCACATGGAAGACCCGAAGAAGCTCCTGGCTGCTGGCTTCAGCCTGGCCCACCTCTGCCTTTGGGGCCACTTGGGGAGTGAACCAGCAGATGGAAGACCTCTCTCTTTGTCTCTCCCTCTGTAACTCTGCCTTTCAAATAAATAATTTTTTTTTAAAGTAATGTTATACCCCAAATGAATAATCAGCCTTTTTCATTCTATACCCAGTTCATATTTAAATTTCCTAAATTCTTCTAGAATGTATTTTAGTGATGGTTGATTTTAATACTAAACATTGCATTTAGTTTTATCTCTTAAGATTCTTTTCATACAGTAGAGACCCATTTTGCATTTTACTGGCTTGTTGAAAAGACTAGTCTGGATTGCCTAATTGCTTCTCACAGGACGATTTAGCATGCTTCTCTGTTTCATGGATCTACTAAGAAATGTAAGTTGCATTCAAATACTTGTTTAGATTCAAGTTGAGCATTGTGACTAGCAGCCATTAGAAGGGATGTTGCCTGCTGGTTCACCATGGTTGGTGAGGTTAAAACAGACCACAGTGCCAGAGAGCATCACCTTGCATGGTAAAGCTACATTTTTTTCTCTTGCTGTGCTTACTTTGTCGCTGAGCAGTCCCCAAGTCCCCATCAGCTCTTTACCTAAAGCTTTTAATTCCAACTGATAATTCTTGCCAGATTCAGTAATTCCATTAGGATTTATAAAGGAATGATATTCTACTCGTGTCAGTTGGTCTACGTTGGCATCCTGTGCAGTATGTTCTCTCCTCAACTGGTGCTGTTTGATTACCCTGAAATAGATTTACTATTGAAAAGGTGTATGTTCCAGTTTTCTGTTTAAAATCAGCAATCTGTTGCATGGAATAAATGAAATGGTGGCCATACAATTTGTCATTGAAAGCAGGTCACTTTGAGAAGGAAGGGGAACAGATGTTTAGCCTGGTGCTTAAAATGCCTACATCCTACATCAAAGAACCTGGGTTTGAGGCCCGGCTCTTGATTCCTGACTCCAGCTTCCTGCCAAGGCAGACCCTGGTGGGCAGCCGTGATGGCTTTAAATAAATTGGTTCCTGCCACCCATGTAGGAGAACAGGATGGAGTTCCTGGTTCCTGGCTTTGGCCTGGTGCAAACCTGGTTGCTGCAGCTATTTGGGGAGTTAGCCAGCTGTCTGTCTGTCTGTCTCTTTCTATCCATCTCCCTCTCTCCCTTTCCTCCACTTTGCACCTCAGTTGGTCTCAAATAACTCAATAAAAATTTTTTAAAATACAATTGCACTGAAATAGTAAGCATAAATTGATACTCTGCAGGACAAGCAGGAACCTGTGGTCAGCTTAGCTAAATGGAATGTAGGAAGGCTGATTAGTTGGTTTGTTTGCTTCCTTTATTTTCTCCAGAGTGCTCTGTTTACTTCAAGGGAGGTGGATCAGCAGACTCCTGCCTGTCGTAGGAGGGTTGTAGATGGAATCCTGAGTCAGTTTGCCCTGTGTTTCTGATCACTTTCAGGGATGGTTTAGTGTTTTTGATAGATCAGTGCCCAAGCAGTGTGGCCAGCCTGCCTTAATCCCACTGTGCCAGGAAGCCATAGTATCAGTGTCCCCCTTTTATACCTCGCTTCAGTAGCAGGCACTTCGCCTTTTCTTTAGCCAGGGGTAAGACCTTTGGCATCCTGACTTCATTGCCTGCTGTCCCATGCGTTTCTCCGGTGTGGTGGCAGCAGATGCTCTGTGAGCTGCAGAGTGCTGGCCAGGACGCAGGTCCCACACTCACATTACCGAGTCCCGACACTGAATTCCTTTCTGTGTGTTTGAGGTAGCTGTTACCCCTGCCCCTTTCTGACTTTAGTTGTGTACATTTCCCTGGAGTATCTTCAGTACTTTCTGGCGCCACTTTCTCAAGCCGTTGTTTGTGTAATTAAAATAAAACATACTTCATTGATATTCCAGACCCAATTTCTTATACCCTAAAGTGTTGCCATCTTACAGAAATCTTTGAAGTTAGACCTAGCTTCTCTAAGCGCTGTCTCTACGATGGTTCTTTGGCTTGGATTTCGGGGACGTCTTGATATCCAGTGTCTAAGCAGTGTGAGCATCAGGGCTTGCGGTGCACAGCTACTTAGAGCATGCAGCATAGCCCTCTTCTCTCCAGAACCCTGCTGCTTGTGAGATCCACACAAGCCACTTGCCGAGAACACTGAGAAAAAGGCCAAGCATGCCTCTCATCATTTAGGATGAACTCCTATCTATCCATCCTTCAGGACCAAACATCAAAGACAGTCGGTCACTATGTCATCTCTGGCATCACTTCATACCTGTCTCTGTTGTATCTGCCACCATGTGTACATAAATGTCACTCTCGCTACCCTCAGTGTCTGACCATCACAAATGATTGTTCCATCAATAGTAAATGAGTAATTTCTACTGTTTCAGTGGTGTGATTAGGCTGTTACATGTTTGACTGTTATAGGTGAACTTTGAAGATTCAGAGCTGAAGGTACTTAAGTGTTTTTTATTACCGCTTTTAAAGGTCTGGGATGTGACAAGCTCTGATATCAAAAACAAATAACTGCTGTTTACTGAACACTTACTGTATGTTACATTCTTTGCTCATTTGCATTCATTATTTCTTTTAATCCTCAAAGAACACCCACAGTGGCAAGTATTTCTTATCTCCATCTAATGGAGGAGAAAACCAGATCAGAGAAACATTGAGTACCTTATCTAAGGTCACACAATTAATAAGTGATAGGAGGAGTTGAATCCATATTTGCTTATTATATAGCCTAAGATTTTAACCAGTGTGAAATACAGCCTCACGGAGGGTGACAGATAGAATGATTGATTGATTGATAATCGACAGTTGTTAGGTAGATACCCAGATGATAGACTAATGAAGATCAGCATTTTACAAGTCACTTACCATGAAAGATATAAATTGTTTATTTAAAAAAAATGCTGTCACTAGGTAGTTTTATATTTATAAGATTTTATAAGGGAAATTATATCAAATTTATTGGAAAATCAACTTGTTGGCTTTTGGTTATTATTAAAGAAAACTTAGCCATGTTTACCTGAGCATCTGTTATTCATATTAGCGTGGAAACTATTCTAAGTCACAGATAATTCAGAAATATTATTCCTTTACTTTAGCTCTCAGTCTTTATCTGTACCACACACACTCTACCCAATTGCTTTACTGGAACCAGTATTGTGGACATAATAAGATAGTTTGAGTTTCCCTCTTTCTGCTTTGTTTAGCTAACATAATAAGCAATCAGATGGTACAAAGAACAGACAGCAATGGTAGAAATAAGGAGATGGGAAGTTCCAGAAAATGGAAAAACAGTTGGGGATAAGTTTGCAGTTGGCTTTAGTTTGATACATTCTTCCAGTTCTATTTAATTTGAGAATAAAATACATCCTAACATCCTGCAGAGTTTTATAGATTCCTTTATTAACTTTTTTGTTATTGATAGAAGCCCAAGGGCTCTGAATATCTTTACATAAAGAGCACAATAAACAGATGGCTGTAAGTTTGCTGTTTTTTCCCGGGGTGGGGGAGGGGTTCACCACCTGCTTTCATATGCTGAGACATTAGGTCAGATGAGTTCACTGCCCACAGTACCACAAGCTCCTTGACGTTAGCCAGAGAGCACAAATTTCAATCACATTGTCACAGAGTGAGGAAACTTACTGCAGGCTTTGACGAAAGACTGCCGGAATCCTAATCTCACTTTCCTGAAGTCCCCTCGAAGGACTTCACTGAAAGTCAGCATTACTATTTACCTCTAACCTCACGCTAAATCTCTAATGTCAGATCATGACCATGACATGGAAATGCAGACACAGGGGCTGGTTTTGTGGCATAGCTGGTTCAACCACCACCTTTGACATCAGCATCCCCTTTGAGCACCTGGCCATGTCCGGGCTGCTCTACTTCCCGATGCAGCTTTCACTGCCTAGGGAAGCAGTGGAAGATGGCCCAAGTTCTTGGACCCCTGTCATGTATGTGGGAAATTCCAGGCTCCCTTGCTTTGGCTTAGCCCAGCCCTGACTGTTGTGGCCATTTAGAGGGCAAACCAGTAGATGGAAAATTCTCCCTCCCTCTCTCTTTCTGTCTCTATCTCTCCTTTCTTCCTGTAACTCTGGCTTTCAAGTAAATAAATATTTTAAACAAGAAAAAGGAGCAGGAGTGATTTCAGAGGTAGGTTGGTACATCATACTGGTTAAGGATAACTCCTTCTTGAGGGGGTGCTGTGCTGAAATGTTGCTGACTAATGAGTCAAACACTGGAACCCATTAGCTTGCTGGTTTGGCTCTTGCAGCCATCCTGACTTTGCTTTGGTGATTTTTTTTTTTAACGTTGAAGCGTAATGCAGGCTTTGGAAAGCACGCAAGACCATTGCATGGGGAGAATGCTGGGTCAAGATCCAGCTGAAGAAGGAGTTCCCTCTGCTGTTCACCACCTCTGGGGCTTTGCCTCAGAAGCCTCACTCGGACTTGGGCTGTAAAGAGTAATCTTCAAACTTCCAACTTCTGAAGTCCTTTCATTCCCTTACTGTACACTGCCTTTATCTGAGAAATTATTATTATCCAATGCAGCCAAGTGAAAACTGGGCACCCCTAAATTTACCTGGAAATAGAATGAACAGGGAAATTATCCTCCCTGTGGTTAAATACTAAAAATTCCATCTTGCTCTCTGAAGAGTGTTGATTTTGAATGTTTGCTCTTTTTAAAGAACAACAGTAATTGCATGGGTGTCTTTTTTTTTTTTTTTTTCACTTGAGTGACATGTTTACTTGTATTCTTGTTTTGTTATCTGGCAGACCATATCTCCTAAAACATGCATACAAAACAAATAAGAAAAGAACCTGCCTTTGTCTTCCACAGTGAGCCTGGATGAGTCGAAAAGGTGGTCTTTATTTCCTGCTTTTCAGAATGCTCCAAGCTCATAGGGGTAAAAAAATGGGCCTAGATGTGTTTAATTACTCTCTAACCTGCAGTTCAAACCAGGGAAAAGGGCTGGACCTGGCCCATCTGCGGAGGACTAGCCAGCCAAGAGACGGGCTTCAATTTGTCAGCTTGCTATTTGCTCATATTTTATTGAAACCTTTGCATATTCAGTTGTTTGACGTCTTTTTTATAGTCATTTCCACAGTCCTTATTCAGGATGATACTGTAGCCTGCTAAAACAAGGGATGCTATCACTATTGGTCTGGGCTTAGCAAACCTATCAGCCAAATTCAGCTCTCTGCTGATTTTGTAAGCAAAGCATTCCTGGAGCACAGCCACATGCATTGGTTTATGTATTGTTGACTTGCTTTTGCACCTGGTAGCAGAGTCAGATAGTTGCAATAGAGACCACATGACCCATGAAGCCTAATATTTACTATCTGTTTTTCACACACTCTTTCAAACCCCTTCTCTAGAAGAAGAATGCATAGTGAAAAGCAACTAGAAGTCCTCATTCACCATTTGATGGGGAAACCTGGCTTAAGACTCTACTGTTCTGAATTAACCCAGAGATTAGTTTTAGAGTACTGAAGGATGGCTGGTCTGCATTCCTTCAGCAATCCTCCAGAACTGCTGCTTTTCATAATGAGCTTTCTGCTAGGAAGTGAGCAGCAGAGAGCTCTAGATCATATTCCCTGGCAGTTACCTCTAAATATCATGCAGGAATGTGTAATACTAATCGTGTCGGAAATAACCAGAAATGTCTGTTGAGTTGATTTGGCCCTTGAGAGCAAGAATATGTGTCTCTTATGAGGAGTCTTCTAAAAGTTCATAGAAAATGAGTATCATGGGAAAACTACAAGTGGGCAGGCAGTTAATTTGTGTGTGTGAAAGTAGATCTTTCTGTTTATGGAGAGTGTAATGAAATTTAACCATGACAGCTGAAGCAAAAGAAAGACTGACAGCCTTTTATAAGAGCCTAAGAGACATGTACCTAACTAGATGACAGCCCCACCTCCAGTCACAAGTGAGCCAAGGAACCTTGCTATCCTCAGCTTGCTTTCTGATTCCCTGCCTACCAAGCAACCTTAAGACACTGATTGGCCAACTGATGTTCTTGTTTGTTACCACTGTTATCTGTTCCGTTTAATGAGCTGAATTTTGATCTCTACCTAGTTCAGGTTAGCATGACCAGCTTCCCAGATCTGATCACCCTTTTGAAAATGAAGGTTCTTTTCCTCTTGAAACAGTGCCCGAGTTTAATGTGACCTGACTGTGGTGGGCCCACTCGCATCACAGACCAGTTCTGGGAGGGCTCCAGGCTGCAATCCCTGGAGCCCCACTTTGTGACCTACCTTGTTTCTACATCGTAGTGTAGTTGTTTGAGCACCTGTATCTTCATAAGAGTATGTGTGTCCTTTTTTTTTTTTTTTTTTTTTATTCCTTTGTGGTTCACTCTGAGGGGTATGCATAGTGCCTCATTTGATCTTGCTTGTTGCAGGGTTGCAATAACAGCTGTAAAATGAATGAGTAATAAAAGAAGAAGGAAATTGTCTGCCTTTCCTACTTTCTTCTCATCTCTGTTTTCTGACTGTTCAGATCCATTCTGGATACCCAATATAACTCATCACCCACCCCCCACTCGGCCACAGCTTCTTTGCAGTATTCTCCAGTGACCAGGTTCATAATCATCTTTCCCTTCTTACAGCATTCATACTTAGCAGCTCACAATTTGTCACTTAATTATTTCTTAATTGATTCATTTCTGCTATCTTTGTTTCCCAGGTAGTCTGATGTCCTAAGGGCACAGAATATATTTTAACGTTCCAGCCTCCACTCTCTCCAACACACGTACTGTGTTAGAGTTTCACATATAATGGATTCTCAATAAACGTGTAAAGTAACTAAATTCAGTACTGCCATTGCATTTCAAGATAGGCAGACTAAAGTTAAAACCAGTCTTCTGAAACTTCTTGCTTTGTTTTAGAAATGTATCAGCATTAGTCAATAGCTTTAAAAGTTATTATATAAAAGATGAATAACAAAGCCCAGAAAGCAGATTGAAAAAGATCTCTTTTCTCTCTCCCATTGTCATTTTGTTTGTTTTTAATTACAAGGTCAATTTATTTCTTTGAGCAACTCACTGGAGAATCTGTTGCTGGGTGTGCAGCCCAGGCCCTGGCCCCTGGCCCTGGGTCTGCCTGGTGGACATGCAGTAGCCTGGCCTCTCCCCAGCTGGCACTGGCAGTCTCTTCATGGTACCCTTTGGAACAGCTCTTCCCCATATAAGATTTGTATGGTACTCTTTACCAAATGCAGAGATCTGGGTTTAATTTTTAATATCTGATTTTTTTTTTTTTTTGACAGGCAGAGTGGACAGTGAGAGAGAGACAGAGAGAAAGGTCTTCCTTTTTGCCATTGGTTCACCCTCCAGTGGCCGCCACGGTAGGCGCGCTGCGGCCGGCGCATCACGCCGATCCAATGGCAGGAGCCAGGTGCTTCTCCTGGTCTCCCATAGGGTGTAGGGCCCAAGCACTTGGGCCATCCTCCACTGCACTCCCTGGCCACAGCAGAGAGCTGGCCTGGAAGAAGGGCAACCAGGACAGGATCAGTGCCCTGACCGGGACTAGAACCCGGTGTGCCGGCGCCGCAAGGCGGAGGATTAGCCTAGTGAGCCACGGCGCCGGCCTTAAAATCTGATTTTCTTGATTGGTTTTACCCCCTTAGACTTCTCTTTGATCCTAAAGAATAGTCTGTAACCTGTAACCCTCCTGCTACCACCAGGTAATCTTTGTTTTAACCTTGAATTTCTTAGTAAGAGCAAATAACGTCTGATGAACGGATACCTGTCATAAATGCTGTAGCTCTTTGCACTCCAGTCATACCGTGCCAGGTACTAAAGAGGAAAATGGGAAGTCAATTTGCCCTGAGCCAAATGCACATGTTCAGGAGATGGAAGTGTTTGTGTAATGAGTAATCCGTGCAGCTAACCAACCTAACCAGATTACCACAGGGCTTGTATCTGCAGCAGGATCTGCCAGATGACTGAGGGACGTGGGTGGGTCATGGCATTAAAACCTCCACTTGACTCTCCCCTGGGGTATCAGTTTTGCAGAACTGTTACTTCTCCGTTTTTTAAAAGCATTCACTTTTTTTTTTTTTTTTTTTTCACTTTGGATGGTTGTGGACATGCAGCAACCATATAATAACTGTGTGGTTCTGTTTTTCTCCTTAGCTTCCTCTGCTTCTGACAGTGTCAAATACAGTCTCATGGCACAATCTAGCTTTTAATTCCCTGGAGTCTGGTCCTCTCACAATGAGGTCTTCTGAATTTTTTTTTTTTAATGAAGTTGACCTAGTTTTTCTAACCTTCTTTTCAATAACTAAAAATGTGAAAACCTACCCAAAATCTTTATCTGTGCCATAGTTTCATCTTAATATTGGACTTGAACTACAGATATTCAGTGCATCCTGTCCATGGGAAAACCTGCATGTATTGAGCCCCCAGCCCTCAATATATAACCCACAGCAAGCAGGTTGAAGACCCCAAGATGCTGTTTTCATTTATCTTGTTGTATTTAGTAGAATTGTCAGAGATGTCTTTTTCTTTTTTTTTTTTTTTTCACTTTTTTAAAGATTTATTTATTTATTTGAGAGGCAGAGGGAGAGAGAGAGAGATCTTCTATCCGCTGAATCACTCCCCAGATGGCCACAAGGGCCAGAGCTGGACTGATCAGGAGCCAGGAGCTCCCTCTGGGTCTCTCACATGGGTTCAGGGGCCCAAGGACTTGGGCCATCTTCCACTGCTTTCCCAGGCCATAGTAGAGAGCTGGATAGGAAGTAAGCAGCTGGGACTAGAACCAGCACCCATATGGGATGCCGGCACTGCAGGCGGCAGAATTACCCACCACACCACAGCACTAGCCCCAGAGATATCTTTTTCTACTTTTCCCACAGACACTTTAATTTTTGGTGTAATTTCTGAGGACTATATACCTCTTAACTGTTTTAAAATATTTTAACCCCACCTGTAATATAATATGTTTTGCTTGTGAAATCATATCTCTTAATTTTATTTCATGTTTTCTTCTTTTTCACAAAAACAGTGCTCTCGAATTTTTAATGTCTATGCTATTCTTGGTTTAGATTTCTTTTTTTTAAAGATTTATTTTATTTATTTGAAAGAGTTACAGAGAGAGGTAGAGGTAGAGAAAGAGGTCTTCCATCCACTGGTTCACTCCCCAGATGGCCACAACGGCCAGAGCTGCGCTGATCCGGAGCCAGGAGCCAGGAGCCAGGAGCTTCTTCCGGGTCTCCCACGTGGGTGCAGGGGCCCAAGCATTTGGGCCATCTTCTGCTTTCCTAGGCCACAGCAGAGAGCTGGATCGGAAGAGGAGCAGCCGGGACTAGAACCGGCACCCATATGGGATGTCAACACTTCAGGCCAAGGCTTTAACCTGTTGTGCCACAGTGCCAGCCCTTTGGTTTAGATTTCAATCACCCTCTGGTCATAGATAATGGATTGTATTTTTCTTTTTATTTTAAAAAGACATTTGAATTCTCGCTGCATGTCAAATTGGAGCATGAACTAAATTTGAGGGTTACCTCAAAACCGTTGCTGACAAACTGTTGTCAGAATTGTGGTGCAGAAGCAGGCATTTGGTCTAGCAGGTAAGACATGAATTAAGATGCCCGGGTCCCATGTCAGAGTACCTGGGTTGGAGTCTTGGCTCTGACTTCTGACATCAGCTTCCTGCAAACGCAGACGCCGCGAGGCAGCAGATGATGACTCAGATGGTAGAGTCCCTGCCACTTAGGTGGGAGACCCGGATTGAGTTTGTGGCTCCCGACTTCAGCCTGGTCGAACTTGGGCCGTTGTGGACATTGTGGTGAAGTAGTAGAGAGGAACACTTGCTCGTTCGTTCTCTCTCTATCTCCGTGTGTCTGTGTCTATGTCTCTCTGCCTCTCAGATAATTGAAAACATTAGTTAATTAAGAAACAGTTGGGGCTGGCACCATGGCTCACTTGGCTAATCCTCCACCTGTGGCCACATCCCATATGGGCGCCAGGTTCTAGTCCCGGTTGCTCCTCTTCCAGTCCAGCTCTCTGCTGTGGCCCAGGAAGGCAGTGGAGGATGGCCCATGTGCTTGGGCTCCTGCACCGGCATGGGAGACCAGGAAGAAGCACCTGGCTCCTGGCTTCGGATATGGCGCAGCACCGGCTGTAGTGGCCATTTGGGGAGTGAACCAACGGAAGGAAGACCTTTCTCTCTGTCTCTCCCTCACTGTCTATAACTCTACCTGTCAAATAAATAAAAAATAAAATAAAGTAAAATAAAAAACTGGAATGTTTTTAAAACTTACCTAAGAGAGAAATACCATATTTGATTTGGGTGTATTATTTTAATGAAATTGAAGCTTCTGTCATATATTTTTAATCATTTGAAGTAGAAGACTATACCATACTTCTGATTTTCTTATTTTTTAAATATTTATTTATTTATTTATTTGAAAGGCAGAGTTACAGAGGAGCAGAGGCAGAGAGAGAGAGAGAGGTCTTCCATGCACTGATTCACTCCCCAAATGGCCACAAATGCTGGAACTGGGCTTGATCTGAAGCCAGGAGCCAGAAGCTTCTTCTGGGTTCCCCATGCGAGTGAAGGGTCCAAGTACTTGAGCCATCTTCTACTGCTTTCCCAGGCCATAGCAGCAGCCAGCTCTCGAAACGTTGCTCATATGGGATGCCAGCACTGCAGGTGGCAGCTTTACCCACTACGCCACAGCCCTGATTTTCTTATTTCTGTAGCTAGAGATGATCCTGATGTTAAATGTATAAGGAGTTTAGCCATTACAAGATATAAACTAATGGGCATGATTTCCAAAGCAGTTCAGTGATGCTGCAGAAGGCTGTTTTGTGGATTATCACTGAGGATTAGAGACCATTCCGTTTCCAGGCAACAACTGCGTCCAGAATATGCACACGCTCGTTCCATCCCTGATAGGTCCCACCACTTCTCTTCTTTATATAACCCTTTTCTTCCCACAAGCTGGTAAACTCCTTGCAGGCAGGAATCAGATTCCATGAGTTCATCTCCTTAGCATCTAGCATAATGTCGTGGTCAACATGTGTTGCTGAGGTCCAAGTAACTGCATTTTGTTCCTTGTGGGCAATGAGTTGTTAAACGTTACTGCATGAGTCTTGTTATTGCCTCACTTTTCACTGAAAACCATCAAAAGCCTATTTCTTCCTTTAAAGAGATACTATCAGCAGTTTCTGTTGGTAAGACACCATCTGCTTGGTTGGCACTAGATAAGAGAGAACTCCAAGGCCTGCAAGTTTGAAGCCGACAGGTAAAACATCGACATGCGGAATTTATCATTCTGTGGCCAGAGCCTAAAGAAGAGCAGGAAGCGCATCTTCTCAATGAAGTTAAACCAGTGATACCTTTCCGTTCTGTGTTGGCTTTAAATTTGTCAGAGACATTTCAATTCAGAATTTAGTTATTACGTAGTGCAGATCAGTAGTCGCCCCAAGAGGTAAATATGTAAAGATGGACAGCTAACAGCCTTCCTGTTACCTTTTTTCCTAAAAGGTATAACCTGCCTTTCTAACCACCGTGGCATTTACCATTAAGTGGTTGAAATTGGGATCATATGCCGAGCACCTGCTGTGTCCCAGGCCTGAACCTAGGTGCTGGTGACAGGCTGTGGACTAGGGTAGTTGGAGCCCTGACCACTGAGTGCAAGAACCATAGCCACCTGGCAAACACATATAGAAAAAAATTTTTAGTCAGTTGTCATATTATCAATTATTAAATGTCTCAGTGCAATGGAAAGTCATTAAATCTCCATGAAGAGATTGGAGTAAGGGGAGTTTCGGTGGCTAAGCCTCCCAGTTTCTAACACACTCTCAAAGATGGCTTATTTCCTGGACACTTTAAGTCCCGTGTATACCATGGGAGCTTTCTCTCCCTGACGTCAGGAGTGAGCTGCTGCCAGCCACTCATTACACATACATTGCCTTGGAAATGTACCTGTGCTCGTCACCATAGCAACACCCTGAGAATGACCTCAGCAGCCACTCCGAATCATTCCTACAAAACAAATTATGGCTATAATTAACTCCCTGAATTTACTCTGTGGTATAAATTTGTTCAGGCCTTGGTGTTTCTTCTCAAAAGGTTAAATGAATGGAATAATCCAACCTGAACCCATCCCCCATCGTCCACCCAAGTTGTCCTTAGAATATGAAATGTACTTTCCACAGGAGCTTCAAGAAATGACAATGCCCAAGTCTTACCATGCGAGACCTCCACCTCTAGGGCAGTGGAATGGCTGTCTTCCCTCAGCAGGTCTGGAGTGCAGCAAGTGCTGTGATGGGACTCTGCAGGCAGGAGCTGTCCACGCTGGCCCCTCCTTCGCGTGAAAAGTGCTTCACAGATTCTCTACAACCACCCAGTCCTCCTCTCAAAGAAAATATTTTTCATGCTCTTTATCTTTGGACAGTGGCATTCAGTGTGTCCCATCTTTTGGGGTGTTTCAGGTTTCTTTCAGTTCTCGATGAGGTGTGTTGGAACTGGCAGAGCTGGATAGAGTTCCTTTCAGCCCATTTCCTTTGTTAAACTAAATTGAAGTTTTTTTTACACCTAGTAAAGTGAGCCTTTCTCTGCCATCCAACTGAGACAAAAGCAAAAAAGCATGTCAAATTTCAAATGCCAGTTACTTTTAAGTTAGTTAGAAATGTGTGGAACACTGGGGCCAGCACTGCAGCTTAGTGGATAAAGCTGCCATCGGCAGTACCAGCATTTCATGTGGGCACTGGTTCAAGTGCCAGCTGCTCCACTTCTTATCCAGCTCCCTGCTAATGTGCCTGGGAAAGTAGTGAAAGATGGCTCAAGTAGTTGGGCCCCTGCACTAATGTGGGAGACCCAGAAGAATCTCCTGGATCCTGGCTTCAGTCTGGGCTAGCACTGGCCACTGTGGCCATTTGGCGAGTGAACTAGTAGATGGAGGATCTCTCTCTCTCTCTCTCTCTCTCTCTCTGCCTTTCAAATAAATGCAATAAATCTTTTAAAAAAAAAAAAGATGATTTTTTTTAAAAGAAAGAAATATATGGAACATCCCTAGTGGCCATTTCTTTGCCATGCGATGTGTTGGTACCTGCACCAAGAACACATAGGACGGAGCCAGGCAGGGTGCAAGAAGTCAAAGTTTGTTCATGTTCTGCTGTTATTTTCTGAACTCTACCGTTGTTGACAAGGAGTGAAAGAAAGACAAGGGGGAGAAAGTGTGTTTAAGTATGAGTGTTAGAAATATTCTGCTTGGCCAGCGCTGCAGCTCAATAGGCTAATCCTCTGCCTATGGCACCAGGACCCCGGGTTCTGGTCCTAGTCGGGGCACCAGATTCTGTCCCAGTTGCTCCTCTTCCAGGCCAGCTCTCTGCTGTGGCCCAGGAGTGCAGTGGAGGAAGGCTCAGGTCCTTGGGCCCTGCACCTGCATGGGAGACCAGGATAAGCACCTGGCTCCTGCCTTTGGATCAGCGTGGTGCACCAGCTGCAGTGGCCATTGTGGGGTGAACCAACGGAAAAGGAAGACCTTTCTCTCTGTCTCTCTCTCACTGTCCACTCTGCCTGTCAAAAAAAAAAAAAAAAAAAAAAGAAAAAGAAATATTCTGCTAACATCTCAGTAGTCCTCTGCATTCACAGAGTGGATCGCTGATCCTTTTATCAGGGTAGGCCTCTAAGCAGTTTTATAGTTGTATACCCTGATTCCCTCACCCTAGTGTGGCTTTCAGGGGGCTAAGTTCATTGTTCTAGATTGGAGAGAAACCATCCAAGGTAGATTACCTTCCTCTGAGTATTCGAACATTGACTTTATTTCTCCCAAACTACTCTTCTGTTTTCTGATCCTTCCATGTCCACAGATGTGTGATGGTGTCACTAACGTTCTCGTTGTGTCTCCTCCTCTAGCTATCTAAATGACTTGGACCGCGTAGCCGACCCTGCCTACCTGCCTACGCAACAAGATGTGCTTAGAGTTCGAGTCCCCACCACAGGGATCATCGAATACCCCTTTGACTTACAAAGTGTCATTTTCAGGTAGTAACTGGGTCCCTAAAATCTACTTCTCAGCTTTTAAGCCTTGAGTACCTTTGTAGAACCCAATGAGTATTGAGATCACGTGTAGACTTTACAACAATGTAGCCTCTGTGAAGTATTGTCATTAGATACACAAATGCCAGGTTCCTGAAAGAGGAAGGAAAAGAGAGATGCACTGGCAAGTCTCTGATTTCAATTTGGGTCATCAGGAAATTAACGAAAACTTAGTTTGCCAGTGATTGATCACAATCAGTTACTCAAACATTAGTCCTAATTTTAACTTTTTTGGAAGTACTTTATGAGGAAAATAGATATATATTGGGAATTATTTAAGATATGACTGATCTTATAACCTTATCAATAATATAAATTCTGTTATTGGAAGCTTTCATGCCAGTGTTTTCTGGAAACCGTGCAGAATTTTTCAATTGCAATAAAAAATAATTTGCTTGAAAAAAATTCAGAGATACTTTAAAAATGTGTTAATTAATCTAGTCTAAATTTATGTAGCAAAATAGATTGAATATATATTTCCTCTTGTTCCTGGTCTGTCTAGTGGTATTTCACAAGAAGTTCCTGATTATTCTTTCTAGATGAGAAAAAGTAAACAATATTTATGTACTTTCATTTAATCTCTATTACACAATCACCCAGTTGTATTTTTGGTTAGAACGCTGACCATGTGATGCTTTGAGAAATGAAGCCATGTGAATATATATCTATCTCTTCGAGTGTAGAGAGTGGAATTCCTCGAGAGGGCCCGTCCCATTGAAGAGGAATGCTTACCATGTCAGCTTATGCAACTGGGGTTATGTAATTGTCAGTCTGCCACGTGGCTGTGATTAGCAGGCCTTACATCATGCCTTGCCACAGCACTGTATTTTACTCCAATAGTCTCTGTACCTGTGATTGAATCTGACGGCCATGTACCCCGTTACGTGACGTAGCCATAAAGTGGGTGCATTTTAGAAGTCTTGCTGACCCTCAGTTTTTCATCTTACAAAATGATCACATTGGACAGTTTGCAGGATTCCTTGTACCACCAGCATTCTGTATAAAGTTTATAACATTTAGAGATGTTTAGTTTGAGACAAAAATTTCTTTCCCCTTATAATCATATCACCATATATTGTCAGAAAACATAGAGCATTTCCTGGAGCATTTCGTTCTCCTCATTTCTTGGCAATTAGCGAGTTCTGAACCCAGATACTGTTACATCTTGTTTTTTCCATATTTTGTGCAGTAGCTTTTAAAGAACATCTTTTTGCCACTGCAGTAAAAATAATGACTTGGAAGTATAATTTCCTGCCACCATCAAAAAGCCTTGTGTGGGGCCTAGTGTGGCAGGATTTCATGGAATGAGAATTTCATGTAAACAAGTGGCATGTTATTCACACAGTGCCATTAGGGAAAACCTAGAATTTTAATATTTGTAGGGCCTCAGAATTCCAGCTTTGATGTCCGTAGTTCACAGAGCTCCCTGAATCCATTGTTTTGCCCCTCAAATGTCTCATCTGCATCGGGAAGTCTTTTAGAAACAGTCACTGGAAGTCCTTGCGTCCCTGGTTTGGGTTCAGTGCTAGGAGGTAGAAAAATACCAGGAGGAGCTGCAGTTTTCAACAAATGCTTAAAGAGCCCAGCTCTAAAGCTTTCATGCCTAAACCTCTCACTTGCTTTTGCTCTTCTGAAGATTGTGTACACTTCAGTCAAAATATGGATTCAACAGTTTGAGGAAGCCTTGGTTCAGTGCCAAGCACTGCCAGATATTTTCATATACTCATTATTACTCAGATTCATTGATGTCCGTGTTGGTCGCTGAACAAACTCTTGAAAATAGTTCAGATGACAGCACTGGAGTGGTTGCTTGTCACATCTAGATGTTTTATACACCACTTCATCTCCAGCAGGTTAGCCAGTTGGGTTGTGAACGTCTTAATTACCCCATGTAACTTGACACGGCAGACCTGTCCCAGATTGTCACCAGTATTGGGAGGAGGATGTAGCCCCAGATGCTCACCCTCCTGGGGAGGGATCACTGGGGTTCTGTGTGCATTTAGCTAAAGCAGCAACTACCCATCCTCAGAAAACACTTGTCCTGATTGTATAGGGAAAGAATCTGATACTTGCCAGCAAGGTTTAACACAAATAAAACTCATCTGTTTCTGACTCTCCCCAGTGTCTCGTTAACAAAAAATATCATTTACTTGGCATAGATAAGGATTTTCTTTAACTTTCTAATAACCACATTGATTTATTACCCAGAATGTTTTGCCTGTGAATGTTGGATAACAAAATTAATAGTCTATAAATATTATTTGGCTTGAAATTAGAGGACTGTTGTCTTTCAAGAGAATGTTTTTCCTAAGTTTGTAAGTAGTGCTATCTATATGTTATTTCTATGTTTCTCTATGTGCTATTAATACAAGTGTTGTTAATCTTGCAGAATGGTCGATGTAGGGGGTCAAAGGTCAGAGAGAAGAAAATGGATACACTGCTTTGAAAACGTCACCTCTATCATGTTTCTAGTAGCGCTTAGTGAATATGATCAAGTTCTCGTGGAGTCAGACAATGAGGTAAGTGCTCTTTGGCCAGGCCGTGGATTATCATTTTTATTATCTCAAACAAATAAATGATAGGAAGCAGCATGTGGGGAATACTGTGTTTTGATTACATTGCCTTGTCAACAACTAATTTTAGGATATTTTTACAATATCATAAAAACAACTCTGTGTAACCAAGTGATAACACCCACAGTGGGGTCAGATGCAGGAGCAGGTCTGCGTGTCCAGTTATGGTTAACTCCCGTGTGATGCTTCTAACATTATGCTCAAGTTCTGAAAATGAAAAAAAAAAAACCATATGGCCATCCCGAGGCTAATCATCACAGATCATTTTTATAGCCTTCTTCCTCTGGGATGGACTCGGAGTGTTGCAGTGAGTCACCCTCTTTCTGTTTTCGTTCTGTTTAAATCATTGTTTGTGTGATGGGTGGGTCTCGGAGAGTGCTCAAAACCTCTCATGGCAAACGGGAATGACTGCAGCTGGGCTGCAGACGCCCTCGGTGTGGAGCCAGGGCGCGTCCTGGTTGGATGGCCTCCGTGTGCTCGGAGAATCCCATAGGCCGCTGTGTAACGTTGTCTCGGGTAAGCAGCGAGTGACTGGAGAGGCGTCCTTAGTGTGCCTTTCTGGAGCACTGATTCAGTATTGTGATCTCCTCCCCGTGACAGGGAAACTTAACAGGTGTAAACACGGATTTTGAAAGTGGTAAAGGCTTGATGAGTCAGAGCTGATTGTGGAGGATAATGAAGGGGTGTGGGAAGCAGTGTCTGTGTGTGCGCGCACGCCTGTGCGTGAGCCCACGGGGGGACTAAAGAGGACGCCGATGGTAGATGCACCTGTCAGAGCGCGAGACTGCACACTGGTAAGCAGATAGTAACTAATGAGTACCCTCCTGCTTCAGTAGAAAATAGAGGAGGCGGCGCTGTATCCCAGTACCTGATTGAAATAAGAGCTGGCGTATTAAAATATACTCTGATACTGTAAGAATTCTTGGCTTCTTAGTCCTTTTTAAATATTTTTATTTTTATGTAGATCATTTTTGGTAATGCCATGTTTGTGAACGATATATTTTGGTTGCCCAATTTCATTATGTACCAAAAAACAAAAACAAAACAACAAAAAAACCCTCAAAACTTGATATAAAGCCTGTGGTCAAGTTCTAAGTTAGAAACCTGAAGTTTAAAATGAGAAATTAATATTTTATCTGAAAATCTTATTTATCACCATCTTATATGGCTATAACCTGGTTAGCACAACTCTAATTAAAAATATAATTGATCATCACACACAATAATACAACACTTTGTATTACACACATGTTCCAGCTTTGCATGATTATTTTGTTACTGTTATTTTAATTTTAAATATTTATGGGATGCAGTATACTAATTCCATACATATATACAACTTGTAATGATCAGATCAGGTTAGTTGGTATTTCTGTCTCTTTAAACTATTTTTAAGTTCTCTGAGAAACCCTTAATGACTGTACATATTTATAGGATAAAGCGTGGTATTTCAATAAATGTACATGATATGAACTGAACAAATCAGGGTAATTAACATTTCCACTTCGTTAATTATTCATAAAATACATAATAGATGATTGTGGACTGTATTCACTCCACCGTGCTGTGGGACACTAGAACTTCCTCCTTCTGTTTAACTGTGTTGGTTCCTGTTGTCCAGACACTAGCAATTGCTGTCCTAGGTTGAGAAATACTTTTGCTTAGCTTTTGCAGAAGAGAGAACTTGTGGTATTTGTCTCTCTGCATCTGACTTACTTCACAATGTCCTCTATTCCCATCCATTTTGTTGCAAATAATACGATTCTTTCTTATCTGTAGGTCTTAATGTTTCCAGTGAAATACATATCCAGTCCTCTATAGCATTTCCTTTGTGTGTAGGATTAATGAAGTTTCATGAGCCAGTATCTCATGTCCTAGCTGAGAATTATCTGTTCAAACATTTCAGAATCTTCCCAGGCTTGCAAGTATGTGAGCTTCTTTTTAGCAATGTGGCTTGTTTGTCAGCCGGTTTCCCCTATAGCTGTAAAGCAGAGTGACTAAAAGCATACTAAAATATGACTACCAGGTGTCAAAGTATCTTAGGCCATTGCTAACAGACTGTTAGCTATAATATCACTATATAATTACTTCATCTGTGTTATCCACAGCCATCACTGTTGGTAATTAGGAAATAATGTCCAAAATATGGGATGCATATGTGTGTGTGTGTGTGTGTGTTGTCTCTGGGAGACAGAGAGAACTCCTGTCTGCTCGTTTTTTTCCCCAAATGTCTGCAACAACCAGGCCAAGATTGGGAACCAGAAACTCAGTACAGGTTTCCCATGTAGGTAGCAGTGGGTAGCAGGAAGTCAAATACGTGAGCCATCCCTGCTGCCTCCAAGGCACTGCATTAGCTGGAGACTGGAGTCAGGAGCTGGAACTTGTTATTGTACTCCAGTGATTAAGCCATCTTAATATCTTAACCATTAGGCTAAACAGCTGCCCCCAAATATTTTTTTAACACTGACATATAGTTACATGGTCTTTTTTGTATATCTTTATCAATATCTGTGCCTGTTTGTTGCTACATAATCACCGAATATAGTACTTTGCACATGGTGCATAATTTGGAAGCAGAGATATTACAGCATTTTTGCTTTCTTTGAATATTGGATCAAAGCAAACAATATTTGGAGGGATTACCTACTGTGTGGAACCAGGGTATCTAAACTGATAAAAAATAGCTTTCCCCTAAAGGATCTTATAAAAGATACATGCTTTTTGTCAGAATAAGGCCTATGGGGGAAGGAAAGCCTTTGTTTTGTAGGTCATCATTTAGTTTGCTACCCAGTGAAATAAAATTTACATTTATCAGCAACATAGAAGACAAAATCACATGCAATTTTATTTCTTAGGTTTACATTAAGATAGAAGAGTACACATTTGTCAGTATACATTTTATATGAGATTGAATGCATTATATCTATAAATGTATGTTGTCACTTAGTGCTAATCAACTTACCACTTCACAGTGAGCAATATAGACAAGGAAGTATATTTCATAGGTAAGTCCTCAGCCAGTTCTAGCATGTAAGTCCTGTTTTTCAGTTGTCTAGACAATATAGATCATTTATTCGATTTTCACTTGACATTGTTAGTACAGATCCTATGTTTATATAAAGGTTTATTAATTACAATAAAATGACATTGTTGTGATTATCAAATTTCAAAATTAAAATTTTCTTAGTAAGTTGCCATACAATGTACCATACTAAGTGTGCCTAAAAGTATTTTCCCAGTCCCTTTGATTCCTACCATGATACATTATGCTACTTTGACTAATTACAGGCTAAAATTAAAAAACAGTCTGTTTTTCATTAGGACTCCCTTATCACTTGTACATACTTTGGAAGCTGATGTTGCAGTTCTGAGAGATAAAAATCAAATTAAGTGACATTCTTTTCTCAGATCTCAAGTTCAAGTCTGATGGTAGCTTTGGAGCAGCTTCCTAGATTCTTCCCCTATGTTAGCAATATCTGTCAATCACTGTTGCTAGTTAGAAAACACTGTCAAAAATGGGTGTGGCAGAAGGCATTTAGTGGTTCAGATGTAGTTTAAGATGCATGCACGCACTTCAAAGTGCTTGTCTCTGGCTCTTGAAGCTGGCGTCCTGCTAATGTCAGGCATCTGGGGAGTGAACCAGCAGGTTAGATAGCTGTCCTTCTCTTCCACAACTCCACCCCTCCCCTGCCTCTCTGCCTCTCAGCCTCTCAGATAAATAAATAAGTAAGTTTTAAATTTCTTTTAATATCGGGATGTAGTCACATGACCCTTTTTTGGTCAGTTTTACTGATATCTGAAAATGTCATTGCCTCTCCCAACTTTTTAAATCACTGAGGAAAAACAAACTATATAGAGTTCTAGTTTTCCTAAATTTTCTGATTCTGGTGAGACAAAACTGAAATAAATTCCTGAAACATTTTGTTCCTCGTTTTGAAATCTGATGTTCCTAACTTTAATCCAAAGCAGACTTTGCTGTGCCTCTGTGGGTATACATTTGTGAGAAGAGCCTAGGGATGGATTCTGGCAGCCTCATTTCTGTCCCTGGAACTGTAGGAAATGCATTGCAGACCACAGCAACAGCTGCTGAGAGACTGTTTGAGATCATTGCTTTTGCTTTTAATATTGCTAAAATTCTACTTATTAATCTTCATGGTTTTACCTCATTCTGCTTTTGTCTAGATCCTCAGCCTTACTATTTTGGGGGGAATGAATTTCTTTTATTTATTTTTTTTTCTTTTCCAAAGAAGGAAATACATTATCCAATAGTGAGCCGAAACTATCTGACTTTGTAGAGCTGGGTTTGTTAGTGTTTCCTTTGCTGTCTGTTTTCTCCCTGTGGGGACACTGCAGCAGCCCAGCCAGCTATTCTGTGGTCCATTCACCTACCCCTAGAAGTCCAGAGCACCCAGTAAGACATCCCTGTAACACAGATACTCCAAGCACTCTCCCTTAGTCTTTATTTTTCTTGTTGTCTCTTTCAAGAACGTTTGAGCACTGATACAAAAACATATTCTCAGTCATAGTTTCAGGGTCTGTATTACTACACCAGGCTCTTTATAGAATCTCTAAGTCTGAACCTTTTTTTTTTCTTCCCCTTATATGAATGTGAATTTTGAATGTATTAATCCTCTTGTAGTGGCCATACCTGTTTTATTAAAATAACAAGGTAGTCCCCTACCCACCACCTGCCCTTCTTTCACCAAGGTGGGTAAAGTAAAAGGAGAGAGAGGGAAGAGAAGACATTTGTGATTCCTTAGCACATTCTACCTGTTCAAAACTTGCTAAATTCATGACTCATTAAATCTAGCAGTTTACTTCCCTGTGTTGGGGTGTGCTTGAGGTTTGCTGGTGTGTGTTTCAGCCGTGAGGGTAAGAAAATGGAGAGATTAAAGTCCATGGCCAAGTCTTCTAAGGCCAGATCCTGCCCTTCTAGAACTGCTTTCTTTCCCCTCCCTCACAATGTCTTCTGGAGGCAAACTCAGAATAAAAGCAGGAGCAGCTGTCAGGAGCCAGGAGCATGGGAACGGAGTGGAAACCCTGGCTTCCAGAAGGAACTGAAATGCCTCTGCTCTGCCCACCTCTGCGTGTACCAGAAGATACAGTGCACTAACCTGTCGGAGATCCTTTGCCAGTGGGGCAGAGATTCTGTTGTAGCCTCTTTGATTCTGAACCATCTTAAAAACAAATCATATAAAATATGCATTTCTTTTGGATATTTCTCTACTAGATTTTAAAATAAAGCCATTTTGAAGTTATTCAATTGCAACCGAAGTCTGCACATTTTCTTTAGAAGTGTGAAACATGTATTTTATTCTGCTTTAGAAACTCAGAGCAAACTTCTGGGAATTTTCTTCAGATAGCCTTCAGCCTAGGGAGCAAGAGGTGCAGACTGAAGATTAAGGAGAAAATATTCAAACTCCAAATGTGAGATCTAAAAGAAACTTTTATCAGCTCTAATCAAATGTTGCCCTTGGTACACTTGGCTTCCATTCATGATCTGGATTAACAAGGACGTTCCTGAAAGACACTCAACTTTTTATATTTAACTCTTCCCATTTCCCCATTGCTCTGTTAGTTCCCAGCTGCGGGTCCCTTTTTGATCCTCCTTCTCCCATTCCTTGCATTCCTTGGCTTTTCTGTCTCCTCTCCACTTTACCTTCCCCTTCGCTGTTCTTGCTTCTCTTGTGTTGGAGGGAAGTTTTGTGACTATTTATGAGTTTGAACCAGAAATCAGAACTTCATGCTGATCAGGAGAGGGAAATGCACATATGGGCATTTTGTGTATAAATGTAAATTTGAAATCTAAAAAAAATCTGTACTCATTGCAGTATAATCTATGTAATAGGGTTTTTTAATTTATTTTTTTTTAATATTTATTTTATTTATTTAAGAGACAGAGTTACAGAGAGAGGTCTTCCATCTACTAGTTCACTCCCCAGATGGCTGCAGTGGCTGAGCTGATTTGAAGCCAGGAGCTTCTTCTAGGTCTCCCGTGTGGGTGCAGGGGCCCAAGCACTCAGGCCATCTTGCACTACTTTCCCAGGGGCACTATCAGGGAGCTGGATCAGAAGCCAAGCTGCAGGGACTCCAGCTGGTGCTCATATGGAATGCCGGTGCTACACTCCAAGACTTTAACCCACTGTGCCACAGCGCTGGCCCCAGTGAGTTTTTTTTAAAAAAGGTGAATTATGTTATATGAAAAAAAAGCAGATTGTGGAATAGTATAATTAGCTTCATCTGATATCTGTAACCACTACTAATTAACCACATATATACAGTTATTATAGTTTATTCACCCCCTCCCTTCACCCAGAAACTAATTTGGAAGGTTTTAAGACCAAAGTGTACACAGTGATTGTCATTGTTGCTGGGTGATAGTATTACAAATAATAAGTGAAACAATAGGGCTTTTTTTTTTTTTTTAAATAAAAAGGTAAAATAATGTAAGACTTCAAATTGAGAATTTTAGCCCTGCCACTTCCCAACTTTGACCCTTGTTTTCTTTGGGTTATCTGCATTTTCCTTACTGATTTAAAGGAGTTCCTTGTGTTCTGTGGATCTGAGCTATCTGTCATGTGTATTACAAAGCATCTGTCTTTGTCTTCGTAGGTTATCATGTATTCTCTTCGTGGTATCTTTGATGTGTAGGAATTGTAAGGTGTAATATAATACAACAGATAAAGAGTCCCCTTTTTCGTGGTATGATACTGTATGTCTGACTATATTAGCATACATAAATCATGGTAGCATAAATCATGTGAAAATCTGGATGAAGGGACAGTACAGATTGAGGGTGAAGTTAAGAATTGAAAACAGTGTTTTTTCCTCTTGCTTTTTTTTTTAGTTCTTTATTTAGTAGAGGGTCAATCTTATGATTTTAAAATAGGCTGAAGGTATGTCATTGTAAAACTTGGAAGAGCGAATAAGGGAAGAAGGAGATGGGCCAGCATTGTAGCACAGCAGGTTAAGAAGGGAGGCAGGAAGGAGGATGGGACGTATCACTATGCTTCCAGACCTGTATGTATGAAATACATGAAATTTGTTCACCTTATATAAATAGCAAAGATTGTGAATAAAAGAAGTAAATGCAAATTACACAGTCCTGTCACTTTCCTGGTGATAGCCCATAAGTTTAGTCAAGCATGTGTTAGCAACCAATGAAAAGAGATAGTCGTGGTCTGTCACAAGATTCACAGTGTCCTCATCATGAAAACAAAGAGTTACTTACTCAAACTAGCTTCTCCTGCTGTGGAGTCCCAAGGATTTCTCATGTAACTTCCTGAGGAGCTGCCATGTGAGACAGACAGCTGGATCCAGGATATAATAACCTCCAGGGCACCAAGTGTTAGGATGCAAAGGGGGCATTCCTAAAGCTTCCTTCGGTGTGAGTCAGGCTATAGCCATGTCTGTGATGTGCCCATGCCCTGTGGTATTGTAGTGGGTGTCGGATAAAACTGAGCCCATCAAGGAAGGTGGCTTTTGTTTCCTTCTGTTTTTGTAAACCGTTACTGTGATACGGGAGAATAGAAAACGATAGAGAACTTAAGGATTTGACAGACCTGCTTCGAATCTTTATTTTCACAGAAACAAAATGATAAGATGGTTAAAGACTTGGATGGAGCTCTCCCTGAAACATTTCTCTCCCTGCCCACAAAAAGCCTCTGGTCTCAAATTGACATGTATCATCCCTAGACACATTGATTTTTTTTACTACATGTTCCTGTGTCAGCAAGCAGTGCGTCACATTGGGCTCTAAATGTTATATGTGATTGCAGATTTTATTTAAATGGCTTCATTTTGCAATTTGCTTAATTCACTCAGCATTGTTCTTGAGGTTTTTTTCATGTGGCTGCCCATGACTGATTTTACTGAAGCCACCATACTGTTCCATTATGTGACTGTGCCCCGCTGTGAGTCACAGCAGGGAGGCTGTTTGTAATGCGGATTACCTGTTCCTGTCCCTGCTTGGCCTCCCCCTCACCCCACACCATGTGGAATTGGTTCTTTGTTACTGATACATGTATGACTTACAATATATTCTGGAAATTGCTGCCTGACAGACTCATACAGAAGCTGTCATCTGTGAGGGCATATGGTTTGTCTTTTAGTTTTGTGTATTTTACAGAAGGGCTTTAATTTAATGTGATCAAGTCACTCATCCTTAAGTGGTTGGATTTTCATATTTTAAAAATTCTTTATCTTTCCCAAGAATAGGAAAATTCACCTTATTTTCTATTAAAAGTTAAAAGATTTGGGGCCAGAGCTGTGGCTCAGTAGGTTCATCCACCGCCTGCAATGCTGATATTCCATGTGGGTGCCGATTCTAGTCCTGGCTTCTCCTCTTCTGATCCAGCTCTCTGCTATGGCCTGGGAAAGTAGTAGAAGATGGTACAGACACTTGGGCCCTGCACCTGCATGGGAGTCCTGGAAGAAGCTCCTGGCTTCTATCGGAACTGTGGCCATCTGGGGAGTCAACCAGCAGATGGAAGATCTTTCCTTTCTGTCTCTCCGTCTCACTTTCTGTAATTCTACCTCTCAAATAAATAAATCAAATCTTAAAAAAAAAAATTATTTTCTAAGGCTTTGTTTGCACTAAGAATTTATTTTTATGTGTGGAAGTGAGGATTTACTACTTCCATGCCATGTTTCTGTTCACTTGTCTCAGCATTAGTATTGAACAGCAACTGCAGCCATCTTTTCTGCATTAATTCTTATTTACCTTTTTAATTAAGGGGTATATATGTATGCATACAGAAAAGTGCACAAATGAAAGATGTACAGCACAGTGATTTACCACTGAACAAACATCAGCTGTGTATCTAATACTCCCGTTAAGAAGTAGAACTTGAGGCTGATGTTGTAGCACAGGGGGTTAAGGTGCCACACGTGACACTGGCATCCCATATCAGATGCCAGTCTGAGTCCTGGCTGCCCTGCTTCCTATCTAGTTCCATGCTAATGCTCCTTAGAAGGCAGCAGAAGATAACCCAAGTGTCACCCACATCAGAGATCAGGATGGGTTTCTGGCTCTTGGCTGGCTATTGCAGGCATTTGGGAAGTGAACCAGTGGATAAATGATCTCTTTCTCTCTGTCTCTATCCTTTTCTCTGTCTGCCTTTCCAATAAATAAATAAATTTAAAAAAAAGAAAAAGGAAAGGCAGAATTTTATCAAGACTTTTGACACCTGTTAGATTCCAAAATGAATGCCCAGTGTGCATTCCTGCCAGCAACATCACACATTTCTGTCCCTTTGTATCTTTTTTTTTTTTTTTTTTTTGACAGGCAGAGTTAGACAGTGAGAGAGAGAGAGGTCTTCCTTCCGTTGGTTCACCCCCAAAATGGTCACTACGGCCGGCACACTGCGCCGATCCAAAGGCAGGAGCTAAGTGCTTCCTCCTGGTTTCCCATGCGGGTGCAGAGCCTAAGCACTTGGGCCATCCTCCACTGCCTTCCCCGGGCCACAGCAGAGAGCTGGACTGCAAGAGGAACAATCGGGACAGAATCTGGTGCCCCAACCGGAACTAGAACCCAGGGTACCGGCTCCACAGGCAGAGGATTAGCCTAGTGAGCTGTGGCACCAGCCGTCCCTTTTTATCTTTGCTTACCCTTAGTATTGCCAGTCACTCTGGCCCCTCTGGTGGCTGGGGAGCAGAGCTGTTTTCCCTCCATGTGCCTGTTTACTTGGATGTACCCTCCTTCCTACTGCATAGCCCTTGAGCAAAGCAGAGATGTTTCTCCAGAAGCCCAGCCCCTCGGCTTCACAGCTGCTGCCTCCAGAATCAACAGATACCTCCATGAGGAAAATTACCCCAATACGGGCTCACTTCCCCGGACCCCTGCCTCCCAGATGCTGGCCTAGTAAGTAAGCCTTTGGTGTCCTCTGTCTCTCTGAAAATTACCCGAATACGGGCTCACTTTCCCGGACCCCTGCCTCCCAGATGCTGGCCTAGTAAGCCTTTGGTACCCTCTGTCTCTCTGAACCCTTTAACCAGATGAGTTTTGTTTTGTTAACTCTTCTGATGGTGATCGTCCGGTTGATATTAATGAAATGCATGACAGGTGTCACGTCTCATTGTAAGCGTGAATCTTTCTATAGGCTGGCTGGTTGGTCTGCCTTACTGCTATTGGACCAATATAAATATGTTCAAATCACTAATTGTACAAGTAATGTTAATATCTAGTAGATCAAATCTATGTATTTTCTTTTTCTGTCAATTTTCTGTTTTCAGTTTCACTGATTGCTGCTCTAATTTTTATTATTTTTTTCTGCTTACTTTGGATTTAATTTGCTTTTTTATTTTTCAAAGGTGAAAACTTAAGATTATTAATTTTAGATCTTCTTTTCTAATATGCACATTCAATGCTATAAGTTTCCTTCTAAATACTGTCTTTATTTCACCCTACAAATTTTGATAAGTTATATTTCTATTTTCATTTATTTCAGAACACTTGTTCATTTCTGTGGAATTTTTCCTTGACTTCCTGTGTTGTATAGATGTGTATTATTTAATCCCTGAGTATTTAGAGATTTTCTAACCAGTGCAGGTCTACACCGAAATGATAATGCATTGTTTTATGAGTTGTACAAGTACCTCTTAAAAAAAAAAAAAAAGATTTATTTATTTATTTGAGACAGAGAATTGCAGAGAAAGAGAAGGAGAGACAGAGATCTCCATCTACTGGTTCATTCCCCAAATGGCCACAACGGCCAGAGCTAGGCCAATCTGAAGCCAAAAGCAGGAGCTTCTTCTGGGTCTCTCACACAGGTGTAGGGGCCCAAGCACTGCTTGGGCCTTGGGCCAGCTTCTTCTGCTTTCTCAGGCCATCAGCAGGGAGCTGTATCAGAAGTGGAGCAGCCAGGACTCGAACCAGTGCCCATACAGGATGCCAGATCCACTGACAGAGGCTTAACCTACTGCACCACAGCGCCAGTCCCTACAAGTACCTCTTTGTGTAACAAAGTAGTTTTAATTCTTCTTTTCTGGGGCCAGTGCTGTGGCATACTGGGTTAAGCCACCACCTGCAGTGCTGGCATTCCATAAGGGCACCAGTTCAAGTCCCAACTGCTTCACTTCTGATCCAGTTCTTGCTATGGCCTGAAAAAGCCGTGGAAGATGGCCCAAGTCCTTGGGCCCTGCACCCACGTGGGAGACCTGGAAGAAGCTCTTGGCTCCTGGCTTCGGATTGGCGCAGCTCCGGCCTTTGCAGCCAATTGGGGAGTAAACCAGCAGATGGAAGATATCTCTCTCTCTCTCTCTCTCTCTCTCTCTGTAACTCTGACTTTCAAATAAATAAATAAATCTTTTTTTAGAAAGTTATTTCTTTCCATACCTTGTACCATTGCTGCCCTTCATTTAACTTGTACATAAGAATTAATAACTAGGATTTTTAAGATTGATTCATTCATTCATTTGAAAGGCAGAGTGACAGAGAGAGGGAGAGATCTTCCATCCACTGGTTTACTCTCCCAGTGGCCACAACAACAAGTTCTCAGCCAACCCAAAGCCAGGAACCTTGCTCAAGCGCCTGAGCCGTTAACCACTGCCTTCCCAGGTACATTAGTGGGAAGTTGGATCAGAAGTAGAGTAGCTGAGACTGGAGCCAATACTCTGATAATGGGATGCCAGAATCTCAAGAAACAGCTTAACCGGTTGTACCCCAATGCTATATACTGACATACATATAAAATTAGATATATAAGGGCATATAATCAAATACATTGTTACTGTTACTTTAAATTGTTATCTGTCAAATCAAGTTAGAGTCAGAAAAATTTAATTTTTATTTTCTTTCACTTGTTCTTCCACTATTCTTCATTTCTTTATGTAGATCCAAGTTTTTTTTTAAAAAATCATGTTCCTTCTCCCTAAAGACTATCTTTTAACAATTCTTACAAGGCAGGTCTTCTGGCAGCAAATTCTCTTTGATTTTGTTTGAGAAAAATCTTTTTTTTTTTTTTTTTTTTGGACAGGCAGAGTGGATAGTGAGAGAGAGACAGAGAGAAAGGTCTTCCTTTTTGCCGTTGGTTCACCCTCCAATGGCCGCTGCGGCCGGCGCATCTCGCTGATCCGAAGCCAGGAGCCAGGTGCTTCTCCTGGTCTCCCATGCGGGTGCAGGGCCCAAGCACTTGGGCCATCCTCCACTGCCTTCCCGGGCCATAGCAGAGAGCTGGCCTGGAAGAGGGGCAACCGGGATAGAATCCGGCGCCCCAACCAGGACTAGAACCCGGTGTGCCGGCACCGCAAGGCGGAGGATTAGCCTGTTAGGCCACGGCGCCGGCCCCGAGAAAAATCTTTATTTCTCCTTGACTTTGCAAGAGTGATTTCACAGGGTACAAAATTAGAGGGTGGTGGTTTTTTTTTTTTTCCTCTCAGCATTTTAAATATTTCACTCTATTCTTGCTTGCATGGTTTATAGAAAGAAATCAAGTGTAATTTTATGTTTGGACCTCTGTAGGTAAGTTTTTTTATTTATCTGACTTAGTTCAGGAGTTCTTCTTATCTTGGATTTTCTGCAGTTTGAATATAATATGCACAGGTGTATTTATTTGGGGGCAGGTAGTGTCATTTGTCCTGCTTGCTGTCGCTAAAACTTCCTCGATTTGTGGTTTGATAGCTGATAGTAATTTGAAGAAATTCTCAGTCGTTATTGCTTCAAATATTTCTCCTGTTTCTCTCTCGTTTTTCCTTCCTGCACCCTCGCTGCACGTCTTAATGCTTTGTATCTGTCTCGGGATTCTTCCATACTCTATTCTCTTTCCCTCTCACCCCTAGTCTTTTTTCTCTTTGCTTTTCTCTTTTGGAAGTTTCTGCTGGGATATTTTCAGTCTTAGCAGTTCTTTATTTTATTTTATTTTTTTAACTTGACAATTCTTTCCTCAACTGTGTCCAGTCCACTTATGAAAGGCGCCCTTTATTTCTCTCCTGGTCGTTTTCGTCTCTGTCATTTGCTTTTCATTCCTCAGCAGAATTTCCATCTCACTGCTTACATTGCCCGTCTGTTCTTGCACATTATCTGCTGCATCCATTATGGCCCTTCGCGTATTCATGACAGTTGTTTTAAAGTCCCAGTCTCATAATTCCTGCCTCCCTGCCATACCTAGGTTTGGTGATAATGCTTGCTCTGTCTCTTCAAACTGTCTTGTGTGCCTTGTCATTCTTTTCTTGATAGCTCTTGCATATGGGCCTTTGGTAATGTAGTGGTGGAGAGGGGCAGGGAGGTGTTCTGTAGTTCTGTGTGCTCCTGGACTGAGACCTTTGCAAGTGCTTCTCAGTGCAACCCCACCCCTTTAGGTCAGACAGGTAGATTGTGTGTGTGAGTTACATATTTCCTTTCCTCCATGTGGAAGTTGGCTTCTTCCCCCAGTTCGGTTAAACTCTGATATAACCTCAATAGTTCAGGCTCTGGTAAAACAATTCCTCTTAAAGTCAACCCTTGTTAAGACAAACAATATTTTGGCGTATTTTTAAATGGTTCCTTTTCCCTCTCCCCATACCAGAAGCACAAGGGAATTTTTTTATCCTCAGTGTTCAATGTCAGAACCTGATTGAGCTGGAGCTCAAAGTATGTTCACCTGCCCCAATCCTTCCCAACGAACTGGATTTCTCCCAGAGTTTTTAACTCTCAGTCTTGCCCACACAGTCAATCATCATTTAGTTTTTCATACCTCTGACACCTATTTCCTATAGTGTTTTTTTTAAGATTTTATTTATTTATTTGAGAGGTAGAGTTATAGACAGTGAGAGAGAGAGAGACAGAAAGGTCTTCTTTCCACTGGTTCACTCCCTAGATGGTCATGACGGATCTGATCCGAAGCCAGGAGCCAGAAGCCTCCTCCAGGTCTCCTGTGTGGATGCAGAGGCCCAAGCATCTGGGCCATCTTCTACTGCTTTCCCAAGCCCATAGCAGAGAGCTGGATTGGAAGAGGAGGAGTTGGGACTAGAACCCCAGCGCCCATAGAGGTTGCCAATACTACAGGCTGCAGCTTTACCTGCTGTGCCACAACGCCGGCCCCTCCTGTAGTGTTTTGTTGTTTTCATGGACTTCTGATCAGTAAATTGTGATTCTCTGCATTGACCTGTCTCTGGAGCAAAGAAAAAGTGCTGATTTTTCACGTTGTTGAACATTTTCCTTTTTATGACTAAGAGACAACTCTCAGGCTTTATATGCTAGATCTGAAAGCAAAAGTCACTGCTGCCTAATTTTAGAGCATTTTTATTAACTTAAAATGAAACCTTGTTGTCAGCCTCTCCATGTTCATAACATACACACATAAACGCCATCCCAATGCAACCTCTACTTTTTTTCTATATAAATTTATTTTTTCTCACCAGTTTATATAAATGAAATCATGCAGTATGTGTCTTTTTGTGTTCATCTATACTATAACAGGTACCAGTACTCTTCTTTTTTTCATTACCAACTATCCAATTACATAGATTACTGTATTTTGCTGTGCATCCATCAACTGATGGGTGCTTTTTGACCATTATAAATCATGTTGCCAGGAACTTTCCTGTGCAGTTTTTTTTTCTGTAGACATTCATTTCCCCTTCCTTTTGGTAAATTCCTAGGAATAGTAATGCTGGGGTACTTTGTAATTCTATGATTAACATTTTGAGGAACTGCCAGATTATTCTTAATGTGGCCATAGCATTTCACAGTCCTGCCTGTAATATATCAAATCCACAGGCTGACCAGCACTGGTTACTATTTGCCTTTTTTGTTTTAGACATCTTAGTGGTATATCGTTTTCATTTTCCTAACAACTGATGATGTTTTCTTTTGCTTACTGGCCACTCACATGGAATCTTTGGAGAATTGTCCATGTATATCTTTTGCCTATTTTTTAACATACTTGTCTTTTTATTGAGTTGTAAATGTTCTTTATAAATACTGGATTCTATACTCTTGTCAGAAATATGATTTGAAAATATATTCTCCTATTTCATGGGTTTTTAACTTTTCTTTATAGTTTCCTTTGAAGCACAAAGGTTTCTGCTTTTGATGAAGTTCAATTCATCCATTTTTTCCTTTGGTTTCTTTTTCTTCAGATAGCATGTCTAAGACACTTGTCTAATCCAAAATTAAGAAAAATTTTTTCTCCTAAGACTTTTATAGTTTTAGCTCATTTGTTTTAGTATATGATTCATTTTTTGTTAGTTTTTACATGTGTATAAGAGTAAAAAGCCCAGTTTTATTTTTCATGTGAATTTCCAGTTACTCTAGAGCCATTTGTTGAAAGATTATTCTTTCCTCATTTTGAACTACTTTGGTATCCCTGTTCCAAATCAGTTGACTGTGAGCATGAAGGTCATTTCTACATTCTCGGTTCCATCCCATTGATGTGCATGTATATTTAAGTCACTTACACGCTGTCTTGATTATTGTAGGTTTGTAGTGCTTTGAAATCAGGAAGTGTTTTTCACTTCTTTTTCAAGACTGTTTTGAATATTAGAAGTCTGTTAATTTTCCACATAAACTGTAAGCGAAGCTTACCAGTTTCTGTGTAAAAGATGAAATTTGAGGGCTGGCGCCGCGGCTCAATAGGCTAATCCTCTGCCTGCGGCACCGGCACACCAGGTTCTAGTCCCGGTCGGGGCGCCAGATTCTGTCCCGGGTTGCTCCTCTTCCAGGCCAGCTCTCTGCTATGACCCGGGAGTGCAGTGGAGGATGGCCCAAGTGCTTGGGCCCTGCCCCGCATGGGAGACCAGGAGAAGCACCTGGCTCCTGGCTTCGGATCAGTGTGGTGCACTGGCCGCAGTGCACTGGCCGTGGCGGCCATTGGAGGGTGAACCAATGGCAAAGGAAGACCTTTCTCTCTGTCTCTCTCTCTCACTGTCCACTCTGCCTGTCAAAAAAGAAAAAAGAAAAAAAAAGAAATTTGATAGGGATGATGTTGACTGTACATATAAATTTGGGGAAAACTAAACACAAAATGTGTATCCTGCTATTGTTTAGTAGCGTTCTGTTGATGTGTGTCAGTTATAGTTGATTTTTAGTGTTTTTCTAGTCTTTTTGTTTGTTGTTTTGGTATCTTTTTGTATCCATTATTGAAAGTAAGGTGTTGAAGTCTTAAACTATTGTTGAGTTTACTATTTCTTCCTTTAGTTTTGTCAGTTCTTGCTTCACATATTTTGGTACTCTGTTGCTTGGTGTGTATATTGTTACTGGAAGTGTGCAGTTGTTATACTTGATTGAGTTAACCTTTATCATTATAGCTATGCCTTTTTGTCTCCACTCAGGATTTTTGTCTTGAAGTCTATTTTGTTATTTGCCTAGCTCTCTCAGCTACTGTTTATATGGAGTCTTTTTATATCTTTTTTTTCCTTCAACTCAGTTGTGTTTCTGAATCTAAAGTATGTCTCTTATACCCAGCATACAGCTTGTTCATGTTTTTTAATCCATATTGCCAGTCTCTGCCTGTTGATTGGCATGTTTGGTTCATTTACATTTAGTATTATCGCTGGTGGTTGTCACAGCTACTGTTGCTCGGAGGCTGTTGATTTTCAAGCCTACTACAGAGCTGGAAAAGTAGTATGGGAATAGCACAAGCTAAAAATGCCACAAAACAAGCAGTTCTCAGCCAGACTCAGCCATTTTGCTTGAATAAATGCTCTTTTAGCTGTTGTAAGCCTGTGGTTAATTTCCCGAAATCTGGAAAAGTTGGCAGTTTTTTCCTGGGTTCTCATTACATTTGTTCAGGGGGCATTTTTTAGAGATCCCTTCTCACCATTTCCTAAATGCACCTCTAGATTAAATGTTAAAGGTAAATCTGAGCATATCATAATCATGGATACATAGTTGCTATGTGAAAGAATGCTTTTACCCATTAGAATGGCAAAGATTAGAAAAGGGCTTATGGCAAACTGGACATGCTTTTATAGGAGGATAAATTGGTATACTGTGCCAGTAGGATGGCATTTGCGAATGCTTTGAGGTGTTCCTTCCCTGTAATCCCATAATTCACTGTAAGGAATGTTGTGCTAATTGTTTTAATAGGTTACATGTCTCAGAGAGGACATTTTTATAATTGTGAATAACTGAACACACTAAATTATCTAATAGGAGATTAATTTAAAAATCGACTATACCTAGAAAATAAAGTACTGTGCTGATACTAAAAATGACAGTTTAGAGTATGATTAATATCAGAAGGTTGTTCATAATATGTTCATTAAACATTACATCAAAATAGCATGTGTTGTAGTATGCATCTTTTTATTACAGATGCATACAAAAATATTTGGAAAGTTAAGTTGAAACTGTTAGCAGGGATTATTCAGAGATAATCTCCACAAAAGATAATTTTTTATTATGAAGAAATTTTTATTATAAAGAAATTATAGCTATTTTTAAAATTAAATTAAGACATCTTTGAAAAATTTAACAATTCAAATCTGGTTAAATGAAAATTAGTTTTTTAGGCTTTTCCCCCCCCAAGGGCTTTCAGAAGGGTAAGATGGAGACAGAAGTGAGTGGAGACGCAAGTACACTGTCCAGGCAAAGGCGCTTAGCGGTATTAGAAGGCATCTACTCCCGTCAGTTTGCTGAAAATGTTTTCAAAATGGAGACAGCATTTAGAAATACCACAAATTAAGGCGTTCGTTGAAATAAGGGAGACATTTTTATGAGACCAAGATTTATCTCAACACTTGTTTGTTCATCTTACTTGGAGCAAATGCAGAGAATTTGAAGCTCGAAATAAATAAAAGCTCTACATTGCAGATGATCAAATAAGAAATCCGTGGGCCCAAATCCAGAGGAATCTGGACCACTTTCCTAGCCAGATTTACCCAGCTGGGGTCTTTCTTGAGTACCATCTGATTCTCTCTCTCTCTCTTTTTTTTTTTTTTTTTTCTTACGAAAAGCAAGATCTGTCTTTAGCAATGAGCTATATTATATAAAACTTAAAATCATGATCTGTAGCTTTCTTATTCTGCAGAAAAATCACACATCGAGTAGAACCCCAGGCTGGATTTTGAGAATAATTACGTTGAATAGAACACTTGAGATGTTCTTCGGCAAGACCAGATTAAGGTTTAGGGGCATGGGTGATGTAACTGCCTTTCTCCGGATATCTTACGCTGCTTCTGTTAAATCTGCTATGGTTAACATCCCCAACATGTTTCCATACGTGAACCTGTGAATAAAAGCCGTATTCTTTTTGAATTGACGATTAATGTAATATGAATTGTCACTTTACACAAAGAATCCAAAAATAGAGATTTCTTCTGGGAGACATGCAGTAGCTTATGTACCACCCATGGCAGTCTGTGGAGAAGTAGCAGTGGGAGGGGGCAGAGGCAGCCCATCCTGGCTTGGCTTGCAGCTCCACCCACTTCAGGCTAGGTAACCTTGAGCAAGTTATGTCTCTATGTCTCTTTTTTAACATAAAATATGAAGATATTATTTGTCTTGGTGTCTTGAAAATTGTTAAAATAGATAGCATAACCTTCCTAGGCATTCAGTAAATAATAGTTCATATTAAGTAATTTTGCTGGTGAAAGAAGCGCTGTTACAGACTTTCTAAACATCAACACCCACTGCTAATTCTTTCTTAAGAGAACCTTCAGTTTGAGATTTATGCCTTACAGGCAGAAAAATAGACCTAATCATTATTTGCTCAAGAAGAAATACAGGGGAAAGTGTTATTTATGTAAATGCCAAATGGGGGGGGGTTGTTTAAGAAAAATTTAAAAATGCAGAAAAGGAGGACTGAACAAAATCTGGCTTTTAGGATACAGCTACTGATACTTATAACACGTATTTATTGCCTGTACACATGTTTGGTTCACGGTAGTGTTTGTAAGTGGTCATAACTTTGTGGTTCAGAGAAGACAAAAATGGTGAATACTCCATGAAGCTCACAGTGGCTGATATAACCAGGGAGAACTGGGCGAAGCTGCTCTGGCTGTTCCTTGAACCTGGAGATTGGTTAGGAGTCAGCCAGTCTCTCTCTCTCTCTCACCTTATCTCTCTCTCTCTCTCTCTCTCTCTCTTTCCTTCTCTCTCTCTCCCTCTCTCTCCCCTTCATTCAGACTGTCCTGGATCACATTTCTTAGCCTAGCAACCCAGGAGGAAAAGGGGAGTTCTGTTCTACCTCAAACGAAAGACCTTGGGGATGGGTAACGCAGTGCTGGGATTTTCTCAGTGTAAGTTTAAGTTGGCCCAGTGGTCAGTCAGATTGTATTTCCAGCAGACTGGGGACCAAGGAAGAAATATTCAAGGAGAGTGATAGCAGTCAGGAGAATTATTGTTCCACAAAACTCTTTTTTCCATTCTATTTACTTGTATGGGTGTGCATGTATGCACACTAGGTACAATAGAAAGCATGTCAGTTAATGTGGGTCATGATTTTTAGGGTTCGTAAGTCTTCACTGTACCACACTGTTCACTACAGTGAACAACTGTAGTCAGTGGCAGGTCGCCTGCCCACTGCTAGGATCCAGTGCGGGCACTGCAAAGGAGAGTGAGCGTGGAGTAGCGTGCAGCCACAGGTGGGACATCACTAGCCGCTCAACCTCCCAGGCAACAGGGTGCAATGGGGTTGGGGAGTGCAAAGGACAGTTGCCACCCCTCTTATTGTGACACAGTTTAAGGTAAAAGTTACTTTCAGAAACAGCCATAGCCATAAATTCAGCTCAGCTTGTTCATTTTCACATACAAAGTCCCCTGCACAAGCAGAGCCAGCCTCACGGGTGGCAGCCTTTTGTCATCACAGGGCCCCATGCTTGGTTTAACTCTGCTCTCACCGTATTAGTGCTTTTCAAACAAGGGCACTGTGTTTTCATTTTGCACTGGGCCCTGCAAATTATGTAGCTGGTCCTGCCCACTAACCTGGGAGGTTGGTAGTCAGAATCGTGTTTCCCCACACCCAGAGAGCTGTGGGCATCCTTAGCTCTTACCAGTGCTCACAGGGAGCCTGACACTAACAAGAAGAATGTATTTTTCATTCTCTGTTACAATTAGTTTTACCTGATGCCACTTCATTTTAATTTTCTTTTAAAAAGTGACACTAGCGGTGTTTGGTGTAGCAGTTTAGATTCCACTTGTGATGCCCATATCCTCTATTGGAGTGCCTAGGTTCAAGTCCCGCCTTTGCTCCAGATTCCAGTCTTCTGCAATGTACCCTCTGTGAGGTGGCAGAAGGTTGCTTAGGATAGTGGGAGTCTCTCCCTCCCACATGGAAGACCCAGATGGAATTCAGGCTCCTGACTTCACCGGGCCCATCCCAGCTGCCAAGCATTTGGGGAGTGAAACAACAGACAGAAGACCTCTCTGTCTCTGCCTTTCAAATAAAACAAATAAGTAAATAAATCAGTATTTTAGTGGCACTAACTGTGCTCTTTCTGTGTACCTACCTGGCGGCATGTTACTACATACTGTAGTTGGCAGCTCCCTTCCCTGGTAGTACCAGGCTGATGTGCCTAGTAAGGACGCTCAGAGACTACTCACTGGGGCTGGGGCAGCTCAGACTTGCTGTTTAATTTGTGCCGTATTTCTTCCACTGCCTGTTGTCCCCATCTATGTTACATAGGCAGTCAAGTTACTGAAAGGGAAGACAGAGGGCTTGCACTCACCTTACGTGTCCCTTGAACTGGTGTTCATAGTGCCAGTACTTCCCCCTCTTCTTATCTAGAGTCACCAATTAAACTGGAATCACAGATAAACCACCCATGCCCCACCCCCAAACCCACTAAGTAAAAGCTAGGGAAGAATGAAATCATGTTTTGTTTTTCATGTCTGAAAAAAATCTTGAAATTTTTATGTTTGCTTTGTCATTGAATTTCCGTATTACCCAGTGTTCAGTAAGAATCCCTTTGGTACAATACAAAACATATAAACTTTTCTTTTAAATTGTACATGCACTACAATGATCAGAAGTTGGTACGGTTCAGTTCCTCTCCTACTGAGCTTGGAATTCTTGCCCAAGGTCTTGCTCTGGGACTTGTCATACTAGGAGGAAAAGCTCTTAAAATGTTGGAGCTGCAGTTGAAGGCGGTGCAAGCCATTCGGCTACATGATTCATGAGTTGGAATTTCAGATGCTCGCTCCCACAGAAGTAGAGCTGCTTCCAAAGGAAAAGGCGGTAATGAAAAAACATCAGGGAGATGCAAGCTTTCCTGACAAAGGCCTGTTGTTGACCCTAATAATAAGCTCCCTGTTTTGTTTTGTTTTTTTCCTTTGAGTCTGGCAGGCTTGGGTCTCTGGTTTCTGGTTTTGGTTGAGATTATTTTTTAGATCTTAGGATGGAAAATGAAGCCTTTACCTGTTTTTCCACAAATACTCCAGGCATTGGGCATATTATAAATGAATGAGCAAGCTGCTAATTGGGCAAACATCATTCTGTTCATTACTGAACAGTGAATGAATGTTCATCATCAGATATTATCATTCTTCTTTCTCCTCTCCTTTCACAGAGGGTATCTTCAAAAACAAAAAATAAAAAGGAAAGAAAACATTTTAAACCTAACCTTACTGAATTTTTATCACTTTAAACCCTGGAATTAATTTAGAATTCTTAATATTCCGGACAATAATAGGGTTTTTTTTTACATTCTCAAGATAACTTGAACTTTCTCAGATTGTATCAATCATTTTACTAATGATTCAATCCCATTTACCAGCATGCATCATCATGAGGACATACTTGTCCTTGCTATTTCATTTCCCAAATCCATTTCCCCATTAAGCTCCTGTTTATCTTTTTATACTAAATGAAGAGCATTTCTTGTTGGAATTATTATAGTCCGCAGTGGGTACTCTTTGGATAGCACCAATTCTGAAGGTAGAGGGTCACTCATTTGGCTTATGTGAGACCCAGTTAAGATGCTAATTGGCACTGAGCTTCCCCTGACACTAGGTGTTAGGGAACTTCGTTTGTCCAGTATCTCTTTGTGAAGGTAGATTTTGTAGCAATTGAGTAAGTGTGGGAGGACAGTATTTTTGAGGGGAAAGGCATTGGAAAAAGATTATTAAAGCCTTCCATTAACTACATTAATTTTTGACAAGGACAACCATAATTTTGTAGCAACCTCAAGAAAATGAGAGCACAGGGTATTCGCTCAGAGCCATTCCTTCTCACTGAGTGTCCTTCCTCCCCCTGGCAAAGAGAGCTCCAGCTGTCGTGGTTTACTGGCCCTGGGCTGTGCGTGATGGCAGCAAACCCGGCAGAGTAGCCTTCGCAGGCATCTGAACTCTGTTCTCTGCAGCCCTTCATCCAGATAAGCACATTTCCTCCTCCTGGATCAGACTCAGAGAAAATCAGAGATACCCAGACGTCACATCAAACATGCGGTATTCATTAGTACAAATCACAAGGGACAAAAAGGTTTAAATTCTTTCTCTTCGGTTCTTGAAAGCACACATTCCTCTTTTGAGGATGTTTCAGCAGTTATAAAGAACAATTCATTTGTTCCAGGATGTATTTTATAAGCAAATAACATTATTACATGAAAAAGTGAGGAAATTTTTTTTAAAGTTAAGGAAATAAAAGTTTTCTTCTCTGAAAACAGACACTTCAGGGGCAGGCATTATAGCACTACAGGTTAAGCCACTCCTTCTCAGAGTGCTTGATTCCAATCCCAGGTACTCCACCTCTGATCCAGCTTCCTGCTAATGTGCCCTGAGAAGCACCAGTGATGGCTTAAGTACTTGGATCCCTGCTACCCACATGGCAGACCTAGATGGAGTTCCTGGCTCCTGGCTTCAGCTGGATCCATCCCTGGCTATTGCAAGCATTTGGGGAGTAAACCAACAGAATGAGGATCTTTCTTGTCTCTCTGCCTTGCAAATGAATAAATAAATCTTTTATTAAAAATAAAAACAAATACTTCATTTTAAACTTCACATTATTATTAAGTTTTTATTATAAAGTAGACATATATTTACTACTTCAAAATTTGTAAAGCTAGTGTGCAATTCAGTGGTATTAAGGGTATTCCTGAGGCCAGTGTTGTGGAGTAGCAGGTTCAGCCTCCGTCTGCAACACTGGCTTCCCTTGTAGGCACCAGTTCTGGTCCCAGCTGCTCCACTTTTGACCTAGCTCCCTGCTTAATGTTCTTACCAGATGATCTTAATGCTTACCAGATGATGGCCCAAGTACTTGGTCCCCTGCCACCAACATGAAAGATCCTGATGGATTTCCAGGCACCTGGCTTTGGTCTGTCCTAGTTCTGGGCTTTGCAGCCATTTGGGGAGTGAACCAGGGGATGGAAGATCTCTCTCCCACCCAACCCCCATGCCTTTATTATAAACCTTAAAAAAAATAAATAAGAAAACATTCCCATTGTATGCAGTCATCATTACCATCTATCTCCTCAGCTTTTCCTTTTCCCCAGCTGAAACTGTCATCATTATACAATTATTCTGCAGCACCCCCCCAAAAAAAAAAAACACCATTTTTTTTCTGTCTAGAAACTTGACTGCTCTCTCTGTCTCACGTAAGTGGAATCATACCACATTTGTCCTTTTGTGACTGGCTTATTCAAGGTTCAGGCAGGTGACAGATGGTCAGAATTTCATTCCTTTGTAAAGTTCAGTGATACTCTGTTACACAGGGGCACTTCAAAAAGTTCATGGAAAATAGAATTAAAGGACAAGTTTATTTTAGTGTCAAAAAGCTGAGATTCATGCATAAAGTGTTCTTAAAAGATTTATGGAAATATATACAATGAAAACTATATGAATTTTAACTATTTCACTAAAATAAGCCTACCTCCTTTTTTGTAATACCCCATAAGCTTTGAGATACCCTCTTATATTTTGTACTGTATTTTAGTTATTCATCAGGGGACCCTTGAATTGCTTCTACCTTTTGACTATTGTGAATAATGCTCCTTTTACATAGGTGTAAAAATGCCTCTTTAAATTCCTACTTTGGATTCTTTTGGGTACCCAGGAGTAGAATTGCTTAATCATATGATAATTCTGTTCATTTTTTTGAGGAACTGCCATACTGTTTTCACAGCAGCTGTGCCATCCAACCGGCGGCAATTACAGTAATTCCAACTTCTCTAGATCATCTCCAGCACTTGCATTCCTTCATTCTCTACTCCGCCCGCCCACAACCTTCCTAAGGAGTGCATTTCCCTGGTGATTAGAAAGATGGAGTATCTTTTCATGTGCTTCTTGGCCATTGTACACCTTTTTGGAGAAATGTCTGTTAAGCCCTTTGCCCATTTTTTAACCCAGTTGTTCTTGCTGTTGAGTTGTAGGAGCTCTTTCTATATTCTGGATATTAAACCCTTCTCAAACACATGTAGTGAGATGTTTTCTCCCATTCCATAGGTGATTGTCAGTTTTTTGAAATCATTGTTTTTCTAGTATACCAAATAATGGCATTCAGTTCCCTTACATTATGAGAATGGACTTACGTATGCTGGTGATCTGTAGTTATTTTTCAGTCCTTCCTGAAGTCTTTGCTGATGACCTTTGAGCTCTTTCTAAATTTTTTTCTTAATCATTATCTGTTTGAGATGCACAGAGACAGAGATTCCACCCTCTGATTCACTCCTTAAATGCCTACAACAGCATGGGCTGAGCCAGGAGCTCAATCCAGTCTCTCACATGGGTGGCAGGGACCCAGCTGCTGCCTCCCAGGGTGCCATATGAGCAGGAAACTGGAATCGGAAATGGAGCTGGGACTCAAATCTAGATACTCCAGCATACAATGTGGGTATCCCAAACATCTTAACCACTGCGCTTACTGCCCTCCCTTTACTTTTAAAGAAACAGTTCTTTCTAGCACTTCTGTAAAGAGGATTTCATGTCACTCTTAGCTATTCAAGTCAATTAGATGTCCACTAGGTGGTACTATAATTACAGCATGAGCATTTGCGTAAAGCTGAAAATCCCAAGTTGTCCTGACAAAGACTTTTGCTCCACAAAAGTGTGGTAGTTTTATGTAAATTTGGACAAACTAATCATAATTACAAAATGTTAACACTGGAGGTTAGAGTCTGTGTAAACCTTCCTATAAAATGGAGCCCGAGATCCAGTGAGTTTAAATGACCAGCCCCACATCACACCAGTAGTCACTGATAAAGCCAGCCTTCGATGCACAGCTTTTATTCCCAGTCAGGTTCTTAGTGTAACTTCCCATGTTGCCAGTGCTTGCTATTAACACGTCTTCTTAGGGGCTAGTGTTGTTGTGCAGTGGGTTAAGCTACCACTCTGCCAGCATCCCATATCTGAGTACTGGGATTTGAGTCTTGATTGCTCCACTTCTGATCCAGCTCCCTGCTAATGACCTGGGAAGGTAGTGGAAGATGGCTATGCCATCCATGCGGCCTTTCGGAAAGTGAACAGATGGAAGATGATCTCTCTCCCTCTCTCTCGCTCTACCCCCACCTCTCCGCCAACCACCCTCTCTCTCTCTCTCTTTCTCCCCCCACCCCTTTCTGTCAACGCTTCCTGTCAAGTAAATAAATAAAAATCTTTACAAAAAAAATTCAATAATAAAAATAATTTCAACCAGTACATTAGAACAGCAAAAGTCTTCCTACAGAATGGCAGAGTATGCTAGAGCCCAGGTAGGTGTAGTCTTGTCCACAGTAAAAGAAACTACAGATGTAGGGTGAAGAACGTATTATTTTTGTGAAAAATCCTTGCATTACAGATTTTAAAAACAAAATGCTACTACTAAATTGCATATCAACATTGGGAAAATTTATTATTTGTATCTTGGTTCCCTTATCTTTAAATTAAGAGGTTGCATTAAATGCAAATAGATGACCCTCAAGTTCACAGTATTCTGATAGCTCTGGTTTTTATTTTTTCTAGATTTTATTTATTTATTTGAGAGGTAGAGTTACAGAGAGAGAGAAAGACAGAGAGGTCTTCTATCCGCTGGTTCACTCCCCAAATGACCACAATGGCCAGAGGTGGGCCCATCTGAAGCCAGGAGCCAGGAGATTCTTCCAGGTCTTCTCCAGGTCTCTGTGGCTTTCCCAGGCCACAGCAGAGAGCTGGATCAGAAGAGGAGCAACCGGGACTAGAACCAGTCCCCATATGGGATGCCAGCGCCACAGGCGGAGGCTTAGCCCATTATGCCGTAACGCCAGTCCCCCTCAAGTTCTGTAACATGTAAAGTTTACTCCATTGGGAGCAGGATTTGTCGTTGCAGTTCAATGTCCCTGTCCCACATCAGGGTGTCTGGGTTTGACTCACAGCTTCAGGACCCAACTCCATCTTCCCTGTAATGTGGACTGTGAGAGGCTGCGGTGATAGCTCAGGTAGTAAGATTCCTTATACCCGTTGCAGACCTGGATTATGATCCCAGCTCCTGGCTTCTGCCCCGGCCCAGCTCCAGCTGTTGTAGTAGACATTTGGGAAGTGAACTGAACGTGGTTTTTAAAAATTTTTGAGAGGACAGAGAAAGTTCCCATCTGCTGGTATACTCTCCAGATGCCTGCAACAACCAGGACTGGTCCAAAGCCAGGAGCTGGGAAAGCAGCCTAGCTCTCCCACCTGAGTGACAGGGACTCAGTTACTTGAGCTGTATGACCATTGCATGTCTGCTTTAGCAGGAAGCTGGGGACAGGAGCTGGAGCCAGAAACCAAATACAGGCACTCTGATGTAGGGCACAGGTATCTTAACCAGTAGGCTAAACATCCACCCCTGAACATGGGTGTTGGACATAGAAATAGAAAACCATGTTTTCTCAGAAGTCTGATAAGCAGTGGATTTTCCCATTTTAGTGGGGGAAGTAGGATGCCTTATAAAGAGAGTTATCTTTTGTGATATGCTTGAATTTAGCAAACATATGTAACAAGATTTTGGATTGCTTATGTATACTTACCATTGAATTACTTTCTAATTGTTAAGTGAAAGGCCAAAACATAAGAGTTTACTAACAAATTTAAGGATATTAGATTCATTAAGTAATCTTTTTGTATTAGATAGTATCATAATGGCATTAGGTTCAGATCAGTATTGATAATCAGAATTTTCCAGTTGTTTGGAATGCCATGTTTAGGTTCCTAACATTAATCTTAGAAATATGAAGTTCATTTTGTACATGAGTATAGAGAATTCTTCCAAGAAAGTTTGTCTTTAGAGTGTTAAACTTATCAGAAGTGTTTCATGGGGGTCAGCGCTGTGGGGTAGTGGGTAAAGCCTTAGTTCAAGTCCCTACTGCTCCACTTCCAATCCAGCTCTCTGCTGTGGCCCAGGAAGGCAGTATAAGATGGCCCAAGTGCTTGGGCTCCTGCACCCACTTGGGAGACCCGGAAGAGGTTCCTAGCTTGGATCGGCACAGCTCTGGCCATTGTGGCCAACTGGGAAGTGAACCACTGGATGGAAGACCTCTCTCTCTCTCTGCCTCTCCTTCTTTGTGTAACTCCGACTTTCAAAGAAATCTTTTTTTTTTTTTTTAAAGTGTTTCATGTCCTAAAGACACTCTGGAGTCCATTTATTTACTTTTATGTGTATGTTTCTTATAATGGACTTTCTTTAAAAAATTTTTTATTTATTTGAAAGGCAGAGTTAGAGAGAGGGGGAAACAGAGAAAGAGTTCTTCCATCTGCTGGTTCACTCCTGAAATGGTTGCCCTGCCAGGGCTGGGCCCTGCTGAAGCCAGGATCCAGGAGCTTCAGCTGAGTCTCCCACAAGGGTACAAAGACCCAAAGAGTTGGTCCATCTTCTGCTGCTTTCTCAGGAACATTAGCAGGGAACTGGATCAAAAGTGGAGCAGCTGGGACTTGAACCAGCACCCACATTGGATTCCAGTACCATAGGCTCAGCTTTACCCACAACTCCACAGCTCCAGTCCCTAATGGGCTGTTTACTCTTTATAAACGAGATGACTTGTTTTTCAAATTAAACATACAGCAATCTCTTAAGAACAATTTTGGATTATGTTTCACAATTTTAAATATATATACATGTTAGTTGCCATAGAAGTTCACTTACTTATGCACACTTATACAAAAATGAGTGTGCAGAAATGGTAAAAAAAAGAGAGGATATACATTAACTTAAATTTTTCAGAAAACTGATATTCAAGTTCTTGAAAATATGTAAGCTATATTTGTGTGCTAATATCGAACAGCTTCAAAAGCTTTTTAAGTGAATAAAAACAAAACATAGGCCGGCGCCGTGGCTTAACAGGCTAATCGTCCACCTTGTGGCGCCGGCACACCGGGTTCTAGTCCCGGTTGGGGTGCTGGATTCTGTCTCGGTTGCCCCTCTTCCAGGCCAGCTCTCTGCTTTGGCCTGGGAAGGCAGTGGAGGATGGCCCAAGTGCTTGGGCCCTGCACCCGCATGGGAGACCAGGAGAAGCACCTGGCTCCTGGCTTTGGATCAGCACAATGTGCCGGCCGCAGCGGCCATTGGAGGGTGAACCAACGGCAAAAAGGAAGACCTTTCTCTCTGTCTCTCTCACTATCCACTCTGCCTGTAAAAAAAAAAAATATATATATATAGGCAATTCATTATTATTATTATTTATTTATTTATTTATTTTTGACAGGCAGAGTGGACAGTGAGAGAGAGAGACAGAGAGAAAGGTCTTCCTTTTGCCATTGGTTCACCCTCCAATGGCTGCCGCGGCTGGCGTACTGTGGCCGGCGCACCGCGCTGATCCGATGGCAGGAGCCAGGTGCTTCTCCTGGTCTCCCATGGGGTGCAGGGCCCAAGCACTTGGGCCATCCTCCACTGTACTCCCTGGCCATAGCAGAGAGCTGGCCTGGAAGAGGGGCAACCGGGACAGAATCCGGCGCCCCGACCAGGACTAGAACCCGGTGTGCCAGCGCTGCAAGGCGTAGGATTAGCCTAGTGAGCCACAGCGCCGGCTTATTATTTCATTTTCTAAAAATGAAATGTAATTACAGTATTTATAAATATTTATGTGCATATTAAATATAGATACATAACATTTTTCTGAAATGATACAGGAGAAAATGGAAGGGTAGCAAGGATTGAAGATAGAATAAATACTTACCTTTCTTTGTATTTTGCTTTGTTTCTAAAGATTTATTTATTTATTTTTATTCATTCATTCATTCATTCATTTATTTGAAAAGCAGAATGACAGAGAGAGTGAGAGATCTTCCATCCTTTGATTCATTCCCCAAATACCCATAGTAGCCAGGGCTGGACCTGGCCAAAGCCAGGAGCTAAGAACTCCATCTAGGTCTCCTATGTGGGATGCAAGGACTCACATACTTGAACTATTATCTTTTGCTTCCCAGGCACATTTGCAGGAAGCTGGATCAGAAGTGGTATAGCTGGGACTCCAGTAGGGGATTTGGATGTCCTAAGTGGTGGCTTAACCTGCTGCACCACAATGCCTGCCCATCTTTGTTATGTATTTTGATGTTGAAGTTTTCTTCCCATATTCACATATTTTTCATTGACAAAACTTGTAATTAAATTACTTTATAAATCAGTAACTACTAAAACACAAAATCATCATACAAATGATTTTTACTAATTGATTGCAACTATTTTTTTTCTTACTAATATTGTGTAGATGTATTCTCTTTTTTGAAAAGATTTATTTATTTATTTGAAAGGCAGAGCCACAAAGAGGCAGAGGCAGAGGCAGAGAGAGTGAGAGAGAGAGGTCCTCCATCCTCTGGTTCACTCCCCAGGTGGCCACAACGGCCAGAGCTGAGCCAGTCTGAAGCTAGGAGCCAGGAGCTTCTTCCAGGTCCCCCACACGGATGCAGGGGCCCAAAGACCTGGGCCATGTTCCACTGCTTTCCCAGGCCATAGCAGAGAGCTGGACCAGAAGTAGAGCAGCTGGGACTGAACCACCGCCCATATGGGATGCCGGCATTGCAGGCGGCAGCTTTACCCGCTACACCACAGTGCCAGCCCCTTCAATGTATTCTTTGACATCTTCTTTAGAACATTTGTGGTGTTGACCATATCTTTCAGTTAAGTTGTTTAGCCCTTATGTGTAGATGCCTGTGTTGAGTAACCTTAAAGAAAAGTGGGTCAAAAATACAGGCAGCCTATATTAGAGAAGAGGCTAATGTGTAGATGGCTTATAAATAATATCAAAAACAAGTGTGGGGAAGCACCCTTGCATTACAGAGCATGAACATAACAGTATGAAAGATGGGTCCTAGTGTTGGAGAAATAATCTCCTGTTGAGGTTTCTTTGACATTGATTTAGCTGAAGTTTATATATTGTACACTATTTAATCAACAAATATTATAGTTGGAATTGCTGATGTCTGTGACTTTTAGAATTTTGCTTTTAGCTCGTAGGGCATGTTTGGATTTAGCAGACTTAGAAAGTTTAAAGCAGTTGAAGTGTGTATAATATTTTTATGTGGGGAAAGGATTACAGTTTTTTGATCAGGAGGAAACTAAAGCACTTCAGTGATGCTGGAGCTAAGTTTTGAACTGTTAAAAGTCAAAAACCCTCTGGATAGACCAATGGGAGGTTTGTGTGCAGTGAACGAAATTGGAGGACACGCATGGCATCATTGGCTGCACACAGCTGGTGGAAGCCAACAATGCAGTTATGGAACATGAGTGTCTCAGAACGTTGATATCCAAGACACAGTGGGAGTACTAGGGTGATGCTGATGGCTCAGTAACAGTGGTAGAAAATGTTATCGTAGACATTTTCTGTGCTGGTAGAAATTGGAGACAGGACCCAGTTAATAAGCACGGGTGCTGGACTCTGAGTGATAGAGAAGTGAGAGTCATGTGAACAGTTCCCATCCTCCTAGCAAACGTTTCTGAGTTGAGGGCAGGAGGGAGGGGGACAGTGAAAGAAAGTGACTTTGTGGACATGGGAGTGATGCTGGGAGAATAGGAAGAGATCATTAACCTGGCAGGACATTGGCGATTGGTAATTATTTGCAGGTCTGGTGAAGGCTGATACTGGGGTAGCCTGAAGTAGGAAAGGCTTTTTGTCCTCATAGGTGCTTAAGAATGGTTGCTTTGCTGTCTTAAAAAACAACAACAACAAATAGTTGAGAACTCACTTGTGGTACTTATGGGGCTAGATAGCGCTCTATTGGGAGACAGTTATGAATTTTCAACACGTGTGAGTTTCAATGCAAGCAAAGCGTGACTTGGAGGTTCCATTTCACTGCAATAATTTCATAGGAAGTCTGTTTCTTTCTAGAATCTCAGCAACTCGGGTTGGTGCCAGAATTTTCTAATATGAGCTCAGGGCTTGAATTTAGGGCTCTGATCCCAGGAATGGCCGAGGCGCAGAGTGCAGATAACAAGCCGCTATCGGGAGAATGGCAGCTCAGGAGCGGGCTTTGGGAGGTGCAGCGCAGGCCAGCAAGCCGGAAGGAACGCAGTGTGTCTCCGGGTGGAATGAGAGTGCCATGAGTCACAGAATTTTGGAGTCCGAAAGGATTTTACTTGGGCTTTGCATCTCACAGACAAGGCAGCTGGAAGTGTAGCAGTGTGAGGGGGGAATGAGGCCGCCATCTCCTCCCTCAGTCCAGTTTTTCCTTAGAGAATTTCCTCGTGAGGGGAGAGCTCAGCTTGCTGTAAAGGGTCCTGAAAATGCAGTGCGTGGTGAGCATCTAAGGAAGCGGTCCAGTTCACCAGTGGGGAACTGAGGTTCCCTTGGGTCATTGTCCCGCCATTCCCTGGACCTGGCTGTCACCGTAGGAGCTAAGTCACGGGTCGCATACACCCTCCCGGAGTGCTTCCCTCAGAGTCCGGCTGGGAAGTCTCTACTGCAGCCACAGTTCTGTTTCCGCACTGCCCCCACTTAACCAGAGTTCCTTGTGCCACACTTTCAGTCGCCAGCAGTTTGCCACAGTCTGAAAATTAATTCCAGGCAGTTTGTGAGTTTTAAATAACTCGTGTAACGGCATAATTGTCCTAGTGTATGATTAGTTACTGTTGTTGATCTCTAGCTGTGCCTAAGTTGTAAGTTAAACTTTATCACAGGTGAGTATGTACGGCTTGGGTGTTCCGCAGCCTTGCTTGGGACCCGAAGTGTTTCAGATTTCAGAAATTTTGCAGATTTTTTAATGAAATGTCTTGGGGACGGGACACAAATCTAAACATGGAGTTTGGGGTTAAGAGATTTAACGACATATAGGTGTTCTATATAACAAAATGAAGAAACAAAAATCTTTGGAGTGAAGGTTGATGAACTCGAGTTCTAGCCTTGGCTTCAGTGTAAATACTTTGTGGGTTTGGGAGCAAGTTCTTTAACCTCTGCAGGCTGAGGTTGGAGCCGTTGTAAACAGAGGAGACTGGAACTGGATGAACTCAGCACTGCCCTCCAGCTTCATTCCTTAGAGCTTGAGTGGGAGTGTAATGCATTTGTTAAACTCAATCCAATCAACTCCTCTTAGCCTGGCAATCGCATCCATTTAGCAAACATGCATTGAGCAGGCAGGCACTCCACCTGCCCAGGGCAAGTTATTGCAACAGCATGAATAATTGTTACAGGCTCAGATAGAGTCACTTTATGTTAATAATGCTTTAAATGAAACACTAGAACTCATCCTAGCCTTTTCAAATTCTCCAGTATTCAAATGTTTGTAGTACTTTTGAATGTTCCTGCCATTTTGACTGAGGCACATTAACTGCAGCTTTTCCCAGAGCCCTCTCTGCATCGTGTTTAGTTTGTTTTATTATCTGTTTGACAGTTCAACTGCAGACAAAAAATACTTGCCACAGTGATTAACTTACAAATGACTGCAGGTTTGAAAACAGTGAGTTTCTTTTGTCCCCACTGCGTGCATGCCTAAGCTCAGAGGAAGCCATTCTGCCATCCAGTCGCACACACCCAGAGAGAGGAGTCTGTCACCAGCCAGTGTGAGCACTGCATGCCTGCTGCCGGCACTGCTCAGGGCGGTGCTGCTTCATTCCAGGTCCAGTTATTCGTTTCCCATGGCAGAGCCACAGCTTCGACGTTTGGTAGAGGTAATATCGTAACTGTGCTGACTTCTTTCGACTGTTGTTGTTGTTGTGTGTGTGTGTGTGTGTCTTGTTTTTTTTGTAGGCCTCTTTTGCGTCCCTCCTTTCCTAGTTGTCCTGATAACAGCCATCAATTTCAGATTACAAGAAGTGAAAGGCCCTCCTTGTTTGTGACTCGGGAGAAGGAAGAGCTGTTGATTCAGATACACAGTCCAACTCTTGATATCCACCCAGCGGTAGCATTGCTTTGAGTGAGGTTACAGCTCTTTCTACCCCCTCTTTCCTAGCAAATCCATTCATCCCCATTATAAAATTTCTGCCTACTTCTAGGCTAACCATAGTTATGCATATTTTGTCTTTACTGGGCTTCATGGAACACACCCAGTTAACAAAAAAGACTGCTTATCAATTGCTTAAGGGAAGGATGCTGCACCTGCTTCTTTCATTGTGCTGGCTATGTTCCAGGTGCATGTATTTGTTTCAATACAGGATTACCTCAGGTCCACATTCTCAGATAGGGAAACCACTCAACCCACACTAGACTGTTTCTCTTCTTTTCTAAATATCTCCAGAACAAATGTGGAACTTATTGCAGATTTTAGCAAGGCAAGACCTCAAAGAAGCTGGGGGAAACCTTGCCAGAATCTAGGTATGAGGCACAGTGGCTTTGTGGAGGGAAAGGTACACGGTTACTGATTTCCCATGCCTGGAGTACCGAGGAAAGCAGATGCCTAATAGTTTCTGTAATCACCTTTAATTGCTAAATGGGACTTGACCGGCACCACAGGGTGGCTGTTATTTAGACTGTATAGTGGGGAAAGGCTGAAAGGGGAAAACTTGCAAAGGCAAAGCAGCATTGGGTACTCACTGGACTCACTGAATCGGTGTGCATCTAAATCACTTTACAGCAGCATCGCCCTCACTGGCTTGGATAGATGCACATTTCACACTTGGGCCAAGTGTTCATTCACCCACCAAAAATGTGTTGACCACCTGCCATCGCAAGGTGATGCTTGGGTATTGTGAGAGTGTTGACAAGTAAGCCGTGGTCCTGACCCCCAAGAAGGCTGCAGTTGTCAGGGTTAGTGTAGTAGAAGGGGGTGAACTCCACATGGGTTGTTAACAAACCCTGTCTGATTTCAGAGGAGGGAGACACTTTTTTCCAGCTTCATGATTTGAAAGCCTTTAGGAGGTGGAAATAAGGCAATAAACCCAAGATATGGTGGCATATTTAGAGAGCTGCTCCATCTAGCTGGAGAATGTAGTCAGCCTCTGCATACCATCTTGGAAATGACTTTGACCTGAATGATTCCTTTTTCTAATTTATATGATAGAAACATACTATCATAAAACCCTCTTCACATTTAAGAAAATGTTCTTATAAAGGCCTCATCTATATTTGATAAGTAAGGAAAACTGCATTGGGATTAAAACTGGGGAAGAGGCAGGGATGTTTGATCGCTTGCTTGGTTTTTCTGTTTCACATTTAAGAACGATTGAGAGAACAGCATACAAGTCACTATACCAAATGAAAAGCTTAGTGTAATTGAAGTGGTTTATCCATGCAACTGATATTCCTTATTTTTGATCAAAAGGAACTGTAAGATTTTTGTCTTAGAATTTCTTACTGTGGATTATAGTCAATAGTTTGAAAAATGTTCTTGGGGCTGGTGCCATGGCATAGTGGCTAAAGCCACCAACTATAGTGCTGGCATCCCATATGGACGTTGCTTCGAGTCCCAGCTGCTCCAGCCCTCAATCCATCTCTCTGTTGATGGCCTGGGAAAGCAGTGGAAGATGGCCCAAGTGCTTGGGCCCCTGCACCCTTGTGGGAGACCCGAAAGAAGCTCCTGGCTCTTGGCTTTGAGTCAGCACAGCTCTGGCTGTTGCAGCCATTTGGGAAGACTTCTCTTTCTGTCTCTACCTCTCTATGTAACTCTGCATTTTAAATAAATAAGTTAATCTTTAAAAATAAACCTTTGTAGAAATGCTAGATTATTTCTTCCAATTCTGTACAATGAGTGGAAGTAGACCAACTGTTGCTGGCCTGGGAGACCAATGCAAGTCTCATTTGAGGGGTCTTCTAAATGTTCACAGAAAATCGGTGTTACGAAAAATCTGTGCATGAATTTGAAAACATTTTGACACCAAAGTAAACTTACATTTTAATTCCATTTCTATGCAAACTTTTTTGAAGTACCCTTGTGTTAGCAACTAGGGGGAAATGATAGGCACTTAGCATATCAATTATGTAAAGTGTTTCTTAAGTACCTCTGTTCTCATCGGAAACTTATTCCCATCTGTAGAGCAAAGGAAGGGTGAGAAGGATCTGCTAACATTCTGAAGGTTTTCTGCCTGTTCCTTAAAGATGTTCCGTATGGGGCTCTGGGAGTTTGTAACGAGGTGGGAGCTGGGAATAAGGTGCTTGATCCTGGCTTTGTATGGGCCTGTCTGACGGCAGCACATGTCCTCTGTACATTCCAGCCTCTCCCGCCGTGAGGGACTGGTAGTAAGGAGATGTTCGGATGAGGCTGCGAGCAGGACGAAGGCCTGCAAAGCCAGGGGGAAACAGAATCCTCAAAACACCATCATGAGGAGGATTGAGAACTTGGGTCAGAGTGAAAACAGAGCCCGTATCCCTCATGAATGCTGAGGCTGAGAACATGGAGGATGGAGGGTGGGGGTGGATCCGGACACGGAACTCAGTGCCAACAAGGGCACAGCTGTGACTGAAAATCTGTCGGAAGCAGACTGCAAGCGAGAAGCATGCCCTTCCCCTGTCCCCGGGTCCTGAGGTGTCAGAGCCTTTGTGGTGGAATCTGGTTTGGACAATAGGAGCAGCCTTGATCTAGCATCTGGGACTGGCTCAGGGGGTAGTCTCCTACCTCAATGGACCAGTAGCCACTGATTTTTTATTATTATTTACTGAAAAGGCAGCGAGACAAAGTCTTCTTCCATCAGAAGAGCCCCAAAAGCAGGTCTGGGTCAAGTCAAAGCCAGGAGCCTAGACCTCATTCCTGTGGGTGGCAAGGACTCAAATGCTAGAAGCATCACCTGCTGCTTCCTCGGGTGAGCTTCAGCAGGAAGCTGGAATCAGGATTGGAGCCAGACTCGAACCCAGGCTCTCCAGTTTGGAATGCAGGCATCCCAGGCAGAGCCTCAACCACTGTGCCAGACATGCATCCCCCAGGATCTGCTTATTAAACATTGGTGTTGTGCATGCTTTGCTTCTGATTTCCATATTCTTTTTGACAAGAGCTGTTGACATTTTCTCTCTTGAACAAAAGAGGGCTGGTGATCTCAGAGAGAAATGCTAAGTAATTTTTCTTATTACCCAGTGCTTACCAAAGAAGCCACTTAGCCTACTAATATTCTAAGCTGTTTGAAGCTAAGCCATTCCCATAGACTCCCCCTCGCCCGAGTTAGCTCCATGGGAGGTGATTGAGGCCCCCACTTTACCGTGCTGCTGAACACATTAGGCACTCAGAGCTTCCCATTTGTCCCTAAAAGTTAATTGAGAGAATCAGGGGAAGAATGAGTGCTGAAAACAGCTGTTTCCATTTCACAGGGCAGTAGTGAATTCTTTGGTGTTTCTTCGGTAATTTTAGGTACTCCTCAGTCATTTCCAGGTTTTTAGTGCCTTGAAATAACAGTTTTTGCAAGAGCTGCCATTTGAAGTGCATTGAAATGTAGATTTCAAAGAAAAGGTGAATACTAAAATAATAATTAAAAATAATAGCTGAAGACATTGGTTTTGTTAGTGTGTCTCACTTGATTTTATTTCATCTTAAAATGTTATGTAGCTGACCCTCTGATCAGGAAAAGGAGCACACAGAGACAAAAGGACTTCCCAGTAGCCTTGGGACCAGGCTGAGAACCAAGCTCTCCTGACAGCCCCCTTGACGACCACATTGACCTGTGAGGTCTCAGCCCCAGGAATTCTCTCCAGCATCCTCAACATGTTGCTTATTTTGAATGACATTACTCTTAAAAAATTCCTCACCGTTGAGTCTACATGACTTAGAAAAACCATGGACTTTGTGGACTTTGTAGCAGGGGAAATGTAAACTTAAGCCTTTATCTCACAAAGTTGTGTGAATTAATTGGGGCCACACATGAACCACCTGGCGCAGGCAGATGTTCAAGAAACGAGCTCTTGCACAGGAATTACGAGCTGTAGACACATGCCTAGAGTCAGGGCGGTTTATCTGCCACACCTGCTCACTTGCCTGTCCTGTTGTCTGGCAGGTGCTGTGGATGGGTGCCTGCAGCTCCACACTGCACTTAGAGCAGCTCAGGTTTTCCTGATACAGCAAGGGTCCAACTCCCTTCCATGTACCAGTTCATTCTGTGTGTGCTTCCCATTAAAATTAAGCATCCTTAGAGCCCAGTCCCTGATCGCCTTGCTAATGTTATAAGATGATGTTCATGAAAATGGTAGTAACTGAAACTCAACTGATGTGTTGTGTTAAAATGTCAGGTTCCCAGCTAAAAGAGATTTGATCTCATTTAAAGCAATCATGGTGCCCTCGTGTAATCTCATTTTCTTCTTACTGATCTCTGCTTTTTTCACTCTGAAAAAGGCTATCAGATGATAGCCCAAGTACTCCTCCTTTATGGAGTATCTGGAGGCAAGTAGGAGTTAAAACCTTCTGATTTTCTGGGTGGTGTTTATCAACTTAGCACCAGTTATTACTCACTTATTGGCTGCTTTTCTATATCATTCTTAAATATAAATGTACTGTTAATTTTTTTAACATACTGATAATTTTGATACCAAGTTAGCACATTTTATTTTCTTCTCTCTCTCTTTTTCTTTTTTTGTTAAAGATTTTTTATTTATTTGAGAGGTAGAGTTACAGAAAGAGAGAAGGAGAGACAGGAAGAAAGGTCTTCCATCTGCTGGTTCACTGCCCAAATGGTTGCAACGGCAGAACTGGGCTGATCCAAAGCCAGGAGCCAGGAGCTTCTTCTGGGTCTCCCAAGTGGGTGCAGGGGCTCAAGGACTTGGATCTTCTTCTCCTGCTTTTCCAGGCCATAGCAGAGAGCTGGATCGGAAGTGGAGCAGCTAAGACTCGAACTGGCGCCCATATGGGATGCTGGCACTGCAGGCAGCAGCTTTACCAGCTACACCACAGCACCGGCCCCTAAAGATACATTTTTATTTTTTATTAAATAATAGGCTCTACAAAGCTAAATAACCACAAGATGCATAGTTTTTTTTTTAATTTATTTTATTTATTTGAAATAGTTACAGAGAGAGGTAGAGACAGAGAGAAGTCTTCCATCCACTGGTTCACTCCCTAGATGGCTGCAACAGCCAGAGCTGTGCCAATCCAAAGCCAGGAGCCTGGAGCCCAGAGCTTCTTCTGAGTCTCCCATGTGGGTGCAAGGGCCCAAGGACTTGGGCCATCCTCTACTGCTATCCTAGGCCATAGCAGAGAGCTGGATCGGAACAGAAGCAGCTGGGACTCAATATGGGATGCCGACGCTTCAGGCCAGGGATTTAACCCACTGCACCATAGCACCAGCCCCCAAGATGCATAGTTTTAAAAAACAGCACTTCCTCAGCCATCCCACCACAACACTGACAGCCAGAGCCACATCCCCAGGCCTTAACCCTTGGTTTCTGTTGTTTCCATCATATTTATAGATGTTGTGTTTGTGCTGTTACTTCTTGATTTGTCAAGGATATCGTCTTCTTGTGGATTAAAATCATGCTGTCTGTCGGGGTGGGACTATGGGTGTCTGGCACAGCAGTTAAGTAACCACTTCTGATACTCGCATCCCATATTGGAGTGGCTTTGAGTCCCTGCTCCTCTCTTGTTTATTTAACCTTGTGCTAGTGCAGCTAAGAGCCATCAGATGATAGCCCAAGTACTTGGGTCCCTAACACCCATGTGGCACTCATGAGGGGCATGAACCTGCTGATGGAACATCAACCAATCTCTCTCTCTCTCTCTCTCAAAAACAGTAGAAATACATAAAAACTTAAAAATAATAAAAAAATCATATATTAACATTTCTACCTTGTTTACTTTCCCCCGTCCTTTTGACATTTATATATCAGTTTTTCTGTAATCCAGTGTTTGTTCACATTATATGACATGTAAGTATTCTTAATTTATGAGCTAAGCAGTAAATTATAATTTTATTCATTTTGGTCCACTTTTTTTCTGCTGGAATTAATAATTGCTTTACGTTTTTATTTGCATCAGTTTGTTGTGTATCTCAGGCTGATTCTTTTCTGATTGACCAACAGATCCATGAAATCTTTGAAAGCATGCTCAATGCATCAGATGGTATTTCAGTTCTTTTTTTTTTTTTTAAATCTTGTTGTGGAAGTCTTTGTCTTCCTCTTCTAGTGGAGGCTGCTTGTTTTCTTGTGCCTTGTTTAACCATTGTTCTGGGAGTTCACTTAACTTTTTCCTGTTTTCTGGAGCCTATGTTGTCCTCTACCATGGTTTCTTTCTTGATTTTTAATGAGGCATGTCCTTAAACTTTCTGAATAAGGTTTCAAAAGGATCCTTGGAGTAATTTTTAAATTCCATTCAAGTCTAAAAATGTCCATATTCTGCACACACATTTGGTTGACATTTTGGCTAGGTATAGCATTCTCAGATAAAACCATTCTGAAAACATTATTCTATGTTCTGCTAATGTTCTCTTCCAACAACCCATATTCTCTATATACAGCCTATTTTTGTTAAAGTTTGAGAGTCTTCTATTAATGTTGGATATTCTGAAACGTGAAGGAGGATCACTTTTGGTACAGGTCTTTTGTTTCCCCCACCCTGGCCTTCCTTGGGCCTTTTAGCCTGTAAATTTAATTAAATGAATGTTTTATTTAGTATTTCTTATTATTTTAATTTTTTATTTTTATAAGTTAATCTAACATTTTAAATATTCATTTCATTTATAGGATATTATATACATATGCTATTTTTCTTGAAAACATGGATATTAATATTACAAAATGTGGGATTCATAACAAGGATCAATGAGTGAGGAAAGGATATATCAACATGAAGATGACATAATTCGTTGAAGACCACTTATAACTATATCTAAATAATATAACTTCCATGCCATTTTAATACTCCCTGTATAAACGAACTTCCACAAGTGAGAGTAAACATGTGATATTTATCTTGCTATGTCAAGCTTATTTCTCTTAGCATATTGATCTCTACTTCCATCAATTTTGTTGCACAGTATCAGGATTTCATTCTTTTTTATGGCTGAATAACATTCCATCATGTATATATACCACGTTTTATTTCTCCAATCATTAGTTGATAGACATCTAGGTTCATTCCATATCTTTGCTCATTGTGAATTGGATTGCTATAAACCTGGGAGCACAGTATGTCATATGCTTTCGTATTCCCTGCCTTTGGGTTTGTTCCCAGAAGCGGGAAAGCAGGGTCATATGGTAGATCCATTTCTAACTTTCTGAGGCATCTCCATACTGTTATCTCCCTAATGGTTGTACTAATTTGCATTCCTGCCAACAGTGTGTTAGGGTATACTTTTCTCCACAACTCCTCCAGCACTTGTCATCCCTTGAATTTTGGGTAATAACTATTCTAACTACAGCGAGATGATACCTCATTGTGGTTTTTATTTGCATTTCATGATGGCTAGTGATCCTCTCTGTTTTCTCTTCCTATAACTTCTTTGAGCTGAAGGGAAGACTACTTTGACTAATTTTTCTGAACCTTTCCCTCTAATGTTTCATTCATTTTCTACTTCCTGACAGGTCTTTCAGAGTTATATTCCAAATCATTTTCGTTCAACACTGCCTAACTGCAAACAAAAATAAAACCCAATTCCATGCTCCACTCTGAGAATCATGATCTTTCCTGCCACTAAGGGAATCTAGGATGTACCAGACATCTACCATGACAAGGTAGATTTCATAGGCACCATCAAAGTATACTTTTAAGGGTTTTTTAGACCATATGTTATTTCCACCTTATCCTCTGATCCTCATTGCTATTAAATTACATTGCTAGAGCCAGTGAAAATATATAAGGCCTATGTTCCTCTTCTGTTATCACAGCCATCATGAACACATGCTCACTGTCACCCAGAAGTCCTTCTACTTTCACTGTCAGCTTCCACTGCATGGATTTAGAGCAGAAGCAGCAGTTCCTTAAAGCTGAAAATGTTGGGGGGTCGGGGAATAGTTTGGGGGAATTTCAGATGCTCTTCTTACAGTTGAGTGAAACAGCTTATCAACTTAAAAGAAAAAGAAAACCTTTAAAACACCCTAACTGTATAACACTGATGGCACAGCTGACAGTCAACTAAAAAAAAAAAAAAAATTAGCCACAGTGAACATCGGCCATGCACTGAATGGTTGCCAGCTCACAGCACACTTCCGTCCACAGTAGTGGAGCTGCTACTGCCTCACTTCACCACTGTTATGTCTGTTTACTCATCTGGTCTGTTTCAACAGTAGCATTAGTTCTGACACCTGCCACTGCTTTTGTTGAGATACCCATGTTTCTGGTTGGTTTGTGCTTGTGAGTCCAGCAATTTTCCCACCCATTTATCTTGTAAGGAGGTACTGCACACCACAAGTTCTAAATCTAACACAGTCTTCTGTGACTGTGAGCCAACCACGAGCTCTCTCCTGCTGACCCTTCATGGTGGCACCTGGTAAAGTCTGTGGTTGTGCACTGGAGACAGCAGGCACGGCTTTCTCTGAGTTTTCAACCTAGTTCTTTTCCCGTGTAAATTGCTGGTGCTTGCTCAGGCGCTAACTCTTCCAGGTCTCCCTCAGGTTTTTCAAAGTGTCTGCTTTGTTCATTACACCTGTGTGACCTCCTATCCCAGCCCCTTCTGGTTTTATTCAAGCTGTTTATTTCTGTTGGACTTATCTGCAATTTCACTTGGTTTTTCACTTCTGGAAAAGGTCTTTTCCTTCTTTATTAACACCAAGAGTACAATTTTCTATACCTGGTGGAGCACTGATCGTCCCCCTTCCTTTTTATTTGTCTGCACAATGTAGTAATCAGATCATAATGTAAATGTTTTAGAAATGAAGCTCATGAAAATTGTTTTTAAAGTCATTCAGATTTTTCTCGGGCTAAGGAGAAGAAGAAACTGTGGGGCAAAATACCAAAAATACATAGTCCATAAATTTTATAATGCCTTTTCAATTCTATATCAATTATTGTCATAGATATTAGAGGGAATACTGGGGTTAAAAAAAAAAAAAACAAGGAGAAAAGCCCACTGTTTCTCAAAGCTTGTTAATGCAAAGCATAATTGAGCACCCTGTAGTTTTCAGAAAGAAAGGGGGTCATGGGAGTCAGCCCACATGCGTTTGAGTGAATTTGTTATACCTACCAGAGGGTCAAGACAGCAACACTGATTTCTCCAGCAGACAGTAAGCATTGCCTTGCAAGGTGCCAGGTCTTGCTGTGGTGTGGGCTGTAGGAAAAACAGCATAGGCAATAGAAAATAGGACATGGAAAAAAATAAATCATTAAAGCCTGCAAATAATGCACACAACAGGATTTTAGCCAAGAATTTAAGGGAAATAAAAACAAATCTTAATCAGACCTTTTAGGAGATCCATAAACCAAAGCCTCGTTGATATGAGTTTTCCGTGTTCGCTGCACCCTCCTTCACCTTGTAGAGAACGATCCTCAGGAATGGAGAGGAACAGGAGTACACTCAGTCCACACACAGCAGCGTTTGTCTGTTAACTTAGGACATCTGTAGAATTATTTAACAGCTACTTAATGTAGCATGAGATGTGTGTATTCATCTTAAAATGAGGACTGTTTCACAATAATTTTATTGGCTTAAAATGCCAGATGTCTGGTGTGAACACATCTGGAAAGGCATTTGGACAGGTGTGCCACATCTGGGTAAACAGATACACTGCCAAGACAGCTATGAATTAAAGCAGTAATCCCCTTTCTTCTGTTTTGTCCTCTGTGCTAGGAAAAGAAGGAGGTAGAAGCTTTGTCCTAAAAGAAAAAAATAAATTATCTACTAAGGAACTAAGAGTTACGACAAGTCAGGAAAAATTAAGGCTCTAAAGTGATGTCTTGTCCTCATATATAGGTTTTGTCATACATTGTAAATTCTCTGAACATAAATTATTATAAGTAAGTGTTCTCAAACTCAAAGTACCTGTCTAAAAATTAGAAGATTACTATTGTATTACTGTTTTCCTATCAGTCTCTTCACCTAGGAAATAAGAATCATAACTTAGGGTTAGTGTGAAAATTCAGTGCTTTCAAGGGTCAACTGTGATACCCACAAGCTAAATCCAGCCCATCACCTGTTATGGCACAGTTCACAAGCCAGAATTGTTTTTACCACAAGAGTTGAGAAAGACAGGAGTATTTAATGATATGAAACTGCATGAAAATCAAGTCTCAGCATCCATGATTTTATTGGTCCAAGGTGCGTTCGTTCCTTCCTGTAGGTGTTGTCTGCTTTCCTCTCCATCAGCAGAGTTAAGTAGTGACCACAGAGACAGCATGGCTTGCAAAGCCTAAAATAGTTACCACCTGATTGTTTGTAAGAAAGCCTGCAAACCTTTCACATGTTAAACTGTTCCCAACAATGTCTGGCGTATATTAGCATTAAACAAATAGTATTAATTCATCTATTAATTAATAGGATTAATTTAACTTTGGGTGAAATAATTACATTCATATAACCAAAAATACATTTCAGAGTCTGAAAAGTTGTATTACCTACTATTTCTGAAAATGAGAGGGCTAAAGAAAATAAGCAACTATTATATGGCAAATCATTATTTTAAAATTGACATAGCCTAAGGAATATAAACATTAAATTCAGTTTAAAAGAACTTATATTCATATTAGTTTATATCTTCTTTTTGAGAAAACTTTTAAGCCAACAGATTACACCTTTCTTCTTAACTTTCTTATCATTTGATCAATTTATGTGCTTACTGTCTTTCAGTTCCAAATTTATTCTGATTCTCTATCTTATTTGTTCCTTTTTTTTCCTCCTACTATTTGCTCTTTAATGGAAATTCTAGCCATCTGCAGTCAATGGAGGTTAGAAGAAGAGAGAAAAGACTTGGAAACCAAGAGTTAAAGAACTTCAGGGTGTAGATGATTGTGGCCATATCAGGCCATGTGGTCCCCCACAGGCCAGGATTCAAAACTGTCATCCATACAAGTCCTTGAGCATAAGGCAACCAAATTCTTATCCCGCTGATATCACTCTATCATGTTGGCCAAAGAATTAGGCAACTGCATGTTTGGGGACCAAGCTGACCCATCCATAAAAATATTTAGAGGCAATAAAGGAAATATTTTACTGATTTGTTTTAGGTTATTTCATTTCATCCTTATTTTCCCCAGGCTTCAACTTTCCTGGCATAACACATCAAGGATTTGTTCAGATGCAGTCGTGTTTACTGATGAGTATGTGACTGATCTGTGTCGATAGACCGTATCTTTCTGGGACCCTTCTAGGGTGCGCAGTTTCCTAGCTCAGTTATCTCATCCAGGCCTGTTTCTGCTTCTCTTTTTCCAAAATCTGTAGCAGTTTGGCCAAATCACTATTCATGAATTTTAGATTCAGAAAGGAGATGAATGAACCAAAGAAAGTTGACATCCAAACACATTTTGCTCCTTGCCAAAAACTGTAGTAGCATTTACAGAGTGCTTTTTCAGGTGGAACTATGCCATACACTCACCAAACCGGCTAGTACAAGAATGTGAGCTGGTTTTAAGGAAAAGACTCATTGGGAAACTAAAAGATGATTTTTATAACAAAGTTGATGTGTTTTCTAACTTCAGAAAGGCCTAACTTAGAAATAGCAAAGGTATTTTAATCTTATTTGTGACATTGTCCAGATGTCTTTAAATCACTCAAAATTCCAAATGACAAAGAAAAATTAAAAATCATGGTTAATGACTTCAGTGTCTAAAGAGTATGTACAATTCCAAAACAAAACATTAACAGCAAAAAAAACCACGAGCAGGCAGTTTTCATGGGCAGACAGTTCACAAAATGAGAAAATCTACTGAAAATATTCAGTCTCACTGCTACTCAAAGAAATTCCCTCTGGGACACTGAACTATCTTTTTTTCATCTTGTATGTCATTTGCTGTATCATTTCGTGACATAATTTGATAGGAAAAACATTTTGAAAGAATTCGCACATCACATTAGGGTGTATCAGTTACTTCACATTCCAGAGAGCTATTTGGTGGTCTGTAATCAGAGCTCTAAAATTCTCAATAATCTTTGTATACTGTCATTCAGAATACTTTTAACTGTGAAAATCTTTATATACAAAATTGTAAATTATAATACTATTTGTGATCATCCTTCCAAAAATAAGTATTTTACAATAAGAATGTAATGAAGATGACTATAACTGAATAAAGCAACAGATTGATGAATTTTAAAACAAAAATGCTTAAGATATAACATTGAGAAAATACAGGTTATAAAATTTTATGTTTAGAGAGGTCACAAGTCTTTGGGAAAACTTATCTGTCTAATATAGAGGCTGTAGGCCCCACGTAGCTTTTTAGTTTTCATTTTAGTTGAAGTTAAATAAAATTCTAAAATCATTTCTTCAGTTGCATTAGATGTATTTTAAGTACTGTGTAGCGAAATGAATCCAGTGCCTTCTGAATTATTAGACAACATAGATACAAAAATGACTTTCCATTACCTTAAGAAGTCATTTACATGGCACCAGTATAACATCTAAAACTATATGCAGCTCAAACACTGGCATAAAATTAGCAAAAAGCAACAGACCTATGTAGGAATTAACCATTGGGATTTGTTTCTTCTTCCTACTCCTGTTTTTTTAAATGTTCTGGCATGGCCTTATATTCATTTTGTAATGTAAAAAAATCTTTAAAGTTTGGATATTTATTGTTAATGTAGAGATGAATACCAGTGTGGCTTGGTGAAAGTCAGTTGAAATTTACTCCTAACAGCTGAGGTTTTGTTGTTGTTGTTGCTGTTGTTGCTGCTGTTAACATTAAGGTCAGACCAGAATTTCAGAAGCAGTCTTTTAGGGAATGGGATGTTCATGGAGGAGTTTGCACTGTCATGTATCCATCAGAGTGAATTAAAACTGCCTAATTACCACCCCACAATCTCCTCTCTTTACTGTCCTTCCCAATTCCAAACCAGTGGGTTTCATGGTTTTTGGAGGGTTTTGGCCCTGACTTGTGCCCGGAGCCAACGTTAAGTGCTCAGTATGTCTTACCAAATGATGCTCCAGAAAAAGGAGAATCACTAGTATCTAGAGTAATAATGTACATTTTATTCTTTTTTTGTCTTAAGTTCAGAAACTTAAACCAAAAGAAAACTTTGTTTCTGGTCCCAGCTAAATCTAGCAGAGATACTGAATGGACTTCAGAGAAGTAGCTGTTTCATCCAGGAGATGACCTGGATGCAAGGGAGACCAGTGCTTATTCAGTGAGGTGGTGGTGCCTTTGTACCCTTGCCATAGTGCCCATGGTGTTCATGATTAGAATCCAACCTTCCAAGTAGTCACATTGTATAAGCCTGTCTAGTTGTTTTCCTTAGGTTTTGTTTTGTTTTAACAAAGATGCTAGCTCCCATCCATTGATTCACTGCCCAGATGCCCTCAATAACTGGGAGCAGACCAGGCCAAAGCCAGGAGCCAAGACCTCAGTCCAAGTTTCCCACATGAGTGACAGGAATCCAGTCACTTGAGCCTTCAGCTGCTGCCTCCCATGGTCTACATTAGCAGGAAGCTGGAATCAGGATCAGAGCCAGGACTTAAACCCAAGCACTCCAATTTGGGAAGAGGATACCTTAGCTGTGCCCTATCCACTAGGACAAATTCCTGCCCTTTCCTTGAATTTTTTTAATAACCGGCTCAGTGTCACATCCCAAGGCCCTTCTGTTGATTGTTGCTGAAATATTTTTTAAAGATTTTATTTGAAAGGCAAGAGTTCACAGAATGAGAGAGAGTGCTTCTATCCCCAAATGGATACAACAGCTGGAGCTGGGCCGGGTCCAAGCCAGGAGCCAGGAACTTCCTCCATGGCTCCCATGTGGGACGCAGGCCATCCTCTGTTACCTTCCCAGGCACACTAGCAGGGGATTGGATGGGAAGTGGAGCAGCTAGTACTCAAACCAACACCCATATCAGGTGGCAGCTTTACCTGCTACACCACAAGGCCAGGCCCCTGAAATATTTTATATAAATGGATATATAACCCAAGGAGTTTGTGTTAAGATGGAATGTTGAAGAGTTATTGTCTTTGAGTAACCGTTGAAGACAAGTCTACATCTTAAGTGTGCAAAAATGTATGTGTTATTATCTACAGTGGAAACAAATTATAGCTCTCAGCTTTGAAGTTTGAAAACTGGGAAGAGGTAGTCGTCATGAAATTTAGCTGAAAGAAATGCCCACTGCTGCAGCTACGGAGTTACCTGGCTCCTAGATGGGTAGCTCAGGGAGAAAGTGAAAGTGATAGCAACATGGAATTAAGTTTGCAGTGTGATGCAGGGGTGTTTAAAATGCACTGGGGGACTTATGTTTTGGCCATGAGATATCACATCAGAGAGCGAGGAGGTGATGGTTTCTTGAGCCACTAGTGGAACTGCCCCCGGGATTATGACACTGAACCATGGGTGTGGATGGAGAACAGAAAAGATAGAAGGGAAAGTTCATTGGATCGAAAAGTCAATGCTGTGTTTACACAAGGTGTTAAACATCCAAAGGGGAGGGCATTTAGCCTAGCAGTCAAAATGCAACAAGGTGGGCATTTGGCATAGTGGTTAAGAAACCTCTTGGAGTAAAAGGGATCACATAAACAAGACTTGTGTCTGCGAATACTAACTGATAGAATAAAAAAGGGAGAGAACAATCCAACATGGGAAGCAGGATACATAGCAGACTCATAGAATGGCAGATGTCCTAAACAGCACTCTGGCCTCAGAATCAACCCTTAAGGTGTTCGGATCTGGCTGAAGAGCCCATGAGAGTATTTTAGTCATGGAAAGCCAAGACACTCTGGCAAAAAAAAAAAAAAAAAAAACCAACAACAACAAACCACAACTAAATGAAAGATCTCTGTGAGTGAGTGAGATCCCAGTAGAAAGAACGGGCCATCAAAGAAAGAGGTACCTTTCTCTGAAGGGAGGAGAGAACTTCCACTTTGACTATGACCTTGTCTAAATAAGATCAAAGTCGATGAACTCAAGGCTTCCATAGCCTTAGCAACTCATGACGAGAGCCTAGGGTGATTACTGACACCATAAACAAGAGTGTCAATTTGTTAAGTCAGCAACAGGAGTCACTGTGCACTTACTCCTCATGTAGGATCTCTGTCCTTAGTGTGTTGTTCAATGTGAATTAATGCTATAACTAGTACTGAAACAGTATTTTACACTTTGTGTTTCTGTGTGGGTGCAAACTGTTGAAATCTTTACCTGGTATATACTAAATCGATCTTCTGTATATAAAGATAATTGAAAATGAATCTTGATGTGAATGGAATGGGAGAGGGAGAAGGAGTTGGGAGGGTTGCAGGTGGGAGGGAAGTTATGGGGGGGGAAAGCCATTGTAATCCATAAGCTGTACTTTAGAAATTTATATTTACTAAATAAAAGTTTAAAAAAAAAAAAAGAAGAAGCCTCTTGGGACAGTCCAATCCCATCCTGGAGTGCCAGGCTTCCAGTCCCATCTCTGCTACAGTTCCAGCTTCCTACTAATGCACACCCTGGGAAGCAGCAAATGATGCTGAAACACTTGAGTCCCTGCCACCCAAGTGGAAGACCCGAACTGAATTCTAGGCTCCTAGCTTCAGCCTGCCCCAGCCTTGGCTGTAGTGGTCATTTCTCTCGGCCTTTCAAATAAAGATAAGTAAATAAAATGTAAAGATAAAAGATGCCCTTATCACATGTCAGGAGTACCTGAGTTGGATACCAGGCTCCAGCTTCCTGCCAATGCAGTCCTGGGAGGTTGCAGTGATAGCTAAAGTATCTGGGTTCCTGCCACTCATGGGGGACAACTCAATTGCATTCCCAGCTCCAGCCCAGCCCAGCATCGCAGGCATTTGGGGAGTGGACCAGCAGATAGTCTCTCTACCCCCAGCTCAAATAATAAATGAATAATTTTTTTAAAAATTCTGAATCCCAGCTTGATAAGTGAGGAGTGTTAGAAGGAATGTGGTGTGTGTGTGTGTGTAAGGATACTTTGGACACCTGGCATATAAGTATAAAATAAGTAGGAGGCTGTTAGTTGGTTACTTGACTGAACGAAGACACTAGAAAGAGGTAAAGGAAGTAGTTCTGTCTTCTCTGTGCTATGGAGCTGTAGGTGTCCACCACAGAGAGCCTTACACTTCCGTCAGGTTTCATCTCACTTGTGTGGCACCCCACTTTCCGTAGTCTCTCCCTCACCCTTCCCAGTCTCTCTCTTCTTTGTCCCCCTTCATTTTTCTCCCACAACACATTCTGGCTTCTACCAATTCACTTGACGGGGCCTCACCTATAACCTTGTCTCATTGCCGAGCAACCTTAGACTGGGAAGTTACAGGCAAATATGTTCTGTGTCTTTGCTTCTCTAAACATCCTTTGCAGGGCGAGTACACTGATGCACGTGCAGAAGCTACAGTGCTAAAGCTTTTCAGAGCACTCTTCAAGCCTGGAGAGGAGGCTGCGTTTGCTCTCAAACAACTGCTTGCACAGATTTGCAAGCAATAAGAAAATGACCAAGGAAATGCCATCTGTCCAGCTGAGTTTGATGTCCTTATCATTCCTGTTCCTGTTGTCTAATTTGGATAGCAAAAGTGGGATGGCTAGGAAGCCATATTAAACTATGTCATTCTAGCTGCTCCATTTGTGTAATGTATCACTGTTTTCTTAGTTTGCCCTGGGGTTTTGAGAGTAATTAAGCATTTGTAGAGATTTTGAAAATCTCCACTTTAACAAGCAGAGGCTTAGGAAGAAACCTTCTGTATGTGAGCAAAATATGCAGAAACCTGTGTGATGCGTTAGTTTCCTGTAAATCAAATGTGTCCGGATTTCAAATCACGTGAGGATTAACCGTGTGCAGTTCCAGAGAACGCCAAGATTTCACTCGTTTTACAGTTTGACCAGACTGAGGTAAGCATATGCTCACCAGGAAGGTTCTACCACTAAAAAGCACCATCTGTTTAGATCATAGCTGGGCGCTTTATATGCATAATCTCACTGTGTCCTCACAAACCCTGGGAGAGATGAGGAGACCGAGGCTCAGAGATGGCTGTCCACTTACCCTATGTCACACAGAATACTCGAGACAGAAGACACCTTTCAAACAGGGTGCCCGCTCACAGCCTGGCCATTCACCGGGCCACACTGCCACATCAGCTACAAAGTGTCCGTGACACTTTCACAGAGCACAGATTCATGCACCTTCCTGGGTTTGGCACTCTTCCCTCCTCGGCCCCTCCAACACCCCCATAACCAGAAATTGGTGCAGTATCTCATTTGAATCCTTGCAGAGTTGACATCAGATAAGACGCACTCAGCGTCAGCCGGCCAAAAAAATCAAATCGAACACAGTGAGCCTTCTAAATAATCAAGGGAGAAAAGGACATGCAGAAGACCAGGTGTGCATGGTTTTTTCCACCCAGCTTTGGACTTGCCGTTCTTCTGAGTTGTATGTATTTACCCCGTAGGTGTAGGTAATTGGAATAAATGCTTGTTAGGGATTCGAATTTTCCGAATTATTCAATGTTTAATAACCTACAAATGATAATTTTGATTCAAATTTTACGTTGTCATGGGTCATTATCTGGATAGTAAGCCAACTATCTTGCTCTTTTAAAAATAACAATAACTTTAATAAAGTTATTTACAAGGTTCTTAAGTGAGTTATATCTAAGAAAAAATAGCAAAGCTTGTAGCAATTAAAAGTGAAGATTGGTATTTAAAATGCAGGCTTTAATTCCTTTAGTGTAAAACTCTTCTGATCTCTTTTGCATGTCAATCTCATAAGCAGAAATAGTGCCAGTAAAAAATGGTACCTGGTGTATGCATTTTTCATCGTGTGCAGTATTTGGAAGGAGGATACAAGCTAGTAGGCATTTAAATTCAGAGTTAAGTGTGTGGCTGGCAGATGTCGTGTTAGCCTGCAGCTCTGAAGGTCTGCTTTAAAGAATATTGTAAGGCATCATAAACGGTATGGTTTTTTCCCTTCTACTGAGCAGTCTGCTTCATAGGCACATTCAAGTGTTCATTCTAAATCTGTGATTCTAAACCTCCTCATTTAAATATCGTTTGACCCTAGCCTTCTGTTTTGGTGGAAATCTTGTGAACATAGACTCTCCGCTGCCTGCCTGGCTTCTGGGTTTTCTTTGGGAGTCTGTGGATTACTCCAGACTCTTTGTGTCTCTTTGATACTAAAGGAGATCTCACTGTGTCCTAGAAATCTTCATCCCAGTTTTCTCTGGGGTCCATCCTTCCTGAGGCAATAGGTTTGAAAAACTGAGAGATGATGGGCAGGCCCTGAGTGATGAGGAAGTTGACATCTGTGCCTAGTTCGTCATTTAAGGGCCACATTTTAAATCTTATGGGGAGAAAAAAAAGTTATCTGTAGGGCCAGTCAAGGTGGGCAGACCTGTTTTCAGGAAAAGAACTAAGGACATCAATCTAAAAAAAAAATTTTTTTTTTTTTTTTGCTAAGAAATTAAGTGAATTTTGTAAAAAGAGTATGTACTTCTTGGCAAAATAATGAGAAGTTGCAGAAGTATTGAAGTGAATGCTCAGATCTCTAGTTCGGTGCTGAAGTAGCACCGTAGCAGAGGGGAGCCAGGAAAGACGGCCTGCTGGGCAAGCATTAGCTCTCCGTGGCAGCAGCAGTGCTACATGCATGGACATGAAATATTGTCCCTCTTGGCTCTATGGTTTATGCAGAGTTTGCAGCCAGACTGTAGCTTGTAGAAACTGTTTTCTAATTAAAGTCTAAGGCCATGCCCACTGGGTTTGGCCTTCTCCATCAGAGGGATCTCTGCCCCTGAGCCACACAGAAGTCAGTGGCCTTTTATCTCCATGCAAATAATCACATCTTCATGGGCTACACCTGAGTGGTCCCATGATGCTTCCTGATGCTTTCTGCATACCAGCATTGGAACCACGTGGGTGCTATAGACCCTGTGGGTTTTTATAGATGCCAGAGACTGGACATGTGTGTTCCTCATGGAACTTGGCATGTTTGTGCCATTCTTGCCCAGTCAGAAGATGCAGACAATGGGGAGAAAGGTTCTGAACATGGCAGATTTCACTCATTGAATGTACAAGTACCAGAGACCAGAAGCCCTAGTGAACCATCTATTCATCATGTTCAAGGAGCCTTAAAGGGCTGTGAGTTTAAATTCTCCTGTGCTTTGCCTTTGCCTATCAGTGCTCCTGTAATTGCTCATACTCTGTCAAAACGCAACTCACAGTTACCTTTGCTTGGATGCCTTCCCTGACTTGCTCCCCCAGTCTATCTCATTCTTCCTGTGTGACCCCAACTTTGTCTGCCCACCATGCTCTGAGCCCACTACGTGGACTGGAATTGCAGGCGTCAGCATTCCTGCCCTCCCCACATCCATGACAGGGGCCTTGTCTCCAGCACGCTCACACCCAGAATCTAACAAACCCTCAGTATGTGTCCACTGAATGGCAAGGCAAGGACAACAGGGCCAGGGGGGGAGGAAGGAGTGAGCCCAAGGAGGCTCGGAGGATTGCATGGGCCTTGAAGGATTGGGAGTGGGTGTAGCATTACGTGCAGTCACACTTGTATGACAGACAGAGTCTGTGTATGGGGACTCAGATTGAAGAGGAGCACTGGAGGCAGACCAGGCCAGCCAGTGAGTGCCGGGCTGGAGCTTTACCCTGTACACAGCATTAGCCAGTCAGGTGTTGGCAAGGGATTACATTAAAAAGCAGTGTTTTCCTGAGGTTAGAGCTCTTGAGAATTGAGAGGTTAAAGATTTGTCATGTAAAGGGGGTTTTCTCTGATGACCCTGCAAGAAGGGCCACTCAGAGGTCACAGCCTCCTGCTTGTGCTGATGAAGAGGGAGCAGGCAGCCTGGGCTTCCCGCAGGGCCCTGGAGTAGGGTGATAGTGTACACTTTAGCTCTCTGCCCCCTTTTCCCTGGCCACATGCCCTTGGGGCAGCTGACTGTAGGGACACCCACCTTACTGTTGTGGTCACTCCTGCACAGCCTGTGGCCCCCTTGGGCCTCCCTTCTCTGTTAGGCAGATCCTACTCAGGCAAGCCTGTCCCATCTCTGCTCTCCCTGCTCATGTTGCAGCATCCCCACTTGCATCAGGGCCACCTGCCATTGGGTTTTGAAGAAGTGGTGGGTAGGTGGGTGACAAGAGTCTGAAGCCTCCTTGGGTCTGAGATGCAGGCAGGCCTGGTGCATCTCATTAACATTCTGTGTGTTTGAGATAGTAAAACCAGTGCCAGTGTCCTCACCGACTCCCTGTGTGCATTTCCCATCTAGTAAGAACCCTTGGGAAAAGAAGGTCCGTGATTGGCACACACACTGTTCCTCTTTCCTCCTTGGAACCTCGTGCACCGGCAAGTTACTATAAAACTGTGCTGCCAAGTCTCCGGGGTCACGTGGGCCCCTCAGATTTCAGTTTGGACTGCGTGAGTGGACCGTGCCTTATGTTTGCATGTCCTGCTGCCTTCAGAGAGGCATCCTGCAGATCTCGGGAGTCCACTAGGACCGCATCCAGGGCTGTGACGCAGAGTGCACCTGCTTGTCTACACTCGCCCGTGGCGGGGAGGGAAAGCATAAGGCATGCTCACTGCAGAGCGGAAAACAAACCTCACAGCAGGAAGTGGAAGTCCAAACTCTTAGGACAGAAGAACAGGAGCGAAGCCTGCGTGCCTAGGGTTTTACTGCAGGACCCTGACACTCAGCTCCGTGTCGACCCACACATTGTAGCACCAGAACAGAATCGAGCAGCGCTCTCCTGGTTGTCCCCAGCCCAGCCAGGTCGCGGCACCCAAAGGGCAGCCTCCCCTGAGAGCTGGTTAGGAGAGCACACCCCGCCGCTGCCCCAGGTCGAGAGAGCATCCTTGTTTTCCCACAACCGGCAGGGGAGTCATGGCGACTGTGAGGTTGGAGAAGCCATCTTCAGATATTCAGCACAGTGCTTCACTGAGGGCCGCGGCGTCAGCATTACCAGGAGGGCGTGAAAAAGCACAGGCCCCTGGGGCTGCCTCAGATGTTCATTTGGTGGCTCAGCCGGCAGACCGGGTACTGCTCACACTGTTGTACTCTGCCTTTCCCTGGATCCAGTAGCTGAAGCCATGGCCCCCACAGCATATGGGAAACATATCCTAGAGTTGCCCTAGCTTCTGCAGGAGCCCGGCAGTGATTGGGCTGTCCTCTGGAGTGGCTCTGAGAGCGACAGTGACAGCCCCTGGGCCAGATAAGCCATGTGTCTCTGGGGCACAGTGCTGAGCTCTGGAGTAACTCTCTGGTCGTTGTCCTGCACTGTGGTACAAGCCCCTCTGTGCAGATCCCATTGACCCGAGCGTGGGCTGGTGGTGCTGCATCCAGTCTTGAAATCCTTCATCAGAGACACCGGTGGCACCTTCTGCCTTGACACAAACCCAGGAGCCCTCTCCCTGTCTCTGCCCTCAGTCTAGCTGCCCACCCTTGAGAGCCTCCAACCAGAAAAGACCCAGATCAGGCCCTGCCCTTCAGAGCACATCATGCCCCTTCTGGAGAATGCTGAATACAGTAGGTCTTTCTCCTGGACACTCATCACCAGTTGATGCCAAGTGTGTACATACCCACCTTTAGTTAGAGCTTCTTCAGAGACCACAGTTAACTTTCTGGAATTCCTCTAGCTATAAGTAAGGAGGGAAAAGTTAAATCTCCCTTGGCCTATGTCACTATTTTAATTCTTTCCATTTTTTTCCCTCTCATTTTATTTATTTGAATGCAGAAAGAGAGAGCCAGAGGAAGAGAGTACCCATCCACTGGCTCACTCCCTCAATGCCCACAATGGGTGGGCCTGGGCCAGATGAAACCCAGGAGCTAGGAACTCAATCCAGGTTGCCCTTGTAGCTGTCAGGAACACAGGCACCTGAGCCATCATTGCTACCTCTCAGAATCTACCAGCGAGAAGCTGGGGTCAGGAGCCATGAATCAAACTTTCTGTACTCCAGTGTGGATCATGAGTTTCCTTATTGGTGTCTCACCCCCTGTAAGTCCCAAGTTTTCAATTCTGCAGATGTTTCAACAAAATCGATTCAGTTGCATTAAAGTCATAATCTAGAGTGTATCTGTCCTTTCTTATCGTTAAGAATGAAAATGCAGATTGTCCTACAAATAGGGCACTGGGACAATATAGTGTCTTTTACCTATGTTAGCCATGCTATAAAGTGGACATTGGGCAAAGATGATAGCCTTTCATAGATTATACAAGATACTAAGAAATTACTTTCATTCAACAATTGCTCAATTATTTTTGGTAGAAAAGAACAATACACTTCAAACAAAGGGTTATATTACATTTTTGACAGTTTGTTGCAGTTTTGCATGCCATGACTTGTTTCAACATTGTAGTTCTTGGACATTTGAGAATAAAATGGCTTCTCTTGTGTCAAATTTGATATCATATTGGATAGTAGCAGGCCTGGGAATATTAATGCTTTTTTCCTCCTGATGGTTTCTCATGGCATTGTTTCAGGTATGCTAAGCAGATGTCTCTTGAAATTCAACAAATTCATGACATCTTTCTTGTCCTTGTTTACAGCTTTGTGAATAATCCATGCATTTATGATACACATATTAATTATTTGAGTGAACAGAGGCCAGTACTCTGTTGTACCTCTAACAGGTGTTGATCATCACCACTGTTGATATTGTTAGAGGTGCACATGACCTTTGGCTGAGCCAAACTGGCTCTACTCTGTTTTTCCCATTGTTGAAATTTGTCCATTTGTTCCACTGCCTCATAGTTCATCCCAGCAATGACATATTTATTATCTGACCATTTTACAATGAGAATTTCATTATTTATATCTAGTCTGTTATCACATGAACTTCTTGTTTTTTCATCAGTATTGTTGGGTCAGAAGACACTTGTTTAGTGTGTTTGTCCTCATGGTGCCTGTGGCTTAGAAGCCAGTGTTTCAAAGGTGTATCAACAAGTCATAACCAGCATCTAGACTGTCAGAAAGCAGTGCGATCGTGGATTCTCTTCCACTTAAACCACTTGTAGAACTCATTGCTCCCAACCACACAGGTCACAACTTGTCACAAATAACTACAATCCAGGGACACATTAGCGTTTGTCAGCAGTGGTACAGCACACATTACTGTGCAGTATACATTATCTCAGTATTCTATTTATAGGACAGCTATTTGTGAACATTGGTAATTTGTAATACAGAGCATTTCTTGAAATAGAGTGACAGTCTATCCTAGAAAGTACCTTCATGAATGCATTTATTTAAAAAAAAAGATTTATTTATTTTACTTGAAAGAGTTACACAGAGAGAGAAGGAGAGGCAGAGAGGGAGAGAGGTCTTCCATCCGATGGTTCACTCCCCAATTGGCCACAATGGTGGGAGCTGCACCAATCCGAAGCCAGGAGCCAGGAGCTTCTTCCCGGTCTCCCACGAGAGTGCAGTAGATCCAAGGACTTGAGCTATCCCCTACTGTTTTCCCAGGCCAGAGCAGAGAGCTGGATTGGAAGCGGAACAGCCGGGTCTCAAACCAGCGCCCATATGGGATGCCCTCACTGCAGGCATTGGCTTTACCCGCTGTATCACAGCGCCGGCCCCCATGAATGCATTTCTTGTATTACATCTCAGTTATGTACATAGTCTTTTGTTCAATTGAACATTTAGTAAAAGTAACTTTTGTAGTAAACTTTATGCCATTTTCACAAAACCTTTAAAATATTTTCAAATGATCTAATCATTCATCTATTACTTTTCTCAAAAGAATAGATCTCTAAATCACTCTTAAGCATGATAATTTATTTCAGCATTACCATAAGTAGTATATTTACTGCTAAATTTAAGTTTTTATGGATTTCATATATATATGACATATATATCATATGTATAAGATGTCATATATATAAGATGTCATATATGACATATGTCACACACACACACACATATATATATATATGATGGGACATAATGGGTTAACCACTAGGCTAAACATCCAAGCTATAAAGATTTTTAAAGTCTCGACATTGCCATTTATATTAAAGACAAGTATACGTACTGAAATAAATGCTGTCCCTTGAGCCATGAAGCAGTCATTCACTATACTGGCCCACGTGTTTCATCAGTATTATCTACTCCATTGTAGGCTCAGACTTGAAAGGTTGAAGAGATTGGTGACAGTTGACTTTACCTGATAAAGATCTGCTTTTGAAATGTGTGCTGTTTTGACTGGACTTAAAGTAGCGTGCAACACAGAAGAGGCATACAAAATGGTACTTGATGAGCTGAGTTTTCCGGAATAGTGTTCAAAGGGTTATGCAGAGGAGTGTACTTGGCCCTCACAGCCCTGCACTGTGAAATTTAGGGAGCTTTCCACAGCAGGAAGGCTAATCTAAGCAAAAGATACTAACAGCTTAACGGTTTTCCCCCAATCATCACTATTCATTTCCTTTTACAGTTATGGGGGAGAAGGAGTTTATATAAAAAGAAACAGAAAAACACAGTTTCATCTAGCTTCAGAAGAGAAGGTACTTACTGACTGGTGTTACTGAAAAACCCGAAGACTGACCAAGTTCAGGCATGATTTGAGCACTTAGAACCAGTGAGCAGGAACTGCTTCCTTGGGTGTCTGTTCCAAGATGGCTGCTAGTAGCCCCAAGGCTGTATGATCCTTTGTCCACATTCTTTGTGAAAGCAAGGTTCTCTACTGCAGAGTTCTCAGCAAAACTCCTGGGTTTAGTTGACCCTCATGAGGTGCTTGACCAAACTGATTACCATCAACCAGGGGAGGGAAGCTCAAGTGACCCAGGGCAACCCAGGCCTGAAGTAACCCATGTAACAGGCAATCAGGATGCTCCGACTTGAACCACTGAGGTGCGCCCCTCAGCAGTGGAGGTGGACTCCATCCCAGGCAGGCTTCAACACTGTCCAAAATTCAGTCATCACACGTAGGGCTAAGGAGGGAGGCTGGAATGGAGTCTAACGGTGTGTCCAGGATGGCCCTTGGCTTTCATATGCTCAGGGAAAGGAGCATTCCCAGGAGCTGCTGCTGTGTTTGGGGCGGGAGGGTGAGTGCGTCTTTGGGAGGCAGAGCTGTTATGGAGATAAGGACAAGAGTGGTTTGAGCAGTAGCCTCCATTAGCATCTTCATTTATGAGAGCAAACTGACTAATTTCCTTGAGAATCCATTTAGGGTTTCTATTAGCAATACAGACTTTGACAGTACAGCTTCGAGCAAGAACATTTCCTCACAAATGCTGGAGGTGACCAGTTCTACAGTTGTATCTCCAGCTGCTTACTTTGTGTACCTCCACAAGTCTGTATGAAAAATACAAGGAAGCAGAGGAGGATGTGCACACTGATAACTCGGAGTATGACCTTAAAATATTTGTCCCTGTAGTTTGATTGTCAAGGGCTGTATATATAGTGTGCTTATATACACATATATTCTAGAAATATGGATTGCTTTGGGCACAGAATTAACAAACTATGTCTAGACTACAGTTAATTGTAAGGTTTCAAATAAATATAGTCTGGACAGCACAACATGAAGCCTGGTATTTAGTTGTAAAGTCAGATCTCAAGGATTTGGTCATGAATTGATCATTTTGGTGGAAATTTATGACAGGGTTTCGGATACAACGTGATTCCCTAGGCTTTGATTATTTTCTCTTTCAAACTTAAAGGTAACTTCAGCAGATATTTGTTGTTACTGTTCTCTTTTGCTTGCCAGCCTGAGCTTGGGTAATGAAAACAGCCAGTGTCTGTCATGAATCATTTGCATATAAGTCCTGAGAAACCCAACCCAAGACTATAAAAATTAGATGCACACAGAAGATGGGTTGGATTTTCAAAACACACTTAAAAGTCACAGACTGAGGAATCACATAATTCACTCCTTGTTTTTCTGATGGCTTTTTTTTTTTTTTTCAGAACCGAATGGAAGAAAGCAAAGCACTCTTTAGAACAATTATCACATATCCCTGGTTCCAGAACTCCTCGGTTATTCTGTTCTTAAACAAGAAAGATCTTCTAGAAGAGAAAATCATGTATTCCCACCTTGTTGACTACTTCCCAGAGTACGACGGTAAGTCAGCACTCTTGGACAGCCCCTTGGCTGGGCACAGGTTTTGCCAACACGAATGCAGGAATTACCCTGCAGGGCCCCCCGGGCCCCCTTCACTGTGAAACTTGCACGTTGTAATGGGTGAAGCTCCAGTTGCTCTCTGCCCTGTGTTCTAATGACCAGAAATATTCATTCCTTAATAATGCTAGAAGTTAGATGAAAAGGAAACAGCTTCTCATCTGTACTGAAATAACTGGATGAGGGGAGGGGACCATCCAGCAGTTGGTGACTACTTGTGTGGCATCCACTGCAGTGCCCTCCTTCTCTCCCTGTCATTTGGTTACAGGCTGCCTCTGCCTCTCTCTGCGGAGGGAACACAGCTTTGAAGTCAGTCTGTCCTGGGTTCAAGTCCCCTTTCTGACACTTCCTGATGGTAGAACTGTGATCCAGTCACTTGAATTTTTTTTCCCCCCTAGACCTTAGGACCAAACTCATGGGATTGTTTTATGGACTCTAATAGATTACATATGTGTGACGCTTAGCATGATTAGTATTCAGAAAACACTAATTTTGGGGGGACTTGGTGGTCCAGTGCAGTCCCACCAGCCTTAGCGATGGTAGCTGTCCTTAAGGCTCTTGGTTGGGCAGCACTTAGAATCTGTTGTGCCCACTTCAGTACTTGGATGGTTTTGTATTATTCACTTTGTTCTTAGAAACAGACCTTGTGCTCTCCAAGTAGACTGAAATTCTGAGAAGTACTCAGTAACAGAAGAATCCATCCACATCCAGCCATGCTAAGACAAGGGACAGAGTCACAGCTGCTGACCTGTAAGAGCTCATGAGACAGCATAAACACCTCATCCTCTCCCCCATCCAAACCTGAGACTGGGTTAGAGGGACCAGCTGTGGCATGGTGCCTGTTTGCATAAAGTTTTATTGAGATGCAACCAACCCTGTTCCCTTACACACTAAGCAGCTGAAGTGGAGTCATGTCAGACATTGACTGGTCAGCAGAACCTGAAACATTTATTCTCTGGCCCCTTGGAGAGAAAGTCAGCTAACCCCTCGTCTCCGTGATAATTGAAAGCATGAGCGCGGAGTGTCTCCATGTTCCTGTTCTGCCATGTTGCCTTGGACATGTTTATGTAACTGCTCAGTTTCCTCCTGAGTGAGAAAAATCAACTTAGTCATATGTAAATCACTTAGTGTAATACCTAGCACAGAGAAGAGCACAAACCCAGAAGTAACGATTGCAGAAGTATATATAGCAACAAGAGAGTAGACTTCTTTTTATTTATTTATTTGACAGATAGAGTTACAGATAGTGAGAGAGAGAGAGGCAAAGAGAAAGGTCTTCCTTCCGTTGGTTCACTCCCCAAATGGCCGCTACAGCCGTCTCTGCGCCAATCTGAAGCCAGGACCCAGATGCTTCTTCCTGGTCTCCCAAGCGGGTGCAGGGGCCCAAGCACTTGGGCCATCCTCCACTGCCTTCCCGGGCCACAACAGAGAGCTGGACTGGAAGAGGAGCAACCGGGACTAGAACCCGGCGCCCATATGTGATGCCGGCACCGCAGGTGGAGGATTAACCAAGTGAGCCAACCACACCGGCCCCCACACTGAGAGTAGACTTCTTAAGATCATATTATCAACGTGTGATGCCCAGGATGGATATCAGTTCAGTGTTTTTGCCCATCTACAAGCTCCCTGAGAAAGGTAGCTACTTTAAAAACTGAGATTAGATTTGGCTTCATAGCTTTCTATGAAGATACTTGCATATCAGGCATAGAAGTTTAGTCATCTCTTCATCCCACATGCATTTGCAACGCTGTTGGCTTACAGAAGAGAAATGTTCTATGTCTAATGAGCAGAAGTTCCCTTTTTAAATATATTCACATACAAGATTCAGCAGGTCGGTATGTTGAAGACATACATTTTGAGAACATTATTGGGTATTAAAGACAGTGCCTTTTGTTGTTATTGTTGTTTACAGTATGTCCATATCCTTTGTCCGGGTATATATATTGTCCTTTCAGCTTTGCTGTTCTTTTAAAAATAAGGGACTTTCTTAGCCTCCGCAGTATTTTTTCTTTCACTCATTTTAATTTGCCACTAGCCTTGAAAGAAGTCAGAAATGCCAGGGCCTGCTCCGCAGCGTTCCCGAGGAAATAATGATGGGAGGAAATGGCTTTGTGTGCCGTTGGCTTGCTTTCTCCCAACAGCACGCCAGTTCTTTACCCCCAGATCTACCTGAAAAACGTGGGCAGGTGGCTTAGGCTTGCACCTGGACCTTGCGTCCATCTGACATAGCCCTAAACACAGTTGCTGGCACCAAACACACAGGATTCTCCTCCTTTTTCCCAGCATGTGGAAGTGAGCACACCAGCCAGGCCCCTGCCCCGTGGGCCAGCAGGTTCTCCTAACGTGCTCACAAAAGGGCAGACAGAGCACAGCCCCCTCGCAGAGCCCGAACCCGCGGAGACTCACGCTGCTCCGCAGCAGCAGGCAGGCCAGAGCGCACGGTGCTTGCGTTTTCCACAGTAGGAGACTTTTTTCTCTGATGAGTGTTTGCAGTGATTTTTTCTCTGCAACATCTTCCTGATCTCTACACTGTCTCCTTTGTCCAATCATTTCCTCAGATTTCCTGTCACTCTGAGCGTTTTTCGTCCAGCATGTGCCCATTGTGAATGTTTTGAAATCTGAAGGTGCTTTTTGCTGTTAACCTCCCCCAGTGTACACACAGTGCCCATAAAAAACCTCAGCCACACAAAAAGCTGAAACTGGTTTTGATATTCCTAAAGGCAATGAAGCTGTCGCTTCCTAAGGCTGAACAAAACCTAGGCCCGCTCCACGGTGATGTTTCTGTAATACGCATGTTTTTAGTATTATAAATTTCACCCTTCCACATTTCTGCACTTACAAGGTCTTAATCAGAATGAATACCACTTCTGTATTTCTCTCCAGGAAGGGAAATTACCATTTCCACATGGACTTGAATTGTAAAATTGTCCATAGAGACTATGGAATTGTATTCCTGCTATGTGGGCTATAATAATTTCTTCATAGTTTATGTTTATTCAAATAGCATAATGTATACTTAAAAACATAACACTTCCAAGTGCACTTCAGTGAACTTGAATCTAGTTCAAATATTCTTTAGAGTAAATACGAAAGAAAAATAACATTTATTTCCCAGATACTGTATGTATAATATGGAAGCTCATTCATAAGCAGAAAATAATGTAGTGGTTTTTTACAAAAATGACAGGCTGCTCTAGCTCAAACAAAATGATTGGGCTCTGCTTTTAAATATTTTTTGTTGTTACACTGGAATTAGTAAGTTAACTGTAGTACATTGAAAAAGATAGGCCATTAAATGAGTATATATATGTGTGTGTGTAAGTGTTACATATATGTAATTATATATTGTTTATAATTGTGGCATTCCTCCCAACTTCTGGCATTATTGCATATGATTTTATGGAGTAATTCCCAGTTTGCAATAAGGTTGGTTTGACAGTTTTCATGCTGGCTGTCTAAAATTCAGGCTGCATTTTGTAGAAATGTTGCTCAGGCCCTCAGTGGAGTTCTCAAAGACTTCTTTAACCAAAGCAGTAGGGTCTTCCCCAGAGGGAAGGCAGTGGAGGAGGAAAAGGCTCTAGCAGGAGTTCCTTCTTGCTTGGTATAGAACTACCTGGAAAAAAGTGGGAGGAAATGCAGACACATGGTGGCACAAAGACGGTAGAAGACAGGTGCTCAGCTTTGAAAGGTGGTGGTGTTATCAGTCATTTACAGCACTAGGTTTGAAATTAACATATTTATTAGGATCTATTAAATGAGTTTTTGCATACCTTTATTAAAATATTCAACATACCATATAATTCATCCATTAAAAGTTTAGAATTTAATGTTTAAATATCTTACATTAATAATTTTTAAAGCTATAAATATATTTAACATAAAGTTTGCCATTTAAACAATTTTTAGTGTGTACTTCTGTGTCATTAGTGTATTCACAATACTGTACAACCATAACCAGCATGTCCAAAATGTTTTCACTATCCCAACTGAGCAACAGTACCTCATTCCCTCTCCCAGCTCCTGGTAACCTCTCGTCTGCTTTCTATATATGAATCTTCATGGTCTGTGTACTTCATGTAAGTGGGATTGTACAGTATTTGTTCTCCTTTTCTTAGATTTCTTCTATTTATTTCAAAGGCAGAGAGACAGGAGAGACAGAGAGAGAAAGAGGCCTTTTATCCACTGATTGCCACCCCAGATGGCCCCAGTGGCCAGGCCTGGGCCAAGCTGAAATCAGGAACCAGGAACTCCATCTGGGTATACTACATGGGTGATAGGGGCCCAAGGACATGGGCCATCTTCCACGGCTTTCCCAGGTGCATTAGCGAAGAGCTGGATTGGAAGTAGAACAGCTAGGACTTGAACTGGCACTCTGATAATGGATGCTGCCATTATAAACAGCAGCTTAACCCACTGTCCCACAAAGCCAGCCCCCAGTATTTGCCCTTACATGTCCAGTTTGTTTTCAAGATTCATGCATCTTACAGCATCTCCCAGAACTTCATCCTTTCTGTGGTGTAAGGGGACCCTTCAGGAGCAGAGTGGTAAGAGCACCCGAGGGAGTCCTCTTTGCACGCTTTGAATGAAGCTGCTTCACTGACTCAGCTCACGCCAGCAGCCCCTGTCACCCCAGGAATGTGAGCGAAGGCCCGGCTACATCGATTTCCTAGTCCAGCCTCTCCGTGTGTTGTGGACAGGCAGACGCAGTGACAAGCAGGAGAGATCAGGCCCTGTGGTGCTGGGGGTGTGATTGCGACCCATCTGGTCTGCAGTGCAGATGCAGTCCTCTCGGGCAGGGACGCACTGGATGGTCAGCTGATAATCGGTCCCTCCTCTCCCTTGGCTAACAGGACCGCAGAGAGATGCCCAGGCAGCTCGAGAATTCATCCTGAAGATGTTCGTGGATCTGAATCCAGACAGTGACAAAATTATCTACTCCCACTTCACGTGCGCCACAGACACCGAGAACATCCGCTTTGTCTTCGCGGCTGTCAAGGACACCATCCTCCAGTTGAACCTGAAGGAGTACAACCTGGTCTGATTGTGCCTCCCAGACACCCGCCCTGCCCTTCCCTGGTGGGCTATGGCAGATTCACAAGAGGGACTGTATTTCTGTGGAAACAATTTGCATAATACTAATTTATTGCCGCCCTGGACTCTGTGTGAGCGTGTCCACAGAGTTTGTAGTAAATATTATGATTTTATTTAAACTATTCAGAGGAAAAACAGAGGATGCTGAAGTACAGACCCAGCACATTTCCTCTCTATCTTTTTTTTAGGCAAAACCTTGTGACTCAATGTATTTTAAATTCTCAGTCATGCACTCATAAAGATAAGAGTTGTCTGTCTCTGTCTCTGTCTCTCTCTCTCTCTCTCTCTCTGTTTTCTATTGAACACAACAAAGCTGATTCCCTTTTTCCTAACCCATACCTCCCTCCCAATTTTTCCTGGATTACAACGGCCTTTATCCTAGTTCCATTCTTGGTCAAGTTCTGCTCTTGGATGATCCAGTCAGGACAATGTCATTCGACTTAAGCCATCACACATCCGCTTAATTTGTCAGTGTGCAGTTTCTGCTGAAGGGTTATACGTATTCATACAGTGGTTTTCAATGGATTGTTCTGGATACACATGTAGTGTTTATATATATATATATAATATAGTCTGTATATTATATATATATTGTCTCACTTGGACTGGGACAAAGGGTGACTGCCTAATGGTTAAATGTCGTTTCTTTGGGGTTTTACCTTCAGTCATAGTTAGATTGCTCACAGAATCACAGAAGTCAGTTAGGCAAGGGCAGAGATAGCCCCAGAAGGGGTTCTTCTTTCAAAATGCCATGTGCCATTGCCCTTCCTCCCTCCTTTGCTGCTTTTTCTTTGACTTTTCTCACCCTCTCTTTAATTGCAGATGCCAAAAAATATGCCAACAGACACTACAATTACCCCAATGGCTGCTACCCAGAACCTTTCATATAGGACCTGGTTCTTCATTTGGGGGGGGGGGGAGCGGAAAGGGAGGGAGGAGTATCAAACAGTTCCTCCTTTTTCTTTTTTTCCTTAAATGTTTGGGCCACATTTTCAAAATGACTTTTAGTATGAGTATGTGTTGCCAAAGCTGGCTTTTTGTGAATAAATGAGAAGAACTTAAAAAAAAAAAAAAAAAAAAAAAAGCCAGTGTCTTACAATGTAAGAGAGTGAGACTGTGAAGCCTAAAGTGACTGGCTGAGATTAAAGCTGAACATCAATTGCCAAACAATTGGTTACTGTAACTTCGGTTCTCGCAGTCCAATCTTTTCTTTGTTTAACGTTCACGTGCCATGTTGAGTGTCCAAATCGGCAATGAGACGTATCCTGTGTGGCCTATCATGAGATCCGCTTACGTCTTATTTGAAGTCAGTTTTATTCTCTCTTTATTCTTTAAGTTCACCTAAGTCTGCCAACAACATCGGCTGTTAGTTTTATTCTGGCACCTTTTATTTGCAAAATCTGAAGTGACTGTGGGTTTAACCACCTCCAGGACCTTCTTGAACAAGTGGCTGGTTAAGTTGAACTTAAGGAAGATTTTGTGGACTAAACTCAAAAGTAACCTCTCAGTGTTCTATAGAACATGCATTTATGTAACAGAACCTCCTCGGGGAGATGTTCAGAATTCTGGATGTGCAATTTTACAACGAATGCAAAAAATACAGCACGTGTGTCCATGAGCTTCTGTCAAGCAGCTGATACGAAATTTAACAAAATAAATCTTGATTGTTTCAAAGCTGCTGGGAAGTTGGAATTAGGCCATGATGCTGATCTCAATACCATTTGGCACTAATCCAAACTTCCATATAACTCACTGTTTTGGAACAACAAAGAGAAGTGAGACAATGAACAGCTTTCTAGATGAGTATCAAAACAGTAATGAGATGTTCTCATTCTTTACTCTCTCTCAGCCTCCAACACCACAGGTTACTTTTTCCCCTGGCTCAGAAAGCACCTGTAACTTAATTAACAGACTGCCTGTCAGTATAGTGCAATTAGGAGTACTCTAATCACTGTACATACATCTCTCTTGATACTGCAGCATCCATACTGGCTTTGTAATCATTACTTTTTTGGCAGATTGAATGTGCTGTATTGATATGTATCTATGTAATTGTATGTCTTATAGCTACTTCACTTTTGAATAATGTTATTTTATTTACTTTTTTAAGAGAGGAGAATGTAAATTTGTCAGTTTATTTCTGACTAGGGATTTTTTTTTTCCATTTAGAAAAGAAGAGAAAACAAACCTTACTATCGTACAGAGCGGTACTAGCATCGTGCTGTATAAAATCATTTGCACATTCCTGAGTAGAGGTATAATGATGATAAGACCCAAAGGTAATTTCATAGCAAAATACATAAAATCAGTCGGAGCTTTTATACAAACGTGGAAACCAACTTTGTAGAACTTTTGCCATTTGATCTAGGATTGGAATATGAGCTTTTATACGATTCATATTCTTATTTGGCAAATGCACAGTTTAGTATTACCTCTCTGATGGCCTTTATTAGAAAGGCAGTTTTAGAAGCTATTGTGATCCACTAAGGAAATGTTTTAACAGCTAGAGACCACTGCTTGCCTGAAAGGGCGATCTTAAATTTGGTGCAGCAAAAAAAAAAAAATTAAAAAACAAAAAAACAAAAATAAAAAAAATCACCAAAAAAAACCACAAAAAATAAACAAAAAAAAAAAGGAACCAACAACATTTGAAGGCCTACAGTGTGTATAGAGAACACCTCATCACAAGATCCTAAGTGTTACAGTTTTAGGGAATCAAGATATTCTATTTAATAGAGCTATCGTAGATGTAGTCGATTAAACCTGATCTCAGAGCTCAGCGAAGCTGAGCAAAACAGGGAAAGATTGTTCTATTTGTCTTTATGAAACTGGGATGGAATTTGCCATGCAAAGCTGAGGTCTGTGGCTTCACTGCCCCTCCTAGGGTGCATGACAGGATCCCTTCTCTTGAGAAAGGACATAATCGATCACCCTAGCCGCAGTGAGGCGGGAGAAACCGAGTTGTAGCCACACCAGTCCATCAGAGCTAAAGGATTTGCATTTTGTTTCTTTGGGGTTTTATTGAAGGGGATGGGGTGGGAAGGGATTCTTTTCAGTTTTGTATAAAAACAAAGTTTACTCACGCTTTATCTTCTTTCGTGATTGCAAGCGTTGCAAGCGTGTGCCGCTGGCTCCTGTGGTTGATGCTCTAAGTAACGGAGGCCGTGGCGAGTTGTATGGTGTCTTGGGCATGTCTTGTTCGATACCACAAAACACAGAGGCCTGTCTTCAGCACACCAAGGCAAGCAGCCGTTCCATGACTCACCTACCGCACCGCAGTGTACCAGTTTACAAATGATTTCTCCCTTTGCGTGTGACATGGCAGTTCCAACCCACAGAGAATTCCTTATTTGTAAATTGGAGGTTTCTACTATGCCTTACAGAGCTAAAATTCAGAAGTCTGTGCCTCATCTCTGAAACAAAGGGAAATAACACACCCATTCAAAAGTAAATAAATCCCCCTAGAAGTTTGGATTGGTTTTTTTTTAAACATTTCCATATAAAGAGCTCTGTTGAATGTCATGATTAGACTGGAAAAAAAAAAAAAAAAACTCTTAGGAACCTGCATATGTTGTTTACTAGCATATGACATCTACAGAAGTATTTGAAGAACACCTGAAACTTGTTTTGTTTGTTTGTTCGTTTGTTCGTTTGTTTTGTAGAATAACTAGCAGGCCTAATATTTAAAAAAAGGTAATTCAGCTAAAGGGCAATTTACTTTTTGTATTTCAGACTATCTTGATTGTCAAGGTGTATGAACTGTAATTTTAAAATTTATACTGCCACATGATTGTAAATTTTAGTTGTCTTAAGTTAGGAATTGGTGAAAAGCTATTTATGCTGGATTTGTGTCGAAATGACTTTATTATTTGCAAAAAAAATAATATTGGGAAGAAAGGGCTGTATAATGAGATCCTGCAAGATTTGGATGTTGGTTGAAAGTTACCCTCAGATTACCCTCGATTTCCCTTTGTTTTCAGTTTCTCAAAAGAACGAATGAAATGAAATAATTGCAGAATGTTAACCCATATTAAAATAAAGTGTACCCAAATATTGTAATGTATATTGCTGCTCTTCTTAAAATTAAATAAGGGTTCAAAACCACTTAACTGGTAATTAACAACATCTCAGTTGATGCAAATAAGGTGTGCTTGGTAGACATTTCATATTTTCTTCCAAAGGTAGATCTTTGGTTAGAAACACACAAAAAAAAAACTGAATCTAATAATATTGTATGTTTATCTCTCTCTACATATTTCTGGCATATGTAGTGTTAGTCGATCTATCCTGGTAACTGTGTCTTTGGGATTTCATTTTGGTTCCATCAAATTAGGAAAAGAAATGGCTTAGTTGTATTAGCTAGAGATTTTTGGAGCCAGACACCTGCTATTTAGTAGATAACTTAGTGCGGTCTAAACTTGTCATGTTTTTCTCAAAAAATCACAAACCATTTCCTGCTGTCTTCCCAACTACCGCTGCCCTCCCTTTCAAAGACACTCTTGCCTGTAGAATTGTTATGTTCAAAGTATGCATATACCCCTAGCGCATAGTAGGTGCTTAAATATTTATTTCCTCATCACTTTGTCTACCATCTGTCCTCCATTTCCCATATGATTCCAACCCAATAGTTGATGACATTCACATGTTATGAAGACGTCTATTGGGTAAAATTGATCTTATTGGAGAAAGGAATTCTGACTTCCATGTAAGCTTTTGGTAGACAGAAAGATGGAAAACTACTATGTAACTTTGTCCAGGCTACTCTGATTGAAACACATATTTTTGGTGGATTTCTTTTCCTCGAAGAACTCTCTAAATGCAACTTGCTGGATTCCTCACCCATTTTCATGTTGGAAACTCTTGCTAGACCTATGTACTTAGGGAGTTTTGTCAGAAAACATTTTTAACTTGCAGTATTTAAAACAATCATATTTACTGTTCTTAAAATGTCATTCAAATGCATGTATTGTCTATTGTTTGGGGATGGGAACTAGTTTTGCAAAAAACACCTAATGTTGTATAATAATGCCCCAATGATCTTGCTGGTTAAAAATACAGTATTTTTGGCCATAATTTTGTACTACAGTATTCTTCATTTTTGAGCTTTGCTTCCCTTGAAGTTGCCTAAGCCCTCTGATTTTTTTAATCATACAGAATATTGGGATACATCTTTTCTTCCTTAAAACACTTTATATAATACACATGCATTTTCCAAAGTATACAGATTTAATGATTTCTAAATACACATGTTCCCTTTTGTGTATATTCAGAAATGTCCGTCTTCTTTAGTGGAACCACACATATTGGTGGTATTTATCAGATTTGCTCTTTGAAGAATTTACCCTAATGTGGACTATAATCAACTGTTTAAGAGTGTAAGTAGCCGCTCAATAAAGACTTACAAAGAACCACCTATTTGCACCCTGAGGCAATCTTCTACTTGGTAAGAGTCCTCACCCTCCTCCCCCCCCCCCTCCTCTGCAGGATAGCACACTGGGCTACAAGTGAATGCTGGGCTCAATTGTAGAATCTTCATTGGAACACTGGTAGTCAATGGGTCACCTACACCTAGGAAAAGGGAATGGGTATAGGTGTCCTTTATGTCTGTGCCTTTGAGAAACACATCTAAGCTGTCAAAAGTTTGCTAAAAAGCTAGCTGTCCTTCCTCTAGGAATTTTTTGGAGTTAGAGCAGTGGTGACTACTGCTTTTCTAGAAAATAGATGCTTATATGGGAATTGAAAACTGTAACAGAAGCAAAACCTGTTCCTGTTTCTTGTGATCAAGTCTTTCTGCCTGGCAACCCAGCCCTTGCTTATGGAGTTTGATGTGTTTCTGATACTGTTGTGTCCAGATGAGCTAGAGGAGAGAACCATGTGTGCTCAAAAGTCCTTTTGCGGCTCTCCTTGCATGTTTTAGAGACCATTTCCGATAGATGGTATCACTGTCTTTGATATCGTTTGTTGTGACTGGAGTTTGTCTTTCAGGATGGGCTGGAGTGAGCAGTTCCCACCCTATGTCTGCCAAGGAACTAGAGAATTAATGATTCCCCCATGCTCCCCTCTGCATGCTTTCTGCCCTGTGCTAGAACACTATAAAACCAAAGTCTGCATGACTGTCCTGAAGACCCACAGCTTGGAAGAAAAACACAACCTTGCTGACCGCTCTTTGGGCCAAGTATTCTAACTTGACCTTTTGACTCAGGCAAGCACGCTGGAACAGTTTTCCCTGTCCTGTCTTTCCAGATGGACTAAGAAGAGGCAGATGAAACCACGAAGCGTAGGTGGCCCCAAAGCTTCTCAGCTCTGCTCTTCATCATTCCTGCCTTCTCCCGTTATTCCCCTGGGTTCTGCCACCAGAAGCCAGTTGAGCCTCAGGGGTTGCAGCTTCATCCTAAGGGACAACAATGGTAGACTTGACAGTGCGTGCAGAGCAGTCTAGTTTTGAGTGGTTCCCAGACTCATCCGCTTGTCCATAGTTAAAGGCCTGAATGAAATGTGGTCAGAGTTGGAGCATGAAAGGCAGAAGTTGAGAGTGTGTTTCTGGCTGATTTGCTTTGTTTTCATTTATCTAGGCATTTACCATCATAGCTTTATTTTGTTGACATTGCCAGTTAATAGGGACCTTCTCTTACAAGGAACTGAACATATTCTGTTTCAAGGGAGCTCATAGGCCCTGGTTATAAAATGTAGATTTTTAAAATCTCAGGTGCCTAGTGAGTACTAAAAAGGTTCTTTCTCCTTTAAATTCTTATGCCTCAAGACTGTTGACATTTGATCTGTTTTGATTTCTCTCTTCCTGTTTTCCTCAAGAGGGCAAAGGCCAGAGATTTTTCTGTCCTATAAGCCTGTGGATACAATAAGGCAACTTAGTGTAAGTACACCAAACCATGTTAGCAAAGAGCTAGGTGGCAGGGCTGGGGTGCCCACCTTCTACAGCTTGTTCCAGCCTTCCACAGCCCTAGCCAAGGCGTTCCCAAAGGACTGAGCTGCTCCCTTAGAGATGGGCTGCTGAAAGGGCTCTTGGTACTTTAAGTCTGATCCCAGTTTGTCCAATGTGTGCATGTAGTGGATCTTAAAGCATCTTTAGAAATTAAAGGGCCAGGAAAAAAGCAAGTGAAGCTTTCCGAACCCCATGGGTCTGCAGATAGGGATTACACACCATAGCAACGGCTGACAAGGGTGTGTGCCTGCTCTGGAGTGGTCCCACCAGGGAGGGCTTGCATGCTAGGAGTCCTAGTACTGCCCACCCCCATACTGTCCAGCCGTGGCACCAGTCCAGCCATGCCTGAGGTGCAGGTTCCACGTCAGGAGTTACAGCATCAATGGTTTTATTCCTGGGATCAGTCACCTTAGCAAAAAGACCTGCTTTTTGTGGTTTTTAAAAGACCCGCTATGGTAACGTGCTGGTAGATGATTAATGATAGACGGGAGGGTTGCAGGGTTGTGGTACTGACTTGTAGGGTGTGCTGATGTTCATGGTGTAAACACTTCTGCCGTGTCCAGTGTTAATCTACCAATGTGACATCACATTGGGAATGATGCCAACATAGGGAAGAGATGCTAACAGTTGTCTCCCAGGCCATGCCAAGCTGCTTCTGCATGCCACCCTTCGGCTTTTCAGACAGTGCCTTTCTGGAAAGCTGGAAAATAGGACAGGCCTCCCTGGTTGTTGCACATAAGGATGTGTGTTCTGTCCCCTGTGACCTGGAGCTAACTACGGAAAAGCATACTAGCACCCTACTCCACATGGGCTTGGACAAGAGGCAGCTATGGCAGAAATAGGAAATATTTAAACTCTCAAAAGGAATGTCAAAAATGGGCAGCCAAGTACTTCAAACTAGGGAGTGAAAATGCAGAGTCAATTTGGACATCTGATTGTGTGTGTGTGTGTGTGAGAGAGAGAGAGAGAGAGAGAGAGAAAGCTTGGCATCTCCAAAAATCCCAATTTTGCTCAACAACAACAAAAAGTTCATATAAATGTTTATATCAGCTGGGAGGGGCAATCCCAGGTCATTTTGAAAGCATAATATCTACATATGTGGGAATACAGCAGAATCTCAACATGATCAGATTGACATGTGCAAATACCATGCATGTACACAGAGAAACCTGCTTATCCCTGTAGTTGCTATAGGCATTGTAATTCAGAGAATAATTCACATTGCCATGATTAAGATAGGAAGGATCATACAATCTAACATTTTCTTTGTACAAATTGTCTACCCATCCCTTTCCGGAGCTCGGCCCTAATCTAGGAAAGAATAAGTATGTCAAATTTGAAAAAAGAAAATGTAAAGGATCACCTGAACCTAGGTTGGGGCCTGGATGGAGGGGACGTCTACAGCAGAGTCAGGAAGGGTACCAAGGCTGGATGAAATCCCTAATGACAACGGCCAGGCCTGCCTGGGTCAGGCACACAGGGCTGTAGTCTTCACGAAGAGTGCTTGCTGCCCGCTGAGGTTGACAAGCTCCCAGAACACCAGGCACCTCCACAGAAGTGAGAGCTGTGCTCCTGTGCTCTCTGTTCTCAACATCGCTGTGGGTGGCCCTCTGTTCCATTCATGTTGGTCCACACTGGGGGTCACTACAGACAGGTCTGTGTGGTCGGGAGCTGCCTGCATCCTTCTAGCAGTGGGAGTGACTCAGTGGGGACGGGAGTTTCCTACTCCAGAGGCTTCCACAGGTCCTCTCAGGGTCCCTGTGAGACTAAGGCCCAGTGCTGTCAGCAGAAGCCATTCATGAATACCTCTTTCACTGGCTTTCTCTCTCCTTATTTCCACACCCTCTGGCTGCATTCTTCGCTTTGCTTCTCATACTCCTTGCAGCAACTATTTTCATGTAAATCCCACCTCAAGACAGCAAGAATCCGTGATGGCTCTCATGCTGGGGAAGCATGAGACTTGTTGCCAATGGGATACTGAACTGGTCACAGCTAGCTTTCGGTGAAGTCCCAACTACAATTCACATTTTGTTCGCTAGCTCGGTATCAAATGGCTAACCCTAGAAAGATGGCGACTGAGAAGAAACTTGGGAATAGGACTTCGATGGGTCAAATAGTAGAGGTCTCACATCATGATTCCAGGTTGTAAAAAGCATTAAAATACATATACTGAGTGTGCTTTCAGAAGGAGAACAAGAGCCATGGCAGATAATGTGTATAGGAGGTTAACAGAATGGAGAGAGTTAGGAAGCCTTGCAAAAATTCCATCCATGATCTGAGAAGTAAACATGTCTCTTCCCCTCCAGTTGCTGCCAGCTTCCCCTGACATTGTCCTGGGAGGCTTCAGCCTCTCCATGGACAGCCTGGGTGTTGGTTCCTCTGTAAGCTCATCTCCAGTGAGCAATTTCTGTACACCAGCCAGCAATTTTCATCATCATTCTCGAATCTGTATCTGTTTCTGCCTCCAAATCATGAATTCAAGCATCTTGCCACACAACTCTTACTTCTAATTTGCATTCAATTCTTTCTGTTCCACTGATGTGCAATCTAAGGGCTTTTCCAGGCCATTTACCACTTAACTTTCTCCCAAGTCACCAGGCTTCTCTTCCATTCACTTCCTTCTTAGCCAGCTTAGAGTTCATATCCTTGCACCAAATAACAAAGTTGGAAACACAGGCTTTATCCTGAACAAGCTTGTCTATTGGTTGCATCATGAGGCCAAATAATTTATTTCTCTATGCCTATTCTCAAAAAGCCAAAGGAATCTGGAAAGAATAGCCAAATAGACCAGATGAGATTCATTATAAACTCAACCTCAGCTTTCTCTTTTTATGTGTATACATGAATGTATTTGGAGTCCCACAAAAAGAAGAGAGAGGAATAGCGAAGAAACAAATTTTAAAGTAATAATGGAATTTACCAAAACTGATGTTACACATTAAGCCAATTATTCAAGATGCTTAATAGTCTGTAGATAAATAAATAAAAAGATGTATATACTTAGACATATCAGAGTATACATACTAAAAAATAAAAATTGTAAAAGCAGATAGTGGGGAGAAAAACAGAACAGAATTGCTTATCGAAGACCAACAATTAGATTCATAGCTGACCCTTCAACAGAAACATTGTAATCAGGAAGGCAATGGAGTTATACCCTTGAAGAACAGGAGGAAAACAGTTCCCACCTAGAATTCTACCCCACCATAAAAATATACTAAAAGAATGAAGGCTATTCTATCTATGATGGAATAAATAGGCCATATATACTCTCTAGATTAAAACTTGAAAGCTGAGCGACAATTTTCCGATATACAAGAGGTAAGATACAGTTGTGATTCCTGATAGAAAGAAAAAAAATGGGGGGCCGGCACGGTGGCGCAGTAGGTTAATCCTCTGCCTGCAGTGCCGGCATCCCATATGGGAGCCGGTTCTAGTCCCAGCTGCCCCTCTTCCAATCCAGCTCTCTGCTATGGCCTGGAAAAGCAGTGGAAGATGGCCCGAGTGCTTGGGCCCCTGCACCCACGTGGGAGACCTGGAAGAAGCTCCTGGCTCCTGGCTTCAGCCTGGCCCAGCCAGCCCTGGCTATTGCGGCCATTTAGGGAGTGAGCTAGCAGATAGAAGACCTCTATGTCTGTCTGTCTGTCTGTCTCTCTCTCTCTCTCCCCTTCTCTCTGTATCTCTGCCTTTCAAATAAATAAATAGGTCCTTTTTAAAAGAAAGACTCAGACCTTGAGCCTCTTGCTTTAGTATTAAAACATGAATAGGGTGAAACTGCAAAATAGCAGCCAAAGAACAACTCAGTAGCTTCAAGATTAATAGTTCTGAGCTCACACAGTGTTGGGAGAGGCTTGAGTTCTACCAGTGTTGCAGTGGGTAAAACACTCTCATTGTACACACCTTAGGAGCAGGATTAAACTAAGCCCTAATGTAAGGGCTGTCCAAGCCCACATAACACACATTAGAAAATAAAATTTGGACAATATCAAGCTGTCCTACAATAACTTAATTGACTCTTAGAGCAAAATCCAATACTCCTCAAAGAAATACAATGAATGCAATGTTCAGCAACATAAAATATGTAATGTCCAATACCTGATTTCAAAATTACTGAGATATGGAAACAAGCAAGAAAAAGTAACATATAGTCAGAAGAAAAAGAAAAACCAGTCATCAGGAAGAGACCTGGAAATGAAAAAGAGACCTTGGTATTAGCACACAAGAACTTTAGAATAGCTATAATAAATATACTCAAGAATTTAAATAAGAAAGATGTAACAAGGAAAGGAAAAAGACACAAAAAATGAAACTGCTGCAAGTGAAAAATATAATCCCTGAAATAAAAAAATAACCAATGAAACTATTGACAGCAGATTTAATAAGTGTATTCTTGGAATGGGGGTTGGGAAAAGGTGGGAGGAGAGAAACAGAAAAATTATCTCAAATTATCTCCCTCCCCTAAAAAAATCAAGCTTAATGGACACTAATAACCCACAGACTCAAAAATTCAACCAACACCAACATTGACAAACACACACACACAAAGTCACACTAAGAACCATCTATTAAGTTTCTGGAAATCAATGATAAAAGAAAAGCAAAGCTTAAATGCAACCAGAGGGAAAAAACACATTACATTAACACAGAACCAAGATGAAAGTCACTAGAGATTTCTTATCTGAAGCTGTTACAATGGATTCTGTGTCTGCAGTGGTGGAGGGAAGTCAGTGTAGATACCTAAATGCGGTGTATTGTGGGGCGATCCTTCAAAAATTAAAGATACACACTTTCTCTGAGAAAAAAAAATGGGCTGGAAGGCCAGCACTATAATAAATATTAGAGAAATCTCTTCAGACAGAAGGAATATGCTACATAAGTATCTGGATCTTTCTCACACAAAGGAATTTGTTTCTTTAAAAGATAATTAATTTTGAAGGAAAAATAATACATTATGAAGTTTATAATGCATGTAGAAATTTTAAATATAACAGCAATAGCAAAAGGATGAGAGATGGAAATGCAAACATATTACAAATGTTATTACAAATGTTACTTACAAATGAGTAGTTTAATATTTTTTGAAGTTAAACATGAACATGGTGAGCCCCAGAAAAACCACTGTAAAATAAGACAAAGAAGTATGGCTAACAAGCTAAGAGTAGAGGTAAAATGAAATCATAAAATACATAAAGTAGACAGTATGTGAGAACACATGGGCAGTATAAGCACAGATGTGTGCATTCTAAGACTCTAAAAGAAACGCTAAAAGGAGAAAACACTGTTACAGACATGAAGAATGCCTTTGATGGGCTCATTGGTAGACTGAGCATGGCTGAGGAAAATTCTTTCACCTTGAGGATGTGTTACTAGAAACTTCCAAAACTGAAAAGCAGAGAGAAAAAAAATACCAAGAACAAAAACAAAATGAAACAGAATATTCAAGAACCATGGGCCAATTACGAAAGGCATAAAATATATGTAATAGGAATACCAGAAGATGGATAAAGAAAGAATATAATACATATTTGAAGTAATAATGACTAAGAATTCCCTCCTGAATTAATATTTAGACACCAACCCCAGATCCAACAAGCTCAGAGAACAGTGATAAAGGTAAATTATCCCCCCACCCCAAAAAAGGGACCCATAGGAATATTATATTCAAGCTGCAGAAAAATCAAAGATAAAGAAAATCTTTAAAGAAGCCAGAGGTAAAAATAACTTACCTGTAGAAGAGCAAAGATAAGAATTGTATCTGACTTTCCTCAGAAACCATGCAAGCAAGAAGGGGGTGGAAGAAATTTTAAAAACTGGCAAGCTAGTTATGAAATTATCCTCTAAATGGAATAATGGAGAATCCTAAGAAATTATCCTTTAAAAGTAATGGAGTGAGCCTAGCTCACTAGGCTAATCCTCCGCCTTGCGGCGCCGGCACACCGGGTTCTAGTCCTGGTCGGGGCACGCGGATTCTGTCCCGATTGCCCCTCTTCCAGGCCAGCTCTCTGCTGTGGCCAGGGGGTGCAGTGGAGGATGGCCCAAGTGCTTCGGCCCTGCACCCCATGGGAGACCAGGAGAAGAACCTGGCTCCTAGCTTCAGATCAGCATGATGCGCTGGCCGCAGCAGCCATTGGAGGGTGAACCAACAGCAAAAGGAAGACCTTTCTGTCTCTCTCTCTCACTGTCCACTCTGCCTGTCAAAAAAAAAAAAAAGTAATGGAGAAATAAAGACTTCCCAAGACAAACATTGATGGAACTTACCACCAGGAAAATGCCTTGCAAAAAGCATCTGAAGTTCTTCAGAGAGAAAAGTAGCGAAGAATGGTCCCTCAGATGCCCACATCCTAAACCCTAGACCTATAAATCAGTTGTTACATCAAATGGAGAATTAAGGTTGCTAATCAGATTTCCTTAAACAGGGAGGTTACCCTAGGCTATCCATGTGGGCCCAATATAATTGCAAGGGCACCTAAAAGTGGACGTCAGGGCAGAAGGGTCAGTGTTGGAGTAATATGAAAAGAACTCAGCTGACCCTTGCTGGCTTTGGAGAGGGAAGGGACCATGAGCCACAGAATGCAGGCAGCCTCTAGAGGCCGGGAAGAGCAAGGAAAGAGATTATCTCTGGAGTTTCCAGAAAGAAATGCAGCCCTTTTCAAACCTTGGTTTTAGCCCAAAGGACCCAGTTCAGACTTCTGGCCTTCAGAACTCTGAGACAATCATTTCTATTGCTTTAAGACACTAAGTTTGGGCTGGCGCCACAGCTCACTAGGCTAATCCTCTGCCTGCAGTGCCGGCACACCGGGTTCTAGTCCCGGTCAGGGCGCTGGATTCTGTCCTGGTTGCTCCTCTTCCAGTCCAGCTCTCTACTGTGGCCCTGGGAAGGCAGTGGAGGATGGCCCAAGTCCTTGGGCCCTGCACCTGCATGGGAGACCAGGAGGAAGCACCTGGCTCCTGGCTTCGGGTCGGCGCAGCACGCTGTCCGCAATGCACTGGCTGTAGTGGCCACTTGGGAGGTGAACCAACAGAAAAGGGAAGACCTTTCTCTCTCTCTCTCTCTCACTGTCTAACTCTGCCTGTCAAAAATAAAAATAAATAAAATAAATAAATAAAATGACACTAAGTTTGTGCTGTTAGTTTTGCTTGCAGTAGGAAAGTAACACAGGGTCAGAAAAGCTATTCTGATTAGTGTGGTTGTCTACAGAATGGAAATACCAACAAGTAAGACCCTTCTTAGAACAGAGGCGGTGCTCATCAGTCAATGAATAGTGTCTCGTTTCAAGCACCCTTGGAGCCTTCCAGATACCTCCTGACTGAATCTTGCTATAAGAACTGTTTCACTATGGAAGCTTCCATTTCAGAGGCATTTGCACTGACTTCTTAGTATTCCTCGCCCGTCAGTGGACCTCAACTTTAATATTCTTTCAATCGGATTATCTTTCAAGCTGGAGGCTGACAAGCAGAGGTGGCTTTGTCATTTCTCCCTGGTGCCACACTGAGAATCCCCCTCCTTCCTCAGTCCAGCTAGACCAAAGTGCAAACTGATCCAAGAGAGGATCGCTCTGTACGTGAAATCATTTAGCACAGTGTCAGAACTTTTGAGAGCAGGATTGTGCCTTAGCCTCAATCTTCTGCAGATGGAGTCGTGATTGATAAATAGCTCAAGATGTTCCAAAAGTGGAAGCTAGAAGTCATGAATTAGCTAAGAGATAGATGTGTTTTGAGAAAATAAGATGATGTGGATAGCTAACTATGCAAAGCATGTTCTTTGAGCGTTAGCGCTTATGAGTGATGATGCAACACCAAATGGATTAAGTGTGCACTGCTTCCTACTGCCTGGCTCCCTGCCCCCACCGTAACACAGGCCTCGCTCTCAGCCAAACCTGCAGGATGCCTTTATAATCCTTTCTTTCCTGATGTCAGTTAACAAAATCAAATTCAAGTGGATGTCAAGATTAATGCCTTCATTTTGGAGCCAAAGTCTTTCTACTCTGCTGTGCTTCTTGAAATTCAGTCATCCTGGGGCCAGCACTGTGGCACAGTAGGTTAATTCTCTGCCTATGGCACTGGCATCCCATATGGGCACTGGTTCCCATATGAGCGCCAATTCTAGTTCCAGCTGTTTCTCTTCCAAATCAGCTCTCTGCTACAGCCTGGGAAGGCAGTGGAGGATAGCCTAAGTCCTTGGGCCCCTGCATCTACCAGAGACCTGGAAGAAGCTCCTGGCTCCTGGCTTCAGATTGGCTTAGCTCTGGCCATTGTGGCCATTTGGGGAGTGAACCAGTGGATGGAAGACCTTTATCTCTGTCTCTCCCTCTCACTGTCTGTAACTCTACCTCTCAAATAAATAAATAAATAAATAAAATCTTAAAAAAAGAAATTGAGTCATCCAGAAATAAATATTAAAGATTGTCTTCCTTGACACTTCTAGCTGACACAGTCAACAGTCTAGCCTGTGGGTAGTGAAATCTTAGACTAATAATGCATTTTTCCCAATTTCTTCCAGTTTCCTACTGAACAGAAAGTTGAACTTTTGTTATTGGAAATTTTATTATTGTGAACATGTTCACAACATGCAACTCAAACATCAACTTTGCAAACCAAGCTAGAGGCAAGAGCAGAGAAGTTAAGAACATACTTGGGGGGGGGATAACAAAGGTCACCCTTCACCTGAACTCCTCTCTTTTCTAATGGTATGGAGCCACCATGGATAAAGAACCCCATGGCATTATGGATTTTAAGGCTAGAAAGCCTCAAGACCAATAGGGAATATGGAAACTGGATGCTTTTTCCCTATTCAAAATGAATCTTTCCCATACTTGTTTCACATCGATTTTATCTCTAAAGGTAAATGTGAAATTTAGAAGACTAAATAAGCTTGAGTTTAAAATTCCCGCTTATAACCAATTCTGCTGCAGTTAGAGCTCTTTTGGGAGCATTACGATAACCTCAGCCCACACAAAGCATAATAGAATCTCTGGAATAAATCAAGAATTCTTTTGAGTGTTGGAACAGATATTGTGGCAGATTTCACTTTTCTCTGCCATTCAAGCTGGGACAAATCTTGTATCTGGGGGTGGGCATTTGGTGCAGCTGTCATGACAACAATCTGAGATGCCCACATTCCCCATCAGAGTCCAATGAGTTCAGTCCTGGCTCCATTTCTTTTGTTTTTATTTGTTTGTTTGTTTGTTTTAAATATTTATTTGAAAGTTAGAGTTACGGAGAAAAGAGGGAGTGGGGAGGTCTTCCATCCGCTAGTTCACTCCTCAAATGGCCACAATGTTTGGAGCTGGGCCAGTCCAAAGGTAGAAGCCAGAAGCAGCTCCTGGCCTCCCACGTGGGTACAGAGGCCCAAGGACTTGGGCTATCTTCCACTGCTTTCCCAGGCCATAGCAGAGAGCTGGACTGGAAGTGGAGCAGCCAGAACTCAAACTGGCCCCCAAAGGGGATGCCAGTACTGCAGACAAGTGGCTTAACCCACTGCTCCACAGCACTGGTGGGTCGTTGCCACCTACCTGACAGGTCTGGATTGCATTACTGGCTCCTGGTTTCACCTTGGCCCAGCACCAACTGTTGAGGGTATTTAGGAAGTGAATCAGAGATGGGAGATCTCTCCGTCTCTGTCTCTCCACGATCTGAGAGACCATTCTGGTGATGGAAATGTTCTGGATCTTGACTGTTTCCATGTCAATACCCAGGTTGTGATAATATACTACAAATTTACGAGAAGTTACCATTGTGGAAAACTGCTTAAATTGCACAAAGGATATATTTGTATTATTTCTTACAGCTGCATATGAGCCTATAATGATATCAAAATAAAAATTCTAGTAAATATTTTATATTTAATTTTTTAAGAACTCTTGATATTTAAAGGCAGTGCTATCCACTAGAAATACAAAGCAAGTCACAAATGTGAGCTGTTAGATTTTCTAGTTAACAACATATCTTAAAAATGTTGAAATTATAACAATTATATACTTTCATCCAATATGTCCAAAATATTATCTCAACATACCATCAAGTCAAAAGTATTAGTGAGATAATTTGCATTCTGTCTTGGTGGTTCAGGTTGCTATTCTAAAAATACTATAGACTGAATGATTTCAACAACATTTATTTCTCATTGCTTTGGAAGCTAAGAAGTCCAAGATCAAGATGCTGGCAGAGTCAGTGTCTGCTGGGGGCTATCTTCCTGGTCGGCAAAGGGACGTCTTCTCGCCATGTCAAGTGGCAGGGATGGTGAGCTCTACTCTTCTGTTCTTACAAGGACAACAATCCCATCATTGGACTCCACCCACACAACCTCATCTAAACCTAATTACCTCCCACAGAGATCCCACCTCCTAACACAGTCTCATTAACATTATGAAATAGTAGTCAACATACGAACTCTAAGGAAACACAACATGAGATGCCTAACAGCTTTTTTTCCATTAAAAAATCTTTGAGATCTGGTATGTACTTTATACTTGCTGTACACCTCAATTTAGCCAGATTTGAAGTGTGCAGTAGCCACGTGCATCTAGCAGCTACTGTGTTGGACAGTGTAGTTTAAGAGAATGAATCTGTGTTAGAAGGAATATTCATTTCTGTGGATCAACTCTTCCTCCTGGAATGCCAGAAGAACAAGCTGTTGCAGAACCCAGAAGATCCCCCAGAAACTTCTGTCCCTGCTGTGGGGGCCTGGATTGAGAAGGAGAAAGGGAGAAGCAGACTCACAGCTGTCCCTGGGGACAACATGCACTCTGTGCTGGAGTCTCTTCTTGGAATTCCCACCAGCGACAGTAGTGGTCTGGGAGGCACATTCTTCCTCACCCCAGCAACAAGTCCATCTCCCAAGAACAAACATTTAGTTTTCTAGCCCAAGACAGCCAAGGCTAAATCCAATGAGTCTTGGGCAAAGAGGTTTTGAATTCCCTCACAGGACAAGGGCATCCTAAAGGGACAGGGACGCCTGTATCTTTGAAAGTCACCACTGGGATGCCCAGAGAAGGGTGCAGTTGAGTTCGTACTCATCAGCGGCCCCTCTCATCTGGGGGGGCAATGCTCTCATGTTGTTGCATCTCTGTGGCCATGGCTGTGCATTGCTCACGCGCCTTCCCACGTGCTGCTTTCTTGCATGGGCGTGAGATGAGCAGAGCAGCTGGTCCTTGTTCACAGCTGCCTTGGCAAGAAGTTGACTTTGAGGCCAGATGCAAACCTGACCATTTCAAGCCTTGGATACAGTAGGCTCTATCTGCAGCTGGTAAAAGTAGCCGCCCTTTGAGTCACCATCTTTCTGGGTCTCAGGGGTGGACTCCCAATTATCTGTCACATTCTGAACAGACAAACCCTCAGGGTACAGTGCTTTTCTAATGCTTTTTCATCTCAGCCCAGGCAATTGTGTGGGGGTATCCCCTGCAGCTTTGAAGGTCTCAGTAAAGGAACTCCTTCAGGGGAATTTTAGGAGGTAGCCTGACAGAGTAGGTAAGGACACAGAAGAACTTTGACTGCCTCGCTTTGGTTCCAGGCTGTGTAACCTGGGACCAGTTGTGTAATGTCACTCTGCTTCCATTAGTTCCTCTGTAAAGTAGGGATGCTAATAGCGCCTGTCTCCTGAGATTGTCCCAAGTATGAAATGACTGAATACCCGGAAGTACTGGGAATGGTGCCTGGCACCTATGGCGACTTCATTACCTGGGCCATGGCTGCATACACAGAGGGTGGAAAAGAGGCTACTTCTCCCCTTCCCCACCTCACTCCAGAGCCATTATTTGGTGGCTGTTTTTGTGACTGTTGTTAGGAAAAGTCTATGGGACAAGCATTTGGTGCTGTGTTTGAGCAACGCTAGGGATGTCCTAATTTCACATCTAAGTGCCTGAATTTGAATCTCAGCTCCACTCCCGATTCCAGCTCCCTGCTGATGGGCATCCTGAGAGGTAACAGACAATGGCTCAAGTCCTTGAGTCCCTGCCAACCATAGGGGAGATCTGGATTGAGTTCTAGGCTCTGGTTTTGGCCTGGCCCAGCCCTAGCCCTACAGAGCTGATTCAGTAGATGGAAGATCTATGTCTCTATATGTCTGTCTCTCTCTGTCTCTCTGCCTTTCAAATAATAAAATAAGATATGAAATCTAGTTAAGAAAACACCTGCTTTTTCCCCACTGCATACAAGTCATGGTAGGATATCTCAGGAGTCAGGAGGCAGATGTAGGCAGACAGCATCTGGTAGGTGGATTTCAGTGATAATTCAGGAGGCATAACTTAAGACCAAGCCAAATTCATCTGTGGCCATGTTACCTGAATATCTACTCACTGTAAAGGGCTTGCCAAGGAGGGGTTTCTCACGTATGAATCAGGAAGACGTACACTGGTATGAGGTACGATCTGATGGGCGAGAAGGAGCCGTGGTAGGGGAACCCTGCATGAGAGGACTGGCACCTGCTCTACCCTTCGTTAGGGTTCTCTGGATCGTGACTGGTGTTGACACGTCCTAAGGTGAACCCCAATGCATCATGCTTTTGTGAAATCCCCTCACCTTCAATGCTGGAGAAACCTGTAACATATTTCTAAGAAATAGAGTGTAGCAAGGGTGATGGAGGTCATCTCATGATCGCTTTGAAGAATCAAAGTGGCACTGTGGGGTCCCTGAGGCAAGGAACTTTGGGCAACATCTAGATACTGAGAGTGAGCTCTAGCCAACAGTCAGCAAAAATGCAGGGCCTCCACGTACAAAGCTTCAGGAAAATGAAGTTTGCCAACAGTGTGAGTGAGATTGGAAGCCATTTCCCCTCCAACTGAGCCAATAGTTGAGAACTCAGTCCTTCTGTCTTTCGCTCTGAGAAAAAGACCCAATTCAGCCATGCCCTGACCTCAAGAAACTGAGATAATATGTGTTATCTTGAACTATGGACATGTGGAAATTGTTACATAGCAACAGAAAAAAATACAAGTGAGGGTAGAATTAAGAGAAGATAAAACACGGAATCTATATGGATGGTCCCAGAAACTGCAGCCTCACATGTCCCCAGTTTTAAGTCCAATGATAAGGACAATCTTCCTGTCCCTCAAGAGCTCCAGCAAAAGTTTCATTGCTTCTTGATTTTGATTGGGGCACATACTTTTCCATAAGACTATGTGATTGGCCAATGTAATGCCATGCCTGATTGGCAAATATTGACATGCCTGAATCAAATGCCCATCCCGTGATTCTGGGAAAAGAAATCAACTCCACCCAAAAACATGCACTGAGAGAGAGGAGAAGGCATTCCCAAAGGGGAAACCAAAGGTAGTGGAAAAAATTCTTCCCATGCTCCTCTGCAGTGTGACTTTTGCTGCTCCTCCCATCAAGAGAGAGTGTTTATTTCCCTTCTACTTGCATCTGGGCTGGTCATATACATTGCTGGGTTGATCTAGATCCTCTATAAAGCAGATGCCAAGGCAAGACTAAGCATTCAAGGATTTTATTAGGGTATGAACTGGTGTGAAAGAGATTAGGAAGGCAAGCTGGGAGAGCCATCAGGACATGATGCAAATATGACCCTGGGTAAAGGAGAGAAGAACAGAAAGGAACAGAAAGTCAGGCAGAGGTGCCTAAGAAAGGTTTAGCAAAGCCATTGGGAAATCTTTTATCAAAAAGCATAAGTCCATGCTTCCCAAAGGTCTAAGTACTCATTCTCTTGTCTCTACAAAAACTTAGCAACAGGTTTAAAGCACAGTGGCTAAGAATCTCAATCAACTATATGTCCTGTAGCACGAGATCTGTGAGATGCATTTTATTGGCCACCATATATACTTTGAGCAATAAAATGCAGCATAAGTGAAGTTACATGATTTCCAAGAATTGGCTTTCAGAGAATTTGTAGCTCCACTTTTATTTTCTTGGAACACTCACCTGGACTGCCATGCAAGCCACTGAATGTGCAAAACAACATGAGAGGAGCTTCAAGAGACCCAGTCAGTTGCCAACACCAGCTGTAGACATGTGAGTGAGGCCATCGTGTGCCTTTGGGCCCAGCTGAATGCAGCCATGTAAGTGAACCTAGGCAAAGTCAGCAGAGGAATCACCCAACCAATCTACTGGATCATGAGAAATGATAGCCATTGTTTTGAAAACATTAATTTCTTATGTAACAATAGTTAACTAAAGCAAAAGTAAAGGCGGCCAATATTTGGGTGACCCATACTCAGCACATGTCCAATATATCACTGTGTAAATGCCACTGACCCTCTGTATGTACAGGTTCCTCATCCAAGAATTCGGTCAGCCTCATATAGAAAATATCTGGGGAAAATGCCTCTGTTCTGAACATACACAGACTTTTTTCTCATCAATATCCCCTAAACAAGAACTATTTTTGTAACATTTACATTGTATCAGGTATTATAAGCAGTCTAGAGATGATTTAAAATATATGGGAGAATGTGTATAGGTTGCATGCAAATAGTACACCATTTTATGTAAGACTCTTGAGTATCCTCAGGTTTTGGTTCTAAGAGTGATCCTCGGGCCACTCTCCTCTGGATACTGAGGGATGGATGTTTACAGTAACAAAGAGAAACAACAGGGCAGGAAGGGACGATGCCACCATGCTCTTGACAGTAGCATTAAGGAATTTTAGTGAGGGAAACAGAGTGCCAGTCTTAAGAATTTGGGGATAAGCCACACCTTCCACTCCTTTAATGGTCCTACACTAAGTTTATCGAGAGCAAAGGGTCTCAACTTCACATATCCATTGGAACCACCTGGAAAACATAATGATGACATGGGTCTCGGCTTGGGCATCCCGATGTTTATTTATTTATTTTTTTGACAGGCAGAGTGGACAGTGAGAGAGAGAGACAGAGAGAAAGGTCTTCCTTTGCCGTTGGTTCATCCCCCCCACAATGGCCGCTTTGGCCAGTGCGCTGCAGCCAGCACACCAGGCTGATCTGAAGGCAGGAGCCAGGTGCTTCTCCTGGTCTCCCTTGCGGGTGCAGGGCCCAAGCACTTGGGCCATCCTCCACTGCACTCCCTGGCCACAGCAGAGAGCTGGACTGAAAGAGGAGCAACCGGGACAGAATCCGGCACCTCAACCAGGAGTAGAACCCGGTATGCCGGCACCGCAGGCGGAGGATTAGCCTATTGAGCCACGGCACCGGCCCCAGATGTTTCTTAAACTTTCCCAAGTGGCTCTAAAGTGCTGCCAAGGTGAAAGCCACTGGCCTAGATGCTTCTTTGATCTTTTTGTGTTTTCTAGTATTTCAGTCCTTGAGCCAAGTGGTGGCTGATATTTGGACTGGGGTCCAGGAGACCTTATAGGTACCTGCCACATCAGCTTCCTGCTCCCTCTCTACCACTCAGGTCTTCTTCTTTGGTTCTACCCTTCCTAGTGTGACCATTTGACACATTTTCCTTTCTTTATTATCCAAGGTCCCTTTAGGGACGCTTGTACTTATTCATTAGGATGCTGATCACTTTGCATGGCATGAAAGATCAAGTTCCCTGCATGTGGGAGTCTGGCAATCGATCATGCAATCTACGGAATTATGACACCCTTCTCCACAGATATTGCTTTTTAATGGTTTTTAAATTTGAGAGTGAGCAAGCAAGCAAGAGAACATGACCATCTGCTCCTAATACACACAATGGTCAGAGTTGGGCCAAGGCTGGAACCAGGAGCTGGGAACTCAATCCAGATCTCCTGGGTGGGTGGCAGGAACCCCATTACTTGAGCTACTAGGCCAGCTTCACTTGCTTGGCTTCAGTTTCCTCATCTCCAAAATAAAAAACTCTATCCTTTTGTAATTGCATTAGTTTTCTATATTTATGACCTGGTCTCTTTTATTTGATTGTTGCTTTGATTTTTATAATAGAAAAGGAAACAACAAAATTAAAACATCAAGTTTGTTGGCCTTCATGGTAATCACAGAGAAGCAAAAGTCACTTTCATCAAAATTCTATATGGATATTAAATAAATATCTTGTTGGATTTATTATCAGCCTTACTGAACGACTGGCAACTTAAAATGTTTGCTCGGTGCCAGGAGAAGATCTATGGAAAAGCAACCGTGTGGGAAGTCTGTTTGAAACACTCTGTTCTCGGAATCCCTCCACTGTCTATTTGCAAGTGGCTTTGACTCCCCTGAAGAACAAAGGGTCTATATTCTTATACTTGTATATCTATATTAGAAACAGACTTCGTTTAACTCAATGAAACATGTAACCCCAGGGCATAAACAACACGGTGCCTGTTAAATATCTACAGTTTGAGAGAATTCGTGCACACATGGAAATACACTAGGGAATAAGGGATCAAGGATAAGCATGAATGATCTCTCTGGAAAGATTTGTTATGCAAAATGGATGTTGAATGTCAATAAGTGGGACGGAGGGCCGCTATTTGATATCAAATATATCAAATTATTCCCAGCCTTCTACTCCTCCCACCCCCACTCTGCCACACACACACACACACACACACACCATTCCTGAAACCTTTGGCTGAACATCCAGTCTGGCATGAACTTTCTTTGTTCAGCAACTGCTGGGTTTTTGCGTCTGAAAAGTTTCCCTGTTGGTGGACCTTGGCTGAGTCTGTCAGTTCCTCTGGTCACAAATGTGCACTTTTGTTTTCTAGACAAGCTCCTGGTTTTTGGGTTTGAATCTATCCTATTTCTCTCTGACTCTGTAGTAGTCTGGCTGTATCTTTCTGCGTCTGTATCTCTGTCTGTCTCTTTCTCCCTCTCTCTATCTCTGCTGGATTGTTGGCCAGCAGTGAGGCAATGAAGGATTCACAGGAAACAAGGAGCCTGCTTCAAACAACCAGAATGTCTGAAAATCTAAACACAGAGTAGGTGTGGTGCAGCTGAAGGGGTCAAGTGTTGTTTCAAAACTCTGGCAAAGAATTACAGTTAAAGGTTTGCTTGTGCGTTTTAACAGTTGGTTTCACTCTTTAAATATGTTTAATGGTTGAAGTTCAAGGAAGAATGGTTGAAACATAGTCCAAATAATAATTGTCAAGTTTATATAACAGGAAGAAAGGGCCAGCTGAAATCCATCTATGAAGTGCGATTGGAAATCTGCTAAATGGGAGAGGAGGTGGTGGAGGAAGAGAGGGGGAGGAGAAGGTGGAGGAGGAGGAGGAGGGAGGGAGGGATGGAGAGAGAGAGAGAGAGAGAGAGAGGGAGAAGTACTACCAAATATGGGGAGATTTAAGACAGGTTTTACATTCTGCCAAATAGCACCTCTTACATTTTGTAAATCCAGGTTTCACCCTCAAATCTATAGCCTGGCTTTTAGCTAAAAATCCTAGACCGACCTGTTTTTAAAAACTGGCAGGCACAGAGAACAGACCAGAGCTTGTATCATTTTATCCCTTTAGTCTTTAGACAACCTAAAAGAAATAATTAGTTAGATCAGTTATGGGAGACATGTAATAGCTCTTTTATCAAGATGTATGTTTCAGAAATCGAGATGTTTCTGCCTGCTTTCAGTAAGCAATCTCCATCATGCATACCATAGCAAAAGCCACACAAACAATCATAGAATAAACCATATTTCTAAGCTCAAGGCTTTGGGATAAGATAGATCTGGATTTGATTCCCATCTATTCAATCTACACAGTAGCTGTGTATGTTGAGGAAGTGAGATTGTCTCCTGGTGTCTCAGCTTTTTCATCTGAACAATGGAATGATTAATAACTTACCTAAAAGTATTGTTGAGAGAATTTAATAGCACAAAGCATATAAAGACATTAGTAAGTGACTGGTACAAGTTGACATTCAATAAATTTGTACATGTTTCCTAGTAGCTTGAGAAAGCAGTGTTATAAAAGAGAGTAGTAATGTTTCCTATAAATTTTTCTTTTTAAAATAGCTTCACTGAGATTTAACTTATATAAGCATAAAATTCACCACTCAGTAACTGTCAGCATTTCGCATTTACACCTTGTATAGCCATCACTATAATATAACCTTGGAACACGTTATCACCCCCCAGAGAAACCCAGACCTGTTTGATGTCATTTCTCATTCTCCCACCCTTGGCCCTTGGCAAGCACTAATCTCCTTTGTGTCTCTCTGGCTTTGCTTGCCTGTTCTGGACTCTGGACATTCCATACCATTGGAATCATATAATATGTGCTCTTCTGTGACTGGCGTTACAGCTTGTTCTTGATTTACTTTTACATGAACAGCAGCAAATGGAAATCCAATAGACTCTTGTTAGATTATCTCACTGGTTGAATTTAAAAGGATCCACACGAGGCTTGGGAAGGGAATGGTTAAATACCATATTCTTTTTCATCAGCTATTAAGCAAATAAATCATGCGGTTTGATCACATTAGTGCATAACAGCCTTTCCTTGTTCATTTATTTTCTCTGGATCCGGTCCTCAGCATTTGGCTCCATCGTAAGAGACTCCTTCCAGCCCAGAGAATGTCCTTGACTCCATCCAAGGCCTGACAACATTTGTTCCAACAGCAAAGCTTGTGGTTACAGGAAACAGACTCCCCCCATGAGGCTGTGCGACACACCCAGGAGCACCTAGCAGGAAGGCAGGATACCTGGTTTCAGTCCTTGGTCTGCTATCGATCTTACGTGTTGGGAGAATCCAAGGAGAACAGAACCTGAAGGTGCTTTGGAAAGTTTTTACATATTAGGACTCTTGTAACAGAAGCAGGTTGTCTCGAGGTTCCAATGGGAAACAGATGGTGCTCAAATGGATTAACCAAGGAGAGTTAAATAAACAAATTCTTTTCAAAGTTGGGGGAGGAATGGACAATTGGCCTAGAAGTTAAGATGCCAGTGAAGACACCTGTGTCCTATGTAAGAGTATCTGGGCTTGATACCCATACCCTGCTCCTGACTCCAGCTCCCTGCTCACATAGACTCTGGGTTGCAGAGGTGACAGCTCAAGTGGTTGTGTTGCTGTCAACTGTCGGACCCTCGCCAGTGAGGGTCCAACGTAGTCACGACACGGTCACTGTTCATCGGTTCTCAAGGAACTTTTACTTGTGGGGGCAGAAGGAAAGTAGGGAGAGAAAAGAGGAGGAGGGGCCGCGCCGGCCCGCTCAGATCCCAAGGTCCCTTTATGCTGATATCGGTCCAATCAGATGAAAGGGTGCGTATAGCCTCAGGTCGAAAGTTCATCTGTTTCACCTGGTTCTTCCTAGTTGTTTATGCAGAGTCCATTCTGTTTCATCTGTTTCACCTGGCTGTTTTCGTGGGCCTTGTGGTCAACCGATTGCTGCAAACCATTAGAGGAGGTTCCCACAGGTGGCCAGCCTGCGGTTCCCCACAGTCAACCACATCGGGGTGGAAGACTGAATTCTCAGCTTCTGGCTTTGGCCTTGGCCAGCCCTAGCTGTTGCAGACATTTGGAAATGGAGCACATGGGAGCTCCATCTGTTGGGGTCTCTCTCTCCTCTCTCTCTCTCTCTCTTTCTGCCTCTGAAGTAAATAAATTAAAATTTGAAGGGGGAAAATCAGAACCAACCTTAAATCCTGCCTCTTCCCTCGGCCCCATTGTAGATGTCCTCTGCAAGGGCAGATGGTCACAGGGTCAGGGAGCTAAAGATCGTATTTCAAACACCTGCACCTTAAACTTTCCTGTCCAGCTCCGGGGTTTCTTCTCTAGTTCCTGCAGAAGGAGAGCAAACCAATGTGTGTACAAGGGCAGGAGATGGACAAGAGACACTGTTGCTGGAAGATGTGTAGACTGTGATCCCTGCCATGGTGCAGGATAGAGCTGGCGTGGGGAGAGCAGGTGAGTAGGCCACTTATGGGCCTCCATTTATTGTCGTGTGTGATTGGGAGTGGATCTGTTTGATGTACAGGGAAACTAAGAAGAGATAGCAAAGTATCCAGGCTAGATTCAAGGAACAATTAACATTTCTATGCCTAAAGGCCAAGGTAAGAGAGAAGCTTCAACAACCACAGTTTGTAGTTTCAGATCCCTCCAGGGACTAACATCTTTTCTTGGTCACAACTTAAATTCTACCTATGCCTAGTGCAGTCCCCACTGATTAGAAATGTTCAGCCTTGGGACTGGCATTTGGGCACTGGTTCGAGTCCCAGATGCTCCACTTCCTATCCAGCTCCTTGCTCATGTGCCTAGGAAAGGAGCAGAGGATGGCCCAAGTCCCTGGGCCTCTGCCACCCATGTGGGAGACCAGAAGAAGCTCCTGGCTCCTGGCTTTGGTTCGGCTCAACTCCGGCCATTGTGGCCATTTGGAGAATGAAGCAGCAGATGGAAGACTCTCTCTCTCTCTCTCTCTCTCTCTCTCTCTCTCTGTGTGTGTGTGTGTGTGTGTCTGTTTCCTTCTCTCTTGTAACTCTGACTTTCAAATATAATTCTTAGAAAATAAAAATGCACAGGTGTTGGTGCTGTGGCATAGTGGGTTAAGCCTTCACCTGTGGCACTGGCATCCCATGTGGGTGACAGTTTGTATCCCAGCTGCTCCACTTCCTATCCAACTCTCTGCAATGGCCTGGGAAAGCTGTAAAAGCTGGCACAAGTCCTTGGGCCCCTGCACCCATGGGGGAAACTCGGAAGAAGATCCTGGCTCCTGGCTTCAAACCGGCCCATCTCTTACTGTTGCGGCCATTTGGGCAGTGAACCAGAGGATAGAAGACCTTTCTCTCTGTCTCTCCCTCTCTCTGTCTGTAACTCTACCTCTCAAATAAATGAATAAAATCTTTTATAAAAAATGCACAGCCTCATCATCCAAAGAAGGCTGAACATGGATTCTGGGGTGTCTCAAATCCCATCAACTTGCTGATCTCAGTTCACTAATATAGAAGTGTACATGTCCTAAAAAAAACACAGAGGAAGCCTGTGTTGTGGCTCAATGAGTTAAGCCACTGCCTGTGATGCCTGCATCCCATATGAGCACCAGTTCAAATCCTGGTTGCTCCACTTTCAAGCCAGCTCCCTGCTAATGCCCCTGGGAGGCAGCAAAAGATGGCCCAAGTACTTGGGCCTCTGCCTCCCAAGTGGGAGATCTGGATGGAGTTCTGTTCTCTTGACTTCCATCTGGCCCAGCCCTGATGGATTCGGCCATTTGGGGAGTGAACCAATGGATGGAAAACCTCTCTCTCTGCCTCTACTTCTCTCTGTAATTCTACATTTCAAATAAATAAATAATTTTTTTAAAAATGGAAAGATGTACAGCATCACAATCAATAATGAAAAATTTTTAAAAAGGAAATATTGCTCTCTACCACATGGATTGGAAAAGATTAAAAAGTCTGATGATGCCCAAGACAGGTGATCAGGGTGAGAAAGATCATACCTGGCACAAGGCAGGCGAATTGGGTTAATGTTTCTGGAGGGTGCTCTGGCAACATCCTGTCACAGTTTTAGAGAAATATACCATCTCACTTAACAGTTGTGCTTCTAGGAATAGACCAAGGAGACCCTGTCAGTCAAATATATAAAACTATATGTATTTGTTTTACTTTCTGTGTTTATTTTGGGAAAAACCAGGAATTGATGTTTACAATTATGGTGCAGTTATAGAGCGGACTAATTCACAGATGTTAAAAATGACTGTTACTCTATCTTTAAGATAGAAAGACGCCTACACCATGTTACTGAGAAAATCTAAAGTTTTATTGAGTCAACCTTTGTTTTTTCAAAGTGCTTTTATTATAATGCATATGCAACATAAGTTTTGCCATTTTAGCCATTTTTCATTGTACAATTTTGTGGAATTAATTACACTCTCAGCATCATGCATCCAATAGCTCCACTTATTTTCAAAACATTTCTGGGGCTGACATTGTGACACAGCAGGTGAAGCCAGCAGCCCACATGAGGCCTATTCATGACCTGGTTGCCCACTTCCTATCCAGCTTCCTGCTAGTGGCCTGGGAAAACAGCAGAGGACGACCCAAGTGTTTGGGCCTCTGCACCCACATGGGAGACCTGGATGAAGCTCGTGGTTCCTGGCTTTGGCCTGGCCCAGGCCTGGCTGTAGAGGCCATCTGGTGAACAAACCAGCAGATGGATGATTCTCTCTCTCTCTCCCCTCTCTGACTCTCTCTCTCTTTGTAGCTCCAACTTTCAAGATAAATAAATAAATGCTTAAAAAAACTTTTCCATCAGCTTAAACAGAAACTGTGTATCCATTAAACAATAACCTGCATTCCCATAGTCTATGAATTTTCCTATTCTATTACATGTGGGTGAAATTGTACAATATTTGTCCTCCACGTCTGGCTTGTTTTATCTAGAGTGTTGTCAAGGTTCATCTGTGTTGCAGCCCGTAGGAATCAATGTTCTCCTGATAAACAGAGCCAGTAGAGACACATGCCCACAGATGAAGGCATTTCTGAGGGCAATTGGCTTGTGTTATCAGGGAGGCTGGGAGAGCTCACCATCAGCATCTGCAGCTGGAGAAGCGCAGAAACCCGCAGCAGAGCTCAGTTCTCAGCTGGAGGCTGAAGATTTCAGTCACAGAGGCTGCTGATACAAGCCCAGGAGTCAACGGCCCGAGGAGCGAGAGCTCTGATGTTCACAGATGGGAGATGAGGGTCATCCAGAGAAAGTGTGAGCTTTCCTTTCCTCCGCCTTTCTGCTTTGTGCAGGCCTTCAGCTGGCTGATCCGCACCGCAGGCGGACCTTCCCGACCCAGGCCTTCAGCTGGCTGATCCGCACTGCAGGCGGACCTTCCCGACCCAGGCTGCTGATTCAAATGCCAATCTCTTTCAGAAACACATTTGCAGACATAACCAGAAATAATACATTGCCACCTACCTGCGTATCCTTTAATTTGGTCAAAGTGACACCTAAAGTCAACCATAACATACAGCAGAACTTCATTTGTTTAATGACTGCATTGTATTGCATTGTGTGGCTAGAACACATTTTGTTTGTTCATCTGCTGATGGTCACTAGGGTTAATTCCACCTTTTGGATATGTGTGTAAGGCTGAAATTGCACCTTGGTGTACACGTGTCTGAGTTCCTGTTATCAATTCTTTTAAGTATATTCGTAGGAATGGCATTGCTGGGTCATGTGACAATTCTGTGTTTAACATTTTGAGGAAGTGCCAAACTTTTCCACAATAGTTGCACTATTTTACATTCCCACCAGAAATGTTTGAAGGTTCTAGTTTCCTTACAATCTTAGCAACATTTGCTATTTTTCCTTATTATTTTTATTGTAGCCATTTTAGTAGGTGTGAAGTGCTATTTCATGTGATTTTGATTGGCATTTCCCTAATCACTAATGATGCTGAGCCCTTTTGCCTGTGCTAATTGGCCATTTGTATATATTCTTTTTTTAAAAAAAATTTTATTTATTTATTTGAGAGGTAGAGTTACAGACAGAGAGAGGGAGAGCCAGAGAGAGAGGTCTTCCATCTGCTGGTTCACTCCCTAAATGGTCACAATGGCCAGAGCTGGGCTGATCCAAAGCCAGGAGCCAGGATCTTCTGCTGGGTTTCCCACACAGGTGCAGGGGCCCAAGCAGTTGGGCTATCCTCCACTGCCTTCCCAGGCTATAGCAAAGACCAGAATTGGAAGAGCAGCAGCCAGGACATAAGCCGGCGCCCATATGGGATGCTGTTGCTACAGGCGGAAGCCTAACCTACTACTCCACAGCGCCAGCCCCAGTGTATATCCTCTTTACAGAAATGTCTATTCTACTCTGTCAATCATTTTAAGACTTTGATTGTGCTAGTTGTCTCTTCATTGATGGTTTTCAGGCATTCTTTATAGATTCTGGATAGTAAACACTTATTTGATATATGATTTACAAATTTTCTCTTATTCTGTAGGTTTGTAATAGTGTTTTTGAGAGGGAGAGAGGAAAAGAGAGAGAGAGAGAGAGAGAGAGAAACACTTGACTGGCTCACTTCTCAAATGCCTGCAGTGGGCCTGACTCTGCCCGAAGCCAGCGGCTGGGAACTCTATCCTGGTCTCTCCAATAGGTGACCAGCACCCAACACTTTAGCCATCATTTGTTGCCACCCAGAGTCTGCATCAGCAAGAAGCTGGAATCAGAAGTAGGGCCAGCGCTCAAGCCCAGGCACACTAAGTTGGCGTGTGGGCGTCTTAACCAGCGTCTTCACTGCTAGGCCAGTTTCCTAACAGTGTCCTCTGGTGCACGTAAGTCTTCAGTTTTGATGACCTCCCATTTATCTGTTTGCTTGGTGTCCTAGATAAGAGAGCATTGCCTAACCCAAGGCCATGAATGTTCACACCTATGTTTGTTTCTAAGAGTTGTATGGTTTTAGCCCATTTTTAAGTCTTTGACTCATTTTGAATTAGTTTTTGTGTATGTTTTTGAAATAAGAGTTGTTTTTACAATTTTAAATGGTTACATTTTAAATGGTTTTGTAAGTGCCTACATAATGTACTCCATTTTGCCTCTTGACACAGAAAGCTTAAATGTTTACTAGAAGGCTCTTTACAGAAAATGTTTGCCAACCCCTGGGGCCAGGTGCAGTCCTTGCAAATACAGTGCTTAATAAATGTTTAACAGATACATTCATTCAACAAATATATATAAATCTCCTACTGAATATAAGGCACTTTCCAAAGCAGTTTAGGATGGGGGAGGATCTTCAAAGATGAATGAGAACTAATTAAATTCCTTATTAAATGCATTACACCTAAGCAGAAATTAATTATACCTACCTGAGAAGTTAAGTACTGGGGATTAACATTCTATGTGAAGGTTGGCCTTGAATAGTAACAGAAACCTTAAATAATGTCATGCAAGATGCGTAACAAGTTTGGAAAGATACTTCTATAACATACACATGCACACACATATACGTACACACACAGTTTGATTTTTTTTTTTTTTTGGTAAATTCTGGATAAATTAACAAAGTGAGCCACTGAAGGAGACTGGAGTTGCTGTCATAAGGAAAAACAGTTGCAACTACAGGGTGAGCCTTTGTTTGCCTTTTGTTAATAGGAGATAGTCTTGCGTAGGCAGCTAAGAGTATGTGCTATTCTCTCTCTGTGGTGCGAGAATTTAAATTAAATTGCTCTTGCAGCAGGAATCTATCTCCCTCGTGACAGCTCTCTGGAAGAGGCCCAGTTGTCCCTGTTCACAAATGGGATAGGAATACATTTTACATTTCAGTGGCTCTTAATGGACAAAATTTTGAATGAGGCAAAAAAGCAAAACAAAACACAGCAAGAGAGAAATAATTTGCTTCCCTTCATATGTTGGGCTCCCTATCAGTGGTTGCCTACAATCTCTGCCAGAAATCTTTTGAATGGTGCATTGGTTCGGGATTGGATTTGACGTGTAACAGGAAACTCAAACTGCATAAACAAGGTCCCCGAGTAGGTGCACTGGGGCTCTTTGGGGCTGCTTCCAGCAGTGGCTCTCAGATGTGGTTTGATGTGTGCGGGTCACAAACAGCTCCTATACCTCCTCCTCTGTATCCATGTACCAGCAGGAAAGAAGCAGAAAAGTAAAAGGTTTATACCAGATCCATCTGTGCTTTTTTTCTAGAATTTTCCATCAGTGACCTTCATGTCCATCTTATTGGCCAGAATTACGTTACATGGCAATTTCTCACTTCAAGAGAGATTGAAAATGTAGCTTTGTAGTGAGGTACAAATTGGGGGTCTCTTAGGAAGAAGAGGAAGTGGATATTGTGTCCCAAATGTGTATACCACAAATTACCTTTTGATTTGAAAACCTAGTGCCGGGTTAGTGTTTTAAATAGGTTGTTCTCCAACTTTAATGTGCCCATGAATCACCTGCAAATCTTGTGAAGGATACAGATTTTGGTCCAACCAATCTGGGGAGGAGTCTACAGTTCTATATTTCCAAGAATGTATGCTTACCACACTGCAGTCAGACCTTATGTCATTGGGTCTTATCATTGAAAATCAACTGATTTGTTGTTTTTGATTCAAAGTATAATTTAAAAATCAAATCATACTCACTACATGCCCACTAATAGGATGAACTAAGAGCAACATAAATGACCTACAGTGCTCTTGCAAATATCTTTAACTGGAATCAAATCATAAAAGAATGACTAAATAGAAATTGTAGGATATTGTACAAATGGACTGGACTTGTTAAAAATCATGGGATGGTAAGCAACAGAAGGTGGGAACACTGTTCTAGATCAAAAAGACTTAAGAAGAAAACATAAACCTTGATTAAATCAAGGATTTTTCAAAAGATTTGTTTATTCATTTGAAAGTCAGAGTTATACACAGAGAGAAGGAGAGGCAGAGAGAGAGAGAGAGAGAGAGAGAGAGAGAAAGAGAGAGGTCTTCCATCCTCTGTTTCACTCCCCAGCTGGCCACAACAGCCAGAGCTGCGCTGACCTGAAACCAGGAGCCAGGAGCTTCCTCCAGGTCTCCCATGCTGGTGCAGGGGCCCAAGGACTTGGGCCATCTTCTACTGCTTTCCCAGGCCATAGCAGAAAGCTGGATCAGAAGTGGAGCAGCTGGGACTCGAACCGGCGCCCATATGGGATGCTGGTACTGCAGGCAGCAGCTTTGCCCTCTATGCCGCAGTGCTGGCCCCTATATCAAGGATCTTAAAGATAAACAGCTGTGAAAGACATTTTTGAGACAACTCAGAAATCTGAATATGAAGTACATATTAAATTCTATTATGTAATTTAAAATGTCTTAGGGATACTAATCATGTTGGATTTTTCTAAGAGAATCTCCTTATTTTAGTCAATATGGTTTGAATTATTTAGGAAGCAAGAGCCATAATATCTGTCATTTACTTTCAAATAATTCAGGAAATATAAATTTGGGGACAGCATAAGAGAATGTAGAGCAAATATGGGGAAAAAAGTTAACAGTGAGTCTAGGCAATGAGATTGATAGATTCAATTTGAAAATTTTTCAGATAAGTAGGGGTAAGCTTAATTATACTTGTGTTAGAGTTGTAATACATAAAGCTGAGGAGTTGATTTTTCTTTTATTTGTTTATTTTTTGACCAGCAGAGTGGACAGTGAGAGAGACAGAGAGAAAGAAAGGTCTTCCTTTTTCCGTTGGTTCACCCCCCAGTGGCTGCTGCAGCCAGCGCGCTGGGGCCGGCGCACCGTGCTGATCCGAAGCCAGGAGCCAGGTGCTTCTCCTGATCTCCCTTGCAGGTGCAGGGCCCAAGCACTTAAGCCATTCTCCACTGCACTCCCAGGCCACAGCAGAGAGCCGGACTGGAAGAGGAGCAACCGGGACTAGAACCCCGTGTGCCGGCGCTGCAGGAGGAGGATTAGCCTATTGAGCCGTGGTGCTGACCCAATTTTTCTTTTATTTAGAAGTATTTTGAGCAATGGTTATTTCCAAGGACAAGGATCACACATTAGCATACTTATCAAGAAAATAACTTGAGAACATATTCCGTATCCCAGAGAGTGTCTCTTCTCCTTGATCCCAGAGCCTGTGGGACGCCTGAGAGCACTAAGGTATGTTGTCCCTAACTGAATCAGTAGGGCCGTCTCTCTGAGAGGACTAGAAGTTTTATCAGCAAAGAAATCGGGTCCGAGGCTTCTATGGCCCTGGCTACAGACTCCAATAAGCACTTGTAAAGGAAAGGTAGAGGGTATGGAATGACTGACAGCATTTGTCAGGATGGTGTGGAAAACAGCCTTGAAATCAACGTGGGGTTTGAAACCAGGTGTAGATCTGTTCTTGCCTGCTGCTACTGAAGAAGAGCCTGTGCCTGGCCAGGTCAGTTCCATTTACGTGTGACGGGATCACGGAACCTGTCAGATGGTTTGCGCTAGCAAGCAGGTAATTTGGAGCCCGTTCTTTTGAAGGCACAGGATGCCTTCAGGGTTCCAGGCAGTGCATGGTGCACATAGTGAACAAAGAACCAAAGAAAACAAAGACAATGGCCAGAGGGAAATCATGTCACTTCTTAAAATAATTCCCCAAACACAAACAGAAAACACTGACAAATTTATTAGTTTGATTACTTAATCATTTACCAGGGTCTCTTTGTTCTCCCAATTCTACCCAGCAGTCGCTGTAATGGTCAACCATTTCATCAGATTCAACTAAACGATCTTGATACAGAAACAGACCTTTGAGACAAGCGGACTCTTTGTCAATCAATTGACCCCATAATAAAAAGGGGCAACTTGAAGTAAGACCTGGTTCAGGAGGAGTTCAACATAAAGATTCCTCTACATACCCAAAGATTTTTTGCAAATTTGTTGCATCTCAATAGTTTGCTAACTCATGAATTGTTTTGAAAGCCTATCTATCCACAGATACTCAAATAGTAACTGAAGACACAAGATCATCTGGCACAGAAGGTTTGGCAGAAAATCAAACCCCTATGCCAACGCTCAGAAGCCCATTTTCTCATTCCTACTGACCGTAATTACCTCCTGGTCCATGTTCCGCTTATTCTTGTGACTAAGTAGTAAGACTCTCATGGCCGTTTACTGTTAGTCCTACTTACAGGAAGTTATTAAAGAAGGGCTTGAAGTGTCAGGATACTGTGAGATTATCATGAAAGGTATTCAGTTGTACCCAGCGACTGTCTAGCAGCTATCTCTTCATTGCTCGCGGGTCAGCTAGGATTCTTTTGCTTGCAGGTGATAGAAATCATTATGTATACCTGAGACCACATTGGCTTTTGCCTTCTCTACACTCTTCTCAAGAATGTTAGGGTGTTGGCCGGCGCCGCGGCTCAATATGCTAACCCTCCACCTGCAGTGCCGGCATACCGGGTTCTAGTCCTGGTCGGGGTGCCGGATTCTGTCCCGGTTGCCCCTCTTCCAGGCCAGCTCTCTGCTGTGGCCAGGGAGTACAGTGGAGGATGGCCCAAGTGCTTGGGCCCTGCACCCCATGGTAGACCAGGACAAGCACCTGGCTCCTGGCTTCAGATCAGCGCGGTGCGCCGCCCCCAGCATGCCGACCGCAGCGGCCACTGAGGGGTGAACCAACGGCAAAAGGAAGACCTTTCTCCCTGTCTCTCTCTCTCACTGTCCACTCTGCCTGTCAAAAAATAAATAAATAAATAAAATGTTAGGGTGCCTTAGTCCAGAGTTACTCAAGTTCAGCTCTGCTCTGTTGTGGGGCTGCCGGGTCCATTGCAGGATGTTTGGCAGCAACCTTGGCCTCTACCACATATAGTAGCTCTCCTTCCTAGTTGTGACAACCAAAAATGTGTGCAGATAATAGCAAATATTCCCTGGATGTGGTTGAGACCCACTGCCAGATTTCCTGCCCACAGGAGAAAGGACTGTGGCTGTATTTGCTGAGCAGGCAGGGTTTTTGAAACTTTGTTTTAGATATAACTTCAGACTAATAACCTCAGATGTACAACAGTCGTATGTGTAATTATATTTTTATGTCCAAACTGAATTTATTTCTTGAGACTCCCTCCACAAATAAGTGAATGCAAGGTAAATGGAATCAGTTTAGATTTGTGTGTGTGTGTGTGGGGGGGTCAAATCATGGTCTTTCATCTCTTTCCTTTTCCCTGAGTTTTCAAAGGAAGGATGAGGGTGGTGAGCAAGGTGAGGTCTCATTTGAGGTTGTGGTCTGCCCATGCTGGACTCCACACAGTGTCTTTCCACCTGATCTTGGGCCATAGCATATCTTCTCTAAGGCACCTGCTGAAATGACCAAATTCCATTCCCTTTTTCCTAACTACCAACTGAATACTCCTTATCTGAAATGCTTAGGACCAGAAGTGTTTGGGGTTTCAATTTTTTTTCATATTTTTGAAATATTTTCCAATACATAGTAAGATATGTTGGGGGTGAGATCCACTTTTAAACCCTAAATTAATTTATATTTCTTATATACTTTACATACCCAGTCTGAAGATAATAATATATACACTTTTTAGTCTTCTATGTTTTGACTGAGATCCATCATATGAGGTCATGTGTGGAATTTTCCACTAGTGGTGTCGTGTCAGTGGTGCTCAAACACATTCATAATTTGGAGCAATTTGCATCTTTAAATTGGGGTGGTCAACCTATATTGTGGTTAAGCCTGCTATCACCTACCGTGTCCTTGGCTCAAGGCCTTTACTGCTCCTTTACCTACTTCTCTATCAGGGGATAAGCATCAACTTTCTGGTTCTCCTCTAATGGGTCCCAGAGCCATAGGGAGTTAGACTTCCTTCCCCTACTTGTTTCAAGTTGCATTTTCCACTATCCTGTCCTATCCTATCCTATCCTATCCTATCCTTATTCTCTATGATGAATCTCTAGAATTGCCTGGGCCGATAGGATGGCCACCAGCCACAGAGGCTGTCAAACACAAAAGTGGCTCTAAGATAGCTGCCAGTATAAATAAAATCCACACTGGAATTTGAAGTTTAATATGAATTTAAAAATTCATTAGTAATTTTAATAGTGAACAAATGATACTATTTTAAACATAGTGGGTTGGATAAAATACATGACTAAAATTAATTTCATCCATGAAGTGTGGCTAGATGATCCTGGCTTGGTCAGCCAGGGTATTCTTTTCCTGTGACCATAATCAATCAGTTCTGAGAGGTTCTGAGAAGGGCAATTAACTCAAGCTCAGTTAATCAGAGTCAATCTTGGAGTATTTCTGGCATATTGTGATGGGGAGTTCTCTTCCTACTGAGGTGCCAGTAGATGCAAATGGATGTGGACTTTCTGGAAGTCATCTTGCAACTACAGGAAGAGACCTATCTGGGAGGAGAGTTTGGACCAAATTTCAAACAAGAGATGGAGAGAGATGGCTTCCTTATGACATCCATGAGACAGGAAATGCAATTTACTATCCTATAAAGGCTTGGACTTAGACACTGACACAGTGATTTTAACAAGAGAGTGAGTAGACTTCCCTGTGTTTAACAAACCATCAAGGAGTGATTCAAACACTTATGAAGATAGATGACAACTATATGTTTACTCAATGGGGGTACATTTCCAGCTGGTGTTTACCAAGTTTACAGATTCTAAAATCATGAAGGAAACTCAGAATGTTTTTAGGAGAGAAGAACTTGGATTATACTCTGATGTTTGTTTCTTCATTCATGATGATCTTTAAAAGCTGAATAGCTGGTTCATATTTAAAACCAACGTTTATTTTCAATAGAATTCAATGGCTGAATTCCTACTGGGGCCAGATAAGCTATGTAAGATGTTTGTCCACCTCTGTACCCCTACTGGGATGCTTCAGAACATGATTCCCATCTGTTGTACTCCCAGATGGTTGGAATTATTCCAAATGACCATGTAGAGTGGGAACTCATCCTTCTCCCACAGTGAAACAGTGGTCTTGTGTCTGTCTGGTTGAAAGTGAAGTTGCTGGTAATGATGATGATAAGAGAAATAGCAAATAATACTGTCGACTCCTACTGAGTATTTATTGGCTGCAAATAAGGAGCTAAAGACTTTAGAAAACTCTGTATTCTAATCTTCACAGTAATCCAATGTGAGAGATACTACTTATTTATTCAAAAAATATTTTTTGCATATGAGATAACTCCTCATAATATCACTTGAGCACTTGGACCTGAGAAAGCTTTAAACTAAGACCATCCCTAAACTTCTCAGTCCCAAGAGGCAATACATTCAATTTTTAACTCCAGTGACTTCATGTGCAGTCTCTGACACTGGCAATCAATGCAACCTGGCAGACACAGGCAGGGTCTTCTCTCCACACATCAAGGACCCCCAGGGGCATTTTATTTTTCTTGCTATTACATAATACAGTATAGAAATAATGAATCCCATATTACCAATTTTTCTAAGACAACTTTCTTGTTGAGAATGGGATCTGAACAGAGTCTGTTGGTTCCGTTTTAAGGTGATATGGCCCAAGGGATACAGTGCAGACTAGATAGCATCTCTTCTTTTTCTGGTGTTGGTAAACTATTGCTGTGGATTTGTTCTGAGAGGAGGAGCACAGTGGGGGCAAGAGGTGCGGAGTCACCACACAGACACCGGGAGTCAGGTGAAAGCAGGTCTGAAGTGAGCAGGCCGCAGACTCATTTATTTCAGTTGGTACAGCAGCTTATATAGCCGAGGCAACCAATCCGGTCAAGGGGCAGTTTATGCCCTAACAAATCACAGCCTGTTGCGAGGCAGGCTCCATTGCCAGGTGGGTTTCGAAGCCATTCCTGAGTAATGCTTGCTTGCCAGCAGCCATCTTGGCATGGCCTTCTCATTTCACTGCAGGTAAACAAAGCAGGAAGAAAACAAGAGAACTAAGGTAGTAGCAAATGCTGCAATGAAAATACAAGAGTGATAATAACATCAAGTGGGTGAGGGCAGGGAGACGTGGTTACTTCAGGCCATGTAATCAGAGAAGCAGTTAGTAAGCCAATTCATGTTGAGACCCTGGTGACAAGTGAAAAACTAACATTTCAGGATGTTATGGAGGTATACTTCAGGCAGCTGAGGAGAGAGTGCAAAGTCCCTGAGGTGTGTTCAAAGAAAAACAGTGCAAGTGTGATGGGAGTATATTTGAACAACTAGGAGAATGTTGGGGAAGTAAGCAATGTGTGAAGTCAGAGAGGTAGGTGATGGCCTGCTGGTGTAGGAATCATGGTGAACAAGGAGATTGGATTGTGTTCTCTGATTGCAATCCACAGGGACATTGTAATCTGGAGTGTTGCTATGGATTGGACAGGAGTTGTTTAAACTCTGAAGTCTTATGTTAAGGGTTGGTGGATTAAGGGTGGAGACATCATGTAATTACAGTGAGTAGGTGCTAGGCCCAGGGGGAGGCCTTTTTTTTTAAGATTTTATTTATTATTTGACAGGTTGTGTTGTAGACAGTGAGAGAGAGACATAGAGAGAAAGGTCTTCCTTCTGTGGGTTCACTCCCCAAATGTCCACAACAGCTGGAGCTGTACCAATCCAGAGCCAGGAGCCAGGTGCTTCTTCCTAGTCTCCCATGTGGGTACAGGGGCCCAAGCACTTGGGCCAGCCTCTACTGTTATCCCAGGCCACAGCAGAGAGCTGGACTGGAAGAGGAGCAACCGGGACTAGAACTGGTACCCATATGGGATGCCTGTGCCGCAGGTGGAGGATTAACCTAGTACACCATGGCTCTGGCCCCCAGGCGGAGGTCTTAAGGCCCCTGGGGCTTGCCCTCAGAAGGCAGTTCTCAAGGGAAGATGGTTTTTTAAGCTCCGTTCAGCCTAGCTACTCTCTCTGCTTCCTGGCTCATCGTATGGCTGTTCCTCTGCACCCACTCTGCCATTCCCAGCCTCCACAGATGCCAGACGAATGAGACCACCTGAATTTTGAGCTGTAGCCTCCAAACTGTAAGCTGAAATAAAGCTTTCTCTTCCCAGGAAGCTCCCTTGGGTGTTTAGTTAAAGTAGTAAAAGTGTGGGGCTGATGCTGTGGCGCAGCGGGTAAAGCCACCACCTGCAGTGCCAGCATCCCATATGGGTGCTGGTTCATGTCCTGGCTGCTCTACTTCTGATCCAGCTCCCTGATGAGGCCTGGGAAAGCAGTAGAAGATGTCCCAAGTGCTTGGGCCCATGCTACCCATATAGAAGATCCTAAAGAAGCTCCTGGCTCCCAGCTTCAGAATGGCAAAGATCTGCCCATTGCATTCATTTGGGCAGTGAACCAGTGGATGAAAAATCTCTCTCTCTCTCTCTGTCTGTCTCTGTCTCTCTCTCTCTCTCTGCCTTTCTGTAACTCTGCCTTTCAAATAAATGAATAAATCTCTAAAAAAGTAAAAAAAGTAGTTCACATGTGACTAACACAGGAATTTTTATGGGCTATATTTTGGGATTTTAAAATCTCCTTCTGCCTGCCCCGTCCCATGATGGGTGGATTTTAGAGGGTCAGCAGTGGAAGCAGGAAGATCAGCAACAGAGCTGCTGTTTTGTTTCAGATTGTAAATGCTAGTGGCTCGGTGGGAAGTGGTGCTAGCCTAAAAAAGCAACGCACATGCCTGAGCAGCCACATATGACATAGCAAAGGGCAACCCCGGGACCCACCTCCCCTGCAAACACTAAATCTGCACGACACAGCTGCTCTGGTGAGTGCAAAAGCCGGGGACTGCACGCAGTGATTCCTAATCGCATTGAGGGCACGGGTTAAAGGCGGAGTTCACCGTCACTAAGATCCAGCAGGGAGGTGGGGTAGAAAGGCTGTTGGTCAGGTGTTTGGAGGCACCCAGATGAGAAGATGTCAGAGGCGGGCGCCGTGGCTCAACAGGCTAATTCTCCGCCTAGCGGCGCCGGCACACCAGGTTCTAGTCCAGGTCGGGGCGTCGGATTCTGTCCCTGTTGCCCCTCTTCCAGGCCAGCTCTCTGCTATGGCCCAGGAGTGCAGTGAAGGATGGCCCAGGTCCTTGGGCCCTGCACCCGCATGGGAGACCAGGAGAAGCACCTGGCTCCTGGCTTCAGATCAGTGCAGTGCGCTGGCCGCAGTGCGCTGGCCGCGGCGGCCATTGGAGGGTGAACCAACGGCAAAAGGAAGACCTTTCTCTCTGTCTCTCTCTCACTATCCACTCTGCCTGTCAAAAATAAAATAAAAGATGTCAGAAAGAATTCAGCCAAATACAATCTTTGGTGACTTCTCCTCACTCATCCATACCTGCATGAGGAAGGTCAGGAAACCAGGTCTAGAAGCTCACCGGCTCCTCATGCTGCCTCTTCCTGCTGCCTATGTTCTGGGTTTGACTTGAACATTTTGTCAGGTCCGCTCCAGGTTTCCATTTGGTTTCAGTGGGCTTTGAAGATGGATCACCACTCTCATTCAGATGAAAGTCTCTGGAGAGAACTTTATTTTTTGAAGTAAGGATTTCCATCAAAATACAAATCTGTTCTGTAATCGGATTTAACATCTGCAGATGCTGTCCTTTCCACTCCGGTCAGATAGTGCAGCACCTCTTCATCCTCCTCCCCGAGCAGTGCAGGTACGTGTGGGTGGCTGGTTCCAGATGTGGATGAAGAAGAGGAAGGATGGGAAGACATTGGTGAAGAACAGGATAAAGGTGAAGGAGAAGAAGATGGAGATGATGATGGCAGGAAAGGAGAGGAGGATGAAGGAGATGACTGACAGAAAACACTAATGGATTCCAACTATTTAAAAATGTTCTCCAGTCCCTGGGAGTAAGTTGCCTTCTTCTTATTTTTATTTTTTTCCTCTTGTGCTCAGTCTCCCTGTTTCTGAGGCCTCTTTTCTCTACACAATGGCTCTCACCTTATTGTGGAGGCAAAGACCTTAAGCAGAATAACAGTTTGAAAGAATCTCTTCTGTCTCCGCAAAAACTGTAAGGAATCAACACCACCGTGCTCTGTGGGAAAAAGAAAGCCTGCTGCTCCCTTGGCTCTGCGGGAGCTGGAGGGGGCCGGGCCCTGTGCAGCAGAGCTCAGAATTCTAGCTATTTCCCTCCTTTCTCTGTAGATTGGGCTCAGAGATCATGGTGTGCCTCTGTGTGAATATGGACAGTTAGCATTTACCACGGATCTGTCTACTTTCTCTTGGTTAAAAAAAAAGAGAAGAAAATGGGGCTATAGGAAGTCACCCAGGGGTGGGTTTGAAGTGTGTGGGTGGGTGAAGTGGGCAGTTTGACAACATGGCTCCTTCTCTGCTGTGTCTGATTGTGATGCTTAATGGACATCCTTGCAGTTTAAGATGACACTTCTAAAAATAAAATTCTCTCCCAGGGATGGCTTGAGCCCTGCCACTCGATGGGAGGATCAGCAGAACCTGGAAGATCTTACTTGGAATTGACATTCTCTATTGTAATTTTGTTCCTGCTTATTTTTAAATTTTCTTTGTGTTTCACTGGAAGAGAAAGATGATACTCCATTTTAAAGATTAAAAGTGTACAAGTTGCTGTGTTACAATAAAACTAAATGTGTACACACACACACACACAAAGAAAAGATGTCAGAAAGGTGAGATTTTTTTCTTTTTCTTTCTCCTCATGGTATTTTTTCACATTTCTTTCTTTTTTATTTTAAAATTAGTTTTTAAAAACAGATTCTATGTGATTTGTAGATACAATACCCTTCCTCCCTACTCTCAGCCCTGTCTCTCCCTCCCACCCACCTTTCTTCTCCTTTCCTTTTTAGTTTTTGAGGTAACATTTTAAATTTACATTACAGTAAAAAGGCTTAATACTTCACCAAATAAGAAGTATAACAAGTAAAAAGCAAAAAGACCCTAGTTTAATGGGAATATAGACAATGGCTGTAAATAAAAATTGAATGGAAAAATAACAATGGAAATGGAAAAATTTCATGCATATATAGTAAATTATAAAGTAATCATAGATCATTAAAACTGTAGTAGTGTAATATTCTTTTTTTTGACTGGCAGAGTGGACAGTGAGAGAGAGAGACAGGGAGAAAGGTCTTCCTTTTGCCATTGGTTCACCCTCCAATGGCCGCCGCGGCCAGCGCACCTCAGCCAGCGCACTGCACTAATCTGAAGCCAGGAGCCAGGTGCTTCTCCTGGTCTCCCATGCGGGTGCAGGGCCCAAGGACTTGGGCCATCCTCCACTGCACTCCCGGGCCATAGCAGAGAGCTGGCCTGGAAGAGGGGCAACCGGGACAGGATCGGTGCACCGACCAGGACTAGAACCCGGTGTGCTGGCACCGCAAGGCGGAGGATTAGCCTAGTGAGCCGCGGTGCCAGCCAGTAGTGTAATATTCTTAACCATTGCTTTGACGAAGATATAAAACAAAGTTTTACAAAACTATATTTGGAGCAATACTGATACAGACATTTCTTTTTGTTTATTTTGTTTTTTAAAGAATTATTTTATTTATTTGAAAGGCAGAGTTAAATAGAGAGAGTGAGAGAAAGAGAGAAATCCTCTAACCATTGGTGCACTCTCCAAATAGCCACAACAGATATGGCTGGGCCAGGCTTGAAGCCAGGAGCCAGGAGCTTCCTCTGATTCTCCCACATTGGTGTAGGGATCCAAGGACTTGGACTATCCTCTACTGCTTTCCCACATGCATTAACAGGGAACTAGATTGGAAGTGGAGCAGTTGGCACTGCAGGCAGCAGCTTTCCCTGCTATGCTACAGTACTGGCCCCTTTTCTTTGTTTTTTAAACCTTAGCTCCCACTTACAAGGGAGAAGATATGGTATTTATTTTTCTGGGTTTGGCTTATTTCACTCAATAGGATGTCCTCCAGTTGTGTCCATTTTGCTGCAAATGGTAGAATTTCATACTATTTTTTTAACTGAATAATATTCCATTGTGAATATATACTACATTTTCTTTATCCAATCATCTGATGATAGATACCTTGGTTGATTCCGAATTTCAGCTCTTGTGAGCAGTGCTTCTATAAACATGGTGGTGCAGGTATCTACTGTATGCATTGTGTTTCAATCTTTTGGGTATATGCTCAGAAGTGGGACCACCGGATCATATGGCAAGTACATTTCTAGTTTTTAAAGAAATCTCCACTTTGTTTTCCACAATGGTTGCACTAATTTACATTCCCACCAACAGTGTATAGCGTTATCCTTAGTACACATCCTCACCAGCATTTGCTATTCTCTGTGTTTTGGATTTTAGCCATTCTGACAGGCATGAGGTGATATCTCATTGTGGTTTTATCCAGTCATCAGTTGGACATTTGGGTTGATTCCTTATCTTAGCTCTTGTGAGTTGAGCTTCAATAAACATGGAGGTTCAAATAATTCTTTTTTTTTTTTTTAATTTTTGACAGGCAGAGTGGACAGTAGAGGGAGATAGAGAGAAAGGTCTTCCTTTTTGCCGTTGGTTCACCCTCCAATGGCCGCCGCGGTAGGCATGCTGCGGCTGGCGCACCGCGCTGTTCCAATGGCAGAAGCCAGGTGCTTCTCCTGGTCTCCCATGGGGTGCAGGGCCCAAGCACTTGGGCCATCCTCCACTGCACTCCCTGGCCACAGCAGAGAGCTGGCCTGGAAGAGGGGCAACCGGGACAGGATCGGTGCCCCGACCGGGACTAGAACCTGTTGTGCTGGTGCCGCAAGGCGGAGGATTAGCCTGTTAAGCCATGGCGCCGGCTCAAATAATTCTTTCATATGCTGATTTCATTTCACTTAGGTAAATTCCCAGGAGAGGCATAGCTGAGTCACAGGTAGATCTATATACAGATCTCTAAGGAATCTCAATACTGCCCTCCATAAATGTTACGCTAGTTTACATTACCACCAACAGTTGATTAGGTTACCTTATCCCCACATCCATACCAGCATTTATTGTTATTTGATTTTTGGATGGTAGCCATTCTAACTGGGGTGAGGTGATACCTCATGGTGGTTTTTGTTTGCATATTCATGATGGATAGTGATCTTGAGCATTTTTTAATGTGTTTTCTGGCCATTTATATTTCATCCTTTGAAAACTAACTTTTCATGTCCTTTGTGTGTAACATGCAAATATTTTCTCCCATTGTGCTGATGGCATCTTCACTTTGTTGAGTGTTTCCTTTGCACTGCAGAAGCTTCTCACCTTGATGTAATCCCATTTGTTTATTTTGGCTTTGATTGCCTGGGCTTCTGGGATGTTTCCCAAGAAGCTTTTGCCTATATCAGTGTCTCCCAGAGTTTCCCCAATGTTCTCCTCTAGTAAGTTGTTGGTATCCAATCATAGATTTATACCCTTGATCTAGTTTGTTTTGATTTTTGTATAAAGTGTAACGTAGAGGTCTTGTTTCATGCTTCTGCATGTTTAGATCCAACTCTCCCAGCATCATCTGTTGATGAGAGTGTCCTTTCTCTAGGGACTGATTTTAGCTCATTCATTTGTAGATGTGTGGACTAATTTTCGGGTTTCTATTCTGTTCCATTGGTTTACATGTATATTTTTGTGCAAGTACCAGGCTGTTTTGATTATGGCTGCCATGTAGTGTGTCTTGAAGTCTAGTATTGTGATGCCTCCAGCTTTGTTTTTATAAGATTGCTTTAGTTAATCAGGGCCTCTTGAGTTTCTATTTGAATTTTAGCATTTTTTCCCTAGATCTGAGAACAGTGTCATTGGTATTTTGATTGAGATTGCATTGAATCTGTAAATTGCTTTCAGTAGTATGGAAATTTTAATATTAATTCTTCTAATCTATGAACATGGAAGATTTTTCCATTTTTTTGTATCTTTTTCTGTTTTTTTATAACATTAATGTTTTATTTATTTATTTTTAAATTTTATTTAATAAATATAAATTTCCAAAGTACAACTTTTGGATTATAGCAGCTTTCCCCCCCCCCATAACCACCCTCCCACCCGCAACCATCCCATCTCCCACTCCCTCTCCCATCACATTCTTCATCAAGATTCATTTTCAATTCTCTTTATATACAGAAGATCAATTTAGTATATATTAAGTAGAGATTTCAACAGTATGCACCCACACAGAAACACAAACTATAAAGTACTGTTTGAGTACTAGTTATACCGTTAATTCACATAGTACAACACATTAAGGACAGAGATCCTACATGGGGAGTAAGTGCACAGTGACTCCTGTTCTTGATTGAACAATTGACACTCTTGTTTATGGTGTCAGTAAACACCCGAGGCTCTTGTCATGAGCTGCCAAGGCTATGGAAGCCTCTTGAGTTTGCCAACCCTGATCTTATTTGGACAAGGCCATATTAAAAGTGGAAGTTCTCGGGGCCATCAAGGTAGGAGGTACCTTTCTCTGAAGGGAGGAGAGAACTTCCACTTTGACTATGACCCTGTCGGAATAAGATCAAAGTCGGCGAACCCTAAATGCTTCCATAGCCTTGGCAACTCATGACTAGAGCCTAGGGAGATTACTGACGCCACAAACAAGAGTGTTAATTTGTTAAATCAACATCAAGAGTCACTGTGTACTTACGTCCCATGTGGGATCTGTCCTTAATGGGTTGTCCAATGTGAAGTAATGATATAGCTAGTACTGAAACAGTATTTTTACACTTTGTGGTTATGTGTGGGTGAAAACTGATGAAATCTTTACTTAGTATATACTGAAGCGATCTTCTGTATATAAAGATAATGGAAAATGAAAAAAAAAAAAAACCTTGGTGTTAAATTGGAAATTACATAGAAAATTAATCAATCTTTTTTAAAAAAATATCATGCAGGACCTCTGTCATTAATGTGCTGTACACTGTTATTTAATGCTATAACTAGTACTCCATCAGTATTTTTTCACTTTGTGTTGCTATGTGAGGGCAAACTGTTGAAATCTTTATATATACTAAACTGATTTTCTGTATATAAAGAGAATTGAAAATTAATCTTGATGTGAGTGGAAGGGGAGAGGGAGTGGGAAAGGGGAGGGTTGCGGGTGGGAGGGAAGTTATGGGGGGAAGCCATTGTAATCCATAAGCTGTACTTTGGAAATTTATATTCATTAAATAAAAGATTTTAAAAAATAGATAAATATTATAAATAATTTTTTTAAAAAGTAGAAGTTCTCTTCTCCCTTCAGAGAAAGGTACCTCCTTCTTTGATGGCCCCATTCTTTCCACTGGGATCTCACTCACAGAGATCTTTCATTTAGGTCATTTTTCTTTTTTTACCAGAGAGTCTTGGCTTTCCGTGTCTGAAATACTCTCATGGGCTTTTTAGCCAGATCCAAGTGCCTTAAGGGCTGATTCTGAGGCCAGAGTGCTGTTTAAGACATCTGCCATTCTATGAGTTTGCTATGTATCCCACTTCCCATGTTGGATCATTATATCCTTTTTAATTCTATCAGTTAGTATTAGCAGACGCTAGTCTTGTTTATGTGAACCCTTTGACACTTAATCCTATCATTATGATAAATTCTGAACTGAAACTGATCACTTTGATTAGTGGGATGGCATTGGTACATGCCACCCTGATGGGATTGAATTGGAATCCCCTGGAACATTTTGAACTCTACTGTTAGGGGTAAGTTCTATTGAGCATGTGCTGAACTGTATATCTCTTCCCTCTCTTATTCCCACTCTTATATTGAACAGGGATCACTTTTCAGTTAAATTTAAACACCTAAGAATAATTGTGTGTTAATTAAAGAGTACAACCAATGGTATTAAGTAGAACAAAAAAATACTAAAAGGAATAAAGTAGTAAGCTGTTCCTTGACAGTCAGCACAAGGGCTGATGAAGTCATTGTTTCTCATAATGTCCATTTCACTTCAACAGGTTTCTTTTTAGGTGCACAGTTAGTTGTCACCGATCAGGGAGAACATATGATATTTGTCCCTTTGGGACTGGCTTATTTCACTCAGCATAATGTTTTCCAGATTCCTCCATCTTGTTGCAAATGACCGATTTCATTTTTTTTTAACTGCTGTATAATTTTCTATAGGGTACATATCCCATAATTTCTTTATCCAGTCTAATGTTGATGGGCATTTAGGCTGATTCCATGTCTTAGCTATTGTGAATTGAGCTATAATAAACATTTAGGTGCAGACAGTTCTTTTATTTGCCTATTTAATTTCCTTTGGGTACATTCCAAGGAGTGGGATGGCTGGGTTGTATGGTAGGGTTATATTCAGGTTTCTGAGGAATCTTCAGACTGACTTCCCTAGTGGATTTACCATTTTTCAATCCCACCAACAGTGGGTTAGTGTCCCTTTTCCCCCACATCCTCGCCAGCCTCTGTTGTTGGTAGATTTCTGTATGTGAGCCATTCTAACTGGGGTGAGGTGAACCTCATTGTGGTTTTGATTTGCATTTCTCTGATTGTTAGTGATCCTGAACATTTTTTCATGTGTCTGTTGGCCATTTGGATTTTCTCTTTTGAAAAATGTTTATTGAGGTCCTTGGCCCATCTCTTAAGTGGGTTGTTTGTTTTGTTGTTGTGGAGTTTCTTGATCTCTTTGTAGATTCTGTTTATTAATCCATTATCTGTTGAATAGTTTGCAAATATTTTTCCCATTCTGTTTGTTGCCTCTTCACTTTCCTGACTGTTTCTTCTGCAGTGGAGAAACTTCTCAATTTGATGTAATCTCAATTGTTAATTTTGAATTTGACTGCCTGTGCCTCCGGGGTCTTTTCCAAGAAGTCTTTGCCAGTGCCTATATCTTGCAGGGTTTCTCTGATGTTCTCTAATAATTTGATGGTGTCTGGTCATAGATTTAGATCTTTAACTCATGTTGAGTGAATTTTTGTGTAAGGTGTAAGGTAGGGGTCTTGCTTCATGCTTCTGCACATGGAAATACAGTTTTCCCAGCACCATTTGTTGACTAGACTGTCTTTGCTTCAGGAATTGGTTTTAAATCCTTGATCAAATATAAGTTGGCTGTAGATGTTTGGGTTGATTTCTGGTGTTTCTACTCTGTTCCATTGGTCTGTGCATATGTTTCTGTACCAGTACCATGCTGTTTTGATTACAACTGCCCTGTAGTATGTCCTGAAATCTGGTATTGTGGTGCCTCTTGCTTTTTTTTTGTGGCATAAGATTGCTTTAGCTATTCGAGGTCTCCTGTGTCTCCATATGAATTTCAGCATCATTTTTTCCAGATCTGAGAAGAATGTCTTTGGTATTTTGATTGTTATCACATTGAATCTATAAATTGCTTTTGGGAGAATGGACATATTGATGATGTTGATTCTTCCAATCCATGAGCATGGAGATTTTTCCATTTTTTGGTATCCTCTTCTATTTCTTTCTTTAATATTTTGTAATTCTCATCGTAGAGATCTTTGATGTCCTTGGTTAAGTTTATTCCAAGGTATTTGGTTGTTTTTGTAGCTATTGTGAATGGGATAGATCTTAGAAGTTCTTTCTCAGCTGTGGCATTGTCTGTTTATACAAAGGCTGTTGATTTTTGTGCATTGATTTTATATACTGTTACTTTATCAAACTCTTCTATGAGTTCCCATAGTCTCTTAATAGAGTTCTTTGGCTCTCCTAAATAAAGAATGATATCATCTGCAAAGAGGGATAGTTTGAATTCTTCCTTCCCAATTTGTATCCCTTTAATTTCTTTTTCTTGCCTAATGGCTCTGGCTAAAACTCCCAGTACTCTATTGAATAGCAATGGTGAGAGTGGGCATCCCTTTCTGGTACCAGATCTCAGTGGAAATGCTTCCAACTTTTCCCCATTCAATAGGATGCTGGCCATGGGTTTTCATAAATTGCCTTGATTGTGTTGAGGAATGTTCCTTCTATATCCAATTTGCTTAGAGTTTTCATCATGAAAGGGTGGTGTATCAAATGCTTCCTCTGCATCTATTGAGATAATCATATGATTTTTCTTCTGCAGTTTGTGGTGTATCACATTGATTGACTTGCAAACATTGAACCATTTCTGCATACCAGGGATAAATCCCACTTGGTCAGGGTGAATGATCTTTCTGATGTGTTGTTGCATTCTATTGTCCAGAATTTTATTGAGGATTTTTGTGTCTATGTTTATCAGGGAAATTGGTCTGTAATTCTCTTTCTCTGCTGCATCTTTTTCAGGTTTAGGAATTAAGGTAATGCTGGCTTCATAGAAAGAATTTGGGAGGATTCCCTCTTTTTCAATTGTTCTGAATAGTTTGAGAATTGGAGTTAGTTCTTTAAATGTCTGGTAGAATTCAGCAGTTAATCCATCCAGCCTTGGGCTTTTCTTTGTTGGGAGGGCCTTTATTACTGACTCAATTTCTGTCTCAGTTATGGGTCTATTTAGGTTTTCTGTGTCTTCATGGTTCTATTTGGGTAGGTTGTATGTGTCCAGGAATCTATCCATTTCTGATAGATTTCCCTGTTTGCTGGCATACATCTCTTTTTAGTGATTTCTGATGACTCTTTTTTATTTCTGTGCTGTCTGTTGTTACATTCCCTTTTACATCTCTGATTTTACTGATTTGGGTCTTTTCTTTTTTTAGTTAGTTGGGCCAATGGTGGGTCAATTTTGTTTATTTTTTCAAAAAACCAGCTCTTCTTTTTGCTGATCTTGTGTAATTTTTTTTGATTCAATGCTGTTGATTTCTTCTCTAATTTTAATTATTTATCTTCTCTTACTAGTTTTGGGTATGGTTTGCTGCAGTTTTTCTAGTTCCTTGAGATGCATTGATAGTTCATTTATTTGGTGCCTCTCCAATTTCTTGATGTAGGTACCTATTGGTATAAACTTTCCTCTTAACACTGCTTTTGCTGTATCCCATAAGTTTTGATATGTTGTGTTGTTCTCCTCATTTACTTTCAGGAAGTTTTTGATTTCTCTTTTGATTTCTTCTATGACCCAGTGTTCATACAGGAGCATGTTGTTCAGTCTTCATGTGTTTGCATACTCTCTAGGGATTCCTGAGTTACTAATTTCCAGCTTCATTCCATGGTTGTCTGAGAAGATGCATGACATAATTTTGATTCTTTTGAATTTGCTGAGACTTGCTTTATGTCCTAGTATGTGGTCAGTCCAAGAGTAGGTTCTATGTACTGCTGAGAAGAATGTGTATCTTTAAGTGTGGGATGAAAACTTCTGTAGATATCTGTTAGATCCATTTGGTCTATAGTGTCAATTAAATCTGCTGTTTTCTTGTTGATCTTCTGTCTGGTTGATCTGTCTATTTCTGAAAGTGGAGTATTGAAGTCCGCCAATACTATTGTATTGGAGTCTAAGTCTCCCTTTAAGTTCCTTAATATATATTTTAAATAAGCCAGTGCCCTGTAATTAGGTGCATATACATTTATAATAGTTACTTCTTCCTGTTGAACTGATCCCTTAATCATTATATAGTGTCACTCTTTGTCTCTCTTAACAGTTTTTGTGTTAAAGTTTATTTTGTCTGATATTAAGATGGCTATGCCAGCTCTTTTTTGGTTTCTGTTGGCATGGAATATCTTTTTCCAACCTTTCACTTTAGTCTTCATGCATCTTTGTTGGAAAGATGTGTTTCTTTAAAGCAGCAAGTAGATGGGTTTTGTTTTTTAACCCATTTAGGCAGTCTGTGTCTTTTAAATGAAGAGTTGAGGCCATTTATATTCAATGTGACTATTGATAAGTAGTGACTCTGCCCTGCCATTTTTCCAAAGATATTTCTAATATATGCTTTGAACTTCCTGTGATCTTTTATTGGGAGATTTTCTTCCTTTACCTTCTTTCATACTGATGGCCGTGTTTCTGTGTGTAACACATCTTTAAGCATGTTTTGCAGGGCTGGACAAGTGGTGACAAATTCTTTGAATTTCTGTTTGCTATGAAAGGTCTTTATTTCACCTTCATTCACAAATGAGAGCTTTACAGGATATAATATTCTGGGCTGGCATTTTTTTTCTCTTAGTACTTGGGCTATATCTTGCCATTCCCTTCTAGCCTTTAGGGTTTCTGATGAGAAGTCTGCTGTGAGTCTAATTGGAGATCTTCTGAGAGTAATCTGATGTTTCTCTCTTGCACATTTTAGAATCTTTTCTTTTTGCTTCACTGTGGTGAGTTTGATTACAATATGTCATGGTGAGGATCTCTTCTGGTCATGTTTTTTGGGGATTCTATGTGCTTGCTGTACTTGGATGTCTCTTTCCTTCTCCAAACCTGGAAAGTTTTCTGCTAGTATCTCACTAAAAAGGCCTTCTAATCCTTTCTCTTTCTCCATGCCTTCAGGAACTCCTGGAACCTGAATGTTGGGTTTTTTAATAGTATCCTGTGGATTCCCAAAAACATTTTTTAGATTTCTAATTTCCTCTTCTTTTCTTTGGTTTGACTGTATACTTTCCTGTGCTCTGTCTTCTAAGTCTGATATTCTCTCTTCTACCTCACTGATTCTGTTTTTAAGGCTCTCAAATGTGTTTTTCATTTGTTCTATTGAATTCTTTATTTCATTTTGGTTTCTCTTCAATATCTCAATTTCATGTTCTACTGAATTCCTCATTTCATTTTGATTCCTCCTTAAGATTTCATTTTCACAAGAGAGATTTTCTGTCCTGTCCTGTATGGATTTCTGTAGTTCATGCATTTGTTTTTGATAACTTCTAAATGTTCTTATCATAAATTTTTAAAATTCTGTGTCTTGCATTTTTTCTATCTCATCATCTTCATAATCTTGTATTGGAGTGTCATGTTCATTTGGGAGCATCATGATATCTTCCTTGTTTCCTCAGTTTTTGTGTTTGTTGCTTGGCATTGTGAAGGTATTCTTCAGTTTCTTCTTTTTTTTTCTCATTGTGGTGGCTTTTCTTGTTATACGATGAGTCTAGATTAAGTGGACTGTCTGCTTTTGGTGAATCTCTAGAGGCTTGTGGTGGGCGTGACCAGAGAGTTCTGTTCAGTTCTTTAGGTTTAAGGGTGTGCCATAGATGACACACACAGGTTTGGCATTGTATATCTTCTCTCCCTCTTTTTTTTTTTTAATTCAGAAGGGAAGTAATTGCACTCAGCTGAGTTCTTCTTGATGGCAATCAGTGCCTGAGTGCTAGCCCCAGTGCGTATAATATTTGTCTGTCTGTCCCAAGGACCAAACAAAGGATCTGTACAGTCCTCAGTATAAGCTCAGATTCCCCTGCAATGTCTCTCACTGTGTAGCCAAGGTTACTGAGTTTGTGGCATCTCCCACTGAGACTACTCATGTCTCAGCCACACCGTGAGTTCTCCCACATACCCTTAATTTTTTTTTTCACAGTCCTGGTTCATAAGCTCCTCACATTTACTAAGTCTTAGTTTCCTGTTATTACTCCCAACCAGAGTCAAGTTTTTCTGTTTGGCTGAGGGTGAGTGCAGCCACGAGCTGGTGCAGCTGTTACATATGTCCAAAATGGTGCCTGCTCTATTGTCTTACACGCCTTTGTAAGGTGTGTGGAGAGAGAGAGAATCGTGTTCATACCATCCCTTTTGTTTTTTTCTTTCCTCCAGTTAGGCTGGTGTACTTTCCTCCATGGAGCTTCAAGCCTCGTTTCCTCTGGGCTCTTCCTGCCGCTTTTCTGCTAGTGTCTTGGGCTACTGTGGTTTCACCTCACCTCTGTTTCCAGCTCTGGTGTGGAGGAGAAGATTCTTGGCAGCTGGGCTCCCGAGCCATGGGTGCCTGTGTCCTACACGTAGATCCACTGTGTCCCTCTAATTCTGGAAGAGTTCCCTTTGCAGTTTTTTTCCTAACTCATCCCTGAGACTTAACTATCTCCACTTTTATTAAGCTATCTTTTCCTGGACTATCAGTGAGCTCCCTCCTTATTCCACCATCTTGGAGCCACCACCTTAAGTCTACTTTAATGTTTTGTAATTTTCATTGTAGAGATTTTTAAACTCCCTTCTTGGTCAGATTTATTCTAAGATATTTAAATATTTTTCATAGCTATTATGAATGGCATTTATCTTATAAAATCTTTTTCAACTGTGTCATTGTCTGTGTATACAAAGGCAATGGATTTTTGTGTGTTGACTTTATATCCTTCAACCTTACCAAACTCTCTTATGAGTTCCAAAAGTCTCTTAGTGGAGTCTTTTGGTTTCCCAATATATATGATCATGTCATCTGCAAACAGGGATAATGTTACTCCCTCCTTTCTAATTTGTATCCCTTTAATTTCTTTTTCTTGCCCAATAGCTCTGGCTAAAACTTCTAGAACTACATTGAATAGCAATAGTGAAAGTGTACACCCTTGTCTGGTTCCAGGTCTTTGTGGAAATGTTTCCAGTTTTCCCTATGCAATATGATGCTGGCTGTGGGTTTGTCATATATTGTCTTGATTGTGTTAAGGAATGCTCCTTCTATATCCAATTTGCTTAAGGTTTTTTTTCCCCTTCTTTTATCATGAAAGAACATTGTATTTGATCAAATGCTTTTTCTGCATCCATTGAGATAATCATATGGTCTTTTTTAAAAAAGATTTATTTATTAGTTTACTTTAGAGGTAGAGTTCCAGTCAGAGAGAGAGAAAAGTCTTCCATTCTCTGGTTCACTGCCCAAATGGCCACAATGGTTGGAGCTGGGGCCAATCCAAAGCCAGGAGACAGGAGTTTCTTCTGGGTTGCCCACATGGGTGCAAAGGCCTGCATACCTGGGCCATCTTCTTCTGCTTTCCTAGGCCATAGCAGAGAGCTGAATCAGAAGAATGGTAGCCAGGACTCGAACCAGTGCCCATATGGGATGCTAGCACCACAGGCGGCAGCTTTACTTGCTGTGCCACAGTGCCAATCCCAATTATATGGTCTTTATTCTTTAATTTGTTAATGTGACATGTCACATTTATAGATTCGTGAATGTTGAACCATTTCTGCATAGCAGAGATAAATCCCACTTGGTCTGGGTGAATGGTCTTCCTGATGTGTTGTTGAATTTAATTAGCTAATATTTTGTTGAGGATTTTAGCATCTGTGTTCATCAGGGATATTGGTCTATAGTTCACTTCTTTGTTGTAAGATTTTTCTGGTTTTGGAATTAAGGAGATGCTGACCTCATAGAAGTTTGGGAGGATAACCTCCTTCTCAATTGTTTTGAATAGCTTGAGAAGAATTAGAATTAGTTCTTATTTAAAAATCTGGTCCTGGGATGGTCTTTATTACTGATTCAATTTCCATCTTGGTTACTGGTCTATTTGGGTTTTCTGTATCTTCATGACTCAATTTTGGTAGATTGTAACTGTCAAGGAGTATATCCATTTCTTCTATGTTCTCTAATTTGTTGGGATATCACTCTTTGTAGTAATTACTGATGATTCTTTTTATTTCTGTGGCATCTTTTACATCTCCCTTTTCATTTCTGATTTTATTGATCTTCATTTTTTTTTAGGTCAGTGGTGTATTGATTTTGTTTATTTTATCAAAAAACAACTCTTCATTTCACTGATCTTTTGTATTATTTTTGGCTTTAATTTTATTGTTTATTCTCTAACTTTAATTATTTCTTTCCTCCTATTTATTTGGGATTTCATTTGTTGTTGTTGTTCTAGGAGTTGTGGGATGAAATGTTCTGTAGATATCAGTTAAACCCATTTGATCCACAGTTTAGATTATCTCTGTTGTTTCTTTGTTGATTTTCTATTTAGTTGATCTTTCCATTGATGAAAGTGGGTTGTTGAAGTCCTCCATTATTATTCTAGTCTATGCCTCCATAGATCCATTAACATTTATTTTAATAGCCAGGCACACTGACATTGGATGCATATACATTTATTGTAGTCACATGTTCCTGCTGAATTGATCACCTAGTCATTACATAATGGCCTTCTTTGTCTCTTTTATCAGTTTTTGTATTAAAGTATATTTTGTCTGATATTAGGATGGCTATACCTGTTCCTTTTTTATTTCTGTTAGCATGGAATAACTTTTTCCATTCTTTCACTTTCAGTCTGTGTGTATCTTTGTTGGTGAGATGTGTTTCTGTTAGGCAGCATTCAGCTGGTCTGTATCTTTTAATTTTAGAATTTAAGATTTACATTCAAGTTTATTATTAATAAATAACAACTTAGTCCTGCTATTTTTCCATAAATACTCCTACTATTTGCTTTAGATTTCCTTTGTAATTTTACTAGGAGATTTTATGCCCTCACATTCTTTCATAGTGATGACTATGATCTCTATTATTCTGTGTATAGCACATCATTAAACATTATTTGCAAGACTGGACATGTGATGACAATTTTTTTCAATTTCTGTTTATTTTGGAAGATTTTTATTTCATTTATAAATGAGAGCTTTGTTGAGTACAGTATTCTGGGTTGAGTTTCTTTTAAGACTTGGACTATGTCTCTCCATTCTCTCCTAGCCTATGGTATTTCTGATGATAAATCAGCTGTAGTCTAATTGGTGATATTCTTAAGGTAATCTGGCATTTCTCTCATGCACATTTTGGAATCTTTTACTTATGTTTTACTGCTGAAAATTTGACTACAATTTGTCATGGTGAAGATCTTTTGTGATCATGTCTATTAGGAGTTCTATATGCTTCCTGTGCTTGGATGTCCCTTTCTCCAAATGAGGGAAGTTTTCTGCTGTTGTTTCACTGAAAAGGGTTTCTAATCCATTCTCTCTTTCTACACCTTCAGAAACTCTTTATTTTTATTTTTTATTTTTTGACAGGCAGAGTGGACAGTGAGAGAGAGAGAGAGAGAGACAGAGAGAAAAGTCTTCCTTTGCTGTTGGTTCACCCCTCAGTGGCCGCCGTGGCTGGCGCGCTGTGGCCGGCACATTGCGCTGATCCGAAGCCAGGAGCCAGGCGCTTCTCCTGGTCTCCCATGCAGGTGCAGGGCCCAAGGACTTGGGCCATCCTCCACTGCACTCCCGGGCCATAGCAGAGAGCTGGCCTGGAAGAGGGGCAACCAGGACAGAATCTGGCGCCCCGACTGGGACTAGAACCTGGTGTGCCAGCACCACAAGGCAGAGGATTAGCCTATTGAGCCACGGCACCAGCCTAGAAACTCTTAAGACATGTGTGTGGTCATTTAATAATCACACAATTTTCAGTTTTTCTAATTTTTCTTTTTTTTTTTCTGAGATATTTCCAAGGATTTTCCTTCTAGCTTGGATGTACTTTCTTTTGCCTCACTAAGTCTGTTGTTATTGTTTTCCACTTTATTTTCTATTTGACTAATTGAATTCTTTATTTTGTGGACCAACACTGTGATATAGTGGGTTGGGCCTCTGCCTTTGGTGCTGGCATCCTATATGGGTTCTGGTTTGAGTCCTGGTGGTTCCACTTCTGATCTAGCTCCCTTGCTAATGGCCTGGGAGAGCAGTGGAGGCCAAGTGCTTGGGCCACTACACCCATATGGGAGACCCAGAGGAAGCTGCTGGCTTTGGATGGGCCCAGTTCTGGCCACTGACACTGTTTGGGTAGTGAACAAGCAGAAGGAAGACCTCTCTCTCTCTCTCTCTGTCCCTCCTTCTCTCTGTTTGTAACTCTGCTTTTCAAATAAATAACTATATTTTTAAAAAGAGAATTCTTCATTTCTAATATTTCAGTTTGCTTTCTCTTCAGTATTTGTATATTCCTCAGCAAAATTTTCATCCATATTTTATATGTATTTCTTTTTCTTTAAAGATTTTATTTATAAATTTCAGAGGTAGAGTTACAGACGGTGAGAGGGAAAGACAGAGAGAAAAGTCCTCCATCTGCTGGTTCACTCCTCAAATAGCTACAAGGGCTGGAGCTGAGCCCATCTGACCTGAGGAGCCAAGAGCTTCTTCCAGGTCTTCCACACGGGTGCAGGGGCCCAAGCACTTGGGCCATCTTCCACTTCTTTCCCAGGCCATAGCAGAGAGCTAGATCAGAAGAGGAGCAGCCAGGATTAGAGCAGGTGCCACAGGAAGAGGATTAACCCACTTTGCCACAGTGCCAGCCCTTATATGAGTTTATTTATCTCATAAATTTGTTTCTCTGTGTTTCTGAGTAATATTATGATCATTCTTTTGAATTCATTTTCAGGCATTTCATCAATGTCTTCATCTTCACATTCTTTTTATTTTATTTTATTTTTTTATTTTATTTATTTTTTTTGACAGGCAGAGTGGACAGTGAGAGAGAGAGAGAGAGACAGAGAGAAAGGTCTTCCTTTGCCGTTGGTTCACCCTCCAACAGCCACTGTGGTTGGAGCGCTGTGGCCGGTGCACCGCGCTGATCCAAAGGCAGGAGCCAGGTGCTTATCTTGGTCTCCCATGGGGTGCAGGGCCCAAGCGCTTGGGCCATCCTCCACTGCACTCCCTGGCCACAGCAGAGAGCTGGCCTGGAAGAGGGGCAACTGGGACAGAATCTGGCACCCCGACCGGGACTAGAACCCTGGTGTGCCGGCGCCGCAAGGCAGAGGATTAGCCTATTGAGTCGCGGTGCCGGCCTCATCTTCACATTCTAATACTGAAGTGTTGTATTCCTTTTGGGGAGTCATTTTGTTTTCCTTGTACTTCTGTGTTTATTTTTAGGCATTTCTGGGAACACTTGTTGGTTTTCTCCTCTGATGTCTTTTACCTTTGAATGATGCCTCTGTGTCTTAGTGGAATGTCCACTCCTTCAGTGAATATCCAGAGGTGTGTGCTGTATGGGGACTGGGAACTATGGTCAGTGCTCAAATGTGGGTTGAGAGTCCAGTGTGACACCCAAGTTGGGCAGGCTATATCTCCTCCATTGTCCATGGTGGGGGGAGGGGTGTAGGTGCTGGCATAATCACATCCATACCTTCTCTCTTCCAAGGGGATTGATGCCCGGGGTTAGCCCATGGTGGCCACAACTCCCACCCATGCAAGCACATGAACTGCACAAAGGATCTGTGCAGTCCTCAGTGTGAGCATGGAACCCTCTGCAATGATTCATCCCAGGCAATCAGGGAGCTTTGAATCTCTGAGCCCAGAGTGATTTCCCAGAGACCCAGCTACAACCTACACATTATTGTGTCTTCACAGAATTCTTACAGCCATAGCACACTAGGCTCTAACAGTCACAGAGTGTAGGGGATCCACTCTCAGCCCCATAAGCCTGCCCCATCTACATAGAGAGCAGGGGTGTTCTCAGATCCAGCTGCCTGTGGATGCTCCACCTTGGCAGTTTGAGCCCTAGAACCTATAATAGGATTGAGGAATGGGAGCACCTCACAGCCCTAAGAGGGTGTCCAGCCCCCTGCTAACCCTGCAGGTCAGACTCAAAGTCAGTGGGGAACATGGATTTATCCCCCTGAGAAATCCCTTGGTCACATGCATGAGAGCTGCTGCAGCCACTACTGGTGTTAAGATGGTGCTTCCTCCCTGCTGGTCACTGGGCGCCCTTGTGGAGGGATGGGGAGAGAGAAATATGCTTTTCCTTTATGGGGTTAAGTGGGTATCCTGTCCCTGGCTAGGGTTCTAGGCCAGACTCGAAGTCAGTGTGGTCCCTCAGGCAGCATCACCCGTGATGGGCTGCCACAGTCTGCTCCAGTCTCGCTCTCAGAAGCTGGCATCTCCAGGCTCCCAGCTGTGGGAGTCCTCAGTGGTGCTGTCCCTGCTTGCTGCTGTGTATTTATACTGTCGACGCTGCTCCACAGTGTGGACACAGTCTTTCTGGAGAACTTCCATCACAAAAATCTTTCCATCTATCCCCAGGGAATGCACTTCCTCTGCTTATCTTGTTAGATTCTGCTGGTCACGATCAGCACATCTTTCCCCTGTTCAGCCATCTCGGAATCCCCCAGTGTTGTTTTCATTGCTGTAGTTTGGTAGTAGGTTTTGAAGTCAGGATTGTGATGCCTCCAGCTTGGTTTTTCTTGTTCAGGATTGCTTTGGCTGTTCTTGGTCTTTTGTGATACTATATGAAGTTTAGAATTGCTTTTTCTAATTTCTTAAAGCATGTCATTGGTGTTTTGATAGGGATTGCAATGAATCTGTAAATTACTTTAGGTAGTATAGACATTTCAATGATAATGATTCTTCCGTTCCATGAGCAAAGAATATTTTTCCATTTTTTTTGTGTCCTTGACAATTTCTTTCATCACTGTTTGTAATTTTCACTGTAGATATCCTTCACTTCTTTGGTTAAATTTATTCCTAAATACTTGATTTTTGTGGCTATTGTGCATGGGATTTCTCTTTCTGTGAGTTCATCATTAGCATACAGAAATCTATTGTTTTTTGTATATTTATTTATTTATTTTGACAGGCAGAGTTAGAGAGAGAGAGACAGAGAGAAAAGTCTTCCTTCCGTTGGTTTACCCCCAAAATGGCCATTATGGCCGGTGCACTGCACACATCTGAAGCCAGGAGCCAGGTGCTTTTTCCTGGTCTCCCGTGCAGGTGCAGGGCCCAAGCACTTGGGCCATCCTCCACTGCCCTCTGGGGCCACAGTAGAGAGCTGGATGGAAGAGGAGCAACTGGGACAGAATCTGATGCCCCAACTGGGACTAGAACCCACGGTGCCGGCGCCACAGGTGGAGGATTAGCCAAGTGAGCCGTGGCACCGTTCTGTATATTTATTTTGTAACCTGCAACTTTACTGAATTGGTTTATCAATTCTAATATTTTTTTGATTAAGTGTTTAGGTTTTCCCATGTACAACATCATGGCGTCTGCAAACATGGATAATCTGACTTCCTCTTTTCCAATTTTGATGGCCTTTATTTCTTTCTTCTCCCTAATTGTTTTTGCTACAACTATATTGAATAAGAGTGGTGAAAGTAGACATCCTCATCTTGTTCCAGCTCTGAAGGGAAATGCTTTCAGCTTTTTCCCATTCAGTATATTGGCTGTTGATCTGTGATTTATGCCTTTACAATTTTGAGGAATGTTCCTTCTATACCTAATTTGTGGCATTTTTTTTTATCATGAGGAGGTGTTAAGTCTTATCAAATACTTTCTCTGCATCTATTGAGATGACCATATGACTCCTCTTCTTCATTTTATTGATGTGATTTATGACATTTATTGATTTGTGAATGTTGAACCACACTTGCATTCGTGGGATAAATTCCATTTAATCGTGGTGTATGATCATTTTGAGGCAGTTTTGGATTGATTTGCTAGTATTTTGTTGAGAATATTTGCATCTATGTTCATTAAAGATATAGGTCTGTAGTTTTTGTGTCATTTCTTTGTTTTGGAATCAAAGTAATACTGGCTCCAAAAAAAGAATTTGCAGATTTCTATCCTGTTCAATGTTTTGGAATAGTTTGAAGAGTATTGGAGTTATTTCCTCTTTGAATGTTTTATAGAATGCAGTAGTAAAGCTATCAAGTTTCAGACTTTCCCTTGATGTGAGATTTTTGATTACTGCATCAATCTCATTCACTGTTATGGGTCTGTTTATGTTGGAGGATTATCGTGTTCTTTTGGAGGTGTCATGCTACCTTGCTTCTTCATGTCTTTTGTGTCCCTACAATGATGACTCCCCATCTGGTATATTTGTCCCTTCTTCTTTAGGGAAAAGGCAATTGAATTTAGTGTTTAGGTTAAGATTTGAAGTCCAGGGGATAAATCATTGATAAATGACACAATATAAATAAATATAAGAGCACAGTACTATACTAATTTTACAGTTGAGAAAACCAATGCTTAGAAGTTAGGCAACTCGCCCCAAATCAAGTGATACTAAGTAGTAGGATTCTGAGTTCCTATCCAATGCTATTTCCATCATGGAATAGACACACAATCTTCTTATTTTAAATTCCTTTGATTTCTAATGGAAGAATAAATGTCTGGACACAACTAAGGAAAGTTTGCATAACACTGAAGTGCAATACATTCTACAAGATATTCAGAACATTTCAATAATCTCTGTGTAATCAATCAAAGATGGCACTGATAGAGGCATAGGTAAATACCTGATGGAACAGTATAGAGAGAAGGAAGTGGTTCTCGGCCAATATATGACAGAGATTGAGGCTTATTCATGGGGAAAAGGATAGAAGTTCAATAAATTGTGTCAGTATGACTAGTGATCTATCTGGAAGAAAATAAAATTGGTCTCTTACAAATTTTAAAAAATAAACACCAGATGGATTAAATTCAATATTAAAAAACCGAAATAATAAGTGGTTACAGGAACATCTATGATACTGCACAAGCAGTCTAGAAAAAGGGAAACCTTGTAACCATAATGAAAGTATCTTCCCTTCCTTTTTCATATTTTGGCTGACAAGGGCTGGCTGCTGGTGTTGTGAATTACCTATGACTAGTGAATAATAATATATAATAATAATATTTGCATGAGGAGAAAGTATGCAACCATCAACTGTAGACAGCTGAGCTCCGTTATTAAGAAAGTTTGCTGGACCATCATCAGAACAAACATGAAAATCTCCTTACTCCTCAACTGATTGGACTCACTGTTTTTTTTTTTTTTAACCTCCACCTGCAACTACCCCCTTGTCTTTAAAAATAATCTTGGTGGCTTCTTGGGTGGAGAAGAGCATATTTAGGATTCAGAGGTCACCCCCAGGACTGCTAGCTTCTTGAAATCGTTTGCTCTTATCAACTCTGGTGTAGGTGAATTGGCTGTCCAGTGACAAGCAGCAAGGGCCTGATTATTTTGCCCAGTGATAACCTTATAAAGACTAGAACTCTGGAAGCTGTGTAAGAAAATAGATATATTTAGTTAAGCATGGCAAAACTTTCAATAAAATGATAAAGGAAAAACAAGATATTTGAAACTTTGTAATTCACGTGACAAGGAGTTGATATACAATACTGAAGAGCTCGCAGATGGTCAAGAAAGAGGCCAATGGCTCAATTTTCTAAAATGAGCAAGGAATGTGGATAGACAATTCACAAGGTAGAAAACGCTAACGAGAATATGAAGAGCTGCACAGATTCATGAGTGGTCTGGGAAATTCATGAGTAGTCAGGAAAATTAAAGCAACACCTTAATAGTATTTCATTCCTTTCAGACCGCCAAAATTTAATGAGCAACAATATTTATTGCTGGTGGGGATGTAGGAAGATGGTGCTCATATTCTTGGCAGAAATTGAGATTGTTTTAGTGTTTTTGGAAAGCAATGGTCACATCTATTAAAATGAAATATGTATGCATCCTTCAATCCAGCAATACTTTTTCCTGGGAATCTATCCCATAGAAATAAAAGCACTAGTGCATGGGGACTTATATACAAAGATGTTGTTGTAGCTTTGTTTTTGGAGGCCAAAAGCTGGTCTCCCACATGGGTGGCAGTGACCCAAAAACTGGAAAGAAAAATGAACGCCTTTTAAAGGGAGAAGCTGAAGAAAATGTGGTCCTTTCAAATAGTGGAATGTTATGTGACCATTAAAAAGAATGAATCAGACATAGTTAACTTAGAAAGATTCCCCAGGTTCTTTATTGGGGGAGGGGTTATTTTGTTCTTTTCTTTTTTTCTATCTTTTCTCTTAATGTAGCATATTTTTAATTTCCGTTATAGTCAAAGGTTTACTGGCTCAGGGCCGGTACTGGGGTGTGGTAGGCTAAGCCTCTGCCAGCAGCACCGGCATCCATATGGGCGCCAGTTCATGTCCCGGCTGCTCAACTTCCAATCCAGCTCCCTGCTGATGGTCTAGGAAAGCAGTGGAAGATAGCCCAAGTGCTTGGGCCCTGTACCTACCTAGGAGACCCAGAAGAAGCTCCTGGGTCCTGACTTCAGATCAGCTCAGTTCTGACCATTTTGGCCCTCTGGGGAGTGAAGCAGTGGATGGAAGATTTCTCTCTCTGTCTCCCTCTCTCTGTAGCTCTACTTCTCAAATAAAAATATAAAAAAAGTTTACTGGCTCCACTAGATAAAGATTTCAGCAAATAAAAAGTGAAAAAAATCATAGTCCAACAGGAAAAGAGGCAAGGGCTATAAATAATAATAAAATGAAAATATCTTCAACTTTACTCATATAAATTTTAAAATAGTCTTAAAATCATTAAAGCTATACTAGTATATATAATTCCTATCAATTTGGTGGACACCCAAGGTATCATTTTTAAAAAAATATTTATTTGTTTGAAAGTCAGAGTTACATAGTGAGCAGAGAGAGAGAGAGAGAGAGAGAGAGAGAGATTTTCCATCTGTTGATTCAGATGGCTGCAACAACCAGGGCTGGACCAGGTGGAAGCCAGGAACCATGAGCTTCATCCAGGTCTCTCACATGGGTGGCAGGGGCCCAAACATTTAAGCCATCTTCTTTTTTTTTAAATAAAGATTTATTTATTTATTTGAAAGTTAGAGTTACACAGGGAGAGGAGAGCAGAGAGAGAGGTCTTCCATCACTGCTTCACTCCCCAGTTGGCCGCAATGGCGGGAGCTGTGCCAATCCAAAGCCAGGAGCCAGGAGCTTCTTCCAGGTCTCCCAAGTGGGTGCAGGGGCCCAAGTACTTGGGCTATCTTCTACTGCTTTTCCAGGCCATAGCAGAGAGCTGGATTGGAAGAGGAGCAGTCGAGTCTCAAACCAGCGCTCATATGGGATACCAGTGCTTGAGGCCAGGGAGTTAACCTGCTGTGCGACAGCTCCAGCCCCAAACTTAAGCCATCTTCTGCTGTTTTTGTCAGGCCATTAGCAGGAAGCCAGGTAGGAAGTGGAGCAGCTGGGACATGATCCGGCACCCATATGGGATGCTGGCACTGCTGGAAGAGGCTTAGCCTACTACGCCATAGCCAGTATATATACCAGATGCTAACATTGCGGGTGGCCACTTTATCTGCTAGGCCACAATACAGAACCCCACCCAAAGTATTCTTGATTCGAAAAACAAAATACAGAGTTCATGGAATATGGTTCATTTTAAAGTAATGGTGATGCAGCCCCTCTGTGTAGGTTTGTGTCTTATTAGTAGCTGTATACTTACATGTGATTATGAGAGCATAAACAAGTAATGATGAGTAAATACTAGCTTATCAACAATGCTTCATTGAGGAGAGGAGTGACTTAAGTGGGGACAGAGGAAAAGAAAAGAAACAAAACGAGCATCTCCAACTTTGGGGGTGGGCTTTGGTGGAGCAGACCTATTTGGGATACCCACAGCCCATCTCAGAGTGCCTGATTCTGTTCCTAATTTCAGCCTCCTGCTGGTAGGCCCCTGGGAGGCAGGAGGTGATGGCTCAAAGATTTGGGTCCCTGCAACCCATGTTGGGAGATCAAGATTGAATTCCTGGCTTCTGGCTTCAGTCTGGCCCAACCCTGGCCATTAGGGGCATTTGGGACATCAACCACAGGAATGAGATCTCGTTCTCTAGTAAATACATGAAACATTTTAAGGACTAAACAAAAAGACAAAACAAACAAAAAACACTAACTTTTCATCTTAAAGATGGTTGTTTATTTATTTTTAAAAAATCTATTTATTTATTTGAAAGAGTTATACAGAGAGAGAAGGAGAGGCAGAGAGTGAGAGAGAGAGAGGTCTTCCATCCACTGGTTCACTCCTCAATTGGCTGCAATGGCCGGAGCCAGGAGCCAGGAGCTTCTTCTGGGTCTCCCACGCAGGTGCAGGGGTCCAAAGACTTGGGCCATGTTCCACTGCTTTCCCAGGCCACAGCAGAGAGCTGGATTGGAAGTGGAGCAGCTAAGACTCAAACTGGTGCCCATATGGGATGCTTTATAGCAGCTTTACCTGCTACGCCGCAGTGCCAGCCCCATTTATTTCTTAAGGTCATGAAAAGTCATATTCAAAAACAAACAATAGTGACTGGAGGCAGGCTGCATTGTCTATAATTCTACCCTTTTCAGTAGAAGTTTTTATAATAAACAGATCTGGTCTTCAGGCAGGGCATGTTTTGGATCAACAAGATGACTTTGTTGATTGCCTTAGAAAAATAGATGTGGAGTACAACCAGCAACCAGCTACAATTTTTACCTAAATTATCTGTCATTATTCCATCAACTCTCACCTACCAAACTGTAAGTGATGGGGGGGTGAATGAGAAAGGAGGAGGACTGCAAACATTTTAGAGAACACATTGGACTCAGAAAATTGAATGGAAAATGGGAACATGTTGAGCTCAGATAAATGAACTAGAAAATTTGGAGTCATTTAGACTGACCTATCTGGGAAACAGACAAGCCTGTGGATGACTGAAGTGTTAAAGACTGGATACTCAAATAGACCATGAAGCTAAAGTTTTATGAAGCAATAACAGCACATTTTGATATTTTCTCTTTGTATTTTTCTTTACAACTGCAAATAATGACACCCACAGAAACATCCAAGAGTCCATGGAAAAGTGAAATAATAAGATAAGTATATTTTGATGTGAAAAATTTTTTGATATTCATGCATGGTTTTTTTTTTAACATATGGAATTTTTCAATTATTGAAGAGGGAGGGACAGAGTGAGAGAGAGCATTTTCCTCTTCACTGATTGCCTTGCAGTAACTGGGGCTGGGCCAGGCTGATGCTAGCAACCAGGAACTCAGCCAGGTCTCCCACGTGGGTGGCAGGGGCCCCACCACTTGAGCCATCACTACTGCCTCCCAGGGTCTGCATGAACAGGAAGCTGGAGTGAAAAACAGAGCCAGGAATCAAACGTAGGCGCTCCCCTAAGGACAAAGGCCTGCCTCCACAATACACATTCTGAGGAGCCCTCACCAGCCACTGGAGGTGCGTTATCATTCCTGCTACGCACCATCTGATACATTTGCAAGAGGACAGCATCTTCCCGGCCCTCTCTCTGTTCTTCCCTTGGAGTTCTGAAGCAGAAGCAGGCCAGGCATTCTCTGTAGAAGGGCAAGTGGCAGCTGAGGCCAAGTCACACGCCCAAGTCGCTCCTAAATCACACAGTCACTCAATGGGGCCTTGCTCACTGGGTTTCCTGGTGTTCTGCCACAGGAACCCACTTTTCATTCATCGCTAAGTTTGCTTGGTTCCAGTTTTTATCTGGCTTAATGTAATTTGGTGATCTAGGGACAGCAGGATGAACAAGAAAGCTCTGTACCTGTGACTCCACCACAGAACAGGAGAGGAAACGGGTGTGACTGGGAAACTGGGACACTGAAGAGATGAACAGAGGAGGCGCCAAGGCAGCAGTGAAAGACGGCCTGAGACTGACAGGAGGAGGAAGAATGTTTCCCAGCAGAGATGTGTTTCAAAAAGAAATGACCTAACTTTGCCTGGGTGAGTGATGGCGTTCCTGGAAGAGGAAAGATGCACACCAGGGCATGCGGTGGGGGGACGGGCCCATAGCAACACTGGGCTGGAGTTCTGGGAGAGTGATGGGAAGTGAGGCTGGACTGAAGGGAGGTGTTCATGCAGGATCCACTGTGCACATCTCTGAGCTCTGAGGAGCCACCCTGTCTCTCCAGCCTCTGCCTGCTTTCTGTGAGGAATAAGACAGGCAGGGGTAGGTTCTGATTTCAGGGTCTCAGTCTGACTTTCTTCTACAGAATAAAGTTCTACCTAAAGTCTGGAATTGTCTTAGTATCTGACTCCGCCGTGCCTGGTACAGGGACTGGCAGCGATTCAATGGACATTCAGAGAATACCAGACAATGAGCTCACCCTTACAGCCCCACGCTTGGCAGGCCTCTGAAACTCATGTCCAGTCTGTGCTTTAATCTGCAAGAGGGATAAAATGGAATTGCAGCATTTTTGAGATAACTTAGGAAAACAAATACTCTCTTTTACTAAGAACTGTTTTCACAGCTACCCTTTCCTGGAAAGATGTTTCCAATGAATTCAAAACCAAAAATTATTCTCATCCTACCTCCCAGATCCTAAAAATAAGCAAAAGAGAGGCAAATAAAACAGAAGCATAAAAATCGTTGACTCGGCTGGCGCCGTGGCCACTTGGCTAATCCTCTGCCTGCTGCGCCAGCACCCCGGGTTCTAGTCCCGGTTGCTCCTCTTCCAGTCCAGCTCTCTGCTGTGGCCCAGGAGGGCAGCAGAGGATGGCCCAAGTGCTTGGGTCCCTGCACCCACATGGGATATCAGGAGGAAGTACCGGGCTCCTGGCTTCGGATCGGCACAGCACTGCAGCGCTGGCCATAGCGGCCATTAGGGGAGTGAACCATCAGAAAGGAAGACCTTTCTCTCTGTCTTTCTCTCACTATCTATAACTCTCTCTCTCTCTCTCTCACTAATTCTGCTTATCAAAAAAATTTTTTTTAAAAAATCGTTGACTCCTGATAGCCCAGTTTTGTAGTTCTCTTAGTTGCTCATGCTCAATATCAACTGTAGGCTGGTGATTATTTTTAATACCTCATATGTGTGAAAATCATCAGAGAAGTGACTGAATGTTAGAGTTAGGTTTAGCCCTGGAGCTGATTCTGGTCTGCTACGGTTGGGATGCGGTTTGAGTGTGCTGGAGGCGTGGACCGCAGTGTGGTGATGATGAGGTGAGACAGTGTTTAAAGAGGTGGAACCTTGTGGAAGGTGTAGGTCTCCTGGCCTGCAGGAACCACGAAGGTTCTGCAGACCAGGTGGTTAGGAAGAGAGCAAGCCTGGCCCCTGAATTCTGCTTACTTCCTGTCTTTCCCCTCCATGTGTTCTGGCCATGGGTGATGTTGTGATGTAGTTAAGAGCTCCTCGCCAGAGGCCAAGCCAGTGGTACTGCCAATCTTGGCGATTCAGCTTCTGAAATGGTGAGCCAAAGAAACCTCTTTTCTTTACATATTCTGTAACCTCAGGAAATTAGGTATAGCAACAGAAATAGGGCTAATATATGGTCCTTCCCTCCCATTTTATAATTGAGGCCTAAATAACTGTACACAAGTTGTTCCAAATAATTTTCTATCCGACAATCAAGAATCAACCAAACAGCTATGACTCACAACAACTTTCTTTTCTGATGTGTGTCCCTGTCATCTCTTAAAAATGCAGACAGGGGCCGGTGTTGTGATGACAGCATGACATGTGGGAGTGTCGGCTTGAGTCTCAGCTGCTCTGCTTCCAATCCAGTTCCCTGCTAATGAGCTTGGGAAGGCAGCAGATGATGACCCACGTATTTGAGACCCTGCCGCCCAAGTGGGAGACCTGAGTGAAGTTCCTGGCTCCTGGCTTTGGCCTGATCTAGACCTGGCTCTTCTGGCCATTTGGGGAACAAAGTAGCAGATAGAAAAGCTTGCTCTTTTGCTCTGTCACTCTGGCTTTCAAATAGACAAATTTTTAAAAATGCATGTATGTATGCTCATAATAAAATTTATACTATACTGTTTATATTTTTGTATCTTGCCTATACCACTCAGTGTATTTTGAGGATTTCCCCCAAAATCTTTGTTATTCACACATTGCTACTCACATATTTAATGACCACATAACATCATTATATGGATAAACCGTGATTTATTTAACCCATTTTCTGTTGTTGGACATTTAGGTTGTTTTGAGTTCTTGTGCTGTTATTAGGAGTAACGTTTGCACGTACATGATAGGGGTTACTCCATGGTTATTTCTTAGGGGAGGAATTATTGGTTTGATCAACGGGGTGGGTGTATCTAAGGCTTCTGATGTATGTTGCCAAGTTGATGAATCCAGAAACATCGTGCATATTTGGCAAAATCACTGTTTCGGAACTTTACTGAAATCATAGCAATGTTAGACCTAACAGATCACTTTCTCCAGATAACTTGGAGTTCCAATTTGCTCTAGTTTTAATGTAATCCTAACATAAAAATACTATAACATACTAATAATTACAATACAACAATTAGTTTGAGGCCAAGAGGTCTTATCCTCAAATCTTAAATGAATCTTATTAAGAGTTAATGCGGAAACATAGGTCTAAATAATGAAGGATAAAAATTTAAAATGTTGGGGCACACGTGTGATCTAGAGGTTAGGACACATCCCGGGGCTAGCGCTGTGGCTCAGTGGGTTAACCCCCTGGCCTGAATCCCATATGGGCGCCAGTTAGAGACCTGGCTGCTCCACTTCCGATCCAGCTCTCTACTATGGCCTGGGAAAGCAGTAGAAGATGGCACAAGTCTTTGGGCCCCTGCACCTGTGTGGGAGACCCAGAAGCTTCTGGTTTCTGGTTTCGGATCAGCGCAGCTCCAACTGTTGCGACCAACTGGGGAGTGAACAAGCGGATGGAGGACCTCTCTCTTGCTCTCTCTGTGCCTCTCCCTCTCTGTGTAACTCTGACTTTCAAATGAATGAATGAATGACACATCCCATATCTGCTTCCCCGGGGTTGGGTCCTCGCTTTGCTCCATATCCCAATTTCCTGTTAATGTGCACCCTAGGAGACAGCAGGTGCTGGCTGAAGTACCTGGGTCTCTGCCACTCACCTGTGAGACCCGGATTGAGTTCTGGCTTCCAGATGCAGGTTGTGGGCATGTGAAGGGTGAACCAGAAGATGGGTACACCCCTCTCTTTCTAATTAATTTTTTAAAAGCAAGAAGTAAAAAGAGGGGGGGGAAAGTCCAAGAGTTTTCCTGTAGGGGTCACTGTTTCTGTCAGTTCGTGCCTGCAGCTGTATTAAAATCTAGCATTTAAGAATGGGTACACAAGCATTTTCAATGCCTGGTTCGTCTACATTTCTTTGTCTGTAAAATAAATAGGACCTGGCAGCCAGACAGCATCCGGATGCCAAGTTCCTTATACAATGGCATGCACCACTCCACTCTGTGCTTCTGGGTTAAATACATGCTACTCACAGGAAAGGCACTTACACCTGCTCTTAAGAGAGGCAGCATTAGCTAATTGCCTCAGGCCGTGGAGTGTTTACACAGCACAGGCTAACTTGCTCACCGCTGAGCCAACAGGATGCCTTCCTTCCACCTTCTCCCTTCGTGTGCCTCCGAATTCATACAGGTGAAAACCAGACGTTGTAATCAGCATTCTATTGTGCCTGCCGTTTCGACTCACAGGAGGTGCTTTCAATTTTTTAAAAGTTTTTAATTAAGGCTGCTCAAACACGAGCTCCACGTCCTGAGGGCCGGGCCAAAGCGGCTGGGCGGACCCACCTGCGGCCCAAGGGCACTAGCCAGGTGCTGCCAGTCGCGCCAGCCCTTTCGACAAAGCACACGTGTTTCCCATCATAAAATGCAAAGCAGCCAGCGTCTCCCATTCCCCCATCCTTAGGCCCCCTCGTCCGGTGGGGTAGGAAGGGCCGATGGGGTTTCCCCTCCTCTCCCGCTCCTTTATAAAGGAGCCCAGCCGCTGCTGACTCCGCAAGCGCATAGCCAGCGCGCTCTCGCTCAGTCGCACTTTGCGCGCAGGAGACCAAGTGGCCTGGGGCGTCCAGGTAGGGGAAAGAACCCCGACCTTGAGGCCAGCCAGCGTGGGCTGGTAACAGACCCCTTGGCAAGCAGCCCACACCGCGCCGGGACGCCGCAGCCAGAGACGCAGGTGTGGGGGCCTTGGCTCCGCGTCCCCAGCTCGCTGCCCGCCCCTAGGCGCTTGGGGTGCCCCGAGAGCCAACTCGGGCAGACGCCAGGGCTGCAGGTTCGAGACGCCCCGCCTCCTCCTGCAGCTGAGCGCCACACGCACCAGCCAGAGCCCTTCCGCTCCGTCTTAGTCTGCGGTCACAGCTGGGGTTTTCAGAACTTTGCAGGCAGGTCCCGCACCGCGCCTGCCGCCCGCCTGGGAGATTCCACGCTCCGTCGGACACCAACGCCCCAACTTTCTACAAGCGTCTGTCTCCTGCCCCGTTTGTGTGCGTTTGGGGACTCTCTTGCCAAGGGCTGCGTTCAACTTCCCTGGGTGAACCCAGAACCACGGTGCACGGGAGCGTTCCCACCGCAAGGCATTTGCTACCGCCTTGCAGCCGACCCTAGAGGAGGCGCTGAGCCTGGAAGATCCGCAACCCAAGTCGGCCCGGGTCTTTTCTTTCCAGACCCTGGTGCCCGGCCCAGTTTGGCCAGGCCGGGGATCCGCGCGCTCGGAGAGGGGTCGCGCCGTCGGGTGTAGCGCGCGCCATGGCCGGCTGCTGCTGCCTGTCCGCGGAGGAGAAGGAGTCCCAGCGCATCAGCGCCGAGATCGAGCGGCAGCTTCGCCGGGACCGGAAGGACGCACGCCGGGAGCTCAAGCTGCTCTTGCTGGGTGAGTGCTTGCGTCCTCCACCTGCTGGGCTCCCCTCCCTGCCCCTTGGTTCTCGGACCTTCGCCGCGCTTGGGGCCCCCGCGTCGGGCAGCGCAGGGCTCTGCTCTCCAGCTCCGGCTCGCGAACGCGTCGTCGGCACTGGTCCTTGGCACCTGTGAGTGGGTGTCTTTAGAAGGCACTCCGTTCCCTTATCTCAAAACAGGGCCCGGACGTTAACCCTTGACTGCTTGGCTGCACCCCCAGCCTCCCGCATCTGGTCGCCACACCCTCCCCACCCCGGGGCCCCAGCGCACAGTTTGTGCAAAACCCCAACTTGGTGAGGTCGGGAGGAGATACCTGGCCCACCGCTTGGGTTCAGCTGCAGCCTTGGCCAAAAGCTTCTGACTTCTAAACCAAGCCGACCGGGCGCTTCCCCGGTGTGCTGAATCTTAGGGCCATCACCACCTGGGGATGCAGGCAGGCAATGGACTCCTTGAAGAGAATGAGAAACGTAGGGCTGGAAGATTGGTGGCTTGGCGCTGGTTGGGAAAAGGCAAAGCTGATGGCAGGTTTAGTCGCGGGAGTGGAGGCCTTGCCCTTGGCCTCTGCTCTGACCGCCCTCCTCCACCTGACTCCAAGGGGCCTTCTGGCCAGAGGATTACAGGCAGATTCACCTGCTCGACCAGCGAGGGCTCCGTCCCAGGGTCGCCGTTGCCGCCCCCGTACTCCCTGCTTGTTCATCAGACTCTTGGGGCTCTGTAAAGGTTTAGCTGGGGCACCCACTTCCCAAAGCAGAAAGGGCCTCGGTTTCGGAAGAAAGCAGCTCAGGGCATGCGCTATGAGGAATGTCGACCTTTTCCATCTTTCAGGCCAGGGTCTCCATGTCGATCTTTAAACTAGCACAGGTATAATATATAACCTTATATGTATGTTATATATATATATGTTATATATATGTTATATATATTTATATATACGTTTTTATTCTGTCTCTGACTGGAATCTTCTGACACCTTGCCTTTAGTGTGAGCATGAGGACTCGCCTCTCAGAAACCTTCCAGAAAAGTCAATCTGGTTAGTGTGAAATAGAGGTTTTAAGTCAATATGGACTGAAGAGTGGGGGCACGAGGACCCCCTAGTGCCTGTTCCCCTGGGTGCAGGGACCTGGTCTGGCCTTCCCCAGGCTGTAACCCTTCGCTTTCAGGGTTGGGAGTCTGCAGGTTCCAGGGGCTGGCCATCCAGAGTACACTCTGTCCCTTTTCCTCCAAGACTGGATTGAATTCCATGCCTAGAGCGCCCCAAGCCTGCTGTTAAGGCTGGGGCTGGTGTAGAGGGAAGAACCCAAAGGGGCATTGCATTCTGGGGCTGTGGATGAGCTGGCAAAGGTGGGTGGGAGCTCGGGTTCTCACAGGTGTACCCAAGAAGCCCTCTGGTGAGAGGGTACCTCGTTTGGGATCTGGCCATTGGCCAAGGCTGCTCTTCCCTGCCTGCCCAGGGGTCTGAGGGTTTGGAATTGCACCAAGCCTTCTAGGCCATGACAAAGCTGCATTGTCAAAGGTGCAGGATTGTCTGACAGTGCGCTGGCTTGATGAAGGCTCTCAGAATGCAGGTCTGCCCTTATACCCTCGCTTGTCTCGGGTCCCATCAACGTTCGGGGCAAGCCTGGCTTTGGTGCAGATTTTTGGTTCTCAAGGGTAGGCCAAGCCTTGAAACACTCAGTTAAATCAGTGAATAAAGTACAGTGTCCAGAATATGTCTGGAGCTTGACAAATGCGAGCTTCTTTGTATGGAAAAATTAGGCAGAAGCTGAGCACTACTGCATTGGCGGTAGGCCTGTTCATTGGCTGTAAAGGGCTTGGATTTAGACCCAGACTGAGGGAGGAATGTTGGTCGGTAACTTGCTTGCTCTGAAAGTTAGGGTTAATCCGGGAGACTTTGTTCATTTCCCCCAGGCCCTCGCCCCAGCGCTCCTCCTAACCCCCTAGGCACTGCCTGACCTCCCAGGACCCTCATTGTCTTGTCATGCCCATCAGAGACTAGCAGGCATGACACAGGGACAACTTTGCTTTTTAAAAATGCAATTTCCAAACCACGTGGAGGTCTTCAGAACCCCAAGGGTTGACTTAAAACCCTCTTTCTTTCAGTCTCCTGAGGAGTGGGGCACAGTCCCATTTCTGAGGATAAAGGACTAGGCAGTGACTCAAAAGCTACAGTATCAGGGAAGGGTATCTGAAGTTGTCTGAAGTTGTACGGTTTTACTGAAAATGTTACCGAGTCTCCGTAGTAGGTGGATGATCTCATCCACTGCTCAATGTTTTGGGTGAAAACTCCACTTTGCAAATGAGAGTTCAGATCCTGTATGGAGCAGCAAATGACCCCCAAAACTACTAACCTGTAAGAAGAGGCAGAGCAAGCAAGCATGCCCTTCTCATGGTTCACTCACCAAGTGCCTGCAATGGCTGGTGCTGGGCTAAGACCTAAGCCAGGATCTGAGAACTCAATCCAGGCCTCCCACATGAGTGACAGGGACCCAGTCACTTGAGCTGTCACTGCTGCCTCCCGGGGTCTGCATTACTAGGAAACCAGAGTCAAGAACCAGAACCTGGAATTGAATAGAATCGAATCGAGTCAAAGTACTTGGACGGAGGGTGTCGGCAACTTAACTGCCACTTTTCTTTTAATCTTAACTTTTTTTACCACCAATTATTTTGCAGCAAAGTGTGCTTTTTGCAATAAGCATGAGGATATTTCTGAAGTGCCTTTGGTGGAACGGTATCTGGTTTGTGCTTCATAAAAAACATGGGTTAGTATCCAAGAGGGAAGAGAAAAGCTGTTGTCTGGTTAAGGCTAATCATTGCAAGATGTCAGTAGGGGATAAGGAAAATAAATGAGACAGTTTAATAGAAAGACATGCCTTACCAGTTCCTTGGAGAAAAGTTAGACAAAAAGGAGTCCTGATAGGAACACTGATGGGTGCTCATCAGTACCAGATGAAAGCATCGAGACAACAGCAAATAAGTGAGCTCCTTGATGTTAGTGCTAAACGAAGCTTGGTGGAGTGTTGGTGGTTGATTGGGTTGAATAGATGGCTTGACTTTGGATGCAGATTTCACCTTGGACCTCTCGAACAAAAGGCTTTGGTTTGAAACCTCCTGGTTGTATTAGTTTAGTAGGACTGCCAGAACAAAATACCACGGACAGTGTGGCTTGACAGAAACAAAGTTTTCACAGTTCAGGAGGCTGGAAGTCCGAGATGCAGGTGCTGTTGGGTTTGTGTTTTGAGGCCTTTTTCCTTGGCTTGCAGCTGGCTGCTTTTCTCTGTAGCTGTACATCCCTGGAGTTGATTCCTCCTCTTGTAAAGACCCCACTTCTATTGGATTGGGGCCTTACTCTGAGGGCCTTATTTAGGCTTCATCAGCTCTTTAAAGATCTTATCTCCAGTCACATTCTATGGTACTGGGTGCCAGGGGCCTTCAACATATGAATTGGGATGGGAGGACGTAATTAAACCCATAGCATATTGTCTTCGATTTTTTGTTTTAGCAAAAAAGACTAAGAGTGGGTAATGTAAAACCAAGACAGGTTGGTTGAGGTCATGGTTCTGGAGATGTGAAAATCGGTGAGCACAGTGCTGGCATCTGGCAAGGGCTGCTTGCTGCATGGTAACATAGTAGAGGCATCGCATGATGAGACAGAGCAAGTGTACCAGAGAACTAGCTTTTTTCCCCAATAACCTAGTAAACTACTAGTCAATGAGCTATTAAACTGTTGATCCATGAGTGGATGAAACTACTGATAAGGGCATAACCGTCATGACCCAATCACTTCCCAAAAGTTCTATTCACATGAATTTGGGGATTAAGTTTTGAACATGAAATCTCAGGAGCACAGAATTGCTCAGGAGCACTAGAATTGGTGTAAGGGTTAGAAATGTAGATCCTAGACCATGCTGCCTGATTTCCAACCCTGGCTCTGCTGTTGCTTAGCTGCAGACAAACTTGTCTGGGCTTTTTCTGGTGGTGAGTACCAGGTGTCAGCCGTCATGTCTTCATTTTTGAGTATTTTTTTGGAGAGATGTCACTTTCCATAGCAGGTTTCATGGTAGTTGGTCTAAACTGTCTTGGTAGTGTTTTAATAGAAATGTTTTGCTTTGAGTTTCCCTTAGGCTGTTCTGAGTCATGAACTGATTCTAAGTTCTCTCCCCCTTACACTAAAGACCTGAAAATCTTACTGGTCTCCTACATGGGTGCAGGGACCCAAGCACTTGGGCCATCTGCTGCTGCTTTCCCAGGTGCATTAGCAGGGAGCTGGATCGGAAGCAACTCTGCAACTGAAACTGTGATAGGGAATGCCAGCATGGTAGGCAGTGGCTTAACCCGCTGTGCCACAACACCAGTCTCTCCAAGTAAACTTCATTGAAGTACAACTTATATACACTAAAGTCATCAGTCTTAAGTGTGTATGTCATTAGATGTTTAGACAAACATGCACAGACAGAATCATGATAACGTTTCCATCATCCCCAAAGTTCCCTGTGCCTCTTTGGTCAATATTCTCCCCAGATCTTCAACTGTTAGAAAACAGTTTGAAAAGTTAATTTTCAAGAATAAGAATAGTATAGGTCACGTAAGTGTACTTTGTCCAGTTGATCCATTATCGAATTATTACCCCATTTTCCTTATTTGTATGCTGCCTTCAGTCTCTCCAAAATGAGGGTAAATTATATACCCTGTGGCATTTACCCAAAAATACTCAGTGTGATTTTCCTTAAATAGGGATAATCCTTTACGTAAGCACAGTCCACTTAGGAAGCTTTTTTGGGAAATTTAGGTATTGATACAGTATTTATGTCCATTATATCCCAGGTTTGTCAGTTACTTGTATGTCCTTAGTGACACATCACCACTTCCAGTCCAGTGTGGACTTAGATTGTCTTTTGGTGCTTGTGTTCTTTTTGTGTCCTTAATCAGGAACATTTCCATAGGCTTTCATGCTATTGGCCTTAACGCCGTGCTCCAGGCTCATCTTGTACCCAACCATTCCCAGCCAGGGAATCGACTGTTTATCTGAGGGGCTCTGGAGAACTGTACCTTTTCTGCTAAGGCGTTTCAGCCATGTGAAATAAAGATTGAATCCACTAATGCGAATCAGTCCTCAGTAGCTAAGTACCTGAAGGATCAAGTGCCTTAAGCATGCCCTAAGAGGATGAAATTTCTGATGCTGGAATGACTCTTAAATGTAAACAGATAAAATGGGAAAATCTGACAGAGTTGGGCAAAAAGCAGTATGAAAATGTCATAACCGTCAAAGGGTCTTTTTTTAAGATCCTTCTAGTGTATTTCATCCTTTGCTTTGTCCTCTTCTGATAACTGAATCTGGGGGGTTGCAGAGATGGAGGGAGGTAGGCAGAGAGAGAAGTGGCTACTGTTAGGAAAGACAGGCTGAAAATGGAGCCAAGAGGGGCCTTAGGAGGATGCTCACTAGCACATCTCGGGGGGAGAGGGGGAATAAAGAGGATCTGAATAATAGCGACTGGTGCAAAGAGCAAGGGCCAGGGCAGCGGGGTGGGGTCCTTTCTCCTGGGCACTGCCATTGTGACGACTCGATTTCACTTCCTTCCAAATGTGAGAGCCCTCGGCTCTGCCTTTCATACCCCAGGGTGAGCCCAGGGCCTCATGTGGCATCGGGGACGCTCCTGGATCTGTCCGTTCTGGTCAGAGGATATACAGGGTTCAGGGACCCTCGCGAGCCAGGCAGCCAGGGCTGCGAACACTGTTAGAAAGCGGGAAGTCAGTGGTGGAAATCCGAGGGCTCTGAAGGGGGCTGGGACTGCCAGAGCCTCTGCGGGAGCCCTGCCCTTCATTATGAGCGATTGGCTCTCTGCTGACGGCTAAATGAACCCTGCTGGCCAGGGTTCGTGGTTGCAGATCATTTAAGCAGAAGAATAATTCATTGGAGGGGAAGCAGGAAACTCGGAATCGATGGGAATTGGAGAGCAGGCTCAGCAAAAGGGCAGGATCCAAGGGAGTCTTGACATAAATGCTGGTGTTGGTCCAGGCCGCCCAGGACACAAGGCAGCTGCTTGTGTGACTGGCGGCGGCCGTGCTGGTCGCTCACCTCCACAGCAGCACTGCACGTCCCTGGTGTCATTTTTCACAACCTCGGGCCTTCTGATGTGCCCAGCTGCCAGGTTTCTGCGGAAGAGGCAGCATGCTCTAGTAGTGAGAAACACGGTCTTTCAAGCCAGTATTGCTGAGCTTAAAATGTAGGGTCTTTGACCGATGAGCCATTAGTGTCCTTGAATATGTCAGTTTTCTCATCTGTTAAATGGGGACAACAAACATATTGGGTGGACACTTAGGAGAATTCAATGAGTCACTGTTTTTAAAGTGCTTTGGATAGCACTTGGCACATTGTCAGTGCCATTTATTTTCAGTGCGTGTTTAATAAAATTCAGCCAGCCTTAAGCTTCTACATGGGCAAGGGGCTGGGCTGCCTCCTACTTTTTCTGGTATTCCTCCCTGAAAAGGTGGGTGCTACATACTAGGAAGCCCCAAATGACCAACTTCTAGAATGTGAGACTTTTTTAAAGGTTTATTTTATTTGAAAGAGAGAGGTAGAGGCAGAAAGGTCTTCCATCTGCTGGTTCACTCCCAGACAGCTACAACAGCTGGAGCTGTGCCAATCTGAAGCCAGGAGCTTCAGCTGGGTCTCCCACATGGGTGCAGGGGCCCAAGTACTTGGACCATTTTCCACTGCTTTCCCAGGCCATAGCAGAGCTGGATCGGAAGAGGAGCAGCCGGGACTAGAACCAGCACCCATATGGAATGCTGGCGCTTCAGGCTAAGGCTTCAACCCGCTGTGCCACAGCACTGGCCCCATAATGTGAGACGTTCTATAAGGAAAGAAAGAAGTGTACCATTTTCTAAATAGATTGGTAAAGGCAAATTCAAAGAAATCTAAATGTAAGGTTTCAGACAATAGAAGCACAAAAAAAGATCTGTAAATACCATGGCCTGTCTTTATTTGATTTGTGTTACCATGCGTTTCACATGTGTGTCCTGTTTTCCCAGGAAACCCCTAAAGCCCACCCACCAGCATTGTCTTGAGTGCCTAATGTTTCCGAGGTCTCGGGACTTCTTTGTGTTAACTTTCATCCCAGGCTGGTTGGTCCCTGCCCTCCCGTGTTACCGCAGTATCCTCGATTTCACACACCTGACCTTTCTTTGGCCCGTTTTGAAACTTGGGTCATGGCCTTACCTTGATTAAATTCAGTGTCTTAGAGATACACTGAGAATAAATTCCCACCACATGCTCACCTCTCGGAATGCATATAACATCAGTCTCTTCCCTTGACTGGCTCTGCAGAAGCTATTCTCCCCTTCTTTGTTCTTGGAACACAATTACATTGTTCGCACTGCTGCTCTGTGGCTTGCTCTGTCTTCTGGAACCTTGTTTCGGTTCCCCAGTCCCACTCCAGCTATATGGCTGTTTCTGCTCTGTCTGGACATCTTGACTGAAACACTGACCTCTGCAAAGCCTTTCCTGGTTATGCTACCAGAAGTCAGCCTTGTATCATTTGCTCTTAGTTGCTCAATTCTGTCATCTCCTTTATTTCTTCATAGACCTTGTCTTGGAAAGAACTGGGATTCTGCTTTGATTACTTGTCCACTTGTTGATCAAGTTTCATGAGATTGGGTTGCACTTGTCTGATTTTCTACATCCTAGTGCCTGGGCCAATATTGTTTTTAGTAATTACTGAATTATACAGCAAGTATGCTAACATGGTAGAAACATATTTGACCAATTAGAAATGATCTGGACCATTTGGCTACAAAATTGCAAAATTCTCAATGCATGATATGCCTGTATCACAAATACGCAAAGCAAGTTCTCATTGTTGCTCAGAGGCTGTTAATTAAAAACGAGACCAAGTAGTTAACACATTATTCTGGAAAGCAAATAATGAAACTAAGAACAAAGCTCTACATTTCAAGCAAGAATATAGTTGTAAAATCTCAAGTTCTAAGAAGCACTACCCATGCGACATGCTCCCAGTGTTAATGAAAATAATAAAACAATTTTAACAATGGAATGGATGACCAAGTTCAAACAGTTTTTAAGAAAAAGAAAATGAGTATGGGATTGCTGATAGGATATGGAAACTCTATATGTGGTTCTCTGGAATCTATGGGTGAGGTGAGGAGTACATCCGTTCAGTTACTCAGCCCTAGGTTTCGGGGAGTAGAACAGCTGGATGGCACTGTTATTCCCTCCCCTTCTGACACGTGTCCCTTAGGCTGAAAGGGTCCTTTATAAAGACGGTCTAGGTGAAAGACTGGGTGATATTGGAATGGTGGGCCAAAACCAGGAAAGTAATAACAAAGAACAATGAGAAATGGTAAGACTAGAGTTGATGATTAATGTCAGGCAGAAGAAATTTGAGTCTATGACATAGTTCCTTGTAATGGGAACTCATTTTTCCTAATCAGTCAATACTCGAAGAGCATATAAACCTCAGGTATCACATGTCCTGAGTCCGTGGCCCTTCCCCTGCCTCTTACCACAACCTCCAGAGGTGCCACCACTGCCCTGTCTGGGCTCAGGCCAGTTGTCTGTGCTTAGGAAGTTGATGGACCCCATGCTTCCCAGAGGACATGTGTGTAGAACCAACAGCATGAAGTCCCTGTTGGTGCCCCTTCTCAGAGAGCTAAGACCTGTTTTGCAGCCAAAACACAGTCATGCATGGCTTAATGATGGGGTACGTTCTGAGAAATGCATCATTAGGTGATTGCCTTGTATGAACGTCACAGCATGCTTACACACACTTGGATGGTTTTTACTGCAGACCTAGGAGGTATGCTCCTAGGCTACAAACCTATACAACATGTTAGTGAACTGAACACCATATCTGAACACCATATTTGTGTACCTGAAAATGCATAAGCATAGAGAAGGTCCAGTAAAAATGCGAGAAGGTAGAAACTTTTCAGTTCTATCATAATCCAGTGGGAACACTGTCATATGTGATCCACCGATCCTTAGGTAGCACGTGGCTAGAATTATGAGATGAGTAATGTATTTAAGCTCTGGAGGCCTCAGTTTGTTAAATGAGCAGAGACTGAGTACTGGGTGTAAGATCCTGAACGAGGCCTTCCTTCCGAACCCAGGCCCTCACCTGTAAAATGAAAGATTGGGATCAGGTGACCTTGGAGCTGTGCCCAGTTCTGTCAGCAGGTGTTTCATGTGAGTGGTTCTTAAAGTGCATCCCCAGGACCAGCAGCATGAGCATCGGCTCCCCTGGGGCCTTTGAAAACGGCAGACCCTCAGTTCCCGCTCTGACCTCTGAATCAAGTCCTGGAGGAGGCTACCATCTGTATTCCTAAGGCTTCCAGGAGAACCTGACACATGCGCAAGCTTGAACCTCTGTTTACAGCATCGGCCTGGAGCTCGGAAGCTGGCCAGTCTCCCATTAGCCATCTGGGCTTGAAGGCCAACTTTGAGCAGGTATCCAGGAGGCACCTGGTTTGGGCCTGTATTGGGAAAAACTCTTGAAGTTGAAGCAGCTTCCCCTGATCAACTTGATGAACAGTCTTCAGAGTCTGAGTTGGGTAGATAGTAGTGGGTCTTTGAGCCTTTGTCCCAAGTTGCCAGGCTGGCAGACAGGGAAAGTATTTTTTTTTTCCCTTGGCAAGAGTTACATAAAGCAAGAATTGTTTACTTTTTCCCAGACCCCATACTTTGTACTACTCAAACATTTGGGCTCCTGTAAACAATAGTTTTATGGTTAATGATCATTAAATACTTAGTTTTGTCGTGCAGTTAATTGTGTTGAGGAAGCATATTCTAGTAGGAACAAGCATATATCAATCATCTCTCTGAAATTTTACTCTCCTTACAGCATTGCCTGGAATTTCCGTCCAAGGGAAATATTTCTCATTGTCAAGTCCACTTAATTTAAAAATAAGTGTCTAAATCATTCTCACATCTTGTAGGTTTTTTAATGAGGAGAGAAAAAGGTAACTTGTTTTACCTGTAAGATGTTTTCTGAATGGATGGGCAGCTATCTGTTAAATTCAGAATTCTCCATGCCATTGCTCTCCAGAATCTGTCATAAGTGTTTTCTTTTTGAGTAACTCTTCATAGAATCTTTGTTCCTGTTGCTCAGCTACAGTGTAATTGGGGAAATATGAGCTAATTATATTACAGATCCAAAGCAAATAAAGGAGGATGATAAATCATTTGTGGAATTGCAACTTAATCTTCATGATGGATAGTCATAATCGGTGCACTCAAGATGCAGGTGTGAACCCATGCCAGTCTGTGTCCACAAGACCAGTGCAGAAGTGGAAAGCGAGCATTTAGAAACCGTTACAGCAATTGAACATTCCTATTTTTCCGTAAGTGTGTTGCTCTTCATCTGATGGGAGCATTTTAAAAATTGGCCCCTTATGACTGGAGTTTGAGAAACACAAATGCAAGCCTCGCTTATTCAGATTCTAGAAAGAAGGCCCAGCAGAGTAGGAAGGCTTAGCAGAAGACAGGGCTAGGCTGTCAGCAGCTATTCATTCATTGAGTCAGTAGCGTCTTCCTGTTGAATTTCTTGGTTTCCAAGGCAACATTGGCCGGTGCTGCGGCTCAATAGGCTAATCCTCCACCTGTGGCGCCAGCACCCTGGGTTTTAGTCCCGGTCGGGGCGTCGGATTCTGTCCCGGTTGCTCCTCTTTGTGTCCAGCTCTCTGCTGTGGCCCAGGAGTGCAGTGGAGGATGGCCCAAGTCCTTGGGCCCTGCACCTGCATGGGAGACCAGGAGGAAGCTCCTGGTTTCGGATCAATGCAGTGCGCTGGCCGCAGTGGCCATTGCGGGGTGAACCAACGGAAAAGGAAGACCTTTCTCTGTCTCTCTCACTGTCCACTCGGCCTGTCAAAAAAAAAAAAAAATCAATGTTGCCTTTTTTTTTATACAACATATCATTGATTTAGACACAACTTTTCAGGAAAGTAAACAGTACCACAGTAAATGCACTATTCAGTGCAAAAGCTTCTCAACCGCAAATGCCTTATTTTGTGTGGGAATAAGTCTTGGAATCGGGATATAAGGTGACATAATTTTTCCTTAACCATGGAGTACAAACTTAAAGACAAACTACTATAGCTATTGACATAGTATTCTGTTTCATGAAGTCAATTTAAATGCTGAAATTAGATTGGAAAAGAAACCTCTGCCTGTTGCCATCAGCCCACTGGATTCTATTTCAAGTGGTATTTTCACATGCAACATTGAGATTTGCTTCCTGCAATTGTGGGCTGTCATATGCATATAAAGAAGCCTTTAAAATAAGAACAGCCAAATGTGTGGGAGCACCAGTATATGCTATCGTGTTCTCCAGTGACAGTGGATGGGCCACATACAGGCGGTTGGTGAGTCTAGGACATTTCTCTTCTGATTTTGAAGTAACTCCATGAGAGCTTTGCTCACCATTGAACCTACAGTGCAGAACATGAGCTTAGCTAAATTACTGGCTGAATGGCAATATCTGTCCATTTCATATGAGGAGTCATTAAAAGTTCATGAAAAATGCATATTATGAAAACTACATGTAGATTTAAAAATTGATACAAAATAATTTTAATTCCATGAAAATTTGCACGAATTCTTGAAGTACCTGTGTATGTGTATATAATGAAAAGCTTATGTATATATATATATATATATATATATATATATATATATATATATATACATAGAGTGAAACACCAGCTGAGTAGCCTGAAGAATTGCTTGCATGTGCTCTGTGTTGTTTGGGATGATCTAGTAAGGTTTTAAGACAAGTCTGGGCTAGGCCTGGAAGAAATTCCAAAACTATCTTTTTACATGCCCCAAATCTTGATTCATTGCTCATATTGGATGTGTACTTAATCTGGATTGGTGATGTGAGGATAATGAAATTTGAGTTTGGGCTCCAGGAATGAAGTGAGATTTTTTTTTTTTTAACTTTTTTTTTTTACTTCTATCAAGACATTTTCTGGTGCATGGTAGGTTTTTGCTTTGTAACCAGGACTACACAGTTGATAAATGTGCTAATTGGTTTTTCCCCATTGCTTTATTTTGAAATGGTTTGAGAACAATCACAGCTCATTGTAGTCTTTATGTAATCTTCTAAATATGCAGTGAGCCTGTATATAAAATAAGGGAGTTAGGCTTCATGGCTTTTGAGGCCTAGCTCACATTGAATTATATAGATATGAAATCTAGAAGCCCAAAAAGGAGAATTAGTCATTACAAGGACATACATCCTTTTAAGTTAAACATAATTTGGAATGTGTTTTAATTTTCTGCTGTGGTAAGTGTCACACACTGGATGACAAAGAAATTGATTTGGAGGGCCAAGATGAATGGACCCCTTCTGGTAAGGGCCACTTTGCTATGTCAGAACGTGGTAGAGGGTATGGGTAGTGAGCACACGTGTACATGAGAGGAGATTGGAATAAGAGGACATGTGCAAGAGAAGTCAGTTAAAACAAAGCTACTCCCATATTAATTGTCCCACACTCATGATCACAGCATTAATGCATTCACTAGTGTGGAACCCTCATGAACGAATCGCTCATTAAAGGTCTCACTTCCAACATTTCACAGTGGCAGTTAAATGGCAACCTGAGTTTTAGAGAAGACAAACCATAGCATTATACCTAAACTGCTCCCGAAACTCTGATCCTTTAGAACACACTAAAGTCAGCCCAGAAGTCCAAAAGTCTAGACTTACAGTGAAATCGGATGTGGTTGGGTTGAGGCTCTCACTCGCATGGCTTCACTAGGACTTAGCCTAGTAGTTCTGTGCAGTAGTTGAACACCTGATAGGCTAGTTTGCAGTATCCTTTGAAAGCTAGGTGGAAGTAGCTATGCCCTCATGACTCTGCCATTCTGTGGGTCTATAGACTTAACACAGAGTGGATGCTACCTAGGCGTATGACTTGTCCTGAGCTGTGGCTCACACCACACCTGGGACACTTGACTTTTGGCTGGGGTGTCCCAAGGGCACTGCACCAGAATTCAAGGAGGCATCCCTGGTGCCATTCTGCCCCTAGAGCTCTGGGCCGGTGATGGGCAGTGTGAGGTGGGCTGGACAGCCTCAAAGTTCTCTGCAGTGCTGTTGGTCTTGATGAACAGGACCCAGCTCCTTTCCATCCTTGTAAATCTCCTTACCAAATGGTTGCTTGGCCTCTACCTTAGTATTTTCTCGTCAACACACTTTTTCCCCACGCTTTAGATGGCCAGGTCATGAATTTCCTAAATCGTTCTGCTTTGCTTGTAATTATAAGGTCTGCCCTTAATTTATTTCTTAGCTCCTGCATCTTACCGTGTGTGGTTAAAGTGGCCATGCGGCAGCTTGAATGCTTGTTGGTTAGATATTTCTTCAGCCAGATATCCTAGTTCATTGCTTTTAAGTCCCCCCCCCTCCCCTTTCAGAAACCATCATGCTTGGACATGATTCAACCAAGTTCTTTGCACTTGTATACCAGGGTGGCTTTACTCCGGTTGCCCATGCCCTATTGCTCATTTCTGAGTGTGCATTATAATAGCCTTTACTTTGGACATTTCTACTAACATTCTGCTTTTTTTTTTTTTTTTCTTGATGTGGAAAGCAGAAAGAGATGGCCGATAGGCTTGTTGACTCCCCAGATGCCTGCAATGGCTATTGCTTAGGTAAGCCAAATCTGGGAGTCAGGAAAGCAACCCAGGTCTCCCAGGTAGGTGCAAGGACTCAAGTATCTGATCCATCACCTGCTTCATAAGAGGATGCTGGAATTGCATGGGGAGCCAGGACTCAAACCTGCACTCCCCTGTGGCTTGTAGGAGTCCCAAGTGGCTTAACCACTTAGTGCCATTCACTCACTCCTTGGCCATCATGCTGTTCACTGCCACTCAAGTCATCTCTAAGAAGATTCAGACTTTGCCTACAGCCCTCTTTTTTCTTAGTCTCCAGAGTTGTGCTTAATGCTCCATTCATGGCAACATGGGCGTTTTCTAGTTTATTCTTCCTGTTCTTCACTGCCTCTACCCATTACTGGGTAACAAAGCCGCTTGAGTGTCTTTAGGTGCATGGGAGAGCAACAGCCCAACCAGTTCCAAGTTTCTAAGCTCATTGTGTGCTGCTGTAACAATACCTGAGACTGGGTGGTACTTTACAAAGAACAGAAGTTGATTTTGCTCGTAGTTCTGGTGTCTGGAAGTCCATGAGAATGGTTCTTGGGTCTGGTGATGCTATCCCCTGGTGGACGATCAAGTGAGCATGTGTGAGACAGCTTGTTTTTATACTAAAGGCACTCCTGTAATAACGCATTAATCCACTCTTGAGGATGGAGCCCTCAAGGCTTAATGACCTCTTGAAGGTCCCACTGCATGCTGCCGTAGAAGTGGCAATTAAATTTCACTGTTAGTTTTGGAGAGCATGTTCCAACCATAGCAGTGTGCTTAGAGCCATACCGGAACCTGAGGAAATTTCACAGGAAATTGACAATCTATTTTGCTGGCAGAGATAATTATTTTATATTGCCCTAAGTGGGGGATATTTGAAGTGACATTATGTGTTCGTGTGTAAATACATTGCATTTGTTGGCACAAGTCTTTGTAATTGGTGTCATTTAAAATAGTAATTTTCAGATATTGGGGTTGTGAGTTCATGTTTTAAAAAACTGCAAAAAATAACGTTTCAATATGCATCTTTAAATTTGCTAGTAAAGATGGTTAAATGTATTTTAGTATAAAAACAATAAGAAATGTGTAATCAGATAACGATAACCATTTAACATCCAAAATTAACACATGCTCTTCTCTTCTCTCCCCAAATCATGTGTTTTCATCTATTGTAGGTCGATAAACGCCACCACTGGCCATGCAAGTGCTCAAACCAGAATCCAGAGTCTCTTTACTCTTTTGGTTGTAGCCAGCACTAACCATAGAAATAACAGTGATAAAATGGTAACATTTATACATCCAATCATTATCCCAGGCACACCAGTCTCATTAATTCCTTATGTATTTGAAGTGCTGTTGTTCTCTCCACTCTACACATGAGAAAACTGAGGCTTTGAGGCACAGTTCACTGGTCAGGATAGAGCCAGGCTTTGACCCCAGCAACTGGACTCCAGAGCCCTGGGTCTTCATCACAGTCCTGCTTTTGTCTCCCAGGGCCCAACTTCGGACCAAAATCTACCCCCAGGGGGCAAATCTCTATTGGCCCCCTTCTTGCCTTCCTCCCTGCTGTTCCACTCTCTCCCTAACTTTTGCCTGGATACCTTCATCATCTACCACTTATTCGTTCCAAGTTCATTCCTCACATGCAGCCTGCCTGACCTTTTAAAAATGTAAATTGGCTTGTTATTTTGCTCAAAACCTTGCTGTTTCTGCATTACCTTTCAGTGCAGAGCTAAAATCTGTTAATGGTGTGTGAGATGCTCTCTCGGTCCCCTGCTGACCCTTGTGTTATTCCCTGGGATGACCCAGTTATGGCCAGCAGATCTTTTAGGACCTTCAGTGAGCCAAACTCTTCCTGACCCAACTGCCTACAACACTCCTCAGTATTCTCCCAGCTAACACCCTTGTTCAGAGCACATCCAAAAAACCTTCCTGGAAACCTTTGCTGAATCTTCAATCCAGATGAAGCCCCTAGAATATTTTCTGAGTATCTTTTGCATTTTTTTAAAAAATAGGACTTAAGCTAGTTTGAAATTCAGCCACTCTTCCATCTTCCCTGCTAGACTGGACATCTTAAGTGTGGGGATGACTATAACCATGAATCCTCAGCGTCATGTGTAGTGCCTGGCTGCTCCATAAACACTGGCTAAGTAGGCAAATGTATTACCATTTTGTATCAACAATATTGCATAGAAGATAGGATGCTTTTAATTTGAAAAAATAAAGGACTTCATAGAGGGTAACACTTGAGTTAGTATAATTTCATGTTGAATCACTTATTTCAAATTGCACTTCTGGACTGATGAAAACCTTATTACATACTGACATTGGGCTGTGGGCCAATGATTTAGTGTGTCTGAGTTGTTATCTAAACTTGTATTTTAATTTTTAAATTTCTTTGAAAGATTTATTCATTTGAAAGGCAGAGTTAGGCAGAAGCAGAGGCAGAAAGAAAATCTCCCATCTGCTGGGCCACTCCCCAGATGGCCACAATGGCCAGAGTTGCTGAAGCCAGGAGCTTCTTCCGGGTCTCCCACACGGGTGCAGAGGCCCAAGCAATTGGCCATCTTCTGCCTTCCCAGGCCATAGCAGAGAGCTGGATCAGAAGTGGAGCAGCTGGGACTTGAACTGGTGCTCATATGGGATTCCAGCACTGCAAGCAGTGGCTTTACCCACTACACCAGAGCGCTGGCCCTCCTAAGCTTTTAAATTTTCATTATGCGTGATTGTAAGCATACTCGGTGTTAACTTTTTTTCACATACAAAGTGGCATATTAATGAGCAAGCCTACTAGTAGTCTCCTGAATCTGTGGTCTCCTCTTTCTAATATTGGAAGTTGTATTGAGGCACACGGACCCCCAGCTAAAGACTACTTCTCGGTTTGTCTTGCTGCTAGAGATGGCCGTGTGGCTCAGTTTTAGCCCATGGCATGCAAACTGCAGTGACAGGCCATTTCTGAGTTGAGAACTTCGAAAGAAAGGAGTCATCTTTTTTCTTCCTTTTAGGCCAGAAGGCTGACTTGGTGGCAGGAGCTGCAGCAGTCATCTTTGACCATGAGATAGAAGCGGGGTGTTGAGAATGAAAAAATAATAGAAATGATCATACCATATGCTACCATGAGTTCTGAACTGGCATCTATATTATATATATATATATATATATATATATATATATATATATATATTTTTAAACACACTTATTTGAGAGTTACAGAGGCGGGGAGGGGGATAGGCAAAGATATCCCATCTGCTGGTTCCCTCCGCAGATAACTGCAATGGTCAGGGCTAGGTCAGCTGAAACCAGGAGCTTCATCTGGGTCTCCCACATGGGTGTCGGGGGCCCAAACACTTGGGCCATTTCTGCTGCTGTCCCCAGACCATGAGCAGGGAATTGGATTGGAAGTAGAGCGGTCAGGACATGAACTGGCACTCATATGGGATGCCGGCATCACAGGTGGCGGTTTTATCCGCTGTCCCACAGTGCCAGCCTCTGTACTTAAGGCTCAACAATATGCGTAGGAATTATTTCTAAAACAGATAATTCCGAGGCAGGAAAATCAATTACTATGAGGGGAAGGACAAAGGATGATTTTACTGGCTAGCTGGCACAAGAGAATGTATGAGGTTGAAGATTAATTTTTGAACCAAGAATGTAAATCCTCTTTTCCTGGATGGGTAGAGTTTTGCAAGCCCCATAAATGTGAAGGAATGAGAATAAGTAAGTTGAATATATAGTCGTGCTCTCCTTAAGTAAAACTTAAGAATACAGTAAATAAGTCAGATTCTTTGCCAGCTGTATTTGGTATTTGAACCTGGTATTACTCTCAGGATACAGGTATTGGATGATGTTATTGACCAATTGGTGGGCGGTGCTGAATCATTCTCATTCTTTCACCACAACAAACAGTATAGGGATTTATGGTTTCCTTATTTTTTTCTATAGTACAGCTTTTAAACATTTTATAGTGCTTTCTGTAAACAAAATACAGAGCAGCTTGTTTTAATCAATACTAAGTTTCTCAAAGCTAAAAAATATCAAAACTTAGTTTTCCCAAGCCTTTACTGTTCATTCTAATTTCTACTGTAAATTTATTCTTTGTATAGCTACAACTATGCATGCTGCTTAATTCTTCGATTCATTTTCAATTTACTGTTAGGTAAACTCCACTTAATTCAGTGAACTAAATTATTTGCTTTGGACATTTTGAAACATATTACATATGTTAAAAATACAAGTATTTCAAACCTGAAAACTTAGAAGCTAAGTGACTCTGGTAGATCTCAAACTCAGTTCTAGATTAAATAAATTCTTAATTAAATAAGTCTTAAACATTCAAATTCTGTTTCTAAATGTAATCAAGTCAAATAACCATTTATACTGTCAGCTCATAAATTAATTACAACTTAATAGACTATTTAATATCAAGTTGAAATAACTGAAATAAGGATGGCATAATAGACTCAAGTTTAATATACTTGGTGAACTTTATTTAAGAACATCACGGCTATATCTTTGTACTTACTCTCCTTTTCTTACTTCTATGGGGCTTGCAAAACTCAACACAGCCATAAAGGATTCACAGTCTTAGCTCAGCAATGAGTATTTCGGTTCATACGTTGTCTTGCAACCCAAAGCTTCACTTACTCCTTTATTCCAATTTTTACCCTCTCCTAAAATTGTTAATCACCTAATTAATGACTAGGTTCTGTGCTCAAATTCACCTTTGACTGGTTTTTTTCACTACCTAATGTGTCTTGGAGAAGCATTTGCTAAGCTCTTTTAGCGTCTCAGACCCAACATCTCATTCTTTTTTGTTTCTTAAAACCAAAGAAAAAAATTAGGTCTCAGATTCAAGAGATAAGAGTTGCTTATCTGTGCAGGTCCTGTATCCCTTACCTGAAATGGTTGAGACCAGAGGCTTTTGGACTTTTTCTTGCATTCTGAAATACTCATATGTACATGGATCCCTTTCCAAGATCTCTCACGTCTAATCATTAAATTGATTTGTGTTTCAAATATACACTTGCCCTTCATTGATAAACACATAAGTGAAGGTGATTGTCTACAATATTTTCAGCGTGCCAGCATTTTGACAGCAACTTAACAGGGTCAGGTATAGAATTTTCCGCTTGTTACCATGCTAGTGTCCAGAAAGTTGAAGGATTTGGAGCATTATGGGTTACAGATTTTCAGGTTATGGATGCTCAACTTATAGTCTGCTTTGGCCATTCTGTGTTTGAACACATCAGTCTAATGTTGTTTCTGTGTGTTGCTACCCTTCCAATGGGAATTTTAGGCTAATCCTCCACCTGCAGCGCCGGCACCCCGGGTTCTAGTCCCAGTTGAGGCGCTGAATTCTGTCCCAGTTGCTCCTCTTCCAGTCCAGCTCTCTGCTGTGGCCCGGGAAGGCAGTGGAGGATGGCCCAGGTTCTTGGGCCCCATACCTGCATGGGAGACCAGGAGGAAGCACCTGGCTCCTGGCTTCTGTTTGGCGCAGCGTGCTGGCCGTAGCGGCCATTTTTGGGGGTGAACCAACGGAAGGAAGACCTTTCTCTCTCTCTCACTGTCTAACTCTGCCTGTCAAAAAAAAAAAAATGAATTAAAGAACAAGATGAAGTACAGGGAATAAAACATACAGCTTTTGGACTTGCAGTTAAGATACTGGTTAGGAACACTCATACCCCATGTTGGACTGTTTGGGTTCAAGACCTAGCTTTACTTACAAGTCTAGCTTCCTGGTAATGCAGATCCCAGGAGGCAGCAGGTGATGGTTCCAGTGGTTGGGTTTCTGACGCTCATACAGAACACCCAAACTGAGCTCTCAGTTCCAACCTTTGGCCTGGATCAACTCTGGCCATTGTGGATATTGGGGGAATAAACCAGCATGTGGGAACACTGTTTCTCTCCATCCAACCCCTATATCCTGTCACTCTCCTCAACTTTCTCTCTCTATATATAGAATCTATATAGATAGATCGATCTATATAGAGAAATCTTTTTAGAAAAACAAACCAGGAAAGACCTTGACAAACCATAAGGCTACCAAAACTTCAACCAGTTGGCAGCTTTAAATGCTGCTACTTTTTAAATGGGTCTGAAAGTTGACCAAATTACTTCCTTCAGTGTTTTATCTCTGCCTTTTACAATTTGAGTGTGTGTGTGTGTGTGTGTGTGTGTGTTCCCATGGCCGGGCTAGGCAGATCCTGAGGCTGGGAACTGGGAATTCAATCCAAGTCTCCCATGTAGGTGGCAGGAACCCAATTACTTGAGCCGTCACCACTGCTTGCCAGGGTCTGCATTGACAGAAGCTGGAGTCAGGAGCCAGAGTCGGGAATGAAATCCAGGTACTCCAGTGTGGGCTACAGGCATCCTACCTACTATGCTACATACTCACTCCCTTATTTCTAATTGGTGTTTTTTTTTTTCCAAAATTCCAAGCATTATTTATTATACTTGCTGTATTGTCTATTTAATGCTGTTCCCTTTAATGCTTTTAAACTTTCAAGTACTTTCAAAAGCTGAGTGTTTTCTAAAGCCATGTGAATGAATTGCTGGAAATCTTTGGTACAAGTCTCAGAATGGCATGTAATTTGCAGCATGGCAAGTCACAAAAGCACGGTGGCTCATCAGTAGAATGTGAAGCTTGGATCCAGCAGTCTAAAATCTTCCAGCCCTGAGTTTCCATGGTAACCCTTTAACCATACACTGATGGATCCAAGCAAATGCTGGCTGTGTAGAAGATGTGTGTGTGTGTGTGTGTGTGTGTAGTGTACGCCTGCAGTGTAATGTAGAAAATCCTACCTGTTGCTGTTAATCTTGGTGATAAATGTCAGTTCTTCATGTTCCTTTGTTCTCTAACAGAGTTTGAGTTTTCATCTAACTTGAGACTTTACATGTGCTGTGGACTTGGTCTATCAAAACAGGTTTGTCAAGGACAAATAAATTAGTCTATTACCTGCAGAATTATCTATTAACATAAAAATAACTTGTAGACAAACAGTACTTGTAACTTAAAAATGTTTATAGCTTTCGATTTACTTTAAAGCATATGCACAGTTAGAGTAATAGCAGTAAACTTACATGTTGGGCACCATTCTCAGGACTTTCAAATCCATAGCATTTTTACAAATCACTGAGGAATGCAATATACTTATTGCATTTACTGATGAGGTAACCTCGAAGAATGAAATGAGTTGCCCTGAGTCAAACACTTTTTTTAAAAAAGATTTATTTTATTGAAAGGCAGAATTAGAGAGGCAAAGTCAGAGAGGTCTTACATTCGCTGGTTCACTCCCCAGATGGCCACAATGGCCAGAGCTGCACCAATCCAGAGCCAGGAGCTTCTTCTGGGTCTCTCACGTGGGTGCAGGGGCCCAAGGACTTGGGCCATCTTCTGCTTTCCCAGGCCACAGCAGAGAGCTGGATCTGAAGTGGAGCAGCCAGATCTTGAACTGGTGCCCATATGGGATGCCGGCCCTGCAGGTGACAGCTTACTCACTATGCCACAGCACCAGCCCCAAGTCGCACACTCTAGGGTGTGGAGCTGAGTCACAGGGCTTTCTTACTCTGTTACTCTCATTGCCCATGGTACAGAAGCCATTGTAGGGTACCTGTGGCTGGGTAGGATGGTGGGATGCAGGTGGGGGCCTGACATGTGCTCTTAGGCCTTCCATGATGGTTCAGGGAGCCTTTGGGTAGGCTCCTCAATCTCTTCAAAGCAGTGCTATCAGATGGAGGAGGAGTGTGAGCTGCATCTACAATTTTAAATGTTCCAAGGAGCCACATTAAAACCAAGTAGAAACAGGAAGAATTAACTTTACCAATGTATCAAAATACAGGCATTGATCGTGTAATCTATAGTAACATTTATCAAATGAGATATTACATTCACTTTTTCTGTAGATCTTTGAGGTCCACTTAGAGCATCTCTCCCTTCACAGTAGCCACATTTTAAGTGCTCTGGAGGTCCATGGAGATCCAGGTTCCCATACTGAGTGACCACAGTGATGAGTCGTCATTAAAACCTGTGCTCTGGAACCCTAGCTGTGATGAGAAGCACCTGTACTCTTTAAAGGATGTACTGTGAGATTGCTTATTTTCAGTAGTATGGAGAAAACAGTCTAACAGTTCAACAGTGAAAGGATCCTTTAAGGATCACAGACAATGTAGTGTCAAGATAGCATGTGCCAGGCCAGTGCTGTGGCATGGTATGTGAAGCCACCACCTGCAGTGCCAGCATCCCATGTGGGCGATGGTTTGAGACCTGGCTGCTCCATTTCTGATATAGCTCTGCTGTGGTCTAGGAAAGCAGAAGAAGATGACCCAAGGTGCTTGGGCCCCTGTACCCATGTGGAAGACCTGGAGGAGGTAGCTGGCTCCTGACTTTAGGCCAGCACAGCTCCAGCCATTGTGGCCATTTGGGGAGTAGGCCAGCGGATGTAAGACTTCTCTTTCTCTGCCTCTCTAACTCTTCCTTTCAAATAAATAAGAAATGAGTAAAAAATAGTATTGCTGGGGGTGTGTGTGTGTGTGTGTGTGGCATTTGGTACAGGGATTAAGGTGCTTCTTGGGCACTCACAACCCATATTGGAGTGCCTGGGTTCAAATCCTAGCTCTGCTTCCAATTCTAGCTTTCTGCTAATGTGTACCCTGAAGGTAGCAGGTCATGGCTCATGGGTTGGGTCCCAGTTACCCATGAGTCTGATAGTAGACCAGACTGAGCTCCTGGCTTCTGACCCTGGCCTGGCCCAGTCCTGCCCATTGCGGGCATATGGGGAATAAACCAGCAGATTGAAAGTCTCCCTCTCTCTGCCTCTCAAATAAATAAATAGATGAAAGGGCTAAAAGTATCAGAAAGACTTTCAGAAGGTGACTGTGCTTTAGTGAATTTTAAAAACTGAGTCAATTATTCCATCAAGTATCTAAGAGCTTGCTGTGGGCTGGTTCTGTTTGGGGCCACTCAGGTTCAGAAAAGAACAAATTTCAGATCCTCTGCTCCTTTGGTCCTTAAATGCTGCAGTGGAGCATAAATAGACATGTGGGATGTTCTTAGATCAGGTAAATACTACAAAGAGAAATAGTGAGGGGTTAGAGCATGGAGACTGGAGACCTGGAGGCTGGTAGGTATGGTTTCAATAGGAAGACTTCTCTGAGGAGATGGCTCTGGAGCAAGATTGAACTGAGACACGGGACGAGTTCAATGAACAGGGTACCAAGGAGTGGAAAAGTGTTCTAGGCTGGGCAGACGGTGAGAAGTGAAAATAGGCTAGGTGAGTTTGAGGACAAACTAGAAGGCATTGTGTTTGGAGTTGCAGGAGATGGGTTAATTGGAAGCAGGATTGGAGGAATAAGTTTATTTCAAGTTCTATGAGAGGCCAAGGAGACTAATGATTGGCAGAAGGAAGGGATTTAATTGTCTTAAGAGCTCTGATTGCTGGACATAAAGTAGACTGCATTCAGTAAGGGTGGTGGGAGCAAAACCAGTCTAGATGTCAAGGCATTGTTGAAGTGAGCCGTGAGCTGTCATGGTGACTTGGATTGGCATGAGAGTTAAGGTGTGCTGTGAATGAAATCGGCATTTTCCCTCTGAAGCTCAAGTGGAAATTTGATTGCCCTTGTGGCAGTGTTGAGAAATGGCAGCTTCTAGCGGTGATTAACTGCTGAAGAGGGGTTGAGGCCTTTCTCAGCAGGGAGGGAGTGAATCAGTCCTCCCAAGAGTAGGTTATAAAGCAAGTCCAACCTGTCTGCTTTGAGTCTTCCACACTTGCCTGCTTGGCTTTTGCTTTCTGCTGGGAGTCGAAGCAGCGTGAAGCCCTCACCGGCACCACACCCTTGGATTCACCAACCTCCAGAACTGTGAGCTGGCGTAAACTTCTTTCCTTTATGAATGACCCAGCCTTGGGTATTTTGTGATAGCATAGAAAATGGACTACAGCAGGGTTGACTGAATTGGTTAGCTTTGGTCCATGTGGTGAAGGCAGAGTTGGTTGGATGTATTGATAGATCGCCCAGGAGCATGCAAGGACAGCACCAGGATAACCCATGGGTTTGGGGCCTGAGCAGCTGGGTCATTGGTGGTGCAATTTCTGAGACAGGTGAGAGTGAGGCTAGAATGGGGTTAGCACAGGTTGGGGATAAACCGATGAACAACAATTCCACTTTTAGATGTTTTCAGATTGATACATTCTTACGACTGTGGACATCAGGGTTGAGATTGGGGCTGGAGAGATTTATCTTCATCTTAGCTATTTGGAGAAAAGAACTTGATGTAATATAGAGAGCAGGAGGTAGTTTGATTTCATCTGGCACAGACTCTGGATACAGATAAGGCTTTTTGATGCCTATCTATGAGTACCAGTGTAAAGTGATGGGGCCAGGAATCATGACTGGGAATAAAGAAGTACTTCCCCTTTATTGCTACTAACTCTTGGCTCTGTGCTTGGGAAATAGCTGCTATCAAGGGTAGTAATCAGCTGGTGAACAGCAGCATGCCTGTACTAGGCGTTGAACAGTGCGATATTCCTTGGCCCACTAGTAAACAGCCACTGGCTCAGGTGCTTTCCCCATCCTGTAGCTTCCACCCTGACCATCAGGGCCTGGCCTCTGGGGTACTCCAGCGCTGCCTTGAGCAAGCGTGTAGTTAGTAATACCTCACAGAGCAACGAGCTTCCTTCGTTCTGTTCAGCCACTACAGTGGACCAGCGTGTGTCCTGATGAATCTGTGTCCATACCATGCCATCTGCCCTGGTAAATCTCAGTATCAGGATTCTACGCATGGGTCAGCCATGGCCAAGCCATGTGACATTAGGAAGAGTGATTGTCACGGATCAATCACTTAAAAATGGAGAACATTGATGTCCTTGCTCTCTGAATGTTTCTGCTTCATTTTACCACTCTGAACACTGTACAATGTGATATTACAGGAATCCGCATTGGGTGACAAGGACTCCTATGCTTTGTTTGGATCCCAGCATACCTCTCTCATGCTGGACATTTCCCATCTTGCCGTGTTGCAAAGAACTGAGATTTAAGAAAAATCCTATATTTACCTTGGACTGTGACTCTAAGAGCAAGAAAGGAAAAAATTGAGTTAGTGTACAAAAAAAAAAAACAGAACTTGTTCTCTCCCTTTAAACTCCTTCCATCTTCTGTGCTTTGGGCTCTATCATAAAGTGAAACCAAATAATTGTTGTACTTTGCTTTTTTAAATTTGAATATATTTTTCTTTTTTAATTTGAGAGGTAGAATTAGAGAGGTCATCTCTCTGCTGGTTCACTCTCCAAATGGCTGCCGAGGCCAGAGCTGCACCAATCCAGAGCCAGGAGCTTCCTCCGGGTCTCTCACGTGGGTGCAGGGGCCCAAGGACTTGGGCCATCTTCTGCTTTCCCAGGCCATAGCAGGGAGCTGGATCGGAAGGGCAGCAGCTGGGATTCGAATGGTGCCCACATGGGATGCTGGCAACATAGGCAGAGGCTTCGCCTACTATACCACAATGCCGGCCTCTCTGTTGTACTTCCAATGTTTGCATGGAAAGTGAAGCCTTGTGTATGGTAAAATTCTTCACTAATTACTTACACAGATACTGACAGTCGGGATGAGACCGGGGCCAGCACTGTGGTGTAGCATTATGGGTAAAATCACCACCTGCAGTCCTGGCACTCCATATGGGCACCGGTTTGAGTCCCGGCTGTTCTTCTTCCAATCTAGCTCTCTGCTATGGCCTGGGAAAGCAGTGGAGGATGGCCCAAGTTCTTGGGCCCCTGTACCCACATGGGAGACCTGGAAGAAGCTCCTGGCTCCTGGATTTGGGTCGGTGCAGCTCTGGCCATTGCAGCCACTTGGAGTAAACCCACAGAAGGAAGACCTTTCTCTCTCTCACTGTCTGTAACTCTACCTGTCAAATAAAATCTTTTTAAAATGCTCATTTCTTCGGAGCATTGTCCTCACAAACTTTTCGTAAAGCAGCAGTGATTTTGCTGTTCCGTCTAAGCCTCACCGTAAATCGGGTGTTGGTGATTTTAAGTTGAGCAGAATTCACATTGTTCTGATGTGGTTCTTCTCAAACTGGTATCTTATCCTTCTTTGTACTCGAAGCTAGATCTTGCTCAGAATTTTAACAAGTTATTATGAGTTTATTTTGGCACAAAAAACTTAGTCCTATGCATAGTGTGAAAAATAACACTAATTTCCCACGAACTTTTAAGACCCTTCATGTTAGGCAGAAGTAATCTACAGATGATTTAAAGTATACAAGAGGATGCATAGGTAGTTGGAAATATTGTACTCTGTATGCAGAGGGCCTGTGCATCCAGATTGTCTTCCTTGGGGGTACTGGTACCAATCCCCTCAGATAATGAGGGATGACTGTGTGTGTGTGTGTGTGTGTGTCTGAAGGTGCTTCAAACATTTTATGGATACACTTAGTGTGTAAAAAATTAATGTTTGCATATGAGGGGCTCTCAACGTTCATGGAAAATGCATACTATGAAAACTACGCATGGATTTCAAAATTTTTTCTCACCAAAATAAACCTATGTTTAATTCCATTTCCATGAATCTGTTGAAATACTATTGCATATGTTTTATTTCCGGTCAGTAACACTAAGTTGAAATGTTCCATGTACAGTACTGTGTTTGCGGAATAGGCATGTCCTTTGGACATGGGTAGGCAGAGAATGTGGGTCCAGCTCCTGCTTGGTCATTCTGCTCTGAGCGTGGCTCCTAGCTCCTGCAACAGGGGAACAGATTCTGGATGTCAATCCACGGCAGGAGGAGATACAAACAACGTCTGAGGGGAGAGTGCACGTGCTATTTCCTGAGGGCTGGGGCTTGGGAAAACTTTCCCGAAGGTGATGAGAACAGATCGGAACTTCGCACTTACCCAAGGAGAGGAGAGAAGATGCTTGGGTATTTTATGCGGAAGATAAATGTTCCTTAAGATTTCCATCTCTTCAGCATCATTAACCAAATTCTTTCCCGACACTTCATTGAATTTGGGGTAATTACTGAGAAGTGCCGAGAAAGAGCTGGTGGCCGATTGAGAGACGGATGGAGTCAAACGGCCGGCTCCTTACCCCCATGAGAAGCTTCTATTTGCTTCCATAACTGAAACATGTCCTTTATGCCACAGTCAGTTGGGAGCCTTGTCTGCGCCAAGAATGGTGGGTACAGAGAAGCGCAAGATCCACAACTACGAGTGGATTTTCTGTTAACTGAGTGTTAACCACCCAGGTCCTCCCAAGTTCACAACCCTTTAGGAGGCAAGCCGGCTTCTGCTGCTTTAAATACACTTGGCATTTGCTGCAAATGACGGCTGTGGGAGTATTTGCAATCTACCAGCCCTGACTGTTGGAGGAAAAGACGCTTTCGCGGTGGGGAGAGCCCAGGCAGTGTTGACACAGGGGGAATGCTAAGGAGGTGAAGGAGGCCAGGTTGATCTGTAAAAGGGAGCTGGGGTTGGGGAGAGGAGAGGCTGTGTTTGTCAGGGGCTTTTTGCGGGGCGTGTAGAGACGAGGAGAGCTTCGGGGTAATTGGGAAAGATCATTTTGAGGACACATTCTGAAAGTTGAGAATGGCCTCTGACATTTCATAAAGATGGAGAATTAAGTACTTTTTTAGTCACCTTGCCTTGTTTCCGTGACACAGTATTAAAACTGAGCTGCGTAGGACCCCAGGATTTATTGAGAACACGTTGGGCAGTGTCTCGGATAGCTCAAGAACCGAGGCCCCGGGGTGGTGCGGCTGTTGTGTGTGAGAGATGCTGATGTGTACCTGGATCACTTGCCTGGTTTTGGCCCCGGGGAAATGGGTAGAAGTTGTGTATACCACCTCCAGGCCTGACCCGTACATCTCCCACTCAATCCTCCTCTCTCCTTGAGTCATCCCTGAGACCCTCGGCTAGAGAGGGCCAAACTACAAAAGAAGCAGTGCCGTGCCGAGAGTTACCCCCACGTGGAGGGCTGTTCAAGCAGGAATATTTGCTCTGAGCTTTAGGTTCATGAGTGAAAATAAGTTTTCGCTTTGTGAAGCCCCTGAAATTTTTGGATTGTTACTGCAGCAGAACCTCGCTTACTGATACACGGTATTTGCCAACAGAGTATAGCAATGACCTCTGTTACTCTAATTACACTACTAGCTGGTCTTTCTTCCCTTCCACCAGGGGAGAAAGGGCTGCTCCTTAATGAACATGTTCCTCTCATTTCCAAAGGTTTGCAGCTTCAGCAAGGAAGAGGAGATACAACATAGAGAGCAATCTAGTGGCAAATCATCGAGACTGAAAGAGATCTTCCCCTCTGCTGGTTCACTTATCCAATGGCCATGATGGCCAATGCTGGGTCAGGCAGAAACCACGAGTTCCTTCCAGGTCTGCACATGGGCAGCAGGGGCCCAACCACTCTGGTTATGCTCCACTGCTATTCCCAGGCCATTAAGAGAGCTGGATCAGAAGTATGGTAGCTGGAACATGAACTGGTGCCTCTGAGGGATGCTGGCACCACAGTTGGAAGCTTTACCCACTCTGCCACAACGCTGGCCCCCAGGGGTTATCTTTGTTGTATAATTGAAAACTTACTTTTTGACAATCAACTACCTGTTTCTCTCACCCTCTAGGCCTGGCAATACCGTTCTATGTTTGTTTTTTTTTCTCTAAGTTTTGGAGCTGTTTCAGATTGCACATTTAAATGAGATCATACTGTATTTGCCTTTCTGTGCTTGACTTACTGTACTTCATGATCCATCCATGTTGTAACAGATGGCAAGATTGCCGTTTCGGGCTGAGTGGTATTCCATGATGTGGGCACATCAGTTTTCTGTATCCATTCCGTCATCCATTGACATTTATGTTATTTCACTATCTTGTCTATTGTGAATGATGCTCCAGGGATCATGGGAGGGAGGTATCTCTTTGACTTTAGTTCCTTTGGATAAATACACAACAGTGGCACTGCTGGATCACATGGTATCATATTTTGAGTGCTTTGCATACTGTTTGCCATAATGATTATATTAATTGACATCCCTAGCAACAGTGTCCCAAGCTTCTTTTCTTTGCATCCTCATCAGCATTTGGTATCCTGTGTTTTGTTTTTTTAATAGCCATCGTTACAGATAAAATGTAATCACTCATTAAGTTTTTTTTTTTTTTTAAAGATTTTATTTATTTGAGTTAGAGGTACAGTCTTCTGTCCACTAGTTCCCTCCCCAGATGGCTGCAATGGCCGGAGCTGCGCTGATCCAGAGCCAGGAGCCAGGAGTTTCTTCTGGGTCTCCCATATGGGTGCATAGGCCCAAGCACTTGGGCCATTCTCTGCTATCCCAGGCCATAGCAGAGAGCTGGATTGTAAGAGGAGCATTTGGACTAGAACTGGTGCCCATATGGGATGCTGGCGCTTCAGGCCAGGGCTTTAACCGCTGTGCCACAGTGCCGGCCCCTCATTATGGTTTTTGACCTGTGTTTCCCTGACTTGTGATGTTGAACAGGAGTGAGTCCTTCCTTTATTTTGTCCTTGCATCTGTTTATTTGGTTACATTTTAGGTTTTGGTATTTGCTTTTTGTTTGTTTACTTAAACACTTTGCCTGGTTGTAGGCGCAAAGAGCATAAAAACCCTGAGGGAGGATTTGTTGTGGCTGGACACAGGTTGCGTTGGGAGCTGCATACCGTCCCAGACTGGCAGGAGTAATACCTGCAGCAGGATCTGGGCCAGAACCTTTCCCATGGTTGTCTCCCCTTGGCTACCTGCTGGCCTTGCACCTTGGTGAGCACTTAGAGTTTGGTTCTTTGGATTAGTATGACTTTACTGTCTTGTCAGGCAAAATGGCACACTGGGAAGGAATTCGGGTTCTGTTGTTGGCTTTGTCACTTCCTGTCTGTATGCTCCTTGATGAATTAACTTGTTTGGGACTTGAAGCATTTCCTTATTTTTAAAATAAGGAAAATATTTGAAAATAGAATCAAAAGATATTTATTCCACAAAATTGCATACATGATGACTTAATATACATGTTCCATGAACTTTATAAATAACTCAAGCTTGGATTTCAATATTTTTGCACCCAAATAAACTTAGTTTTGATTTGTTTTTCCATGAACTTTTTCAAGATTCCTCACACAGGTCTACAGCATAGCTTCTGGTGTATTATGATCACTCAGTAGTAACTATCCTAATTCAGTTATTTATACAAACAACAGTATTTGTTTTAGATTTTTTTGTTGTTGATGGTTTATTGTGCATTGCTCATAGATCTAGCACTTTGCCTTTCAGAGGCAACTGAAGTTGAGAAACTTGTGGACCTCTAGAGCATTCTCAGAAATCCAAAGTGCTGTGTGTATCGCTCAGAACAGCCTCTTGCATTTATGACTCGGCATCGGGGTGTGGCAGACACAAGAACAAATTATTGAAATTCACAAATGGCAAAAGTGTTATCACTTTTATTGCTTTGGCTTTTTTTCTCTGAATATCAAATATGTATGAGAAGAGGGAGATGAAAAGTCATTGTCTGAAATCTCTACTTTTCACTTCCATGGCAGTGATTGGGATTTAATTACCCACGGGCCTCATGTTTCTGCACTTCTTGTTAGCAAGGCACTAACTGTTCTTTGTAGGAATTTGGTGTAGCCAATAGTCCTGAAAGATTGTCCTTTCTCAAGAGTGAAGGACATACATGCTTCTTGCCCACTATAAGAGATCTAAGTTTCCTAAGCTCAGAGTTCTTCCCCTGTAACAACCACTGAGCGTTCAGGCATCCAGCTGAGCCTGTATGTGAGTCCCTTTGGGCTTTGCAGCAGGAGAACTCGTGCAAATACACTGCTGCTCATGCTGCTTTCCATGCAATGCAGTCCTTTGTCTCTGACCCTGAAATCTCATGTCATCTTTCAGTATATCTTTGTGCATTTCCTTTGTTTCTATTTCTCTTGTTTTGATTTGGCATAAAGTCCCAGTTGGACAAGGAAAAAAATTGATGTACAAGGGAGCAAAAGCTTATGGAATAACCAATAAAGAAGATAAAGATTAATTAAAGAAGGAATTGCTAAGCAAAAAGGAATCGGAATTTGAAGACTTTGGACATTCTCATGCTATCCATTTGCAAAGAATTATTTTTTTTCTGAAGAGAATAGGAGTGTGGCTGAACACTACTGGATAAGGAGATTAGTCTGGGTGTGAACTGCGGATTTAATCAATTCTCTCAGCAGAAGCCAGGAAAAGAAATGGGTGCCAACAAATGCTGCCAGTTGAGAGTAAAGGGGACAGGAAAAAACAGGACAGCAAGAAAGGACATTGGATTTCTTAGATTCTACATGACTGGATGAAAGGGCTATTTGGCTGTGAACATGCTTGGTCAAAAAGGAAAGAATAACCCCAAAAGCAGATCAGATTAGCAGGTGCTCCACTCCCACATAGGCCCAGGAGGCAGGACTGGTTCCCCCAAGGATAGAAGTCCCTCTTCAGATGTTGCAAGGCAGGATGGCCTGACAGATGCCTCTGCAGTGGGGCTGTCCTTTAAAAGGCCATATAGGCAGATGCCTCCAGAAATCCAGGATGCCAGCTCTTCACTGAGAACAGCTCATTCTGGTGTCTACTGGGAAGTCTAAGTCTCATCTGACTATCAGCTTGGTAAGGTAAGACGCATCCTGATGCAAAATTCCTCTGTAGTTGTGAACCTGTGAAATCGGACAAGTTTTGTGCATTCAAAATACAGTGTTGGGACAGGTATTTCAAAAGGGAGAAACTAAAAGAAGAAAAGGGTGATGGGCTCCACACAAGTTCAAAATCTAGTAAGTCAAGTTCCATTAGCTCTGAAGGCCAGAGTAATTCTCTGGGGTTTAGTTCTCTAACTTAAGACCTGCTAAGGTGACAGCTTAGTCCTCCTGGCTCTGGGGGTAGCTGTAGTTGCAAGGTGCTTTGCAAAAGCCCTACCCCATTTGCATTTGAGAAAGGCATGGATTTTAGAGTAATTGTTCAGAATGAACATTTGTGTCTCCCAAAATTCATGTGTTAAAGCTTTAATCACAGTGTGAGGGTATTTACAGCTGGAGCCTTGGAGGCAAGTGGGGTTAAGTGAGATCATGAGGGTAGCTCACTGGTGCTATGGGACTAGTCCCCTTCAAAGAAGAGTTTTCTCTGTCTGACATGTGAGGCCACGGTGAGAAGACTGCTTTCTACAAGCCAAGAGGCGGATGCCTGCCAGGACTGAATCTGCCAGCACCTGATCTTGGCCTTCAGACTCCGAAGCTGGGAGAAGTCAATTTCTATTGGTAAAAGCCACCCAGTCGATGGTATTTGGTTATGACAGCCCTAAGAGACAAATACCGAGCAGCAAACAAATAGTGAGGAGACAGCAGTCAGAGTTGACAAGGATCTTCAGAGTTGATCCCCTAGGAAATCTGGATTTTCCTAGTCTTTGTTTATACCACATACAGGTATGTGAGGGTAGATTCTGTTACTGTGCATAAGACACATCTGAACAGGTGTGACCCAGCATGCTCTCTGCAGAAACCTGTACTGGGCCACTTCAGTCCCCACAAAGGGCTCAAACAGTGCCAACTCCATCAAGGTACTCCCCCTGTGTGGCAATCAGAGGTGGTTCTCAGTTCCAGATTCATCAGTAATCACTTACGGTGATTCCTTACACATGCCTTCTTACTTGACATCTCTTGTCTGTGAGTCAAGGATTAACTTAATTCTTTTTGTTTTACTTTTTTTTTTTTTTAAAGATAGAGAGGTAGATACAGAGGTCTTCCGTCGTCTGGTTCACTCCCTAGATGGCCCCAACAGCCGGAGCTGCACAGATCCAAAGCCAGGAGCCAAGAACTTCTTCCAGGTCTCCCACACAGATGCAGGGGCCCAAGGACTTGGGCCATATTCTGCTTTCCCAGGCCATAGCAGAGAGCTGGATCAGAAGAAGCAGTCTGGACTAGAACCAGTGCCCATATGGGATGCAGGCGCTTCAGGCCAGGTCTTTAAGCTGCTGTGCCACCGCACTTTTTTTTTCTTTTTAAAAGATTTATTTATTGGAAAGAGGCAGAAGCAGAGAGAAATATATCATCTGCTGATTCACTTCCTAGATGGAGCTTCTGCCAGGTCTCCCATGCGACTGCAGGGACTAAGCACTTGGACCATCCTCTGTGTTCCCAGGCCATAGCAGAGAGTTGGAATGGAAGTGGAACAGCCAGGACTTGAACCAGCATCCATATGGAATGCCAGCTCTACAGGTGGTGGCGTTGCTTGCAACGCCATAGCACAGGCCCCTGAAATTCTTACTCTAATTCTGTGGCAGGCTATTTTTTTATGGACTGTTGAAGTCCAAGGAAATTTCAAATCATTTCATGCAAGCCCATGAGTTTACAGGTAAGAAAAAGATGGCTTCATGATCTTGGGCTGCTATATCAAAATACTATGGACCAGGCGACTTAACCAACAGATCATTATTTCCTGGTTTCAGACACTGGGAAGTGTGCAATCAGGGCGCCAGCACAGTTGCATTCTGGTGAGGTTTTCTTTGCTGATGTGCACTGACCTCCTCTCACAGCATCCTCGCATAACAGAGGAAGCCCTAGTGTCTGTTCTCTAAGATTGGTTATTTATTTGAAAGGCAGAGAGAGAGGGATCTCCTGGTTCACTCCTCAAGTGGCCGCAACACCAAGGGCTTTGCCATGCGGAATCCAGGAGCCTGGAGCTTCTCCAGGTCTCCCATGTGGGTGCAGGGGCCCAAACACTTGGGCCATCCTCTACTGCTTCCCAGGTGCAATAGTAGGGAGCTGGATCAGAAGTAGAGCATTGGAGTCTTGAACCAGCGCCCCTATGGCATTGCAAGCCACTGGCCCCTTTGTTTTTTTTTTTTTTTTTTTTTTTTTTTTAGGGGAACTAACCTCATTATTGAGATTAGAGGGCTCTAACCTGTTGATCTCAACTAAAGAATTACTTCCCAAAAGCCCTATCTCCTACACTGTGGGGTTGGGCTCCAGCATAGGAATTTTGTGAGGAGCACAAGCATTCCATCCATAAGAGAAGGATTAGTGAGGTTGAAGATGTGGAACTATGCAGTACTTTGTTGTTTTTATAAATAACATCTACCCAGAAAGTGACTCCCTCATGAACTCCAACCAATTAAACTCTTTACAATCAGTTTGACTGCATTCATGGGACAGTTCTCTTCTGAGCCTTGGATAAGACAGTGGTTGTGCAAGTAAGTCTGAGACACAGCATCTGAAGAGTTCTCCCCTTTGATACTCCCTTCATTTGTTCTAATGAAACTGGCCATGTTAATGAAGAAATCGGAGGTGGAGATTCTGGTTTTCTACAATCACAGGATAATATTCATTGAGTAGTTGACCCAAAAATAACACGCAGCTCAATGGGGTAGTAGGGAGAAATGTTCTTAATTCAGAAATTTGTAGACAATTGTATTTAAAAATTGAAAAAGATTTACTAAGAATGGGATTTATTATCCTAGTAACTAGAGAATTACTTTCTCAGTTTATTTTTTGGTAGGAGATAGCTTTATATGTCCTCTTTTAGAAAATGATAACTTTGAATTGCTGGTGGCTTTTTTTTCTTTGCACATCAGTTAGATTGCCTTCTCGTGGGTCAAGGCCTGACAAGGACAGAATCTTCATCTTGGTTTTGGTACAATCATAGAGCACTTGGAATGTTTCTGTTCCATTTCAAGGCTGCACACCTTAAGACGTGCTCCATCTTGCACTGATAAACATTTCCTGAATGACTTCATTGTTTGAGTCCCGCTCCCCTCCCCCACCCTGCCTATTAACAGGAAAAGGAGATGCCTCCCAACAGGATACATTATATTTATCAGGAGGCACTCCCTGCTAGTGAATAGTCTTTCATCTAGTTTTTTTTTTATGTATTAAACTTTTATTTAATGAATATAAATTTCCAAAGTACAGCTTATGGATTACAATGGCTTCCCCCCTCCCATAACTTCCCTCCCACCCGCAACCCTCCCCTTTCCCGCTCCCTCTCCCCTTCCATTCACATCAAGATTCATTTTCAATTCTCTTTATATACAGAAGATCAGTTTAGTATATGTTAGGTAAAGATTTCAACAGTTTGCCCCCATATAGCAACACAAAGTAAAAAAAAATACTGTTGGAGTACTAGTTATAGCATTAAATCACAATGTACAGCACATTAAAGACAGAGATCCTACATAATATTTTTTTTTAAATTTTCTATGCCATTTCCTATTTAACACCAGGTTTTTTTTTCATTTCCAATTATCTTATATACAGAAGATAGATTCAGTATATAATTAGTAAAGACCTCATCAGTTTGTACCCACACAGAAACACAAAGTGTAAAAATACTGTTTTAGTACTAGTTATAGCATCACTTCACATTGGACAACACATTAAGGACAGATCCCACATGGGATGTAAGTACACAGTGACTCCTGTTGCTGACTTAACAATTTGACACTCCTGTTCATGGCGTCAGTAATCTCCTAGGCTCTAGTCATGAGTTGCCAGGGCTATGGAAGCCTTTAGGGTTCGCTGACTTTGATCTTATTCCGATAGGGTCACAGTCAAAGTGGAAGTTCTCTCCTCCCTTCAGAGAAAGGTACCTCCTTCTTTGATGGCCCGTTCTTTCCACTGGGATCTCACTCAGAGATCTTTCATTTAGGTTTTTCTTTCTTTTCCATGGTATCTTGGCTTTCCATGCCTACAATACTCCCATGGGCTCTTCAGACAGATCCGAATGCCTTAAGGGCTGATTCTGAGGCCAGAATGCTGTTTAGGACATCCGCCATTCTATGAGTCTGCTGTGTATCCCGCTTCCCATGTTGGATCCTTCTCTCCCTTTTTTATTCTATCAGTTAGTATTAGCAGACACTTGTCTTGTTTGTGTGATCCCTCTGACTCTTAGACCTATCAGAGCCATCAATTGTGAGCTGAAATTGATCACTTGGACTAGTGAGATGGCATTGGTACATGCCACCTTGATGGGATTGTGTTGGAATCTCCTGGCACATTTCTAACTGCACCATTTGGGGCAAGTCCGATTGAGCATGTCCCAAATTGTACATCTCCTCCCTCTCTTTTTCCACTCTTAAATTTAACAGGGATCACTTTTCAGTTAAAATTCCCAAAGAGACAAATATCATTTGTTTTTCCCTGATCGGTGACAACTGAACACCAAAGGGGAAACCTGTTAAGTGAAATGGACACTATAAGAAACAAAGACCTGATCAGCTCTTTTCCTGACTCTAGATGTACAATGTAATACTTTATCCTTTTTAGTATTTGTTGTTGTTGTTGTTCTAATACTAGTGGTTGAACTCTGTAATTAACACACAATTATTCTTAGGTGTTTAAATTTTAACTTTCATCTAGTTTTGTTTCAGAGTGGAAAATAGTGCTGCTTCAAATCAGGTCTCGGAACTGGAAAGGAAGTTAAAAATCCCCTCATTCAACTCGCTGACTTCAGGCTGAGGTCACCGGGACAGAGAAGAAACCTTGATCCGTCTGGAATCAGAACTGCAGCCTTGGCCTGCAGCTCAGTGTGGGCTCCAAGCCACAGTCTGCCCTCCTTTCTAATGGGGTGGGTCTCGGCCAGTCACATTGCATCCAATGACAGAAGCAAGGAACAAATCTCCTGGGAACATTCAGGCCTCAGTTCTCCTTTGAGTCTGCTCTGTCATATAGGATCTATGAGAGGTGTCACCAACAAACAGTGATTTGGGGGCCCATAAAAATTTCCAGACTCCTAGTGAGCATGGCTTTGTTCTAGACACTGTGTAGGTCTCAAGGTCAAGTTGGCATTCACTCAGCTGTCAGTGATCTTAGGAAGATTCTTGAGAGGGAGAGAGGCAGATAGAGGTTGGGGGAAGGGGAGAGGGAGAAGGGAGAAGCAAATGGAGGGAGGAAGGGCAGGCCTTGTGGCACAGCAGGTTAAGTTACTACTTGGGATGCTCTCATCCCATATCCGGAGTGCCTGGTTCAAGTCCTGGCTGCTTCGCTTCCGATCCAGTTTCATGATGGTGATTCTTGGGAAGCAGGAGATTGATGGCAGAAGTGCTCGGGTCCCTGCCACTCATGTGCAGGATCCAGATTCAGTTCTAGGCTTCTGTGTTTAGCCTGGCCCAGTCCTGGCTGTTGTAAGCATTTGAGGAGTGAATCAATGGATGGAAGATCTTTGTCCCTCTCTGTCTGCATTTCATGTAGATGGACATAAACAGAGGAAGAGATAAAATGAATCCTAAGAGCAACTGTGGACTCTGAAGGCTTCTGTGGGTTCAGTGGGAATGAACTGAAATGAGTGCAGAAAGCTGAGTGTGAAAGTGGAGAATGTCGGTGAGACTCGAAGCATAACTTACTGTTGTGGGAAAGGCACCATTGCTCTGTGTCTATAGCATAGTGCAAACTGAAGTCAGCAATTCATGCTCACGAGGATTGTTAACTTTTTAAAGCCTTATCAGTAGTTGGTGAATTTGTGAATGAAGGTTTTGGGTTTTTTTTTTAATGGAGGAGGAGGGACAGAATCATTTTAAAATGCTGGGTTGGGGAGGAAAAATACCTTTTGTTCTGCCCATCTGAAATTCATGGTTGATACCCCCATAAGAAATTACAAATCAACAGGAGGAAAGCCCACACATTTAATATTTTTATGTATCATGGGAGTCTTCGTAAGGAAATGAAAATGTCGAAATGCTTTAAACTTTGTATCTTTGTGCTGGATTTGAGAAGGAGGAGTTGGGACGGTGTGATGGGACAGTGATGTGATGGCAGGAAGCTGAGAAGCCTAGTGAAGCCTGCTGATTGCTCAGACTCTGTGACCCTGGTCTTGCGAGATAGGTGCCCTGCCCCCCCCCGCCCCCAGAGGAAAGAGCATACTTATCACACCAAAAACATGTGTGACAAGTAAAAATTGTGTGTAGTTAGTGCACAGCATGGTGTTTTGATGTATACATTGTAGAATGGCTAGATCACACTAAACACTTATTACATCATACATCATTTTTGGTAAGAACCAAACTTTTCAAATTGTATCTAGTTTTACGAATTACATTATATCTAGTTATTAATTGTAGTCTGATGTGCCATAGACCTTTTGTATTTACACCTCTGGTCCAGCTGAAATACTGTGTCCTTGAACCAATATCTCCCCAGTTCGACCATCCTCCCAGCCTCCGATAACCACCATTTGACTACGTTTTGAAAGTTAAATATCTGTATTCCACATGGAAATGAGATCATGCGGTATTTCTCCTCTGTGCCTGGCTTATTTCACTTAATACAATGTCTTCCAGACTCCCTTATATTGTCACTAAATGACAGCATTTATTTTTATTCAAAAGGCAGAGAGAGAGGGAAAGACAATCTTGCATCCACTGGTCCATTCCCAAAATGCCCATAACGGTCAGAGCTGGGCCACTCAGAATCCAGGAGCCAGGAACTCCATCCAGGTCTCCCATGTGGGTGGCAGGAATTCAAGTACTTGAGCCATCATCGGCTTCTCGGGCATATTAGTAGAGAGCTGGATGAGAAGCAGAGTAGCTAAGAATTGAGCTGACACTGTGATATGGCGTGTGTGCATCACAAGGGGTGGTTTAACCCACTGGGACCCAATTCCTGCACCGAGGTTTGCTTCTTTGTAAGGCTGTGTAGTATTCCATTGTGTATATGGATGTTCCTCTACTTAGTATGGGGTTACATCCTGATAAGATATTTTCAACTTACAGTGGGTTTAAGTGGAAGGTGTACTTAATACCCCTAACCTACCAAACACATTGCTTAGCCAAGCCTGCCTTACCTTAAACATACTTGGGACACCTACAGAGCCTACGGCTGGGAAAAATCATTTCACACAAATCCCATTTTATGACTGTTGAATATCTCATGTACTTTATTGAATACTGGACAAAAAGTGAAAGGTTTTTGTTTTGGTGGGAACATGTTTTATTACAATTATCTTTGGTATAGACCTAGAAGGGAATTGTTGAGTCGCATAATTCTGTTTTTCCTTTCAAGAAACTGACAAATTGTTTTGCAAAGTGGCTGTATGTCTTACAATCTCAACAGCAATGTATGAATGTTACAAATTCTCTACATCCTTGCCAATACTTGTTCTTGTCCTTTTTTTTCCCCAAAGAAACTATTTAAGGAATACAAACTTCATGCATTTCATAAGTACAACTTTAGGAATACAGTGATTCTTTCCACCATACCCACCCTCCCACCCACCTCTCCTCTTCCCTCTCCCATTCCCCGTCCCATTCTCCACTAAGATCCATTTTAAATTCACTTTACTCACAGAAGACCAACTGGTTTTAAATGATTTTTTTATTTCAAAGTCAGAGTTACACAGAGAGGCAGAGAGAGAGAGATCTTCCATACGCTGGTTCACTCCCCAATTGGTTGCAATGGCCGAAGCTGGGTTGATCCAAAGCCAGAAACAACTTCTGGGTCTCCCACCTGGGTACAGGCACCAAGGACTTGGGCCATGTTCCAATGCTATCCCAGGCCATAGCAGGGAGCTGGATCTGAAGTGGAGCTGCTGGGACTTGAACTGGTGCCCAGATGGGATGCCAGCACTGCAGGCGGCGGCTTCACCTGCTATGCTACAGCGCTGGCCCCTACCAACTGCATACTGAGAGTTTAACAATTTGCATGAAAAGGGGAAAAACCCCAAAACTGTTCCTCAACAGTGGAGACAAGGGCTGTTCAAAGTCATTGCATCTTGAAGTTAATTTCACTTTTTTTTTTTGAAACTATAGAGGCACCCAAGAATGATATCTTTTGTGAGCACTCAGACATAGCTATAACTTAAGAGACATAAACATTTTCCACTTAATAGATTAAAAGAAAGTAAGTTTTTGAACGAGTTTTAGTATTAATTAAGTAAATACCTAAGAAAACAAGCAATGGAGTTGGACACTTCGGCATAACTAAAACTTATGAGACATAATATCTTGCACTTAATAGACTAAATGAAGTAAATCTTTGAGAACAAGTTTTACTGTTAACTCTCATAATACAACTCTTTGAGGACAGAGCTCCTGCATGGGAAGTTAGTGCACAGCAACACTTGTTAATTTAACAATTAACACTCCTCTGTATGATGTCAGTGTTCACCTGAGGCTATGAAAGCCTTCTGAATCCACAATCTCCATCAGTATTTAGACAAGACCATAAGCAAAGTAGAAGTTCTCTCCTCCTTTCCGAGAAAAATACCTCCTCTGCCCACTCCTTTCCACTGGGGTGTCACCCATCGAGGTCCTTCATGTAGGATACTTTTTGCCGCAGTGTCTTGGCTTTCCATGCCTGAAATGCTTTCATGGGCTTTTCAGGAAGGCTTTTTTTAGTGATGGGAAAGACTTCTTTGCTGTAACTCCTGTTGTCAGTAAGCTAAGCAAAATGCACTTCTGTATTTGGTCTTCGATCAGCATGACGAACAATTTTTCATATTATAAATGGCCAAGTTCTTTGCCTTCTGACAATGGGTTTAACCAGTGCTGACAGTTCTGCTGCATCACTGATGCACTTTTTATCCTTTTAGGTGGTAGATGTTTGATTACTGAAGTCCTAACTTGTATACATTGGCCGTTTCTGGCTTCCTGCCCTCATGCTGGGAAATCATGTTGAATTTTTCCCCAGGAGTAATTGCTGCCTTCTTTACACCAGAAGCGGGAAACAGTGGCATATTGTAGATGTGTTGGGGTGTTAGACACAAAACACAATGTCCAGCAATCACAGGCATCGTGATACCCTGTAGAGCGTGAGGTGTTTCCTCTTGTGATGGTGGGCTCACAGGGAGCTGCACTCACTGCCTAGGATCATGAGACAGTAGAACCGAGGGAAAAGATGAAAATTGACAATTAGAAGGATGGTTTTTACAGAATGCACATCACTTTAACACCATTCTAATGCAAAAAATTCATAAATCTTTAAGGTTGAATCATAAGTTGGACCATCTGTATGTCCCACATTTCCTCTTGATTCCCTTGAAGGCTTTCTGACCTGGCTCAGGTGCACTTCAGAAAATGTTACCTAGGTCTCATGCCCTGCTTCTAGGGGAGAAGGGTTGAGGAAGGTGAGCATGGTCCTCCTGCCTTTGTCATTTGCTTATGTGTCAAGAGGCCATGTTTTGATCCCTATTACCGAGTGACTGAGATGTCATTTTTGTATGGACGTCTTTTTCAGTTTTTGGAAATTTATATTCATTAAATAAGTTTAAAAGTACAGCTTATGGATTACAATGGCTCCCCCCCAACTTCCCTCCCACTTACAACCCTCCCATCTCCTGCTCCCTCTCCCATTCATATCAAGATTCATTTTCAGTTATCTTTATATATAGAAGAGCAATTTAGTATATATTAAGTAAAGATTTCAACAGTTTGTACCCACACAGAAACAGAGTGTAAAATACTGTTTGAGCACTAGTTATAGCATTAATTCACATTGAACAACACATTGAGGACAGAGATCCTACATAAGGAGTAAGTGCACAGTGACTCCTGTTGTTGACTTAACAAATTGACACTCTTGTTTATGGCGTCAGAAATCACCCTAGGCTCTAGCCATGAGTTGCCAAGGCTATGGAAGCCTTTTGAGTTTGCCAACTCCGATCTTGTTTAGACAAGGTCATAGTCAAAGTGGAAGTTCTCTCCTCCCTTCAGAGAAAGGTACCTCCTTTGATGGTCCGTTCTTTCCACTGGGATCTCACTTGCAGAGATCTTTCATTTAGGTGTTTTTTGTTTGTGTTTTTTTTGTTTTTTTTGTTTTTTTTTTTTTTTTTGCCAGAGTGTCTTGGCTTTCCATGCCTACAATACTCTCATGGGCTCTTCAGCCAGATCCGAATGCCTTAAGGGCTGATTCTGAGGCCAGAGTGCTGTTTAGGACATCTGCCATTCTACGAGTCTGCTGTGTATCCTGCTTCCCATGTTGGATCTTACTCTCCCTTTTTTATTCTATCAGTTAGTATTAGCAGACACTAGTCTTGTTTGTGTGATCCCTTTGACTTAGACCTATCATTATGATCAATTGTGAGCTGAAATTGATCTCTTGGACTAGTGTATGGACATCTTACTCCAAGAACCCACAAGGTGCAGTATGGAGTTGTGTGTGGCTCCTCTGCCCAAGGACTGCTGATTTCTTCCATCTACTTAACTTGAGGTCCCGGATGATCACTCTCCAACAAAAAAAAATCTCAAAATTGTGGATAATAAAGGGACACTGTTCCCTTACTCATCACTCAATTGACGTTCCATATTCAAATCTTTTATTCAAAAGTTCAGGGTTGAGGTATTTAGATAGTTTTTATAGGGTTAAATAACAAGTGAAAATGATGTTTAAGCTGTATGACCAGGAACACAAAGGCAAAGAATGTGCTGTTCAGATTTGAATCTGATCGGAGTTTGGAAGGTGAAGCCTTTGCCCATGAAATGCAGAATGACCTCCTGTGAGAGGGCCCTTGAGTGGAGTGTTTTAATAAGAGCAGGTATATCATTTATTTTCCCTTCAACTATGAAAGGATAAGACTGTGGGGTGATGGGAAATCAGTGAGGAAACCAGAAAGAATGATACAGCCTTGTGCTGCATAATACTTTTGTCATTTAAAGACCTCGTCCTCAACAATATATACCCTGTGGTCCGGGTGTGTAAGATTGCCCTACCACCTAGGTTTGTATAAGTACATCCCATGATGTTTGCACAATGACACAATCACCTAGTTATTCATTTGTCAACTGTCCCCATCTTGAAGTGATGTGTCACTGTTTGACAGTTGTTAACTTGATCTTGCTAACAGTTCTGTGGACAGTCAGGTATTGCTTCATTTTACATTGGCAGAAACTCATTGGTGGATCAAGCCATGTCTTGATCCTGGACTTTGGGGCTCTGGGTCATGTGATTTTGCTTCCATGTGTTTGTGCTTTCTTGGTATGGATAGAAAGGGGGACTCCTGGGACCACCTCTGAGTGGTGAGAGACAAGCCAGGTGGGGCTTACCTGCTGTGTTTTCAGACAGCATCCATGGGATGCTGAGGGAATGACCACCTGTCCTGTTGCTCATGGGGTCAGATTCCTTTGAAGAGCAGGGCTTTGTGTGGAAGGAGTATCACCAACTCTGAATATCACCCCGTTTGGCTGCTGCAGGTTTTCTGCTTAGGGTTGATTAAAACAAGAGGCTGAACCTTAACCTTTGTTCTGAGGGTTTGTAAAAAACACTTGTAAACAAAAATCTATTTTCCTTTTATTTGAAAGGAAGACAGATGTCTTCCATCCACTGGTAAACTCCTCAAATGTCTAACAGGTGGGACTGATCCAGGCTGAAGCCACGAGCCAGAAACTCAGTATGTGGGTGGTTGGGAACAGGATACTTGAGCTATCCTCTGCTGCTTCCTAGTAAACTGACAGGAAGTTGGATCCAAAGAGGAGGAACCAGGACTTGAACTAGGCACTCCTTTATGGGATGTGGACATCCCAAGTGGCATCCGAATACCTGTCCTGACATTGAGACTCTTATAAATTTCTGGGAACCTCCATCTGTACCAGATAGGTGCCTTCTTCTAAGTACCAAGTATGAGATATCAGACTGTGGGACCTTGGTATGTTCCTGGTGTGGATATAGCAGGAGAGAACATAAAATTTCCCACCAAATAATCCTTAATGGCAGAGGAGAATGAAGGAAGAACCTTGGGCAGTTGGGTATGAGTTCAAGCAGTGGTATTTGAGTGGGAAATAGCTCTGAAGTTTTCTGTTTACAAAAGTTACTGAGGATTTACATTAAAATATTCTCATTAAAAATATTCCAGATTATTATGAATGATCATGACTCACTATATCACAGCTCTGTTCCCAGGCACACCACTGGCTACCTTGGGCTCCTTGTCTCTTTTTTTTTTTTGACAGAGTGGACAGTGAGAGAGAGAGAGAAAGGTCTTCCTTTTGCCGTTGGTTCACCCTCCAATGGCCGCTGCGGCTGGCGCGCTGCGGCTGGCGCGCTGCGGCTGGCGCGCTGCGCTGATCCGATGGCAGGAGCCAGGTGCTTTTCCTGATCTCCCTTGTGGACGCAGGGCCCAAGCACTTGGGCCATCCTCCACTGCACTCCCTGGCCACAGCAGAGAGCTGGCTTGGAAGAGGGGCAACCGGGACAGAATCTGGCGCCCCAGCGCCACAAGGCGGAGGATTAGCCTAGTGAGGCGCGGTGCCAGCCTTCCTTGTCTCATTTAAGAAGCACAGACACAGGCTAATACTCAGTACCCCAAGACTGTGGGAACCTGGGGCATGTTCTTGATAACACAAGGGTGTGTGCCCTGTGATGTGCATCAGTGTCTTTGAGTTATTACAGCCATCAGAGCACAATGTTTCATCTCTCACCCACTTGCTGTTTTTATACACAAAAGCTGGCACCATGGCATTGCCTTTGAACTGGTGAGTGGTGCTGTCTGGTTTTAATATAAATATAATTATTCATGGAAGAAGAACACAAGCACATGCATGCAATCATCACTGTGATCCAGCCAACTGTGTGAAGAGTTGTGTGGGCCAAACTTTGAGAACCACTGATTTGTCAGGAGCCTGGAGTGACCAGATGTTTGTCCTGCTTCAAAGAAGGCAATGAATAGTTCGCGTTAAGGAAACACAATCTGGAACACATAGGTAATTTAAGAGTTAGGTTGCAGACTACACAGCCTGCCCTGAACATATTTAATGTGTGGAACCAGTGCAAAATAGCCGAGTATTAAACCACACAAAGGGCCCTTTTAGAGTATGAGGACCTTGGAGTTGCATAGGTTGTGTGCCCATGAGGTTTGCCCTGATAAAGTATCTTGCACTGAGAAAATTCTGGGTGAAGTTTGAGTATGAAGGAAGAAACCAAAAATCCGATGGTTATATGAAAAAGGAAGGGGAGCCACATGAGGTGAAGTGCAGAAAACCTGGGGTCAGAGATGGTCATAAGTCTGAGAATGGAAACAGAAAACCAATGTTACCGACTAGGTCTCTGTTGGATGGACTGGGAAGGCTTTTGGGTGTTATCCTCATAGACAATGTAACATACAAGGCACAGAACTGGGTGGTTAACTAATCATAGGATTCTTTCACACTGTTTGTTGAAACGCATTGGTAGTTGCATTTGCTATGGCATCAAAGAATGTGAATGCGTTAATGTTAGTCTACCTTGGCAGAGAGTAGGGGAGAGATCTAGTCTATTGTATGGAAGAGAACTGGTAATGTTGGTGAAAAATGTCTAAAATGATGGAAACTTGAACCCCTTTGCAATAAGGCTTTGAGCCTAGTCAGATAAGATTTTGGGCAGTGATCAATGCTGTACTCAGTTATTCTCTAAGGCAGTATTACTAATGGCATGAGAGACCAAGCTCCCATATAAACAGAACCAAGCAGGGAGGGTGTATTTGTGAGGACAGAGGACCAGAGGTGACTAAGGCAAGCCAGAGAACATGACATCACTGGGAAGATGCTCAGGACCAAATAATCCTGAAATGTGGTGTGGGATTGCCTGGCCATCAGTTGGCAACCTCTGCTACATGAGTGACTGGGCAGAAGCAGACCCGTTGGTGGCCCTGGAAAGTACTGGAGTGAAGCCTTGTTACTAGGAGGGGAGAGCTTAAGAGGCAGAAAATACCATGCAATGAATGGAACTCTTTGGTCAGGAGGCAGGCACCAGTTGGCTCCTGTGGAGACTCAGGGCTGCTTCTAACTGCTCAGAACCTGTGCTGTCCTAGACACAACGTAATTATATGTTCCTCCTCCAACAGAGGGGTCTATGATGATCTAGTAGGGTGTAATTACTAATTACAAAGTTGTCTTACTGCTCTTGCTACACTTTTATTCTGTTTCCTCTTTGAGGAGAGGTACTGACTCCTAGGAATGCTGTCTCTTCCTATGTAGAATAGAGTGAATAGAATTTTTGTTACACAAATAAGTATTTTACCAATTGGAAAACATGTAAATGAACTACTTCCTAAAGCAAGTGTAAGCCAGAGAACTTTATTCAAACAGCATTTATTGAACTGGAGTGTACATTAGTCCATTTTCTGCTGTGGTCCAGAATACTGGAGACTGGGTAATTTATACAGAAAAGAGCTTTAATTTATTCAGTGTGGAGCCTGAAAGTCCAAGGTAGGGCACTGAATCTGCTCAGTCTCTGGTGAGGGCTTCGTGCTGTTCCCTGCCCAGTGGGCTTGGAAAGCAGAGTAGGCACACAGAGCAGAAGGAAGGGACAGAGGCCAGAGGCTTTCCCACAGCCCAGTCTTGGGATGGTTTACTATCCCATTCCAGAGGAAATGGCATGAGTCCCTGCATGACACGATCACATCTTGAAGGGCCCACCACATCTCAAAACCATCACATTGGAAAGCTGAGCCTCGGCAGGGACAAACCACATGGGAAACACAGGAGTAAATGAAGGTCACGTCTGTGAACACAGATGTTACTTGCCTGACTAGCCTTGAGTCAAGATCATTTGATTTCTTCCCTTGCCAAAGAACCAGGATGTTGTCCTGCATCTCTTTCACATTGTGGCTCCTCGCCTCACTCTCTGGACCCCGAGTAGGTTGCAGTGGGGAAGCATGTGAGAGTTTGTATACTTTGGGCCTGAGTAGGAGAAATTGGAGGCTACAGAATCCTCAGGCTGTGCCAAGGACAATCACAGAAGCCTCCAGGTAGTGTAAAAAAAAAAACTTTGCAAATGATTAAGAAAGGGAAAAAACAATACTTCGGTGACAAACACAATTTCCTAGGAGGAAAGCTTACACCTTGCTCTGTCAGGGTAGGGAATTGTCATTGAACATTACTGGTTTGATCTGCAAGGAGGAAGATGGGTACACTTGAGCTTTCCTCTCCCCTTGTGCTCCTCTGTGGAGAGTTTGGACAACATAATCCCATCGGATCTCCAGCCTATTAGCTAGAGAACTATGAAAAGGTCCCCACCCTCAAATAAGAACATTCATGGATGTTTATAGCTGGCTTTTCTTACTCATTGACAAAAACTGCATATTTATGGCATACAGTACATGCATTGTGGAATGACGAAATGAGATAATTAACCTATGTATGTAACTGGCTTTTAATGGAAACTACAAGAAAAGTGTTGCTGCCTTGCTTTTAACATCGAGATTTTTGTAATGCACAGGTGTACTTTGTGATTAATTTCTTGCTTTAATTTTTGCTATTCCTGGCCTTTGTTACCCCCCCCCCGCCCCCAGGAGAGGGATGCTTGTCATCTTAAACATTCTTGTAGCTTGGGATGATGGAGGACAGAAGGGACGTGTCTCTAAGAGAATTGCATTAGGTTAATGGGGCCCAGTGGCACATGTCAGCTCATGGTCCAGCACACTCTTGACTGATACACCTGTGCCTGACCAAGCTTTTAGAGGAAATGGACCATGGCAGGCTCCCTGGCTGGCACATGCCGATATAAATTAAGGAAGTGAGGGCCGGGAGCTGGGTGTTAAACTTAGTGGTGAGGATACCAGTTACGAAGCCTGCATCCTGCATTTAGCACTCAACTCTGGCTCCAGATTCCTGCTGGTGCAGGGCACTGGAGGGAGACCAGTATAGTGTTCTTGGTTTTGGCTTGGCCTAACCTAAGCTGTTAAGAGGATGTAAGTAGTGAACCAGCATATAGGAGTTTGCTTGCTCTCTGTCTCTCAAATACATCTTAGAAAATAAAGTGATTAGAGAACTGGTGGCATTTGTACTCAGCTCTGTTTTCTACATTACCTTCAAATTATGTTTACCAATAGATGCACAGTTAGCCTTGACCATACCTTTGTGGGAATTAGAACAAAGGTGACCACTCAGTAATCCACTGGGAGTGTGAACATCCCACAGCCCCTTACAGGATCCTGGCGGAGGGGCCTCACCCTCAACCTTTTCCTTCCCCCTGTTAAAAATGTCTCTGTTCTGTGTCTTTTTCTTCCTGGGCCTTCATTTTACCCAATGACCTAATAATACCTTGTCAAACAAACATCAAATCAAAATGTTTAGCAGTGTTATTCCCAATACGCTATTATATTGCCAATGCTATTTTCACTCCAGAATATTGTTTACTTTACATCTGATCAAAATTCCATTCATTTTGCAAATCTTAACTCTAATACCAATTCTGCAAAAAAAAAATTTCCTGACCCTCCTGACTGAGTTACAGTAGTTATTTCCTTCCCTGAATGCTTGTTGGACTTCGTGTGTGCATCTATTTTTGTGTTTCTTCGATTGCTTAATAAATATTTGCTTGTCAGTCTCCCCTGAGAAACTTAACTCCCAAGGTCAAAGGCAGTGCTGCTCAATTTATATTCCCAGATCACTAGTAGTGGGTAGGTGCTCAACAAAGATATAATGAATAAATCGTAGATCTGAATAAACTTGCGGGTCAGACATAGTGCCTACTGCAGAGCCTTTCACTTAAACAGGGCACTCCCAAGACCGCGCCTTAAAGCAGAGCCCTTTGGTTGGTGTTTTGCGTTCTGTTCGTGGCTAGATCAGGAATTAATAACTCTGAAGAGTGGTCTTTAAGACTCGTCTACTTATTTGAAAGGCAGAGTTACGGAGAGGTAAAGACAGAGGTCTTCCACCCTCTGATTCATTCCCCAAATGGCTGCAACAGCCAGGACTGGGCCAGGCCAAAGCTAGGAACCTCTTCTGGGTCTCCCACATGGGTGCAGGGACCCAAGCACTTGGGCCATCCTCTGCTGCTGTCCCAGGCACGTTAGCAGGGAGCCAGATCAGAAGTGGAGCAGCTGGACCTCGAACTGGCCCCTAGATAGGATGCCGGGGCTGCAGGCCAGTGCTTTAACCCTCTGTGCCATAGTGCTGGCCCCTGAAAAGGAGTTTTATATCAATTGTGTGTTTTTTTTGTTTTTTTGTTTTGTTTTTTTTTTTTTTTTTTTACTTTTCAGATGAGTTTTCAGGACTAATAGGAATCTCCAAACATATGCCAGCAAATGCTTTGGTTTTCTAGATTTGAGGCAAATTTACATCTTAGGTTCATTCAGAAGTGTTACTGAGCAGGAGGCACTGTGCCTGGGGCTGTAAGAGATACCACGGAGGATCCAAAACCATCTGAGAAGGTCTATTGTAGCTAGGGAGGTGGTTGAACAACATGAGAAATTGTGAGATTGGACACTGTCAGACATTGGAAACTAGATATTTCATGGGAGCAGATTTTGAGCTGGATCTCAATGAGAAGTGGGAGTTATTTTGTTCAGTTGAGAAATAAGAGGGTACTTTACAAAAATTCATGGAAATGGAATTAAAAGATAAGTTTAGGGGCAGATGCTATGGTGCAGGAGTATAAGCCTATTCTTGGCACACCCACATCCCATATTGATATGTCTGGTCTGAGTCCCAGCGACTCCACGTATGATGCAGCTTGTGCTAATGTGCCTGGGAAGGCAGCAGTTGGTGACCCAAGTGCTTGGGCCCCTGCTACCCATGTGGGAGACCCCGACAGGGTTCCAAGCTCCTGCCTTTGGCTTCAGCTACCCCTGGCTGTTAGAGGCATTTGGAGAGTGAACCAGCGGATGGAAGATCTGTCTTTCCTCCTCTGTCACTCTGCCTTTCATATAAATAAATAAAACTTCTTAAAAAACTAAGTAATTTTGGTGCCAAAATTGAAATCCATGTATGTTTTTTTCATAATCCACATTTTCACAATTGGTTATGGAGATCCCTCATGTACATGGATTTCAACAAGTTTTACATAAAAATAAACTATTAATTCCTTTTTCCCTGTACTTCCTGAGGATCCTTCCTGTTTATCTGAGGTTTCTCATTCTTTGCCAAGAACAGGAATGCAAGAATTGCTTAGTCAGGAGTATGCTTGTTTCACTGCCAGGTTTTGCAGGTAGTAGAGCTCCTGAAAGTAATGGAGTTCTTGGCTCAACCCTATACAAATGAAGCAGATTTAACACAAAATACCTAAATGGGCCAAGTAATAGACCAGCCAGATACAAGGATAGACAAGAGCTATCCTATGTTGAGAATTTTTAATAGGAAAATTTATTGGAGAGAGTTAAAAGGGAGAAGTTTACCAAATATTCCTTTTTAAAATCTCCTTGGAAAAGATTGTGCTACACAGAGCATTGAAGATAGAACAGCAGACAAGATAAGTATTTGAAAAATTTAATAAACGATGAACCAGGAGAAGAATCTCTTGAATGGAGACAGAAGCTGTCCATGTTCCTTGACATGATCAAGCATGATGCTGTTGGTCTTAATTTCTTTAAGAGATTTATTTATTTGGAAGTCAGAGTTACACAGAGGAGAGGCAGAGAGAGAGGTCTTCCATCTGCTGGTTCACTCCCCAGATAGCCACAATGGCCGGAGCTATGCTGATCTGAAGCCAGGAGCCGAGAGCTTCTTCTGGGTCTCCCATGTGGGTGCAGGGGCCCAAGGGCTTTGGCTATCCTCCACTGCTTTCCCAGGCTATAGCAGAGAGCTGGATGGGAAGAGTAACAGCCTAACCTTGAACCAGGGCCCATATTGGATGCTAGCATTGCACACGGTGGTTTTACCTGCTACGCCACAGCGCCGGCCCCTGGTCTTAATTTCAAAACTCAATTTTGTCCCTGCGGCTCAATAGGCTAATCCTCCGCCTGCAGCGCTGGCACACCGGGTTCTAGTCCAGGTTGGGGCGCCGGATTCTATCCCGGTTGCCCCTCTTCCAGTCCTGCTCTCTACTATGGCCCAGGAGTGCAGTGGAGGATGGCCCAAGTGCTTGGGGCCTGCACCTGCATGGGAGACCAGGAGAAGCTCCTGGCTTTGGATCAGCGCGATGCGCTGGCTGCAGCACGCCAGCCGTGGCAGCCACTGGAGGGTGAACCAACGGCAAAGGAAGACCTTTCTCTCTGTCCACTCTGCCTGTCAAAAAAAAGTTACATTGGGTGCATTCAAGGCCACTTGGTTGTAACCAAAGCTGCTCAATCCGTTCATCACTTCTCCAGAGAAGTTCAGGCTCTGAGACTAGCAGAGTTTTTATTTTTATAATTAAGTTTAGTTTATCATTTTATTAGAGAAACAAAAAGCTTCTGTATGCTGGTCTGCTCCCCAAATGCCTGCAATAGCTGTGCCTGGGTCAGGCTGATGCCAGGCAGCACAGAGCATCCCCTGCAGATGGTCATGTACCTAAGCAGTTGGGCCATTAGCTACACCAGCTGGATAGGAAGTGGAGGAGCCGGTACTCAAACCAGGCACTCTGATAAGGGATGTGGTTTCTCAAGTGGATTCTTAGCTGCTGTGCCAAGTGACTACCTCCGGAAGGGGTTTATATGGTACAGACACAACATCTTTAGAAGGAACTGAAATGTGGACCAGATGTTTTATCTGTTACAGCAGTTTTGAAGGGTTAAATGAGCTTATGGACAGAATCGATCATAATTACCAAAACAAAATCCAGAATGCCATTATCCCAAATGTCAAAATTCTGAAAGATCAAAATATCTGAAGTCTAAAATCTCTCAAGTCACAATCTTGAAATTCTAAAATCACAAATGTTGATCTCAAAAGCAAAAGATCTGAAAACTACAGTTGCCATTTGGGGAAAATAATTACCTAGAATGGGTAGAAAGCTGAATTCTGGGGAAGGATATTCTTAGCTGAATGAAGGTAGTTGTGTCACATTAGATTGAACAAATACTTGGTGGTGAAACATAAAAGTTTAAACGGTAATTACTACTGGTGTTGTGACTACAGAAAATTTCCAAAGAGTAGAGCAATGACTACATTTTTGAAGGGGATGGCATTGACTCAAACAAATTGTAGACCACAACCATTCTCCAGATACAAATGCAGCATTTCAAAGATTAGAGAAGTGAAAATTCAAGTGAAAAATCCAAAAAAAAAACCAAAACCACAGGATACCTGCCTGACATATAATTCAGTGTGTACTGCTTCTGCACCTTCCCACACAGGAAAATAGTGTCTTTCAAAAAATACCCTATATCAGAACAGAAAGACCTGCAGAAGCTCTGCGACCCTCTGAGCCAGTGCTTGCTGATCCAGAGGTTCCTCTGGTGTCATACCCCCCAGAAGATGGTGAGTTCTTGTTGGGTAGGGGTTTGACTGTCAAAGAGGATAGCCTGGTTGTATTTCCCACGAAATGTAACAGAAAAACCAGCACACACTGTACTTGGGCTAAGGGGTGGCACATTGCAAAATGTCCTCACTGTTGACTTAAACAAATGATTTATGGTCCTGTTGGATCCTCCAGTTCTAGAACTTAGGTGTACATTTATGTTTTGAAAAACAAACTACTTTATGTATTTGGAGATTTGGTGGACTTTGAAGAAGAAAAATGACTTCCAAATCATACTGACAGATTTGGATTGGATGTGACAAAGGCTTCTGAAAGTGACTTTTAAAGTGTTCCCTACAAAGCTTATTTTTCCCATTCAGCCTAATGCTTTGAGTAGAAAATTCAGTTGAGTGATTGCCCACATAATAAGGCAATGGCAAAACCTTCCATTCAAAATGAGTCATTTCTCTGCATTGGCATTCCTTGCAGTTGATGAAATTCTAGGAGCTTTTTACAAAATGAAAGCCGCGTTTGCCTGAAGGAGCCAGCCAGGGAAGCAATGGCCAGGTTGGAAAACAACTATGTACCCAGTATGATAAGACACGCTCTGGTGTTGCTGTTCTACCACCAGCACCATTTCCAGCAAATCTGAAGTCTGTGGATGAGCGTGTGTGGAATGGATTTCCATACACCCTGAAAGAACTCAGAAGCCCAGCATAAAAGATGGACATTTTAATAGGGAATACTGGCATCAGTTGTTCTTCAAACCATGGGAGAATTTCCAAGAGTAGTGTCTCATAGGAAATGAAGGTGAGTGTATCTTCTCAACGGAGCTGTATCCTACAAGGAAATGAACAAAACTACTGGTTCATCACGATGCAGGACTTCAGTATGCTATTAGTGATCAATGTGGAGGATCTCCATGCATCACCATGTCCCTGTAAGACACATCTTCGTGCTCATAGGTTGAATTCCTTTTCTGGTTTTCTGAGGTTTTTTCTCCCCCTGTATAAAATTTCAGCATTGTTTTTTACAACTTGCTTTACTGTATATTTCACCTTATTTCCAGTACTGGAGGTATATGTTGTAAAAGGACTTTTAGAGAGTTCTAATTTGTTTCAGATTTTGGTTGCAAATTTGATTATGAAAGAATGCATTTGCTCAGCATTGACCATGTGAACATTGTGCATGGACTTAAGACACTGAAATATTAATCTCCTTGATAAGAGATATCCATTATTTGTTTTGAAAGTCAAAGTTGCACAGTGAGAGAGAGATACCTTCCATCTGCTGGTTCACTCCCCAGATGGCTGCTGCAGCTTGGGCTGAGCCAGGCTGAATCTAGGAGATTGTTTCAGGTCTCCCATGAGGGTAGCAGGGACCCAAGCACTTGGGCCGTCCTCCACTGCTTTTCCCAAGCCATTAGCAGGGAGCTGGTTCCAAAGTGGGACAACCAGAACATGAATTGGAGTCTGTATGGGATGCCAGCATTGCAGATGGTGGCTTTACCCACTATGCCACAACTTTGGGCCCCAAGACAGATGTCTTTTGTACATTTGCATTTGAGAAAAGAGCAAGTTTATCAAGGTCTTTGCTCTTTGGACAGCTGCGTATGTGGTGGTTTACCTGTGGCGCTTTTCTGATCTACCCACTGGTTCATTCCCTCAATGCTCCCACATGGGTGCAGGGGCCCTAGCACTTGGGCCATTCTCCACAGCCAGCGCTGGGCCATGCTAAACCTGGGAGCAAGGGACTGCTTCCAGGTCTCCCAAGTGGGTTGCAGGGACCCAAGTACTTGAGTGCTGTCTGGTGCCTCCCAGGGTGTACACTGAAAGGAAGCTGCATCAGAAGCCGAGGAGGGAATGTATTCCAGGAACTCAGTATAGGATGCAAGTGTCCCAAGTACAGGCTTAGCATGTTGTGCCATAGCACCTGCCATTAACCTCTAATTTTTTTAAAGTATTCTTTTTTTATTTGAAAGAGAGAGAGGGAGAGACACAGATCTTCCATATGCTGGTGCACTCCCCAGGTGGCCGCAACAGCCAGTGCTGGGTCAGACCAAAGCCAGTAGCTTCTTCCAAGTCTTCCATGTGGGTGGCAGGGGCTCAAACACTTTGACCCCGTCTGCTGCTTTCTCAGGCCATTAGCAAGGAGCTGCATCAAAATTGTAGCAGCTGGGACTCGAACCAGCACCCATATGGGATTCCAACGTCACAAGCAGTGGCTTTACCCGCTGTGCCACAATGCCAGACCCAATCTGCTTATGAATACAGTTTGTGTACTTGATACTGTTACACCCATGTGAATGCTGTTACTATGCTTGAGTGCTTCTACCTGAAAAACTGTTTATCATAATCAAATGGTGTAAAACAGCCTATAGAGTATTCTTGCATACTTCTGTTTTTCAGATACATTTACTTACATTATAAAGGGAAATTTACTTATAAGGACTGTATTTTCAGGATTTTGACCTTTCAAAGTTTTGAACTGTGGAGATTTTGATCTTTCGGGATTTCAACATTCAGGTCTATGGTATTCAAGATTGTCTCTTTCTTGGATTATGCCCCCAAATCCCAGCAGAAGCACTCATTAAAGGCAGGAAGTAGAGGGTTAAATTCTTGATTAAAAGGAACCTTTTAGGATTTTTCAGTCTTGCTGATCCTAGATAAAAACAGCCAGCGAATAGCAATTGTGAAATACCATGCTATATGTAGCAAGTCTCTTTGGCTAGAAACAACGCTGTCGTATTCTGAAGGATTTTTATGGTCAGCTTCATAAACATGGCTTCCTTCAGTCACTCAAATCATTTTTATGAACTCCAACATTATGTTCATACTTGATTTAGAGAGCGACATTTGATTAGTGACATTGCGTAGAGACGCTGAACTTAAGAGTAGCTGGCGTTCAGGGAGAAGCTTTGCCAAGTACAGAACATGCAGGGCATGGCGTCTTTCTGTGCAGAAGCGTTTGCAGTGCCAGGCATGTGTTATCAGCCGTACACTTGGTAAAGCGGTCAGAGATGCTGGATGCATTAGAGATAACAGCTCCCTCCCTGCAGGTTCAAGGCAGGCCCAATGGCCCATTGCCACGCTCCCTGCCCTGAGACAGAAACATATCCTTGTGCTTGGGCAATCTTGGAAAAGGCTATATAATCTTTTCTTTGTTTCAGAACTAAACAGCCCAGTCCCGGAAGAGGAATTTCTCTTGGGGAAATATCCTTAATAGCCTTGAGTGCTTCCCTCCCTCCCACTCCACTACCCCTTGGCAAAATGTTGCAACTTGAATTTTACTACAGTAAAATTAATTTCCTGTCTGTTCTGCCCAGACCGACTTTATCACATTCACTTGCCTGACCAGTGATAGCGCGGTTTGGTTGAGAGCAGTAGGAAATGAGAAGTGTAGTGTTTTATAATCACATCAGCATTTCGCTTTGGGAACAACGGAAGGGCTGAAAATCGTGGGCTGAATCAAAGAATGAGCTTTGAAGGCAAATGCCACTGCTGGCTCTTCCTTGCTGAGTGTCCTGGGGCTCAGAATTTAAATAACCACTGGTTAATCTTCTGCAGGATGAGGTGGGTGTTTTGCACTTGCTTAGCGCTTAGCATGGGGAGTGTGCAAGGCCCCATTCTGTGAGAAAAGGCGGTTAGCATTAACAGGAGTGAAGAGCTAGGAAGCAACATTCAAGGTATTTGTCCTCCTCTACTCATGAAGCTGTGATAAGCTATTTGAGGTAGAGAAGGCACATTCCCAATGTAACTCATTCACTTAGCAGCCTAATTTCCTTGGGGAGCTACGACATGGAATACATCCAGACATTAACTTAACAAATACTCATCCAGCATCAGCTGTGTACTGGTGGACCATGCCAAGTGGTGTAGAGAAAAGAAACGGAGAAGATGTGGCAACAGCAGCCAACAATCTAATGGAGGCAGGAAGTGTGGCAACCAGTTACACCATATAGTATTTGTGACTGGTACAAGCAAGAAGAGTAAGGTGTTGACTGCTCAGAAGCAGTAGAAGATTTCGTGCAAAAGCTGAAATCTGAGCTGGGCATTGAAGAGTGGTGGGAATTCTGGGAGTGGCATTTTGAGCAGAGTGGAGTCACAGAAAGGCTTAGTTTAATTCCCCATCACTTACTTTCTGTTCTCCAGGGCTCATAAGCATTCTTACTCTTGTAACACAGTAACGTTTCTTTGCTTTAAATACTAAGATGTTTGCAGTAGACGTGAACTTGGTATGTAGACTGCTGTCCGATGCACACAGCTAAGGCCCTGCCCTTGACCACAGACTGGAGAGCAAACCTGGTAGGGACAGGGTCAAGTCTGACGTCTTCCACTTTAAGAAAGCTACAGAGGCCAGTGTTGCGGTATAGTGGGCTGGGCTGCCACCTGTAATGCCACTGGCATCGCCATATGGGTACCGGTTCAGGTTCTGGCTGCTCCATTTCTGATCCAGCTCTCTGCTAATGCACCTAGGAAAGCAGGGGAAGGAGGTCCAAGTCCCAAGCTTCTGTACCCATGTGAGAGCCTGGATGAGGCCAGGTGTTGTTCTGGCCCAGCCCTGGCCATTGTGGCCATCTGAGGAGTAAACCAGCAAATAGAAGATTGGTCAGTCTGTCTCTCTCCATAACGCTGCCTTTCAAATAAAATCTTTTTTTTTTTTTTTTGGAAAAGTTAGGAATAGTTGTAACTCAGATTCTCATTACAGTTCACGTCTTTGATTCTCCTCAATTTTGATACAAACTAGCTCAACTGCAGTTGACCCTTGACCAACACAAGTTTGAACTGCTTAAGTTTGTGTATACACAGATATTTTTGGAGATATGCAATAACTTGAAAAAATTCAGAAAAAACATGTAGCCTAGAGCTATCAAAATTTAGACTGGCGCCGTGGCTCAATAGGCTAATCCTCCGCCTGCGGCACCAGCACACCGGGTTCTAGTCCCGGTCGGGGCACCGGATTCTGTCCCGGTTGCCCCTCTTCCAGGCCAGCTCTCTGCTGTGGCCCGGGAGTGCAGTGGAGGATGGCCCAGGTCCTTGGGCTCTGCACCCACTTGGGAGACCAGCAGAAGCTCCTGGCCTCAGATCAGCGCGGTGCGCCGTCCGCAGTGCACCAGCCACAGCGGCCATTGGAGGGTGAACCGATGGCAAAGGAAGACCTTTCTCTCTGTCTCTCTCTCACTATCCACTCTGCCTGTCAAAAAAATTAAATAAAATTTTAAAATGTCATGAATACATAAAATTCAAATGGTCTGTCTTATCATTTACTACCATAAAATAAGTACTTATCTATTAAAGATAAAGTGTATAAAAACTTAAAAGAACTTAGACCATCCATGGTGTTATCTCCATGTGAGCAGTTCATCTCCAAAAAATTAGGTGTTGCAGTGAGAAGTGATCTGTTGGAGTTCCCATATTTTTCACCATAAATGTATTTAAAAAACAAATGTGTTAACAGCTTATGTTATTGGTAAGGGTTTCGGGCCAGCAGCAGGCTATAGGTAGATAAGTATTTGGGGAATCAAAAGCTGCATGTGAGTCTTCAATTACATGGGTTGGAGGTAGCTTCGGTGTTGCTCAAGGACCAAGTATATCAAGTTTTCAGGTTGTGTGCAGGGCCCTTTTCAGAATGACAGGGACGAGGGGAAAAGGACATTTTACCAAGACTGGCTTGGTCTGTGGCTGGGGGCACCATCCCAGTGAGTGCCTTTCAGAAGCCCGCAGACTGCCCATCAATACCTGAAGCTTGGAGAGGAAATGGCATTTCCATTTGTTCTTAGCCCTTATCCCACTCCGGGCCAGCTGGAGATCAGGGCAGGCTGGGTGGTCCATGCAAATTTTCCTTTCACCAGTCCAGGCTGATGTAGAGAGACTGGGGAGTTCTCAAGTGCTTCTGAAACCCTGCCTTTGCCAGCAGGGAAGATGTGATTTCCCTGGACTTGAAATGCTGACTATGGGAAGACGGGAGCCTCGCAGCAAGGAAGGGGCCTCTTCTGTCTCTGAAACCCCCATCTAAGACTTGCTGAGTTTGTTGTTCCAATAGTTGCTGCTGAATTGTTTGTGCAACCCAGTGACTGTGCCCAATTGATCTAGTCTATACCATGATGTGACTTTACCCTCCCCCCCCCCCCCCCACCTGATCATTCTTTCCTCATGTTGCAGAGGATCTGGCAAACGTGGCTTTGTGAGCCAGCTTTGTAGATTCTGATGCATCCCCATGTAGTAGCTTCTAAATGGTGAGTAATCACATGTGCTGGTTAGATGGATGGGGCAAAAAGAACACTTGAAAGCAAGTTTTGAAAAGTACAGGCATATTTGACCTGGGCTTGGTTTTCTGCTAGCCTGTCTGCCTGGCTAATGTGTAGCTGGCTGGCATAATTAAAAAGAAAATTTTGTGGAAAACAGTGTTTGATTCTTTCCAGGGTGTCCTGTGCCATTGCTGATCAGAGCTTGGGTGCTGCTGGCCAGCTCAGACATCACAGCTGCCCAAAGGGGTCTTGTGTTCATTTCAAAACGCCTTGAAGTCAGGCATGTCAGCAGTGGTATTCTGTCCTTGCAAAGTACAACAGCAGCTTCCACCTCTGAAATTGGAGATAATAACCCTGCCTTGCTACTCACAGGTTTTGTGTGATTCTGACAGCATATTGCCTATGACAATGCACAGAAGAACACAAAATGCTTAGCACATCTAGAATTGTAACACAGCTCTCATAAGAACTTAAGGAATTTTTTCCTGCATATAAGTTCAGGACAAAATTTGAAATTGGGTGCAAGACTTCTAAGCATGATTCCCTCTTTTCCCAAGTGGGCCATCTCCTGCCCTCTGCCTACAGCTCTCCTAATGCCTTTGCCAAGGAATAATTGATCATTGAAACTTATCCCATCCCTGAAACAAGGGTCTTCATGCCTTATGAGATACGACTTTCCCATGATTAGATGCCATGTTTTTGTTTGATTAAAAGTATTAATCAGGCCGGCGCCGTGGCTCAGTAGGCTAATCCTCCACCTTGCGGCGCCGGCACACCGGGTTCTAGTCCCGGTCGGGGCACCGATCCTGTCCTGGTTGCCCCTCTTCCAGGCCAGCTCTCTGCTGTGGCCAGGGAGTGCAGTGGAGGATGGCCTAAGTGCTTGGGCCCTGCACCCACATGGGAGACCAGGAGAAGCACCTGGCTCCTGCCATCGGAACAGCACGGTGCGCCGGCCGCAGCGCGCTACCGCGGCGGCCATTGGAGGGTGAACCAACGGCAAAAAGGAAGACCTTTCTCTCTGTCTCTCTCTCACTGTCCACTCTCCCTGTCAAAAAAAAAAAAGTATTAAACACCTGCTTGTATCTAGTGCTAAGCCAGGCACGGTCCAATTGTGGGTTCTGTGTCAAAAGGCTTAAATTTTAGGAAGGCCTTAATGGGAAACCATAGAGTACTGTGAAAGAGACCAGTGACATATGTAGGAACAAATAGAGCTGGGGGAGCTAAAAAATAAGAAAGTGATTTCTGATGCAGGAGGAATCAAGGAGGAATTGACAAAGGGCCAAGGGTGGGTACAGTTGAGTTTAGAGATGATAAACTCGATTCCCTTCAGAGAGCCAAGCTGGTGTGTGATGATGGAGGGGTGGCAGGGCAGGTGTGAGTGGGATAAACTGGGCAGGTGTTGGCTCCCGTGAATGCTTGCCCACTACTCAGGCAGAACCAGTGGTTGCCACTGGGAATGTGGGCCAGAACAACCATAAATGATATCTAAGGAGAATCTAGAAAGTCACTTTTCTGGAATCTTGGAATTTTTGAGACAACTGACAGAAGCAAACTAAGACCCCTAGGGGTACACACACTATTACACGGTTGTTAGTTTATAAGCTTTGACTTAAACATTAAGGATTGAATCCAAGCACCCCAGGCTGATAGAGAAAGCACTGGACACTGACAAGGACCTCTGGTGCTGTGTGGAGTGAGAACATCGAGTGTCCTTGGGAGACCTTCCTGAAAAGCCAAACAGACCATCTCGAGAGTGCCAGATAGGAAGTTAGAGGTGACCCCGTGAAAGTGGTGACCTGGGGAGGTTTTTGAGTAAGGGAGGGGACTAACTGGATAGAAGAAATCAGGAGCTGAGAACCTAATCTGTGTCTCCCACGGGTGGCAGGGACCCCCACTACTGGAACCATCACCTGTATCCTCCCAGGGTACAGGATAGCAGGGAGTTGGAAATGAGAGTGGAGCCCAGAATTTGACCCAGGTGCCCCAATGTGGGAGGCAGCTCTGCCAAGCAGAGTGTCTTCACTACTGCCAAAGGCTCACCCTTATCCACTTTCTGACTAGAAAACCGTAGCTGAACGTCTAGGTAAGATTGACACGGTGCTAACCATGTTAGGAGATGCGTTAGATCACGGAGACCCAGACTGTGTGCTTCACACAAGTCATACCCTCTAAGGTAGGGGCAGGAATTACTAATCTCCATTTAACACATGAGAAAACCGGGGCTACCAGGAGTCCCTCAACATCGTCTAGCTAGGGAGACAGGTCAGGATGTAAACCCGGGGACATTTGATTCTAAAGACTGTTAGTCCCTCTACTGTATTCACAGGTGTGTGTGTGTGATACAGAGACACACACAGTTTAGTTCTCTTTAGTAATTCTGCCTTCCTGTAATTTTAAAAGATTTAATTTACTTGAAAGGCAGAGTTAGGGAGAGATCAAGATCTTCCATGTGTTTGTTCACTCCCGAAATGTTCATTCCCACTTCTGGGTGTCCCACCTGGGTGCAAGGGCTCAAGACTTGGGCCATCTTCCACCACTTTCCCAGGTGCATTAACAGGGAGCTGAATCTGAATTGTGGAGCAGCTAGATCTTGAACCTGTGCCCATATGAGACACCAGCATCGCAAGGAGCTTAACCTGCTATGCCACAACAGTCCCCTCCCCCAGCTTTTTTTTTTAAAAAAAGATTTATTTATTTTAAAATTTACTTGAAAGCTAGAGTTAGAGAGAAGGACACACTCACAGAAATAGAGAAATTTTTCCTGTAATTTCACATCAGATATGTAGAGATCTCAGAGTAAGGATGGGGCACTCAATTCAACCAGAAACTGATGTTCAGGAGCAAGTTGATGTACTGTGTAAAGTGCCAACGAAGGCTAGGAGCACTACAGTGCTAGGAAAGAGTGAGTGGTGGTTGCCCCGAAGATAGTTTCAGTGCTCTGTCTGCCTTCCAGGAGGCAGGTCTCATCTACTAGAGCAGGTTAACGTTGTCTTTCACTATCACTGAGATGACTTGAAGTGTACTGATTGTGTCAAGGTTGTGACCACATTGCCCTATTTTAGAGGAGAATGTGGAAATTCTTGCCCCAGAGTCAGGCCTGGCATAACAGCTGTGCTGCTGGCCCGTGACCCTGTGACCATGGCTATTTTAGATGTCTGAAAAGCTGGTTATCATAAGCGCAGTGTCATTCTTACCTGGATGTTCGGCTATGGCTTCCTAATCAGGTGAATAGGGGTGAGCCTTTGGCAGTAGAAGACACTCTGCTTGGCACAGCTGCCTCCCACATTGGGGCGCCCAGGCCAAATTCTGGGCTCCACTCGTTTCCAGCTCCCTGCTATCCTGCACCCAGGGAGGATACAGGTGATGGTTCCAGTAGTGGGGTTCCTGCCACCCATGGGAGAGACAGATTGGGTTCCTAGCTCCTGACTCTGGCGTGGCTCAGCCCTGGCTGAAGCAAAAATTTAAAACGTGAGTGAGAAAGTCTGAAACAGTTGTTCTAGAATGTCTTAGTTTTTGGAAAACAAGTTGATATGGATGGGGGATATTTGTACTGATGAGTAAGAGTACCTTCCCAGTAACTTTGTGCCTGATCTTCCTGTTGCCTCATGTGTGTGATCTGGGAGTTCATTACCTTTGCTGGCTTCCTAGTTACCAGGCTGTTATGGAGATTTCTTCCCTCTCCCCATGTGTTCCTCAATAAGACAGAAACTGTTCACGTGCCTGGGATGACTATGCACAAACTTGTGGGACAGATGTATGAAGTCCACGCTGTCATGGGAGATGTGGAACATCAGGTCGCCAAACTATGGCATTTTCCCAGTAGAGAGGCAAAGAGGAAAGGTAGCTCCATGCAGCTTGGAACATGCGGAGCTGTGCTCACGGCCTGTGTCTAGACCACGTTGGTTTTGTTGTCAGTCCGACTTGCGCTCCCTCAACAATGTGGACACATCGACTTCCTTTGATGCCAAGTTGAAGCCCTAGAAACTTTATTTTCGGGGAGGAATTTGGTTGGGAATTGACTAGAAAGGATTAGAGAAATGAGGGGGAGTTTGGCTGGGTGGAAAACTGATGTCCTGGTTTCCACAATCCTTTTTAGGTGGGGGAGAAGGAGCACTGGTTTTGCTCTTACTTAACGAGGCTTCCCTCGTTACAGAAGGCGTAGCGTGCAGAACATCATTTTCGGAAGTTCTTCGTGCTGCAGGCAGTAACCTTGGGTGGCTGTGATTACAACTCAGCCTTGGCCCTCCTAGATAAGGTGTGCCTTCGCAGGCAGCCCACCTGTCACGGCTGCTTTAGGTAACCTACGGCTGTGTGCTGACTGAAGGTTGTAACCTGAGGGGGTAGGAAAAAGGCAATATCCAGGGATCACCTGGCTTCCTCCACTCTAGATGAACAAACAGCCCCCTCCCCTCTCCACAAACATGCCCCTGTAAAGGCAGGGCTTTGAGAATGAAATGCAAGTGATACCTGAACCTAAGACAACACAGTGGACAAAGAGTTTCTTTGCTCTTCCAGGAACCCTGACTTCCTAATTAGAGAGAATCCACTTCATTTTGCATGAGTAAAATTTCTAGGTCAAAGTCAAATGAATTGGCAATACCAACAGTTTGCTCAAGGCAGGCACAATCAAATAGCTTTGCCCTTAAAAGGCTCAAGGAAATGAAGTGGCCTGGCCTAGACTTCCCCTGCAATTGTTTGCTCTTCAGCAGTGGGGCTTGTAAGAACTGCACCTGTGAAAACCAATGTCGGGTTGTGGCGAGCTGGTCCTAAGTTACTGAACTAAAGAGATGCTTGGAGTACCTGAGGTTTCTGTGATTCCAAGCTTGATTTTTTTTCAAGTATATTGGTATGAGACAGAATAAAAGTAGTGTTTAAATTGTCTAAAACAGCTTTTTTTTTTTTTTGAAACAAAGTACGTAATTTTATTACAAATAAAAGCAAGTCCTAATACACATGAAAGGGAGGTACACTTTTTAGTTCTGCACTCTCCAGAAGGGACACGTTAAAACAGCTTTTTTTTAAAAAAAATAAAATAAAATAAAATTGAGAGGCAGAGTTACAGAGGGAGAGACATCTTCCATTTGCTTGTTCACTACCCAAATGTCTGGAGTTGGGCTGATCTGAAGCCAGGAGTTTCTTCTAGGTCTCCCTGTGGATGCAGGGGCCCAAGCAGTTGGGCCATCTTCCACTGCTTTCCTGGGCTCATTAGCAAGGAGCTGCATGGGAAGTAAGGCAGCTGGGACTCAAACCTGTGCCCATACAGTGCCAGTGCTGCAGGCAGAGACTCAACTATGAGGCCATAGTACCAGCCCCAGACAGCTCTTCTTTCTAGTTGTGCCCACACTTGCCTTTCCTAATGCAGCAGGCATGTGAACCCCATGGCCTCTCTCTCTGCCCCTCTCTCTCTCTGCCCCTCTCTCTCTCTGCCCCCCCTCTGCCCCCCCCCTCTCTCTGCCCCCCTCTCTCTGCCCCTCTGCCTTTCAAGTAAAATATTTTTTTAAAGTCATACAACAGAGTAATAAATTGGGGGCTGGCACTGGGGTGCAGTGGGTTAAGCCACTGCTTGTGATGTGAGCATCCTATATCTGGAGTGCCAGTTCAAGTCCTTGCTGTTCCACTTCCTATCCACCTCCCTGCTAATGGACTCAAGAAAGCAGGATAGAATGTTTCCAAGTACTTAAGCCCCTGCCACCCCTTTAGGAGACCCAGATGGAATTTCCGGCTTCTAACTTTGGCCTAGCCCGTTGCAGACCTAGCTATCACAGCCATTTGGGGAGTGACCTGGCAGATGGATGTTTGGTGTGTCTCTGTGTCTTTCTCTCCCCATTTCTGTCACTTTGCATTTCAAATACATAAATCTTTTTTAAAATAATAAATCTTTAACAGTTTGAGCCATATTCCTGGAATTATATAGGACTAATATATAGGAGAGGACAAGCAACAGAGAAGACATAGGTTTAATGGATAGACATCACAGATCATATCAGTAGAGGTGAACAGTGAATGCTCTGAAGACGAAGAAGGTCATAATTCTGCACTGGTCATGCCACAGTTCAGGTGAGGATCCTACTTCGTGCACTGTACCTTGAGAGGCATGGAGCAAAGTCGATCATATTCAGCAAAGAGAGGCCAGCAGGAGTCGAGCCTCTGATGTGGTGATCAGAGAAAGGGGCACAGGGCTGCTGGGGAATGCTCAGCTATGGGCAGATAGCAGGAAAAAGGATGGTGAGCAAAGGTAAGGGTTGTTTTGCAGCTTTTAAGTTGGCGCATCCTTTGACAATTTTCCAGTGACTTAGTCATCCTTCTCCTTGAGGCTGGAAAAGAAACCCTGATGGCTGGAGATTTCCTTGATAGGTGTAAAGTCCCCGTGTGAGAGGAAAACTTCTGCTTTGTTGACAAACTTTCTCCCTTGGCCTATAGTTTTTCAAAACCATCAGCTGAAAACCACCCTTATTTGAAAGACATATTTTGGTCTTCTATACACTTTGCTCTATCTAAGGTGTTGTGATCCCTCCCTGACACTGCAGGCAATTGGTTTGAGCTCTTTGTCCTACACCCTCAGCCAAAGCATGGGTTGGGCTGGTGGTAGGAAGGAGTTGCAGGACTGAAGACAAAGTGGGTCAGTGAGTTGATCAAAGGATGCCAGGGTGTGTATTCTCGCGTGCAAGGCAAATCAAGCTGGGAGTGTAGAGAAGTGGTCCCCAATCCTTGGTCATGCACCTCACCATAAGATAATGTCTGTATGTGTACTCCGAAGTAGCAATTACAACGTTAAAACTGCGTACACACATTACTGCTTCCTTGTGCTGTGGCTATCAAGGTCAACATTAAAGATGACGGTAAATCCATATTCCAAATAGTCTTCATTGTACTTTTGGATTTCTAGGCCAACTTTGGTTGTCCAATATAAACTCCTAATGCCCTCTTTAATTAGCATTTCTTCATTGTTCTGGTCTGTTGCATACTTTGTGAGGAATTTAGTTAATTAACCTTTCTGCGTGTTAAGTTAGTTGAAGCTAGATACCGTGTTTTATAAGTTCTGACATTCATGTAAGCCAACCTGGGATTAACGAGGGTGTCTGCTGCTGTGTGCCCTTGTGAGTTTTAGAATTTAGTTCCCATCTTTTCCTTTGAATTATTTTCACACAAGCTGATGGGAGGTCATCTGACAGCTGAACCAAGTGGAGGTACCTGAGTCTGTTGAGATTTTATAATTTTAGAAGAAACACTAAATTTGAATATTTTTGTGCACAGGTCAGTGGAGTGCCTTGTTTGACTCCCAGGCTTGGGATCCAGTAGTGGAGAATATATCCCTGCTTACTGAAGCAGGGGTCCCCAGACCTGCAGCCTTGGCCTCACGTGGGAGCATGTTAGAGATGCAGACAGTCAGCACCTCAATCCGCTGAGTCAATCTGCGTTCTGAGCGAGAGCTCCAGGTGTTTGGTCTGCAGAGAAGAGTCGTTAAGGGGCTACTGCGGGATTCGGAGGTGGGAGGTTGGCGGACAAGAGGCACAGAGATCATGGAGGCGGCATTGTAGCCTTGCGGACAGCTCACCCAGTAGTCAGGCGTCCAGTGTCTGCTCAGACCCACACTCGCCAGTTGGTCACTTGGGGTCAAAGAGAACCAATATGAAAGATTTTTTTAAAAAACCCCAGCCTCCTGATCAATGAGAAGATAAAAACGAATTAAAATCTGAGATACAAGTTTCCTGGACTGTCAAGAACTTCTGGGGGAGCCCGGCGCCCCTGAATGAGAGTGTTAGGTTGCCAGCGCTTTCCCAGCTCCCTGCTGTTGATCTGCCTTCTTGCCTGGAGCTCTGATGACCTTGGGTATACATTTCTTGCTTTTTGTCTTCCTTAATAATTTTCTTGCCTTTCCTTTTTTCTGCTCCAAACCTGAACTCAGTCTAGGAGGCCTTGCCTCCATTTCCTGGTGAGATTAACAAAGCAAAGGCTGCGTTGTCCGTTGCTTTGTTGGGGGAATTAGGCCAGTGAGAGGTGGGGTGAAGTTCTTGTGCATCTCCCAGGACTCTGGAGCTTCATGCCAGTGAGTGCTGCTGGGAAATCTCTGAGCAGCCTTTTGTGTGCAATTTGGCTGAAAGAAATTGCAGATTCTAGCGCTGTAGAAATCAGTAGGGATCCTGATGGTAACATGGCTGAGTAGAGGTGTAAAACACAAACACTGGCAGCAAAAGAGTAGAGTTTGCATCAGGATAACCCGTGGCTCTTAAGTACCTCCTGGAGCCTGCCCAGTATCCTGAGAATTCAAAGATGAGCAAAACTAGGCCCCTGATTTCACATAGCTCAGTGTTTTGTAGCAAAGAAAGATAATGGGCGATCCCAGATATGTTGTGCAACAACAGAAACATGTAGGAAGTGTCAAGTGATAAAAATGGAGCCTTGATTAAATCTTGTGGCAACCTGGGATGAGGGAGCAAAGGAGTTGTGTCTGAGTTTTTGTCTGCTGGAAGGAAGAGAAAAAAAGGAAGGCAGATAGATGCTACAACTGGTGCAATTCAGACATGTGAATTTACACTGAATGAGGGCAAGCTGCAAATTCGGGTGATGCACAAGATCTCAGGAGAGGCGGATGCACAGGGGTTAAAGAGATTGGCCTTTATCCTGATGGGCAGTTCCTTTCAAACTGGGTCACAGGTACCTGAGGTGGGAAGCAGCGGGGGAGGGGAGAAGGTTGGGGAAGTTGTTGAAGGCAGTAATGCAGGTGGGGAATTAGTGGGTTAGTAATTCTCCAGTTTGAGGAGAAGCACTGTACTTAGTGTCCGCTGAAACAGTAAACTACTACTGAGTAGCACAAATCTAAGGTGTCCTGTATTTTCTTTGGGGGTTTCTATGCCAAGAAGGATCAACTCAAGGTTGGGTGGGCAAACACTTGGAAGTGAGAGTTAAGTGTGGCTGAAAGGGTGTTAAAAACGATACAGCACAAAACCCAGGCTGTGAAGAGAATGAGTGTAATTTCAGCAACAATGGGGGTTTCAAAGTACCCAAAGAATTCCTCAGCTTTGGAGAGCTGAGTGGACTGAGACCAGAATGCTATAATTTAAGATTCCTTCAGAAAGGGAAGATTACCATTCCTGGCTAAGTCTTATGTCCCAGACTTCCCTCTTCCTCCCTGAACTAAGCTTGGCCTGCCCCACCTTGGGCTTATTTGAGGTGGCAGAGGAGAGCCAGCAACAGATGCAGCTGGGTAGCATGAGATTTTGACAAGGGTTCGCAGGAACATGGGATGCCAGGCTGTTCTGGGTGCTTTGGCACCCTGGGTCCTGAGTATTTTGTGACCACACCACACTACAGCAACAGGAGACCCCGTAACTTAAGATACAATTCTGTGGGGGCCAGCGTTGTGGCGTAGTGGGTAAATCCACCACCTGTGGTGATGTCGTCCTGTATGGGCACCAGTTGGTGTCCCAGCTGTTCCACTTGCAATCCAGCTCCCTGCTAATGGTCTGGGAAAGCAGCGGAAGCTGGCCCAAGTACTTGAGCCCCTGCATCCATATTGGGAGACCTAAAACAAAGTCTGCCTCCTTGTTTTGACCTGGCCAAGCCCTGGCTGTTGTTGGAGTGAATCAGTGGATGGAAGATCTCTCTCTCTGTCTCTCTCTGTGTGTGTCTCTCTCTCTCTGTCTGTCTGTGTGTCTCTGTCTCTCTTTCTCTAACTCTGCCTTTCAAACAACTTTAAAAAAAGACAATTCTGTGATCTGCCTTGTTCGTTGAGCATTGACTTCTTAAAAGAGAGAATAGGATTGGGTTGATTCTGCCAATTCCCAAACCAAAGTCTTCAGCACCACACTTCTGGAAAAGTGGACCTTTTGTTTCCAGTGAGTCTGCAGTTGTGTGGGACCAGGATTTGGGTCCTGGACAATCATCTGTGGCAGAACCACTTCCTACCACTTTGTACGGGCCAGGCACATGGACTCATGCCATCCTCACAGTATCACAAAGTAGGTACTATTATAATTCTCATTTTACATATGAAGGAACCAAGGTTCAGTGACTTGCCCATGTGTCCGTAGCTAGAGAAGGGCAGGGCCAGGAGGTTTGCTAGGGAGTTTCTGCTCTGAGCCTTCCTAGAAGGCTGCCTCTCAGAGTGGATTCCAAGGATGCTTCTTAAAGGTGGCACCAGGTTTCAGGGTTTAGTCCCATAGCCTGTCTCAGCGTAGTGTGTAACTGAGGTTTCATGTGGTCTCTATGCAAGTGGGTCCACCCCTTCCTGCAATACCCCTCCTCCCCCTCCCCATCCACATACTCCATACAAAGTCTGAATTACAGGTAGACACTCTTAGGGTGATCATGTAATTTAACATGCAAATGGAGGTAGTCTGAGAGTGGAAGTGAGCGCTGGTGGAAGCTAGGACTGCAAGGGCAATGCAGACTAGGACTGTTGCAGACAAACGAGATCACCTGATTGTAGGTTATATATTTAGTGAGAATGGAAAGGAGTCACAAGTTGACCCATAATATTTCCAGCCTGCCTAAAATTGACAGAGAAACGCAGAAGTTCCAAAAGGCCTGGTTCATGATAGGGTGCTTAATAGATTTTGAATGTATAAATGACAGATTGAAATTTTGTTCCTGGAAAGGGGGGCGGGGAGGAGAGAAATCAATCACCTAGCAAGGGTAGGGGAGGTAAGGAAGGGGTGTGGGAAGGGAAGGGGTGAACAGACCACTCTAAGCAACACTGTCTAAGCACTTCATACCTGTAAGGTAGTTCTTGACATTGATGTAAAGACGTGAATCAACAGACCCAAAGAGAGGTTAAAAAAATTTATTCCACTTCTTGTATTGTATCTTTTGATAAGACTGTCAATGAAAGGTCTGAATCTTGGAGCACTTGGCAGCTTGACAGCATTCCCTGCCTTGGAAAACACTCTTCAGTGGCTGAAGGGGAGACAAAAGGTCTTTGAGAAGCCCAAGACCAGGAACTTACTGGCATCAAGATTTCCTTTGATTCTACAATATCAACGTCACTTCACAAAACTGGAGAAACTTGATTCGTGAGAAATTGAAAGAATGTGCCCCAGGGTCACTGAGCGGTCAAGAAACCAGACTAGCAGCTTGTCACTGGTTACAAATCTCTGTATTGCTGAGAGAGGGCGGGACCAGGGCACACTTCCCTCTCCTGTTCTCGAGCTCCTAGTCCGCATAGATTGTTTTGGGAGACTAGTGAGGGTGTATAAGAGGGAATGTGTTGCGTTGTCACACAGTATTCGCATTGAAGACAATTGTCACATTACCTGCTCTGCTCCTTGACATTCAGTTGTACCCAACCTCAGAGTGAAGGCCCCTAATTCGTTCAGGGGACCTGAAGACAGACACAGGCTCTGGAATGCCAAGTGTATGGGCCTAGCATAGGGTGGGATGGATTTCCCAGATCTCAGAATCTGGTAGAAACATTGTCCTCACATCACATGCATCTCGCTACCAGTCTCCCAGGGAATAATGCCGAGGCCCAGACTTTGTAGCCAGGATTGTCTGAGAGAAGGGCTGCGGTGTTGTCTGGACTCGCACACTGCTGTCGAGGCTCATGCTCTGTTGAGGATGCAAGTGAAACAGTGGCGTGGAAAGGTGACTTGGGTTCCTTGTCTCATGTGAAAGAGAGAAAAGCAAGATTGAATTAAGTCAGAAACCTCCTGCCGTAACGGCAGGTGCTCCAAGAGGCTGGTGGAAGTGGGGTTTTTAAGCACAATTTTTGGGAAAAGCTAACAGTAATAATCAGTTAAAAGGTAGGCACAAAACTGATCAAAATGCTGGATTTGGAATCTCGTTTGCCCTGTCTAGCTTATGATAAAACAAAAGAGCCATCAGAAGAGTGAGAAAGGCAGCTTATTTCTATTTTCGTGATAAAACTAGAAGCTCAGAGTTGGGTGAGGACTTTGGTCTTGCTAGAGGTAGCTTTTGGGGAGAAACTGTGGGGTTTGGTATCTTGGTCTTGCTAAAAAACTTTTGAGGAGAAAAAAGCATTTTGCACCATCTCAGAGAGATTTCCCGGTCTTCATTTCCACCAGGACCAACTTAACTGCCTGTTAACCTATCTGACTCCTCATTCTTTGTCCCCTGGAAGAATGGACCCTAACTTCTGTTACGGGGCAATGACTGCTCTGGCTGCTTTATGCTGAGGGGGGGCATCGCTGAGGGACAGAAGCACGGCGTTCTTCTGAGGGTTGGACCCAAGGGTCCTGGGTAGAACGTCACCTGGAGTTTAATGGCTTCTGGATGGTCAGTCCTGGATAACAGAGTATAAGGCCGTGGCCATTTCTGCTAGCTGAGGGTCTGCTCTAGTGAGAGTTCCAGGGATTCAGCTGGAAGCCTCAATGTCAGACAGTTGTGCAGCTTTAGATATAAAAATTGTCAGGGGTTTAAACCATTTGGTCAAAGTAACTTAGTCCTGAGCATTTCAACTAAAGCTGTGGACCAGATCTAGTCAGATAAAGCTAACTCCTTGAAGATTCCAGTTTTTAAGCAATTAAACTCAAAGGCAATAGAAAACACAAGAAACCTCCCTGAGATGATAAAACGTTGTTACCTAGTTCAGTTAAAAAAACACACACAAAAAATCCTGATTGAAAAGGATTAGTAGTTAGTATGTGATAGCAGCATGTGTCCATTGGGACAGTTTAATAGAACATGCAGAATTTTAACCCATAGCTACTTTACAGCAGTATTCAGATCCAGGTAGGAAACAAGTAAATGATTTTTAGTTACATTTTACCAAAGTGTTGCAAACCCTAGGAGTCTTGGGAAAATGTGTAGCCTAGAAAATAAGACATTTAAGTATAATACCAACAATGCTTTGTTACAAGACATACATAAATATTTTTGAGAATCACATTGAGGTTGACTACTATGACAACTCTATAGTGTCTTAGAAAGCGTAGCAGAGTTTCACAACCTTTGTACTGCTTAGGGCAGTGGCAATTAGGGAGCTTTAGCAGGGCATGTATTGATGATTGGAGAACAGAAGAATCTTCAGTAGATGGGCAGAGAAAATTTTTTTTAAAGATTTATTTATTTAAAGAGTTACACAGAGAAGGTGAGGCACAGAGAGGTCTTCCATCCTCTGGTTCACTCCCCAGTCAGCTCAACGGCTAGAGCTGCACTGATCCAGAGCCAGAAGCTTCTTGCAGGTCTCCCACTGTGGGTGCAGGGGCCTAAGCACTTGGGCTGTCTTCCATTGCTTTCCCAGGCCATAGCAGAGAGCTGAATTGGAAGTAGAGTAACTGGGACTCGAACTGGTGCCCATATGGGATGCCGGCAACTGCAGGTAGCAGCTTTACCTGCTACGCCACAGCACCGGCCCCCAGAAAAACTTTTATAATTTAGCAAGTGAGAGAATGTGAACCCTTTGGGTCAGCAGACAGTCTAGGGGGAAAAAAAAAGTTGAGAGAGATTGGAAAACATGGCCCTGCAGGGAGTCTGGTCACTGCTAAAGACAGCAGTTTAAAATGAACCCTGTTGCAGCCAGTTCTTGTCATTTTAAAAATGGCGACTAAGGACGTAGGGAAAATGACACAGGTAGCATCCTTTAGAGGAGAGGGCCACCTAAGACCAGGTGCTGGGCCTTGGCTGCTGAACAGAGGCAACACTTGCAAGGAAAGGAGAGGGGTGCTGAACAGACCCTGGGCAGGTCAGGTGAGCCCAAGTCAGGAGGGTCTTGGTGGAGAGTTTGGAGAGAAAGCTGGGCTAGACCTCTTCTAACCTGGCCAGGCTGGCCACTTACTCCCCGCCCGCCCTTTCCCCGGACATTCCAGATTTTGGAATTAACATCTGTCTCTGCCAGAGGGAGGCATCAAGTCTCCTGTGGTCCTGTAAGAACCGTGGTCTTCATCTGGGCTAGGACATCTCTACCTAGTGAAGGTGCCCGGCTCTCTGGTATGAGCAAAGAGTGAGTGAACCTTAGACCACTGTAGACACTGCTCAAAGGTTGGGTCACATATGTAACTGGGGTGATTCCTGAGACATCATTACAGTCACTATGAGAGGAGAGGGGGCCAAAGCTAGAGTGAAGAAGAGAGAAAAGCGCTCTTGGGTGTCCAGAATAAAATTCAGATTCTCCATGCTCTGTGAGAACCACCCGGGGCCCCTGCACGCTGATCTGATGTTTCAGTGGAGCTGGTAAGGAGAGCCCTGGCCCCTTCAGTCCCGTGCGGGAGGTCTGTTGGGAATGCCTGACCCTGAGTTCGTGGCCTTCAGGGCAGTCAAATCTCCAGTGATCTCTGTGGATAGGCCGTGGCTCTGGGGTCCATTTCTTTTTCTTTTTTCTTTTTTGACAGGCAGAGTGGACAGTGAGAGAGAGACAGGGAAAGGTCTTCGTTTTGCTGTTGGTTCACCCTCCAATGGCTGCCGCAGCTGGTGCGCTGTGGCCGGCGCACCGTGCTGATCCGAAGGCAGGAGCCAGGTGCTTCTCCTGGTCTCCCATGGGGTGCAGGGCCCATGGACTTGGGCCATCCTCCACTGTACTCCCGGGCCACAGCAGAGAGCTGGCCTGGAAGAGGGGCAACCGGGACAGAATCTGGCGCCCCGACCGGGACTAGAACCTGGTGTGCCTGCGCCACAAGGTGGAGGATTAGCCTATTGAGCCGCGGTGCCAGCCCCTGGGGTCCATTTCTATGGTCCTTGGCAAAGAGTCCACAGCAAAAGCACTTGGGAGGTCCTTGGGGATCTCCCTGGGACTGAGATGTCACCAGGAGGGCACCATTCCTCTTAACAGTTTGATCCAGGTATTGGGTCCCCTCCTCATCTCTGTGACTTAAGACCATGGTGGACACCCTAAGGAGATTGTCTAGGGTGCTCTCAGGTCCCGCTGCAAGTCTTTTAAGCTTTTTTCCTAGTGTCTGGGGCAAACTATGTTAGAAACCTATCTTTTAAAATTGCCTGCTCTTCCACAGAGTCAGGATCTAATGGAGTATATTTCTTTAAGGTCTCCCTCAATCATTCTGAGAAAGCAGGGGGGATTTCCTGTGGTTCCTGATCTATCAGGAGTAGTTTAGTACAAAGAAAGCCTGCAGATAAGGAACCTCGACCCACTTAGGCTAACTTTCTCCATAAACTTCCTCTGAGGGAAATGTTCAAAAATGTTCAGGGTGAAACAGTGGCAGAGAAAGGGGATGTCAGTTCTTTGTCTCACCTGGAAGAATTTCCATGCAGACAAAGCAGAACAGCAAGATTTATTTAAATCGGAACCCTCCTGCCACAGTGATCAGGAGGGCATTCCCAAGAGAGGCAGACCCCTGGGCACAAGATTTAAATGAGCTGTTTTGGGGAGGGCAATCATCATTGCTGAAATTGAGGTTCTGGGTAGATTTGCAGGAAAATGTTTTCTTCATCCTCATTCACTTTTTGAAATTGTGTGTTTAAATACAGCCCAGGCTAGTCTGTATCTTAAGACAGTCGCGACATGCACTGAAATTAAAGTCTGATTCATTTCGCTGCTGTATTCACTGCAACAGTTGCGTCTTACAGCATAACATAACAAGTTCTACGCATGTTTTTCAAGCAGGATAAAGCTGTTGTTGGCCCTGGATATTTTACAGTTTTCTAGAATCCTAAGGGAGATTGAAACCACAGAGCCACTGATGCAGGGCAGGTGCAATGGATCTCAGATAAAAGTGAGCCAAGATTGTATCTTCTTGCTAGGATGGGTCATTGTTCTACCCTATCGCCCTCAGCCTATTGTTGTGGATTCTGGTGATGGATGTGCTCATATTGCAGAGTATGAACTCTAACTGGTGATAGGTGGGGAGTTAGGATTTCTTTGTTTACTTCCATTGACAAAATACGAGTCTTTGGAGAGCAAGACTCCGTGGGAAAAGCGTATTCACTGAGAAGCTCTGGAAGTAGCAGAGCCAAGCATTTGGGGTGCCGGGATCTCCCAGTGCCTAAGGACGTGTCCATTCAGCATCAGAGCAGCTCCCCTGGAGTTCTGATAACATGATGGCCATTCCAAAGGACTGCCTTCAAACAATGTTTCTGTCTTCTTGCTTCCAGATTCTACGGAGCCGCCTTTGAAAGTGAGCAGTGCATAGGAAGGTTTCCCAAGTGTTGAGTCTGTAGCTAGGGAATATGAGACGTTTGTGAAGGCTATGGTAAAAGGATTCACATTGTGTTGATGGTTTACTAGTTCCTGAAGGCTGCTTTAGCGAAGAGGAGTCATTTTTTTTTTTCAAAGATTTATTTATTTGACAGAGAGATGGAAAGTGAGCACTTCCATCTGTTGGTTTACTCCCCAAATGGCTGCAAATGCTGGGGCTGGGCCAGGCTAAAGCAGAGAGCTGGATTGGAAGTAGAGTAACTGGGACTTGAACCGGCGCCCATATGGGAGCGTCTTCTAGATCTCCCACTGTAGAGTCCGAATTTCCCAATCAGTGCACAAGGCACAATCGCGGATGCAAAAGCAGAGGTTTATTTGTTACCAACTGGCTGGGACCCCCTACCCGCACACAGCCCTTTAGTAGTGCACAGGCAAAAAGCCCTCTCGTTTGCATAAGAGGTTTTTATAGCCTCACACTTACAAGGGTGCAGGTCATCTACGTAGGCTACCTTCTTCTTCTCTATATGGCAAGGTATTGGGACCTAACATGTTCATTGGCTCACTTAAACGTATAGGCTATATATGTTATGTGGCGGGAAGGCCACACAAAGGAGATGGCATGGGGAGAAACTGGCGGGAAGCATCGGGCCATAAATTCCAGGGGAGCTGGTGGGGGGCAGGTGGTCATAAATTCCAGGGGAGCATAGCATGCAAGCAAGCAACAAGAGTACAGAAGCGGAACCGGCATTTAGCAAGCTATGGACTCCAAATCCTACACCACGTGAGTGCAGAGGCCCAAGTACTTGGGCCATCTTCTGCTGCTTTACTGGGCATGTTAGCAGAGAGCTAGATTGGAAGTGGAGCAGCCAGGTCTCAAACTGGTGGCCGTGTGGGAGGTTGGTGTCACAGGCAGCAACGTTATCTGCAGTGTCACAATGCCGCCCCAGGAAGAAGTCTTTTCTTGCAGATGCCAGTCTAAGGGGGAGGGTTGCTCGACCATTTGAGGATGATCAGATTGGTGAGCTTTTGGAAACTCCTTGACCTGAATCCACTAAAAGTCTGGAGTTTATGAAACCCACTCATTAAATGCCTGTGTAGATGAAGGAAAATCTATGATCGAGCTCTGAGAACTGAACAGTTTTATTGTTCTCTTAACCATATCAGCAAACCTCTGACCTTTGAATAGGAAATGAGATGTGTCTGAAATTCTGTCTTTGAAGTGGGGCATATTTGAGAAAGTATGGAGCATATACTTATTCTCATTTCCCCCAAAGCATTAAGTTCAGGTGTTTAAGCTCATACAAGCTGGTTGTAAGTGAAATGACTTCTTGAGTAATTTTAGCTTAAGATGAGTAATTTTTCCCCCATTAACTTTTCAAACAGCCTGTGGATCTGCATATTAGGAAGTGTCTAAATCCCTAAATTTCCAATTGCATGCAGAGGATTAGGAATATGACTGTCCCGAAGCATGTTTCTATGTGATGTATTAGATTTCTGTGCACACACATGACATTGCCTCGTGGGAGACATTGGGACTTAACAAGGAACAGGCATACATTTCTGAATTTTGCTGATGAGGTGGGGTTCTGATGTTTGTTCTCAGATTAGCAGATCAGGCTTCTAGTCATAATGTCTTTTACTCTGGGAAGATTTTCTCTAGTTCTGAGGACAGTCATGAATTGGGGAATGTTTACAGCATTCATTCAATTCTTATTACCAAGTTGTTGCTAGGGAAAGTCATGGAACATAATATTTCCATAAAAATTTGAGTTCTGTGAAAGTAGGTTTTTAGATCATGGACAAGTAAGATATTTTGATAGGTCTTATTTTTAAGATATACAGCAGTAGAAAATATTTTAGTGTTTACAAATAGTGCTTATAACTGTTAAAAATTAAGATTCAATAAGAGTATTTTAGCATTTTAGTGGATAATGCCTCCACATACCTCTACTGCCCCCACCCCCCAATTTTGGTCCTGCCACTTCTAGTGTGAAAGGAGGATTAGGGATGGCTGTGTGGCCATTGAATTGCAATTCTTATCCTTGGTTTCACATTAAACTCACATGAAGAGCTTTAAATATCCCAACCTAATGTCCAGCCCTACCAACAGGAAATTAAATAAAAATATCTGTGGTCATTTTATAAAGCTCTCCAGACTTAAAAATCAACAAGGAGTAGCCATTTGCAGGCAGTAAGGTAGACTTGTTTCTAGAATAGAGATTCTCAACTTTAACTGTGAGAACTATCTGGGGACCTCAAAAAGCAAAATGAATGTCTGGGGCCTGTTCCCACATTGGAATTCAGTTGACCTGAAATGGAGCACAGCTATCAGCAGTTTTGAAAATATCAAGATTATTTTAATTTTCAAAGGCTAATAAATGCTACTCCAAGTAAGACCTGCGAGCAAATTTTTTTTCCCTGTGGAAACCTCAGGCAACTTTGATATCTCCATAGGAGCCCTGCATTCTAGCAGGAGGCGATATCTAGTTTCTATGATGTTGAGCTTGAAGTGGAGACACTAGGATTCTAGCTAGACTGGGAATCAAAGGGGAGCCTGGGCAGCTACCTTCTGCTCTTGGCTTGGGCCAGACCCCAGCCCTGGACATTGAATAAGAGCGTGAGATGTGAAATCGTAACCTCCTCCCAGCTTATCCCCAGACATTGTTTTGCCTGACCTGAAAGATTGCAGTCTTCTGGAAACCCTCCCTCAGCAACCTCATTTACTTCCCCGAGTGTGGCGACTATCTGCCCAACACAGTTTTTAGAAAGTTAGGAGTGTGTAGCAGGCAGCGGTCCGTGTGCACCGTATTTTCTGGGTTTTGTTTTCCAACCTCCCGTGCAACTCTGAGCAGGGAGTCCCTCTGGGACAAGGAGAATGAGAGATACTGAGCTTCTCGCTTCTCTTTTGTTGCGCCAACATTGGAGACCACGTGTCACAGAGATCAGAGCTGCAACGTGGAAGTGGGTCTCCTGCATGCCTGGTACTGAGTGTAAATAAAAATGAAAACTTCATTATGTCAAGCTATGAGATTTCAGATGTGATGGTTACTGTTAGTTACACATAATGAGACTCAGAAAGATGAATGCATATTGCTGATAGTGTCAGTTGATGAGAACCCTTATACATTAAAGTGAAAGAAGACAATGTTTATATAGTAAGCCGTATATTCTTGCACACTTAAAGTACAAGGAAGAACAGTACACACAGTCTGAATTCTGTGTTGTAGAAGTATTTTTCCCTCCATCACTCATTATTAACTATGAACTATACTGTGTGTGTTGAACCACTCTCCAAACCCATGACAACCTGGGGGAGAATCTTTCCAGTTCACTTGAAATTACCAAGCAAACAACTCCTCTATTTCAACATTAGGCTACTAAAAGTAATGTCTCTAGACTTCACTTTGATGTTGTCGTCACATCTTCTCTATTGAGACCAGCTTTTGTACCCCACCCGCATTGATGCTCTGTGAACACGTGCTGTACTGTGTTTCCTGGAGGCCCAGTCTTGTCAAGCTGCCTGCCTGCCGCCTTCCCTCCTGACTCCCTTCTACTCTAAGGTGGAGGAAGTGCAGGCCAGCACCAGGGTTTCCTCCAACCTCGAGTCTGATAGCCACAGAGAAGCAGACAAAAGTTAAAAACAAAAACAAAAAGCCAATGGTCAGCGCCCAGATGGTATAAAAGTCTAATTGCTTGGGGTTACTCCCTGTCTGTGAGCTTTGCGGTGATTGCTGACCGTGGCTGGCATCCTGGACCGTGCTCATAGGTTTTGATGTGGGATCTCCCTCATTGGATTGCTTGTCCTTCTCTTTCCTCCATCGTGGGGCCTGCACATGTGCTGGAGAAATGTAGCTGGTGTATTTTCATTCAGTCGCTTGATCTGTTGTATTTCAGTGGAAACTGAAACCTGGATCTTCACTCCGTTTGCTCCTCTTTCCTGCAACCCAACATCTGTTAGGCTGAAGCATTCAACTTACATTATTTTTCTAGAAGCATCAACGGGTTGATAAAAGTAATTTTCAAACAGAATTACAGTAACATAATTCAACTTTAGTTGAGATATTATTGCTAAATACTTATTTTGCACTGACAGTCACCTAGTTCTATAAACCTATGCTTGTCTACCTGAAATAGTATATCCATGAAGCCACAATAGAACACTTAGTAAATTATTGCTACAACTCATTAAATTATGACCCCAAAGCATTTGGGAGCATGCTAATTGGATCTGGCCTGACCTCATTTTAAAATGTGCAGAGGCTCCCAGGAGACACACGGATAGCAGAATTTTGCATTGTTTCTAAGGCATAAGATGCCTTTTAGGCTAATTATTGTTTTAACAGTATTTAATTCCTTTGGACTCAGTTACCTGGGCTAATATAAACTAACTTTTATTTGCAGTTTGTCAACTTCAGTTTCTAATTACACATTGTGATTCTGTTATAAATATTTTAAAAAGCTGGATCACAGATCAGATTATAGGTCAGTTTATTGCATATGGAAACAAAGCTATCTCTTGCAAGATACCATTTGGGGCCCACTTGGTGTTCCTGTCTTGATATGTAAGATAAGTGTTTCCTGCTTTTTCTTCTTTATAAAGTTAAAGCAAAGAAAATGTCTAAAGGTAAGAGGTATCCAAGAAAGCAGAAAGTGGTTTTTGGATTTATTTCCCCAGCTACATCCTTCCATTGATGTGTTTCATGATTCTTCCTCGCTGAGCCGAGTCTGCTTCTTTGCTCTGATCTTATTTCCTTGAGAAATATTCACATCGGCACTGTGATGGTCCTTATAACTTGCCAGAATTTCACTCACTGTAAGTGAAGACCAGGTTGCACTTTTCAGGATAACCTGACTCTCCTGCTTAGCGGAGAATGTGTCCAGGTCCTTCCTCCTCTCCCTGTCGAGGGGCTCCCCCAGGCGCTGTGGTCTCGGCCAGTTGCTCCTCAGTGTTGCTGGCATACCAGCACTTGCACAGTGAGGTGTGCTCTCTGGAGAACACAATCTCCCATAATAGGACATCTTGGTAGCAAAGTCAAGGATTCCTGAATTCCTTCATTCCAATTGTGCTTTCTGCCAGACCTTGAATAGGAGGACCAGGGACCATTTTTTGGCCTGTCCACCAAGAGGGACCTCATGTTTATTGACTTAGAATTCTTAGAACATGAACTTAAGTCTTAGATTAAATAAATTGCTCATCCTACTTTGTCTTTCTCTCATACTCTCATCTTCCAGGACCCGGAACATCAAAGGAACAATGGAAAGGTTAAGTGAATGAATGGTGAGAACTGAAAGCCAAAGAATTGAAGGACAACCACTGGCTAGGTCACTTTTAATATTTCCTTACCTTTTCTGGAAATGGGCTTACGAGAGCTCACCATCCATTTAAACGTCTAACCGCTGAGTGCACAGACTGGCCTTCGCTCTGTGCAGGATTTTTTTGGACCTGGCCCCCGTTGCTCAGCCGCCTCTGGTCTCCTGGTTCATCCAGCTCTGGTTTCACTTCTCCCGTCCCCAGGTTGGAGTCCTGGCTGAGGCTTCACTCCTTCAGCCTTACTGGTCACCTCTGTGCATTTGATCCTCAGCAACTTCTGATCCAGGCTACAGTCAGGGACTGAGACAGTGGTATTTATGGGCTTGGGCCCTCTGTGCTCAGTACCATGAAGACTTTGCTCTCTGTCCCGGTAGCAGCAGCACCAGTTGTGTCCTCAGCTGCCTGCTGCTGCTCCAAACAGCTCTGTAGCTGCCTTGTGGATCATTCCAAGTATCTGGAGAATGGCTGTAGTCCTTTCCTTCGCTACCTCCATCTGGGATCCTCTTTGCCTAACCTGGCTCTTTGCTTCTTCCCGCTACTTATCTATATCTGTGGAATCTCTTCTCACTAGGTCACTATCTCTTGTCCACTGAGTTATCTCTTTGCATCTATGGCTGGTGGGGTCCAGGATTACGCCAGATAAAGAATCCTCAGAAGAGCAAGTCTCTTACATAAAATACCATAGTATTTGCATGTTATATCCTCGTATCCTCTGTAATCTTTAAATCATCTCTAGATTACATATAATTCCAAATACAATGTAAATGCTATGTAAATAATTGTTACACTCTTGTTTAGGGAATAATGACAAGAAAAAGCTGTATGTGTTTAGAACAGACACAATATTTTAAAGTACATTTTCAATCTTCAGCTATTTTAATCCACAGATGCAGAATGAATAGATGTGGGGGGTCAACTATGTAGGCCAGGCAGTGACTCAGGTCCCTGAACCTCAGCTCTGGTGGCCTGTCTGGTCCATTGTCGCTGAGCTTCTTGGTCCCACGCTCTCAGCTCATTATGTTCACTGCAGCCGGGCCTGCCTTTTCTTGCCTCTGGGTTTGGCTGTGTGTTTTTGTGGTGTTGCATTTGACTTAGCATTTTTATGAATTTGGAGTTGGAATTTGGACTTGTTGTGGGGTGGAGGAGGTTGGTTTTGGTCTGTCTTGTCATCACAGTCACCTTTGTAGACTAGGATCAGCAACATAGACTGAGATTTTTCACTCATCAAAACGTTTAACTTCCTATGAAACCCATCCCAAGGCTCAAAGCACTTGGCATTGTAGGGCATTTGAGCCCTTAATAGTATGACCCTGGTTTCTTTCTCATGTTTTTCTCCTTTTACCTTCTGACCTTTTTAATGATAAGTTTTTGCAGCATATTCTCTGCCTTTTTTTATCTCTGAGTAGTGTCATCCAATAGAAATTAGGCCAGCCACATACATCATTTTTCCAACTTTTTAAAGTTAAAAAGGGTGAAATTCTATTTAACCCAATGTAATCCAAAATAATACCATTTTAACGTGTACTTGGTATAAAAGTTATTGTGACATTTTGCTTTCTTTTAGTATTGTCTTTGAAATCCGAGGTGTAGTCAGAGTACTTCCCGGATGGAGCTAGCCAGATTTCAGGTGCTCAGTACCCACATAGTCAGTGGCTACCTTACTGGATGGTGCATACATCAATGATTTAATCATGCATCATGATTGAAGATGTTGCCCCATATAGCACAATCTTGCCTCAAATCCTTATCTCAGACAGCTTCTAATATTTCCTCCATCAATTCTAATTTCTGCCCCATCCAGAATACTTGGCGTTTAACATTTTAAAAATACTTAGACACATTCGTTAACTTCAAATGTAGACATAATATACATAAACATATACTACTTTGTTTTCTTGAAAAGAGACTAATTGCACAGTGAGGGATTCATGACAATGATCATAAATGGAGTAAATAAGAGTGCATTGTCATTTACATGGTATGATTCAGTAAAGCAATATTATAACTAACCACTAGTAGGGCATGAACATAATGTTTATACTCTCTATATTAACTTCCACAAATAAGAAAACATGTAATATTTGTGTTTCTGGGTCTGGCATATTTCACTTAATACAATGATTTCCAGTTGTGTCTATTTTATTGCAAATGCCATTTGTTTTTATGGCCGAGTAGTAGTTCACCATGTATATATATATACGCCGCATTTTCATTAATCATCAGTTGATGGACATCTAGGTTGATTCCGTATCTTTGCTATTATAAATTGAACTGTACATGGGAGTGCAGGTGTCTCTTTCATATGCTCGCTTTATTTCCTCTGAATATATTCCTAGGAGAGGGATTGCTGGGTCACAGGGTTTTTAGTTTTCTGGAGAATCTCCATACTGTTCTCCATAATGGTTGTACTACTTTGCATTCCTACCAGCACGTATTAGGATACCTTTATCTCCACAAGCTTGTTATTTTTGTATTTTTGGAAAACAGCCATCCTAACTATAGTGAGGTGATACCTCATTGCGGTTTTTATTTGCGTTTGCCTGATGGCTAATGATCCTGAACTTTTTTTTTTTCAAGTGTCTGTTGGCTGCTTGTATTTCATCCTTTGAAAAATGCCTGTATTTCATCCTTTGCCCATTTCTTAGCTGTGTTGTTTGTTGTTGGTGACTTTCTTGGGATCCTTATAAGTTCTGGATAATAATCCTTTATTAGTTATGTAGGTTGCAGGGAGCTTTTCTCCCATTCTGTCACTTGCCTCTTAGTTAATTGTTTCCTTTGCTGTCCAGAGGCTTCTTAGCTAGCTTGGTGTAATCCCATTTGTCTATTTTTGCTTCTATTGCCTGTGCTTTTGGAGTCTTACCTAAGAAGTCTTTGCCTAGGCCAGTGTCTTGCAGCATTTCCCCTGTGTTTTCCTCTAGTAATTTGATGGTTTCATGTCTTAGGTTTAGATCCTTGATCCATTGTGAGTTGATTTTTGTATTTGATATAAGGTAGTAGTCTTGTTTCAAACTTGTGTATGTGAATATCAAGTTTTCCCAACACCATTTCTTGAAAAGACTGTGCTTTCTCCAAGAAATGATTTTAGCTGATCTGTTATAGATTAGTTGGTTGCAGATATGTTTATTAATTTCTGGGATTTTTATCCTGTTGGTCTGCATATCTGTTCTTGTGCCAGTACTGATACATTTTCTTAGAAAAGCCCTGTAGTATGTCTTAAAATCTGTTATTGTGATGCCTCCAGCTTTTTTTTTCTTTTTGACAGGCAGAGTTAGAGAGACAGAGAAAGGTCTTCCTTCCGTTGGTTCACCCCCAAATGGCTGCCACGGCTGGTGCACTGCACCGGTCCGAAGCCAGGAGCCAGGTGTTTCCTCCTGGTCTCCCATGCAGGTGCAGGGCCCAAGCACTTGGGCCATCCTCTACTGCACTCCCGGGCCACAGCAGAGAGCTGGACTGGAAGAGGAGCAACCAGGACAGAATCCAGCGCCCCAACCAGGACTAGAACCTGGGGTGCCGGTGCCACAGGCGAAGGATTAGCCTAGTGAGCCGCAAACATTGTTTTGCTATTTGAAGTCTATTGTGTTTCCATATGAATTTTAAGATTGCTTTTTCTAGTTCTATGAAGAAATCGCCTTGTAATTTTGATTGAAATCGCATTGAATCTGTACATTGCCCTGAGTGGTATGGACATTTTTATGACATAATTCTTTCAATCCATAAGTATGGAAGATTTCTCCATTTTTTTTTGTGCCTTACATTTCTTTCATTAATGTTTTATAATTGTTGAGATTTTTTACATTCTTGGTTAAATTTATCCCAAGGCATTTATTTTTTTTGTAGCTATTGTGAATCGGACTGATCATACAAGTTCTTCCTCAGCTACAATATTGTTGGTGTATAAGAACGCTAATGATTTTTTGTGTAGATTATCTGTACTCCAACTTTGCTGATTTTTCTCTTATGAGTTCTAACAGTCTCTTAGTGGAGTCTTTTGGTTCCCCAATAGAAAGGATTATGTCATCTGCAAACAGGGATAATTTGACTCCTTTTCCTGTTTGTATCTCTTTGCTTTCTTTTTCTTACCTAATGGCTCTGGCTACAGCTTCCAGAATTCTGTTGAATAATAATGGTGAGAGTATGCATCCTTGTCTGGTTCCAGATCTTAATGGAAATGTTTACAGCTTTTCTCCATTCCATATGGTGGTGGCTGCGGGTTTTACATATATTGCCTTTATTGTGTTAAGGTATATTCTTTCTGTATCCAGTTTTTAAGATTTTTATCATGAAAGGGTTTTACATTTTATCAAATACTTTCTCTGTATCTATTAGATAATATCAATCTTAATCAACTTTCTTGATGTGGTATAACTATGTTTACTGATATGCATATGTTGAACCATCCTGGGATAAATCCCATTTGATCAGAGTGGATGATCTCTTTGTGTTATTGGATTTGATTTGCTAGTATTTTGAGAATTTTTGCATCTGTGTTCATCAGGGATATTGGTCTCTTTTGTTGTATCTCTATGTGCTTTGAAATTAAGGCAATTCTGGCCTCATATAATGAGTTTGGAAGTGTTCCTTTCCTTTCAGTTGTTTTGAATAGTTTAAGAAGAATTGATACTAGTTTTTTTTTTTTCACAGAAACCTTTTATTTTAGGTATGAAAACTTCATGCATTTCATAAATGCAATTTTAGGAACATAGTGATTCTTTTAATACTAGTTCTTTCTTAAAAGTTTGGTAGAATCCAGCAGTGAAGCCATCCAGTCATTGACCTTGTTGGGAGGCTCATAATACTGACTCCAACTTAGCCTTAGTTATTGGTCTATTCAGGTTTTCTATGTCCTCATGCCTCAATTTTGGTAAGTTATGTGTGTCCAGCCATCTATCCAATTTCTTTAAGATTTTGCAGTTTCTTGGTATATAATTATAACAATTCCAAATGATTCTTTATGTGGTAACAGTTAGTTATATATCCTTTTGCAACTTTGATTTTATTAATTTGAGTTTTTTTTCCTTGGTTGGACCCATGGTTTATCAATGTTATTTTTCCAAAAATCAAGATCTTTCTTTTGCTGATCTTCTGTAATTTTAATTTTTTCTTTTATTAATGTTGCTTTATTTTTGTTTTTGTACGTCTTTGAGATGCATTGTTAGATTATTTGGTACCTTTCCAATTTTTGATGTAAACATTAAATGCTATAAACTTGTTTTTACCACTACTTTTGCTGTATCTCATGTTTTGATGTGTTTTCATTTTCATTCCTTTTGATTTCTAAGACACTGTTTGTACATAAGTATGTCTCCATGTGTTTCTTAATATTTCCTAAAGTTTTTTTTTGTTGTTGATTTACAGATCATTCCATTGTAGTCAGAAAAGATACTGTACGATTTCAAATTTATAGAATTTGTTGACTTATTTTGTTGCCTGGTATATGATCTTTCCTAGAGAATGTTCTAGCACTGATTAAAAAGAATGTGCATTCTGCAGTTACAGGATAGAATGTACTGTGGATAGCTATTATATCCATTTGATCTATAGTGTAGTTTAGCTCTGTTTCTTTGTTGATGTTTTGTCTGGTTGATCTGTCTATGGATTAAAGTGGAGTGTTGAAGTCCCCATTGTTTGGAGCTATATCTCCCTTTGGATCCATTGACTCTTGTTTTATAAAACTGGATTCCCTAGCACTGAGTGCATAAATATTTACTATAGTCACATCTTCTTGTTGAACTGATCCCTTAATCATTACATAATAACCTTTTTCTCTCTTTGAAAATGATCAATTTTTTTCTTTAGGGGAACTATATTGTTTAATTAATTTATTTGAAAAGCAGAGTTAGAGATCGACCAGTCTTGATCTTCTGGTTCACTCCCCAAATGGCCGTAATTGCCGGGGCTGGGCGAGGCCAAAGCCAGCAGCTTTTTTGGGGGTCTCCCACATGGCTGCAAGGGCCCAAGGACTTGAGGCATCCTCTGTTGCTTTTTTTTTTTTAAAGATTGATTTATTTGAAAGATGGAGAGAGAGAGAGGCAGAAAGAGAAAGAGCGAGAAAGAGGTCTTCCATCTGCTTTTTCACTCCCCAGATGGCTGCAAGAGCCAGAGCTGTACTGGTCCAAAGCCAGGAGCCAGGAGCTTCTTCTGGATCTCCCGTGCTGTGGCAGGGGCCCAAGGACTTACTGCTTTCCCAGGCCATAACAGAGAGCTGGATCAGAAGTGGAGCAGCTGGGACTCGAACTAGAGCCCAAACCATACAGGATGCTGGTCCTGCAGGCCGCAGCTTTACCTGCTACACCAGTGTCTACCCACCCTCTGCTGTTTTTCCCAGCTGCATTAGCAGGGAACTGGATTGGAAGTGGAGCAGCCAGAACTTGAACCAGCACCCATATGGGATGGTGGCGCTAAAATCAGCAGCATAACCTGTGCACCACAGGCCCCTTCTTTGTCTTGTCTAGCAGTTTTTACCTTAAATTCTATTTTGTCTGATGTTAAGATAGCTACTCTTGCTCGTTTTTGATTTTCACTTGCATGGAATCTTTTCCCATCCTTTCACTTTCATTCTGTGTGTGTGTGTTTTGGTGAAGTATGTTTATTATAGGCAGTGTATAGATGGTTTTTTTTTTAAATCCACACAGTAAGTCTGTATCTTTCAACAGAGGAATTTAATCCATTTACATTCAAGGTTATTATTGGTAAATAATGACTTGGTCGTATCATTTCCCCATAAATATTGTTTGTTTCGAATGTCCTATTTTACTACATTTTCTGCTTGCACCTTCTTTCATGAAGCTAATTGTCTTTACCTGTTTCTGTATGTAATACTTAAATAAGTATAATTTGTAAGGCTGAGTGGGCGGTGACAAATTCTTTCAATTTTTGCTTGTCTTGGAAGGTCTTTATTTTACCTTAATTTATGAATGAGATCTTTGCTGGGTAAAGTATTTGGGGTTGGCAGTTTTTTTCTTTTCAAACTTAGACTGTATCTCTTCTCCCCTATCCTGTAGCAAAGGATCCTGTTGAGAAATCTATTGCTCTGATTGGAGCCTTTAAAAGTGACATGATGTTTCTCTCTTGAAAATTTTAGAATGTTCTCTGTATGCTTTACTTTTGAGAGTTTGACTTGGTGTTGTGGTGAGGACCTTTCCTATCATGCCTATTTGTATTTCCACAAACTTCCTGTATTTGAATGTCCATATCTTTTTCCATGTTGGGGAATTTTCTGCTGTTTGATTGAATCGGTTTTCTACTACATTCTGTAGTGCATCTCCTGACTCCATTATGAGGTCTGCCCAGTATGGGAGTAGCTCCGAGTCTCTGCAGTCAGGCTGGGTGGGTGCGTGGGAACCCAGCCACAGCTTGTGACTGCCATAGTTCTGGGGCTTATGCCGAGAACTACCATAGCCACAGGTGCAGAGGATCTACTTTCCACTCTGTTAACTTTCCCTGTTTCCATTCTAGTGGCCCTCAGCATCAATGGGACTGCTCACTGTCCCCTGAGGCAGAACGGAATCCAGCAGCAATTCTGCCACAGCAAGCTGAGGGAGACAATATGGCTTCCATTTTTGGAGGGAAGTAGTTGCTCAGATCCCTTTCAGCTCTGAAGTCTGGACTTGAAGTCCATGGGGACTGTGGAATTCTCCCCCACCAGTTAAAGTTGCCAGTGGCAGGGACTGTGGTACCTTCTTCCTACTTCCTCTTGGCAAGATGGTACTTCTCAGCAAGCAGCTGGTCATGTATACAGGGGTGGCTGGCAGTGTGGTCAGCATCCGTGGGGTGTCTGTCCTCTCTCCCGGATGCCCCACGCAGTCTCTCTTCGGTTCTGAAAAATTTCTTTCAGTCCCCTGGGAACGTGGTCCTTTTTTTTTTTTTTCCTGGTGTCTGTCTGTGGCTCAGGTCAGTGCTGCTTTTCAATATTCAGCCATCTCAGATCCTCTCCAAGAGTATTTGTCAATTTTCCCTTATTAACTACTTATCACAGCCTCTCTAGTGTTCAAGTATTTATGTAATTATCTGTCTTGTAGGCTGTGAAATCATAGAATGTCCACATTACCATTTGCTTGTCTCTGAACAATAGCTTGAAAGTGTTGAACAGAATTGGATTTTGGCAGAAAACTGACCCAGATTCAAATGCTAGAAACAACCATTGTACAACAGTAGTAGCTAAGCAACTATAGCCTGGTTTTTGAGCCTCAATTTGCTCATCTATAAAATGAAGTAATGACTCCATCACAGTGTAAGTGAGCATCAAACAAAGTGTGCCTAGCACTTACTTGGGTCTGAGTCAAAAGCTTGTTATTCTATTTCTCATTTTTCTGGGATGCTATTAATTAAATAACAGCTATTAAAAATATGAAGTGGCAACTAATATATTAAATATGCACAATGATATAAGTTGTACCCTTATTTCAGAAACACTCAGTGTAGGGACCAAGATATCATTAGTGGAAGTGAAAATATGATACAACTACTTTAAAAAAATGCTTTGACAGATCCAAGAGGTTAAGCATAGAGCAACTATATCCCAGCAAGTGCATTCCTGGATATATACCCAAGAAAACTTAAACATACATCTGCATAAAACTTGTACATGAAGGTTCATATCAGTATTCCTCACAAGATCCAGAAACTGGAAACAACCCAAATGTGTATGAATTGGTGGATGAACAAGGACAATGTGGTATATCCATACAATATAACACTGTTTGGCACAGGAAGGGGAAAAATATCTGATACGTGCTACAATATAGTGGAATTTCAGAAAAACATTATGCTAGATCAAAGAAGCCAGCCATGAAAGACCACATGTCAATGATTCCACATAGGAAATGTTTGAATAGATCAATCAATGGAGACCAAGAGTATAGTGGCTGTCTGAGCTGGAGTGGTAGATATTGGGTGTCACTGATAATTGGTAAGTTTCTTTTGGGGATAACAAGGGTATTCTAAAATGAGGTCATGGTGATTTTTATGCAGCTTAGTAAATAGTCCTGTAACCATTGAATCGTACACATTAAATGGGTAGACATTTTTGGTTTATAGATTATAACTCAGTAAAGACATTAGAAATTTGGAGAAAAATTAGAATTCCTTAGAATTGAGGAAAATATATATTTTTCTGCCTTAAATACATGCTCCTTCCTCCTCCCCAAATGAATAACAGTAACAACAAAAGCTAATCAAAATAAAAATTCTTGTCTCTCAGATTTATAGACATTTCACTTGAATAATTTATGTCAAGAAAAATACATTCCTGCCAGAAGACATGGCTCTTTTTTCAGTGTGTTTTTTCTTCTGGCTTAGCGAGTCACAGACCTCCTGAAATGGACTGAACCCAGGGAGGAATGGAAGTGCACAGTAGCCTTGGCCCTTCATTCCTTCTCGCTGGGCTCCTCCCAGAGTGACCCTGTCTATAGCAGTAACTGCACTCTGAATGTTTCTCCCTCACTTTCTTAGTCCTCATTTTATTGTGATAAAATAGCCGAGCCTGGGTACTTTATAAAGAAAGGTCTCCGTAGCTCAGAGTTCAGAGGTCCAAGGACATGTTACCAGCATCTGCTTGGCTCTGGTGAGGGCCTCGTGGCGGATGGCACCTGGCTCAGGTGCATGTGGAAGAGGAGAGGTCAGACATGGTGAGACAGGAGCAAGAAAGTGAGCAGAGGAAATGCATCTTGGTTTAACAACCCATTCTTGCAATAATTGGTGTATTTCATGGGACCAGCATGCAAAGACCCAAGGAAGGTACCCTGCACTATGTTCCACCTTTTAAAGCTTTCAGTACCCCAGCACCACCATACTGGGGAGCTTCTGCTCATGAGCCTTCAGAGGACACACTCAAGCCATATCCACCCCGTAGCCCTGGGGAGCAGAGACCATGTCCATCTTGTTTGCAGTCAATTAATGTTACCTGGCATGTAGTAGGTGCTCCAGAAACTGTTGGGTGGGATAATGCTGGCCCCTCCAGCCCTGGACAGGAGTGGCTGTGGCATACCTGGCAGTGTTCACAATGTGTGCCATCTTGGAAACCCAAGTGCCAAGGATCTCTGTGCCTTCGCTACTATGTGAAGAGGACCACAGTCCCCAAGGCCTCTCTAGACACGAGCTCACCACTAGGATCAAGGAAAGAGGTGCTCCAGACTTGAATTAATGGCAAGAGTAAGCACAAGCACCCTCTGCCAGGGAGGAGGATTTTTTTCCGATCCCATTTAAAAGCAAACAGAGGCAGAAGAGGTTCACAAGGCTGGACATTCAGCTTCCAATGCTTCTGGGGCGGTAGAGCCCTTCAACAAAATTGGAGACTGAGTGTTTGAGGCTTGGGTTTATCATGAAAGCTGGGCTAAGCTCTTTCTGCCTGGGCATTGGCAAAACCTGCCTGCCTTGACCTTCTACCTGAAAGCATCAAGGCGCAGAGACCCCTGCTGGTCTCAGAAGTGGCATGGCATCCCCTTGCCAAATTGCATCCCGGTAGGGGTTTCTGGCATCTTGGCTCCCTCCTTTAGGTCTGTGGAAACGGGGTAAACTGGCAGCCTCTGGGCCTTGTCTGCAGCCTTCTCCCCAGCTTGGTGGATGACGAACCCCTGATGGGCTGAGAGGCTCCTGGTCCACCCTGCCTCGTGTGCCTCAGGCAAGCTCAGTGGGCACTTGCCACCAAGGACGACTATGGAGAGGGGCTCTGCCCACCCCTACCAGCCGAGCCCGTGCTGGACATTGGCCAGGTCCTCATTCGTGCTTCTGGGTCAGAGTTGTGATTTCGCCCCTTATATTTTCACCTGGGTCACTGTTTTCCTCCATCTTAGATTCTTGCTTCCAGTTATCTGAGTTGTGTTCAAGGTGCCGGCACCACTTGTGAGAGTTGAAGACAGAACCGTAAACAAGAAAGGCAATGCCCTTTCCTTAGGAGCTTAGGTTCTAGCCCCCTTTCTTTCTCCATCTCTTTCTCCATTCCCCACTGTATTTTTATGATCTGCAATTTTGATTTTTATTTGAAAGGTAGAGAGACAGACAAATCTCCCATCCTCTTGTTTACTCCTTAAATATCTGCAACAAGAGGGCTGGAACAGGCTGAAGCCAGGAGCTCAGAATTCATTCAGGGCCTCCCGTGTGGGTGGCAGGAACCCAAATGTTTGGTAAAAATAGGCAAATCGGGAAACGTCACTTTAGACAGAAATCTGGCAAAAATTATCACAGGTGTTTTCTGGCTATAGTGAAATAGTTTTGTTCTTGAAATTGCCCCATACAACAATACATGTTTTAAGACATGGGGAAATGGTGACTAGTTAGAAGCAACTGTAATTGGTTCAAGAATTAATCACATTCTGCATACTCTAGTTAATACCAAGAATAAAGTCAGGATTCAAATTCACTCCAGGAAGAAAGTTAAGATTACTTCATTAGGAGAATCACAGCAGGGGAGGGTGACAGGGCCTGACATTTGCATGTTGTGCAAAGAACTTGGAACAGGAGCCGGCAGAGCTAAAATTTGCTTTTTTGCAAATATGGAAATTGGAGAGGGTAAATAACCTTGCATTCTAAATATGACCAAATAAAATGCAAATATATGGGAGCATTACATTTCATATAAATTGCACCTCTGGGTTTGCATAACAGATTTGTAATATACAAAATCACTTCCAAAAGTCCTTGGAAAATAGAATTAAAAGGTAGTTATTTCGATGCAAAAAAATTACAATTTATTGTTTTTTTCTTTTAAAATTCCTGATTATTCTGTTGGTATGATGTAAATTGTCACAATACATCTTGCAGTTTATTTTGAAATAACAAGTATATAAACATTGACTAGATATATGTAAATAAGTCACAATAAACCTTTTTTCTAAAAGATCTGTCACTATAGCTTATTGCTATTTTGTACACCAGAAATTGAATTACTATTTTAATGCAATAAAAAAGTTAAAGCTCTTGTTTGGTTAAACCTGAGCTTAGACGGATTTCAGAGAGGACACTATAGTAAGAAAAACAAATTGGGACCATTTACTGTTAACTCCCTGGACACAGTGCATTCTGAATGGATGCTTTTGTAATACAAGAACACGAAGTTTGACTTAAGGATGATGCGCCACAGTGCACTTACATGATCAGGAATGTATATTGATAGGCTTATTTTCAAAGTCAACAATTCTCCCAGGACATAAAATACAGAAAGTTACACATTGTGTTGAAAGAAGAATGGGGATCCATTCCTCCCTCAAATAAAAATAATGAAGATGTACTTTACAGACTCATCCAGTGTTAGTGGTGGTAGTCATACAAGGCACCTTCATCTGTGGATTTCAGAACAGTTTGCATTTTCCATGAACTTTTTAAAGATGCTTGTATGCATGAATTCTTGATTTATTTTTTACATCAAAACTTTTATTTTGATAGCATATTCCACAGATTTTTAAAGGTACCCTTGTATTTCTATCTACTGCTTGATTTGGCAGAATCACCTATGATATGTGGATGTTTGAAAACAAGCAGCTGCGCCAGGGCACATGGCTTGTAGTAGGAGTTCCTACATGTGAGTCATTCCAAGCATTGTATTTACTAGGAAAACAGAATTTCAGGTTACTGGGTGTAAGACAATTTCAAATAACTTCTTTTTTAGTTAGCATTTGAGATGATTGACTCTCAAAGATTAACATTTTGATAGTAGTTGAAAAACGAAGAGATAGACCAATTAGTTCGAAATTAACAGTGCCACGGCCCAAGATGAATTGTATTCTGGCACCATAGAAGACAACTTTTAAAAGAATAGGGATGTATTAAACCTCTGAAGGGTCGCTTAAAACAGTGGGGCTCTCATTTGCATGGTCTTCCGTGTTGGTGACAGGAGGAAATTAGAATGTTTCGTGGACATTTTGCAGCCTCTCCAGCTGTTCAGCTGTGTTTATTGATGAGTTTGTTAGAGGTTAGTTTGCGTATTCTCAGGTCCTGCTGATGGGAGAGGGGATTGACATATGTACCTGAAGCACACTTAGGTGAGATGGCTGAAAATTTCAGAAGCACAGGTGACTCCGTGTCGTCAGAGCTCCTTGTGAGCGGCTTTCCTCCGTATGGATAAGGACTCCTGCCTGGCCGGGTTTCTCAGCTTCATTGTTTGGTGCCAGGCAAAAATCTCTGTTTGGAGAGGCCGTCCTGTGCACTGTGGGATGTGGGGCAGCATCACTGGCCTCCATGTGGTGATACCAGCCGCATCCCTAAGTTGTGGCAAAACTGGGTCCTGAGATTGCCAAATGGGCCCCTGTTGAGGACCACAGATGTGTAATGACATCCACTGTGGTGGTTTTTTATGTAAGTTGAGTGGCAACTAGCCTAAATGTCCATATTTAGAGCAGAACCATTCAATAGAAATATAATGGGAGCCACGTAAGTAATATTTTCTACTTATTACATTAATAAAGAGGAACAGGTAAAATGTTTTATTTGATCCAGTACATCTAACATATCACTTCAACATGCAGTCAGTGTGAAAATTATTAATGAGATATTTTACACTCCTTTTCCTAGTATTAAGTACAAGCATATTTCAGGAAATTCATGGAGAATGAAATTAAAAGATAATTTGATTTCAGTGCAAAGAGTTTTGAAATCTATGGGTATGAGAAGTCCTCACAGTTATGGAAGTATATTCTAAAAAAGTCATGCATAGATTCCAAGATTTTCTTGCACCAAAATCTACTTTTATTACCATTTTCCTCAAACTTTTTGAAGTACCTTTGTGTAGTGCCACAGACCCCAACATTGTACTCCACAGAAAGTTGTCTAATAGGCAGTACACAAGGTAAAGGATTGTTAATTTCAAAAGGAATTTTCTTAGATGCATGAGCTCCTTTTTACCATTTGAAACATGAAATCAAGTGTTCTTGGTGTGTACAAAGTATCACTTTCATTAGACTCATAGGAAAAATTTTGTATTAAACCTAGTTTCTCATTTTGCTGCATCCTACCTGAATGCATGGCTGTCAGAATGTGAGTGCCATCCAGAGCAAAGCCAACGTAATCTCACTCGACCAGATGAGCCCCCCAGGGAATGGGGTATATTTTACACTTGATCCAGGGTCAGTATTGGTTCAGGATTCAGTTATCTTAAATTTCTAGATCATTGACCTCCTCTGTGCTATAAAATGAAACAAATCAGTGTTGGGATAGACTTACAGCCATTATCTGTCTTGAAAATATCCCGAAATTGCCTGATTTAGAGAATACTCCATTCATGTGTCCTGGAGTTTAAAGACCTGCTCTCTTGTCACCATGGAAACAGATTCACATCCTACTGACATGAATTCAGTGCCTCTCTACTAATGATAGTCTATAACGTAAGCTCTGAAGAGAAAAATGGGTCTGTATCAGGTTTCATTGTTCAGCTGACAATGTTCCCTAGCTGAATGATGCTCTGCCTCATTGGGTTTTAGTTCTTGAGTTTCTGTTTGCTGTGAAGTTGTGCATGGTGAGCGTTTTGATGCTTTAATCCCCTGCCACTGAATTAATGCATCTGTCTGAACAGTCCAAATGCTGGATTAGTGTCATACAGACTCGGAAGTGGGTGGGTGGATGTTTGATATCAAGTTCCTGTCTTTGCTCCACAAGTCAAGAAATCTGATGCTGGGACCTAAGTCTGACTTGGCCTGCAATGACCTAGGTAAGGCCTGTAGGAGAACCCATTACCTGAGATGACCAATTTAGGGGAAAGGCCACTTAAAATGAGCCAGTGGGGTAAAGTAAGGGCTTATTTGGAATTTCATTTTGAAATATAAAACAAAAAGTCTAAATATAAAGTGATGTTACATTTTCAAAACTGTAGGTCATGATATTAAGAGTTGAAAAGATGGATTAAATAAAGTGTGAAATAAGTATAGAATTTTTTATTACACCTTTTCCAGCAGAATTTAATCACCAATAGGTGCTTTCTAGCACTGAGACGTCCACTATGCATAACTAGACTTTGTTCGGTCACTCAATCCCCTCTTGCTTCACTACCCCGACTGGACTTGAGCCTCCCCTTTTCATGTTATTTTCTACTTGGAGGAATAAGTCCTCTCTATGAGCTTTGTGGCTCTCTTCTGTGCCCTACCCTATAGGTGATCATCTTTTGGGAACCTGTCACTCTGTGTTCCTCAGATGCCCTCCTTAATCCCTCTTCCTCATTTAATTTAGAAGCTTAGTTGTTTTTGAGACCGTGCACAATCTATTCTTTATCCCCAGAGTTGCCAAAACACTTCCATGCTGTGCCTGCACATGATCACACACTACTTCCTGACCTCACGGACAGGTAGGACTGTTTTGTTCATTACATACTCATAGAATTTCCATGAGAGAAGGAATGGTGGATTTTGATAACCCATTGTTACTGATCTCGGGATCCCAATGGTGAGTTCCCATGAAAGAATTCTTGAATTCTGAGTCCATGGTGTTGATCTATGATTTTACTGTCCCGCAGTTGCTGAAATTTCCTAATGAAGTCCCTTACCAGCTATTCCAGAAACATCTACAGACTCAGGACACATGAGAGGGAAGCAGTTCTAAATATAGATGGGTGATTCAAGGGGCTAAAAACTCAGCTGTGGATTGAAAACTTCCTGGTTCATCATGCTTTGAAACCTCCTGGAAAAAAACAATAGGAAATAGGTTGCTTGGACTTTGTCCCAGAAAGGGAGAGGGTGAAGCAGTGGACAAGAGGGATTGGCCAGGAGAGAAAGGCCCACTGTGGGGCCCCAATTGCTTGTTAGCAACTGGGTAGCTCGGGAAAGGGAAGGCAGAGTTGATGTGGGGTTAATGTCGTAATAAGTTAGCCAGCTGAAGGAAAATGTAATCAAATTCTAGCTGCCTGGGATTTGTGCTAAGCATTAGTCTAAGAGATAGGAGAAACTTAATAATCATGGCTTTTTTAAATCATGGTAAGATACACATAAAAATTGCCTAACCATTTTGAGGCATGCAATGCAGTGTCATTAACTATATTAACAATGTTATGCAACCATCACCACTATCCATTCTAGAAAAGTCATCATCCCAAAGATAAACTCTGTACTTATCAAACAGTAGCTTTGCATTCCCCTCGCTTCCTCAGTCCCTGGTAACCTTTATTCTCCCTATGCGTCCTTGAATTTGAGCTGGGTACCTCCTATGTAATTGCTGTCATATAATATTTGCCCTTTTGTGTCTGGTTTAGTTCAGTTAGCATAATGTTTTCAGGGGTCATCTATCAGAATTTCCTTTTTAAGGCTGAATAACATTTCATTTTATGCATATACTACATTTTGCTTATCTATTCATTTCTAGAATAAAAACAGTACTCAAACTAACATTGGTATCACTTACATGGCATTTTATCAGCTTTTTCTGTTTTTGTTGTTGTTGTTGTTTTGTTTTGTTTTTTTATTCCTTTTCAAGAGATTTCTTAGTCTCTGTTAGACCTCTAGAGAGGCATTTGTTTATCCCAGGGAACAATTGATTTCAGTCTGAGAAGTGTTTTGACCAGCGGAGTACAGTTGCTAAGACCAGGTGTGATGAGCTTAACCACACCCCGTCCTCTGTGCCTGGCTGTCGCTGTAGGGGTCTTTAGAGGCCGGGAGGGGGCAGTGCCATGTATCTTAACAGGAACCTGGTGACTCTTGTAAAGCCTGTTTAAATTTCTATATAAAAACCCTTTGAAAAGTTCTTATCTAAGTTGGTGTTTGTAGTAACAGCTGTGGGATCGCATGAACTGCGATCATGACTGAGAGAGTTCTCTGTGGTTGACATTCTCGGGTAGCGAGGCAGCAGTTAGAAAAGTTACATGTAGGAAGTCAGCCGTGTGTCCTTTAAGGAAACTTTGGGTGAATGCATAAGTACTCTCCTTATTTTTCCCAACACCTTGATAGCTTGAGGAAAATTGGAGAGTACTAATAACTTTTTTTTTAAAAGATTGTTAAATGTATTTGAAAGGCTGAGTAACAGAGAGAGAGACAGAGATACAGATCATCCATCCGCTGCCTTAATCCCCAAATGACTGCAGCAACCAGGGCTGTGCCAGGCTAAAGCCAGGAGCATGGAATTCCATCTGGGTCTCTCACAAGTGTGGCAGGGGTCCCAGCGTTTGGGCTATCTTCTGCTTTTCCTGGTACATTAGCTGGGAGCTTGATCAGAAGTGGAGTAGCTGGGACTCAAATTTGCAGTCTGATACGGGATGCTGGCATTGCACATGGCAGCCCAACCCTGTGTGCCACCATGCCAGTCCCATAACTGTTTTTTATTTGACAGGCAGAGTTAGAGAGACAAAGGTCTTCCTTTCTGTTGGTTCACCCCAAAAATGGCTGCCATGGCCGGCACACTGCACTGATCTGAAGCCAGGAGCCAGGGTTCTTCTCCTGGTCTCCCATGCGGGTGCAGGGCCCAAGCACCTGGGCCATCCTCCACTGCCTTCCCAGGCCACAGCAGAGAGCTGGACTGGAAGAGGAGCAACTGGGACAGAACCAGCGCCCCGACTGGGACTAGAACCTGGGGTACCGGCACCGCAGGCGGAAGATTAGCCTAGTGAGCCGCGGCACCGGCCCCATAACTGTTTTAAGGAATATAATGAAGCATGAAGAATTGTCCTGAGAATTTGGGACTGTGGCTACTCCAGGTAAGAAGGAACCTAGTACACCCACTCTTGAAGCAGCAGTGGAATTGGGGTAGGGTGATAAGACTTGAATGAGAAGAATGAGAAAAGTCAAAATAGCCTCAGATTGAGAAAGAAAAATAACAAAGGCAAACAACTAAGTAATCTTATCTGAACAGTTTGTTTCTGTTTTGACTTGTATATTTCCCTTAAATACAATCTAATTTACTTTTTCGTATATTCAGAGTTATTTTTAAAAAAGCTGAAGTATAAAAATGTTTAGTAATTTTCGACTCTGCTGGTAGACTCGCCATGGGACTTTCCAGGGCCAGAGCCTGGCATCTGAGACTTCCGTGAAGGTCTCCAGGTCGTTCTCGTGGGCAACCCGTAGTGAGGATTACTGAGCCAATTTTCTCTGAGCATCATCTCGTCTAAACCCAGTAGTGCTAATCACATAGCAAGGATTACTCATCACCACCAGACTGGGGCGTTTTCTGTTGGCAGGTGTAGTAACAGATCAAGGCGGAGCCTGAAAATGTAAACTAAGCCTTGACCCTGATCCCAAAGTGAGGAAGTGGAAGGACTGTTTATGCAGCACCCTGCGTGAAGGAAGCTGGTGTGAGGGGAGGGGCGTTGTCCATTCTCTGTTGCTAGAAAAAACACCTGAGGGTGGTTAGTGTACCTGGCTCGCAGTTTAGGAGCCTCTGATGGGGGTGCGATGGTGGATGGCATCACACTGGTGGGAGAGCGTGCGAGGGGGAGATGCCGCATGGCAAAACAGCCATGGGGAGCAGGAAGGGGCCCTCCTGCAGCAGCTCTTCGCTCGGGAACTAGTTAGGGCGCCAGGAAAACCACGTTGCCTCCTGAGGGCAGCGCCTCCAGTGACCTCCTCCTGGACTCGACCTCTGAAAGGTCTACCGCCTCTCGCATCACCACGCTGGGAATGATGCTTCCAGGGAACGATGCTCCCAGCACTTGAACATGCAGGGGACAAACTGCATCCAAGCCGTAGCAGAGAGCAGTGTGCAAATATGGGGTGATTTCTAGGTGGGCGCTTCCTGTCGCAAAAATCTGATGAGGAGAAATAATCAGATAACCATTCTGTTGAACCAACTCCTGCAGTGACTTTACCAGGCTGAGATAAAGAACTTTTTCCTTCGACTCAAGCAAACACTCTGGTGTCTATCAATCATCACTCTGACTCACACTCCCTTTCCTATGTTACTGTTGTAAACCAGGTCACTCTTTAAGAACACATGCCCCTTCTACCCTCATTCATTAGAGTAAACTGGTCCTTCTTCACTGTGCCCTCGGGCCCAGAAGAGATGCCCAATCTTTGTCTCACTCTGGTCTCACTCCCGTGGTGTCCCTGTTTTTTCTGGTGACCTATCTTTCTAAATACAGTCAGTGGGGGCCAACACCGATGCTTCCCCATGTTTTGTGAGCATGGTCAGCTAATTCTAAGCCAGAGCGCTGTCTTGAGCTATGCTGGTGGTTGGAGGTGGAGCTTCAGGCAGGCTCCATGGAAACTGTCTCTGGAAGCTGGACTCTGTTCTCAGTAATTGGACTTTACACGGTTAATTGATGGGGATAACGGAGCAGAAGTTGTTTCCTATTAGCAAGAAGGATTAAGGCCAGAGAAATGTGTGGTATGAGAGCTGAGAATCCAGAGAAGATACCTTCTGGTTTATGTCAAAGTGGGGAGAGCAACAGGCTTTCAATCGGGCTCAAGAGAAGAGAAGGAACAAAGCCAGTTCCCCTTGGTATATACCCTGATACTTAGCTTCATCCTGCTCAGGTGCTCGGGAGTTTTTCCATTTTCACTGCCTGCCTCCTAGAGGAGATACAACATTAAGCTAGATGCTTCAGAATTATTTATTAGAATGCAGAGGTGAGGATCGCTGTGATGTTTCTTGGACAGCCTATTTTGTGAATGCCAGGAGAGCTGCAGACTTCATGGCACGGCCCCTCCAGATGTTGCCTCGTCAAGAACATTCCTCTCCATAAACAGAAGGCCATTATCATGCCTAAGAATATTAATAACTTTTCCAGAACTTCATGTAGTATCCAGTTTATATTCTGATAGCCTCAGTTGGCTTCAGATCTTTTAAAATACTGGTTTACAAAACAGAAAACCCAAGAGATGGGAGAACGGAGTCAAATTTCAGATGATGGAGACTGGGAAGGAGAGAATAAAGTGATAGCATTTGGAAAATATGGAAGTGGGAGCTGGGATCGTGGACTCTGGTTCTCAATGAATCTGAGGCCTTAGAAAGTCACTTACACTTTCTGAGCTCATTAGCAAAATGAGGTGATTGGGTAAAATAATCTCTGTGAGAGTCCTCTGATTTCCCCCCCAAATACACGGTTATAAGTTGCTAGTATAAAAATAACGTGCAGATGATACTGCTTGAGAAAGTGTTTTCTTTTCATTCTTGATTGGGGATTTCTAGGTTGGTGATGAGAGCTCTAGTGACTTACCCTTTGATGGCAGCATTTCCTCCCCTGACATCATCATCTATCAACCACTCAGCCTTTGGCCCCCTGCAGAAGGAGCGGCCTTACACATAGCTTGCTTTCTTGTACTGTTCATCCAGGCCCTCATATTTTTGTAGGCTACTGAAAAGATGGTTTCATCCCGTGCCAAAAAGATTCCTTGTTTTCCAATATTTTGTTCTTAGTGAAATGGCGTTGAGTTGTTGAGGGGTTAGAGTGCTCAGCACAGTGTCTGTACTTGGCCTAGAACATAAATATTGGAACAAGCAAGGTGGTCTTCTCTGATTTCACTGTGATTGTTGATGCACACTGTGTTCTGGTTATTATCCCAATGGTTCAGTTGCTCATGGGGGTAATAAATATGGGAGATGTGTCTGGCTCTGCCAACTAAATAAATTGCTTTTCTGCTTTAACCTTTTTGTTTTTCTGATTTTTTCTCTCTTCTCCTTCCTTTGCTATTGACTCATTTATTCTACATATATAAGGGTACTTCAAAAGGTTCACAGAAAATGGAATTAAAAGAAGTTTATTTTGGTGCAAAAATTTTTTAAATGCATGAGTAGTTTTAACATAGGCATTTTCATGAACCTTTTCAACAACATGTATGTGTTTCAAAAATTGTTTGTATCAAAATACACTTATCTTTCAATTCTACTTTTTGCCAACTTTTGAAAGTAGCCTTGTAGGTATATTGCTTATTTCTTGGACATCTCTCTGGGGCAGGGTTGCTGCAGAGGGGGTTGCTGGGATATGGTTTCCTTGTGTATTAGCCATAGCTCACTTCAAAGTGCAGGGCAGCAAGAAGGTCATTGGCTGGAGGAGCTTGTTGGATCACAACGAATAAAAAGAAAGAGCTCCATGGGCGGTGAGTGTGGCAGATTTGGTTGTTAAAAGGCACTTTCCAAACATGCTCCTGATTTGGAAAGCCTGGGGTTGGTTGGGAGGGATAAAGTTGGAGCACTCAGACCACCCATGGGATGGGCTTATGGTGCAAAGGAGTGGAAGGTTTGTTTCTCTGGGACCAGCTAACACACAGATGGAGGGGTATTGTGACTCCTTGGGGGTAGCCTGGGATGATTCAGTTTATGATGGGTATATTTCTTTTTTTTTCCCATAATCATTTTCTTTATTTCATGAACAATTAGCAACTGGATCAGTTTCCAATAGTTTAATATCTAAACTAAAATCTGGGAAATATCAAAATAAATTCTCAAATATCTCCCCCAAGAATGATTCATAAAATGTCATGTATTATTGAGATTATCTTATACAGAATTAAAGTATTAACTCAATGAGGAGATCCTCTTCAATATCATAGCATATGGTGGGTATATTTCATTGCTTTCTAAAACATTTGATCCATGAAGTTAAAAATGAATAGATAAATAAATCAGCAATCTTGTCTAATCTTGTGGTGCTTCCACTTTCATCAGTCATACCTGTAGGCCTGTCATGGTCCTTCTTTCTTCCTCATGCTCCCCACTCCCCACTCCCATCTACCTTTATGTATATACTATGGAGTCTCTGAATCCATTCTCCACATCTTTCAGTTATGCAACTGTAAAACAATGTTTTGTGTGGACTTTAGAATGCTATTGTAGGACTACTTTGGCAATTTACTTTTTTTAACTCAGTGGTGCTTTTTAAGATCCACCTGTGCTGGTGCAGGATACTCAGAGTCAATGCATTCCTTTTCATTGCTGCAAAATATTTCATCCAAAACATTGAAAAGTTGTTTCGATTCTGGCGACTGCCAGTTCTTCACAGTGACAGAGTACAGCAGACACTATGCATGTCAGCTTGTGGAAAGGATCACGTGCCACTTTTGCCTCCAACTCTTGTGGAGAGGATTTTTTTTTCAAACCTGCAGGAAAGTTGCAAGTACATAAAGTAATAATCTGCTTTCCTTTTCCCAAAATTGTCCCATCATTTAAATTGACGATATAAGCTTTCTCCTTGGATAAACACATAGATAGAATACACATATCCATGTATGTGTGTTTAGTTTTTACTGAAACTTTTGAAGTTTTAGGTTCATTCCTAGGTATTCTATCACTTTTCTGTTAATAATCTCTTCTGTAACCATAGTAGGATCATACCTAAGAAAATTAATAATTCCGTGGTGTGATATAACCAATCTAGAGTACACATTTTATTGTAAATAATGCTGTTAAATGCTCTCCAAAGCATTTGTACTGATCTACTTTTCCCAACAGTGATGCATAGAAATCTAAATTCCCCCACAAATCCACCAACAGTTGATTCTCTGACTTTAATTTTTGCTAGTCAGATGGAAGAAAAATATCACTTCCATTTGCATTTTAAAAAAATTCAACCACAAAAACATGTAATTCAAGTATAAGATTTTATTTTTAATTGTCAAAATAGGAATGAGATTCCCTGTTTGGCTTCCAGCACTGGATGATAAACTCCATGTCTCTGAGCAATTTGGAACAGGATGCTCATATTTGCCTTAAGATTTAGGAAGGAAATGTAACACAGCTCAGTTCTTCATTTCATAAACATAGACCTTTCAGCCAAGTCTTGTCAGGGAATGTTTTGATACAATTATCTTGAGGATCCAAGATTAATTCAGTGAAGTATTATTACTTAATATTGTTTTGAAATTTGCATAAAGTGAATGATTTTAGTATTAAAATAGGCTGCAGGATGTGAAGCTCTCCGCTGAGAGGAGAGGAAATGAGACTGAATTCATGCTGCAACTCTATATTGAACCTTTAGTTTTTAGCAAAATATCTTACATTTAACCTTTAACAATAGACATGACATGCTCATAACCCAATGGGAGTAATATTTTGTTACTTATGCATTAACAAAGCAAACAATATCTAGTGATTACTACTACTAGCATTTGGTGACTGTAATTTCAACTTAGTTTTATGTCCAAAGGTAGTCCAAAAAGTTTGGAAAATAGAATTTAAAGAAAAGTGTGTTTGAGCATAGTTTTGAAATCGATGAAGAGTTTTTTTCATAATACACCTTTTCCATGAATTTTTAAAAATTGTATTTAGTGTGGAAGACAGAGACACAGACAGGAGACTTCCCATCTGCTAATTCACTCTCCAAATGCTCATAAAGACTGGGGCAGGGCTTGGCCAAAGTGAGAAGCCAGAAACTCAATCTAGGCCTTGCATGTGCTTGATAGGACCAACTGCTTCAGCCATTACCGCTTCCCGGGTGCATTAGCAGGAAGCTGGAATTGGAACAAGAGCCATGACTGGAATCCAGGTTTTCCAATGGGGTATGCAGGCATCCCAAATAGTGGTTTAATCACCACCCCAAACACTTGCTTCTCCAGGAACTTTTCGAAGTACCTTTGTGTACGTGTATCTGTGTGTCTACAAGCAGAAAAATAATCATCTTCATCTCAAAGTAACACATTTATTGAGTGTTTATTGTGGCCTAAGCACTGGTCTAAGTGTTTGTACTGTTATCATTCCCTTTTTTCCTGATGAAGGGCTCTTTAAGGTGAGGCACAAAGTAAACAGAACTAGAATTAGAGCACAGGAAGCCCCTCAACCTTTATTGCATAAAACCTCCCAACCAAGTAGGTTTTGTTCATTACATTATCATTTATTAATATTACATATCTACATTATTATATTATTACATTGATTTTCTTGACCATATAGTGTTTCCATCGTGTAGAGTCTCCATAACTAATGATTTTATGTCCTACGAATATGCGTTGAATATTCTTATTTTTTTGCTATTTTATGTAAAGACAGTTGAACTAGTTCATAGACAATGGTTACAAGATAAATTGATGTTTCTGTGAACTTTTTGAAGTGCCCTCGTAGAACCACTGTCCCATTAAATGTTTTCTTTGGGCTACATATCCTAGAATTGGAATTTCTAGGTGTTACAGCATCATATTTGGAATGAGGTTGATGCGTGCTGGCATAGTACTTTCTGTATCGCTGTGTATGAGGATAAATAGGCACGGCTGTTTTCTTACATGCTCATCAACACTGGAATTGTTGTCAGTTTCACATTTCTAACAGACAACATGGTATGTCATGGTGTTGATTGGTACTTTGACTATAGTGAGACCAACTATTTGTTTTTGTGAGTTGCCTTGTTACATTTTTTTAAGACTTGTTTTAATGCAAATCAAAACCACAATGAGGTTTCACCTCACCCCAGTTAGAATGGCCTTTGTGCAGAAATCAACAAACACCAAATGATGGTGAGGATGTAGGGAAAATGGTACCCTAATCCACTGTTGGTGGGAATGTAAACTGGTAAAGCCACTGTGGAAGACAGTATGGAGATACCTCAGGAATCTGAATGTAGATCTACCATGTGACACAGCCATCCTACTCCTGGGAGTTTACCCAAGGGAAATGAAATCAGTATATGAAAAGAGTTTACTTGCATCCCCATGTTTATTTCAGCTGAATTCGCAATAGCTAAGACATGGAATCAATCCAAATATCCATCAACTGAAGACTGGGTAAAGAAATCATGGGATATGTACACTATGGAATACTATGCAGCAGTAAAAATGAAATCTGGTCATTTACAACAAAATGTATGAATCTGGAAAATATACCTAGTGAAATAAGCCAGTCCCAAAGGGACAAATAACACACGTTCTCCCTGACCTGTGATAACTAATAGAGCACCTAAAAGGCAATCTGTAAAGTGAAATTGACATTTTGAGAAGCAGTGACTTGAACAGTCTTTGTCTTGACGGTAGAAGAACAGTTTTTTTTATACTGTTTGTTGAACTTTATTTAACATGGAGTTAAACATACATATAAAGTCGATTTAAAATACATCTCAGTAAAAAATAAGAGTGGGAATAGGAGGGGGGTTGGGAATCTGGGTGAGAGGGTGGGCATGGTGGAAAGAATTGCCGTGTTCCTAAAGTTGTAATTATGAAGTGTATTAAGTTTGTAACTGTAAAAAAAAAATTGTTTCATTTATTTGACAGAGAAAGAGAAGTGTCTTCCATCCAGTGATTGACTCCCCATATGGTTGCAATGCCTAGGGCTGGGCTGGACTGAAGCCAGGAGCTTCTTCCAGGTCTCCCATGTGCAGGCACTGGCCCAAGCACTTGAGCCATCCTCTGCTGCTTTCCCAAGCACATTAGCAGGGAGCTGGATGGGAAGTGGAACAGCTGGGACTCGAACAGGCACCCATAAGGGGTTCTAGCATTGAAGGCAGTGTCTTAACCTGCTTGCTATACCATAATGCCAGCCCAGCCTTGTTAACACTTTTTGTATTTTCTCTTCTGTTGATCCATTGTTTTTAAAACTAATTTGCAATATAAAGTCTAATAGAATATACATTTAAGTGAATAATATAAAGTGTGTATAAGAAGTTTTCCTTTAGTAGGATCTTTGTTTTGTCATGTTTTTAATTTGTATTTTGTGTATATTAGAATAAATCTGAAGTTCCCCAATACAATATTAAACAAATACTCATCTTGATTTTCTTGCACTGTGTTGATCATTTAAGGTTTTAGCATCTATGTCTTTGACTCACTTGGAATTTATTTTGATATGCCACATAGGTCTGTTTTTTTTTTAAATATAGTTAAGATCTAATCTCAACACTACTGAGATGCCGTTCATGATAACAACATGAACATGCAACAGTGGGAATACAGGGTTCTTCATTGACTTTCCTTTCCTTACTCTTTGTGTCTCACTTAGTCCGGGCGGAGGTACTGGTAAGTAAGGAGCATGATCACATCCAAGAATTGGCTTTGAAGAATAGAAACAAGGTGCAAGAGAGATTTTAGACTTTACTGTTATGTTACTGCTATTTGTGAAGCTCTTCTGGATGACTTGGGAGAATTACTGTCTTCTATAAAGCTAGTCTGAGATCCTGAGACGTCTTTCTCATTCCCTCTGGGATGTTTTGTTCTGGAGGCACGTTATCACTGGATAAGTGGGAGCGATCCTTATGGGGTTCTCACAATGACCCTTTAGAAAACTCTGGGTTACCCTTGCTTTTCTCCCAGCATCCTGTGTTACAGTGTTCTATTGACTAACAAGGTTTCCATTGCTTGATGCTGGATGGAAAATACATTAGAATGTGAGTGCTGTGAGCATTTTCATTTCAGTGCTTAACAAGACTGATTTGCTACAAGAATCCCAAAAATTCTTGGCATTAACAAAACTAAGATAAAGTAAGAGTGACTTTAAAATTAATTCTTGTTTTTCTGATGTATCAAGGCTATATAGAACTATAATGCTAGATTGTTCTGGGAAAGATTGTCTTTGCCTGCTTGCTAAGTGAGTTGGCTCTTCCATAGTTGATACCTTCATTGTATCAGAATAATCATTCTTTCTGAGGTGATCTTGAAGTTCTTAAAGGAGCAGAAGGTGCTTCTTGTAAATGAATAAAAAAATAAGATCCACTCATTGGTATAACCTATATGTATTGCAGAGTGCAGGCCCAGGAAATGTGGGTGAATTTTCAGTTCTAGGTCAAGAAGTCTATCAACAAATTCTTTGTTTTGTGCAGGAAACCAAAGTTTTAAAAGCCTGAAAACACTAGGAGCATTTTTTCTCTGGTTATATTCGTTTCCAAACCTTTTTCTCAGATTTGGTCATCTTTTAGTAGCCTCCATTTTTCTTTCACTTTTTTACCACCAACTCCCCACCAAAAATGGAAAAGTAGTAAGCAAGCAAATGACTGCCCAGAATTTGCCTGTGTTAGATCTTTTTCTATTTTGTAATGGAACTTCTAGAAATAGTTGATTACCTTGAGTTTCTTTATACTAAGGCTGTCTTTACCCTCCTTAAATGACTGCAGCGTGCAACAAACAGACCAAGAGAATGAAAACAATTGACTTTTGAGAAAAGCAAAGCACACGCCATCGGTGCTTCTTGCTTCCCAAAGATGCTGCTCAGGTCTAGTAAAAGAATATTCCTTTTGGCACCTTTTTCTCTGTTTCTTCCTGTGGAACTGGAATTCCCCGGACTTTTAGGAGCAAGGGGGCATTCTATGAAAAGGGCATTAGCTGCATCTTGGAGGCAACTTAAAACCCACTGGGTGGTGTTTTGGGTCCCTTGAGGGTGGGTGCATGTATTTGACAAGGTCCGCCCATTCTAGTCCCTTGACCAGCTTCTGTATCTGAAGTAGATGTTCTTTGTCGGGGGAGAGGCAGGCTGGGATGAGCTGAGGGTGAGTCTGTTAGCCAGTGGTTGACCAATGTCACAATCCAGAGGAAGAAAAATGGAAGACCCTGTTAGTTGTAGGATAGAGTTTGGATTCTTTTTTTTTTTTTTTTTTTTTTTTTTGACAGGCAGAGTGGATAGTGAGAGAGAGACAGAGAAAGGTCTTCGTTTTTGCCGTTGGTTCACCCTCCAATGGCCGCTGTGGCCAGCGCATCTCACTGATCTGAAGCCAGGAGCCAGGTGCTTCTCCTGGTCTCCCATGTGCGGGTGCAGGGCCCAAGGACTTGGGCCATCCTCCACTGCCTTCCTGGGCCATAGCAGAGAGCTGGCCTCGAAGAGGGGCAACCGGGATAGAATCCGGCACCCCAACCGGGACTAGAACCCGGTGTGCCAGCGCCACAAGGCAGAGGATTAGCCTGTTAAGCCACGGCGCCGGCCAAGAGTTTGGATTCTTAAAAAAAATTAGTAGATGAGTGGAAGTTGAATCCTCCAGGAGCCCAAGAAGTTCCAGAATTTGAAAAAAGAATGAGGAGAGAGAAGGAAAATAATAGCCGGAGAACGTGTATCAAGCTGTGTCAAGGAACTTTAGCTGGGGATTCTTGGTTGTGATTGTTTACGATTTTTTTTATGTACATAAGTTCTGTATAAAGCCTAAAGGACCTGTGGACCTCTTTTTTTTTTTTTTAAGCATAGTCTAAGATGTCACCAATTTCCTCTTTCTTCTTCTCTGCCTCCCTGTAAGAGTGATTGATTTAAAACTCAAGCCCCTCCCCCCCCAACAAATGTTATCTGACCATTTAAATTAAAACTTTCTGGGGTTTAGGGTCATGATCAAGATCTGGCAATAAAAACAAATTTCTTGCAATGTTTTGAATTTGCCACTCAAAACACACTCAGACATTTCCAGTATATTTACTGGAAGCACTAAGCTAATCTACCAAAGAAGTTGAAACTTCTTCCTTTAAATCCATTGTGGAACCAACATTTAGTGGTGTGTACTGGTGGGGCTGGGGTGGAGAAGGAAAGCTAAAAGGCAGACTTGCAGATAAGCTCATCAGGAAAATCGCACCTGAACTTTTATTTCCATATAGGATTTACAGCAGGAACTGGACCCACAGTAGTGTGGCCAATAATATGAGGGGAAAAATTGCAAACCTGATCTTAAACTACTGTACTGAACTGCAGTATGGGAAGGTGAATGTGGAAGGAAGTGAGCACTGGAATGTGTGTACTGTAACCTGAAATTGATTGTGTTTATCCTGTGGACAACCTAACCTTGGTGTAGTCCTGCCAAGGCCATCTCCTTTTTTTATTTTTATTTTTTTGACAGGCAGAGTTAGAGGGAGAGGCAGAGAGAAAGGTCTTCCTTCCATTGGTTCACCCCCAAAATGGCCACTACAGCCAGTGCGCTGCACTGATCCAAAGCCAGGAGCCAGGTGCTTCTCGTGGTCTCCCATGCGGCTGCAGGGCCCAAGCACTTGGGCCATCCTCCACTGCCTTCCCGGGCCATAGCAGAGAGCTGGCCTGGAAGAGTAGCAACTGGGACAGAATCCAGCATCCCGAATGGGACTAGAACTTGGCGGAGGATTAGCTAAGTGAGCCACGATGCTGGCCCAAGCCATCACCTTTCCATCTCTCATTTGAGTCCATTTAATTCATAGTGTAGACAGTGGTTAGACTCTAGGAAAATATATAAAGTGTGACTTAATGCCCACTGTGAAGAAAGTATACATGCAGTAAAATCTTTAAAATTTGAGATGGAGAAAGATGGAGACAAATAGAGAGCTCCCATCTGCTGACTGTCTCCCCAAATCCCTGTAAGCTGCAGCTTGACCAGCCCAAAGCTGGGAGCCCAGAACTCAATCCAGGTCTCCCCCTTGAATGGCAGAGTCCCAACTACTTGAGCTGTCATCTGCTGCCTCCTAGGGTCCGCATTAGCAGGGAACTAGATGGAAGTTGGGAATCAAACCCAAGTACGCTGATACGGCACGTGGACATCTCAGGGGTTAGACTAAATGCCTTCTTTCTACTCTGGCTTTCTATTGCAGCAGCTTTCTTGACGAAAGTTGCTATGTTAGGGGTATACGTGGGGAAACAGTTTTGTTTTTGCATTTCCACATCAGTGTGGCAGTATCAGCTTATTTAATAACACCATGAGTTTGAACTTGGATCCATTCCCATTTAACTTGATCAACACACGTACAACTCTCATTTGAAAGCTTCCTGAATTTTTTGGGAATGCTTCAGGCCTTTTGGCTAAGGTCAAGTGGAGTTTTTTGGAGTGCACGTTCTATAGTTCAGCCCAGACCCTCTTAGGTTCAATCAGTAGCCCCTACTGTCTTAAACCAGGCCCACTTGCACATGTGTGGTACATGCTGAAGCTCTGAAAGCATCGTTTCCAGCCTGAAACGATGAATTCCGACACCTGATGATCTTGAAATCGGCCCTCCTTCTCCAGCTAGAGCCAGCACTTACTCCATTTCACCCCAAATTCCCTTCCTTGACAGTTATGGGCTATTTCCCTTTATTAATCCCTTGTTCTGAAATTCTTCTCGGTTCAGCTTTTGTCTCCCCCACAACTAAATTAAAAATAGCGTCATATTTTATATCCTCCCACAACACCTAGCTCAACAATCTGCACAAAACAGACAGCCACATGTTTGCTGGCTAAAAATGAATGGGCCAGCGAGACAACATCCTGCAACTGCCCTCGTATTCCAGGGCTCTGCACAGTGCCTCCCTTAGATTTGGGCAAAGGAACCCCAACTCCTGAGGACCTCCTGTTGCTCCTCCTCCCTCTGCTTCCCACCCAAGGAAGCAGAGGGGACACAGGGCCGAGGCTCATGCCTGTTTGTAGTCCTTGTCCTCTCCCCAGCTCCCGGGTCTTGCTCCAGGCAGTTGGTACTCTGCAATATCACTGTCCATATGGTCCCAAGCCCACTTCTAGGGCGTATGTGGGCTGTCCCACAACCATCCCCCTAGACAGGAACATCCACCAATGTCCACACCCCTAGGCCTGATGGAAGGCCGAGGGACAGATGTTTGTGAGGGGGTGCAGGCAAAGCTGAGACGTGCTAACCAGAATACACGGAAAGTCCTTTGCACAGAGGGTGGAGGGGGAGGTGAGAACAGAGCACCAGCCAGGGGCTTTCATTTGTAGGTTTGCCTGGGACCTGCAAATGTTCGTTGGCTTGGTATGCACTGGGAGTTGACAAGGTAACTGTTACTGGAAAGATTCTCATATTTTCTACGTTTATCCAGGATAAATCCTCCCAACCTCTGTTTATTTTGGTGCAGATCTACTCAGTGAGGAAATATTTGACTTTTACCTATTTGCTGAAAGCGTGGTAACCTGGAGGAATCTAAAGGATTTTGAATAGTGTCCCTAGAAGAATGAAGTGTGGGCACAGCACACATGGAGAGGTGACCATGTGATCGCAAAGGCACAGGCTGCAGATTGTCAGCAACCAACAGAGGCTAGGAGAGAGCATCGAGCAGGTGCCCTCCTAGCCTCCAGGGGAGAGCCCTTTGTGTTATTCTAAACCACCCCACGCACTAGAGGCCTCAAAAACTAATACAGGTGCTGTTTCTAACTTCCCCAGCATTTCTGGGAGTGTGACCAAGTCCTGTTTCTAACTTTGTCTCCCGTATACATTGAGTCTCCCAACTCTTACACACATGCCTTGCTTTCCATTTCCCCAGATACCATCCACTTTATTACTTAAAATAAGCAATGTTCAACCACCACTTTCTACAGTTAAATGAGTTTAGTTCTCATAACACACAATAATGGGAATGATATGACTCAACACACCTAACTGATGAGGAAACTTAGATTCGTAGATTTTACGTAATTTGTCTGAGGTCATACTGTTAACTAGTAAATTAAAAATCTGAGATTCCAGGCTGGCACTGTGGCTCACTAGGCTAATCCTCTGTGGCGCTGGTACTCCGGGTTCTAGTCCCAATTGGGGTGCCGGTTCTGTCCCAGTTGCTCCTCTTCCAGTCCAACTCTCTGCTGTGGCCCAGGAAGTGCAGGATGGCCCAAGTGCTTGGGCCCTGCACCCACATGGGAGACTAGGAGGAAGCGCCTGGCTCCTGGCTTCAGATCGATGCAGCGCGCCGGCCATAGCGGTCATTTGCGGGTGAACCAACGAAAGGAAGACCTTTCTCTCTGTCTCTCTCACTGTCTAACTCTGCCTGTCCAAAAAAAAAAAAAAAAAAAAAAAAAAAATCAGATTCCAGCAAGGGTAAGATGTGCTCTAAGAAAAAGGATCACCCTCAGGGGCCGGCACTGTGGCTCACTTGGTTAATCCTCTGCCTGCAGCGCCAGCATCCCATATGTGCACCGGGTTCTAGTCCCGGTTGCTCCTCTTCCAGTCCAGCTCTCTGCTGTGGCCCGGGAAGGCAGTGGAGGATGGCCCAAGTCCTTGGGCCCTGCACCCACATGGGAGACCAGGAAGAAGCACCTGGCTCCTGGCTTTGGATCGGTGCAGCGCCAGCTGTGGTGGCCATTTGGGAGTGAACCAAGGGAAGGAAGACCTTTCTCTCTCTCACTGTCTGTAATTCTACCTGTCAAATAAAAAAAAAAAGCCTCAAATGTACTGCCTGGCTGTAATTACTGTGCCATGTCACCTCCTCTGCCATCCCAAAGGAGAAGCCCCAAGAACATGGCTGCCTCGCTAGAATAAAATGAGGGAAATCTTCGGATCTTTCTCATGTACTGCCCTATGCTTTGGAAAAATAGCCCTCCTCATTATCACAGCACAGGCGTCCCACTCATCGACAGAGAAAGAGCTTGATTTCCCCTGATGACAAAAGAATGTCTTTCATATGTTTAATTAGGCACTGAAGCTACCAAGCTGGCTTTTGTTGGTAAGATTCCCCCCATAACTAGGGCACTGTAGATTTAATTAATACAGAGAGTAGCTAGCTCATGTGCGTATTTCTTTCTGTTGGAATGACCTCTTTTTCTGTCTGCCACATCACAACCGGCGGGTTATGTCGCTCCCCTGGTTTTGTAACCAGGGTACAAGGCACACCCGCCCAATGTAAGAAACATGTCAGCAGCTCCCACAGTTTTCTTCCTGAAAATGTGAGGGTTTTTTTTTTTTTTTTATGTGGAGGTGGTATGAAAAGGAAACACTGGCTGGTTATGTGTGTTCTCATCTTGAACTGTGTGTTTAAGCAGTGAACTGCAGTTGCAATGCCTGAGGAAGCTGTAAAATCTCTCCCACCCCCAATAAGGCCGAGCTGTACTTAGGACAAACACAGACTTTGTTGTGTAGAGTAGGATACTTTTGAGAATGAAAATGCATGCTATTAGTAATTCTCTTGGATGGGGGGTATAAATTAAGCATGTCTTGGGCAACCAGGAGTTGTGGTCATTGTAGTTATTTTAACTCATCTAGGAGAAAGGATTCCAGTCTGTGTTCTTGCAAATGCCTTGCCACAGAGATTTTGATGAACAAGGCTGGAGACGATTAGTAGGCATGAATCATTAAATCATTAAATTGTTGGAAATTAAATAGATAAATGGAAATTATCTAAAAAAATTGCTTTATGTGCTTATATAATATATATTTAAAGATTATATAACATATATAAAGAATATATAATATATATTATATAAAATTATAAGTGTATATAACTATACGATATTTTGTATTACATATTATATACTATATATACTATGCATAGTATATATAATGTATATGTGTATGATGTATATATATAATGTATGTATAGCATGTATGTATATAATGTATATATGTATAGTATATATACCATACATAGGATATATAATATAGTGTATAATATATATACTATATAGATATATAGTATATAGGTATAGATAATATAGTGTATAATATATATTTAAAGAAATAGACAAGTGGAATAGATAAGTGGAAATTATCTAAAAATGTCTTTATTATATTTAATATATATTTAAATATAAATATATTAATACAAATATTATATATGTAAATATATACAGAAATTTTGAAGATAATTTCCACTTATCTAGTTATATATAATTATATATTATATACGTAATCCGAGACACATCGAAACCAAAGGCTTTGGTCTTAGTCATTCTGGCATTCATGGTTCTAGAAAGACTGGAGCACAAAGGGATTTTAACCTGGAGGAAAGGACACTGTGGAGTTGACTTTGCTCACCTAAATGGAAACTTGTGCCCCAGAGTTAGTGCCCATCCCAGGCACTCAGTATGTACTGAATGTGTTATGACTGGAATGGCTCTGAGTGTGTCCTGAATTAGGGTGATTAACAGTTCTACACCAGAAAAGAAATTTATTTCTTTGAGAGGATGAAGCCACAATGAAGACCTTCTGATGAGACTTTAAAAGTTGAGTAGGCATGAACTTGCCTTCTCAACTTGGGGGTTTAGGAGAGAATCAGAGGAGGAGTGTATTTCACTGACATTGAGGAAGACCCTTCATTATTTTTAGAAAGATACTTTATATGTAATTTATAAAGATTTTTATTGATTTTATTTGAAAGAGTTAGAGGGGTAGAGAGACATCTTCCTCTCTTCGATCCATTGATCTACCCAAATGGCTGCCACAGCTGGAGCTGAGCTACAATGAAGCCAAGATCCAGGAGCTTCTTCTGGGTCTCCCATGTGGATGCAGGGACCCAAATACTTGGGCCATCTTCTACTGCTGTCCCAGAATCATTAACAGGGAACTGGCTAGGAAATGGAGTAGCCAGGACTCAAGCTGGCATCTATATGGGATGCTGGGACTATAGGCAGTGGCTTTACCAACTGCACCTCAGCACTGGTTCCTATATATAATTTTTTAGCTGTTTTATAGTGTCCCAGTGGGTATAATTACCATGTTTTTGCTTAACCATACCCATTTTTTAAAAAAATAAGTTATACAAGTTTCATTTGTTTAATATATATATTTAAGAACATAGTGATGCTACCTCCTCACCCTCCCCCTGCCCACGCTCCAACCCTTCTTTCTCCCTCTCATATTCTAACTCTTAATTTTTACAAAGATCTACTTTGAGTTTACTTGATGATGGTAAAGTTAACCCTACACTAAAAGAGCTCAACAAATACTATGAAGAAAAATACACTGGTCCTCAACAGAGGAGACAAGGGCTATAAACAGTCATCAGATCTCAAAATGCCCAGTTCACTCAAATACATTACATTTTAGGTACTCTATAAGTTGCCTTAGATCAGAGAAAACATATGGTATCTGTCTTTTTGGAACTGGATTATTTCACTAACTATAATGGTTTCCAGTTGCATGCATCTTGTTGGAAAAGACAGAATTTCACTTTTTTTTTTTTTACAGTTGAGTAATACTCCATAGTGTATATATACCATAATTTTTTATCCAGTCAACAGTTAATGGACATCTGTGTTGATTCCATATGTTAGTACTGGGAATTGTGCTGCAATGAACATGGGGGTACCAATAACTGTTTCATATGCTGATTTCTTTTGGTTTGGGTAAATTCCCTGAAGTGGGATGGCTGGATCATATCATATATTCCCACCAACAGTGGATTAGGGTACCCCCCCACCTGACATCCTTGCCAGCATTTGTTTGTTGGTTTCTGTAGGAGAGCCATTCTAACTGGGGTGAGGTGAAATCTTATTTTGGTTTTGATTTGGATTTCCCTGATGGATAGTGATCCTGAGATTTTTTTTCAAGTGTCTAATGGCCATTTGAATTTACTCTCTTGAAAAATGCCCATTCAAGTCCTTTGCTCATTTCTTACCTGGATGGATTGTTTTGTGGTTGTTGGATTTTTTGAGCTCTTTATAGATTCTGGGTGTTAACCCTTTATCAGTTGCATAGTTTGCAAATATTTTCTCTTCACTTGGCTAAGTTTCCTTGGTAGTGCAGAAGCTTATCTTGATGTAATCCCATTTGTCTATATGGATTTGACTGCCTATGCTTCTGTGGTCTTTTCCAAGAATTCTTTCCCTATGCTAATGTATTGCAGAGTTTCCCCAATATTCTCTAGTAATTTGATGGTATGTGATTGTAGATTTAAGTCTGATCCATTTTGAGTGGATTTTTGTGTAAAGTGTAAGGTATGGCTCTAGTCTGATACTTTTGCATGTGGAGATCAAGTTTTCGCAGCACCATTTGTTGAATAGACTGTCCTTGCTCCAGAGATTGATTTTAGCTCCTTTGTCAAAGATTAGTTCGTATACATGTCTGTTTTTGTCCTGTTTTGATTACAACTGCTCTGTAGTATGTCTTGAAATCTGATATTGTAATGCTTCCAGCTTTGTTTTCATTGTAAAAGATTGCTTTAGCTATTCAGGGTCTCTCATATTTACATATGAATTTTAGCATCTTTTTCTATATCTGTGCAGAATATCATTGATTTTTTGATTGGAATTGCATTGAATCTATAAACTGTGTTTGGGAACATGGACATTTTTGGTATTGATTCTTTCAATCTAGGAACATGGAAGATTTTTCCATTTTTTTCTTTGTTCTTCTATTTAATGTTTTGTAATTTTCACTGAAGAGATCTTCCACCACCTTGCTTAAATTTATTCCAAGGTATTTAATTCTTTTTATAGCTATTGTGAATGGGATTGATCTTCAAAGTTCTTTCTTAGCAATGGCGTTGTCTGTGCATTCAAAATCTATTGATTTTTATGTGTTGATTTCATATCCTGCTACTTTACTGAACTCTTCTATGATTTCCAATAGTCTATTAGTGGCGTCTTTGGGATCCCCTATATATAGAATCATGTCATCTGCAAATAGGGATAGTTTCACTTCCTCTTTGAAAATTTGTATCTGATTTTTTAAAATTTTATTGATTTTTTTTTTCTTGCCTAATGGCTCTGACTAAAACTTGATGGATTATATTGAATAACAGTGGTGAGAATGGGCATCCTTGATTGGTTCTGGATGTTAGGGGGGAATACTTCCAGCTTTTCCCAATTCAATAGAATGCAGGCTGTGTATTTGCCATAAATTGCCTTGGATGTGTTGAGGAATGTTTGTTCTATACCCAATTTGCTTAAGGTTTTCATCATGAAAGGATGCCGTATTTTATCAGATGCTTTCTTTGCATCTCTTGTGATAACCATGTGGTTTTTGTTCTTCATTTTGTTAATGTGATATATCCCATTTATTGGTTGGCAAATGTTGAACCATCTGTGCATACCAGCGATAAATCCCACTTGGTTTGGATAAGTGATCTTTCTGATACGTTGTTGGATTCAATTAGCTAATATTTTGTGGAGGGTTTTTGCATCTATGTTCATCAGGGATATTGGTTTGTAGTTCTCTTTCTCTGTTGTATCTTTTTGAGGCTTAGAAAACAATGTGATGCAGGCTTCATAGAAGGCATTTGGGGCCGGTGCCATGGCTCAATAGGCTACTCCTCCTCCTGTGGTGCCAGCACACCAGGTTCTAGTCCTGGTCGGGGCGCCGGATTCTGTCCTGGCTGCCCCTCTTCCAGGCCAGCTCTCTGCTGTGGCCTGGGAGTGCAGTGGAGGATGGCCCAGGTCCTTGGGCCTGCACCCACATGGGAGACCAGAAGAAGCACCTGGCTTCCGGCTTTGGATCAGCGTGGTGTGCCAGCCGCAGCAGCCATTGGAGAGTGAACCAACGACAAAGGAAGACCTTTGTCTCTGTCTCTCTCTCTCTCTCTCACTGTCCACTCTGCCTGTCAAAAAAAAAAAAAACCAAAAACGCATTTGGGATCATTCCCTCCCTTTCAATTGTTTTGAATAGCTTGAAGAATTGGAATTAGTTCTTTAAATGTCTGGTAGAATTCAGCAGTGAAGCCTTCCAGTCCTGGGCTTTTCTTTGTTGGGAGGGTCTTTATTGCTGATTCAGTCCCAGTTTTGGTTATTGGTCTGCTTGGTTTTACTTTGTGTTAATGACTCAATTTTGGTAAATTGTATGTTTCCAGGAATCTATCCATTTCTTCTCAGTTTCCCAATTTGTTGGCTTACACCTTTTTGTAATAATTCCTGATGATTCTTTTTTCTGTGGTATCCGCTATTATATTTCCCTTTTTTTAAAGATTTATTTTATTTATTTGACAGGCAGAGTTACAGAGAGAGGTAGAGATAGGGAGAAAGGTCTTCCATCCGCTGGCTTACTCCCCAGATGGCCAAAATGGCCAGAGCTGCACTGATCCAAAGCCGGGAGCCAGGAGCTTCTTCCAGGTCTCTCATGTGGGTGCAGGGACCCAAGGACTCCAGCCATCTTCTACTGCCATTCCAGGCCATAGCAGAGAGCTGGATCGGAAGAGGAGCAGCTGGGACTAGAACCGGCACCCATATGGGATGCCAGTGCTGCAGGCCAGGTCATTAGTTCACTGAGCCACAGTGGCGGCCCCTATATTCCCTTTTTAATCTCTGGCTTTATTGATTTGGGTCGTCCTCTTTTTTGGTTAGATGGGCCAGTGGTGTATAAATTTTGCTTATTTTTTCAAAAAACTAGCTCTTCATTTCACTGATTTTTTGTATTGTTTTAATTTCAATTTCATTGATTCTATAATTTTATTTCTTTCCTCCTAATTTGGGCTTTGTTGTGTTTTTCCAGGTCCTTGAGATGCATTAGTAGTTCATTTATTTGGTACCTTTCCAATTTTTTCATGTAGGCAACAATTGCTATAAACTTCCCTCTTAACACTGCTTTTGCTGTGTGTTATAAGTTTTGTATATTGTCATCTTCATTCATTTCCAGAAATGTTTTGGTTTCTCTTTTGATTTCTCCTGTGACCCACTATTCATTCCGGAGCATGTTGTTTGGTCTCCATGTGTTTGTGTATGATCTAGTTACTTTGGAGTTGATTTCCAGCTTCATTCCATTGTGGTCAGAGAAGGTGCATGGTAAGATTTTGATTTTTTTAATTTGCTGAGACTTTCTCTAGGGTAGACCATCTGCTAGGCCATAAAGAAAGTTCCATGCACTGATGAGAAGAATGTATATTCTGCCACTGTGGGGTGAAAAGTTCTGTAGATACCAGGTCCATTTAGTCCATAGTGTCAATTAACTCTTGTTTTTTTGTAGATTTTCTGTGTAGTTGACCTGTCCATTGATGAAAGTGGGGTGTTGAAGTCCCATGTTACTATTGCATTGGAGTCTATGTCTCCCTTTGGATCCATTAATATTTCTTTTAAATAGCCAGGCACCCTATATGCATATACATTTACAATAGTCACATCTTCCTATTGAAATGATCCCATAATAATTACATAGTGCTCTTCTTTGTCTCTTAATAGTTTTTGTGTTAAATTCTGTCTTGTCTGGTATGAGGATGGCTATACCAGTTCTTGTTTGGTTTCTGTTAGCATGGAATATGTTTTTTCATCTTTTTACTTTCACTCTCCTTGTATCTTTGTTGGTGAAATGTGTTTCTTGTAGGCAGCAAATAAATGGGTCTTGTTTTTTAGTCCCAGCCAGTCTATCTTTTAACTGGGAAGTTGAGGCTATTTACATTAACGGTAACTATTGATAAGTAACTACTTGGCTCTGCCATTTTCCCATAAATATTGCTGTTGTTTACTTTGGATTTCTTTTGTAGTTTTGTTGGGGGATTTTCTGCCTGTACATTGTTTTACAGTAATGGCTATCTTTCTGTGTTTCTGTGTGTAGCACATCCTTAAGCACCTTTTATAAGGTTGGATGAGTGGTGACAAATTCTTTCAATTTCTGTTTGTTACGGAAGGTCCTTATTTCACCTTCACTGATAAATGAGAGCTTTGCAGGGCACAGTATTCTGGGCTGAGAATTTTTTTCTGTTAAGACTTGGACTATGTCTCATCCTTCTCTTCTAGCCTGTAGGGTTTCTGATGAGAAGTCAGCTGTGAGTCTAATTGGAGATCCTCTGAAAGTAATCTGGTGTTTCTCTTTTGCACATTTTAGAATCTTTATGTTTTTCTTGGGAGAGTTGGACTACAAAGTGTCATGGTGAAGATCTTTTTTGGTCATGTTTATTGGAGTTCTATGTGTTTTCTGTACGTGGACATCCCTGAGAAAGGCCTTTCTGAATTCAGGGTCAAGAACCATTCCAAGGCTCTGTGATGATTAGAAGAGGATTAATGAAGGCAGAATTAGATAGTTCTCCCAATATTCACTCATTTATCAAGCACCTCCCCTTTTGTTAATGTATTGTAATTGGCATATTAATCTATATGAGATACCATGTGATGTTTTAAAACGTGTATATATTGTGTAATGTTCAGGTCAGAACAAGCATATCTATGACTTCAAATGTTTATCATACATATTCTTTGTGAAGAAAACCTTCAAAGATGCTTTCTGCAAGTTTTTTTTTTATATGTGGTATGTTATGATCTGTAGCTACCCAACTGAGGCACCTAATTTGTGGCAGCTGTTGAATAAGGTATTGGGTATGAAGGTGGGGATGGTAGTTTCTGATTTAAGGAAACTCACAGACTAATGGGAAGACATAAACATCTAACGAGAAGATGTGAAAGCATCATAGCAGATGTAGCAATCATGGTATGTAACATATGACTGGCGCCGTAAGAGGGAAAAGAGAACCAGTCTTTATTCGTGGGAATTGAGGGGTGTTCCAGGAAGAAGTGTTGCTGGAATAATAAGAGGCTGAGTTGGTGGGGTTTACCAAGGACAAAGCCTGAGTTTTTTGCAGTTGATGTGACCTTGTCAATATCATACTAATACTTGGCCCATGTGTTCTTTCTTTATTTTTTTAAAAGACGTGTCTATGTATTTGGAATGCAGAGTTACAGAGAGGCAGAGGCATGGAAAAAGGCCTTCTTTCCACTGATTGACTCCCCAGATGGCCGCAATGGCTGGAGCTGAGTCTATCTGAAGCACCCACATGGGAGACCCTGGCAAGGGCCCAAGGACTTGGGCCATCTTCCACTGCTTTCCCAGGCCATAGCAGAAAGCTGGATTGGAAGTGGAGCAGCCGGGACTAGAACTGGTGCCCATATGGGATGCTGGCACTGTCAGCGGCAGTTTTACCCGCTATGCCACAGTGCCGGCCCCAAGGCCCATGTGTTCTTAAATGGAAGTTTTCAAGAATAAATGCATAGATTTTGATCAGATTAGTGTCTGAAAAACACTAAATTCCTATTTGTGTATATATATATATTTAAATCTGAGTAAAATTTTATGACTTATAAGAATTCTGAGAGGGACTTTGAAAGAACAATTTCTTAGCTTTCCAAAGTGGAGGATAGGGCATTACTCTTTCAAAGAGAGAGAATATTGGAATTCTCATGTTTTCATTCTTAAAATTAATTGCACTAGTAGTTCCTATTTTTTTAAAAGATTTATTTTATTTATTTGAAAGCATTACAGAGAGAGGTAGAAACAGAGAGAGAGAGGTCTTCCATCTGCTTGTTCACTCCCCAGATGACTGCAACGGCTGGAGCTGCGCCGATCCAAAGCCAGGAGCTTCTTCCAGGTCTCCCACATGGGTGCAGGGGCCCAAGGACTTGGGCCATGTTCTGCTTTCCCAGGCCATAGCAGAGATCTGGATTAGAAGAGGAGCAGCCAGGACTAGAACTGGCGCCCATATGGGATGCCGGTGCTTCAGGCCAGGGCTTTAACCCGCTGTGCCACAGTACCAGCCCAGAATAGTTCCTTTTTTAAAAAAGATGTATTTATTTTATTTGAAAGAATGATGAGAAACTGACAGATCTTCTATCTGCTGGTTTACTCCCCAAATGGCCACAACAGCCAGGTCAGGGCCAGGCCAAAACCAGGAATTCCATCCTGGTCTTGAACATGGCTGGTATTGGGCCCAGGCACTAGCACCATCAAGTGCTGCCCTCCCAGGCACATGAGCAGGAAGCTGGAATGAAATTGGAGTACCCAGGATACGAGCCAGCACTCTGATTTGGGATGCTGGCCTCGCAGTCCGTGTCAGGACCTGCTGCACTGTAACATTGACCCCAATGGATCCTTTTGTTTCACTAGCATTTACTTTGTTTTTGTTTGAATTTATCTTCAGAGGTGGAGGGTGGGTAGGAGAGTAGGTTAGATACTCTTTGCTGTTATTTCACCAAGATGTTTCAGGATTTCAAAACTATTTTTCTTGCCCTTAAGAAGGTTTAAGGATTGTGAATCTGTTGTCTCTTCCTAGAGCTGCTTTGTTTTCCTTTAAGCAATGTCTATCTTTGCTTCCCTCTTTCTCCTTTCTCTTTCAACATAAGCAGAATCAAACTTTTGAGCAACATAATGATTGTACAAGTACAAGTTCTGATCTTCTGATCTTGAGCTTCTTCTCGCTTTAACCACTCTAGTGTGAAATCACTTTTCATGTTCTTGCAAAGGCTGAAAGGCCAAAGTCTTAACAGTGTCCTGGTGCTAGGATTTCTTGGTGAACGTTTCTGTAAGGATGATGGGAGTGTGAATTTTCAGAAGCAGCAGTGAACTGTGGAGATCTTAAAGCCATTAATGAAATGGCTTACAGTACCATTTTTTAGAAATGAAAACAATTATAAGTCAGTCTCAGAGCAGAAAGTGATCTCATGGCTCCCCTTACAAGGGAGCTGAATTGCATTTCTAATGGAATCACTAATATTTTAGCTGTAAGCACAGAATCTATTTGAATAGGTTTCTGCCTAACTTCTATGTGGTTAATTCATGTTTAGGGAAAAACTGTTGATGTCCAGGACATTTTCTAGAATAAAGTTTTGTCATTCATAAGCATTTGATTCTTAAGATTGTGTATTCTGTTTCTTTTCCAGAGTCTTGTACAGATGAGCTAATGACACAGAGTGGGTAAAATTTTGTAACCCTTTATGGAAGGGTCATTTACAATGGCTGGTAAGTCACAAAGATCTCCAAACATGTGACTTACATATAAGCAATGAATATAAATCAATGCCAACTATTTTCTGGTATAAAGTAAATAACACTAAACTAAATATTTGTATTTATTTTTTAAAGAATGCCATAATTACAGAAATTTATATAGGAAAACAGCTCAATTAATTTGGAGTAAAATGAGCTTTGGCGCCTCATTACATTTGAACTTTTAAATGTACTTATAACAGCTGGAGAACTGTTATTTTCAGTATCCCATATTAGAAAAATAGTTATTCAAAAATTATTTGTGATTAAAAATTGTTATCTTGACCTATGTCTTTGTCCAATAAAGGAACAATTCACAAAGCAAGTTAGGACTTGAAAATACTTTCTTGATCGAAAAGAGAGCCAAAGATGACAGGAGGTAGAAAGACATAACTTGGTAAAAAACACTCTTCTTGTTTAGTCAGCAAAGATGATTTTGCAGACAAATTAATCAAGGAGACTGTCCATTACAGTGCAGCATCTTTGGAATTCTGCACTGTCTTTAAAACATTAAACTATTGCAACACATCGCTTAATTTCTTTCGACTTTTCCTTTTTACCATGGAAGTCTTGTGTTAACCTCTTTTTCTGAGAAGCTGTGATCCCAGTCTTGGATTTTCCAGCTCCATGTTGCCTAGGACATTGCTACTTCTCCTTTCATGGAGAAAACAGTAGCTGGGGCAGGTGGAATGGTTGTGACAGTGGCATAGGGGCTGCGCAGAATTGAAAAATGAATATTAAGAACACTTTATTTTTTGACAGGCAGAGTTAGAGAGAGACGAGAGGAAGGTCTTCGTTTTCCCGTTGGTTCACCCCCCAAGTGGCCACCACGGCTGGCGCGCTGTGCCGATCCGAAGCCAGGAGCCAGGTGCTTCTCCTGGTCTCCTATGTGGGTGCAGGGCCCAAGGACTTGGGCCATCCTCCACTGCCTTCCCGGGCCACAGCAGAGAGCTGGACTGGAAGAGGAGCAACCGGGACAGAATCTGGCACCCCAACCGGGACTAGAACCCAGGGTGCCAATGCCACAGGCAGAGGATTAGCCTAGTGAGCTGTGGCGCTGGCCCAAGGACACTTTAAAAATATTTCTCCCCTGGAAATGGAAAAACAGAACTCCCGGGGGCATATTTTATTCATGCATACATGAAATTAGGACTTGTTGGAAGAATCCATCAAGTCAACTGAACGTGATGTTAAAGCTTGAGTATTCTAGTCCCAGGAACATTGTTAGTGGACGGCCCCCACTAGACCCTTAGAAGGGTCTGGGTGCAGTATTTTTCTAACCAGTCTGTGGACTGGAGTCTTCAAAACTCCTGTAGTACTGGTTAAAATGCATGTTTCCAGGTTCCTACAAGGGCCAGCCAAAATAAATCCGACTGAGCAGGCACCAAAGAACCTGAATTTTTAACAAATGTCCCTCTCCCCCTGGATGCTCTCCTGCACTTGGCAGGGAGTCCTTTGGCTACAGCTGGGGAAAATTCCAGATTTTTTCATAGATCAGTGTCTAGAAGAATGAGCATCAGGATTGTAGAACAGTCAGGTGCTGACATTGCCATGGAGTGAGTAGCTACTGCCCAAGGTCACCCAGAAACCAAAGATATGGCATACTCCCCTGGACAGACTTCCTTCCTGCTACTGATGCTCATTTTATTTGGAAGGCAGAGAGACAGAGATCGTCCATCACTGGCTCACTCCCCAGATGGCCTACAGCAGTAGTAACGGCATCACCTGTTGCCTCCCACGGTGTGTATTAGCATGAACTTGGGTGGGAAGGGGAGTAGCTGGAATGGAAACCAGGCACTCCTGTGTGGGATGCCTGGGCCCCAAGCCCCTCATACAGAACCAGAACCTCTGGGTGCTGCTTGGAGCCAGGTCGCAAGTGCATTCATCAGGAAGGGCAAGCAGTAGGGGCCCAGCTTGCGGGAGAGGTGGCTTTGCGTATCAGCAGACTTGTCTGTGCCAAGTAGGCACATCCACTTCCTGATTACTAAAACCAAAATCACCCTCCTTGTCCCTAGGCAATGAATACTCATTTTTGACAGGCAGAGCTAGAGACAGAGGGAAAGGTCTTCCTTCCGTTGGTTCACCCCCCAAATGGCCGCTACGGCTGGCACACAGCGCTGATCCAAAGCACTTCCTCCAGGTCTCCCGTGCAGGTACAGGGCCCAAGGACTTGGGCCATCCTCCACTGCCCTCCTAGGCCACAGCAGAGAGCTGGACTGGAAGAGGAACAACCAAGACAGAATCCGGCACCCCAACTGGGACTAGAACCTGGGGTGCCAGCACCGCAGGCAGAGGATTAGCCTAGTGAGCCACAGCGCTGGCCTAAATACCCATTCTTGAGTATTCATTAGACTCCTACTATGTGATCTGCACTAGCCTCCATAGATACCAGGGATACCAAGATGAACAAGGGTCCTGTCTTCTGAGAGCCAGCCTGCCTTTCTTCAGTCTGTTGGCCATACTGGTCAGTTAGATACGTGACCAGTGTTCAAAATTGTGTCCTTACTTTTGTTCTGACTTCCCCCTTGTTCTGTTTACAAGATAAAATCTAAAACTGAGCTAAAAACAGTGGCTTCCCAGGATGGTTTCAGAAAGCACCACAGGCTATTGGAAATGCTGCCCATCTGTGAAACCTTATCAGTTCCCTGCTCTGGCTCTCCAAAGTTTGCCTTCTGAACGAGAACAATTGACTTGCTGTTCTCCTGTCCTTGGTCTGTCCCTTGGAAAGGATTTATTTTGCTTTGGCCCCTGTTCTCTCCTGGCTCCTAAAGGCAACTTTTTGTTTCCCCCACAAACCTTTCTGTGTATTTAAAATTAAGTTGAAACTTGAACTTCATAATGTATTTTTCAAATCTTAGAGTTTAGGATTTTAGCGCTGACGTTTTCTTGGCCCCTTTGAGTCGTACATGTCTCAGCTCTCTGTTATTTTGTCTGGATGAAGCTCCTGGGTGGAATTTCAGAAGCCTCTATAAAGAGAAAAGCGGATGTGAAAAGTAAAGTGGGAGATTGCCCATAAGGAGGACAAAGATTGGTGTGTCCAATGGTTGTCAAAATGTGCTATCTAGATCACTGGTGATGGACAAGATGTTTTAATTGGAACAGCGCTTGAGTCTTTTTTCTTTCTTTCTTTCTTTCTTTCTTTTTTTTTTTTTTTTGACAGGCAGAGTGGACAGTGAGAGAGAGAGACAGAGAGAAAGGTCTTCCTTTGCCTTTGGTTCACCCTCCAATGACCACCACGGCCGGTGCGTTGCGCTGATCCGAAGCCAGGAGCCAGGTGCTTCTCCTGGTCTCCCATGGGGTGCAGGGCCCAAGGACTTGGGCCATCCTCCACTGCACTTCCTGGCCACAGCAGAGAGCTGGGCTAGAAGAGGGGCAACTGGGACAGAATCTGGTGCCCCGACCGGGACTAGAACCTGGTGTGCCGGCGCCGCAAGGCGGAGGATTAGCCTAGTGAGCCGTGGCGCCGGCTCACTTGAGTCTTAATACTGGCTTTTTACTTACTGCGTTCATGTTTCCCTTCCTAGCAAGCATATTTAAACAAAGTAAAGCTGAATAGTAAATAATCATACAGGTGGCAGGTGGGCATGCCAGGAATCACAGGATGGCTGAGGTTTGAAGAACATGGAGTCAAGAGCCAGGAGCAAGTGTCTTGGAGGAGAGGTCCCACCCCCACAAAGCCAAAGGCACACACACGCCTTACCCAGAGCAGGCAGGAGGCGGTGGAGGAGAGCTTTACCTTCAGACCGTCTCTCTATGCCATCCTGGAGAGCAGCAAGCCCTGTGTGTCCTGTTGAAGCAGTAACTGAGTGTCTACCCTGGGAAAGGAGAGGGGCCCCATTTGGAGGGCAGGAAGACAGAGGATCCCAGGCTGAGCTTGACAGAGAGAGACCCAGGAGTGCTTGGGAGCCTTAGAGCAGAAGCAGGTTTCTCCCCTGCTCAGGGAGAAATTCTCTCCTCTCCGTCGGGGAGCGTAAAGGCAGAGAAAGGGACTCAAGTCCTCGGCTGAAACTGACTATTGTCCGCTGCTGGCATTACAGAGGACAGCGGCAATAGCAGAGACCTCAAAAACGGCAGGCTCTGAAGGATGAGAAGAGTTGGACAGTGCGGTCACACTGTCATTTCACAAGGGGGGAGTTCTGAGGAATGGGCTGTCGGGCGATTTTGTGGCTGCGCAAACTCACAGGCTGTGGTATAGCCAGTATTGCTGCTGGGCTGCAATTGTGTGGAGCCTGTTACTACTGCAGGCGGCAGTACCTAGAACGGACATGGTGGGAGATGCTAGGCTGTGGGAATTTTCCTGTGCCATTGTCATCCTATGGGACAGCCCTTATATATGTGCTCCATGATTCCATAGGTAGACCTGCAGCCATGGTTGGCGTTTATTTTCAACTGTGAAAACAGTGAAACAAAAACTCACTGGAGAAAGGCCGCTTCCGGATTTATATTTGGAACGGAGTCTAGAAATGGAATTGTCATTTTCTTTCCCTCCCTCCCCTCTAGTTCTACAGGGCTGCTCAAAGATGGAAAGCCTTCTGGGCTGTGGCCCCCACCCACCCTCCCCTCTAAGTGAAACCCTTGGAACCTGGCCCCCAGATTCACCTTGCTATCAAGACCCCCCACCCCCCCACCCCGAACCAAAAGCTGCTCCCAGCAGGAAGGCTCCTGCTCTTTGATGTCTGTGTCTGTTGAGCCCTAGAGGAGCCCCCTCCAGCCTGTTTGTTTTCTAGGGGGACAGGTGAGAAAGCCTCACAGAGAGGGCAAAAGCGGAGCAGAGGGCACCTAGCCACACACTGTAACTGGGTAGGCTGTAAAGACAGCAGCCCGCCTCCAGTCACCAGCCATTGTCGTTGTACAGACCATAGCTTTTGGTTTTTCTTTTACTTGCTCTGAATGAGTGAATAGTTGTGTGCTTACTGTTGACATGTGGCGTGTATGCTGAGAACATGTGGTATGTATGCTGAGAGCAGATGAGGAAGTGATGTGGGTCCTTCGCTTGAATGTTCCTGGTCCCTGTGGTCCTTACCCCTGCCATTGTGGAAGGATGCTCTCATTTGCTGTCACCTCCCCTCTTCTGCCTGCACCTGCTGCCAGAACCAGGTCACATAGAGCAGAGCTCTGAGGGCTGGAAGATACAGTGCTGAGAACCGGATCTCGGTGCTGACAGAAGGGGTGTGTTGGGCTGTTTGTTTCGGGGAAATACTCTGTGTAAAACCTGGTCCCTGTGCAATCATGGGAAGTATGTACAGCAGCGTAGATCAAGCTCCAGGTCTCAGCTCTTCTGAGTGGCCTACATAACCTATGCAATTTTTCTGATTTTCAGTTTTCTCTTTTGTTTTTTTTTAAAGATTTATTTATTTTATTTTATTTGCAAGTCAGAGTTACACAGAGAGAGGAGAGGCAGAGAGAGAGAGAGAGAGAGAGAGAAAGAAAGAAAGAAAGAGGGAGAGAGGTCTTCCATCTGCTGGTTCACTCCCCAATTGGCTGCAATAGCCGGAACTGTGCCAATACAAAGCCAGGAGCTTCTTCCCAGTCTCCCACGTGGGGGCAGGGGCCCAAGCACTTGGGCCATCTTCTACTGCTTTCCCAGGCCATAGCAGAGAGCTGGATCAGAAGAGGAGCAGCCGGGACTAGAACTAGTGCCCATGTGGGATGCCAGGGCGTTAACCTGCTGAGCCATAGCGTCGGCCCCAATTTCCAGTTTTCTTTCTAGTAAGAGATGATACTAGCTGGGTTACACTGAGGTTTAAGTGAGAGCAAGAGGCCCTTCCACACTGTTTCTGTCCTCTTGACTGTGGCCCTTGATGGCGGGCGTCTTTCAATTTCTCTTTGCCTTTAGGCTGCCCCTTTAGGCCGTACATTTGGTTTCTTACTTAGCAAACAATTGCAACTTAAAACTGAACAATATTTTAAAATACTGGTATTTTTCAAACACATTTATGTCAGAGGCTGGCCCTGTGGTGTAGTGGGCTAACCCTCTGCTGCAGCACCAGCATCCGATATGGGCGCTGGTTCAAGTCCCAGCTGCTGCTTCTGATCAAGTCCTGGCTAATAGCCAGAGAAAGCAGTGAAAGATGGCCCAAGTGCTTGGGCCCCAGTACCCATATGGGAGACCCAGAGGAAGCTCCTGGCTTGGGGTTGAACCAACTCTAGCCGTTGGGGCCATCTGGGGAGTAAACCAGCAGATGGAAGACCTTTCTGTCTCCTCCCCTCCCCTCCCCTCCCCTCCCCTCCCTTCCTCTCCTCCTTAATCTTTAAAATCGTTTAAGGCTGGCACCACGGCTCACTTGGCTAATCCTCTGCCTGAGGCACTGGCACCCTGGGTTCTAGTCTCAGTTGGGGCGCCAGATTCTGTCCCGGCTGCTCCTCTTCCAGCCCAGCTCTCTGCTGTGGCCCGGGAAGGCAGTGGAGGATGGCCCAAGTCCTTGGGCCCTGCACCTCATGGGAGACCAAGAGAAGCACCTGGCTCCTGGCTTTGGATCAGCGCAGTGCACCGGCTGCAGTGCACCTGCCGTGGCAGCCACTGGGGGGTAAACTAACAGAAAAAGGAAGACCTTTCTCTCTCTTTCACTGTCCACTCTGTCAAAAAAATAAAAATAAATAAAAAATCATTTAAAACATTCTTGTGAATACTCCATGTCCAAAAGCAATAGTCAGGAAACTGTATGTTGGGGCTGATGGTAGGGGTAGCTTTAACCTCTTGTAGGTGAATTACCCTTGTGACTGACAGTTGTCATCAAACAGTGGCTTCCAGTGGCCCCTGGTCTCATCGTGGTTGTCCTTGTACAAGTCATGTCTCATTTTTCTGAAGTTGTCTATGATGGGTAAGACCCATGGGAGGATGGAGGAAAACTGTGACATCTCATAGTTGTCCTGTCCATTCTTTGAGTAACATTTCTCTGAGCTCTGATTATGCAGTAGGCTAATTGTTCCTGGTACTCAAATGAGTGAATGCCAGTCTCCACCCTTACTACATTAAGAGACAACAAGCACTTAGGCAATGCATTGCCATGGGGACTGACAGTGTGTGCTGAGAGCACAAAGTGGGCGGGACCGACTTCTGGAGGGATAGAGGGCCTGCAATACTGGTGGTACACCTTGAAAGCTAAGGGGTTGTGGCTTGGCTTCTAGCTCCAGCTGTGCCTTTGCTCTGAACCTCGACTTTTCCCCTGACTTGGAGCCAGTTTCCTCAGCTCTGAGACAGCACTCACCTTCGCTGCATGTCGAGAGGGGATCAGTAACTGTGGGATTCTCCTGGGGATCCTCACCTGTCCGAAGGTGCCTTCCTGCCCCCAGCAGCGGTGCCTGTGGGATGCTGGATCACTGGGCTTTACGGTTCAGTGTGCAGCTGTAAATTCCGATGTGCCCCCTGGTAGTCCAGTGCAACTAAGCCCTTCCGGTTATGACGTAGGCTGTCTTCTCTGACAGCAGTCTGTGGAGTCCAGTCTGGCTGACTGTGAGTTCGCAGAGTCACTTAGCCAAGCTGAGGGCCAGGTTTCTCCTCTGTGAAATGAAGACAATAGTAATAGTGCATGTTTCTGCAGCTTAAAAGAGATCATCTGAATAGAAAACATGGCACACAGAGACTGCCCTATTAATGGTCATTTTGGGGGCTGGATGAGTAAACCACAGACTGCCAGGAATCAAGATAAGCAGGCTAGAGGAACTTGACCTCTTGAGACAGGCAAGGTGAGCAAGCGGAGTGATGGCCGTTCCAGGAACAGGGAGCAGTGTGTGAAGATCGCAAGGAGGGCAGGTCAGAAAGAAGGCCAGCGTGGCTGGAGTCCGGAGCGGGGAAGCGAGGTGGGGAGAGGCTGCTGAAGACAGGGCCGACTCCCCGTGGTGGCCCCACTAAGGAGTCGGTGTTTTCTTCCTGAATGGAGTGGGAAGCCAATGGCCTCAATGAGGGCGTTGAGCTGAAATTGGGGAGGCAGAGAAACAGGCGTGTATCTAGAGAAAAAATTCAATCTGAAGGAAGCCGCCTTCTTAGAAGGAAGAATTTCATCCAAGTTTCTACGTTTCATCTTGGTGGGGCCCTTGTACCAGGGCCTGATATTTGTAGGGCCCTGGCAGAATCACACCGGAGACTCCCATTTTGTAAGTTTAAATAATTCTAGGTTATTTACCTGTGTGTTCCATCCCCTACCCTGGCAAACATGTCTCTGGAACTAAAATATCAAAAAGTTGTGGTTTGTACATGACTTACAGTCCAGAGGGTCCAAGAAAATTTAATTTCACTCTAATTGCACAGTCTGGGTGTTCTGTTCAGACAATAAGATGTGGATGGATATTAAAAATATTTATAATTAAGAAACCATTTCCTATTCCATAATTTTTTCTTCATTATCACAAAATCACCAATATTCACGTAATATGTATTCTTTTGACAGAAATACTGAGACAACTTTTCTTTTTATTAACAGCTTTTTTGAGGTACAATTCACACCCTAAACAGTTGATGCAAAGTATATGACTTCTCTTGAGTCATTGTAGTTCTGATACAGTTTCTCATTTACTTTATTTTAAAATATTAAGTTTATGTTGAATAAATATCTGTCCCCTTTTTAAAAAAAAATTTATTTATTTGAAAGTCAGTTACACAGAGGAGGAGAGGCAGAGAGAGGTCTTCCATCTGTTGGCTCACTCTCCAGTTGGCCGCACTGACCGGAGCTGTGCCGATCTGAAGTCAGGAGCCGGAAGCTTCTTCTGAGTCTTTCATGTGGGTGCAGGGGCCCAAGAACTTGGGCCTTCTTCTGCTTTCCCAGGCCATAGCAGAGATCTGGATCAGAAGTGGACCAGCCAGGACTTGAACCAGCTGGGATGCTGGCACTGCAAGGGACGGTTTTACCTGCTACGCCACAACACTGGTCCTATCGCTTATTTTAGTTTTTCTCCCATAATTTATTTTAATTTGAAGAAACTTTGCCCTGCCAAGATTATATCAAACTAGCCTGTTAATAAAACTCTTAGAATTGAAAATGAACCATGAATGAAACATTATGTTCAAAATATTGAACATAAATACCTTTATCACAGAAAATATTTTAATTCCATTGTGTAAATCTCTACCATGTACACTACAACATTTACTGTCTTTTTAAGCAATATCTCAATCTCATTCTATTGTCCGTCTTGACATCCTGTTTCACATATGTTATAGCTGGACATTTACATGCAGTTGAGAGCAGTGGGAATGGATTAATGTAAACTGTTCCTGTGCATATGTGAGTTTGAGGATTTCCTGAACGACTAAGGGGACGATGAGGAGGAACAATCACATTGGTGATGGACGTGACAGTGAAACGGGGCTTCCCTGTGCAAGGTGTACTCACATGTGGAAGAGAGAAATAGACAAGTTCATTAACCATTTATTTTCTCAGTGTTTCTGCAGCTCAAATCCTCCCTGTGCTGCGAAGTCGCCTGTCACTGCACTGCCCATTCTCAAATGCTCAAGGCTTTCCCACATAGCTGCCATTGTTTTAAGGACTCAGAGCAGGAGATGGGGAGAAGCATCTCTCTGGACTGAGAGCAGCACATCCCTGTAGCCTAAAACTGCATGGGCACCCAGCAGGCCCTCGCTAAGCCCATCCCATCAGCCTCTTCATTGTGAAATGGCCCAGTACTGCCAGAAGGCCCTTCCTTGCTCAGTGTATTCCCTCTGAACTTGGCTGACTGCTTTGTTCACTTGTTCTGTCTTGTAGGAACTGGTGAAAGTGGGAAGAGCACCTTTATCAAGCAAATGAGAATCATCCATGGGTCTGGTTACAGCGACGAAGACAGGAAGGGCTTCACCAAGCTGGTTTACCAGAACATCTTCACCGCCATGCAGGCCATGATCAGAGCGATGGACACCTTAAGGATCCCCTATGTGTGTGAGCAGAATAAGGTAAAGTGCCCCAAGAGGTGCTGCCCCCCCCAGGACCACACCTTCCTCCTCTGGTTAGCTCATGTATTGGAACAAAAGGACTTAAAGGGTGCTTTGGTCAGATGCCAGGTCATAGTCTTCTATCTTTCAGTCTTACTTCTCCATGACTGTCTACTCTACCCAACCCTTCTTCCACCAGGTGAGGTTCCTCTTGGTTCATGATTGATCTCCAGAGACAACATGGCAAATGTTTAATTCCCTTCTTTGTAAGGCCGTTGTGTGTCTCTGTCGTGTCCAGTGCTGGGCTCAGTGTCCTGCTCCACTCCCCAGCTGGTGGAGTCTTCCTATGCACCATGCTGCCCCAGATTGGGGAGGGGCAGTAGAGGCAGTCCCTCGGCCTCCGGCGGCTCGGTCCACAGCTACTGGCCTGGGAGCGGGGACTGTGGGGCTCTGCTTGGGGCTGCGTTTCACTGTGGCAGGCCTGGTACTGGGCCTGGTACCATGACCTGGACTTAATTCTCTCCCTTCGCTGAGCAGGAGGTGTCTCCATGCTGTGCTGCTGGGAGTTGGGCACAAGGGTGACACGGTGACTCTTCCCTTCCTGCCTTCTCCGTCTTCTCTTATTATACCCAAACCAGGCACTGTGGTCTCTCCTCTGGCTTCCCCAGCACTTTTTTTTTTTTTTGACAAAGTGTACAGTGAGAGAGAGACAGAAAGGTCTTCCTTTGCCGTTGGTTCACCCTCTAATGGCCGCTGCAGCCGGCGCACTGCGGCTGGCGCACCGCACTGATCTGAAGCCAGGAGCCAGGTGCTTCTCCTGGTCTCCCATGGGGTGCAGGGCCCAAGGACTTGCGCCATCCTCCACTGCACTCCTGGGCCACAGCAGAGAGCTGGCCTGGAAGAGGGGCAACCGGGACAGAATCCGGCGCCCCGGCCGGGGCTAGAACCCGGTGTGCCTTAGCCTATTGAGCCATGTTGCTGGCCTCCCCAGCTCTTATAAACATAGATGGGTGAGCAAATGGCTGTTCAAGTTGGGGTCTTAGAGGGGAGGTACTGCTGGAGCAGCTGGCTCGGCCTCTGGGATAGAGACTTTTAAGAGCATTGTGATGAATTTGGCTGGCCCTGGGGTCTTATTTGTGCAGAAAGCTGGCATGGTGTGTGTGATGCTCTGCAGTGTGCAGGTGTGAGATGTTTGGACAGCAGTCAAGTGTGCTTATTTCAGGCACTGACAAAAGGAAGACATATCCATTCTCTTTCAGCTAGGAGACCTAGTTAATGATGGAGATGTGGGATTTAGAATATTTTCACTAATATTCACTAATATTTCACTAATATTTTCACTAATGTGCTGCAGACTAATCAGAAATCAGTGGGTTTTGCTTCTTGGTGTTAGGAGCTGGATCTTCTTGGGAACTAAGTGATGGTCTTCAAGAGCATGCTCGTGTCTCAGCCTGCAAGGTGTTCTTGTGATGTGATGGTAGCAAGCTAGCATTTGCTTCCCTCTCATCACTGATGATTAAAAATAGAGATCTTGGGTGCAGCATTGTGGTACAGGTTAAACCATCACTTACAATGCCAGCTTTGCATATTGGAGTGCCGGTTCCAGTCCCAGCTACTCTGGTTCTAATCCAGCTTCCTGCTAGTGCACCTGAGAAAGCAGCAGATGATGGTCTGAGTACTTAGGCCCTTGCCACCCACGTGGGAGACCAGGATGCAGCTCCAGTTTCCTGGCTTTGGCCTGGCCCAGCTCTGGCAGTTGAGGTCATTTGGGGAGTGAACCAGTAGATAGATTGATCTCTCTCTCTGCACCTTGCAAATAAATAAATAGCTATTTTTTTTAAAAAAAAGACATTTGTTTAAGACCAGAGTAAAATCATAAGGTAGGGGGATGAGACGAAGATGCAAGCAAAGCTTTATGCGGTATATTGGAATGAAGTCTGAAGGGAAATGATCCTGTGCTTGAGTTCATTAAAAATCTAGATTAGAAATGAGTGTATTTAAATAGTTTCTACAAAGTTACAAATGGCATAACGTTACATAGAAAAATTCTGTGTCAGATGGGTCTCCAGGGATTTTCTTTTAATTTTTAAAAATTTATTTTACTTATTTGAAAGAGAGACACAGAGAGAGGTCTTCCATCAGCTGATTCACTCCCCAAATGGCAATGGTTGGAACCAGGCAGATGTGAAGCCAGGAGCCAGCAGCTTCTTCCAGGTCTCCCACGTGGGTGTGGGGGCCCAAGCTCTTGGGCCATCCTCCACTGCTTTCCCAGGTCCATTGTCAGGGAGCTGGATCAGAAGTGGAGCAGCCAAGACTCCAACCAGTGCCCATATGGGATGCTGGCGCTGCAGTGGGGGCTTTAACCTGCTGTGCTACAGCATCAACCCTCTCCAGGGATTTAATGAGAAAGACTAGCTGCTAGATGCCAGCCGTGCATAGATTTTAGCATGGTCCTGGTCCCTCAAGACAACTTTATCATATTTGAGAGACAAAGAAACAGAGACACAGTACACACAAAAAGACAAAGAGGGAGAGAGAGACAAAACTCCTATTCTCTGATATACTCCCCCAGATACCTGCAGTGGCCAGGGTTGGTAAAGCCAGAAGCTGGGAACATTGTCCAGGTCTCTCATGTGAATGGCAGAAATCCAATTACTTGAGTCATCACTACTGCTTCCCAGGGTTTGCCTTGGCAGGAAGCTCGAGGCAAGAGCCAGAGGCTCTGATGTGGGACATCAGCATCTTAACCACTATGCTAAATGCCCACTTCCTCCTGTATATCTTAGAGCAAATACTTCCCAAGTTATGATGGAGGTTATAGCCTGATAAACTTATCATAAATTGAAAATGTGGTTAAGTCGAAAATGAATGTTCCTAAACTGAGCATCCTGGCTTAGCAACCCAGCACACTGTATGGAATGAGCTGTTGCCCTGCCAACCGCGAGCTGTGCTCACTGCTGCTGCCCAACGTCACAGGAGAGGATGGAACCATTATCGTTAGCTAGGAAAAGATTAAATTAAAATATGTACTATAGTTTATATTGCATGCATCTTATTTTTGCACCACCATAACGTTGAAAAATCAGAACTAAGACCATCATTAACTTGGAGATGTCCATATATGATAGACAAGGTTTCAGAGCAATCAAGCAATTTATTATTTCCTCCTCTGTGACAGAATTACAAAGGAAAATACATTGTGCCCCAAATTTTGACTTTTATTTCTACAGCCTCATTTCTTTACCATCATTCCATTGCACTATTTTTTTAAAAGATATTTATTTATTTATTTGAGAGGTAGAGTTACAAACAGAAGGAGAGAGAAAGGTCTCTCATCCACTGGTTCACTCCCCAGATGGCCGCAACGGCCAAGGCTGGGCCAGATGGAAGTTAGGAGCCAGGAGCTTCTTCCAGGTCTCCCATGTGGGTACAGGGGCCCAAGCACCTGAGCCATCTTCTGCTTTCCAGGCTACCTGTAGGGAGCTGAATCAGAAGTGGAGCAACCGGGTCTTGAACTGGCACCCATATGGGATGGCAGTGTCGCAAGTGGTGGCTTTACCTGCTGTGCCACAGTGCCAGTCCCTCTCTTGCTGTTAATTCTTTCTAGGATGTCATCTCTCCTTGTCCACAGATCTGCATTAGACCCCTAGGACCTTATAACAAAGAACCTCAAAGGAAGTGGCTTGCATTAGAAATTTACTTTTTCACTGACATGGATATTGCAAGTCCAAGATCAGTGTTGATTGGTTCCAACTGCAGGCTCTGGGAGCAAATTTATTCCCTGATTCTCTCCTTGCTTCTTGTGGTTTCTAGAAACTCTTGGTGTTTCTGCCTCACTCCATTTTCTGCCACGGTCTCTATAATGAGTGTTCTCCTTTCTGTGTCTCTCTGCTCATATGTGTTGCCCTCTCTGTGTACATCCAAAGCATGGCTCTCCCGGGGCTTTAGGGCGTACTTTTGCTGTAAAGGCCCTGAGAGCAGATTTGTTTTTGGCTTTGTGGCTAGCCAATCCCTGTCCAAACTACTCAGCTCTGCTGCTGTTAGCATGGAATGGAACCCTAGGCGATATACAAACTGCAGTGTGTGGCTCACTTGTAAACTCTGCAAAATGTGAAAACTGTACTTAATCCACAAGGCATACAAAAATCTACCCAGGCCATGAATGGCTCTCGTGTGCCAACCCTGGTCCTAGGGGAAGCTGGAACCTCTCTGTTTTTCCATTTCCTCATCTGTTGAATGCAGACAACACATGCTCTGTCTGCTTCCTAAGCCAACACGAGCGAAGGGAAGTGCTTCAGAAATTAAATGGCACTCGAGAAATACAAGGTTATTACTGGGGCAAGCTCAAAAACCAAAATGGACTCGTTGTTTCTTCTACGATGGCTTATGACATTTTCAGCCGCTCTCTCTGTGCCTGGGGGCTGTTACTATTTCTAATAATTGTCTCTGCGGGTCAGTCCTTATTCCAGAAATGAAGCTGTAACAGAATCACTGCATAGGTCACACATGATTAATGTTCCAGTATATTCAGTAATTGATTTAAGAAACACACTATATAATGTCTTCTTTACAAAGTAGTTGAATAACCTTGAGCAGTTGATTAGTTAAGAGAGGGATGCATCAAACCTTAATTACCTTTTATTTTCACATTGGTGCCATCCTTCCCTCACTTGCTATTCCTGGGTATTTATTTCCATTCTCTGTTTTGGTGTATTTTTCCCTAGAACTAGGAACATTTCTTCAGAGTATGTAGAAGGGAATTCAAAGTTAACTTTGAGGTTTTATTTCACTTTTCATGAAAAATTTTAAATTACTTTAATGTTAATTTATGTGTGTGAGAGAGAGGAATCTTCCAAGTGCTGATTGACTCTTCAGATGCCTACAACAGCTGGGGCTGGACCAGGCTGAAGCCAGGATCCCAGAATTCTGTCTGGGTCTCCCATGTGGGTGGCAAGGGACCAAGGACTTGAGCCATCATCTGCTGCCTCCCAGGATGTGCGTTAGCAGAAAGCTGGGTCAGAAGCAGAGGAGCTGGGACTGGAACCAGGCACTAGGACAGGGACTGCGGGCATTCCAAGTGGTGTTTTAACCACTGCACCAAATGCCTGCCCCCAAGGGTTTGAATTTAAATGCTAGTGAGGTCATTGCTCAGAAAGGTTCTTGAAAAATCTCTGCCTATTACTTGAAAGACTGCTTATTAAAGGAAATTTATCAGAAACTTAATCAAGCATTTGATTTTTTTAACCAACATGTTTTTTCAATTAAGATGTAGCCTTGAAGATTATTTTCTTATGTTGTACCCGCTTTTTAATTTTTTTTGGAATAAAAATGATTCATATGTATTTGCTCAGTCTGTAGATAAGCCTTAATTTTTATGAATGTATCTCAAGAGTGTTTTATGAGCACATATTAGAATGTATGACTTCTTGAATAAATATTCCAAAGGCATTTGCCCAACAGCAGGGCTTCCAAGCTTGTAACTCATGTTTACTCCTGCTGGTTTCACTGAAGTCACAAGAGCTCCATATTTTTGGCTGTTTGTAGCCTCTTGTACTTGGGAAGTTCTCATTCTGAGCCTGTTTTGCAGTGACAGACATTGTGATCCACTAAGGTTGTGTTGAAGTTGCCTGGGTGGCTGAGGTCCAGAATTCCCCAAGGGTAAATGACGGGCACTTGAATTCCCAGAAGCCTTGCAGTTTTTTATTCGGTGATCACTGGACAGAAGGAAGTCTGCAGGCTTTGCTGCAAGCAGACCGCCTCTTCTTTTCTGCACTCCTGTTTGGCTACACTGGACTCACATCCTAAGAGGGGACTTCAAAAATTCATGGAAAATAGAATTTAAACATATGTTCACTTTGGTGCAAAAAACTTTTGAAATCGTGCATACAAGAAGTTTTCAAAAAGTTCATGGAAAATGCAGATCATGAAAAAACTATATACAGATTGCAAAAGTTTTTCCCCCCAAAATAAACTTAGCTTTTGATAGTATGTTTCCATGAGCCTTTTGAAGTACCCTTATATATTTATGTAACTCAAATTTAATTGTAAAGGCTCATCACAAGAATAAATCAATAAGTAAAACTTGAATTTTTTTACATTACTTACTGATTCCCTGGTTTTTAATTTTTTATTTTTTTATTTAGTAAATATAAATTTCCAAATTACAGTTTATGGATTACAATGGCTTACCCTCCCACTCACACCCCTCCCATCTCCCGCTCTCTCTCCCATTCCATTCACATCAAGATTCATTTTCAATTATCTTTATATACAGAAGATCAATTTAGTATAAAGTAAAGATTTCAACAGTTTGCACCCACACAGAAACACAAAGTGTAAAAATACTGTTTCAGTACTAGTTATAGCATCACTTCACATTGGACAACACATTGAGGACAGAGATCGTACATGAGGAGTAAGTGCAGTGACTCCTGTTGTTGACTTAACAAATTGACACTCTTGTTTATGGCATCAGTAATCACCCTAGGCTCTTGTCATGAGTTCCAAGGCTATGGAAGCCTCTTGAGTTTGCGAACTCCGATCTTATTTAGACAAGGTCATAGTCAAAGTGGAAGTTCTCTCCTCCCTTCAGAGAAAGGTACCTCCTTCTTTGATGGCCTGTTCTTTCCACTGGGATCTCACTCGCAGAGATCTTTCATTTAGGTCTTTTTTTTTCCCAGAGTATCTTGGCTTTCCATGCCTACAATACTCTCATGGGCTCTTCAGCCAGATCCGAATGCCTTAAGGGCTGATTCTGAGGCCAGAGTGCTGTTTAGGACATCTGCCATTCTATGAGTCTACTGTATATCCCGCTTCCCAGGATGAATCATTCTCTCCCTTTTTGATTCTATCAGTTAGTATTCGCAGACACTAGTCTTGTTTGTGTGATCCCTTTGACTCTTAGACCTATCAGTGTGATCAATTGTGAACTGAAATTGATCACTTGGACTAGTGAGATGGCATTGGTACATGCCACCTTGATGGGTTGTATTGGAATCCCCTGGCACGTTTCTAACTCCACCATTTGGGGCAAATCCGATTGAGCATGTCCCAAATTGTATATCTCCTCCCTCTCTTATTCCCACTCTTATATTTATCAGGGATCACTTTTCAGCTAAAATTTCAACACCTAAGAATAATTGTGTGTTAATTACAGAGTTCTACCAATAGTACTAGAACCAAAAAAAATACTAAAATGGATAAAGTATTACATTGTACATCAACAGTCAGGACAAGAGCTCATCAAGTCATTGTTTCTCATAGTGTCCATTTCACTTCAACAGGTTTCCCGTTTGGTGCTCAGTTAGTTGTCGCTGATCAGGGAGAATGTATGATATTTGTCCCTCTGGGGCTGGCTTAATTCACTCAGCATAATGTTTTCCAGATTCCTCCATCTTGTTGCAAATGACCGGATTACATTGTTATTTGCAACAAGAAAACTTGAAATTTTTAAAAGGAGAGGTAATAATGGTACAGTAGGGAGATTCTGTTGCCTGCTCTTCTACTCTACCCAGTTTCAGAACACAATGTTTCTAGAGGTGTGAGTTCTGAATTTCCCCCTCAGTAAACCTCATACTCTTTTCCTAGCTTTTGCTGGTGGTTTTGGGACATCCAGCCATACACCACTCTCAAGGGCTGAATTATTTGAGTTGATTTGACTCACAAGGCCTCTGTGAGTTCTGTTTGACATTTTGCTGGTCTGACATTTGGGTAGATAGATGCCTTTGTCCTTCGCTCCCTTGCAGTTCCTCCTCCACTGACTGCTGGGTTTGTCAGGTACCAGAACACCCAGGGCTACTGTTTTCAGACTTGGATGCATATTGGAATCACCTGTGGGACTTTTATGCCCAGGGTATCACTCCCAGAGACTCAAAGCTAGCATCCCGGGGTGCAGCAGAGCATTGGAATTGATTTTCAGACTCCGATGGGAAAGTCAAGGTTGAGAACCACGGATGCGTGTGTCTTAACATCAGTAGATGTGTTCGGTTTGGATTCTGCTTCCCTGTCAACCTTTCCATAGTAGGGAAAGGAGATTTCTAGTCCTCTTTTCCATGGAACAGCCTAGTTAATCTCCATCAAAGGGAAACGTAGCAGGTGGCACAGAGGGCTGCCTTGGTTAGACTAGGTGATGATAGCCTTGCAAGCAACACCAGGTGTCATCTTTGAGTGGAAGGCAGGGTCTGTGAGTCCCCCACGGACATGTTAGCACAGCGTTGTACCCAGAGCTCCCACTGGTGAAGTGGGTGGGAGTGGAGGAGGAAGTCCCACCTTGTTCTCTTAAGATCACATCAGTGGTGCCTTCTTGACCTCCTTTCCCACTGTTGCTATGTGGAAATCATAATTTAACTTTGCATAAAACAATCAGGGATGTAGGTTATGTTGGTAACAGACCCAGGTGTAGGTCTTCTTTATAATAAAAATACCATACAAGTTTGGTTTGTGAGTCAATATAGGCAGTACCTAGGGAAGCTAAGTAGCTATATATTTTGTTTCATTAAGTGTTTTTATTTGAGACAGTAATTAAGTCTAAAACATCCAACTCCACATTTAAGCAATGAAGTATGGTATTTATGGTATGAGATCATGAGAAAGTACATTTTTTAATGCCAGGAAGACTTTTGATAAAGCCTCTTATCTGTGTGAAAGGCAGCATCGCACAGTATTTATGGATTTATGGAGGATCTGTTTGAAGAACTCTCTGGATACCACAATCCATGGATGATCAAGTCCTTTGTACACATGGTATATTATTTGTGTGTATCCTAAATATATTCTCCTGATGCTTAAATTATCTTGGCTGCTTGTAATATCTAATGCTATGTCAATGCTATGGCAATAGTTATTACACTGTCATTGTTTAGAGAATTGTGACAAGAAAAAACCTTTTCCGTATTCAGTACAATTTTAAAAAATGTTTTCTATTCATGGTGGCTTTAATCCATAGAATCGGAACACTCCAGTATGTAGGGCTGACTCTATAAGGGTTCTTGTCCTTCAGAAAGTTTCTTGGAAAAAGGAATTAAAAAGATAAATTTATTTTGGTATAAAAAATGTGATCCATTGCTAGTTTTTTTTTTTTAATATTTATTTCAAAGAGTTACAGAGACGGAGAATACAGAGATGCTGCATCTGCTGTTTCACTCCCCACATGACTGCAATGGCCAGAGTTGAGCCAGGCAAAAGCCAGGAGCCAGGATCCTCTTCCAGACCTCCCATGTGGGTGTCAGGAGCCCAAGCTCTTGGGCCACCTCTCGCTGCTTTCCCAGGTGCATTAACAGGGAGCTGGATCGGAAGTGGAGCAGCAGGAACTCTAACTGGCACCCATATGGGATGCCAGTGTTGCAGGCAGAGGCTTAGCCAGCTGTGCCACAATGCCTGTCCCTCCAGGAACTTGTTGAAATGTGCCTGTGTAACTCTTCCAGCTTGATTTTTCATTCTCAGAAAGTGGGAGACTGAATTCCCAGGAGGTCCGTGGGGGACCCGTGTGAGTACACCAGGCACAGTTCAGTGTAAATGATTCATTTTCTTTTTCACAGAAAGTTTCTCAGGGCTGGGAGTATTTTAAGACCCTCCTCTCTTCTGATTTTTGAAACATATGTTTAAATAGATTTTTCTGTCCCACTTCCTCTTCTAACTGGAAGTCGAGTTCTGCACGAACCTGTGGGAATAGTGCAGCCAATGTTCCGACTTGGGCCGTAGCCCAGGGTGGCTGGCTTCCTGGCAGATGTTAAGTTGAGGCCCCTGCTTCCCATATCCTGCTGCACATCAGATGTCACCAAGGATATGTTTCTCCAAACGAGGAACATGAAGTCCTACCTGTTATCACAGCAATGAGTTCTCCACCAAAATCTTGGGCAGGAACTTTCTCATTTCTCCAATAGCTCCAATAGCTCTCTGATTAATCAGTGTTCATTTTAGTGTGAAAACAATTATCATCGGAGCTTGAAATGTATGAGTTTTTTAAGATTTATTTATTTGAAAGAGTTAGAGAGGCAGAGGCGGAGAGAGAGAGGTCTTCCATCCTCTGGTTCACTCCCCAGATGGCTGCAATGGCTGGGACATGAACTGACACCCATGTGGGATGTCGGCACTGCAGGCAATGGCTTTACCTACTACTCCATAAAATAGGAAAGAATAGGATGGGAAAGAATTGGTTTTCTCTTTAATTATCACGAGGGCCGAATTTGCTTGCATGCTGTCCTTCAATGAAGCCTGAATTGGGAAATGAGGGAGTTTGGGGGCCGGTGGTGATCAATGGGATTGAGTGGATTCTTGAAAGACTGATTCTCTCCCTCACCTCAAAACTGAGTGTGAACTCATCACATCTCAAGAAATGTCTTCTTTTAAAAAAAAGTTTTATTTGAAAGTTAGAATTGCAGAGATCTGTACCACAAAGCACCCCCCACAATGGTTTATAAAATCTGGTGTAAAGGGGAAATCCCACAAAGTTACAAATGATCCAGAAGCTGCTGTGACCATCAGTCTAGCTGAACACGCATCCATTCATCCGTTAGCACTTCCAGATATGTGAAATATTTGTCCTGAGCCTTTTAAATTGCATTGAACTGTAATACTATCCTAAAATAGAAAACAAAGCTTGCGAAACACTCATGTTAGAATGGATGTTAGAATCATCAGCAGAATTCTTTATATAAAACATTTATTTATTGATCTGAGAGGCAGAGAGACAGAGGTCCTCCATCTGCTGGTTCACTTCCCAAATGGCTGCAACAGCTGGAGCCGAGCCAGTCTGGAGCCAGGAACCTGCAGCTGCTTCTGGGTCTCCCATGTGGGTGCAGGGGCCCTAGCACTTGGACTATCCTCTACGCCTTCCCAGGTCATAGGCAGAGAGCTGGATCAGAAGTGGAGTAGCCAGGACTCGAACCGGCACCCGTATGAGGTAGTGGCACTGCAGGCAGTGGCTTTACCCAGTTTATCCGCTACACCCCAGCGCCGGCCCCACCAGCGGAATTCCTATAAAATTCTTGTGTGATCCGCTATCCTTCACAAGCTGCTTTCTTGTGGCAGAGCCATGCTCCTGCTTTCTGGTGGTGGGGAGGCAAGAGAGGTGCTGATGCTGTTGCTCCTTACAACTGCCTCCTCGGGCCACAGGGCCTCCACTGATGGGTGAATGTCATAAGCAAGGGCCGGAGGCAAGCTGTGCCCTAGCTGGGGTTGTTTTGTTCTGGTGTCCAGATGAAGAATTCTGGTGTGTTTCTCGTGTTAGGAACTTAGAGGCCTCTTTTCTTAGGAAATGGTTAGTAAGCTCTGCAGCAGCATTGTAGACAGAAAATTCTAGAAGAAAATCCCCTCTTAAAAGCTTTATTTTTTAAGGTGGTAGTGGGAAGAGGGGATGTTTCAAATCAAATATAGTAATTAATCCAACAGAAACAAACTGTTAAAAGGTTTTTCTTTTGCTTTTTTTTTAACCAGTAAATCTACCTTTAGAGTAAAGCTGGTGTTCGTTTGAAGGTAGAAAATATTGCTCTTTTCAGACGTCTCTTTGGAAGCTGAAGCATTTTCAGGGAGCTTGGAGATGCTGTATTTTCTGTATACTTCATCTTGATTTTGGACACCTAATCTCTGTCATATTAAGAATGATCTAATACAAATAGCTTTCACATTTAACTACTACAGTGTAGTCTTCCTACATAAAATTTGAAAATATTTTGGCAGGTTCCATCTGCAATTAGAAGTAAAGATATGAGTGCAGTTGTCTAACTCAGCCACTCACAAGATCTGACTAGGAAGGTACTTGGGTGTGAGTGTACAGTTGCGGGTAGGAAGATGGCTGGTTTCTGAGTTTCCTTAAGAACAAAATCAACTCTAGTCTTTTAATCCTTTAAGCAGTTAGGATGGAGAAGAATGAGGATCACTGAGACCATTGCTTGTACGTAGGAGCCCCTGTGTGGCCTCCCTTCCTTGTGCACGGAGGGCACAAGGTTTCGTGGTGTGGTGGAGACCACCATGGTCACCAGGGGCCGCCAGTTCTGCTTCTCTCCATACAGAATGGCTTCCCCAACACATTGTGGGGAGGCTTCCCTTCACTTTGGGATCAGGATCATCATGGTTTGGAGCAGTTGCGACGTGGGGCCCTCCACAATGTTAGTGATAATCCCAAACACGGTGAAGTGAGCTCTTGGAGTACCAGAGTGGAACAGCTGGCATGAAAGGGAATTCCGGCACTGCCATTGCTATCCCCAGCAGTCGTGGGCAAATCACCAGACCTCGCAGGCTTTCGTTTCCTTCCTGCCTGAGGGCTCCGCTGGCTCCTGGTGATACCACAAAATTGAAGCATGTAGGTAACCTACCTTCAGAAGCCAAAAAGTTTTCTGTCGTGCCCTAAACTGCTTACTTTTCTTTTTTAACCCAAGTATCTAGTGAACTGGTCACTATGTCAAGTCAATATAGGCTGTTTTACTTCCTAGAATCTGAGAGTTCTTTTCAGATACACTAAAAAACCAAGTTAAGGACCAGAAAAGACCCTGGGCATGCAATGAAGAAATCTGTTCTGTAGTGCTCATGGCTTTCTGACACGTCCTTACCCCTTTCCTGAGGGTGCTGCCTCTTTAAGTTCTTGACACTTAATTTGAATGAGTGGGTGGATGCCTCCCACCCCAATGGCTGCTGGCCTCCCTGTCTCTCACACACACCACGCCCACCATTCATACGAACAAGCGTCTGCAGACAACTGAAGTCAGAACAGCCGAAGTGAGGCAGGAAACCTGCGGTGTCTCTCGGGTTGCTTGATTTCTTTGCGACTTGGGGATTACTGGGTTAAGGGGTTGGAGAAAGACTCTTCCTGACTGATGAATCTGTTTCTGTGATCTTGCCACGGCCTCCCCTGGAGAGAAAGGTCCAGGCCGCACCAGGCACTGGGCTGGCTCTGGCTGTCCTCTGTCTCCATCTGCCCAGACGTGGACTTTGTGCTAAGAGAAACCAGGAGCCTGCCCTTGGGAATCATGGTCCTCCCCTGGCCATCCACGAGAGACAAGTCATCTTGACTGTCTTTAGACTGGTTTGTTTTTATTATGTCTGGCCAGAGATGCCCCATGTCACTGTCCGTGAAGGTGTGACTTGAAGTCCTCTGTGCCCACTGTGCAAGGTCAAAACCTCCCTCCATTTGATTATGAAAACCCGCCTGTGGTAGTTTTCCTTCGCTGCTCCCTGCAGCTGGCATTTCTGCCACTAGATAGACATGAGTGGCTGGTCACACCAAATACTAATTTCCTCCTAGGAAACTGGGAGATGAAGTCCCAATCCGAAACAATAGTAATCACTTGATACATATTTGTTTTCTGAATTAAATGAATGGCAGAAGCTAAGAGTGCTCTCTAAAGGTTATGCCGAATAGCACTTCAGACTGGTAACTGGCCTAGGATCTTGGGGCTTCAAGGATCTAATGACCTCACTGTTGCCATGCAAGGAAGGGCCCCTGAATGAAGGTTTCCGGGTAACCACTAAGTCCTCCATGACTGCATTGCTCCCAGCTCCTACACCCCCCTCCCCATACTGCACATCTCTCGCTATGGTGTGCAGCTACTCCACGAAGCTCCCTCAGAGCAGTGCTGCGTTCATCTCTTCCCTCCAGCTGTCAGACAAAATGTTGTATGAATAAAATAAGGCAGTATTTTTTAAAGAATTACTTTAAAGAGAGAAAGAGCTCTCATTTGCTGGCTCACTTCCCAAATACCCACAGCTGTGGCTGAAACCAGGAGTCCAAAACTCTGTAGGTCTCCCACATGAGTGGCAGGGTCGCAACTACTGGAACCATCACCTGCTGCCTCTGAGGGCCTGTATTAGCAGGATACTGGAGTTGGGAACCAGAGCTGACACTCAAACCCAGGTATTCAATATGGGACATGGGCATCTTAACTGGTCTCTTAACTTCTGGATCCAACACCCACCCCAATAACCACTCTTTGAATTCTAGATGGACAGCATCAGAAGTTGTTATATCAGCGTTTTGGCGTTTTTAAATTAATTATGAAAAAAATTGACACATCGTAACTGCAGATTTGTAGGGTGTGATATGAGGTTCAGATGCATTTTTATTATGGGTATAAAGTTGTAATATGGGGGGTATTCTGTTCTGGTGTTGTATTGCACAGTAGGATGACCATAGTTCACAGTGATGTGTAATGTCAAAAGAGCTAGAAGAGAATTTTGGATGTGTCACCACAAAGAAAAGATAAATGCTCGAGGTGAATGACATGCGAATTACCTTGAGTTTTGTCATTCTAAGAAAAACCCACCCATGAGCCTAGACATGTTCTTACTTGCAAACATCTCGGTCTTTGACAGCAGTGTCGTTTTGGCTCCAATCCCAGTGACCTCCTGTCTTTTGGACCCAGAATTTATAGTGCTCCTTCAAGCCCAGGACATTTGCACAAACTTTCCTACTGCTTCTCCTTTCTCTTTGCCTGGCCAGGTCTTTGTCATCTTTTTCTGCAATGAGAGATCCCTGAAGGCCCAGAACCCATGGCAGTCTCCTTTTATCCGCCTGTGTGGCTACAGTGCCTGCCATGAGGTATAGACCAGGTTGCTACAGACCTCTTGCTAAATAACCAATTTCGGGAGCTTAGGAAATGGATTTTTTTTTTTACAAGCCCATGCAGGTGATCTTAGGGCCATATCCTGGCCTCTCCTGAGCTTGCCTCTGGCAAACTGTCCACTCCACTATCCTCTCCCTATTGGATTGTGGTTTCCTGCATATCATGTGCTTTCGCCACTGCCTCATGTTCCCATCTGTTATCCTGAAATATCCTGAGACCTATTCGCTTTGCTGTCATAAAGAAATAACTTTATTTATTCATCTTAAGTAAGGCATCTGGCAGCCTCCCCTTCGACCTCCCTTGGGTTAGGTGTTCTTTCCAGTCTACCTGTGATACCTGGCATTTTCACATTAAATTGAAATAATTTACTTGAAGGTAGGGGAGCAGAGTCAGAGCGAGGACCAGCTCTAGCTCTTTAATCTGCTGGTTTACTCCCCAAATGCCCGCAACAGACAGGGTTGGGCCAGGCTGAAGCCAGGAGCCTCCATCCAGGTCTGGCATCTGGGTAGCAGGGACCCAACCACATGAGCCTTACCTGCTGTCTCCAAGAGCGTGCATTAGCAGCCTCAAAGGATGTGCATTAGTGGAAAGTTAGAATCAGGAGTAGAGCTTGCCATCAATCCCAGACACTACAACATGGGAAATGGGCACCCCAAATGGTATATTAACTGCCCACCCTATAATTATTTAGGCCTCTCTCCCACTTCGGACTAAGTTCTTTGAGATCAGGAATCATGTCTTGTTCATCTCTTTATCCCCTTGAACTCATTAAATACCTGTGAAGTGAGTGACACTATAACCCTATGTGAAGATAGCCTCACAAGCCCAAAACCACCTGAGAGCTTTGTCTGGGCTGTGCCACCCACAGCTCAGAGGATGGCGTGGCCATTCTCCCACATGATGGTCTTGTGCCTCCTTGACTTAGGGATTGTGATACTGGGTAAAAAGCATTCCACATAGCTGTGGTTTTGTTTTTTCCAAGGAAGTATTTGGCAGTCGAAAATGCTGCTTCCAAGTTCCAGGATAAGCAAGAAGTCTTGCGTGGTTGTGGGGCTGAGGGTCCAGTGTTGGAAGGTTGGGATTGGCCATGGTCAGCTCTGAGGATGTGTGGGGGAGGTGCAAGTGTGATCTGCCCGGGAAGGTTAAGTCCGTGGTGCTGACTCTTCCTTCTCAGGCTGAGTCACCAGCAACAGGGCCAAAACAGGTCCTGGAGGAGAATGGCTTAGAGACTCAACAGATAACACAAGTCGAGTATCTCTTACCTGAAATGCTTGGGAGCAGAAGGATGTTGGATTTTGGATCTTTTAGGATTTGGGGATTTTGAATATAGGTGACACTTCTTGGGAGATGGGACTGAAACCTAAGCATTTATATTTCATAGACACCTTGCATACATAGCCTGAGGTAATTTTTTACAGTATTTTAAACAATTTTGTACACAAAACAAATTTTCATGGTGAGAACTTTTTCACTTCTACTTGCGGCATTGTGTTGCTCAAAAGGAGAATTTTGGAGCATTTCAGATTTTGAATTTTTGAATTAGATATTCCACTTGTACCCTCTTCACCAAATAAGTTCTAAAGTCACTGAAAAATAAGGCAAAATCATAAGACATTAAAGGAGCACACAAGGGCTTGTGGGGCACCCCTCCAGCCATGTGAACCCAGAGTTCTGGGCTCAGACATCCTGAGCCCAAATGCAGTTCACAGCAAGGTCACCGTTTGTTCTGGGAGATTCCCAGGCCTCCCCCAGCAGGGCAGGCCTCTAACAACACAGAGAAAAGCAAGAGAGAGGGAGGGGCAGAGGCCAGAGGTGTAACTCGGTTCTCACGCCTCTCCTTGCAAAGTACTGAGCGTGTTGGCTGTGTCACCACTGTCTAGTCCAGCACGCGGTGAGCTCCCTGAGCGTGCAGAACTGCACACGCTTCTGGGAGGTGAGACCAGTATGAATCTGCACCAGCGCTCTGTGCCCAGCTCTGCTGGGAATACATCATTTTATCCCGGACCGCTGTTCACTGTGGGTCCTATCGGTGGCCCCCACCTCAGGTGCTGTCACTGAGGCTCATGGAAGTTAAATGCTTGCCCGTGGTGACACAGGTATCACGCGTCCGAGCTGGAACCTGAACACTGAGCTGCCGCTTGCTGTGCTGCACGCCTGTCGGTGGGTGACTGGAGGCCATGGGCGTTCCAGGTCATCTTTTGATGCTTGAGTCTGAACGCGGTAAACGACGTGAAAGAGGGGTTCTTTGTCTCACAATCTCCATTCCTGGCCTCCCTTATGAAGTCCTTTCTCCCCGGCTGGACTCTTCTCTTCCAGGACTGTCGGGGTCATCTCTATCAGTGTTCACACCAGGGTCACGCAGGCAGGGAAACGGGGAAATGTCAGGGTGAGTGCATCCAGTGGTGACGTCTGAAACTGGAGAGCTTTCTGTGCAGTGGGCTTGCAGCGGTTGCATGGAGCGTTTTGTGTTTGCATTTCCTTTTATTTCCCCAGGAAAGAGAAGTGCACAAGCCAGAGATTATTTCGAATTTACTTTTCAAATTGAAACTCTCAAAACATGACGGTGACCTTTGAATCCGTGCCAGGAAGAGGAAATAAAAGCTGAAGAACATGTTCTGACAGTGGGGGGAATGCGACTCACTTCAGCCGGAGTGTGTTCAGATGCTTAGGTTTTTTGAAAGAATGTGGTAGAGCTGTGTGTATGTTCAAAATGTAGCAGGTGTGAGAAAAGATACAGAAAGAATGTGTGTGTGTGTGAACATAGATCACATGGAAAACAGAGTTCTTAAACACCCACACACAAACATGAATTGCTTTTTAAAGAAATAACAATATACTGTAGAAATACACTGGAGAGGGCCTATGGAGTTGAGTGGGGAGGGATAATTTCACTTTTAATTTTTCTGTTACACTCCATTTACTTTAAAAAAATATGAATGTGCGTGATGTCAATAGAGTGAAGTATGCCATCCTAGTTTACTCCTTTTTAAAAATTATTTGAAAGGCAGAGAGACAGAGACAGATTTCGCATGTGCTGGTTCGTATCCCAAATGCCCCAACATCTGGGGCTGGGCCAGGCAAAGACCAGGAGTGGGAACTTAATGTAGGCTTCCCGTGTGGGTGGCAGGGACCCAAGTACTTGAGCCATCACCTGCTGCCTCCCAGGTGTATATTGGTAGGCAGCTGGAAGTGGAGCGGAGCTGGAACTCAGGCCTGGGTATGCCTATATGGCATGTGGGAGCTAAGCTGCTGAATCAAACACCTGCCCAGTTTACTTTTCACTTCTCCGAATTAAAAGTACAACCTAAATACTATGTTTTACTTGAAAGAAAATATTAGCATTTACAAATTACTATGAGTAGCAAGTTTGAGAAAAATGACTAAAATGCCACTGGTGCCTTTAACAGTTACATCAAATCTATATTATTATTTTAGAGAGTATAATTTCTTATTCCATATTTTTGTTAAATATTAGCAGTTTAAAGTTAATACGAGTAGTAACTCTCAGAAACGTTACTGTTCCCATTCTTTTTAGTGAAGTGTTTGTGTTCTGGAAAATATTTTCATGTTTGTGTTATACATGCTTCTACGTCTGTATTTAGAGAGGGTATTGGGTCTAGTGACTAAGAGGCCTGTTGGGAAGCCAGCATGCCATATCAGAGTCCTGGCTCTACTCGGGATTGCGGAAGGCACACCCTGGGAGGCAGCAGGGGATGGATGGTTCAAGGAGTTGGATTCCTGCCACTCACAAGTGAGACCAGGACTCAGTTCTTAGTTCCTCATTCCTGGCTGTGGCCTGGCCCGGGCCTACCCGTGGTGGGCATATTGTAGTGAATCAACAGATGGGAGCTCTGGCTGGCTGGCTGGCTATCTCTCTGATTAATTTTCAATTACATGAGTGTGGAAACCCTGGGCAAAGTGAGGCTGGCAATGGGAGGCACTCGGGCCTCTTGGCTTGAGCCACTGACCTGGAGAGAAAGTGTCTGAGGTTGAAAGGTAGGGGTTGGAGGAGGCAACTTACAGGCAGAAAGCACAGTGACAGAGCCATTACTTCATTCCATCATCAAACGTCACAGGGCTGCTGTGTGCCTTTGGGGAGCATCTGTAACACTGTGTTCCAGTTAGAAGGCTTACTGTTAACTGGTCTCTTAGATGCAAGTTCCGGATTTACTTTTATCTTTCTCCGGGCCTCAGTGTGGATTGCTTCATTCAGACTAGCAGCTCACTGAGGCCCCAGGAACGGGCTTTTGTGCTGGCAGAGGGCAGAACCGGGGGCTCTGAGGATGCAGGAGGCCCATCCCCATCTTAGGCTTCCCCCTGGACTAGTTACAAATCGAACTGCCCTCAGTCAGCCTGCTCATGAGTTTGGCTTTAATTTAGTTTGGAGAGAACACACACAAGGAGAAAAGAGGAGGAGGATACATTCTTAACCTGTCCCATCTACCCAGATGGCACCTGCACACGCGCCGTGCCTCCAATCCCTCTGTGCCAGTGGGGTACAACCCCTCATCTCCAGAGACTGAAGCAGAGAGTTGGGGAATGGGTTGCGTATGGAGATTGCAGTCCTCTGTTTACATTGCCTGAGGCTCTTGAAGTCCGAGATTAAAGTCTGTTCCAGGGAGCAGTGTGGTCATTAGAATTGAGCTCCTGGGGCTCCGTAGCTAGACAACTCAGGCAAGTTAATAGTCCTTTCTGCACCTGTTTGTTCATTAATAAAATAATGAATGAACTAGACTGGATGATCTTTACCTCCTAAGCTATAGAAGGAATGGAAGACCTGTCTTTGAGTTTAAGAATAATAAAATGAGGATGTTTTGAGATTCCTTAAAATAATTGGTCATTCAGGGAAGGGTCTTTTAATGTCAACTCCCTCTTGCCTTAAAATGGAACCTTTTTAGAGTCAAGTGTTTGGCCTGGTGGTTAAGATGCCCATGTCTCATATTGTTGGAGTACCTGGGTTCAGATCCTGGCCCTGACCTTGAGCATTGGATGATGGCTCAAGTAGTTGGGGCCCTCCCCGCCATGTAGGAGACCTTTGTTCCTGGCTGTTGGCTTCAGCCCAGTCTTGGCCATTGTGTATGTTTGGGAAGTGACTGAGTGGATGAGGTTTCTTGCTGTGTCTCTTCTCAAAAAAAAAAAAAAATAATAATCTTGTATTTTTTTTAATATGAGAACATTTCTGGTGCCCTGTAATCTCAGGGTCTGTGGTCCTGTTTTCTACTGAACTACTCTAAAATGGGAGTTTCTAAGAGCATCCCCCCACCTCCAGGCCTGAGCTGCTTCATCCGTTATCAAATCTTATTCAAATTATGATACCACCACAGGCAACAGGCCTCTCTGAGCATTCTCTCTAGGGATGCTTCTCAACCTGACTCCCCATACATCTGCTCTGGGAGTTGCCTCCTAATTATATCCGAGAAGCCTGATATAGAAAGGAGCAAAGGGAACATTCCGTCTCTGTCTCCCAGGCTGTCCCAGGGGGTCTTGGATGGAGGCCTGCTCCTTGGTGAGATGCCCAGAGGCCATTGGGAACCAAACCTAAGTGCAGAGGGAGCTGTCTGAGGATGGTGTGCTTTGGCCTACAGCATGTTCCCACCATGCTCAGGCTCAGCTGTTTAAATGTGGTTAAAGATTTTAGATTAATATTCCATCCACAGTTCTGTGAAGTAAAAGGAGACACCTCCACAACCCCTCAAGGATATCAAAGTCTGCAGATGCTTAAGTCCTTTATAGAAAATACTATAGTATTTCCATATAACCTTATGCACATCTTCCCATAAGGTTTAGGCCGTAATCCTTAATGTTGAAATCCCAATGAATCAAAACTCCTGAAGTCTAAAATCCGCAAAGATTAAAATCCTAAAAATAAAATTCTAGAAAAATAATTTTACAAGTTACTTAAAAGATATTTATTTACATTTTTAAAGGAGAATTCAGTTGAAATTCATGCAAAACCATAATAGAACATTTCATAGGCTGCTTTACACAATGAAATGCATAAGCATAACATTTTTGCAAGCATTAAAAGCTCAGATAATAACAATTGCACAGGCACCATAGTGTTGAGCAGGGATGAACTGCATTCATAAAGGAACAGATGTATAAACATACCATTATGGATGTTAATTTTGTGTATCCAAGGTACCAGAAGGAAACCTGTCCCAGCTCCCAGACGGACAAACTCACCTTGTGTATTGGTTCCCTCTGGGCCCCAGCTGATTGGACGATGTCCACATTGAAGGTGGACCTTTCCCGCAGAGATTCCCCCTCATCTGCGGAAAGGCCCTCTCAGACACACACACAATAATGCTTTAGTACATTTCTAGGGATGTGTTTCTTCTAAAAGCTGTGAGTTTCATGTTCCCAGCTGAAAATGCACTGTTCTGTTACCCAGAATTCAGCTCTCTATCCCCCTTATGAGCATGTAGTCCCCCACCTGTGCCCCACCACAGTGGGAGTTATGGTTTGCAGGATTTCAGCATCTGGGATCTTTCAGAATTGTGATTTTTGGGGACTGGGGATTTTGATCTTTTAATTTCGATATTTGGAGTTGTGTCTCAGGATTGTGATTAGAGATGACTAAGTATACAGGAGACAGTGCTAAATTATAATATCTAAGACAATGTAAATTATATGTAAATGGATGTTAAACCATATTGTTTGGGGACCAAGGAAAAGAAGACAAATCAGTACATGTTCAGTGCAGAAAGTTTTTTTCCTCCAGATATTTTCGAATGTAAAAGTGGTGGGTGTGTGCAAGGCCAACTCTGTACTCAAGGGGATATGTGACTTGAATGCCATCTGAATGCCATTTAAGAAGGCTGATTTTACAGTCACAGAATGTCAGAGCCTGCAGGGACCCTCAAGTGTGTTCCAGGTCAACTCAGATTTATTTATTTTTTTTAGGATGCAGATAATTAAAGGCTAAGGACTCAAGGAAAATTAGGAAGAAAATTGGATGGAATCTGAGTAGGAGCACTGTTTCATACCTTCAGGAGTTTTTGTTTAGAGATGCAGAATCGGAGAGCTCCCATCTCCTAATTCACTTCCAAAACACTTGCAATGGCCAGAGTCGGCTAGGCCAGGCCAGAGCCAGGAGCAGGGAACACAGTGATGTCTCCCATGTGGGCATAAGGAACTCACTGGAGCCATCACCGCCACTTGGGAGCCACAGCTAGAAGTCACACCGTGGCTCTCCAATGTGAGATGCAGCTGTCTCACCCAGCATCTTAACTGCTGGGCAAACTCCTGCCCTGTCTTCAGGAGTCTTAGAGTGAAGTACAGGAGTGTTTTGTTTTTTTTTGTTTTTTTTTTTTTTTTTGACAGGCAGAGTAGACAGAGAAATGGAGAGGTCTTCCTTTCGCTGTTGGTTCACCCTCCAATGGCCACTGTGGCCGGCGCACTGCGGCCGGCACATCACGCTGATCCGAAGCCAAGTGCTTCTCCTGGTCTCCCATGCTGGTGCAGGGCCCAAGCACTTGGACCATCCTCCTCTGCACTCCTGGGTCATAGCAGAGGGCTGGCCTGGAAGAGGGGCAACCGGGACAGAATCCGGCGCCCCAACCAGGACTAGAACCTCGTGTGCCGGCGCCGCAGGTGGAGGATTAGCCTATGGAGCTGCAGCGGCGACCAGAAGTACAGGAGTTTTAACATCAGTTATCAGAAGTCAAATCATATTAGAGAAATTCAGGGGGTATCTGAAAAGAGCTATCTCTGTTTTTTTTCCTTTCATACATTGTTTAGGATAAAAATCTGTGTCTGTTTTTTCCAAGTAGCTTTTTGTCTTTGATTATTTTAAAGAGAAATTTCAAGATGTTCTTTCTTTCTCTGATACCCACCTTCTATTTGCACATGTACACAGCAAGATAGACGGAGATCATACACACACACACACAGTGTTTGTGAGTCAAAGTCAGATGTGTGTAACATGATGTCACCATAAATGTTTCCGTGGTACTGCCTTGGAACCAGGGCAATGTCCTGTGTCACCATGGTAACATCATCATAACTCAGAAAGTTTAGTTTGTGGCTTTACTATTATCCAGGAGAAAATGCATGTTCAGTTACCTCCGTGTGCCCCACCACAGCCTTTAGTGTTTCTTTTTAGTCTAGGAGCCAGTCAAGCAAACTTGAAAGAGCATTGCTTTTCCTTGCCATCTGTTTATTTGCCTTTAAATTACAGCATTCCCCTTACTTCTTAATTATGTGTGTGCAGAGACAAAGGCACACCTGGGCTCATAGCAGCATTACCCACGATAGCCAAATGTTGGAAACTACCTGCAAGCCTATCAGAAGACGAATGCATAAACAAACTGTATTAAGTGCATCTATTGGAATATTATCTGGCCTTAAAGAGAAATGAAATTCTGACACATGCTACAGCATGGATAAACCTTGAAAATACCATACTCTTTAACAGAGCCAGGCATTTGTCACAGTGGTTACATCACCAGCTGGGTCACTTGTATCGCATATAGGAGTGTCTGGTGGAAGTCTTGACAGCTCCACTTCTGATCCATCTTCCTGCTCATGCACACCCTGGGAAGTAGCAAGTGAAGGTCTGAGTGCTTGGGTCTCTGTCACCCATGTGAGAGACCTGAATGGAGTTCCGGGCTCCTAGAGTAAGCTTGGTCAATGTGATGTGGATGCTTAAGGATTGAATCAAAGGATGGAAGATCTCTCTTTCTCCGTCTCACTGCCTTTCAAATAATACAAGAAAAAAGAAAGAAGGAAAATATTATGTGAAACAAGTCAGACATAAGTGACAAATAAGATTCCCCTCATAGGAGGTAAAGAAATCAAATTCATAGAAAATACAAGTATGGAGGCTGGTGCCATGGCATGGTGGGTTAAGCCTCTGCCTGTGGCACTGGTATCCTATATGGGCACTGGTTTGAGTCCTGGCTGCTCCGCTTCTGATCCAGCTTCCCACTAATAGCCTGGGAAAGCAGTAAAAGATGGCCCAAGTTCTTTTGCCCCTGCACCTATGTGGGAGGCCAGGAAGATGCTCCTGGCTTTGGATCAGCTCAGCTCGGGCCGATTGTGGCCATTTAGTGAGAGAACCAGTGGATGAAAGACTTATCTCTCTCTCCCTCTCTGTCATTTTACTTCTCAAATAAATGAATCAATCTTAAAAAGAAAAGAGAAGGAGGGTAGCTATGGGTTCAGGGAGTAGGGAATAATTGGACAGGGTTTCTATTTGCAAAGCTGGAAAAGTTCTGGAGATGGATCATGGTGATGGTTGCCTGACAATGTGAATGTCCTTAATACCACAGGATTGTAACTTAAAAAGGGTCAAATTTATTTGATACACTCAAAAAAGACCCTCTTAGGGGTCATTATAATTACTCTGACACTGGAAATTGGCCAGTGGGAGCCCCTTCTAGCTACTTCAGTGTCCCCCATTATTGTTTGGTGTCTTCCCTGCTTTCTGGATCAAGATGTTCCAGGCTAACTTTTACTCCCCCTGTCCCAGTTTTAGACACAGCCATTTCTCCAAGGAGACCTACTTCCTTCTACAGGGGAACTGTCATCAGAGACCAAGCTCTGAATGGTTGGTGAGTTCAGTGACTCACAGGTTTTGTGCCCTGACAGTGGACTGGGCTAGAACAGCACAAACATAGGCTCACATGTCCATGTATGTGGATGCGTGTGCACACATGCTTACACGCACCTACACAGATGTGCACGTGTAATACAGGCATGCATTTTACTAGTCCAATTTAAATCCAGCACCACAGCTTTCCCCACCTCACCTCACCCAAGTCCTTCTTACCTCCCTTCTCCTGTAGTGACAACCCTGGCTCCCAAGAACACCTATGGATTTACTCATTTGCTCCATCCATTGGTAAGCAAAATAGTGTCAAGTTTATCACACCAACAACATTTAAACACCAACATTTAAAAAACAGAATAAAATTCATATCTTCCAGTTTGTAGCAGTGCTAAGTGCATCTTCTGAGTGTTTTTCCCTTCTTGCTCAGTAAGGAGGGTAGGATTAAGGTGATGGTGGTGGAGGGATGAGTGGAGAGTGTCAGAATAAGCAATGGGAGAGAGGGCGGAGAAAGATCATTTAGAATGTTCACATGATTGGGGCCGGCGCCGTGGCTCACATGGTTAATCCTCTGCCTATGGCACCAGCATCCCGTATGGGCACCGGGTTCTAGTCCAAGTTGCTCCTCTTCCAGTCCAGCTCTCTGCTGTGGCCCGGGAAGGCAGTGGAGAATGGCCCAATTTGCTTGGGCCCTGCACCCACATGGGAGACCAGGAGGAACCAAGCACCTGGCTCCTGGCTTCAGATCGGCGCAGCGCCAGCTATAGCGGCCATTTGGGGAGTGAACCAATGGAAGGAAGACCTTTCTCTCTGTCTCTCTCTCTCACTGTCTATAACTACCTGTCAGATTTAAAAAAAAAAAAAAAAAAAAGAATGTTCACATGATTACATCTACTGGATGTAAGAGTGAAAAGTGTAAGAAGTGAGAATTAGGAAGAGAAGAGACTTTAAAAAAAGAATTTGTTTCCTGGCTGTTGGAGTAATGCTTTGTATGTTTATTTAAACAAGAAATAGCACATAAGGTTAGATTCGGTGACATAGAGGGAAAGACAGCTGTTCTGTATGAATTCCGCTAAGATTTTATCCTGTTTGGGGGTTCAGCTGCTGTCCTTGGCTTTGATGGTGACATTTTCTCAGACATGGCATTTGATCCAGCAAACACACTCTACATGGTTGTTCTTCAAAATGAGGAACTGATTTATTTTTAAAAGGTTCTCTGGCTTCTGGAAAAGAACCAAGTATCTCTTTTAAGTTGGAGAAATAACTTCCTTTTGAGGCCTAACCTCTTCCTCACCCCAGTGAGCCATTTGGACTTCTGTGTAGGAGTTGAGTTAGTATTTTGAAACAAGAGATTCTTTCTCCTCTCCTCATTAGTTAATTCTCAAACTGTTCACCCCATCCCCCCACCCAATGAAATATTCTGATCTGTACGAGAGGTGATTAGATGGCAGCAAAGTGGGAGCTGGTGTCCTGAGAGTGTGTGGTTCTTTCGTTTTTTTATTATTATTATTATTATTATTATTATTATTATTTGACAGAGTTAGGCAGTGAGAGACAGAGAAAGGTCTTCCTTTCGTTGGCTGGGACTATGCCAATCCAAAGTCCGGTGCCAGGTTCCTCCTTCTGGTCTCCCATGAAGGTGCAAGGCCCAACCACTTGGGCCATCCTCCACTGCCTTCCCAGGCCACAGCAGAGAGCTGGACTGCAAGAGAAGCAACTGGGACTAGAACCCGGCAGCCATATGGGATGCTGGCGCCGCAGGAGGAGGATTAACCTAGTGAGCCACGGCGCCGACTCCGAGTTGGTAGCTCTGACTGAAAGACTTCCCAGCCCTGTGACCAGCCTAGCAGCCCCTGACTTCAACATCTTCAGCTGGAAAATGGAGGAGGTAGAATTCTGCTGTGCTTCTCTCTTCATTTGGGATTTGTGCCCCACACACTTCAAAACAGGATTCCTGGGACTAAACAAGAAACAACCCATCTCTACCTACTCTGATGATGTCATGATAAATGATTGTGCATCATAGGATGGCTGGTGAAAATTAATGACACCAGAAATCTGAATGAAAAGTAGTTACTACAGGTGAGCACTAAATTTATCTCTTAACCCTTTGCTGTCCAAAACAGTAGCCACTAGCCTCAGGTACCTATCAAGTCCTTGGAATATAGCAAGTTTGAATCAAGATATGCCATGAGTATAAAGTACAAGGGGACAACAAACGGTTCTCGGAAAAAAATGGAGTTGAAAGATAAAAAGAATAAAACTTCACTTCCCAACATAGGTTCCATGAAGTTCAAGATACTTTTGTAAGTGGCGATACCAGTCCTGTAGTTCATCCCCAAAGAGCAGAGGGTCCTGCAAATTGAACCAGTACAGTGTTTTTTACGTTATCAGCTGAGGAGAAATGGATGCCCTTTAAGGATGTTTAAAGAGTATGAAATGAGCTGGTGTCGTGGTGAAACGGGTTAAGCCGCTGCCTGCAATGCCGGCATTCCTTATGGGGTGCTATTTCAAGTTCCAGCTGCTCCCCTTACAGTCCAGCTCCCTGCTAATGCACCTGAGGAAGCAGAGGAAGTCCCAAGTCCTTGGACCCCTGCCACCCATGTGGGACATCCAGATGAAGCTCCTGGCTTGGCCTGGCCAACCAGAGTATTTGGGGAATCAACTAGCAGATGGGCAATCTCTCTCTCTCTCTCTATCTCACACACACTCTGCCTTTCAAATAAATAAAAGTAAATTAAAAAAAAAAAAAGCATTGGCACAGAAGTCAACAAGCCAAATCAGGACCTCAAAGCAGAAGCCTGATGCTTCCCACGGAAGCTTACAAAATTGCTCTTGTTTGAGACAAGTGAGCAGGAACAGTCTGTTGGTGGAGGACTTCCTGGTGAAGTTTTCCCTAGGCATTTTTCTGAAAACAGCTTTGTTCAACTTTCTCTTCTGATGAACAAATGCGATCATTCTTTAGCCCAACAGAAAGTCAACAAGCAAAATGTCTTTAGTATCCTAAAAAAACTGTAGCCATGACCTTTGCTCTTGACTGATCTACTTTTGCTTTCACCAAGCCATTTACTCTTCTTGGTAGCCATCGGTAGGACGGTGCTTGGTCTCTGGGATTGTACTGGTAAAGCTATGTCCCATCTCCTGTAACAGTTACTTGAAGAAATGCCTCAGTATCTTGATTTACGTACTGAAAATTCCTTTTGGAAGTTCTGTTTTTGTCTTCAGTTGATCTGGGCACAACAGTTTGGATACCTCTTGAGCAGAACGTTTGCTTCTCTGTAATTTTGCAGTCCTAATTGTGTAAGTTGAACCAATTGAGATGTGTAAGGCGTTAGCTACTGTTTCTGTTAATGATCGGTGCTCTTCCATTAGAGCACAAATGAGGTTAGTTTTTCCTCACAAATTGATGTGAAAGGTCTGTCGTTGGGGGCTTCATCTTCAACATCTTCTCATCCCTTCTTACAATGAGCTACTCATTTGTAAGCTGCAGATTCCTTTGGGCCGTTGTCCTTACAAAGTTTTTTAAAGCATCAATGATTTCACCATGTTTTCACCCAGGCTTCAACATAAATTAGATGTTAGCGCTTGCTTCAATTTTAGCAGAATTCGTGTTGTTTTGATAGAAGCTCTTTTCAAAGTGATGTCTTTGCCTTCAACTAGATCTTGAAATACATGCATGGTTTTTTCATTATACATATTTTCAATTAACCCTTTGGAGATCTCTCAAATACTGGATTTCAAAAAATTAGTATAAATAAAATAAGCTAAAATATCTGCTTAGTATTTGCACTGTTTACATATTAGAAGTTTGGGATATATTGAGTTAAAATATTTTCTTAAAATTAGTCTCATTTCTTTTTACATTCTAAATGTCTGTTGGAAAACTTTAAATTCCTTAAGTGGCTCTCATCATATTTCTGTCCTACAGTGCTAATCTAACTTATTTTTCCCTGAGACCTCCTCCCCTCCTACCCATAAAAGAGTATTTCTTCAAAGCTTTATATAAAAATAAGGCAGAAATAGTGGAGCCTTGCTACAGCTAGAGTCCTGACTCTGGATTGGAAAACCACATCTTGGATTGTGTCCCAGTTGTGTCACTTTTGAAAAGTTCGGACTAGTAAACACCATGTAACTCCTATCTGCTGGTTTTTTCCTCATTAGTTCACTTATCTATCCGTTTATTCATTTCATCATTTCTACTCAGACCCTGTGCTGCCCCCTCAGATTAAGGAGTTGGGTTACAACACATCTTGCTTTGAAGGATTCCCAGTCTGCAGAGATGGGAGGAAGCTGAGTCACTTGCAGTATGGCACCGCGGGGTTAGTCTGGAGTGCTGTGTGGAATCTGGGAAGGGGGAACGGTGACCAATACTTGGCTTGGCTTTGGGGTATTTCATAATTTGATTATTTGTGCTATTATTCAAAGAGGCTTTGCCAAGTTTAAAGAGATTAAAAAGATAGCAAATGTAAACATCAAGATTATTTCTTATTCACCCTATGCTTTCAAAGGAGCTTTATCATAAATCTATATTCTTCATTCACCAGTGTGTCTACTTCAGCTGTCAAATTTCATCTGTCTGCTAAACTATACTGAATATGCACGGATTTCAGTTTTTTGCATCAAAATAAACTTAACTTTTAACTGTTTCCCATAAAGTTGCCCTTGAAGTCCACTTGTACTAAAAAGCAGACTTGTACCTAAAAGCAGACATGGTCTATTTATTGTTCACTAGTGTGCCAAAAGTCTGCCTTACCACCCGGGAGAGTTTGTCTCCTTAGAGTCTCTGGTTCAAAGCCATACCTCTGATTCTGCATCCTCTCGATTACGAGCTTTTAAATTTAGAAGACTCAATAGATGTGAATTGTAAGACAGGCTTCCAGAACTCCATAGCCTAATAGAGTCCAGGATTTTCCCCAACAATCAATTGAGTGTGGATTTTTTTCTCATTCTCTTTTTAAAAAAATGAGATCACTTTTTTTTAGGCCTTTTGTTTTGTTTAGGAAAAATTGAAATTTTTCCTCTCTAAGCACTTCTGGCTCTTGGCCTTTGGAAGAGAGTGCTGTGGTCTTACCAAGTTGCCCTGCAGGCTGAAGCCCCTTGGAAAGAAAGCTTCCTATGAGATCAGTTCTCATGAGATGAAGATCTGGTTCGTGTAGTCTTCAGCAAGTGATCAAATATTTAGGGCTTAAAAAAAAAAAAAAGACATTGTTTATAAGGGCCCTTGAGAAGAATTTCTGATGAAAGGTGGTAAAAAAGTTTTCATTACTCATAGCTTAAGTTGGTTATGATGAAAATTGTTTAAATTCTTGCTTCTCAGATGGAAAATTAACAAAAATGGATGATACAGTCTTTTGGAATGGGTAATTTGTGGCCAGAGTGAGTGGAGAAGTTGAACGGTCTCATTGGAGGCCATTGTGCATGTTTGTTTCTATACACATCCCATCTGTTGCCTTCTGCATTGGAATCTTAGCATTTTGGCCTAAATGTGAAATAAATGTCTTTGTGCACTTACTAAGTGAGGTTAAGTATAGTTGTGTTTCCATAGCAATTAATACAAGCATGTAGGTCACCACCAAAGGAATGGGGAGGTGGAGAGGGACATTAACCTCCTATTTTTTCTTAAGTCCTTTTTCACTTAGCAAGTTCCTCTATGTCTATGGGATGCACAGTTGAAGCTTTTGGAGTCATTGCTGTACATCCATATTGCATTCAGTATGAAAGCGTCTACCACATGCCTCTCTTCTAGGCTCTTTACCTTTTGTGTCTTTATCTTTCCTTAAAACTCTTTGAAGATCAACCCATGAGGCCTGGTATTCCTCACACCCTAATGGATGCTGTTGATTAGCATTTGAGGACTGGTAGTCACAACAGACAATGCACATTTGTGCATTAAAAATAAATAAGAACTCCTCCTGGCGATGCATTTCCTGTTTCTCCCACTTAGCACAACCAAAATATTATAACAGTATAAAACACATAAGTTCTGTCTTTTGCAACAAAATGGATGCAATTGGAGATCATTGTGCTTAGTGAAATAGGCCAGTCCCATGAAGACAAATATCGGAAGTTTTCTCTAATATGCAGTAGCTAAAATATAGAGTAAAAAAAGTAGTGGATGTGGGTGAAATTAACATCTTGAGATTTGATTATTTTTACCCTTGTCTATACTTCTGAGGAGCAGTGATATTTCTACTTTCTACTTGTTGAAGTTTTTATTTATGGGATGGCTAAGCTTGTGATTGTAAAGTAAATTGAAAGTATGTTGTTGCAAAAAAGAAAAAAGGAGGAGGGAGGGTGGGAAATACTGTTCTTGAAAACTGTCTATATGAAATACATGAAATCTCTTTATATAAGTACATTTATTTATTTATTTTGACAGGCAAAGTGGATAGTGAGAGAGAGAGACAGAAAGAAAGGTCTTCCTTTTTGCCGTTGGTTCACCCTCCAATGGCCGCCGTGGCTGGCGCACTGCGGCTGGTGCATCATGCTGATCCAAAGGCAGGAGCCAGGTGCTTCTCCTGGTCTCCCATGCGGGTGCAGGGCCCAAAGACTTGGGCCATCCTCCACTGCCTTCCCGGGCCATAGCAGAGAGCTGGCCTGGAAGAGGGGCAACCGGGACAGAATCCGGCGCCCCGACCAGGACTAGAACCCGGTGTGATGGTGCTGCAAGGCGGAGGATTAGCCTGTTAAGCCACGGTGCCGGCCAGTACATTTATTTAAAAGAATATGAAATAAACTTTTTTTTAAAAAAAATTAGGTACTCTGTTATCACAGATCAGGGAAAACATGGTATTTGTCTTTTTGAGACTGGCTTATTTCACTAAGTATAGTGGTTTACAGTTGTACTCTTTTTGTTGCAAAAGACAGGATTTCCTTTTTTTTTTCTGAGCAGTATTCCATAATGTAAAGAAACTTTAAATAAAAAAATGTTCAGATAAATGGTTTTTCTTTTATTTCCTATTTGACCTTGTAGTCTAAAGAATATTAAATCTTTTTTTTTTCAATATTGTAAAAAATACACATAAGATTCTGAAAATGGAAAGAGTAAGGAAAAGCAGCAGGAGCCTCAGGGTTCAAGAAAGAACGTGGTGATGTGTTGCTTGGTTTCCTTATTGCCTCCTTATTCCGGACTTAGGACTGAAGATGCCAGTAACTTGGAAATGGCAATAGGTAAAAAAGCTCCAACAAGCGTCTATGTTCTCTAATCAAAGGACCTAGGGCAAACTAGTAAGACTAAGAACTTTTCAGCAATAGCCACTTTACTCCAACTAAACACCACAGAAAAAATGTGCCACCCAGGCCCATGCCGGCAAAGACCAAGAGGGCAACCTAGACTCGCCTAACGCTCTGCTCAGGCAGTGGCAGAGAAAGCTAGGACTCAGAATGCCTACAAAGTAACAAGGGGCCCTCCCTGTCCCCTGGATGGATGTCAGCAGGGGTCTAGCAGAGAGACAGGATTTTCACCACTGCTCCAGAGTAACAAGGCTACCCTCCAGCTTTTTTATTTTTAAGATTTTATTTGTTTATTTGACAGGTAGAGTTAGACAGTGAGAGAGAGACAGAGAATCTTCCTTCCATTGGTTCACCCCCCAAATGGCTGCAATGGCCGGAGCTGCACCAATTCGAAGCCAGGAGCCAGGTGCTTCTTCCCGGTCTCCCATGCAGGTGCAGGGGCCCAAGCACTTGAGACATCTTCCACTGCCCTCCCAGGCCACAGCAGAGAGCTGGACTGGAAGAAGAGTAACCGGGACTAGAACTGGTGCCCATATGGGCTGGCGGTGCTGTAGGCAGAGGATTAACCTAGTGCGCCATGGCGCTGGCTTTGGTCTAAGGAGAGATCCCATGGGGAGCAGTAATGAGGCTCTCCTGCCTCTACCAGTAGGGATACATCAGGAAAGAACTGATCCTCCCAACACTCATCCAGCAGGATCAAGGAATTCCTGGAAATAACAAGGTGGCTCCTCTGCCACTTTGCTGGGAGAGCAGGGTCAGAATCTCCTAATGCAATATCCAGATTAATTGAAAATCACTCAGCATAGCAAGTTTAAGGAAGATCTCAAACTTAAAAAGACAAGACATACCAACACTGTGCAGTCAGAGACATACTATTATCCGACTGATATTTTACGGCAGCCACGATAATCCAATGAGCAACTATGATCAGGCTAAAAACAGGGAAGAATAGAAAGTCTGAATAAAGAAAAGATAAAAAACCAAATGGAGATTTTAGGACTAAAACGTCCAGTAGCCAAAATTGGCTCAGCAGTGGAGCGGAGTGGATGGGGACAGAGGAGGAGTTGGTGAACAGGAAGATAAAACAGTAGAAATCACTCGACTGAGCAACAAATAAAAAGTAGACTTCAATTCACGTTAAAGGAAGTAAAAAGACAAACTAAAATCTAAGAAAATATTTTCAAACCATATAACAAACAAAAGACTAGATCTAGAAGTTAAAAAAAAAAAAAACCCTGGAAATTCAATAGTAAAAATATTCTCAGATGATCTGATTAGAAAATGAGTAGATGGGGCTGGTGCTGTGGCTCACTTGGTTAATTCTCTGCCTGCAGTGCTGGCATCCCATACGGGCACTGGGTTCTAGTCCTGGTTGCTCCTCTTCCAGTCCAGCTCTATGATGTGGCCTGGGAGTACAGTGGAGGATGGCCCAAGTCCTTGGGCCCTGCCACCCACATGGGAGACCAGAAGAAGCACCTGGCTTCGGATCAGTGCGGTGCGCTGGCCGCAGTGGCCATTGGAGGGTGAACCACAGACTGGAAGAAATCTGCAGAAACTAGAGGCATTGCTCTTAGGAAAGGCAGATGGTGTGGTCTCTCCTGAAGGCAATTTGGCAGTTTCTTAAATGATGCATGCAATCACCATACAACCTAGCGATTGCACTCCTGGACATTTATCTCAGAGAGCTGAAAAGTATATTCACACAAAAATCTATACGCAAATTTTTATAGCCCCTTTACCTATAATATCCAAAAACTAGGGTACATCCTAATATTTTTGTCACAGGCGAATGGTTAAACAGTGGTACATCCATGCCATTGTTAACAGAAGTAGGAACAATGTGTTGCTATGTGGAACACTCTGGATGAATCTTTAGACAATTAGGCTGACTGGATAATGCAATTCCAGAAGATTACAGACTAGATGACTCTAATTATGTAATGGTTTTGAAATAACAGTAGTACAGAAATGAAGAACAGATTAGTGGCTCAGGAGTTAAGACGAAATGAAGGTGGAGACAGGCGAGAAGTGGTTATGGCTGCCAAAGTGCACCATGAGGGACCTTTCTGATGGGAATGTCCTGTTACTCTGTTAGTGTCAACAACCTGGTCGTGGTGTTATCATTTAGCTTGGAATGTTACCAGTAGAGAAAACTGTGTAAAGCAAATACTGGGCTTCTGTATTATTTTTGATGATAGCATGAGACTGTACAATTACATCAGAAGAGAATTTTACAGAAGATAAAAGATCATCTTAAAAAAATCATCAGACTTCGACAAAGATCCTAGATCCTAACTATTTAACAGGAGAAAAGTTAAAGTATGACAGTTCCATGGGTTAAATACTGTGTAGTGAGTTAGAATATTCTCAGGAATTGTTTTCTTTATTCCTATTGTAGATGGACATATATTTTGTGCAGTCCTTTTGTATTCATGTTATTTAAAACAGAAATCTTCAAAATGTTGAAGTCTACTTAGTAATATACTAAGATGTACACATTATAGGTAGAAAAAACACAATTCTTTGCACTGTGATCACAAGTTCTTTTTAAATTACATATAAATGATAGATTACTGAATGTTGGCAGTACTTATCTCTGGTGGTGAAGTTGTCATGTTTCGTAATCATTCTGGTATTTTCCACAGTTTTGCAATGAACTTCTATAATCATGAAAAATAAAAATGAGCTTTTGAAGTCAAGAAAAACTACAATTGTTATTTTAAAAAAATAATTTTTAAAGGGGGTGCTTAGAAGTGTTAGGACTACAGGTCTTTGGGTAACAATATGCCTAAATTACTTACCCTTTCCTTAATACCATTTTATATTTCTAATAAGTTTGTGGGATTCTCCCATGTAGTAGCACTTTTCCTACTCTCCACAATCTGTCACATACTTGGCGTTTGCTCTTACTATATCAAAGCAGAGTGTCAATGTCCACTCACAGCTGTTAGCATTTCTCAACCAGTTTGTGGATTTTGCCCAGGAGTGGAGAGGTGAAGAAATGCAAGGGTAGCACGAACTGTGTGGGTGCATACGGACTAAGGTTTTTTTTTTTTTTTTGACAGGCAGAGTGGACAGTGAGAGAGAGAGACAGAGAGAAAGGTCTTCCTTTGCCGTTGGTTCACCCTCCAATGGCCACCGCGGTAGCGCGCTGCGGCAGGAGCCAGGTGCTTATCCTGGTCTCCCAAGGGGTGCAGAGCCCAAGCACTTGGGCCATCCTCCACTGCACTCCCGGGCCACAGCAGAGAGCTGGCCTGGAAGAGGGGCAACCGGGACTGGATCGGTGCCCCGACCGGGACTAGAACCCGGTGTGCCGGCGCCGCAAGGCGGAGGATTAGCCTGTTGAGCCACGGCGCCAGCCCGGACTAAGGTTTTTAACCATGCCACCCAGGGATCTGCACCCCACAGAGCCAGGAAGACCCGAGAAGCCCATCAGTGACTCTAAGGATAGTCTTTACTCTTTAGGAAAAGCCAAGCTGATGGTGCTCCTCTGTGTGGAGAAATCTGGGAGCCATGAGACTGAAATCAAGACTGATTGAAATAGCGGCATTCCCCTAGGCATGAACTGTTAATCAAAATCATCATTTAAAAATGCCAGATGTTACATGGAGCCCTTACTGTACCCTGGGAGGTGATTTCTGGCATCCATCTATCCATTCATCCACTGACCGTGTTGTTTACTGAGTACTTCCTATAGGCACTACCCCACTCCAGGTATGTTGTTAGACTCTTGAAGAAAACACACCCAAATCCATGCCCTGGTGCAGCTTGTTTTCATTTGGGTTAATTAATGAATTGGAACTGGGAAAAGAGGTCAAATAATTTACTGTGACAAGAAAATGGCAATGCCTTGATTTGACCCCAGACAGGCAATTTCAGAGGCTGCAAACCCAGTTACTATCATGGGGCATTGGCAGCTGTAGCCAAAAGAGTATTGATGCCAAGTGCAGTGATACTGGCTACCAATGCCATTTATGCTAATTTGTGTACCACATGAAAATTACATCTGGTTTATAGATCATGAAACATATGTGTATATAAATATGTTAGATCATACATGCATCTGAGTATGATCCATTCAGTTCATCAAGTATTCATAGAACACCTAGTCAGGACATGGTCCCAACTCTCAAGAAGTTCATAGCTCATTGTAAAAGGCAAGTCACTCAGTAATTATCACATAGCTGTGAAAGGCTCCAACAAAGTTCATGATGCTAAGGAAACGTGCAGGAGGCACACAGACTCGGCCCTACTGGGCCTGCAGCCTGGGGTGCAAAGTCTCTGGATCGTAGGTAAATGAAGGGGCTCTGTGAGGCTCTGCCCTACCCATGGTTGCACTTTCAGGAGCTGGAGGAGCTGAGATTTGAAACCACGATTCCTGCCTGTTGGTCTAGTGCTGTCTTGTTCTCCCTACAGGTGCAAATTCTGGAATGTCCACTTCAGGCCCAGATCAGCTTCCTTTAAAAAAATTATTTACTCAAAAGGTGAAATTACAGAGAGGCAGAGGCAGAGAAAGGGAGAGAGGGGTCGGTCTTCAATCTGCTGGTTCACTCCCCAAATGGCCGCAACAGCTAGGCCAAAGCCAGAAGCCAGGAGTTTGTTCCGGTCTCCCACGTGGATGCAGGGGCCCTAGAGCTGGATTGGAAATGGAGCAGCCGGGACTTGAACTGGCACCCATATGGGATGCTGGCACTGCAGGCTGCAGCTTCACTGGCTATGCCACAGCGCCAGCCCCCAGATTGCTTTCTATACAAATGGAGGAGCCAGAGGGTAGACCGCACCCAGTTCTTTGCTTTTTTTATCTCTTGGGTTCCCAAAAGCTGGAGTTACAGATAAACCAGATAAAATATCACCCAGATAAAGTCCAGGGTGGGTGAAGCATTCTAAGACCATGGGAACGGCTATGTTCTTTTTTTTTTTTTTTTTTTTTTTTTTTTTTTGACAGGCAGAGTGGACAGTGAGAGACAGAGACAGAGAGAAAGGTCCTCCTTTGCCATTGGTTCACCCTCCAATGGCCGCCGCGGTAGGCGCGCTGCGGCCGGCGCACCGCGCTGTTCCGATGGCAGGAGCCAGGTGCTTATCCTGGTCTCCCATGGAGTGCAGGGCCCAAGGACTTGGGCCATCCTCCACTGCACTCCCTGGCCACAGCAGAGAGCTGGCCTGGAAGAGGGGCAACCGGGACAGGATCGGTGCCCCGACCGGGACTAGAACCCGGTGTGCCGGCGCCGCAAGGCGGAGGATTAGCCTAGTGAGCCGCGGCGCCGGCCACGGCTATGTTCTATAAACAGCATCTGCCGTGGGGCACGACTAAGAAGTGGAGGATACAGATTCCAAGTTAGGGAAATGAGTGCCGTCTTCAAACATGATTACCTCCACAAAGAAGAATAGGACCTGGAGGGCTGTGAAGGAACCTCATGAGATAGTAAGACCTAAGGCAAATACTATATAAGGTAACAGTTTGGCAAAGCAGGATAGTGGGTACAGAAACACTTGTTGAATTCTTCCATATGCTTTTCTGTTTAAAATATTCTCAAAACAAAATGCACCATTAGTGGGACATGAACCTTTATTAAGCCCAACCCATAGTAAGCACTTTAGTGATTTTCAGTAAAGTTAACCTTTTCTGCAGAGGTGTGTTGGTATCCTAATGAATAGTTCAAATACTACTTCCTCCATGGAAGTATCTCAGTCCCCCTCCTGGCTGCGAAAATGTGTCCAGGAATTTCTAACATATAAATTCGTACCTCTTGCTTGGCATATTGAGGTCACAGCCTCGCTGCTTTGCTGTGTGTTTGAATTCTGTGCTGTCCACAGCTCACAGCACCAGGCTTTCCAGACCTAGGTTTCTTGGCAGTGGCTGCTGAACACTAGACAAGCCTCTTAGCAGCAGCAATCAGTGGGTCACTCCTTTAAGCTCCAAAGGTCTCACATTGTATCTTGAGTAAGTAACTTCAGCTAAGTGTTGTGTCAATATGAAATGAAAAGTCAGAGGATGGCATTTGACACAGCTGGTAAGATTCTGTTTGGGACATCTGCATCCCTTATCAGATCCTCTTGGGTTTGAGTCTTACTTCCACTCTCAATTCCAGCGTCCTGGTTCCAGCAGGTGATGCCTCAAGTGGATGGGTCACCACCTCCCATGTGGGAGAACAGGATTGAGTTCTAGACTCCTGGCTTTAGACTGGCCCAGCCCTGGCTGTTGCAGATATTTGGAGAATGAATCATCATGTGGTTTACTCTCTCTCCCTTTCAAATAAATATAATTTTTGAAATATGAAATCATGCTGGAAAATGTACTAAGGACACCATCCCTGCACCAGTAGTGATCTCAGAATAATTGTCAAAGGCATTGATTTCTGTTCAGATAGGAGTCTTGACTCTTCGAACCCCACTTCCTCACAGTCCCAAGCCATTCCTCTGCCTGGGCTACAGGAGACACATAGGAAAATCTGAGATACTTACACTGGCCTTAAAATGTTGCGAATCGGGACTCTGAATAAGTAGAGCATTCTAGGGCAAAGCTCTTCCGGAAGAAATTGAGTGACAAGGAGTGAATTCCTACCTGGCGTCCTGTGAGAACTTGGCACTTGTACGAATAAGTCAGGTTGAGTGTAACCCAGGCACTGTTCATGCTTTCCAAGGCAGACAGATTTTGTGCAGGTTTCCCAAAAGACAAGTGTTCCGGGGGTGGGCACTTGGTACAACAGTTTAGACACCATGTTGGACACCCCCCTCCGCCCTGTCCTTATTGGAGTCCCTGGGTTTGAGTCCTGTCTCAGCTCTCCATGTCAGCTGCCTGCTAACACAAAACCTAGAAGGCAGCGAGGGGTGCCTCCAGTATTTGTGTCTTTGCCACTCATGTATGAGACCCAGATTGAGTTCCAGGTTCCTGTCTTCAGCATGGCCCAGTTCTGACTGTTGTGGGTGTTTGGGGTGTGAACCACTGGATGAGATGTCTGCCTTTTAAACAAATAAGTAAATAAGGTTTTAAAAGACAACTGTTTAAAAACAGTGTTTTTCCACTATCATTATTGGAAATGTCATTATGTGCCAAAGGAAGGAAACAACAATAAATTCCTTTCCTATTTACTCATCTTCAGAGAATACACTGAAAAATTCCAAGGACAGTGTGGATGCTCCCCTGTCTCCAGAGTATTCCCCAGTGTGGAACCTGTGCAGGGGCTTCAAAAAGTTTCTGAAAAATGTGCATTAGGACAACGCTACGCATGGTTGAATGTTTCAGATGTGTTCATTCTACCCTTACGCTTGATCAGTATTTCACAGGTTGACTTCTGTGCTAGAAGTCACTTACACTCTGATTTTGCAGCCATTCATTACTCTGCTGTCTTCTAGTCTGTGTGTGTTTGTTTGAAAACCATAACGCCATTGTGACTTTCATGCTTTATACAGGATCATCTTTTGGAAATAGCTTCCGATCTGCTGCTGTTGAGCTGGTATGTTCCACTCACTGTGCTGGGCCCTCCAGAGCCCTTTCAGTTTGAGATTTTTATGCTATAGTTCTGGCAGTGGTCATGTAAGACTCCCTTGGAAATGTCTGCATTTTCCCTGTTCTTGTTTCCTAAATTCGCTTTAGCTAGATGCTATTCTGCCTGGGTGAGTCTATTAATTTCTTATTTTATTCCTAATTTCTATATCTTTGTCTTATTTTTTCCCAAATAAACTTTCTATTTAAGGAATACAAACTTAATGCAACTTTAGGAATACAGTGATTTTTTTCCACCATACCTGCCCTTTGTTATTCTTCATCTAGAAGAATTTTTTCAATTTTCCCCTCCCTGTCCTGAATTTTTTTAATGTTCTATTTGTTCTCCAAAGGTTCCCTTTTTACAGTACCCTGTTCTTTCAAAGATCTTTTTTTGAATCCTGAAGATGGTATTGTAAGTTTTCATAAAATTTTTTTCCTGTATTTTCTGTTTTCCCAAGGGGATATGTTTCCTTGGTAGCTTTCTGTTTTGTGTTGTAGAGCTCTTTAATTGCCTCTTATTTCAGAGTGAGCCACTGTAATATGGGAAGTTCTATGTGAAGGGTAGGTCGTTGGATCCCTCCTTGGCTATTTGCTAAGGGACTTCAGCTTCCTGTAGCTATGGGCTTTTTCTCTTTTAAGCAGAGAGGAACACTCTGAACACAAGTCCTGCTATATTCTCAGTGGGAGAATGAAGTTGAAGGGTTCACCATTCATTGCACAGACCTTCACATGTAACATACCTGGTTTCCAAATGCACCTGTCTCCTCAAACTGTGGTTGGTGCCCCATGTTCTGTGCCTGTGGGAACAAATTCTAGAATTCAGACAACGTGGAGTAACTGTGGAGGGTAGAACCCAGCTACTACCCATGCAGACCTTCCATTGGCCAACCCCACTGTCTTCAAGAATATCTGCTTTCAAGATGGTGCCTCACGTAACCCAGGAATGGCCTCCGAGATGTTCTGAGGCACACACCTGTTCATCTCCTCGGCTTGTCTCCCTCAGAAGATGGGAAGGTTGTGCTTTCTGTTAAGTCCTTAGCACATACTCATCTGCCTCTGCTTCCTATTTGTCTAGATTTTCTCTTCACCTCCCCACAATATCTCCTTTCAAGTTTACAATGTTTGCTTTCATTTTTTTATTTTTAGTAAAAATCCCTCTAATGTCATGTTAGTAAGATTTGGGGGAGAGGGTATGTATGTGAGGTCACCAGGATTAGAGGAAGTTAACCTGTCGTCTTTCCACACTGCATCTTTAATACAAATATTATTCATTTGTACAGCTTTTCCTCTCCAGGTGAGGATCCTCTGCACTTGTGTATGAACTTGAACTGTCAGCCAAGCATCTCTATCTGCTAGTTCTATGTCCAGTTTCAACCAAGCTCATGTTGAGTGCATCTTTTTATCATTGTTCCATAAACAATATAGTGTAACAAATACTGATAGAATTTGCATGGTGTTAGGTATTCTAAGAAATCTGGAGATGATTTAAAGTATACAGGAGGTTGTGTGTAGCTTATGCTGTGCTATGCATTTCATATAAAAAACTTCAGCATCCTCAGGTTTGGGTCTCTGAAGAGGGTCCTGGAACCAGTTCCAGTGAGGGATGATTGTGGTCTGGCTTTGTTCAGGCAAAAGACAGTCACTGGGCCAGCTGCTCTGCTCTGTGGGTCACAGTGAGGTGAACAACACATTTCCTGCTCTCTCGGCGACATGCCCACATGGAGCCTGCACCCTCCTCTCAGTCTCCAGAGCCCCCAGGTCCCCCACCCAGCCATGCTAAGCCACTCCCAGGGCCCAAGTGGTCTCTTTGTTGCGTGCATCCAGTGAACTAGGACAGCTGAGCCCACCTGAAAGGGTGTGATCCTAGGTGCTGCCTTGTCGGCCTGACCCAGCCCTGAGGACTGCTCTGGGGAGATTGCAGAGGAGCCAGGAGTTAGAGAAGGGAAGGCAAGCAAGAAGAGTGGGCTCAGGCTCAGTCCTCCCCTTGGAGCAGACCACGCCCTGCCCCCAAGGCCCAATTCCCTTTGTCCCTCCACTCTGAGCTGAAGGACCATCCTCAGGGTAAGTTTTAGAGTATGCAAAATAAAAGCCAAAATCCAGGTGTTGTCCTTTTGCTTCAGCATTGCACGCGCTAGCATCTACCTAGCCTTTTCAAATTCTGATCCTAGGCACCTAGGTTTCTTAACGAGAGCCCATATTTCTGCTTATTTTTATAGAAATAAAGCCTAGAGATAGGCGCTTTGTGTAACAGTTAAGACACTGACCCAACTCTGGAGTGCTTGGGCTTGAGTCTGGGCTCCACTCCTGACTCGAGTTTCTTGCTAATGTGAACCCTGGGAGGCAGTGATGATGGGTCAAATACTGGGTGAGTGTGTGCTACCCATGTGGGAGACCCAAATTGATTCCTGGCTCCTGGTTGTGGCCTGCCCCTTCCCTGGCTTTTGGGAGCATTCAGGGAGTGAACCAAAAGGCGGGAGACATCTCTGTGTCTGTTAAAGAGCTGATTTTAAAATCCAGCCTGTGAGTGTAGGTGATTACATGAGCAGATTCTTTGCACAGCCATGCTAGAGAATTGAGAATTGACTTGAAATCAATTCTTCGTCTTCCACGTCATCTGCTTTTCCATTTTTGCAATGTGACTTTCACTGGAAGATGGAAGCCATGCACATTGTTTCTTCCTTACCTTTGGGCTTGATTGGACACTGACAGCTGCCCAGTGAATGTACTCCTGCCTTTTTGGAGTCCAGAAGCGGTTCTCAAATTCAAGTACACATCACAAAACTTTTCTGCATGCCACTCCCCCCAAAAAAACTCATGTATTCACTGAGCAGTAAAGTCTCTACTCCCCCCACCCCCCAGCCCTGATCCATGCAAACACTGATCTGCTTTCTGCCGGTGTGGATTTGTCAGCTCAGGATATTTCATATAAATGGAATCGCCCAATGCGCGGCCATTTCTGTCTGGCTTCTTAGACTTAGCATAATGTTTACAAGGTTTGTCCATGTTGCAGAGTGAGTCTGTGTTTCATTCCCTTTTATTGCCAAGAGAGTCCATCATGTGGATAGAAGGCATTGTATTTATCTCTTCATCCATCGATGAGTGTTTGGATTGTTTCTCCTTTTTTGGCTACCATGAATAATGCTGTAATGAAAATTCACAAGCCAGTTTTTGTGTAGACATCCATCTTCAGTTCTGTTGGGGATGTACTTGGTGAGGGATTTCTGGGTCGTATGGTAACATGTTTAACTAGATGAGAAAAAGCCAAATTTTTTTTTAAGTAGCTGCACAACTGTATAATGTCAACCCTGTATGAAGGTTACAGTTTCTCCACATCCTCACCAATGCTTGTTGTGTCTTTTCAGTTGTAGCAATTCCACTGAGTATAAGTGATATCTCTCTGATTTTGGTTTCTATTTCCCCGATGCTACTAATTTCAAGTGTCTTTTCAAGTGGTTACTGGTCATTGTATTTCTTTGCAGAAACATATTTTCAAATCTTTTGTTTTTAAATTGCATTCTTTTCCTTTTATTATTAAATTATAAAAGTTCTTTAATTAAAGGACCCTTTTGGATGTATGATTTAATGTTTATGTACTCAAACATACCTATTTTCTCTTGTTACTTCACTTTTTATATCTCAGAATCTATTGTCAATGAAAGGTCACAAAGATTTATTAATTTCTTTCTTTTTTTTTTTTTTTGACAGGCAGAGTGGATAGTGAGAGAGAGAGACAGAGAGAAAAGTCTTCCTTTTTGCTGTTGGTTCACCCTCCAATGGCCGCTGCGGCCGGTGCATCATGCTGATCCGAAGCCAGGAGCCAGGTGCTTCTCCTGGTCTCCCATGAGGGTGCAGGGCCCAAGGACTTGGGCCATCCTCCACTGCCTTCCTGGGCCATAGCAGAGAGCTGGCCTGGAAGAGGGGCAACTGGAATAGAATCCGGCGCCCCGACCGGGACTAGAACCTGGTGTGACGGTGCTGCAAGGCGGAGGATTAGCCTGTTATGCCACGACGCCGGCCAAGATATATTAATTTCTTCTAAGAATTTTATAGTGTTAGCTCTTATGTTTAGCTAGAAGATCTATTTTGAGTTAATTTTTATACATTGTGTGAGGTAGAGATCCAGTTTCATTCTCTTGAGTGTGAAGAAAGTTTTGCCATAACAATTAGACTATTCAATAGGGCTATCTTTTCATATTGGAGCAACTTGGCACCTTTGTAAGAAGTCATTTGGCAGTAAATGTAAGGGCTTATTTCTGGACTTTTATTTCTGTCCCATTAACGTGTATGTCCTTAGTCAGACACACAGTATCTTGACCGCTGTTTTGTAACAGATTTTGAGATCGTGGTGTGTGAGTTCTCCAGTTTTGTTCTTCTTTTTCAAGACTGTTTTGACTATTCTCAGCTTCTTACATTTCCATGTGAATTTTAAGGTGAGCTTGTCAATATCTTTAAAAAAAAGTTGGGATTTTGATAGGAATTTTATTGAATATGTGAATTAGTTTTGGGAGTATTGCCATTTAACAATGTTAAATCTTCAGATTTATGAATAGGGGAAGTTTTCCATTTATTTATTTTTAGATTAATTTGTTTTCAGGGCAGAGTACATGGAGAGAGAGAAAGAAAGAGTGGGACGTGGGAGGAGAGAGAGATAGAGGTAGAGAGAGGTGTCTTGTATCTGCTGGTTTGTTCCCCAAATAGCCACAACAGCCAAGGCTGGGCCAGACCAAATCCAGGAGCCAGGTGCTCCATCTGGTCTCTCATGTGCGTGCAGGAGCCCAAGGACTTGGACCATTTTCCACTGCTTTCCCAGGTGCAGCGGCAGGCAGCTGGATCACAGTGGAGCAGCTGGGACTTGAACTGGCGCCCATATGGGATGTCTGGGTTGCAAGCAGTGGCTTAACCTGTTACACCACAGCAATGGCCTCTTTAATTTCTTTTGAAATTAAAGAAATTAAATTTGAAGTTTTCAGTGTAAGAATCTTGCATTTCTTTTTTCTGAATTTATTCCTAAGTATTTCATACTTTTGTGATGCTTTTATAAGTGGGAATGTTTTCTTAATTTCATTTTTTGGCGTGATTGCTAGTTGTCCTAGTCAGCTCAGGTTACTATAACAAAATATCCTGGGTATTTGCAATGAGAGTACATCAAAAGTTAATAGGGACTAGCTCTGTGGTGTGTAGCAGGTAAGGCCACCATCTGCAGTGCTGCCATCCCATATGGGTGCTGGTTCAAGTCCTGCCTGCTCCACTTCTGATCCAGCTCTCTGATGTGGTCTGGGAAAGCCCAAGTTCTTGGACCCCTACACCCATGTGGCAGACCAGGAAGAGGCTCCTGGCTCCTGGATTTGGATCGGCACAGTTCCAGCCATTGTGGCAATTGGGGGAGTGAACCAGTGGATAGAATCTCTTTTTCTCTCTCTCTCTACCTCTCTACCTCTCTGCCTCTCTGTAACTGTTCCTTTGAAATAAATAAAATTAAAAAAAAATAAGCTAATGGGGAATGGAGCTGAAAGATAAGTTTATTTTGTTGCAAAAAAGTTTTGAAGTCTGTGCATCTGTGGAGCCTTCAAAATATTCATGGATCTTTTTTTATGAGAAGACAATTTCAAATTTTTTTGTAGAAGTTTTAACTCCATTTTTCCATGAACCTTTGGAAATGCCCTCATATTTCTTACAGTGTGGGAGGCTGGGAAGTACAAGATCAAGATGTACTAGCAGATTGTGCTCTTGGTGAGAGCCCCTTGTTTTCTGGCCTGCAGATGGCTGCCATCACCCTTGTGCTCACAGGACTTCTTTGTGTGGATGCTCGGAGAGAATGAGAGAGATGGGGAAAAAGAGAGAGCATGAGAATTCTTAGATCTCTTCTTTTTCTTAGAAGGACACTAATCCCACCACCCTCAAGACTTCCTCTAAACCTAATAAACTCTCCAAGTTTCCACCTTCAGATTTTGGTTTGTATTTCCCTGCTGTTACTCATTTTAAATGTCACCTTGGGGGTTACAGATTCCACATTTTAATTTTGGGGAGACATGGACACTTAGTCTATAACCTAGCATATAAAATTACAATTAATGTTTTACATTGACCTGGTGTTCTGCATCTTTGCAAACTTTTTTTTAAAGATTTATTTAACTGATTTGAGAGGTAGCATGATAGCGAGAGACAGATCTTCCATCCACTGGTTCACTCCCCAAATGACTGTTAACAACTGGGTCTGGGCCAGGCTGAAGCCAGAAGCCTGGAACCCCATCCTGGTCTCCCACATGGGTTGGAGGGACTCAGGTACTCAGGCTGTCTGCTGCTGCTTTCCCAGGCACATCAGGAGGGAACTGCATTGGAAGTGGAGCAGCCGGGACTCGAACCGGTGCCCATGTGGGACTCAGGCACTGCAGGCAGAAGCTTAGCCTACTATGCCACAGCGCTGGCCCCAATGGACGCCTTCTTACCCAGTCATGCAGTGGGCACGTGCTTTGTCTTCTGTGTATTTTTTATACTCTTCTTAATAGTCTGGGTATGTACTTTCTAATACCATGCTTGAGGACTGAGTGCTTTTCACTGCCTTGGCAAGTCCCTAATCACCTGGTGTGCTGCACAGACTTTGTGATGGTTCATCCTTACTTGTGCAAGACTGCAGCAAATGACTGATGTACCAGTCTCTACGCAGTCCTACCAGTAGAGCAAACTGATCCCCTCTAGCTGTCCTGGCCCAGGCTGCTCGTCCCCTGAGAGTCCCAACTCTTCCTAATGATGACATCATCCTTTTTAGCAGTCTTTCAGGTTTCTCTAATGTTCTTACCTTCCTCTGCCTTGTCTCGCTCATCTAGTCTTCAGTGGTCATGTTGAATCCACCTGTTTTCCTTCTAAGACGCATTCACACTTCCCACCCCCTGCACGCTCAGTAGTCTGCAACCACATAGAGGGCCCAGATGCTAGAGTCACCCTATTAATCTGTCTCTCCACTTAATTTGCTACAAGTCTGACCATCAAGCACTGGTCTGTTTGTGTCACTTGCCTGCTCATCCAGCCTCATTGGCTCTGCATTTCCTATAAAATTCAGTCCAAATTTCAAAGCATGCAAAGTTTTGTGTTTCATTTCCATCTAGTCTCTGCTGGGGCCAAACCTCAATACCTTCTTTTATTGTGCTTTGCTTTCTGACTCCCAGTTCTTCGCATACCCTCTCTCTTCAGTTACAAATGAAGCAAGACTGTATTTATCCTGTGGCTCTCCTACAACCCACATCAAAGGTGACCCTCGCATTCAAGCCTGTCCTGATCTCTCCAGTTCCTTGTGTTCTCTTAGACTTTCTGAAGCCCTGAAGTCGTTCAGCTGCAGCGTTCCTAGGCACTTGCCCTTTAGCTAAGTTTATAAATGTGTGAATACCCTGCTCTTGTGGGAGCTCTCTGCAGGGACCTGGTGTTGGCTGAATCTTGCAGAGTATCCTGCAGCCAGCCCGATTCAGGTCGATCCGCACATACTCTGAGTACTTCTTACCTGAACTGATATAGTTCGTTTTATATACTTCCACGCCTCCCATTGTGTTTGCAGCTTTTTCTAACTCATAATACTATGTAGAGTCACCTGACTAGGACCTTCCCTTCCCAGCGTGACTGGATGTCAGCTCAGCTTCTCCATCCTGTCCCGCCCAAGCTCAGGCTCGTCTCACACCTCCAGTCTGCCTTGCCCATCTTGTGCCCCTCAACACTCTCTACTTCCCAGAGTGTCTGGATGCCTGGCAACACCTTGTTGTCCTCCCGAATAGAGAGAGTGCCGCTTTCAGCTTATTCCGTCTCTCTCTTTGTCCCTGCTGTCACGATGAGGCCAAGCAAACCTGCTTCCTTTACATCACTCACACAGTCCTGCATATATGAGGCTACTTGAAAAAGTTTATGAAAAATAGAATTAAAAGGTGTGGTTATTTTGGTTCAAAAATTTGAAATCTGCAAATTTTCTTCATGATACTCATTTTCCGTGAGCTTTTTGAAGACACCCCCACCCCCCACCCCACCCCGCCGCCCAGTCCAGTTCCCAAGGCACGGTTCTGGTTGTTTGTAAAATGCTTTGTGTACACATCGGTCTCTCCCGAAGCCTGTGAACTCCCCAAGGAGCAGAAACCTTCTGTTTATCTGTGTAACACTGGCATCCAGTCATCTGGTAGACATTCAATAAATGTTGGAATGAATGAAAACAAAGTCCAGAAATGTTGCAAGCTGGTGAGTGAACCACAAGCCAGTCAGGGCAACACTATCTCTTTATTGCCTCCTGAGAAAGAAAAATCGTCCAAACCTGGTCTGCAGCGGAACTTTACGCATGATGCAATGCGTAATCCTGTTCTGGGAAGTGATCCACTTGTTGATTAAAGGCTCAAGCATTTTCTGACAATTCTCAATGACCAAGAACTTCTGGGAAGTTCGGGCTGTCCACCCAACTGACTGACTAACCTTGTAATCTTTACCCAGACTCTTGTTTTTTTTCCGGTTGCCAGTCTTGCCTTGCAGAGAGCTTGAAATAAAACATTGACACATGCTTGTAAACAATGTGTCTAGAAAGTTCTTTCCTTTTTTTAGATATAGTTGAAGACCATTTCTGGTCCCTCCCTCTTTCAGCACCACTTGTACATGAATGCAACATTGGTTCCTTCGTTTCTCCTCACCCTACCTTTCTCTCCCAGCCCTCCTGTCTCTGAGCAAAGGCCCTTGGTGAACCCTAAAGGATGAATGGGGATTCCCACAGGAAGGCAGGCAGCAGAGTCTGTATGGGATGGGAGTTGAGCAGTTCCCTGAACCAAGGGAGTGAGTGCTGAGTTAAAGACGAGAGGAGGAGCTGAGACAGACCAGCAGGGTGCAGATTCTGCCATGCCGAGGGTACTCGCTAAGGAACATGGAGCTCACATTTTTTTAAATGGAAGGGAAGGGAAGGGAGGGGGGAGGGAGGGGGAATTTGAAAGGCAGAATTAGAGCAGGAGATCTGCAGTCTACTGGCCCAGATGGCCACAATGGCCAGGGCTGGACCAGACTGAAGCCAGCCTGGACCCCTATCCAGCTCTCCCACATGGCTAGGAGGGGCCCAAGCACTTTGTTCATCTTCTGCCTTCCCAGGTGCATTAGCAGGGAACTGGATTGGAAGTGGAGCAGTTGGGACTCGAACTGGTGGCTATATGGAATGCTGGCTTGCATGCAGTGGCTTAACCGACGGCGATACAACACAGGCCCCAGGAACATGGATCTTATACTGCCCTGAGAAATGACATTAACCGTAATCAAAGTCTGGTGAATTTCAGAAAAATGTACCGTGTATGATAAGAGTTCTTAATATGGGAATGAACCGGTGGATGGGAGCATGTGCTCACCTGTTCTCTCTCCAATAGATAGATTAATTTTTGAAAATTACAGCACTCATCATTTAAGATGGGCTAGGATATGCTACAGAAGCAAACAGTCCCCGAACCTCAGTGATCTGGAGCAGCCACAGTGTATTTCTGCAGTCAGAGGGTTCAGGGCTCTGCCTCACCCAGGGGTGGCTCAGGACCCAGGACCACAGGGACTCCCCTGCTTATGGTCATTGCAGCTCCACAGAGCAAAGAAAAGAAATGCACAGTAACAACAAATGCTTGCACCTGGAAGGGGCAGACTTCTCCTGTCTCACTGGCCAAAGCAGGTCACAGAGTCACACCGAACATCAAGAAGGGCAGGGAGAGGTAATATGTTCCTAAAGAGAGCAGCAGCTGGAATACGGATGGATTCTCCAACTGTGCACCCCACAGAGCAAGCACACTCCCAGGGCAGCCAAACTGCTTCAGGAACTGGAGGGTGATGTCTTTTAGATGATGGTGGACTACAGAACTAGACTGATATGTGCAGATCTGATTGAAAGAGGATTTCTGGGGCCCGATGTTGTGGTACAGCTGTTTAAGCCACTGCTTGCAATATGGACATCCCATGTTGGAGTGCTGGTTCAAGTCTGGCTCCCCCCATTCTGATCCATCTCCCTGCTAATGAGCCTGGGAGAGCAGCAGGTGATAGTCCAATTTCTTGAGTCCCTGCTACACATGTGGGAGACCAGGATGTAATTGCAGGCTCCTGGTTGGCCTGACCCATACCTGGTGGTTGTGTCCATGTATGGAGTAGGCCAGCAGATGGAAGATCTCTAATCTGTCTCTGCTCTCCATATCTGTCACTCTACATTTCCAATAAATGCATCTTTTATTCCCCAACCTTCAGAAACGTAGTATGAGGACCTTGCCAGACCTGTTTCCAATGAGGCAGCTGCTTGAGTGCTGAAAATTAGAAACAGATTTAAAACCTCTGGAACTTGTCCTAAGAGTGACAGCCATTGGGGAAGCATTCACTCATTCTCTAAGAGCATCTAGAATGGGTAGCACTTGCACCATGACCCATTCTTGTGCCTGTTCCCTCCACCCCCAGTTCCATGTGCTGACAGCTCCAGGAGGATGTGGCCAGCAAATGGGGGCTTCTTCCCTCCCACAGCTCCTGGTCTGGGGCTGTGGACTCACCCTTGGAGAGGCAGAGACTGCCCAAGTGTCTTCCCCCTGTCTACCCTGTGTAGGGGAGGGGTAGCCGAGGACACCGGGCTCCTTTTCCCCTCTTGGTGCTCCAGGTAGGATGGAGTGAGAATCCTTGCTTCTTTGGGGCTGGCACTGTGGCTCACTTCATTAATCCTCCGCCTACAGCGCCGGCATCCTATATGGGCACCAGTTCTAGTCCCAGTTGCTCCTCTTCCAGGCCAGCTCTCTGCTGTGGCCCGGGAGTGCAGTGGAGGATGGCCCAAGTGCTTGGGTCCCTGCACCTGCATGGGAGACCAGGAGAGGGCACCTGGCTCCTGGCTTCAGATCTGGGCAATGCTGGCTGTGGCAGCCATTTGGGGAGTGGACCAATGGAAGGAAGACCTTTCTCCCTGTCTCTGTCTCTCACTGTCTATAACTCTACCTGTCAAATAATAAAAAAAAAATCCTCGCTCCCCAGTTGCTCCCTACCTAAGCATGCTTGCAGAATGGAGATTGATCGATGAGTGGATAAATGGATGTGCTGTGCATGAACAAGGGACTGGTACTCAGTAATGAAAAGGAGTAAAGCAGCGATGCGGGCTACAACACAGGGAACTGGAAAACAGGATGCTAAGTGAAAGAAGCCAGAGAATGCTACGTCTTGTGTGGTTCTCGCTGTATAAACTATCCTGGGGAGGTAAATGCAGAGCGACTGTGCATGGTTGGGTTGGGAGAGGGCGTGGAGACTGGCTGTGTGTTAGTTTCCTAGGGGTGAGTAGCAAAGTGCACAACTTGGGCCGCTTCACGCAGCAGAGATGTATTCTTCACAGTGAGCAAGGAAGCTAACGCAGTGCTGGCAGGGCTGTGTTGTGTCCGGAGGCTACAGAAGGCCATCCCTCCCAGCCGCTGGGAGCTCCTGCAGCCCGGAAGTTCTTGGGCTTGTCCCCAAGCCCCAGCCTTGGCCACCATCTCCTTCTGCGTCTGGTGTCACATGGCAGTGTCGCCTTTGCATGTCTGCGTCCAAGTCTCCCTCTTCTTGAAGACATACTGGGCGTGTGGGTTGCAGCCCACCCTAATGACATCATCTGCCCTTGAGTAGATCTGAAAAGACTCTAGATGGCCCCCAACTTTGGATGGCTCAACTTTGAATTTCTCAGCTTTATGGTGGTGTGAAAGCAACATACTGAATGCGGATTCTGAATGTGCATCTCTTCTGGGCTGGCGCTAGGTGGCACAATCCTTTCTCGCAGTGCTAGGCCGTGACAGTTCACTCGCAGTGAGCCCACAGTCATGAGGGCAAGCGCCCCATGCTCCACAGTCTGCTGGGTTGCTCAGCTAGGAGGCCTAGTAGGTTTGTGGTAACCAAAGTATTTTCAACTTATGAGATTTTTCGATTTACAGTGGGTTTATCAGAACCTAGTCCCATGGCAAATGTAGAATCGTGTAGATTTCCAATAAGGCCACTTTCAAAGTACTGGGGGGGCTCAATGTATCTTTTTGGAGCTCACAATTGTTCAACCTATAGACCTCTAATGGGTGTGAGCTTTTTTTGAGGGTGGTAAAAATGTTTTAAATTCACCTAACATGATGATTGCACAACTTCATGAGTATTCCAAAAATTATTGAATTATAATTTTAAAAAGGAGATTTATTTATGTGAAAGGCACAGTGATAGAGAAGGAGAGACAGAGACCTTCCATCTATTGGTCCATTCCTCAGGTGGCCACAACTGCCAGGTCTGGGTCAGGTTGAAGGCAGGAGCCAGAGCGCCATCCTGGTGTCTCACATGGGTGGCAGGGAGCCAAGAACTTGGGCAGTTTTCCAGTGCCTTCTCAGGTGCATGAGCAGGGAGCTGGATCTGAAGCAGAGCAGCTGGAACTTGAACTAGTGCTCCGGTATGGGGTGTTGGCATCACAAGTGGCGGCTTCACCAGCTGTGCCATGATGTATATAGGATGCGAATTACACCTCGGTAAAGTTATTGTAAAAAAAACAAAGAGAAAGATTCTCAGATCTTAAATTTTAGAGAAAGCAGAATTTGTGGCCAGCAGCCCTTCATTAACACGAATACTGAAGCAAGTTCTTTGGATTAAAAGATGGCGACATTGAACACTAGTGTGAATCCACATGAAATAAGCAAGGAGCTCCTGCCAGGCAGTGAGTGTGGGGACTGATAAGACACTATAATTACACCTGTTTTCCCTGTCTTCTCCTGGTTATGTGAAGAGCAGTTGTGTAAAGAAAGGAGCCTGCGCGTGTGGTCTCACCCACGTGAGGGCAGAACGACCTGGGGTTGCTCCTACAATTTCCCTGTTCCTTGTGTGTGCCCAGCTTCCAAGCTGAGCCTGGGCCCTGCCGTCTCCTGACCAGGGTCAGGGTCATGGGGTCTCAGCATCATTCTACCCTGATCCACTTCTGTAGTGCAAAGCAAAGAGTCAGTTTGAGGCATTTCTGATTGCTTTTGATATTGGCTGGGGAGCTACATATGTCCTCTGCTGGAAGGGAGCAAAAAGGCTTATCTAAGGCCGGTGCCGTGGCTTAACAGGCTAATCCTCTGCCTTGCGGCGCAGGCACACCGGGTTCTAGTCCCGGTTGGGGCGCCAGATTCTGTCCCGGTTGCCCCTCTTCCAGGCCAGCTCTCTGCTATGGCCCGGGAAGGCAGTGGAGGATGGCCCAAGTGCTTGGGCCCTGCACCTGCATGGGAGACCAGGAGAAGTACCTGGCTCCTGGCTTTGGATCAGCGAGATGCGCCGGCCGCAGCGGCCATTGGAGAGTGAACCAACGGCAAAAAGGAAGACCTTTCTCTCTGTCTCTCTCTCACTATCCACTCTGCCTGTCCAAAAAAAAAAAAAAAGGCTTATCTAAAAGCTCATCACACTTTGTAAAGGACAGGAATGTTTGGCTGGAGTTAGAAATGAAAGGTTAAGGATAAAGGTCCATTTTCTTAGATTTAATCCCCTTGGCCTCGGCCCTGCCCTTTGCTGCAAGGGGAGGTTTTGAAAAGCAAAGGTCAGCGGCTGTCTCAGCGCTGACCAGTTCACATCGAAGGCGGCCTGCTTTTTTCTTTTTTGCAATGACATCAGCTGATTCCAAGCTGTTTTCATTGGCAGCCCTGGGTCTCAGGGTCTTGAGTTGGGAGTTTCCACAGAGTTTGGCTCCATCCTGCCAGCTGTTTGAACATCACGTTTGCTGTGGCTGATGGCCGCGGGCAGCCCTAGTCTCTCTGCTCATGCAGCAAGCAGAGGACATCTGCTCATTGGTGCGCGGATTTTCACGTGGCCACGGTCTCCTGTCGTTTCTGCTGTAGACTCTGCGTTCTGGAAGGGCGTGTTACGTGCCCTTGAGCTGCTGTTGCACTGGGCCATAGCTGTGGGGGAGGCTGAGGTCACGGTTGAGACTTCTCGGGAAGGAAGAACACACATGGGCTCCTCCCCTGTGAGGGGCGCCATCTACTGGGGAAGCCACGGCGCCCAGCAGGGAGGCCCAAGAGCAGCCGATCTGATACAGGAAGGTGTTTGGAGTTCTGAGCACCATGGGGGAAGCTGAAAGCTGACAGTTCTCCCTGAGCCCTGAAATATATAGGGGAGGCGTGGCTGCTGAAAGTGAGTACTGTCTTGTCTTTAAAAGATTTATTTATTTAAAAGGAAGAGTTGCAGAGATCAACTGTCAGGGTCAGTGCTGTGGCAAAGAGGGTTAAGCCTCTGCCTGCAGCACCAGTATCCCATACAGGTACTGGTTCGTGTCCTGGCTGCTCCACTTCTGCTCCAGCTCTCTGCTATGGCCTGAGAAAGCAGTAGAAGATGGGCCAAGTGTTTGGGCCCCTGTACCTGTGTGAGAGACCCGAAAGAAGCTCCTGGCTTCGGCTTGGCTCAGGTCAGCTCTGGCCATGGTGACCATTTAGGGAGTGAACTAGCAGGTGGAAGACCTTTCTCGCTGTTTTCCCTTCCCTCTGTCTTTAACTTTGATTCTCAAATAAATTAAAAAAAAAAAAAGTCTCTGTGTGCTGGTTCATTCCACAGATGGCTGCAATGGCCAGGGCTGGGCCAGTGCAAAACCAGGAGTCAGGAACTCTGTCTGGGTTACCCAGGTGGGTGACAGGGGCTCAGTACTTGGGCATCTTCTGCTTTCCCAGGTGAATTAACAGGGAGCTAGATTGAAATGGAGCAGCCAGGACTTGAAGTGGTGCTTATATGAGATGCTGGCATCCCTGAGCCACAAAGCCAGTCCCAAGCTGAGTCCTTTAAAATTAAATTTTGAAAAATGCGGGACTGGCACTGTGGCATAGTGGGTAAAGCTGCCATCTGAGGAACCGCAAATGGAGGATCTCTCTCTCTCTTTCTGCCTCTTCTCTCTCTGTGTAACTCTTCAAATAAATAAAATAAATATCAAAAAAATGCAGGCAAGACAAGGACCCTCTAGGAGGGGATTTCATCCAGCCATTTCAGGAGGAAGCCAACTGCCTCCCAGAAGCACCCGCACTTGTCATGGCACAGGGTTCCTCCATTTCCAATCCAGCCCCAAGCACAACTGAGGAAAAGAGGTGCGAGTCTGAGCTGCCAGGTCCGCCTGGCTAAACACGTGCCCAGGGAAAGATGGCCATGGGGAATGTCCGAAGATGTCATTCCTGGATCCAGTGTCCTGCTCTGTAGTTATCAGAGTACCTGTAATCATGCAACTTGGTGCATTTTCGCATGCGTTACAACTTACCTTTCCAGCCTGGGCCAGCGTCCCAGTCCCCAAAGCCCACAGCTGCAGCCTGAGGACCCTAGTCTCCCACCCTCCTGCTCTGACCACGCCCTGGCCCTGTTAGTAAGTTACCAAGACAAATTCACCCAAAATTGAACACATGAAAGTAATAAGTAATTTCTTAGACATTTTACATTTGCTCGTAGGATATCAGGCTAACAGGTTCAAGGTACAATTGGATGGTAGGAGTTACTTCTAATGTTCGCACAGTAGGGCCACAATAGCTGGAGCTGTACTGATCTGAAGCCAGGAGCCAGGAGTGGGCGCGGGGGCCCAAGGACTTGGGCCATCTTCCACTGCTTTCCCAGGCTCAGGAGGGATGTCAGCACAAAGAAAGGATAAATGAGGTGATAGATATTCCAGTTACTGGAATCTGACCATTGCACATTTAATATATGTACTGAAATGTCATGTCGTGCTGTAGCTCATACATATGTATAATTAACACGTGTCAGTTAAAAACAGCGTTTGGAAAAAATTAGAAAGCTTCCCGAATCTTTTAAAAGGGCAAGACAGAGATAATATTGTATGCTCAATAAATTTATAAAGTAAATATGGACTGATTTGAGATTTGGGAGAAGATACTGTAACTGTCCTTAAATAAAAAGTGAGTATAAAGCTGGAGGATTATGCCAGTCCTCGTGTGCTTCGTGGCTCCTATGATGTAAGCACCTCCTATATTGCCACTTTCCCTTTTCAGTAAAGGTAGTAAAAGTAAGAAGATGAGTGAGTCGAGAGTCAGTTTGAATCTGTTCCATTGTTTGAAAAGCTGTGTGCCACCAAGCAAGCTACTCAACCTTTCTACGTGCAGTTTTTCCGTTTTTTGGAAGATGCTCTTTGTTCCAGATGTACATTGCGAGAGCCATGTCCCTGTGAGGACAATGGGAATTTGGTTAAGGTGCAGACTCAGATGCAGGTGGTCTCAGGTGGGGCTTGAGATTCTGCGTCTCTCACAGCTCTGGAGCCCAAGTGCGGTGGGTGTGGGGACCTCACTTTGAACAGGCAGGTCTGACGTCACTCCCAGCATGGTACGTGGCAGCCCTCAGCGAAGGCCTGGGGAGAGGGAGCTGGGTCTGCACGCGGGGCAGGAGCCGTGGTTTGTTGCTTGATGGCGCCTGGTGAAGACTGGGCATGCGCCAGTCGCCACAGTGAGTGAGCTGCAGCCATCAGAGAAGTGAGTGGAAAGTGCAGCTAGGAGTCAGCGAATGCTGTCGGTTCCTCCCTGAGCACCTTGACACCTGTCGTTGCCCTGGCTTGGTTTGGTTTTTCTGTGAGACCCATCCCAGGAAGGTGCTGTTAATCCTGCTTATGAAAAACCAAGATCGAGGATACTGGCTCCACCTTGCTCTTGCATCCCCGCCCCACCCTCTCACCGTGACACCCACTTCATTCTCCTCACTCCTCCGGGCCCCACTCCTGCTTTCTCCTAATGGTTGACCCTGGGGGTGGTCGCTTGGCCGCCTCTGCCCGCTGGAGCTCCAGCCTGGGTGTTTGGAGTCCCAGGTCACTGTTGTTTGCAGGAGTCTTGCTCCCTGTCCCAGCTGGTACAGGGTGCTGGGCCCCAGGGTTTTGCTGAATGTGTGGTGCGTTAGTTTCCGAGGGCTGTCCAGGCAAATTGCTGTGGGTGGGCAGAGCTCTGCTCCCGCAGGTGGGAAATGGGGGTGTCGCCAGTGCACGCGCTCTGCAGGCTCCCAGGGGAATCAGCATGCTCTCTCCCAGCCTGTGGAGGCTGCTGGGAATTCTTGATGTTCGTTGGCCTGCAGAAACGTCCCCTAGTCTGCCACCTGGTGTCCTCAGGGCACTCTTGTTGGATTTCGGGCCCAGCCTAGTAACCATGACCACATCTCTGTCCTTAGTGTAATTGCATCTGTGAAGGCCCTGTTTCCAAATGAGGTCCCCTGCTGAGGTGCAAACTGGACGTGGGCTTGATGGGGACATGGTTCAGCTCTGTAGGATTCGGAACAACTTTCTAACAGGAGTTGGTGGGGTGGAGGAACCAGATGGGGAAACCAAGGCAGATGGGTAAATGATCTTGTCCAGGACAAGTGCACAGGGACGGGAGAGCTACAGGGGGTCCACATGACTCCTTGGTGACCCTGCCAGGACCACACACGGCCACTGTGATGGGGGGAATGGGGTAGGCCAAGGATGGCCGGGAGTGTCACAGGCACTTCGCAGGCCGGGTGGGAGATGAGCAAGCTTCCTACCTGTCAGCCTGGGGGAGCAGTCAGCATGTTGTTGTGCTGGGCTCCCAAGAGACCAGTTTGACATTTGGAAAAGAAAACAGAGGGACCTGGCGCTGCTGATATTTCATAAATAGCCGGAGAAGACACGGGCACAGCCTGCCTTACAAGTCAGAGGGGCCCGGAGAGCTTGGGAAAGGGTTTGTGGAGGACAGTGGGGAGGAGGGGTGGGAAAGGGAGGTCTCTGGTGGCCAGAGCGGGCCGGGGCAGGGGGAGAGGCTTCCAGATGGACACTGTGCCCACTTAGCCTGATGCCTGAGTGTGTACATGGGGGGGGTGGTGAGGCCCCTTGTCCTGCTGCAGGCAGGATGGAGCTGGGGGAAGAGGCTCAGGCATGGCAGGCGTGTGGAAGCTCTAGGTTGTCAAACAGGCAAGCCCTCTGCCCCTTACGTTAACAAACAGGAGATAAAATGTACTGCTTGAGCCAGTGTGGGGTGGCCAGTTCTGTGGCAGGAAGTACACTGTGTTGCTGTGCCGCCTCCTCCTCCATCACGTGTGAGGCTGAGGAGGGTGGGGGTGCTTCCTGTTGGTGACAGAGTCCCATGGGAAGGTGGGCATGCGGTCCTGGGTGAGAGGGAGAAGTCGGCCGCTCTCCCCAGCTTGGGATGCAAGGAGCTCTTGGCGCTTTCTGGAGAGGAAAGCTGAGCTGGGGTACCGTTCAGAGACAAACAGGCACGGATTCCTGCCCTGTCCCCGCAGGCTGCAGGCTTCAAATGCCAAGCTCCCTTTGATGCTAGGGCACAGCCACTGTGTGGATAAATGGGGACTAAGAGAAGCACCCAGGCTCTTCAGTGTGGTTACTACAGCCGAACACAACAGGAGAGGAGGTGGGGCCCTGGTATACAGGCTTTGCAAGTGTGCGGGGTGCACTTACACGAAGCAAGAGTTGGTTGTGTGTCCGACGTTCAAATTCAGAGCTGACATTTGGCCTAGCAATTAAGATGCCGATTAGAGCATTAACATCCCCATACCAGAGTACCTCTGCTCAAGTCCTGGATTCCAGCTCCCTGCTAATGTGCACCGTGGAAGCAGCAGGTGATGGCTCAAGTACTTGGATCAAGAGCTCCACCCGGATGGAGTTCCAGGCTACCAGCTTCAGTCTGGCCCAGTCCCAGCCCTGGCTGTTGGAGGCATTTAGGGAGTGACCAGTAGATAGGAATGCAAGTTTTCTCTCTCCCTTCCCATCCCCTCCCTTTCAAGTAAGTGTTTTAAGAAATTTGAGCAGGTGTTGGAGCATAGTGGGTAAAGCTGCCTGCGATGCCAGCATACTGTGTGAGTGCCTGTTTGTGTCCTGGCTGCTCTACTTCCCATCCAGCTCCCTGCTAATGGCCTAGGAAAGCAGAGGAGGATGGACAGAGTATTTGGACCCTTGCTACCCACATGGGAGATCCGGATGAAGCTCCTGGCTCCTGGCATCAGCCTGGCTCAGCCCTGGCTGTGGTGGTCATCTGGAAAGTGAGCCATTGAATGGAAGATCTCTCTCACTCTGTCTCTCCCTTTCACTCTGTAACTCTGATCTTCAAATAAATCTTTTTTTTAAGGAAAAAGAGAAAATCAACTTCAACTGGATATCCAGTATTTTTCTTGGGCAGCCACACTCTGATGAAACTTTGATAACAGGGGTAATTAAATCCAGAACTGGGCTAATCATGTCCGGTTGTGGTGGGATCAGTCCTCCCTAAGCCCTTGGAACGCACTGCAGGCTGGCTTGTGAGGTATGAGTGCTCGGCCCCTCCCTTGCCCCCCACTCTGCTCAGCCACAACTTCTCCCATCCGCAGTGCACCACCCCCTGTTACTGCGTGTACCCCAGGCCTCCTCCCTGTTGTCAGCTGCATGTCTGAACCTGGCCGCACATTCAGAGAAGTGGGTCATGGCTGCGAGAAGAAGACCTGGACCTGCCTGTGCCCCTGGAGACAGGCGTCTCTCTCCACTGCCCCTTGTGGATTCAGGCCAGGGCATCCACTCCGAGGACAGCAGGGTTGGGTGCCATCGTGACCTCCCCAAGAGTCCAGAATACAAAGGGCCCCCTTGGGAATCCTGGGGTGCCGTGCTCTGCTGATGATGCCCCAAGGCAGAAATGCCTCTGGGTGGAAACAACAAGCAAAAATGCATCCAGGATGAAAACCAGCATTGTAAAAGCACATTAAAGCAAGCTGTGACCCACATATTTGTCTGCAGTGTGCTGAAGAGGTTTGCAAGCTGTTGACAAGAACGGAAAAAGTGAAACATTGAGAAAGAATAGAGAGAAGAAACAATGCGCGGAGCACTGCCGCGTGGGTCTCTGGGAGCTGCATGGCCATGGTTTATTTTCACAGACGCACCCTTTGGAATGCAAGGAGAGCTGCGGAACTGGACTGCAGTCACCAGTGGCAGGGTGGCAGAGAGAGTAAGGGCGTCAGAGGCACAGGGACCTCGCTTTTGAAACGGAAGGCACGCTGTGGGAAGCAGGTGCAGGAAACACCGTGTCACGTTCAGACTGGAGCGCAGGACAGCCCCACACAGGTCCTGTCCTGCACAGGGAACTGGCTTCCCTCCTGAGTGCTTTCACACCCCTTGCTCCGGGCTGGGCGCGGCCGCCAGCTGCATGGAGCTGGCTGTGGCCGTGCTGATGCAGTCACGTGGAAAGCTCAGGGGCAGGGACAGCTGGGCTCAGTTGCTTGCTCACTCATGTGTTTTACGACTGCAGGAAGCAAATTAACCACTCCTGTTGATTTTTCTGCTCTTCAGAGGGTTACTAATACAACTTGAATATAGAGAACGCAGTCCTGGGAGGGGCTGTATGTTGGTAATTAATATCCCACTGACCTTAAAGCTAACGGCAGGTTAAGATGCGCCTGGGCTCGATTCCCAGCTCGGGCTCCTGGCTCCAGCTTCCTGCTAACGCAGACCCTGAGAGGCAGCAGGTGCTGGATGTGGCTCGGTGGTCAGGTTCTCACCACCCACGTGGGTGGCCTGGACTGAGCTCCCGACTTGAGGCTTTCATACCTGCCCCTCCTTCCTGTCACAGCTACGTGGAGAGGGAAACAGATGGTAGTGCTCAAGTTCACTGGCTGGCTTTTCTCTCCCTCTCTCTCTCTCCCTCTCCCTTTCTCTAACATTTTAAAATTTTAAACTAGGCAGCTAATTTTTTTTATAATTTTTTAAAAAGAGATGGTAACTTTATTTTTTAAAGATTTATTTATTTGAAACAGTTGCAGAGAGGCAGAGGCAGAGAGAGAGAGAGAGAGAGGTCTTCCATTTGCTGGTTCATTTTCCAGTTGGCTGCAACAGCCGGAGCTGCGCCAATCTGAAGCCAGGAGCCAGGAGCTTCCTCCAGGTCTCCCACGCCGGTGCCGGGGCACAAGGACTTGAGCCATCTTCTACTGCTTTCCCAGGCCATAGCAGAGAACTGGATCAGAAGAGGAGCAGCCAGTGATCTGTACAGTGATCTGCCCTCAAGGAGACCCAACAGGCCAGTCCACTGCAGTGGCTTTCAAAGTGGTAAGCCTGGGCTTCAGCAGAAGTCAGCTTGTGAAGAGCCCCGGCAGCTCTGCTAAGAGTTGGATCACTGGAAATGGACCTGCCCTGGAGTCGAAAGATGCCCAGATCAGAGCCACAGATCTTATTGGCTCTAAGCTGAAAAGCCCTTCACTCAGCCCAACTTCCAAAGTGACCACTGCAGCTGAGGGGATGGTCAAGTAGGGTCAGCAACATTGCAGGCAGAACTGTAAATTTCTTGTTAGAGATGCCACCTGCCTTTACCTGGCCAGCTCTCCTCCTAGGCCAGTCAAGTAATGAAAGTCAACAGAGTGCCTTCCCCTAGGAGGTTCATACCTCCCTTAGGATGTACCCCATGTGAAGAGATAGGTAGGTCTGGGCCTCTTAACTTACAAGGCCTAAAGCCCACCAGATTATTATCAAGCCCCTTCTGTCAGGTTCTATTTGCCTCTCAATCAGAAAACTTAATTGTAGCTTAGACAGCACCTTTCTTAGCTCCTCTAATAATGACTCTGTCCTTTGTTCTAGGCCCTGTCTAGCGTACTTGGGCCTCATTCCTTTGTAATCATAACCTCTACCACCAATGGCTCTACTCCCAACCTGTGTGTACTGATGGTCCTCTTCCCCACTTAATGCTGTATAATTGTTCAAACCTGGTAAATGCCACTCTTAGGATCATTGGTTACTATCCTCACTCTGTCTTTTATGACCTTGTCTAAATATGATCAGAGTCGGCAAACTTGGAAGGCTTCCATAGCCTTGGCAACCCATGACGACAGCCTAGGGTGGTTACTGGCGCCATAAACTAGAGTGTCAATTTGTTGGGTCAACAACAGGTGTCACTGTGCACTTGCTCCTCATGTGGGATCTCTGTCCTTAATGTGCTGTACATTTTGATTTAATGCTATAACTAGTACTCAAACAGTATGTTTCACTTTGTGTTTCTATGTGGGTGCAAACTGTTGAAATCTTTATACTAAATTGATCTTCTGTATATAAAAAGAATTGAAAATGAATCTTGATGCGAATGGAGGGGGAGAGGGAGCGGGAGAGGGGAGGGTTGTGGGTGGGAGGGAAGTTATGGGAGGGGGAAGCCATTGTAATCCATAAGCTGTACATTGGAAATTTATATTCATTAAATAAAAGTTAAAAAAAAAAAAGGAGCAGCCAGGACATGAACCGGCACCCGTGTGGGATGCTGGCACTGTAGGCAGCAGCTTTACCCACTATGCCACAGCACCAGCCCCCTTTTTTATGATTTTAATGATCTTCTCTTCCCCTCCCTCCCCCACTCTCCCCTTTCTTTTTAAATTTTGTGTTAATGTATTTTAATTTACTTTATAGTCAAATGCTTAATGCTTCACTAAGGAGCATTTTATTCAACAAATAAAAAGTGGAAAACCACTGTTGAGCAGGAATATACAATCCAGTCCAAAGATAGCAATTTCACTCTTGTACATTAAGATTTTTATATATTCTCTTTATATTAATGACCACAAATCAGAGAAAACATGAGACTTGTCTTTTTGGAAAAGTAACAGCAACAAGTTGCCTTCCACTCAATGCTAGCGCAGCCCCTCCCTCCGTGTCTCTCTTTTATGTTTTACTCTCATTCTCGAAGAGTGGGAAAGCCAGGGTCCTCCCCCTCACGTTTACTTTGAGATAAGCTTCAATATGGAATCTCGTGCTGTCATCCTGGCTGAATTTGATAGGTAGAGGGTGTAACACAAGTACCTTGTGATCTCACTGATCAGGCAACAGACTCGCAATTCGGGAAGATACCACTGGGTGGCGCCATGAGCCATAATGGCCTGAACTCTGTGGCGCAGCTCCCCAGTCAGGACTAGTTTTGGTCCTGGGTGTATGTAAACTCGTCAACGATGCTTGCTCTCCTATAGACATCACATTGGTAGTTTATGAACCATCACAACTATTATGAACTGACTTTGAGAACTGTTTGTATAAATGAGATCCTTTAGGGTAAGAGAGAAGGAGTTCAGGTACTGGCATCAGGGGTGTGCCTTCAGAATTTGCATTACTAACTCTGGCTTTGCATATTCTGCCCTAAGGAGAGCACATTTTATTCCTCAACTGCACGGTGAATACTTGAAAGTCTTGTGCATGGGGCCTGGTGTCAGATACTCTCACATCTGTTACCACGGGGGGAAAAAACTTTATTTCCAAACTTTTATCTCTGAAAGCCCCTTCCTTCCCCCTGTGAGGGGCAGGGCTTTTGAGAGCTCTGATTCTGGTCGTGGTGAGCAGCTGCCAGGCAGGGTGTGCAGAAAACGATCGCTCAGGTCCTGGCCAGGTGTAGGATGGTATCTTTGAGGTCTGGAAGGCGGCACAGGCATCTTCTGTTTATGTTGGAAATGTATTTAAAGCAGTAGGGCCTGGTGTGGATAGCCTAGCCTCTGGCCAGGCATGCCTCTCGACCCCCTCGTACCCTCGAGCATCAACAATTTCCTCGTCTGTTGGGCAGGAGTATTCAAGTACGGACTAGGATGGGTTGTGATGGTCAGGTGAGACGGTACTCACACTGGAAGTCACCTAGCAGTCTGCCCCGGGTGTCCGTGGGGGCTTGGTTCCAACACCCATGACAGTACACAAAAGCTGTGGGTGCTCAAGTCTGGGATAAAATGGTGTAGTGTTTCTGTGCAATCTCTGCACGTGCTCCAGACACATTACGTCATTCTAGAGTACTTACAGTACCTAATATAGACACTTGGTGAATAGCTGTCCTGTGTTGTCTAGGGATTTATGGTAAAGATCTATACATATTTTGCCGGCGCCGTGGCTTAACAGGCTAATCCTCCACCTTGCGGCACCGGCACACCGGGTTCTAGTCCCGGTTGGGGCGCCAGATTCTATCCCGGTTGCCCCTCTTCCAGGCCAGCTCTCTGCTGTGGCCCGGGAATGCAGTGGAGGATAGCCCAAGTCCTTAGGCCCTGCACCCGCATGGGAGTCCAGGAGAAGCACCTGGCTCCTGGCTTCGGATCAGCGCGATGTGCCGGCCGCAGCGCGCCAGCCGCAGTGGCCATTGGAGGGTGAACCAACGGCAAAAAGGAAGACCTTCCTCTCTGTCTCTCTCTCACTATCCACTCTGCCTGTCAAAAAAAAAAAAATCAACAGGAAAGGGAGTGACTGAATCAAATATTTAAAATAAAAAATCTATACATATTTTATAGGGAATTTAAGAAAATAGATTATAGCTGATTGAATCAGTGGATCACACAGATACTGACGGCCAAGTGTATCAATGTGTTGTTTATTTGTGTGTTTTTTTTAATATTTTTTTTGACAGGCAGAGTGGATAGTGAGAGAGAGAGACAGAGAGAAAGGTCTTCCTTTTTGCTGTTGGTTCACCCTCCAATGGCCGCTGCGGCCGGCTCATCTCGCTGATCTGAAGCCAGGAGCCAGGTGCTTCTCCTGGTCTCCCATGCGGGTGCAGGGCCCCAGGACTTGGGCCATCCTCCACTGCCTTCCCGGGCCATAGCAGAGAGCTGGCCTGGAAGAGGGGCAACCGGGATAGAATCTGGCACCCCAACCGGGACTAGAACCCGGGGTGCTGGTGCCTCAAGGTGGAGGATTAGCCTGTTAAACCATGGCGCCGGCCTATTTGTGTGTGTTTTAAAGATTTATTTATTTGAAAGTTGGTTGGCCAGTGCCGCGGCTCAATAGGCTAATCTTCCGCCTGTGGCACCAGCACACCAGGTTCTAGTCCTGGTCAGGGCGCTGGATTCTGTACCAGTTGCTCCTCTTCCAGTCCAGCTCGCTCGCTCACTCTCTCTCTGTCCACTCTGCCTGTCAAAAAAAAAAAAAAGCAATTAAAACAGTGGCGGGCACATCGTGCACGATGTACCACTTGATTAGGGAGAGCCACAAAAAAACAGTCGGTTACACAGAGAAGGAAAGGCAGAGAGAGAGGTCTTCCATCTGCTGGTTCACTCCCCAGTTGGCCTCAGTGGTTGGAGCTGTGCCGATCAGGAACCAGGAGCTTCTTCTGGGTCTCCTACACGGGTGCAGGGGCCCAAGGTCTTGGGCCATCTTCTACCACTTTCCCAGGCTGTAGCCGAGAGCTGGATCAGAAGTGGAACAGCCAGGACTTGAACCAGCACCCATATGGAATGCCAGCACTGCAAGCAGCGGCTTTACCCACTATTCCACATTCCACAGCGCCGCCCCCCCCCCCCTTTTAAAGATTTCATTTGTGTTTATAACCTGTTTCCTTATGAAATACAGCTGAGGGTACTTACAAGAGTAATTACCTTTATTACAAAAAAGTCAATGCCAGGAAAATTTGTGAGTTCGGATACAGTTGCAGAGCTTGGGGCGGGGTTGGGGGATGGAACACAGCTATTGTGGGATGTGGCAGCTCATAAACGTCTGCTGACTGACTTAGACTTCACCACCTATTTGTTTCTGAGCTTCTCACAAATCCAAGTGAAGAGAATCAGGCCTCTGATGTGATTCCTGTGGGCCACCGACTGCTACTTCCTCAGTGTGGCGTCATTGTTCTTGGTTCTCAATGCCAAAGTCAGTGGCGCTTATGTGAAGCATCACACAGCCAATAGGAGCAGGTGGAAGAGACAGCAACCCCAGTGACAGGAGGCACCACAGCCACTCCTTCAGAATCAGTCAAGGGAAACGCAAAGGGCAATTATGTTTCCCTAAAGCAGACCAAGAGCCAGGCAGGGTTCTAGGGCGGCCTCTCAGATAAGCGCCCCCTGGTGGACGCTCCTTGCATCATCTCCGCCTTGAGTGAAGGTCAGACCGTGTTGGTTGCCACTCCTGTGATTATACCACTTTGGCTGACAAAGATGGAGGCGTTTTCCAAGTGGAATTAAAGTCCCTAATTGTAAACTTGAAGTTCATCCAAAGGGAGACTACCCGGCGGGTCCTGACATAACGAGCGGTAGCAGAGGGACCTGGCACCCGGCGGGCAGAGCAGGACACCTGAATTGGCAGATGTGCCTGGACATGCACACAGTCCCAACCAGGGTCCATTGTAACCCCGAGGGTGGAGAAAGGATGCTGGGCCCCCAAAGCAAATGGGCTTCATTAAGTAGGATTCCTCTTGCATATCTGGGGGTACGGTTTGAGTCTCTCTTCCTTACGTCTGAGTTTGGAGGGCTGGGCATTCGCTCTTGTAGGCAGAGGTGAGGAGTTTGGAGCCTTTGCCCCACACCCTGGGAGAGAGGGCTGAGAAGTGGAGTTGGAAAGGAAGTGGGGGTGGAGCCACGGAGACAGTGGGAGGCTCTGCAGGGAGACCCTTCTCTGTGAAACCCGAGACTGTGAGCAGATTGGGGTGGGGGGAGGCTGAGCTTTGCGCCTGTGCAGATAGCAAGAGACACTGAACCATGGGCGTGAGACCCTTGGGACTGGCAGACCACGCAGACCGTGCCCTGATTTTCTCAAGCCGTGGAAGTGGCTTGGGTCTGAGGCTGTCAAGTGCTGGGAGATGGGCTGCAGGTGCCACTAAAGCTGAGTACCTTTGGCAGGTGGTGACCTCCAAGCTCCTTTCTGGAGACTTGGAATGAAATCGGTCTAGCAGGCGTCCTACGCTCTGGGCGTCCCTACGTGGTGCTTACCTATGCCTGCTTGGGTTTGCCTGGTTCTGTAAACTGTCCGACAGGTGCTGCACACGTGATGGAGTCCTGTTCTAGTTTCAGGGTTTTCGCAGGTTTTTTTCTATCATACATATGTACAACCTTTTCCTAAGTGACTGAATGTTTAAGAATTTACATGTGTGTAGTTACACACGAACGTACACGGCTCTTCAACTTCATTTGATCAGCATTGACTAAATGCGAAGACTTGCATGTGACATTCACTTGTTCACTTAGTTTGTGTTCCATGCCAGCTGCTCCTCTGGACACTAGGGGGCGCATCAGTGAAGGAAAGACGCTAAGATCTCAGCCTGATCCGGCTGCTGTAGCAGAACTCCTGGGCTCCCCGCAATGTAGAAACAAGAGAATTTGCTGCTCGCAGTTCTGGAGACTGGAAACTCTGAGCTCGTGGTGCGCGCAGAGCCTGTGCGGTGAGGGCCTGCTGCTCGCACGTGGTTCCTCCTTGCTGTGCCCTCATCCGGAAGCAGGGACAAACAAGCTCCCTTGGGCACCTCTTGGGGGGTACTAACCCCATCCAGGAGGCTGTGGCCTCTGCATATCAACACAGGGGCTTGGGGGGGAGACACTGACAATCAGACCACTGCAGACCCCTAACCCTGAGGAGTGCGCACGCACACACACACACACACAAACAAAACCCCCTATGCATACCACAGACTTTCAAGAAGTCTTGTGGTTTAAAAACACTGTTTCAGACCTTGTCCTAAACGTATTTGGATAAGGAATGCTGGGTTCTGTCTTGAGGATATTTATAGCATTTTGTAGAGCGGTGCACTCTGTAACATACCAGCCTAGCAAAGGACAAAGACATGGCCTAGACTGACTGCGTGTACTTCAGAAAAACCATTCATAAACACTGGAGAAGAGAGACAGCAGAGAGATGAAGTCGCCCACCAGGCTCTGGGCCCTAGAGTTCTTGGAGGCAGATTTGCAGCCTACCCTCTCCACCCTCACCCCCGCCACGCAAGTGCTGACTTGGCGGATCCTGAAGTCTCATGCCTGACTGTGACTTGACCGCACAGCCGCCCCACACCTGCTGCCAGGGCCAGGAATTTCCCGGGGGACTCTGGGTTAGAAAGTCTACTCTCTCAGGTCAGCGAGGCTGGATTCACATCCACTTCCCCTTGGACCCAGCGTGGCACCTGGCAGGTGGCAAGCCTGTGGCCGTCTCCACTGAGTGGCGCATCATTGGACTGTAAGGGTGTCAAAGCACATGTCACTTTCTACATGGATGGCTGCTGTAGGCAGCCGTGGCGTGCTTTAGCCGGCAGCTCGGGAGTTTTTGACAGGAAGTGTGGACTTGGTTGTGCCTGCACAGCATTGGGATGCGTGAAGGAGGAGGCAGTTTACACGGGTCCCTGTGTGTTCCTGACTTGCCTGATGCCTGCAGAGGCCTTGGTGGCATGGGGTCTGAGCAGCAGGTGGCAGGTTGGCACATACTGTCCACATGGAGCAGCTGTGGGCCAGGGCCTCAGGGTTGCTGGCAGGTGTGTGTCACGTGTGTCACCATCTCCCTAGTGCTTGTGTCGGGCAAGGAGGAAGGGGGTCTCTGTCACGATGAGGCACTCACAGGACGTTTCTAGAATTATGCCTGGACCTAAGTGAGAGGCGTTCAGATAAGGCTTGGGCTTGGTGCCACCGAAGAATGTTCTTTCTGGGTGTTTGTTCATTGGCTCAGCCTTGGTTGCACCTGCCCGGAGGTGTTACCAACCGAGTGACTGTACTGTTCCCTCCTATTTGTTTTGTTCCTGGAGGAAGCCTGATTGGCCAGGAGGGCAGGAGGAGCTTTTTGGAGTTGTCTTAAAAAGGCTTTTGTATGTACGTGGCGGGGGGTGAGGAAGGGAGTCGCTGGCCTCTCTTCAAAGTCGCTGGTACCCCAGGAGGAATACGGGGGCATTGCCCTATGCAAGCCCAGGTTCTCTGGAAATATCTGGCTGTTGGCCCTGGGCTGGTAGACAAGGCAAAGATCTTATAAAAACAAACAATGCAATGTTAGACTCAGGCAAACTAACATGGAGTGACTTTCTTAAGGAAGTGATTAAGGAAGAAAAGAAGAGGGACAATGGGTGAGCTTTGTGAAAAGGAGCCTGCATCAGAACCTTGCGCCTTGTCCCACTGGGTGGGGGGGAGGGGCTTCTTTTCCCTGCCTGCCTCCCACAGCCCAACCCGATCTGGGCCTTGTGCTTCTGCAGCTCTGGAGCTGGGGGTGTTTGCCAGCACGGAATTCCTCTGTTTTCAATAACCAAACTTTTTTTTATTTAAGGATTTAGTTATTTATTTGAAAGGTAGAGTTACATAGAGAGGGAGGGAGAGACAGAGACAGTGAATGAGGTCTTCCATCTGCTGGTTCACTCCCCTAAGGGCCACAACAGCTGGAGCTGGGCTGATCCGAAGCCAGGAGATGGGAGGTTCTTCTTGGTCACCCACGTGAGTGCAGGGGCCCAAGCACTTGGGCCATCTTCCACTGACTTCCCAGGCGCGTTTGAGGGAGCTGGGTCGGAAGTGGAGCAGCTGGGTCTTGAACCAGCACCCACTTGGGATGCTGGTAATGCGGGCGGCAGCTTTATCTGCTACACCACAGCGCCAGCCCCCTGGATGCGTTTTGTTAAGGGGTCCTTTTTTCGTACCCTGACCATCTGCTGTGGTCATTTCCCTCACGGCTGACATCTCAAGAGAAAAGATGGTGGTGTTCTCGGTTTAGTGTTTCTGCCTCATAGGAGGCCTGGCAAAGAATGAGTGCTTCCGGGTCAAAGCCCAGGGAGTGAATGCACGGGTGAGGGACCTGAGGTTACAGCTGCGTACTTCATCATACACAACCCGTCTATGCTAAACGTCCACAGATATTTTCTGTAAAGGGCCAGAAAGCATTGCAGGCCTAGTGGCCGATGTGGGTTCCGTGGCAGTGGCTCGATGCTGCGGCTATAGGTGTGAGAGCGACCCAATATGCCATGGCCTGGTTGCTTTCCTATAAGGAATTTAGTTACGGAAACACAGTGGGCTGGACCTGGTCCTCCGGCTGTAGGCTGTCCTCACCCACGCAGTGCGCACAGTGACATCACAGAGTGGACGTCATGACGAGGAGAAAAGGGATTCTGAGACTTCACGAGTGGCAGAGGTGACACCTGGCACTCGGGCAGTCCTGGGGCACTGTGCACCTGTGCCCAGAGGAAGACTACACTTCCCAGCCTCCCTGCACTCTGGGAGAGCCTTGTGGCTGCTTCTGTGTGCACATGGGAAGCCTGCTGGGTCAAGGCCTGGCCCAGGAGGCTGCCTGCTCCGTGCCCTCTTCCCTGCAGAGCTGTGGTAGGGTCCAGTGGAGAATCCCGGGGCCAGGGGGTGGGGGAGCCACTGCCGGAGCGAGCCTGAGGGCCAGGGTCTCCCGCCCGCAGGCTAGACTCAGGCTGCTAAAGTAAACCTGTGTTGGGAAGGTGCTGCCTGCCTGCTGGGCCCACGTTTGGGCTCAGATCTAGTGGTGGGAAGGATGCTGAAGAAGCAGCAGAGCTCAGAGCAGCTCTCTCCAGGGCTCGGCAGGACGAGATGCCGATCGGGCGGAAGGGGAGCGAGGAGGTTTGGGAGCTCCCCCTGGGCAGCAGTGTCTGCACGGAGAGTGGTCCTGGCCCTTGGGCCTGAGAAACTGAGGCCTTGAGGACAGAGCCACCGAGGGATGGGGCTGGCTGGGAAGAGCAGAAATAGAAATCACTTTTTACACAATTACATGGGAGCCACACCAACCCTTGTGCCCAGAAGCTGACCTGGTGATGTAGGGACAGTGGTTTGTGCTGGTTAAAAAGTTTTCCTTTTCTCTCTCTGGTTAAAATGGGTTTCTCTGAGCTGGGCTAGAAAACACACACACACACACACACCTATCCTAACACATTCCTATCTCTTGGAATATATAAAGTAAATGTATACAATAAACCAATGGCAGACCGTCAGCAGCTGAGCCAAACCTAAGCTGCTGTCTCCGTCACCCCCATCTCAGTCCAGTGTGAGGGTGGGGTGGAGGCGGGCTCTGCTCCACACAGTCATTCAGGATCCAGGCTGCTCCCATCTCAGGACCCGCCCCACCCAGACCCTACTCTTCCCTCTGCAACGGAGACAGGGAGGGTGGGGGAGGATGGCGTCTGGGAGGTTTTCTTTTTTCTTTTTTTTTTTTTTAAAAGCTTTATTTATTTATTTGGAAGGCAGAGTTACAGACAGGCAGAGGCAGAGAGAGAGGACTTCTATCTGCTGGTTCACTTCCCAGATGACCGTAACGGCAGGTGCTGAGGCAGTCAGGAGCCAGGAGTCTCTTCCGGGTCTCCCATGTGGGTGCAGGCGCCCAGGCACTTGGGTCATTTCCACTGCTTTCCCAGGCCATAGCAGCTGAATTGAAAGTGGAGCAGACAGGACTGGAACCTGTGCCCATATGGGATGCTGGCAATATAGGCAGCGGCTTTACCCGCTACACCAGTTTTCCGGCCCCTGGGATGTGTTCATAGCCTGCATCACTTCAGCTCAAATTTGTCACTCAGAAAGCAGTCACAGGGCCCTGGCTGACTGCAAGGGAGGCTGGGAAACATATAACAACCTGGAGGCTCAGTAGGAAAACTAATGGACTGATTGAAGTCCTTATCTTAGTAGAATACTTTGAGCTGTCAATGAACAACTTTACAAACAAATATTTGAAAGCTCACACACACTTACACACACACACGTAATACACACACAAACTCTTAAAATCTTATCTCTTAGGTATTTGAGAGACAGAGATGTCCCATCTTCTCACTTCCCAAATGACTATAATAGTCAGGGCTGAGCTGTGGCTGAAGCTAGGAGCAGAAAACTTTATCCAGGTCTCTCATGTGGATGGCAGGGACCCAAGTACTTGAGCTGTCACCCACTGCCTTTAGGGTCTGCACTGGCAGGAAGCTGGAGTCAAGAACCAGAGCTCGGTATCAAACCCAGGTACTCCAGTGTGGGATGTGAGCATCTTTTTTTTTTTAAGATTTATATATTTATTTGAGAGGCAGAGAGAATCTTCCAAAGGATCTTCAGTCTGCTGGTTCACTCCCCAAATGGCCATGGCCAGAGCTGACCCAGGCAAAAATCAGGAGCCAGGAGCTTCATCCAGGTCTCCCACGTGGGTGCAGGGGCCCAAGCACTTGGGCCATCTTCTGCTTTCCCAGGCTATAGCAGAGAGCTGTATGGGAAGTGGAGCAGCTGGAACTGCTCCCATATGGCATGCCGGTGCTGTAGGTGACATCTTTACTCCCTACACCACAGCGCTGGCCCCCAATGGAGCATCCTAACTCAGAGTCTTAATTGCTAGGCTAAATATCTGTTCTTGAGTTGAGACTTTACAGGGTTTTTATAGCCATAAGCCTTTAGTTACACTTTATTATCTAGAAGAGTCACAAACAAGCCAACATCAGAGAGAATGAGATTTCTTTGTTTTTAGAAATGTTTGTGTATTTTCATCTACTTCAAAGAGAGAGAGGGAGATCTTGCAACTGCTGGTTGACTTCCCCAAATGCCCCCAACAGTCAGGACTGGGCCGGGCCAAAGCCAGGAGCCTGGACCACCATTGGGGCCTCACTTGAGCTATCATCTGCTGCCTCCTAGGATGCCTTAGCGGGAAGCTGGGTGAAAAGCAGAGGAGCCAGGACTCCAACTGGCAACTCCAGTACGGGATGCAGGCATCACCCGCTGCATCACTATGCCCACCCAAAGAGGAGACTTTTATGGCTGACTGGGAGTCTATAGATGGAAGCAGCATTGTTCCCTTGCCTGGTGAGGGCCCTTTGGGTCCACGAGTTCCCCCTGCCCTCACCCTCCTTTTTCTGCCCCTCTGCCTCTCCCTGCGAAGTCCTGACATTCTCAGCAGCAGTGTGCTCACCATTGGCTTTGCTGAAAGAATTCCGGTGGGTCCTGACGTGGTCCCCGTGGGGCCCCAGCAGCAGGCTATGCCATTCTGAAGACAGTCAAAGAACCAGAGGCAGAGCCACCCCCTGCGAAACTGAACTCTCTCGTAACACAAATTTCATAAAGCTAAACGCTTCTCCACTAGGGGAGCAGAGGCAGAGAAACCAGGGGGTGACAGGAACAGTAACCCCTGTCTAGCTGTAAAACACCACCACAGGTATGGCCTCCGGCACATCCAATTAACTGGGCTCCAAACAAATGGTTTTCTGAGAGGCAACTTCTGTTGGCCAAGTAGACTTGGCCATCCATATCCATGGGTTCTGCATCCATGGAGCCAACCAATCTTGGACAGAAATTATTTGAAAAAATAATTGCCTCTGTACTGGGTATGTACAGACTGTTTTTCTTGTCATTGTTCCCTGACAGTACAGAGAAACAACTATTTACATTGCATTTATGTTGTATTAGTTACTGTAAGTGATTTAGAGAGGATTCAAAGTATATGAAAGGGGGTGAGTATTTAGCCTAGTGGTTAAGACACCAGTTGAGATGCCCTCGTCCCACCTTGGAGAACTGGGGTGCAATACCTGGCTCTGCTCTGGACTGCAGCTTCCAGGTAAGTTTTATTCTTGGAGGCAGTGGTGATGGCTCAAGTAATCGAGTTACTTCCAGTTACATGGGAGACCTGGATTGAGTTCCCAGCTCTGTCTTTGGCCCAGCCCAGTTCTCACTGTTGTGGGCATTTGGGGCGTGCACCAGAGAACATGCACTCTTGATCTCTGTGTATGTGTGTGTACATAAATAAAAATTAAAAACTGAAGTGCATGGGAGGAGTGCATAGATGCTATGCAAATCCTCTGCCTTTACATTTTGAGAGGCAGAGAGACACAGACAGAAGTCTCACCCTGTGGTTCACTCCCCAGTGGCAGCAACAGCTGCAGCTGGGTTGAAGACAGACGTGTGAACCCAGTCCAGGTCTCCCTTATGGGTGGAAGGAACTCAGTGACTTGAGCCATCATCACTGCCTCCCTGAGTCTACACTGACAGGAAGCTGGAGTCAGGAGCCAGAGCTGGAAATTAAACTCAAGCACTTTGATATGGGACATGGATGTGTTAATTGCTAGGCTAAATGCCTTTTTTGTATGTCCTGTTTTGTATCCACAGTTAGCAGAGGGGTCCTGGAACCAATCCCCAGTAAATGTCTAGGGATGACTGTATACTTAGTCTTTCCTTGCAGGATGAGGGGTTGGGGGAGGCTACCAGATGCTGTTTGGTTAATTATGCCTTGAATGTGTTCCGCTACTCGGGCCTGAGGGTGCAGGTGCTTTCCAGAGCATCTCGGGAAGGAGCGGTGTGTGCAAGATGATGCAGCAGAGCTGCTGTGGTCCCCACCCTGCGGTGTGATCAGGAATCGTCAGGAATGCCCATTCATGGCAGCAAGCCCCTCCTCCCTCTGCCCGTCAGGCCCTTTCCACTGGGAAATACCAGCCCAGCCCCTCTCTCACCCCCAGTTGAGATTTCTCTTTGCTCTTGTAACACTTGTGTGTGGATCTGTTGTCCCACCCAAAGGCATTGTTGTACTCTGAAATCCTACTTAGATTCCCAGCCGCCAGCCCCAGCATGGAAAGGAGCAGGTGTGTGACCTTGCGTGCCAAGGGGTGGGTGGGTACTCTGTGTATGCCAGTGCGCAGCTGAGTTGGGGACAGGCAGGTTGCTCCAGTGGAGGCCAAAGATGCTGCCTCCACCAAACCTAAGGTCACAGGGGATTTTGCCCCTACCTAGAATGGAAAGGACCATAATGGAAGCTCCTGGGTATCAGTTTGTGTCTGACCAGGGAATTGGAATTTTTCAGAGCGTTAGGAGCCATGGGTTAAGTATGGGATTGGGCCGGCACTGCGGCTCAATAGGCTAATCCTCTGCCTGTGGTGCCTGCACCCCAGATTCTAGTCCTGGTTGGGGCGCCGGATTCTGTCCCGGTCGCTCCTCTTCCAGTCCAGCTCTCTGCTATGGCCCGGGAGTGCAGTGGAGGATGGCCCAAGTGCTTGGGCCCTGCACCCGCATGGGAGACCAGGAGAAGCACCTGGCTCCTGGCTGCGGATCAGCGTGGTGCACCGGCTGCAGCGTGCTGGCCGCAGCGGCCATTGAGGGGTGAACCAATGGAAAAGGAAGACCTTTCTGTCTCTCTCTCTCTGTCCACTCTGCCCCCCCCCACACACACACACAGTGTGGGGATTGCCCTGTGTGTTACTGTTGGAGCCACGACGAAGGCGTGGGATCGCTGCTGACTCTTCCCTTCTGGTGCTGGGCCTGCAGGGGCTCAGGGTGAGCAGGAGGAATTCGAGGAGAAGAGCTGGAGATGGAGCAGGGCAGAGCAGAGACAAACTGGGCCCTGCCCCGCAGACCAGAACCCCTGACAGCAGAGCAGATCCTGTGGGGCGAGACCGGGACCTGCGTGGTCTCCTCCCAGCTCCGTCTTGGAGGAGCAGGTGCCTTGCAGAAGGGGCTGGCACCCTTTCCTGTGGACCTGCACACGCATCTGCTCTTCAGCTTGGGGAAGCCGAAGATCCAAGCAGGGGTCAGGGGTATGGAGGGCCCAGCTGCTGCCCGGCACCTGTGAAGGTAGCTGGAAGATTCGGGCACGTGTGGGAGCTGGGGCTGGAACCGCCCTTTGGAGCATGATGGCAGCTGCTTCACGTCTTCCTTCCACATCTCATTCACGTTTCTTTGTGGCTTGCTCTAACCCAGACCCAAGCATGGAAGAGGAATTATGGGAAACGTCATGGCCAAATTGGCTCAGTGCAAGGCCACATATCCTTTCCCTTCATTGCATTATTAATGCTTACTGAAGGTGCAGGTGTATGTGCCAAAATAAATGATCCCAGGAGCCTTGGGAAAGAGCCCTTTTGTAGTGAAACCCATTGAAGTTTTGACAGGTAGGAAAAGATAACATAACTTGGCCTTCCATGCCAGTACTTTAGCCAGCGAATTCTGTTGTTATTTGTTGGAGAAAAGATGAGAAAGAGGAAAGCAAAGATTGTACTAGAAATAAAGGTGTGTGCTGAATTTTGTGTTTCAAGAACTTACTTTTCATTTGGTGTACTGGAAAACGAGAAATCTGGGCAGCTTTAGTTCAGCAGGTAAATGCTCAGTTGTCCACACCGTGGCAGGGATGGCCCATGGGAAAAGAGAGCCTGCTGGAGCCTGGAGTTTCTAGAGAAACCAGCAGTTGATCAATTGAAGCTGGAAACCCAAATTTTTCATCTTACTGCTAGGTGTTAGTGATGCTCATCTCTGTAAATAGTCGTGGGTGTACTTGAGAGTTCCGAGTGTGTCTATAAAGTATGCGTGAACTGTCTATGCCATTCCTGAATATTCTGTGTTTCTTCCACCAGTTACTATGAAATTTCCCATAAGATGGAGGGTGTGTGTGTGTGTGTGTGTGTGTGTTGAGAGGAAGGGAGAGAAGGAGAGACACTGAATGAATGGAGGAATGAGAGTGAGCCTATTCCCATCTACTGATTCACTCCCCAAATGCCTACCCTGGATTCTGATTGGGGCTGAAACTGGGAGCCAGGAACTCAGTCCCAGTCTCCTATGAGGTGTCAAGAGCCCCCGATTACTTGAGCCATCACTGCTGCCTCCAAGGGTCTGCGTTAGATGGAGGCTGGAGTCAGGGGCCAGAGGTGGGCACTGCACCCAGGCACTCCAGTACGGAACGCAGGCACTTTGACCACTAGACAAATACCTGCCCCAATTTGTCTTGTTGTCTTCTCAGTCTCTGAAATTTAGCTCCATATATTTTGAGCCTATGTTACTACGGCATAAAAGTTTAGAACTATTCATCTCTTGAAATTTCTCTATCTCTGGTTACACTTTTTGCTTTCAGGGCTGCTTTTATATTAGTGGAGACACTCCAGCTTTGTGTTGGTGTTTGTGTGGAGTGTCTTGCACCTTTTTACTTGTCATCTTCGGAGTTGCTGCATCTTCTAACGCTTGGTCATTTTTGGCAGTGTGCTGGATATGTATCTGACAAATAATTTGAGGACAAGGAAGACGTAGCCTTCCAGACTCCAAGAGGGAGTTTGCTTTTCTCCTGCATGGGGTCTGGAGTCAGACAGATGCTTCTGAGCTGACCGCAGCCCCCTAGGGACTGTCCTGGGAGTCCCAACCCAGAGGGCTTATGAGGGCGGGTCGCTCCTCAACCCTTCAGCTCCAGTACCTGTCACCCCAGCCCTGTCTTGTTCAGCGAGCAGCTGGTCAACCACCAACCGTCTCTCTGGACAGGCAGCAGTCCCGCGAGAAAGGCAGCCAGATGCTGGTCTCCACACCTCCAGCCCTGTCTTCCTGTGTTCTGGCTCAGCAGTTACTTTCAATCACATTAGCTTTCTAATACTTTCAAACATATTTTAAGAAATACTTTGTTTACTATTTCTAGCTGTTCTTAGGGGGAAACTTGATCCACATTCCCTAGTCACCTGCTTTAGTTTGGTTTTTAATTTGGGTGAATCCCAAAGGCCTATGTTTTAAAGACTTGGTCTCACAGGCTTATGTTGATGGAATGAAAAGTGGGGAAAATTAATTCAATTATAATGTTTGCGGGCAGGGCTAAAGAGAGCTTTTAAAATTGTATTTATTTACACTTATTTGAAAGGCAAAAAGGTAGACCATCTACTGGTTCACTCCCCAAATGCTGCCAACAGCCAGGACTGGGCCAGGCCAAAGCCAGAAGCCAGGACATTCATCTGGTCTCGTGTGTAGCAGGAATCCAAGGACAAAGCCGTCAGCTGCTGTCACCCAGGATGCACAGTGGCAGGAAGCTGGCACCAGAAGCAGAGCTAAGAGTTGAACCCAGGCACTCCAGTGAGGGGTATGGGCATCCCAAGTGGCATCTACCACAATGCCAAACTCCCACCCCGGCCACAGGGCACTTTCATTTTCAATCATTTTATTTTAATATCACCTTAGTTTTACAAAGCTTGTTAAGTTTAGGGGAATTGTATATTATAGTAGACACTTGAAAGATTGTTTTAATCATTTCCAATATGTTAATAGATTTAATATGAACAAAAATGTCAGCTAGGTAGGGAGATTAGCTCAAGCTCTGTTACATATCTTGGTGACCACGTTAGTAGAATATGTACTTGAAAATGGCTGAGACTGGATTTCAATTTTCTCTCCACAAAAAATACAAGGATATGAAGAAATAGAAAATTGAAATAGCTTGATTTGGCTATTCCATGATTTATATATATATATGCAAGGCCTCGGAAAAGTTCATAGAAAATGCATATTATAAAAAGCTATGCAGACTAGCATTGTGGCACAGGGGGTTGGTAAGCTGCCGCCTGTAACATCCCATATGAGCACTGGCTCAAGTCCTGACTGCTCCACTCCTGATTCAGCTCCTTGCTGCTATGTCTGGGAAAGCAGTGGAAATTGGCCCAAGTTGTACCTCTGCCATCCGTGTGGGAGACCCCAGGGGATTTCAGGCTCTAGGCTTCAGCTTGGCCCAGCCCTGGCTGTTGTGGCCATCTGGGGAGAGAACCAGCAAATGGAAGACCCCCCCCCCTCTCTTCCTTTCAAATAAATAAGTCTTTACATGAACTTCATTTTTATGCACCAAAATGAACTTACATTTTCCTATGAACTTTTTGAAGAACCTTTGTATACATCAAAACATGATGCACAAGTACACTAAACATAGATATGATTTTGATTTGTTGTTAAAAATACCCAAATAAAAGTGAAAAAATAACTTGTCATCAAAATGCTTAATTACGCAAGGAAAGAGCAGGACCAGTAGCCCCTGCTGGGGGAGGCAGGACTGCCTTCAGTCAGCAGGCAGGTCAGTCTTGCAGCCAAGGCTTTGGAGCTGTTAATGGTGTAGGGACGCCCCAGGAGAGGACCTGGTGGACAGCCTGCTGGGCCCTGGGTCCCAGCCAGAGGGACGCGCTGTCACCAGCATCTGCAGATCCCTGTGTGAAACCAGCATGGTGCCACTTCAGTAGCAGCATGCTTTACTGCTGGCCTGGGAATTTCTCAGTGAAACACACACGTAGGACATCTGTTCCCCTTCCCAGCAGCGAGAAGGGTGGTTTTGTTTGAGAAAGGGAAATAAAAAAGCCAGCTAGGAGCTCAGTACCTTGGGAGCCTGGTCATGGATCTCAATGTACCTGTCGAGTTTGCACCTGCAATGTTTGCTCTCTAGAGGTGGATTTTGTTTCCTTTTCAATTAAACAAGAATGTTAGGCAGTTTCCCCTCACATGAGGGTATTCCAAAAAGTTCACAGTAAAATAGAATTAAAAGTATGAGTCGATTTTGGCACAGAACATGATTTTTTTTTCATCATGTGAGGAAATGCAGATTAGGAAAAAGCATAGATTTCCAAAAAGTTTTGCAAGAAGGTGAACTTACCCTTTAATTCCATTTGCAAAGAGCTTTTGGAAGCCCCCTCATATGCTGCCCCAGCCCAGGACTGTCCTGTGATCTCAGACCCCTTTGACAGGTCTGCTTCCTGGACGGGCCCCCTTTGCGGCTGGCCCCGTCCAACTCAGTGTGGTCCCTGCCCACGTCACAGCGGTTTCCTGAACGCTGAGCCACGTCTGACTTGACTTCCCCCTTCCTGGGAGTTGAAGAAGCCTGCCTGCAGTGGCACAAAGCTTCCCCACATTGTACAGGGACTCCCTTGCTCCTGGAGGGCGTGCACTGTGGACGCAGTTGGGACACGCCCATCCCAGTGCCACCGTCCTCGCTGTGGGACTGTGCGGCTAAGCCAGAGGGGAAATGCTCTATACACAAAACCCCCCTCTGGTCACACAGAAACCATTCAGCTCATATTTCAATAAAATTTTGATTGAAAAAAGGTAATAGGAGAATCTCTTCCTCATTCCTCCCTGCCTTTCCTAACACTTGCTTCTGGAACACTCGCTGGGTTCTTGGTGGCGCCAGTGTGTCTACCAGTCATCCTTATCACAGCTGTGACTACAGAACAGGAGTTTGTCAGGCCACCCTTGCTCAGCGTCTCAAAGATGACTTTTTCACCAAAGAACTTTGCCAGCTAAATGGAGACTATAGAGACTTCCCAACTAAATGCAACATTTGTGACCCTCCACTGGGTTTCAGCCCAGATAAAGGACATGCATGGGATGACTGGCAAACTTTGGATACGATCTGAAGATTGGATAGTAATGTTGCATCCTTGTTAGTTTCCTTTTGATCATAAAACTGTGATTGTGCAAGATGCTTTTAGAGAACTATGCCGATGTCTTTAGCGATAAAAAGGTAGTGTATCTGCAACTTTCAAATAATCAGGGAAAAGAAACATCTGTTGGTGTGTGTGTGTGTGTGTTTGTACATATACACATGCATGATGAAGGTAGTAAATTGTTAACATTTGATGAATCTTTTTTTAAGATTTGTTTTATTTATTTGAAATGCAGAGTAAGAGAGAAGGAGAGACGGAGAGGTCTTCCATCCACAGGTTCACTCCTCAAGTGGCTGCAATGGCTGGAGGGAAGCCGGGTTGAAGCCAGGAGCTTCTTCTGGGTCTCCCACATGGATGACAGGGGCCCAGGGACTTGGGCCATTCTCTGCTGCTTTCCTAGGCACATTAGGGAGCTGGATCGGAAGTGAAGCAGTTGGGACTCGAACCGGTGCCCATATGAGATGCTGGCATTGCAGGAGGAGGCTGACCCCTTGACCAATCTTGAAAGGAGTAGAGGAAGCCTTTGTAACATTTTTGTCACATTTTTCCAAGTCTTAAATTATTTCAAAGTAAGAAGTTAAGAGAAAAATCTTAAAACTTATTTATTTGAAAGGCAGAGTTACAGAGAAGGAGAGGCAGAGGTTTTTTGTCCACTGATGTACTCCCCAAATGACTGCAACAGCCGGAGCTGTGCCGATCTGAAGCCAGGAGCAAGGATCCAAGAGCTTCTTCTGGGACTCCCACATGGGTGCAGGGGCCCAAGGACTTGGGCTATGTCCTTTCACCAGCAGCTGTGAACTTGGAGTTCAAGAACTTGGAGTACTTCTGGGTTCAGTCTGTCCCAAACTCAAGTTGTGCTGTTGGGTTTCCAAGATCTCAAGCTCCTTTCTTACCTTAAGCCAGATTCTCCCAAATTCTTTTCACTTGGCTGGCCAGACAATGTGACTCTCTCCTGGCTGAGCTTGCCTGGTTACCTGAGAACTCAGGTCTGTGTTTCCTCCTCCAGTCGTCTCTCCTGGTAGCCTGTGCAGAAGTCTGCATTCTGTTTGGTTAACTCTTGGGAATGTACTTTCTGTGGCTACTGGGAGAGCCGTTGGCTGGTTTATCTACTGCAGCATGTGTACGTGCTGATAGGTGCCGTAGGTTATGCTGGAGCAGCAAACTCCTGCTCAGGTTCAACTTGCTCAGCTCATTGCAGATGGGAACTTACCTGTCGGATTCTCACTCATGCGACATATCCAGTGTGCGGTGTTACCACAGCTGTGCTCACCGTAGGCAGCTCTGCTTATCTTCTGCTTCCCTGGTTCCTGGGACAATGAAAAGGAGTGTGGCGAGTTACTGGCACTTGCAAGTTTCTCCCAAGACAGAAGAATCTTACTGCAGCTCAGATTTCGCTCACTGTGAAGCACAATCCTACAGTGCATTTGTGAGGAGGAGAGGCAGAAATACAGTGGGTAGTTCGAAAAATTCATGAAAAAGTGAAATTTAGGGCTGGTGCTGGGCATAGTGGACTGAGCCACAGCCTGCGGTGCCAGCATCCCATATGGGCGCTGGTTAGAGACCCGGCTGCTCCACTTCCGATACAGCTCTCTGCTATGGCCTGGGAAAGCAGTGGAAGATGGCCCAAGTCCCTGGGCCCCTACACCCATGTAGGAGACCTGGAAGAGGCTTCTATCCTAGCCATAGTCATTGTGACCATTTGGGGAGTAAACCAGCGGGTAGAAGATCTCTCTCTCTCTCTCTGCTTCTGTATAACTCTAACTCTCAAATTTTTTAAAGATTTATTTATTTGAGAGGGAGAGTTACAGAGAGCGAGAGATATATTCCATCCACTGGTTCACTCCTCAAATGGCCACAATGGCTGGAGCTGGGCTAATCTGGAGCCAGGAGCCAGGAACTTCTGGGTCTCCCATGCGGGTGCAAGGGCCCAAGCACTTGGGCCATCTTCCACTGCTTTCCCAGGCCATAGCAGAGAGCTGGATCAGAAGCGGAGCAGCCAGGACTTGAACTGGCTTGCATATGGGATGCAGGCACTGCAGGTGGCGGCTTTACCCACCACACCATAGCATCAGCCCCTAAAAAATGAAATTTGTTGACAAAATGTTTTGAAATCCCCACATTGTTTTTGCATAATATGTATTTTCCATGAACTTTTCAATGCATGAATTTCAAATTTGTTTTTGCAAGAGGTCAAACTTTCCTTTTGATTCCATTTTCCATGAATTTGTTGAAATTCCCCTGCATTTGTAATATCCTCTGTGGTTGTCATGGCGCTGACTCTGGCAGTTAAGTGGACTGGAGGGCACACTGTGGTGGGCAGCCTACAGGTGTGTGCCCTGAGAAGCAAGGACATTGTCAGGGTCAGAGTAGAGAGGACACAGTGGTCAACAGTCCCCAGGGTATTTCCCCCTCTGAGAGACTTCTCTACCCCACTGGGACGGGTTCGTGTCCCTTGTCTCGCCCTTACGTGTTTGCTGTCTCTCCTGTGCTCCTGTCGGATGGATGCGTTTTATATGCATCACGAATGTTGAACACACATCAGTGATTTGCCAGGTTCTGCACTAGGTTGTGGGACAAAAGGACAAGTAAGACATTGGCTCTGTCCTTGCGGCATTTCCTGGCTTGGAGACAGAGAGAAGGACAGAAATTTTCAACTTAGAGGATAGAGCTTGGCACAGGGTGGGAAGAGACTGCCTGGCTCTGGGAGGAGTGAGGGTGACCACTGGAGTGGGGGAGGGGGAGAGTAGGGGGACGTCCTTCCACTCCAGGTGAACATGGCTGGTGGCTTCCTCTATGGAGAGAAAGGGCAGGTGATGTACCACGTGCCAGAAGCTGGGTCAGAGGCGGTGATGTTTTCAGGCATCTGCTGTAATAACAAGGCCAATGCTGCTTATGTTTGGGTAATGCTTTTGGTAACTGATAGTTCAGGCGCCCCTGAAAATCACTGGCTCATTTTACAAACAAGGACATAGGCAGGTGATGTGGCAGAGTCCTCATGACTCTTCCCAGGGCACTCCCCACCTCATCCATCTGACCTTTACCTTGACAGAGACCCTACCTGCCTAAGGGTGCCCCTGTCTCTGGGGGGAGGAGTTCACATTCACTTTTGTGATGCATGTGGGACGAAGCCACCTTGATTACCACGCAGCCTCTGCTTTCACCAAGGACGTGGGGACCTGTAAGAGCCTCCCTTCCTCTGGCTCCTGCTGTCTCCATTGCTTACAAGGAGGAGCGATGCAAGCTAGAAGCAGCTGTTCAGGGGCACCCTATCCACTAGATGGGATCGCAGCCCTCAACAGATGCTGGGCTGCCTCCCAGCCACCACAGAGTAGCGAGCTCTGTATTATGCGACTGATGCAGGAAGGTAGGAGAGGGTAGTGGAGGCCCAGCTCCTGTCTCCCCAGCAGGAATTCGCTGGGCTGTTACGACTTGAAGCAAGGAAGACTTGCAGAGCCTCTGGGGCCAACACAGGGAGATGCGGTGGATGCAAGGCACCTGTATCCTTTTCATTTTCTGATGTTTGCAAAGAGATCTGGCCTCGTGCTAGCCTTCTGTTGATTTAAATGAGATCATGGAAGAAGAGGCCTTGGCAGACAGTAAGTGGCCAAAGAATGGTAGCTGCTGTAAAGGTAATAGTTATGGCAATCGTGACCCGGGTGGCCCACTCCAACCATCCCATTGCAATGCTGAGCCCTGATATTAATAGTTAATTTCCGGCTGCTCCGTTGGCCGTGCAGACACTCGCTGGTTGAGCGCTAGCCCGGAGCTGCCCTGCCCGCCACTGGGGTGTGTGGTGGTGGGGGAGCAGACCCCGGGACAAGCCTGCCCCACACCGGTCCTGGACGGGCTTCCTTTCGCGGGCCTCAGGGAAGGCTCTTTTTTTCCTGCGTGCAGGAGAACGCGCAGTTAATCCGAGAGGTGGAGGTGGACAGGGTGTCGGCGCTGTCCGGGGACCAGGTGGAGGCCATCAAGCAGCTGTGGCGGGACCCCGGGGTCCAGGAGTGCTACGACCGGCGGCGCGAGTACCAGCTGTCCGACTCGGCCAAGTAGTGAGTATGGCCGGGCACCCGGCCCCGCGTTCCCCTCTTCTGCTCCCCGGGCTTCGCGGTGCCGCCTCTCGCTCCCGGCCCCTCTGGGCGCCAAGCCTGGCCTTTTCGATGAGAGGCTCAAGCACCCTGGGGACCCCTCAGTGGGACAGCTGTGCCTTGGGGTGCGGGGATGATCTGATTCAGATACCCGTGCTGGCTCCCGTGTGCCTCCTCTCCACACCCCTCTGCCTTTCTGGTTTCTCAGCAGACGACAGCAGGTGTAATCAGCCTAAAATCTCAGTTTACTCCCGCGGGGAGATGAGGGCGACCAGAGCCCTGCCAGAGGCTGATCTGGTGCTGCCCTCTAGTGGAGAAGATCTGTCCCTGCGGGCCCTGCACAACCAGGTGCACAGTTATGTAGGCCCCCCGCCAAGGCTTCTGCACTGTATTTTTGGATCCATAAAGCTCTAGTTTTAAAGAATTCATCCCTGCAGGTGAAATGATTTCTATTTATATGATCTTCATGCAAACCACACTTCAGAGACCGGAGTCTCTGAGGAATTTCCTGAGGTGTTGTGGCCATCAGCCAGGTCACCAAACCAAGTGATTTGATTACAGCCCTGGAGGAGGAAGAGAGCCTTGATTTTGCCCCTCCATTCTTTCTCACTTGCCCTGTATCATCTCCCATTCCTTGAGGCTCCTTCCTGGGTCTTTTCCCAAGACCCACTGCCCCTGCCATTAGGGGCTGCTGGTGTCCTCTGAGCTGGCTTGGGCAGTTGTTCACCACCACCACCCCCCTTACCTGGACAAGATGGGAAAGGAAACTGGAAATGTTACCTCCTGGAGTTTCACTGGTTTCTGCTTGGCGTTTGTGCCAGGCAGTGTTTAACGTCGTTATTCCAGGTTGGCACAACCGGTGTAAGTGTGGGGGACATTTGGATGCACAAAAATTACAGCGAGGCAGGAAAACAGAGACCCTAATGAGGGGCTTGATCAGCACAGAAAAGACAGAAGAACATGTCACAAGGAGAAGGTAGGCTGCCCCTGACAACCCAGGGAGCCAGGGACAGCGCAAGGTGACACACACCCCTCAAGGTCAGGGGCAGCCACGGTGCTGCAGCGGCTGCCTGGCGGTGGTTCTGAGAATGCCCCGAGGCTTGTCTAGGTCTCCCCAGCCACTGCTGGAGAGCTGAGTGCAAGCCTGCCAACTGGAGAAAGCTATGGAAAGGGACATGGGGGTGGCCAGAACTACCGCAGAAAAAATGGCGCTCATAAACCTGGACCGCTGCCCCGTCTCGAGACCAGAGGCTCTCGTGCAGTTCCTCGGGCCAGGTCAGAGGGTTTTCTGCGGCTCCGGGAGTCATGTCTGCTAACTTGGACACAGGCACTCATGTCACAAAGTCCTGATGAATGCTTGTGATGTGCCAGGTGGTGTAGTAAGGACCTCAGGTGCAACCTGCTCTCAGGAAATGTACAGTCTGGTGGAACAGGACAGGTAAACCAAGCAATCATACATCAGAGTGCTACTAAAGCGGCGATTGGCCCTGGGCTTGCATAGCTGGGCATGGGAGGTGGGTCACAGAAGGCCCACGCAGGGCCCGTGTGACAGTTACTTCACTAAAATGCCTCTTATAAAGGCCTTCAAGGTTTTTTTTTAAAGTATTCTCATTTTTCTTTTAAAAAATGGCATGTTCTTAAGCTTAGAGCTCAAATATATAGTCAAATAATTAAGATAAGTTCCCAGTTATTTTAGAAGATGTTTAGTTTTCTGGCACCTTACACAGGAATACTTTTTACTGTTATTTTCTAAGAATTTCCCTGTGACCTGTTTTATCCCTCTATATTTTCTTATAAAATCTATTTGGTTCATTGAGCATAAGCTTTAGAAAATACCATCTACATTAGCTAAGGCACTTGCAGGAGACTGGAGTGGGGCGGGCCACCGGAAAACCAGTCATTTCCACCCGTCCAGCTATGCTGTCTCCATGGCTGGCCAAATGGATGTGGGCACAGAGTTTACAGTGCCGGAGGCAGAACCTTGGAGGGGTCTGCAGATGTCCCAGAAAGGTCAGGAAAGAGCTTCGGGTCTGTATTCTCTCCATACCAGTCCTGGAAAGTCGCCGATGGGTGTGTGTGTGTGTGTGTGTGTGTTGGGGTCACTGTTGAGTTGGGTGGACTCTCAGCTCCTCCTCCTCTAACTGCACAGCTACCTGACTGACATTGACCGGATTGCCATGCCGTCCTTCGTGCCAACACAGCAAGACGTGCTCCGGGTCCGGGTGCCCACCACCGGCATCATTGAGTATCCATTTGACTTGGAAAACATCATCTTTCGGTAAGACCGTCTCCTGGGTGTGGTTCATGAAGAATTTGTCTGCCAGGCGTGGAAGTCCCCGGATGGGTTCTTAGTGTGGTACTCCTGAGCAGGGTGGCTCACGTAGTTGGGTGTTTGCCACCATGTGGGAGACCCTGATGGATTTTCAGGCCTTAGCTTTGGCCTGGAGCTGCTGGGGGGCAAGTGGGGGCATAAACCGGTGGATGTGGGATCTTTCTTTGGCTTTACAACAAATTTAAAAATACAAAAATGTGTATCAAAATTATTATGTATAAATGACTTACAGCTGTGTAAAAATGTGTGCCTCACCACTGACAAATAGAGGAAATACTTCGAAGATGACTAAAGTCCGTTAATTACTAAGAGATGAATACAGGGCTTATGTGAACACTGCGCATTTCAAAGCATTTTACATCCATTATGTCCCATGTTCTTCCTAGCAGTTATTAGACACTTTTCTCGTTGGCCATCTGTCTCGTATCCAGGGCTTGCCTGTCCTTATCCCCAGTGCTTCTCCATATTGTGGGACACCTTTGGTGAAGCCCCTCTGCAGATGATCTGAATTGTTGTTGGCAGATTCCCAATTTCAATGGTAGTGCCTTGTGCATGTGTGCTGGGTACTTTTCCAGACCCTTACAAAGTCAACTGGTGCATGCGACTTCCAAAACCTCCCAGACGAGGGAGCTCCTGAGGTTTGTTTTATTTTAAAAGACATTTCTTCTGCACTTACCCTCCTTTGGCTTTGATGAATGGTTTTTCCAACATTGTCTGGGGCTGATTGGGTTTATTTACTTGAAAGGAAGAGAGGCAGAGAGAGACGAGAAAGAGGGAGAAAACCTTCCATCCTCTGGTTCACTCCCCAGATGACTGCAATGGCCGGAGCTGCGCTGATCCAAAGCCAGGAGCTGCTGCTTTGTCTCCCATGCAGGGTCAGGGGCCCAAGCAGTTGAGCCATCTTCCGCTTTCCTAGGCCACAGCAGTGAGCTGGATGGAAAGTGGAGCAGCTGAGACTCGAACCAGCGCCCATTTGGGATGCCAGCACTGCAGACAGTGGATTTACCAGCTATGCCACAGTGCCAGCCCCAACTTTTTTTTTTTTTTTTTTTAATTTTTGTTGGTCTTTGGTAAGATTTACTTGAAAGGCAGTGACAGAAGACACTTTCATCAGCTGGTTCACTCCCCAAACGGCTGCAAGACCTGGGGCTGGGCCAGGCTAAAACCAGACACCTGGAATGCTAAGTTTCTCAAATAGGTGGCAGAGATCCAAATACGTATACCATCATCTGCTGCCTTCTTACGTTCATTAGCAGGGAGCTGGATCACAAGTAGAGTGCGGGACTTGAACTGGCATTCGTGGTATGTGCCGCAGGCGTCCCACGCGGCACCTTCACCTGCTGTGCCACAATGCTGGCCCCAAAGCCTAACCTGTTAGTTCCCCTTTCCAGCTCCATTCTCAGCCAGTCATGAACAAGTCATCGCAGGACCTGGTTTGAGGGCAGAGTTGGGTTTTGGTTTCCTTTCTAGCACCATTCTGAACAACAGTCATGGTGGGGGGGTTGGTCTGTGGGGGCCCCCAACCACACCAGTCAGGTGTCTACTGGGGTTAGTGTGTCAGGGAGGGGGTGTGACAGTTTGCGGCTGTTTCTAAGCCTCAGGTGTATTGATTTTGGCCCACTCAGCATCATAAAAACTTCTAACACTTTAAGATGGAGGTGTTTCACTCAACATCTCACATCGTTGCTCCTGCAAGGTCGGCAGACCTGGTCACAGTGAGCCTTCATCTTGCCCAGCAGCCACCCCGCTGGACAGGGCCCCTAGCTCTTGTGCAGTCCAAGTGTTTCCGCTTCAGAGAGGACCACTTGACTGGTGTCCCTAAACTGCCTGGCCCTTGCGCCATTTGAGCATGGAATTCCTGAGCTGAGTCCATAAAATCCCGCTCAGGTGCAGCTTTGGATTTACACTGAAGGCACCTGCAGGTGCCGTTATAAAGAACTAGGGTTGGCATCCAGCTGATATAGACAGGATGATACACGAACTAGATGAGCCATGAAAACAAGAATGGACCAAGTACCAGTGAGAGCTGGGAAACTTCTCGCTTTTTCATCCATTTTGTGTCTGGTGTCCTGGGAGTCCACACAGTCAAAGTAGATGACTGTGTTTTCTGCCTGAACTATGGCAACAGCTTCCTAACCAGGGTCCCCAGCAGGTTCCACCCGTTTCTGGCCTCAAACATTATTTACGTCTTGTGCCTCCTTTGCTAGAAAACATCCAGTCATCTCTCATTGTCTAAAGCCAAGTGGTGCTCAAACCTACTAAATTTAGGCCCACTTTCAGAAGTCGTGTCTTCCAATCTGAGCAACCTGTGTTTCCATTGAACAGGATGGTGGATGTGGGTGGCCAGCGATCTGAACGACGGAAATGGATTCACTGCTTTGAGAGCGTCACTTCCATCATTTTCTTGGTGGCTTTGAGCGAATATGACCAGGTCTTAGCTGAATGTGACAATGAGGTATGGGCATTTAAGTAGTCTTGTATATCTGTCAGCTTTGTGTGACAGCCATCACATACCCGAGGGAGCTAACTGTATAGAGAGACGGGGGTGTAGGTAGCTCACAGTAACGGAGGTTCAAAATCCAGACACAGCGCAGGCTCAGAGGAGGGCTGTCCCCTTGGCTGCATCATTGAACGGTAGATTGCAATGGCAGTGTTGGCAAAAGCAAGCACATTATATCTTTTTTTTTAATGTATTTATTTGAAAGTCATAGTTACAGAAAGGGAGGGGAAGGGGGGTCTTCATCTGCTGGTTCACTCCCCAGTTGGCTGCAATGGCCGGAGCTGTGCCGATCCAAAGCCAGGAGCCTCTTCCGGGTCTCCAAACAGGGGCGCAGGGGCCCAAGGACTTGGGCCAGCCTCCACTGCTTTCCGGGGCCACAGCAGAGAGCTGATGGGATTTGAACCAGTGCCCATATGGGATGCCAGCACTGCAGGTGGCGGCTTTACCTGCTATGCCGAAACACCGGCCCCACAGAATACATCTTAAACCAGGTGGAAGTGGGAGCTGGATAGGGCCAGGCGTGCTCTTTTGTAACAGTCTTCTCGTGAGAACTCAAGGGGTCACACCAGACCTACCTTCCTAGAAGAGCACTCGCATTGAACTAAGGACCTCTCATAAGGCCCCAGCTCTAGAGGTTCTGCCACCTCCCTCCCAGTGCTGCTACCTTGGAGACCAGGCCTCCAATCACAGGAACTGTTTTGGGGACACGTAAACTATATCCGGAGCACAGCACTGTGAAAGACAAACCTATTTCCATGGTTAACAGGAAGCCAGCTGGTTCAGGCAACCCTTCAGGCTGCATAGTTTTGCCACTCCATGTAGTCTGTAGACTAGTAGCACAGGCTCATTATAGATGCACCTGTACTGAAAAGTCCAGAAGGACTGAGTCACAAAAGTGCATTTTTAGCAAGATCCCAGAAAAATGAAATACAACAATAGAGATATACTGAGAGACGCATCCTTAGGTGATTACATTGTTATGCAAACATCACAGGGGTGTACAGACACAAACCTATTTCATGCCTCGGGAGAGCCGATTTCTCCTAGGCTATATAAACCTATGACAGCAGAGGTTACTCTGCTAAATACTGTAGTCAACTGTAATACAATTGTATTTAACCAGAGAAGAGATAGCAAAAATGAGGCAGTAGGAATTTTTTTAGCTCCATTATAACCTCACAGGACCACCCCGGTATATATGGTCTGCCGTTGACTGAAACACTGTGCAGTACATTGACTATACATATTAAAGGTTGAGAATTGCTGGGACACTATATTTTTAAACTTAGATGCACAAAGGAATTCCATGAGGAACTCAAACCTGGTGCCTGTGTCCATCCACCCTGGAAAATCTGGATTTAGTGCTGGCTGTGTCCTGAGCACAGGATGCTTAAAAAGCTCAAATGAATCTAATGTGCCTCTGAGGTTGGAAACCACACCCAGGCAGAGGATTTTATCCTTGGCAGCATGATGTGCTCCCATGGAGAACTTCTGAGAAATACTGCCTTTTGGACTCCTTACTGCAGATTTGTATTTACTAGATTTAGGAGAGAGGCTTCACTTTTCCAAGTGATTTCATCGTTTCCACTTTCAAATTTGAGCAACACTGTGCTTAACAGACTATCTGAGCATAGACTTCACAGCCCATGTTCCTCCCCAATTAGGTCCCCAGCTGCGTTGGTATGGGCAATAATGGCAGATGCTGGGGCTGCCTGGGGCTGCCTGCGACTGCGTCTGCCCTTGCTTCCCGTGGGAGGGACCTGCTCAGGGCAGCTGGGACTGATCAGCTCAAGCAGATGCTCAGCATCCCTGCAGACCTGCCAAAATGTTGCCTGGATCCAACTCTATTTGCCGGATCTGCTTCCAACAGGGAAGAGGACCGTCGCAGGTACTGCTTTGTGAGGTCAGGGTTCTTTTCTATGGGATCCTGATGAACTTTCCACCAACATTCCCCATGAACCTGCACAGGATTTTCCAGGGCATGAAGGGAAATCAGTGAAGAACTCTACCCAGCAGTAGGCAACAACTATGAACAAACCGTATCCCGTATGTCTTGAGAGCAGACTTTTCTCTGAGGAACACAGCTACATTAGCTAATTAGCAGAGAATTAACCCATTTAGCTGTGTCACTGTGCGAAGAACAGAAATCTTGGCTGCTGCCCAGCTCTCCCAAGTGGGGAAGAAAAAAATTAAAGTGAACACAACCAGTTATCCGTATAGAAGATTAGCTTCAATTTTGTCTCCAGAATTACTTGTAACATTTCTCGTGAAACTCAAGATTGGTCAAGGTTGCAAGGGACCAGTGTTTCAGCCTGGTTCTCAGAAATGAAATCCTTTCTCCTCCTAAAACTCCTAAGGTGGCGGAGAAAACCTAAGGGGCTCTAAGGGGCTGCCTCTCCATGCTTTCCCCTTCTGGTTGTAGATATGCATTATATATATACACCATTGTGCTATAAGAGATTTTTTTTTTCATATATGGTACAAGTTTCTCCTTGGAGATCACTGATAACAGTTCTTAAACTTCTCTGGCAGTACATTTTAGATCTAAATCCCCAAAACTGTACTGAGGGGGAATGTGCCATGTGTGTGAGTTGTAGGGAAATGGAGGTTTACACCATGTCTCTCTGGGGTGCATGAGTTGGCCTTGGATTGTCAGCCTGACCACTTTCCTCTAAGGGCAACTTCTTGTTCCTTTCCTCTTCTCATTCTGCGCTCTCACAAGTATTTCTGTCTAGAACAGTTACTGCCACCAGATGAAATTTGTTTGTGTCCTGTCTGCTCTCCATAAACAAGGAGCGGTTAATATTTTCTTGCCAGTGTCTAAAATGTTTTGGAAATTACCATTCTAAATAATCTTTACCAGATCTCAATATTATGTGGGTGCAGGAAAGTTTTCTGAACAGTGCTATGCTCATCCATCAGATGGGTACACAGTTGCACTTGTCAGGTGTGGCACAGAGTAGAAGTGGAAGCCCAAGTAGCAGGGGTTCCCTGCTAGGTCGGTGTCTAGCATCCCTAAGGAAGTGGCCCTGCTGGAGGCGCCTGCCTTCCTCCTGTTACGACTCTGAAGGCACAGTCGGGAGCCCACACCCAGTTGAAATGGCCCTCTTAGGTCTGATGCTGGCACTTTCCCCACTGGTAATTCCAACGATTACAGAACACAGGAAACTTTTTTTTTCACATGTGACTATGGACCTTAGTTCTTGACCCTGTGCCCAAGACTTTCGTCATTTTCTTACATGGTAGTTTTGGTGCTAGAGAAGAACTGAGGTACTCCACAAAAAGATTCCAAAGGGGGCAATTAATGGGCGCTCCTAGAAGCAGGCTGCCAGCTTCAGCAGGTGAGCGGACAGACAACGGGGTGAGCAGTTTGGCATGCTGTTTCCTAACTACTGCTCTCTGTTCCAGTTTTATCTCAAAGTCCTTTGTTTCTCACTTAGAACCGTATGGAAGAGAGCAAAGCCTTGTTTAAAACCATCATCACTTACCCCTGGTTTCTGAACTCCTCTGTGATTTTGTTCTTGAATAAGAAGGATCTTTTGGAAGAGAAAATCATGTACTCTCATCTCATTAGCTATTTCCCAGAATACACAGGTAAGTAAACATTCATTTTGGGCACCATGCTTCTGGGTCCATCCTGTCCACTCTTAGGCACCACGCTGCAGGGGCCTCTCCAGTCGGCTGGGAACAGCCCATCTCACCGACCTCTGAACGGAAGCCTGAGTTGCACTCAGTGGGTTTTCTCACCTCAGCACCTCTACACGTGCCTCCCCTGGTGCCTGGCATATACTTGCCCAACTCCTTTGCTTTTCCAGAGCCCGGCTTAGGCTGCTTCTCCTTGTGAGAGCCTTCCAGATCCTTTTCTGTCCACTGGGGTGGTACAACAGTGCTGCCTCCTGTCTGCTCCCTTGGCTCCCCTTCTCCCTTTTGGCTGTCACTGTGCTATGTAGTGTTGCCTGCTCACTCACTCAGCTCCCTCCCGTCAGTTCTTTGGGTCTGAGCCTGTGCCTACTTTATCTTTACCTTTCCAGCACCAGTCAGAGCTCATGGCACTTCCTATGTGTGGATTAAAGTGTGGCACCCTTTTTTTTCAGAAAAAGGGGGCATGTTCAAGTTCTGGTCCAGGATGTCTCAAATATTACTAAGCTTGACATTGAAATTCAGAGAATCAGTGTTCCAGCTAACCCCTTTTTCCTTTTAGTTGCCACATTGTTGGTGCAGCAAAGATCCCTCAAGCTTTAAAATCAGCCTAAGAATGTTTCTGGTCTTCCTTTTCACTTTTTAAGCCCACATCTGTTCATATGTGTTAATAAGGATTACTTCTCTTCAAAAGTCATCTAAATCAGAAAACTGAATTGGGTCACAATTCTTATGTTTAGAGATGGATGTATGTGAAAGGCACAGCAGCAGCAGCGAGATTTCTCCACCTGCCAGTTCACTTTCTGAATGGCTGGAGCCAGGAGTCTCATCCTGGTCTCCCATGTGAGTTTCAGGGCTCAGGTCCATGGGCCATCTTCTGCTTTCCTAGGCACTTGAGCAGTGAACTGGATCCAAGCAGAGTAGCTGGAACCCAAACCAGCACTCCAATAGCCCACTTTGCCACAATGTCATCCCCAGGTCATAATTTTTAAACAAATCACATTAAAGTATAATTTTTAGATCTTACTGGATACTTTAAAATCCATTTTATGGGGTCATAATAAGATGTAAAAATAATGCTTCAAATACATTATTCTATACAAATATAGTAAGAAAGATAAAAAAAGGATCCCCAAATCAGAGCAAGTATACAGTGAAAAGGATTCTTGGGAAACATGGTGATGACTCTGTATCTTTGTTTATTCCTCTTAATCACGTTGGTATCTAGGACCAAAGCAGGATGTCAAAGCTGCCAGAGACTTTATCCTGAAGCTTTACCAAGATCAGAATCCTGACAAAGAGAAAGTCATCTATTCCCACTTCACCTGTGCTACGGATACAGAGAATATTCGCTTTGTGTTTGCTGCTGTCAAAGACACAATCCTGCAATTAAACTTAAGGGAATTCAACTTAGTTTAGAAGCACTGCCCTTCCTCCAGACCAGGAGACAATGGTTTGTAAGCCCCTCATTTTATTTTCAAGTGCTCTGACATCATCGCCTAAGCCAGGCCCTTGTCCCAGGCACCAAGGACATCATGCAGACCCTGGGAATAGAGATGGGTAATGAAACTTCGAGTTTAGTTTACTATAACCTTCTAGAGGTTTTATTTCCAAGTTTTTAATAATTATTTTCTTGACTAAGATTTGTTTAATTTTTTAATTTGATGTTTTATAGAATTTTAAGTGGCCACTGTGATTTACTTTAAGTATGTTTAATAGTAGGCACTAAAAATCATTTAAGAGAGGGGCCTGCTAACTTACAGATTATGCCTTGAGACCTCCAGGATTAATTTGGGTCTTTTTTTCCTCAAAGGAATATAAATGCGTTTAAAGCTTTTTTATTAAGTCTTAGAGACATTTTCAATTGTTTTTCTCTTATGCTGCAGAAAGACTACTTTAACATGCCACTGAAAACAGTTCTTTTTGTGTTAATTTTCTAAGCCAAATTAACGAATTAGTACCTCTAAATATTAAGAAGGCTAAAATTTAAAATGTGCTGGCTGGGTTTTTCTATACATTCTATTTACATAATGACTCTGATTTGAGCTTTCTAAGAGCATTTGCTCAGGAGGAAGAAAAAGTATCCCGTAATAGTTCCTGGGGCTCACAATGCCCTCTCAGGGCAGCTGTCCCATGGCAAAAGATCGAAGTGAAGCAGTGTCCCTCTTGTCCCCTCTCCCTGTTCTGTTTTTACTTGAAGCATTTCTAAACAACAACTGCAAAAGCAGGTTTGGGTATTAGAAACTAGATGACCACGACCACGCCAACTCAGGAGTGTGTGTCATTTGGTTCCTGGAAAGGAGTGGCAAGGAGCAGCCCTCATCTATGGGACACTGTGATGGAACCAAGGACTTCCATCGATGCCCCACGTGCACAGGAACAGCGAGGTCTGCCAGGCTCTAAGGTGGTGGCACCAATCTTCTGATATAACACAGAACTAGCTGGGGATTGAAGTGGCTCAAGGATGAGCAGATTTTTAACCATATTTGTGGGGCACATTAATATTCAACAGTTTGAAATTCATGTATGCTGCAAAACTGTGGCAAACTACAGCCCTAGACCCACAAAGCCCTCCTTGTGGGGATGCATAATTTGCAAAGTAGCCGAGTCAATTATGAATAGTCTCCTGCATCCCGATGATGCCTCTCCATTATGCATTCTTTTCCAGGGCACCTGACAAGGGCATTCCTGTCTTATGGAGGTTCTCACTTTTTCTTCTTTTTAAAGCAGCAAGAAATTATGATTCAAGGATCTGAAACCCTAATGTTACAGGCAAAGCCTCATTTTTATGGAATATAAAACACTGTTTCCTCCACTTCCAAGAGCTCGCTGAGAGAAGCCACTACTAAGTCATGTTCCTGTAGCATTTCTGGGTAGTGGGACACTGCTCGCTCGATCCTTGCTGAGGACCATGTCTTGCACTTCTGCCATTCCACTTACTCTAGAATTGGGGCAATCTGTAATTTGATACCAGGGTGAATATCCTGTTCTGCCTTGCTGATGTAGGGTGTCCTGTAACCTCCTTCTCTTTAGGAGACAGGACTGTCCAGATTCCATCTTGTTGGCCAGCTCTTCCACAGAGATTCTATTAGTTTCAGTGACTAAAGGGTCAGAAGTAACTCCTTCTGCAGTTTTTTGGGTCTTGAAAATATTAAGAACAACTTCTCGCAGCTCTTGTATTGGTGTTGCCCTCTTTTTAATGGCCTCTTCATATAGCCCCGTGACATCAAAGGTGCCTTTACTTGCCAACAACTTTGCTTTGCAAATCCAGAATTTAGCAAAATTTTCAGCCTCAGGAATGCTGGACAGTATGGCAAGTATGTCATCGGAGGGCGTACCCTCTTCAATGAGCTGCAGACATTCTGTCAGTTTTGTTGATTTTATTGGACAGCTCAAATTGAGCTTTCTTTTCTCTTCAATGCTCTTCCAGAAATATTCATTTCCTCTATTATTTTTCTTTTTAAGTTCCATAAGAGGTTGCTTATAGATCTTCCCCTTAGATTTCTGCCATTCTTCCGGTTGTTTCCTTTGATCTTCTGCTATTCCTATTCGTGGCTGTGACTCCAGCTTGAGTTTTGGGAGCTGTTATGCTCAGAAAACTCTTCTGAGGAAGAGCCCTTTTCAAGTTGGAGTCCAAAGTCTGCTTTTTGTTGAAAGCTGTTGCCATACTTATTGTCACTGGTTCTATTTGCTTTTTTTTTTTTGACAGGCAGAGTTAGTGAGAGACAGAAAGGTCTTCCTTTGCCGTTGGTTCACCCTCCAATGGCTGCCGCGGCCAGCACTGATCTGAAGGCAGGAGCCAGGTGCTTCTCCTGGTCTCCCATGGGGTGCAGAGCCCAAGCACATGGGCCATCCTCCCCTGCACTCCCGGGCCACAGCAGAGAGCTGGCCTGGAAGAGGGGCAACCGGGACTAGAACCCGGGGTGTCGGTGCCGCAGGCAGAGGATTAGCCTATTAAGCTGCGGCGCCGGCCCTCTATTTGCTCTTAAGTTGGGCATGCTTGGAATGACTGAATGAAAGCTGCAAATGGTCAGACTAGGCTTCTGGTTTATTGCTTTCATTTTTTGCAGTATGCACAATGTCTGGGGTCTAAAATAAGGCTGTGTGGATTTCTGGTCTGCCTGGTGCTTGTAGGTCTGTTACATATTCCCTGAACAAAATCGGGGTATGTCCTGGGTTTGGTATGTTTTGCTTTCTGTTCAGTAAAGGGTTTTGACTTTAACTTAGCTTCACTTTGTCTTCCATGGTTACCCCGTCAGCGTTTGTATCCTTGACCTCTGGCTTCTCTGACCCTTGGATCCTACTAAGGGTCTGAATACCATGAGTGGGAACTGTCCTCGGGGGTTTTCCTCCTGGCCTTACGAGATCTCTAGAAAGCTGCTGTGATTTCAGTGGTATAGCCCCGATTCGTGTTTCTCCTACAGTTTATTAACTGTTTCAGAACTGCGCTATTCACCAAACTTTTGCCCACACCTTTTTAGGAGCAAAACTGCTCTTGGTTTGACTACACTAGTTAAGTCTTTGCCTTACTTACATGATTCAGGGCCTGGTTTCCTCTGAGGTTCTGATAAAGTCTAGGGCAAGTTCTCTTTCTCTTTCAGAAAGCTATCTGAGGATTCCTTTTCAACATGGGTGTTGTCCACAGAGGCTGTACATTAAGTGACCCCTTTGGTTTTCCTGACAGTTCTCCTGCAGTGGACAGTCTGGCTTCATGGTGCTGGTGACTCTTACTGGAAGGCTAACAGCTTGGGTTAGAAGAAACATGCCCAGAATTTGGGCAACTATTCTTGGCTTTTAGATAGGCTTGGTGTTCTAGTCCTTCAATTTCCCCTTGGCTGCTCGGTACTCCTGGTGCTTCCACTGCAGCAGAGGCGGGGCTGTGTCCCGGGCCCACCATGACTCCTGAGACAGGTTTTCTTCAAAGGCCCCTCTAATTTAATTTTGCCACAATCTGACCATCAAAGGGCCAAAGCTGACATATGGTGAATGGGCATATAGCATGTATGTTGTATTGGTGAAAACTGTATATTATATATAATACATATTCTAATGTTTATGACCAGGCCTTGTACACTTACCAAATGGCTATGTTTGAACTATGTATGCTATGACTTTCTGAGGAGGCTAAGAATATACCATTCTACCACTTGCACAGGACTGTGTTGTATTTCTTAGAGCTCATGGTTGGTTGATAGTTCTGCCCCTACAGAGAAAAATGCTGTGGCCTTAACAGTAACTCTGAAACTTGCCTTAAGAGGAAAAAATGGGAAAGGCTGTATTCACTGTCATTATATTGGGAGTTCCCTTAGTAGCTGGTTTGGTAAAGCAGAATCCTCTAGAAAGTACAGAGGACTTCACACTAAAGAGCCCGACGATTGTTTCTGCTTCTCATCTCAAGGCACACACAACCTTTAGGGATTTAAGGTGTGATATGTCTGACTTAGAATGGTTTGCCTTCATTATGGTGTGAAAATGTTCAATAAAAAACTTTCAGTTTGGACCTTTGATCTCTTCCTGGGAAAGCAGCAATGCTAGGCAATGGCAATGAGCCACAGCTGGTACACAACTCGTCCTCTACCGTGCACTGTCTTGCTAAGTTAGAATGTTGGGTAGTTAGGTATACTAAATGCATTTTGGACTGACTCTTCAGCTTACAAGCCCATCATAAATTGAGGAGCAACTGTACAAAACATAATAGGCTTTGTTACAGAACATTGTGCAGGTACTCCAATAGCTGTCCTAAGCCTTTCTTCAGCCAGGTGCAAAGCAAAGAACACGAGTGCCGAAAATAACTCAAATTATGCTTATATTCAAAGATTGACGTTGTATGGTAGAATCTCTGAAAACTAATCCTCAGGGTGGAGGACGCCCGGCTGTTTACAGCCTACAAAATCATTGCATCTGGCCCTGCCAAGGCAACCACAGGTGGGACTCAAAATTTAAAAAATCCTGCAGCAGACCAGTTTTAAAGCTGATAACGATGTTGTAAAAATCCAAATGGTCCTTGGCAGAAAAAAGGTTCCCTACCTCTGCTAGATGAATGCAACAGCAAGTTTTCATGGAACTTGACAAACTGATGTTTTCAAAGTTACCTGGAACAGTCAAGTTCATAAGACTAGCCAAGACAGTTTTGCACAAAGAGCAAAAAGGTGGATGATTAGCCCCTCAGGGATTCTAGAAACAAGACAATCTCTCCAACTCCTCATGTGCTAAAATTATGAACTGGGTCTCATCGGCTCAAGAGAATCAGGGAAATTATGTGGACATTTCAAGCACTTTCTAACAGTTATTCATTTATCTTTGGCTGACACTTAGACTACACAAAATTATGGCTTCAAATCACTAGTTGCAGAAGGGCTGTCAAATAAATCATTCAAAAGGTGATAAAGTATTTTGCTTACCTTACAAAAAGGCTGAAGTCTCACTATTAGAGGTAAAATTAATTTCCTCTGCCAATATTGATTCTGCAGGTAGAAAATTCTCCCTACCTTTTTTCAAAACACACTCATTACTTACTGAGGAAATGAGCCATTGAAGTTTTCTTGAGGTTGAGAGGTACAGGGCTGTAATTAAGGATTCACAACCAAGTACTACCATATAAGCTTGTAGTTGACGGTGATCATGCTGGGCTGAGCTGCTGTCCCAGTTGCCTGACAAATCAACATTTATTTAGATCTTTAAAGACGTAGAATTCAGTCTATTAATGATGTTTCTAGTTCTGTCCCATAAGTAAAACAAAAGCAGACAGAAGGTCAGAAATCTTTGACTTAATTTATTTGAAAAAGATAGACATGGCTAAACTGGGCAGTCATCTTACCATGCAATCCAAGAAATAATTAGTTTAGAAAAATGCCATTAGTGAGCACAGCTAACCAGGTTTTAGAAAAAAAAAAACAAAACTCAATTTCAAGAGAAAGAACTTCACCACAAATGTTTGTGTTTAAAAATTATCAGAATACACAAAACGGGCAACTGGGCTAAGCCCACATAAAAAATAAGAACAAAAATATAATGATGCAGAAATATATATATATTTTTAAAACTATAACTGACAACCATATTTTCACATAAGCATTTCAAAGAAGCAAAAATTATTCACTCAACATAAATATTATCAAAAGAAAATATTTTTAAAGTGCATCATCCTTAAAAAATTCATTTTCATATAATACATGGTTACATAGAGATAATTTTAAAAAGTCAGTTACAATGTATCTGACCTTGTAACAAGTCCCAGATATAATTTCTAGTAGTTAGGGTATAAAATCATACTGTGAACATCTGAATGTAATCTATATTTTAACTTGGATGTTTTTCAGCCTAAGAATTGGGAACCTTTGGGTAACCAATTAAACATACAAAGTATGATGGATTAACAAGATTGGTAGGTTTTTCTGACATGGTCTACTTTAAGGGAACTTCTGATTATTAGATATTTTATCAATCTCCTAGGGTTTCTTGTTACAGGAACTTCATGAGGAAGAAATACATTAAGGTATCCAGGCAACACTAAATGAATGGTGTTCAGTGAAAGAGGGAAAATTTATATTTTGTGTAAAGCAATAAAAATTTTAATACATCAACCTATAAAATTTGAAGTTATACTTCTCAATGTAGTTCCATGGGTAACCAAAACCAATTCTTTCTTTGGAAATGCCATGTTGCTTCTAAAAAAGTAGAACTAACTCATAATTCTAAAATAATATATTTTTAAATGGCATGGAAGTTTATCTTACAAAAGAATATAGTAGAAAAAGACTTCTATTAAAGAAACATGAGTGAGGTCTGTAATGGAATAGGAAGCAGCATTCCCTCAATGTGCTGGCCTTACTTTTAGGATAGTCCTGAAACAACAACTACAGAATGGTGACCAAGAACAGTGGGGAAATAAAAGTGCTGCACTGACCAACAATTAAAAATACAGATTAGAATAATCACAACATTTTACCTGATGAATGCTGGCATGGTTAGATTGGCATTAAGACATAACTTCAAGAGTATCTTTCAAACGATTAGGCAGGAGGGGGAATGTCCTTTCTGAGTGAAGGAGATGTAGTGATAACTGAGTAGCACCAAAGAAAATCATACCAAATTCTGTACTGAGTCCTGCATTAAGAATGCTAGTGATCCATGCTTTCTACCTGGACTTTAGAGAAATGTGGAAATTCATTATTTTGTTAAAATGCATTGCCATTGGCTAGCACCCCCTAGTATCACCACAGAGAATGAGTATTTTATCCCTAGAGGAATGTCTCCTATACATTAGTTGCCCAGTTTTAAGGGCCATTATAATCAGTCAGAAGGTAAATGGAGCAAATTCGGTTTACTCGAAAGGAAAACCACCTCCGAATCTAGTAAAATGCTTAGTGGTACATGTTGTTAAATGACAGCCGGTAGCCTTTACTGGATCTAATTTTTGTTTTTTCAGGTCCCACTGAATCACATGAGGTTATCTGTTGCACACCAACAAGGAAAACACTGTGCAAATCGTAACAATAGCTCTCATCTGCTCAGAATCTGAGGACTTCTGAGTTGGGGCTCTACAGACTGCTCATGCCTCTGACAGCAGTTTTTCAAGGCTTATTATTGGAACTGAAAATGGAATAACCCTTTATGCTGTGACCCTTTAAACACAGTATAGAGTATTTAACTGAAACAGTATTTCAAGAAACAGTATTTAAACTTGTTACCTGCTCTACTGTTGCTCTATTTCACTTTGAAAATATGCTAGTCTTGAAGTGCTAAATTGGTTTCATGACCTCCAAAAGACTAGGAGCTACAGCTTGAAAAACACTGTCCTTAAGGATATTGGTGGCTCTTGAGAAAGTTAAAAAGCAGCAGCCCAGGGGCCGGTGCTGTGGCATAGAGGGTAAAGCTGCTACCTGCTGCACTGACATCCTATATGGATGCCAGCTGTTGTCCTGGATGCTGTACTTCCAATCCAGCTCCCTGCTGCTAATGTGCTTGGGAAAGCAGTGGAGGATGGGAGACCCAGAGGAAACTCCTGGTTCCTGACATTGGATCAGCCCAGCTGTAGCCACTGCAGCCATTTGGGGAGTGAACCAGTGGATGGAAGATCTCTCTCTCTCTCTCTCTCTCTCTCCCTCCCTCCCTCCCTCCCTCCCTCTCTGACTTTCAATTAAATAAATAGGAACAGCCCTGGAACCCAGACTTTACTGAATAATGTTGCCAGAAAATACCGAGGCCAGACAGATATTTCCATTTTCTTTCTTTTTAAGACTTATTTTACTTGAGAGGCAGAGATGAAGATAGAGAGAGGTCTTCTATCTGCTAATTCACTCCCAAATAGCCACAATGGCTGGAGTGTCTTCTGGGTCTCCCACATGGGTGCAGGAGCCCAAGGGCTTGGGCCATCTTCCACTGCTTTCCGAAGCCATGGCAGAGAGCTGGACTGGAAGAGGAGCAGCCAGGAAGCATGCCGGCACTACAGGCATAGGATTTACCCACTACACCACAGCGCTGGCCCCAGGTATTTCCATCTTTATGTGGCACACACTTTCAGCCCCCACACGCAAACTAACCAAATACTTTGTCCCTACCTTTTTAATACAGGGGCCTATCAAGGAGACATTTGGTTAACCTGAAGGATCAACTAATACTGGCAACTGATGACTAAGGTACAGAATTTTTGGTACACAGTCTTGTTAAAATTTACCAATTAGAGGATATTACAGGGTTATGTTTCTAAGTAAGGAACTAGGTGCATAGATATTCATCAGACTATTACTGCTACAGCTCACTATTAGAAAGAGATGATTATGATAGAAGAGATCATGTAAACTTAAGAGAACATTCTTGTTTAGCTGTAGGCCACAGGATAGTTGCCTCCAGAAGGACTAGGGTTACAGAGGAAAGAAAGGAAAGGACTGCCTGGAGGTGGTAATGGTCATTCAAGGATGAGAAAAGAAGCCAAACTAAACTGGCCCTGGTACAAATCCCAAGAACTTGCTAAACAGTAGAGAAAACTGTAAAAGGGAAACCACTGGAGAAATGTACATACCCTTCGATTCAGTATTCTAATATTTTGTACTAGACATCAAAGTTGTTGTTTCTGATGATCCTGATTTTCTGGAGAGTTGGCAGGGAATAGAAAATCTGCCTTGGTCCTCACAGAATTAGCACTGGCCAGAATATATGCTGTGTTAGAATTAATGGCCTGGGGATACAGTAAGCAAATAATACATAAAGGGAAAGGACAAAAAACTCAGAACCTTGTTCCATAGCAACTACTGAACAACTACGATAAGCTTAATGTTTGCAAGTACATAGCCACTAAATGTATTTAAATTTAATTCAGGCAAGATTATTTTCAAATCCAGTAAGATTCTGGACATATTAAATAAAAAGGACTATAGAATCAAACACAGATCTGTAAAACTGTAAAATGCTATGCTAACAAAGACTGACTCATTCTCTAGTGATCTACTGATTCTTAGACTGTCTTCCTCTAAACAAAAAAAGTAAGAAAACAACCAATAAACTACAGTCTTTGAAATTGTGAGTCCTTCTACTCTAGAGACAGGAATGTGACGGGAAGGGAGGCGATAGGTAGATGATTAGTAGAGAAAGAATAAGAGACATTTCTAGGTTTGCATGGGTAAGGGAACAGGAAGGATAGGCACATTGGCTTTGTAGGTGTAATAGTTACAAGAGCCACGTTCCTGCCAACGGAACTACCGAACAACAAACATTATCTTAAGGCTTTTAGGCAGATAGCCATTACATCTATTTCTCCTAGTGAAGGCTCTTTCACTTCACTGAGAGACGCTCAGGGAATTATTTTTCTGAGAACATGGACATCAAGAAATTGGTGTAGGTAATAAGGAATCTGACTAGTGGCACTAAATGGAACTCCAGCAAAGCAACATTTCAGATGAGGACAATCTGATGCAAGCTTTCTGACTATCTCTACTTTTGGGTTTAATTTTGATGTATGCAAAATGGGAGGAGCTCAGCAACAGAAAAAAAATACGTACCTTTGAACAAAGATCATCACTGGGACATACACTATGACATGGTCTGAAATTTGTCATCTTGTGATTCAATTTACATTTAGCCAAGAAAAAGCATTCTAGACGCAATTACTGATAATAAACAGTTTTGTAATCAGAGGGAAATCAATGATACATAGTAGAAGGATTTTGTCAGCAAGAAATACAATAACAGTCTGCATGCTGTTTATTTTAGCTTTTACAACAAAGCAAGGGTTTGAAGAGCTTGAGAGTTCACAACCCACTGACTATACAGAATCTTCAATTCCAAAAAGTTTATAATAATTTGGGAACACATAAAACATGCATTGAATACTCTGTATTATCAGTAACTAAATAAAATAATGCACCCATCATTCTCTTTGTAGTTCATAATCAGATATTCATCCCCTTCCATGTAGAACAGCCTGTTAAGGTACAAAGATCTTGGACAAAAACCAAGAAAAACACCCATGGCCTTATTTTGACTAATATACAGCCTGTGATTTGTGTTCTGGTGAATTATACATTTAAATGAGTGATTTTTATTTGAATATACACAAGGCAAACCAGACATTCTCAATTGTGACAGACTGGATTTTGAGGTACATATTTACTTGGGGGTGGTGGGATTGTTCTGACGCCTATCTAAGATACTGGGCATTTTGCTTACTTCAGGTTAAGCTAGCAGTGAATGGAATTATTATTAAGGCTTTAGGAATTTTCCTTTAAAATCAGCAGTCTATTAAAAACATGACTTAGGTAAACGAAGTAGATCTCATGGAGTTGGCTTGAGGAAATATTTCTAAGGCTTTAAAGTTGTGAGAGGATCTTTTTTGGTTATGATTCATTTCTTCAAGCCTTTCTTAAGGTGAGATTTTGAGGAAATATTAATCTACTATATTTTAAAAATTTGTATAATTAATCCTGGTATATTGAGTATAATTTAAACTATCCTTTATTTAAAATAGAAGGAAAATAATACCAAAATACTTATTTGTAGAAAAGAACTTCATGATTCTCAAGAAACTATCTCCAAAGTCATCTTGACACGACTGAGGCAATGTCTGATAAAATCATACACCGATTACTCAAGGAGGCTGAGGAAGCGAGACATAAGTTTAAAATGTAAACTAATATTAAACTTCGCTCCATGTGGAGACTAATCATGAGCAACCTTTCCACCATTACAGAGAATAAATAACCTGGAGCAACATTTAAGGTTCCTAGAAGAAATGTTTCTTCTTTTACAAAGTAATTTGAATTATAACCAGATGCATGACTCAAGTTAGATAACCAAATGCATCTCTGAAGAGCTGAAAGAGTTTAATCACATCACAGTTTTACCTGATTTTTTTTTTTTTTATGCATCTCGAGTACAGGATACTTGAAATTACCTCTTTCCAAACAGATTTTGGAAGGTACAATATGGAAGCTGTAATATTTATTGCTGTGTGTCTTGAGGCAGTTTTTCCTCCATTAGAGGCTTGGAGAAGGTTCTCTTGCTTCTTCTAGCTTTGTAAGGATCCACTGTTGGGGAAATAAACTGATATTTACTTAGATACTTCAATGAAACAAAATGTAATGAATGGAAATGTATAAAGTAGGTGTACACAGAGCCAACACGTAACATTCATACTGCAGAGGAGATCACTCATTTAAACTGAAGAGATGGCTCAGGACAATAGTACTGGGTATGCTTTTAAGGTAGAAATTAAATTTTTTTTAAGAATATTTAAGTCCAAAGGCCTTTAAAAAATGTTAAGTAAAATTAACCTTTTTGAAAGAAAAGGATAACTTGGCAGCTGGATGAAGCAACTAGCATAGTATGAAAATTATAAAATTCATTTGAACCTATGTCAATTTTTTATCACAAATAGGAATGATTACATACAATTCTACAGCTGGTATAGCATGAGAACATTTTTTCACATTGCATATTCTCATGATACATTTCTGTTTTAAAAGATTTGAAATTACACAAACAGAATGTAAATTTAATCCAAACCTTTCTACCAACAATTTCCTTATTTTGGGGCTTCCATGATAGATCTCATTTTATTAAAAGATTTAACAGATATCTGTGCCACTTTAACCTAAGAAGAACCTAGTATGAATAAGCAAGTCAGAAGGGAGAACTGAGCTCAACAAGCTTCTCTGGGTGTTTCTGGAAGAGGATTAAAATAAACTCTCTAGAGTAAAGTCACAAAGGGATTATATGGAAAATTTTTTAACAGAAACTGAAATAGAGGGGTATGTCCTTCAGCAACATGAAAGTACATGAACTTGGCTGGCACCGCAGCTCATTGGGCTAATCCTCTGCCTGCGGCGCTGGCACCCTGGGTTCTAGTCCCGGTTGGGGTGCCAAATTGTGTCCTGGTTGCTCCTCTTCCAGGCCAGCTCTCTGCTATGGCCCGGGAAGGCAGTGGAGGATGGCCCAAGTGCTTGGGCTCCTGCACCCTCATGGGAGATCAGGAGAAGCACCTGGCTCCTGGCTTCGGATCAGCGCGGTGCGCCGGCTGCAGCGGCCACTGGGGGGTGAACCAACGGAAAAAGGAAGACCTCTCTCTCTCACTGTCTTAATTCTGCCTGTCCAAAAAACAAAAACATGAACTAAAATTGATGCTATTATGCTCCATTCTGTCTCTCTGGTTCTACGTGATATGCATATTTAGGTTTTACTTTTTCTGTTTTCTACTGTTGAGTATGCAAATGTTGTCTAATATCTATATGTCTAGATAGAAAATTACATATCACATGATAATTGGTCCAAAATATGTGGAGTTGGAGTCCCTTTGTTTGGGTACAGATGTGACTAGTGAAATGGTAAACAGTTACACCCAGCCAGAAAACAACACAGAAACTAGTACTGGGCTCCTAGCATCCTACCTTTCTACTACTTTCTGTATTGTTCCTGACTGAGTACAACCATAAATACATTCACTTGTAATTAAGAGCACATGGCTCCTTTACTTGGAATTGACACAGCGAGTCTATTTACATGTCAGGAACAGTATCTTAGTTATGATCAATGAGGTCAGATAGTCAGTTCATAGTTTACATTTTCTTCGGTTTATATCCTTTTAGTTGCTATAATTCATAAAGTATATAAAGTTTATTACAGAAATATGGAGAGTTTTTCAATTCAAGTCCCGTTTTGAGGACTTTGAGGTTAACTGGCTTTCCACAAACTTCTATAGATAAGAAAGAGTAGAACCAGGTTTTCTGACTGCAGCTGCCTCCCTTTGCTGTGTCATGCTATGGTACTGTTTTTTTGTTGCTGGTTTTTTATTTTTATTTTTTCCAATTCGTGTCCTGGCTGCTGCTCTTCTGATCCAGCTCTCTGTTTATGGCCTAGAAAAGCAGTGGAAAATGGCCCAAATGCTTGGGACCCTGTACCCAAATGGGAAACCTGGAAGAAACTCCTGGCTTTGGATCAGCCCAACTCTGGGCATTGAGGCCTCTTGGGGAGTGAACCAGCGGATGGAAGACCTTTGTGTCTGTCTCTCCTTCTCTCTGTCTGTAATTCTGCCTCTCAAATCTTATTAAAAATTTTAATAAACTTTTTACTGGAGAGAGTGACCTTCCACCTGTGGGTTCACTCACAGATGAGTGAACTATGGCTGGAGCTGGGCCAGTCCGAAGCCAAGAGCTTCTTCTAAGTCTCTCACGTGGGTGCAAGGGACTATGCATTTGGGCCATCCTCCACTGCTTTCCCAGGCACATCAGCAGGGAGCTGGATTGGAAGTAGAGCAGCCAGGACTTGAACCAGAGCCCACATGAGATGCTGGCACTGCAGACAGTTGGCTTTACCTGCTACATCACAGTATTGCCCCCATTTCTGTTGGTTTAAATCACTGGAGCTACGCTTAGAAAAATCAGCAACATAAGGCTACCCTTTTCCTGCTAGATCTGACTGATTAACACTATAATTAAATTTTATTTCGCTGACTTTTTTCTAAACCAAGACTTAAAATTATTTTAAATCCTAACTATTTGAAAAGTAGGTAGGAGTGTTGAATTGAATCTAGTGAAAAATGTTTGGTAGAAGTATTATCTAGTTACATATACTAAAATCTGCCACAACACAAAAATAAAAACCCAAATAAAACATGTTTTGAAAAATACTTCACTTATTGAGGAATTCCTACTTGGGTTAAGACTCATTATACTTACCCTAGCATCCTCTGGGGTCTTGAAGTTAATTATTTTTCCAAACTCTCTGGCATGGAATACAGATTTCACCCGTTCCTATAAACAATATATAACTTCCTTAAGGAGAAAATCCAGTTGCAGAAATACAATGAAGACATACCACACATTTTTCTTAGTCTATTCTTGACACATCTACCTTACAAAAAATGTTAAAAACCAAGAATGAGAAACCATGAAGAATCAAAACATAAAAGACTATATTCTAATTATTCAGTTTCAATAAACCTAAATTAAAAAGCTTAAGGTGAGGGGGTACAGTGGGTCAGGCAATGACCTGCAACTCCAGCATCCTCTGTGGGCACCAGTTTGAGTCCTGGCTGTTCCACTTCCAATCCAGCTCCCTGCTAATGTGCCTGGGAAAGCAGCAGAAGATGGCCCAAGTGTGTGGGGGGCCCTGGTCATTGTGGCCATTTGGGGAGTGTACCAGCAGATGTCTGTCTCTCTGCCTATCAAATAAACTTTTTTTTTAAAAAAGCATAATGTGAGATGTCAATTGTTAGGGTCAAAAGGGTTGATAAGGATGGAAAAGAGGTCAGTCTGGGAGTGGTACTATTATCTTTCCTCTTCAAATAACTGGTATGACAGTTCTAGGCATCAGCTCGTGGAATCACGATTAAAGCTTGAAAGTACGGCATGTCTGTGTATATAAACATATTGTAGGGATATGTATTTCTGACGTTTTAATCCAGTCATGTAATGAGAATGTATAAACTGGAGAATGCACAAATAGGGTCTAAAATCCTCCATGATTCTCTTCTACTGTTTGTATTTTGACTATTCTGTTTAGTATTTGTGGGGGAGAACTGTCTAAAAGCAGATACTAAGTACTTGAGAGATAAACAGTGGAACTACTGATGAGGATGATGTTTACTTCTGTAACTGTGGGTAGGATCACGGAGGGAGCATAGAGGAAATTTCACTCACCTAACAATTCTTATAAGCAATTTAAATACCTAGGCAAATACAGACTCTAGAAGAAATAAGGTTCTTCTATTAAAGATTGCTGATAGAAGGTCTCAATAAAAGATGGAAGGGAAAAAAATCAAGGAGGTATGAGGAAGTGTGATTCTTAGAAAGGGGAAAAAATGAATTAGTATGGTCTAGAGGAGAAGCTAAAAGCTATCCACTTTTTTCAATGTAGGGAAGGTGGGGTTCTGTTATTGCATATAAAATGAGAGCCCAGTAATGCTGTTGATAATATAACTGGGGTCCAGCATTCTGTTCTTTAAGCCTGAGTAAAACAGCAAGTATAAAGGTAAATTATATCAAGCTACAGTGAGATTTATTAAAGAGGCCTACTTTAGTGTATTTTCAATTCCAGCTTTCAAAAATATCTGTTCAACATACCTTTGCTTCAATGCGCAATCTTCTCCCATGAACGATGAATGGCTCTTTGGTAAATTCATCAAAACTATACTGCCACTCACATGTAAGTTGTCCAAACGTTCCCTTTGTTACAAACAACACCCCACTGCGGGAGAGGGGAGAAGGAGGAAGGAGGGAAAAGAATCCACTTTAAAAATTGAAGCACTAATATCCAGTAATGACAGGCTACACATTCTTTGCAAGTAAATGTGGAATATTCACCAAGAAAAACTATATTCTAGGCAATACAAAATCTTTGTTAAAAAAACTGGAACTTTTACAAATATATGCTCTTAGATCATAGTGGAACTAAACTAGAAACAGCAACAGAAATGGTAACATGAATATTTCCAAGGACTTGGAAGTTAAGACACACCTAAATAATCTATAAGTCAAAGAATCTCAAAGGGAATTAGAAAATATTTTGAACAGAATGAGAATGAAAATGCAACATAAAACTTAAATGTAAGGTATTTCATAAGAAACAGCAAATATTTACAGAACTATTTATCAACCAACATTTTGAGAAACTTTCAATAATGAATGAATTACCAGAATTATTTTTATTACTAAGGATCCATGTAAATGTATTTCCTAACCTAAATTAGAAATAGGATTTTCTAACCACATTGAATAGAATCAACATACCTACAGCCTTAAGATTTGGCACAGGCAAAAGGCATATTAATGTTAGCTTTAGACAGAAACTTCAAAACACACCATCTTGGGCTTTTTATTTCGATCAATTTTTGTTTTCCCATGTTGGAGGAAGAAGTCAATAAATGAAAATTCCTATAATTCTATCTATCCTTCCTTGGAACGTCTTTCACAGTATTCTTTCTGGTTGAAACATCAGTTGTAGGTATAACTTGAGATTTCTTTTAAGTCACATACACTTTTAAGTTAGAGAAACAGCTTGTTCCTAGTTGGGATGGAAAAGTATAAACTAAGCTTTCTACCTCTCACTTCAACTTTCTGTCCCTGATCTCCTCTTTCATCAATCCTGGATTACAGAGATGGGGGAACAAACCGAGCAATTCTCCCTCAACCAGGTAAAAACTCAAAGACAGATACAGTCTATTATAACAGGTTCCTACCACTCCCTTTACTGATTCAAAACTTGGAAAGAAAAATCTTAAGTATAAACATCACCTTTTAATAAACTGCAGTTAACTCACTTTCCCTTTACTCTGTGATGATATGAAGGGATTTCAAAAAGTTGTGGAAAATGGAATTAAAAAGTTTATTTTGGTGCATAAGAATTTTGAACTCCATAGTTTCTTATAATACACCTTTGCTATGAACTTTTTATACATGTGGCCTCATTAAAAAAGATATATCATATTGAGAAAAATTTTTAAATGTTGCAAGATTTGGTAAAAAACTTTGCAGCTGACTCTTGTTTAACTGGAATGGTCATCACCATTCTGTTATCAAAGGGAGGAACAGTAATAAACAGATTGAAAACATTTTATGAACAGAAATGACTATTGATACAGTGTTATACAGGTTTAGAAAAAGTTACATGTATATTATGGCACATACTTCTAAATGACAACTAGGCAGCCATTTATAAATTAAAGATCTCTATATGCTGACATGAGACAAGCTTCCAGATTGATAGCAAGTAAAAAATTAAAACTCAGTACAGAACAGCATAATAGATTTTTAGCATGTCTATTACTACATACCTGAACAGGAACAGAATATCGCAAGGATACAAAGGAAGCAAGTAAAAGGGGCTGTCTGTGAGAAAGGGAACAGAGGCAGTGGTATCTGAGGTAGAATGAAGACTTACTTTTCTGTGTTTTCCTTTTAATACTGTATGAATTTTCTCAAGTTACTTTAATTAAGATAGTGCAGTAAATTTTTGACTTAGAAATTACTGAGACTCAGCTGATTTTAAAAACATTAAAAATGATGGGGCCGGCGCTGTGGTGCAGTGGGTTAACGCCCTGACCTAAAGTGCCGGCATCCCCTATGGGCACTGGTTTTAGTCTCGGCTGCTCCACTTCCCATCCAGCTCTCTGCTATGGCCTGGGAAAGCAGCAGAAGATGGCCCAAGTCCTTGGGCCCCTGCAGCCCCCTGAGGGACCCAGAGGAAGCTCCTGGCTTCGGATTGGCACAGCTACAGCCGCTGTGGCCAATTGGGGAGTGAACCATCGGATGGAAGACCCCTCTCTCTCTCTGCCTCTCCTCTATGTAACTCTGACTTTCAAATAAGTACATAAATCTTTAAAAAAATTAAAAATGAGTGGAAGTACAGCAGTAAAGCTGGAGCAAAAGGTACGTACATAACCATACCTTGTGAATACTGAAAAGCAGCTCTGAGCACTACTTTCTGTTTAGCCCTAACTTTTCCTCCTTGGTCAAATTTGCACCCTGTGCCACCCAGCAATCTCCATCTTAATCTGCACTTGTTCATTCCTTCCCCTGGTTTAACAATACTGACTACTGTACCCTTGCTCCTCTAAAGCTAGACCACAGTGTATTTTTTGCAGGTCTATCTGAAGTTGTCACCATAGCCTAGAGTATCCACAAAAATGTTATGTTTCTACTGGCATATTTACTTATGTTAATAAATTTATATGTATTTTAATGAATAGATACCATCAGAGGACTGCTGATATCTGGGCGAACCTAAAAGTGTGTACCTTAAGAAAAAAAAAAAACAGTTGTACCTTTACAGAGGGGAAGCTTATCTTTCAAAGAGGTTAACTTTATGGAATTTCTGTACTCACCTGAATTAACTGAAACAAATACTAACATTTAATTTACAAGTGTGTCTGCACATGACTATGTGTTAATCTGTATGCATACACTATGCTGAACACCAGGCTTGCAGAGCAAGAAGATCAGAGCTAGCAGGGATCAATGTGATTAAATGGAACAAAACAGACCTAACAACTTCTTTCACCTCAGGAGGGGCTGATAATTAATGCATTATCAAATTACATTAGAGAAGGAAAGCAAGTTACCTTCTGGTTATCATGAACATATCTGTTTTATTGATCATAACATGGGTAAAATATCTATGTTTTGCAAATCTTCCATTTTCCATGACCTAAAAAAAAAAAGTGAGACAATAAGAAAACATGATTTTACAATAATACCTTATGATACTCTAAAAGCCATTTTTTTGACAGAGGTAAGTCATTAACATACTTAAACAGTAAGTATACATGCATCAGAAAATTCAAGCATTTACAAAATCATTGCTGTTACCTTTCTTAAAAGCGATTACTCACCTGCAGCAATGTCAGTCATTAATTTTTAGGAGCTATTGTTCTCACATAAAGTTTAAATTCAATCCAATGTAGTTTTAAACTACTACAGTAATTTTATCTTAGTTTATCTTTATTTGAACACATCTGTACCAAACTGCTTGAAAAAACTAACACATACCTAAACCTATGCATCACATAAATTACTGCTATCAGCTGCCTTGGAAACATGTTTTCTTTGCCAATCTCATAGTCCATTGAAAACTAAGGAGCAGAGTTTCCAAGTCAATGGAGGACTCCAAGGCCTACTTCACATATGTAATGGTCTTTTATTTTCCAGACTGTTTTTAAAAATTCCATTTTCAGTAACATTTGCTCCAAGGATGGAGTTACTTGGGCTATTTAAGATATTTATCAGGCTATACAATTTTACAGATATATTTATCATATGCTACTATTTAAAGGCAAGCAATGTAACTATGACTAAAATTCCTCAGAGTCACATTGAGGATTTAGCCAAAATGTCAGACATCTTGAAATTCCAAGAGAATACTGAGATTTTTTAAAAATTGTCTTCCTTGAAGCTGTTTTAAAATTCTAAAATTATTTGGCTTTAGAACAAAGCTAAGCAGTGACTTAATAATCTTGATATAGAAAGATTGTAGATTAGTGTTCACTTTTATTGGAAGCCAAAGTTTAAAAAAACAACTAAAACAGCAGGATTAATGCTAAATTGTATGGAAGAAGTTCCTAACTTCAAAGATTTGAAAATATTGAAGAAAGTATATCATTACTATATAGATAGTAGGGAGGACAAATAAATATAAACATCTTGTATTACAAATCAAAATGAGATAACCACAAATTCAGAAGACATAAATTTATCAGATAACTTCTAAATTATATATTTATATACAAATTATAAATTTATAAATGGAGAACCTAGGTGAAATGTACGTTTTAAGAAAATAAAATTATTAGAGAAATATCAAATATATTAGAAATTAGTTACAGATGAAACTCAGGTATACAAAACCTAATGAGTTTGTAAATATAAACAAAAAATTGGTAATAAAAGGATAAGTATACATAAGTTTAACAAGTAATGTGTAGACCGTGATAAAGGCTATAATACTTAGAGAAATATTTTGAAAATCTGTGCTTCACTCTAGATATTCATTATAATAAAGATTTTATTAATCTCCCAAATTTTATACTTATTTCCCTTTCAATGTGACCCCAAGATAATGATGATTTTTGAAGGATGGGGTGGGAGAAGGAATTGTTTGGGACAAAATTATGGTAAAATTTATCTAGAATAAAAAAATGTGGTAACACCCAGTAAATTATGAAAGGCAGTGAATGAGAAGAATTACCCTAGCAGACATTAAACATTTTTGGCGCTGGTCCAAGTGTATATACACATACATTCTTTATAAAGAACAGATCACAGAAACTGACAAATATGCACACAGGAATTTACAAAACTCTATATCTGAAAGTAGGAATTTACAACATCTAGAGTTTCAAAATTAGCATATACTATCATATAAATGGTTTATTTTGGTAACTTTCTAACAAAAGTTAGATCATTACTTCACTCTACACAAAATTAAGCCACAAAAACCATGACTTAAGCATACAAAAATGACTACAAAATTATTATGAAGAGTTAACATTTATATACTCTTGAAGTGGGAAAGGCCAAAATAAAACATCCATAAAATATAATTCACAAAAAGTTGGTGAGTACACAGAAATTAAACACTATTGAATGGCTGAACTACAAGCAAATAACAAAAATCAAAAGACAAATTGGTAAAATGTTTGTCAATACACAGATGCAGAACTAATTTCAAAATATGGTGAATTCTAGCAATTCAAATAAACCAACCAAAGGAAAACGAGTAGACCAACAGAAAAATGTATAAAGGATATGAACAGATGGTTTAGCAAAAAAATACTTCATTAATAGATCATAACCCTCAAATAATTTAAAAGCCACTGTTCAACTCTCAGTACCTAGTTTCTACTTATATCCTAACTTTGGGAACTGCAATGTGACCTATCTTTCATTACTGTGCATTTTTCTGACTTAAATCTAGGCTGTGCTTATAAGCAATTAAACCTTTTTCAACAGCCACAAAACCATCTGGTATAAATAAAAGGTAAAACAAATTTCAAAGAGTAATTCACGCTATACTTCCTGGAGTTCACAACAAACCTTAAATGCAACACTTGAAACATGAATGAACATTCTAGTCATTGCAGTCTACTTTGAATAAATTCTATCCTTTTTCAGTGAGTGGATACACTTCAATAAACATCAAAAATAACTCATTGCTGGTTTCTGTTAAAAACGTGAATATTGAATAAGAGCAGCATTATAAGCAGATTACAAAACTTTAAATCCACAGAAGCATGGAGAGAATGCGATGGCTTATTCTACATGTTGTAGAGTCAACAAATGCCATGCTTTTTTGTCACTTTCATGCCTAATTATTTGACTTTATACATTATATTTTTGAGGAAAAATAAAAGTTTCAGACCTGAAGACAAGTTACTGTTCATCCAAACCAATCTCCTTTATACATGTAGAAACTGAAGATTAGGTAAAGTATCCAATAAATCCATCTAAATCTTCTCAGAAATCTTGTGTAATTAGGTTAAGATTGCAGTTAAGTGACCTGTTCAGGGTTAACTGCAAAACTGGATTCAGAACATAGGTTTCTACACTTAGCTAATTCCAGTACTTTTCAACTATACCACGTTTGCTCTTAGTGTTTCAGGCACACTTCCCCCATGGTACCTCAAAGATGTCTTCGCTATCCATGGATGCTGGTAGTTTCTGAGGCAGGAAGGTATGGCAGGTTAGCTTAGCTGAGTTTTTCTAGATCAACAGTATGCAAATAGTTCACTGTCAATATCCTATATTCCAACATCCCAAAAAGACACTATATTCAATGTTCCTATTTCTGATACCGTTTAAAATAAACAGTGCCGCGGCTCACTAGGCTAATCCTCTGCCTGTGGCGCTGGCACCCCAGGCTCTGGTCCCGGGAGTGCAGTGGAGGATGGCCCAAGTGCTTGGGCCCTGCACCCACATGGGAGACCAGGAGGAAGCACCTGGCTCCTGGCTTCGGATCAGCGCGGCTGTAGCGGCCACTTGGGGAGTGAACCAACGGAAAAAGGAAGACCTTTCTCTCTGTCTCTCACTGTCTAACTCTGCCTGTCCAAAAAAAATAAATAAAATAAAATAAAATTAAATGAATTAGAAAAAATCAGGGGTAGGAATTACTACACAGGACCTTCACATAAAGATCAAGATTTCATTAAAAGGATTCAGTGTTGTGGCACAGCAGGTTAAGCCACCTCCTAGGATGCCCGCATCCTATTATCAAAGTCCCAATTTCAGATCCAGCTACTCTGCTTCTGTTCTTACTAATGTGCCTGGGAAGCAGCAGACGATGGTTCAAGTATTTGAGTCCCTGCCATGCATGTTTGGGAGTTGGATGAATTCCTGGCACTTGGTGTTAGCCTGACCCAGCCCTAGCTGTTGCGGCCACCTGGGAAGTCAAACAGTGAGTGAAACATCTCTCTCTGCATTTCAAATAAATAAATATTAAAAAAAAATTGGTTAAAATATGAAGGGATTAACAACAGCTGGTACTTCAGACATGTTAGTTTCATTTATGTACTTTAATGTTAAAGGAAATATAATTTTTGCTTAGTTCACCAGAAGTATGTATAAAATTACCTATCAATTTGATAACTTTCTAAAATAGAAACTGCATTCATTACATGTAATTGTCAAAATCTGAAGATAACAATTAAATGTATGAGTATTAGTAAAAGTATCCTTTTGTGTTTACAAGAGATGACTGTATAAAAGGTACTTTAGTAAGTGTAAATAAACCCAAACAAATTAAACACATTATTTAGAAACACAAAATAGGAAATTAATGACAGTGGTGTCAGGGTTACCTTCTATTAATACCCATATTGCTGTCAGGTCACAGTAGCTTAGCAAAAAGGCATACACCAGAAAATAGCAACACAAACATCTAACACTCTCAAATCATTCAAACTGTTATTATATAGACGAGTTTCATAACAAAAATATTTGAGAAAGTAAACATGAAAAGATAGTTCTTATGAACAAATCACTAACATGGAAGGTTTTAACTCTCAAACAATATAAAGTGCTCATCTTTCATGGGATATACTCTTAAGGAAATTGGATAAAGGATAAGAACATACAGTTCAGCAATGAATAACTACAGATGTGATTAATATCTGACTCTTTTGGAAGACAAAAGTGTCTCATAAAGGTGTGATACTTTTCTTAAAGCAACATGGAAGATAAAAGGAAAATGAAATTCATCTAGAAGAAAGGGAAAGTGATTGTTACCAAGAAAATCTAGATAATAAATGGTTTTATAGTGTGATTAATATGAATTAGGAGATGATGGGACAGAGGAAAGGTTTATGAATAGATTCTGCTCAAAATTTACACTTAAAGACCCACAAAATTCAGTGTTATAAAATAGTAATTGTTATCATTGTTACCACTTTTAATTACTTAAGAAGTAAACAAAGCCAGCGCCATGGCTCACTAGGCTAATCCTCCGCCTTGCGGCACCGGCACACCAGGTTCTAGTCCCAGTCGGGGCGCTGGAACCTGTCCTGGTTGCCCCTCTTCCAGGCCAGCTCTCTGCTGTGGCCAGGGAGTGCAGTGGAGGATGGCCCAAGTGCTTGGGCCCTGCACCCCATGGGAGACCAGGAGAAGCACCTGGCTCCCGCCATCGGATCAGCGTGGTGCGCCGGCCACAGCAGCCATTGGAGGGTGAACCAAAGGCAAAGGAAGACCTTTCTCTGTGTCTCTCTCTCTCTCACTATCCACTCTGCCTGTCAAAAAAAAAAAAAAAAAAAAAAAAAGTAAACAGAAAACTTCTCAGAAGCAGCTTACTTTCAGAGAAGAACTTAGTCAACAGTGTAATTTCTTCAGTTACTTGATTAATATTAAAAGATAAAAATGTCTTACTAATACTGGTACAAGCAAAACAGCTTGGAAAAAGGACAGAATTATGTTCATAAATGTTATGCACACTGCAAACACCAGACTATCAACTGACCTAATACATATCTAAGAAGGGTCACAGTGGATGTGTCAGGAAACAAAGTCTCACTATAGCAGCTGTGACAGAATCTCCACTAATCAGCATTTTTGAAACCATACCACCACACAGGAGTATACCTGAAAACTAAACTAGCATTTCTTTTAAAACAATGTATAATTAAAAGTTTAAATCACTAAGGTTTTACTGTTTCAATTGCTTACCAATTACTGTGTGGAAACCGTCCCAGTATTTTAATTATCCTATTAACCTTGAAAGGGAACAAAAAAAGCTTAAGATTTAATGATGCTTTTATCTTGGCAAAGAATAAATAAATGAGGAATATAGAATTTATATAATGGTGGCCAAGAACAAGCATAAACTGGCATTCATCTGAAATATCAAAAATTTTAGTTCTTGGGGCTGGTGCTGTGGTGTAGTGGGCTGAGCCTCCGGAATCCCATATGGGTGCTGGTTCAAGACCTGGCTGCTCCTCTTCCGATGCAGTTCCCTGCCAACAGCCTGGGAAGGCAGTAAAAGTTAGCCCAAGTGCTTGGACCCCTGCACCCACATGGGAGACATGGAAGCAGCTCCTGGCTCCTGGCTTCGGATCAGCCCAGCTCTGGCCATTGCATCCATTTGGGGAGTGAACCCAGTGCATGGAAGACCTTTCTCTCTGTTTCTCCCTCTCTGTGTGACTCTACCTCTCAAATAAATAGAATCTTTAAAAAAATTGAGTTATCAGGTACTATATGATTAATTACATACATTTCCTCACCTTTTTTAATCCTAGCAACATCAAGGCAGTTAGGTAAGCTACAGTTATCTCCATTTTACAGTCTGGAAATTAAGGTCAGCCAAGCAGGATAAAAGATTATAAAGCTGGTAAAGAAAAACACTGGAACTGAACTCGGATTTACCAAGCTCAAGAATCCAGGCCCTGAGCCAAAGAGTACTGCTGTATCTCAAATTGTTTTTATTATCAAAATTAGCACAGAAGGACTATAGTCAGCCCAGTATTTCTGCAGATTGCACGCTGGTGGATTCAATCAAAAGTGTTCCCAAAAAATTGCATCTGTCCTGAACATATACAGAATTTTAATGTTACACTGTAAAAGTGCAGTGTAACATCTATTTACTCTAACATTTACATTCTCTTAGGTATTATAAGTAGCCTAGAGGTAATTTAAAGTGTATAGAATTTGTATGTAGGTTATATGCAAAAACTAAGCCATTTTATTTAGTGGACTTGAACATCCACAGATTTGGGTATTCTCTGGGGACCTGGAATCAATCCTTCATGGATACTAAGGAACAAATGAATGGAATATGGGTTCAGATATCCCACCTTTTCCAATGCTTCAAATGTCACAAAATACTGAGGGATCATTATCCCTTTGCGAGATGAATCCTATCTTACATGTCTTTTAATTTCTGGAGCTCCTTAGAGTCTTACATGTAGCAACTAAACAAGACAAACTAAACAAAAACTAAACAAACAAGAATGAGACTGAAGATGTGATACAACTAGAGTAGTTGCTAATGTGGTAAGTTTATTTTTTTAAATTTTAATTTTTTGACAGGCAGATTGGACAGTGAGAGAGAGAGACAGAGAGAAAAGTCTTCCTTTTTTCATTGGTTCACCCCACAATGGCCGCTGCAGCCGGCGCACCGCGCTGATCTGAAGCCAGGAGCCAGGTGCTTCCTCCTGGTCTCCCATGCGGGTGCAGGGCCCAAGCACTTGGGCCATCCTCCACTGCACTCCCGGGCCACAGCAGAGAGCTGGACTGGAAGAGGAGCAATGGGGACAGAATCTGGCACCCTGACCAGGACTAGAACCCGGGGTGCCGGCGCCGCAGGCAGAGGATTAGCCTATTGAGCCACAGCGCCGGCCGGTATGTTTATTTCTAATCACCTGAATCACAGCTTAGGACAATTAAAACTCATGAGAGATGAGAGGAATCTTGACTATCCTCTTCAAAGCTGTAATCTTAGTATCAATGAAGACTGTCTGATATATAACTAACGGTAGTGTCACAGAACTTTTGGAATGAATGAATACTTGGTATTATATTTTTTTCTTTGTATATAAACTACACTACCAAATCAAGCCCAATAAGAATTCAATTACAGATACACAATTACATATTTTACTTTTGGCAATTTTAAAATCCAAAGTAGCCTGGCCACTTATTCTAGAAATGTTTTTACATGAAATATTAGCCTTCATAGCTGAATTTCTATACTTCATGAACTCAAGAACTAAAACTACCTCAGACTTGAAGTATCACAAAAATCTCAAATGCATGTCTCCAAAATGCTTCTGAGAGTTCTTTACAATGTTAAATTTTCACTGAAAAAATTATACTTCATTGTCATTAGAAGTGACTAGGATATCAATTTTATTTGCATTCATAACTGAAGACTCAACAAAAACAATCAAAAACATGTTGCTTCTCTTCACAGATGAGATTAAACTTAATTTTTATTTGAGTGAACACAGTTTTCAATCTAAATTCATGGAAAAATGAATTGGCTAAGTGAATGTATTCTTTCTTTGATAGGACTTTTGGCCAATAAAAATAGGCATTTTGTAACTTACACTAAAGTCTTCTAACACTACTGTTGGGGTGCACACATGCACACATGCATGCACACACGCACGCGCACACACACACACATTTCTTACGGAGCTTTACTAAACTCACCTTATGGGTCTTTATGTCTGTCCAAAGTAACTAAAGGAAGTTATAACACATCAGCAGAGAAATCATGAGTTTTGTGCTAGAATTTAGCATATTCAGCTTAAGACTGGAGATCTTCTCATTTAATAGTCACTGCAGAGTTTTAACTACATTTACACATCTTGGTTAAAAAAGAGGGTAAGTTTCAAATTGAGCCTACTTGAACTTAACATTTCAAGATTTCTTATAATGGTAAAATGTACTAAGTTGTCTATCATAATAGCATTTATCTCTCTCTAATATATTTACAGACTTAAGGGATGCAAACTTTGAATAAGATTTAGAAAACGAATTAGTGACATCAAATTACTGAATTAAAAACAGAATTAAGAAATTTACACTTGAGATGAACAGAAAACCCTGAACCTCCTCCTAAGTGGAACCATCACTTGCAGAGAAAGACATTATTTCTAACTCTTATTCAAAAAATACTTCTCATTATGTAATACTGGAAGGTTCTAAGTGGATACAAGATAAATTTAGTGGACCATACAGTTCAGTGTTCTTAAGTCTGAATCTTTGAAAATTATCTAAATAAAGAACCACACCAAGAGATTTTTGCTAAGTTAATAAATTAGGTATGAGAATCGTATCCAAGTTGAATAGGTAATCTCCTTCTCCATGGACTCTGCTTTATCTAGGATGCTAAGAACTGTAATTTGCCTGGGTAACACAATTTGGCCCTCTTCAGTTTTCTCATCCCATTCAGAAGTGTCCTTCTGGAGAGGAAGAGTTATATAACAAAGAAGAGTGCAGTCCAATAAGCCTTTTGTCTCCTAGTTCTTGTCCACTTACTCAAAGTTTCAGATGAAGCCAGCAGAAGAGTGTTCAGCACTACTCTGGTGATCTGACTGCTATCGTAAGCCCTTTCTTCCAGATTAGCTGTAATTCTTCAGAAGGAAAAGGAAAGACCACGCACGATGGCTGGAGGCAGTTATCTTCCAATTGTTACTAAGGCAGTGTTTGAAGCTAATTATAAACGTCTGTAATTTCTGAAAGAAAAGACATACACAGCAAACAAAAACAGCCTCCCTTCTACAACAAGTTACAAAATATAGGTATGAAACTTTTGTAGAGGATTCAAAAACAACATACATAAAATTCACAAATACCTGAAATGGAAAAGCATTTACTACTCCCATGGGACAACTCAGCTGTCAACTTTCATACACACTGAAGGGCACAGGAAGTACACATACATACATACACACACACTAATTTTAAGATTTTAAGGGGAAGACTTTTTTTTGGGGGGGGGGCAGGCAGTTAGACAGTGAGAGAGAGAGACAGAAAGGTCTTCCTTTTTCCGTTGGTTCACTTCCCAAGTGGCCGCTACAGCTGCGCTGATCCGAAGCCAGGAGCCAGGTGCTTCCTCCTGCTCTCCCATGTGGGTGCAGGGCCCAAGCACTTGGGCCATCCTCCACTGCACTCCCGGGCCACAGCAGAGAGCTGGACTGGAAGAGGAGCAACCGGGACAAAATCCGGCGCCCCAACCGGGACTAGAACCTGGGGTGCCAGCGCTGCAGGCGGAGGATTAGCTAAGTGAGCCACGGCGCTGGGCGGGAAGACATTTTTTAAAAGGTAAAATTAAAAAGTAGAAATATGTTTAGTGAAAAAGCTTCTGTACCAGCTATAAAAAATAAACAAAAGCATCTGTTGGCTGTTTGTATTCTTCACAAATAAAGATGATCACACTGGTAATCACTCTACGAATGTGAAGCTGTTTCAATCTTTAGTTAGTAACATTGTTTATAAAAATATATAAAGGACTAGAAATATATGCATATTGTAACTATGTGAATAAAAAATTTAAAAAGGAAGTATCTTTTAAGTGGTAAGGAGACAAAGAATATTTTCTATTATTTCTTACTTTTCTTTAATTAGTCATATATACAATTTCAAAAATTATTGGGCCAAAATAATCTTCTAAGTTCATTTTACCACAAGCTTTTTGAAATATCCTTGTATTAGCTCTAACAAAATTAAGTGACATGCCAAGATTTATTAAAGATATTCAGAAAATCTTTGAAGATATAGTTAGCAGGTTATTGGTTAATTATAATTTATGGTAGAAAAATAAAACAGACCACATTAAGACAAATTATATATGCAGCCATGTCTCCGATTATTCTGATTATTGGTTTTTAAGAAACATCAATATTACATACAATATTTTGGATGCTAACATAACTGATCCTGAGGAATGACATATGCAATTTAGTAGAAATCTTTATTATTTCATTGCTTAGAATAAGTATATACAATGAAGAAGATTAAATTGCTTTATAAAGTTATTAAAATTTATTTAAAAACTGGTATTTTGAAGTACACTATTGCAATATATAAAAGTTGGTTGATAAGGTGTAATTGCTAAATAAATTTATCACACTGGGAGATAACTGTAGACATGAAAGTATTTTACTATATTAAAGCAAACCAAAGTATAAACCCCTATATATAAAAATCTTAAATTATTCTAATTAGCTCTTTAACACAGACCTATTTAAAATGTTTTATTCTCCTTTGATTCAGAAATTTGTTTTTATATAACATTGGCTATACTCAGTGTACTTCATAAATTGAGACATTCATACAGTGAAATTAAAGATTAATGGTCTAAAGATTTTAAATTGATATACACTGTCCTCAAAGCTGCAAGGATAGAAATTATATTATTTTATACATACTCATAATTACTACCTGATCTAAATTAATAACCTGTGTGCACACTTAACATCATCTGATTTAAACCCAACAGGGGCTTTAATATTTTGAGGCTATTATAAATTCTTTGGCAAGGAATCTACCAAATGATAAACTGAAGCTTAGAGCAAAGTATCAAATACTATTTGGGATGCTTTTCTGGTCCTTCTCCCATCACCAAGCTTAATGCAAAATTTCATTACAGGATTTAAATCAGACAAATCAGTAGCTATGATAGCAGTAATTTTCTTAAGTGTTTTTTCACATAGAATACTGAATTCTTAGTCATATCTCTACAACAGTTCCAGCTATACATTTTAAAAAGACTTTAAAAATCAACTTAGCATTGCATTCATGATGCTTCACATGATTTCTAAAGCTAAAATATACAAAATACTGATATTAAACACTAAAGAAAACTGAAATTTATTTTTAACTTTCTATAAGGAAAACTGAAAGTCAGCAATATTACTTTGGATTTAAATTTCTTTTGTCTATATCCAATGTGAGTACCAAGTAATTTCATTTACGGGCTCTTATTAACTTAAGGTTATTCTATGTATTGGCATGGGTTTCTACAAAGTTTTCTTCCTGCCAGTTTTCAAGGTTATTCAAGTGTCAGGCAGATACAAATGGAAAGAAAGAATCTCTAAAGGTAATCACTCCTATAGGGAAAAGAGAAATCTTCCAATTTTCTACACATAAGCAGTGATCATATAGAAATCTAGAACAAAAATAGAAGGATATGGAAAGGTATGACATTACATAATGAATTTTAAACAGAAAAGTCTTCAAAAAGTTCATGGAATATGTGTATTATGAAAAAGCACATATGCTGGTGGCAAGCGTTGTGGCTTAGCAGGCTAAGCTGCCACCTGCAGTGCCAGCATCCCATATGGATGCTGGTCTGAATCCTGGCTACTCCACTTCCAATTCAGCTCCCTTCTAATGGCCTGGGAAAGCAGCAGAAGATGGCCCAAGTGCTTGGGCCCCTGAACCTGTGTGGGAGGCCTAGAAGAAGCTCTTGGCTCCTGGCTTCAAGACTGGCCTAGCCTGGTTATTGTAGCCATTTGGGGAATGAACCAGTAGATGGAAAACCTCTCTCTGTAACTCTGCCTTTCTAAATAAATAAATAAATAGCTATGTGTGGATTTTAAGAATTTTTTGCCCCAAGAGTTACATGTTTTCATTTTCAGAAGCTTTGTGAAATACCCTGATAGTTTTCTCTGTCTATTTAAAAAGTTTTGACTATTTAAAAAATTCAATTAAATATAGAGCCACTATTAAACAAAAAATCTGCTCATCTAATTAAAATGCTAAAAGTGAACTAATTTATATGTATTTCATGAAGAATAAGATATTTTTGTCCAGTATTTTCACCAAGAAAACAATGTTATAAAACAATAGAGCAGTTTTCAGTCTTAAATTTTTAACTAATGAAAGCAAGAAATACATTTTTGCAAAACTGGAAAACCAATTAAGATCTGTGCCAAAAGAAGTTTGAGAATATTATTTAACTGTGGCAGAAAAACAGAAATAGAATCACAACAGTAATTATACTGTTGAAGAACATATTTCAATTTTAAGGGCTAAAAACTACATGATGAAATTCTAAGATCACATGAGCAAAATTTACTAGGTTTTATTATAACAATGCTTTAATTATTTACACTGTTGAAGAAATTTTTTTAAAAGTAAAATCTCATCTCCATTTTCATTAAAATGGAAAAATCACTGTTGAAATAACCAGAACTTTTTCTCTACAAATTCTTAAGAAATAGAAGTTTAAGACCATATTTATGAAACGTATACCATAGGACGGTCACAGAACAAATACAGGAAGCCAGTAAATATTTTATAAACAAGAGTTTCATTATTTTCTCTTTCACAAAGCCCTTGTGCCTAGCAAAGCTGGAAAGAGGTCAATGAAGATTATTTGATACCCTTCCTCAAGCATACACAATATAAAATGGGCTGCATTCTTTCTAGTTTCTAGTAGACGCTGACATGTATACAATAGGTTGTGTTCTTTCTAGATTCTAGTAGGGGTTTTTGTTTCATTTTTGGCCAGTGGTGGGATGGTAATGAGTACAGGACAAAGACAAAGCCAGTCTCTGATACAAAATCAAAGTCACTGACTGTTTCATTGGTTACTGTTTTTACTATTTAATCCAAAATGATGAGAATACTGCCTTGAAAACAATAATTAAATTATTTGATATTTACATATTGATTAGTCTTAATACACAAGACAACTTGATTTCATTTTATTTTAAATGAATGCAAGGCAGGTAGAAATAAGGGCTGATTTTTCAAAAAGCTGTTTTTTGGTAAATTCAGTATTTTAAATTCTAAAATAATAATTTTCAAAGAAAACAGAATAATCATTACAGAAATAAGAACTTGATAAAGCTAAGAATTAGAAGAGACATAGAAATTACAGGCTGAATCACTTACATTTTAAGTTCAACATTTAAGTCAGTTATGCACTATGATTTAATATAAGCAAAGTGCTCACCGTAACTCAAGATAAATGTTCCTTTGTTGACCCCAAAGCAAAGCTGTCATAAGGGATTAAGTGTTATTACTACCACTAATCACTTAATTTTTATACTTTTCCTCTATATACCCTGAAAGAATGCACTGTTTATTATAAAAATTATAACATCCTGAGTTCATAATATTTATAAAAGGGATATATAATATGAATTTAATTTATATTTAACAAAATATATAAAATTAAACACTACAAAGTAAACTAAAGAAACGAAAAAAAGCTTTTTTCATTTTCAGTCTAAAACAGTGTTTCACTATCTAACTTTCATGACAAATCTTGTTTTCTAATCATAGCTGTTCAGTATGTATCACTTTGGAATAGAACAACAAATCCACACTGCTTCAAGTTACATAGTTTATTGTTATTAAAAGAAATTTAACAAAAATATCTTTAAATGCTTAATAAACATAAAAAACACTAAATAGCTGTTACTATCTTTCTCTACTTTTTATACAATGGTATAATGTTACAGCCCAGAAAATTTACAGATAACATTTTAAAAAAAGCATTTGCTAACAAATAAGCAGATAACCTAAAACTACTGAACACAAAAAATATTTTTAGGTCCAACTTTAAATCTTAAAGACAAACTGTATACTACAAAGTTAAAAAATAACTAAATTTTTAAAGCTTAAAGACAAACTGTGTAACAGAAAGCTATAAAATAAATCTATAATATATATAATATACAGTATACCCTACTTTGTATTTTAAATATTTTTCTGTGCTTAAATAATGCAATTATTTTGCTTTATGAGATGTGCAGAAAAACATTTTAAAAGGAAAAAATATTTCACCTCCCTCAAAATGGACATATGGGCATTATGACAGCAGTCATACAAAACATGTTACTGATACATTCCAAGTAAAATGACAAAAAGCATATGTCTTTTCACAGTTTAAATCTGGCTAATCATCATCATCATCATCACTACTGCTACTGGGAGTCATAATCCTCTCCCTGTAGACCTGAGTTTTCTGTGAGCATGGTAAAGGAAAAAAGAAGCACAAAAATTAGTTAAGTATGGAAAACTTCTTGGACACATAAAATTATGAAATGTTCAAGGAATCAGAATATTTTTAATATAGAGTTCTCAACTTTGACTCCAGATATAATTAATTATGGATATAATATTCCATAACTTAATAGAGCTAAGCTCAATCCCATGGTTGGTATAAAGTCAATGTATAAAATGGTTTTACGATACTAATAAGGTATTCTATGATTCATGAACTAATTCATTAAAATTATTCAAGCACTATAATAATGTGCTACTTTCTAGACAGAAATGTATACAATGAAGGAACACATTTTATGTTTATCCATTCCATATGGGCAAATATAATTTAGTGAATACAGAACACCTTTTTTAGAAAAAAGAAAATAAAAGGAGGGACACTTGAAAGTGTCAAACATTTTCCAAGGTACCATCATTAAATTACTTAGATGAGATATAGACAGATGAGATTTTACTTTCAGTTTTTGTGTAATGTATTTCCCACAGTACTGATATTCACATATTTTAAAGAGCTTACTAATAACACAGTAGAGTTTTGATTCAAAAAAAGCACCCTACCACTAAAACAACAATCCATGTCTTACATCTTTTCTGTTAACCAAAAAACATACCAAGGCATCTGGCATATCTGTACAGTTATTTCAGCAAATACTGTATTTTAAATTTGCTGAAACACAAATAATGTCTGATTTCCAAGTTTTTAGTCATTTAAAATAGCTCTTTGTAGCAATCAGTGCTAAGGCTGTCCTAAAAATAATTTGTATCTTTAAAAATATATAGCCAAAAGTTGTTTCTTTAAATTCCAAAGTTTAAGCCCTCAGAAAACAATTAATGAAAGTGTGAGATAAATTTACTTGTTACTTAAGTCAAATTACTATCCAACAGAAATTTGTGGTAACTCATGGCTTCTTTATACTCAAATATTATAATCTGTTCCCCAATAATGATGATCATAGATTTCAATACTCTTCTCACTACTCATCCTTAATTCCTACTAAGTTTATTAAAATAGGTTCTCAATAAATATTTAAAAAATTTTAAAAGATGATTTGAAGACAATTCAACTTTCAGTCTAGAAAAATGTTAGTAACGTGTTAATTGTGCTCTAACAAGGGAAGGCAGATACTGGGTAGAAAATTGTATTTCAATAGTATTAGCCATAGGTGACAGTACAAATTTTCTATTTTCCAAAGAATGACATGAGGTTATTGTAGAGATTGCACAATATGTTCTTTAGAGCACAACCTTTCAACAGATTGCCAGTTCTATTTCAACAGGCAAGTATTGATACTTTTAAAGCATTTTAAAATCATGCTATAAAGTCACTTTATTAAACATTCAACATTAAATCTATGCTTACAATTTAATATGTAAGATTTAAGGCTCAAAGATTTGAAGTTATGTTTTATATATTATATACTCTATATATTAGGGGTAAAATACTAGTTTTAAAGCTTTACCCTAATTACTTAAACATGAAAATATTAAAATATCAAGGCTATAAAAGCAATTCTACACTCAGTGTGTTATTACCATGAATATTTTCAAGTCTATACAACATAATGCCTTCTTGTTTTTTCGACAAGTGATTTAGTTTAGTAGTCCACATCTAAATCACAGAAACAACTTCACCATTGGTGTAGCAGGAATACGATTACTATGTTACCTACACCATAATTCCAGATTTTAAAAAGGCAGATTTACCAAATAGAAAGTTGTCTGAAAGATAAAATATTCTACCTTCAAACTGCCTATTCCAAACATTAGCCTTCCTTACTAAAAGATACTGGTTTTCATCTGAACTGCTTATTAAATCCCACAAGGTTTTACAGACTAAAGTAGGAAGAGGACAATGGCTATTTGAACATCTTCAAAAGAAATGCCTAAGAACCAATGAATAATGTGCAACAGTAGTGTTCCTGAGTTTTATTTTTCCTTCTTCATGACTAATTAAATATGAGGATTGTATCTGGTTAAAAACAAAAACAAAAAAAAAACAGCCACTAGTGGTTTGCTAAATAGGAGGAGGTACCCCAAACAAAAATGGTCTAATTTGACTAAATATGTACCATCAACTATGAGGGTACATAAGGCACACTGGAGTTTAACAAATCTGGCAAATCGGTGCAGACACAAGAATATCTAAAAAAGATCTGATTCACTGAAATTCCTGTAAAAAGGTTACCAATACAAAAAGTTTTCTTTGTATTCAGAATATTTAAACAGCTGTGCGTAGTTTATAAATTTTAAGACTAAACTCTAATGTTGGCTTTCACTTGCAAAGTCATGCATTAACTGTTTTCATATCAAACTTTTTGATGCCTGTAAGAAAGAAAAAAAAATCTTATAGTAAACAAATGTACTTTAAAATCTAACCGAAGAAACTTATAAATGAAAGTAAACAGAAACATAAATGTTCAAATGATTAAATACACACTTAAGGCATTATATAGCTATTTTTGAAAAATCCTAACTTGACTAATTTAATTTTAATTTTTAAGATGTTTCTTCACTTACCTGTAGCATTTGATTTCCAGTACCATCCCTCAACCTGTAAGGTCTGATAACTCCATCTTCATTGAAGAACCGAGGAGGTCGCAGACTCTCCACTTCAGAAGTCTCTGTAGCTCTAGAGGAAAAAAAAATATTATTTCATTTAAAAAATTATTCAGAAGTTCATTAATCACTATAAAATGCAAATACCTTAGAGAATCCTCTTTTAGACCAAATAAGAGTCCCAGATCATTTCTCTATTTTTTTCTTTCTTTCACTTGAGTCATCACTGTTGCCTCCCAGGGGCTACACTAGCAGGAAGCAAGGGTGGGGAGCTGGAGCTATCAAACTTGTATTTTGACATGGGATGCAGGCATCTTAACCTGTGTCTTCACCCCTAGGCCAAATGCCCACCCAATACCTCTCTATTTTTAAATGTTTTCATGACACAAATAATATATATTCTCTAGAAAACTACATTAAAAATTAGAAAGCTCTAAAATCAACTATAACTTCACATTTTAAGAAAGTAGAAAAAGAAAACCAAGTTAGACTCAAAGCTAGAAGAAAACAGAATTTAGAACAAATGACTTAGATAAAAGAAAAAAAATAGACTCAATAAAATAAAAAAATTGGTTCTTTGAAAAAGCCAACAAAATGACAAGCCATTAACTGGATCAATGCAGAAAAATAGAGACAAATCACTAATATCAGAAAAATTATTGCTGGAAACTGATCCATCTAGCTTCAAGGGGTGAGCCCACAGATTAAATCAAGTGGTTTGCTTGCTTGTGAGTCCATGGATTAAATCAAGCAACCTCCCCCAAAAATGAGGATGTCCCCCACTAGATATGATACTGCAGAGGCAGCCACAGTGTGTACATAGTCTGATAAACACAGAAGATGGACTTCTGCAGCCACGGAGTAGCCCAAATGATCTTGTGTTATTACCAGCTCCTCCTTTAGTGGAAGAAGAGGCTAAACGGTTGTGCCTAGGCTTATCACAGCTTAAGTTATCCCCTGGAGAGTCTTTTATTGCATGGGAAGCAGGAACATAGTTTTAGGTATAGGTGACACCCATGGTACTCACATGACCGACCCTAGTAACAGTACAAGCCTGGAGATACGACAAACATTATTAAGGTGAATATATGTGCTGGCCATGTGGCCCGTTAGCCAACTGCCTGTGTTGTTACTGCCTAAGCATAAGGGAGACAGAGGAGGAGACCTGGTCTGTTATCACCAGCTGGGATGTCTTCCCTTCCCTGCTACCATTGTATCAAGAGATAAAATAGATGCTTATATATTGTCTGAAGGATGTGACTTGCCTAGGATGGCTTCTGTTGCTGTTTGTCTTTTCGAACAGACTGATTCAAGCCAACAGCATAGTTTGAAGGGCTCATACATATGTCTTGGTGCAAAATGTATCACTCTGTTAGGTATGCACTGAGTTCCCCACAGGAGCAATCGGGGGATTCCCAAGGTACATCTAACCAACTACTAACAGAAAACTGGACCTGGCTGACTTCCCAGAACCCCTCGAGTCCAACATGGGGTGCAACCTGGAAAGCAATCAAAAACCCATAACGGGACCGAAACAAGTGTCACCCCTTCGCTGGATGTCATTTGAAATGGCTGAATATGGTTGCTCAGGAAACAGAGCTCAGGCAGAGGGCCTACATGTGTATACAGCAGCAACAGCTAACTAAAAGTCATACCATGGAATGGGTCCCATGGGGAATATTATCAGAGTTACAAAGTTCAATTATGGTAACATGTGGGCCCAAGGAGCTGCCCTGTGGGCACAGAAAAATTAACCTGTTTAAGGTGTAAAATGTTGGAATCATAAGAATATCTGGGCAAACAGGTTGGCTAATAATGTTAAGATTACATGATGCTATGTCCTCTTATCTGTGCCTCTATGGTAAACAGACAGGTCCGGTGACAGATCCATTTTCTGCTAGTCATTGGGCCCAGCAGTTGAAACAGTGACTTCCTGGCTGATGGCCACTTTATACAGACCCTGTATAAAAAGAGCCAGCTGCTGTGCTAGGATCATCTACGCTGCTGGCTGAATAAAAGACATCCCGACGACTCCAAGAGTGTTATTTCAGTTTCCAGCCTGCGCAGCCAAGCTTGGATCCAGTCTCTCTAGGTCTGACAATTACCCAAGCTGGCCCTACATGCCACCACAAGCATCATCAGAGGGAGATCAGTCATACAGAGAAGGCTATACAAAGATGACGGCTGAGACTGGACTGGTGCAGCCACAAGCAAAGGACTGCCTGCAGGCAACAGGAGCCAGAAGAAGCACAGCAAAAATGCTTCCTTCCAGATGCCCTGATTTCAGGTTCTGGCCTCCAAAGCCAGGGACAAATAAATTTCTCTTGCTTAAGTCACCAAGTATGTGATAACTTGTTACAGTGGCCATAGGAAACATAATAAAGTATACAAAGGATCTCTGCCTTTTTCCTAAAACTGCATGCAAATCTATAATTACTTCAATCTAAAAAATAAAGATACCACCAAGTGCTGTAGAAAAAGACAGAGACACTGCATTCATAGAATTTACATTCTGGCAAGAGAGAAATAAACAAGGCAAATACATAGTATATTAACTAGGTGCCAAAGCATTAAAGATATTTAAAAAAAGAGAGAAAGAGTAAGTATCTAGGGTGGGAATGAAGCATAAAGGGAAGCTTTAGAGTAGTCAGAGAAAGACTCACTGGGAAGCTAACTTTTTATAAAGCAAGTAAGCCACACTGATAACTGGAGAAGAGTATTCTAAGCATAAAAGTACTGCAAAGATAAGCAGGGAGGATAGCATCCCCTCTTGTGAAGTTCTACACCTGATTCTCGAATGAGACTTAAAATACTTGCACCTAAGACAGATGGGGTGCTGGTGGGATTTCTCTCATCTCTTAAACAACAGTATAAACTGGGATTATTTGCCTCCTGTCCTCTGGACTCCTTCCTCAATTACTCCCTACCGTAAAGGCCATTTCTTTTCAGTCTCCTTTGCTGGTCCCTCCCCATCCTCCAACTTCTAAGTGTTGGTGTACCTAAGTGCTAAGTGCTTGGACCTCTTTTTTCTTTCCTCCATTTTCATTCCCCAGGCGATTTCACCCAGTTTCAAGGGTTTAAACACCCTGTTACAAGCTTATAAATCTCACATTTTAAAAAAGTTTCCATCCTACATTTCAAAAAATTTGAAAGAGAGACAGAGAATCCACTCTACTGCACTGGTTAACTCCCCAAATGCCCGAGATGGACAGGAGCTGGGAATTCTGTTCAGATTTCTTCTCATGTAGGTGGCAGGAACTCAAATGAGCCATGATTCATGACTGCTGCCTTCTGGGGTCTGCCATTAGCAAGAAGCTGAAGTCCAAAGCAGAGCTGGGTATTAAACCCAGGCACTTTAAAATGGGACACAGGCATCTTAACCACTAGGTCAAATGCCTGCCCTTTAACTATTTAACTCTAGCTTGGACCTTTCTCTTAAACTTCAGATTATTATACTCAACAACTACTTGAGGTCTATATACATGTCTAAGAGATTATTTATTTATTGGAGAGGGAGAGGGAGAGGGAGAGGGAAAAGGGGAGGGTGAAGGGAAGAGGGAGGGAGGAGGAGGGAGAGGGGGGAGGGGGCGGGGGGAGGGGGAGAGGAACGAGTGCTCTCATCTGCTGGTTCACTCCCCAAATGCCAGAACTTGGCTAAGGCTGAAACCAGGAGCCAGAAACTAATCCAGGCCTCCAATGTATATGGCAGGAACAAATTACTTGAGCCATCCCCACTGCTGCTAAAGTCTGTATTGCTAGAGAGCTGGAGTCAGGAATTGAAGCCAGGCATCAAATTCAGGTGTATTTATCAGATACCTGTATATCCATTCCATGTGGGATGCAGGTGTCTTAACAGCTAAGTTAAATGTCAACTTCTAATAATTCTTCATGATTCTTTCTTCCATATCCCATAGCCAATATATCAACTAATCCAATTGGCATCACCTTCAAAATACATGCAGAACATGACCTCTTCTTACAACTTCTAGTGCCACAATGGTTAAACAAGCATCTCTCACCTACCAGACCTGAAAATCTCTCAGTGGACTGCCTCAATCCTAGGCCCCTGAGTGCTATTCTCAACACAGCAGCCAGCTCACATCATTCTTCTGGTCTAAAGCCTTTCAATGGCTTCTAATCTATCTTAAAAAAAAAAAAAGAAAGAAAAGAAGCAGCCAAAGACCTTACACCATTTCAGTAGATTGTTGCCAGGCTCTATGTGATCTGAAACCCTGCTCATTCCCCAGAATCACATCTTCCCCAACTGTTCCTTTTTTCCTGCTCTATTCCACACATGCTGCTCTTGTTCCTCAAACAGGCCAAGCATATTCTTGCATCAGGGCTTTTCACTTGCTCTTTCTTCTGCCTGGAATGTCCTTACATAGCTCACTTTCTTACTTGTTTCTCCCCTCTATTATAATCCTACTTCTAAAGTGTCCCTGGATGGTGTATACATAAAACAGCAACCTTTCTTGCCATCACTTCTGTTCTTCTTATCTCCTTTAATATGCCTTGTTTCTTCACAGCATTTTTTCCCTTTAGGATATACTCATATTTACCAGTTACTTATTCTGGTTTGGTCTATTACTCTCCTGCTAGAATCTAAAATCAATGAAGACAGGAACATTGTCAGTTTTACTCTATTCTGGTTATTCAAGTGATTAGAACAGTGTCTAATTGTTATTATATAAATATTTGTATGTGTATGTTAGATAGCTCATTAAATGTATTTAAGAAATCCATTTACTTATATTTTGTCTTCATGATCTATTGAGAGGAATGTCAAATCCTTCCACCATTATAGTACATTTGTAAAATTCTTATAATCCTTTTTTTAAAAATTTATTTATTTGAAAGAGTTACACATAGAGAGGAAGAGAGACATATACCGGGGGGGGGTGGGGAGAATCTTCCATTTGCCAGTTCATTTCCCAAATGGCTGCAATGGCCAAGGTGGGGCAAGGCCAAAACCAGGGGTCTGGAGCTTCTTTCTGATCTCCCACATGCATGCAGGAGCCCAAGCACTTGGGCCATCCTCTGCTGCTTTCCCAGGCATGTTAGCAGACAGCTGGGTTGGAAATGGATCAGTTGGGTTTTGAACTGGCGCCCATATGGGATGCCAGCATCCCAAGTGGTGGTTTTATCCTCTAGGCCACATCACCTACAGTTCTTATAATCTTAACAATTTTTTCTTCATAAAAATTGAGGCTATTTTGTGAACTGAATACTTTTTTAAAATTTATTTTGTGAACTGGATAATTTTTGAACTGAAGTTCAAAATTGTTATTATATACTTGGCTAATTACTTTTTGTCATTAGCAACTTATGTTATCACAAATGTTTTTGCCTTACACTCTGTTTCATCTAATATTAATAAGTACAAGTATCCTTTTTTTTACAATGTATTAGAATATTTAATGAGATTCATTCCTTTCGATAATTGAGTCCAATGTTGTTTTCAAATAGCTCAATTAGATTATCTACCAATTTATATTTTCACTTTCGATTTTTGTAACCCTTTCTTCCTTTTGATGTCAATGTTCTTTGTAAATACAAGCTTTAATAGTTCTTAAGTCCTTATTATTTTTCCTAGAACTGCTTTAATTTGCTTTCTATCCTTAGATGTAACATAGCTGGGCACAGAATGAGAGGGCCTTAGATAAGTTGAAGGTAATTCTAGTAGCTGTGGGCAGAAGTCTACAGAGATCTCTACGAGTGCTGAAGTCTGTTTTTTCATTAGTTTTGAGTTTATCTGATGACTACTACTTAACACATTACATTTACGAGATTAATGTTAGAAGAGAGGAGACCAATTCTCTTTTCCCTCATCTAAACTCTAAATTACAGGAATAGAAATATCAATGAAGGGGAAGTGAGGAATGGATGTAACAGTTTCATAACAAAATAACATTATAAAACAGACTAAAGACAAACAGTTTGAAGCAAGGAATATAAAATGCTATTCTTTATTTCTCAAAAAGACACATAGCATTACATTAATGTATTTCAATTAAGGTTACTGAAAAAGCTTGGTTAACTTGCCAAACCATTCCTATCAAGGCTGCTAGTAATGACAAATAAGAACCATACAGAGTTGAAATGAGACAATGGCAGAAATTTTAAAAGTACCAAAATGAATCAGGAAGATCATATGCAGCACGACATACCAAAGTGTTCAGGACTAAGTGCTCGAAGCCAAACAACAGATGTATTTCATGTCTCATAGCTTAATATTTCACTCATATCTTACATCAAGGGAAATTTACCTTTTTATTCCCTGAAATGTACTGCTAGCCATGTCTATGATGCCTCCAGTTGGCCTTGCCACTGCTCCAACTAGACCTTTCCCAACACCTTTAAAGAAACCTGCTGCTCCTTCTTTTTGAGCTCCTAGAAAGAAAAAAAGGTAATTTTAGCCAACTAAATCAAGAAAGAAAGCAGAATCAGTGTGTGAAAAATTTGATAACTATTACTCAAAGGAACTACTATACTTGCCTTTGATTGGTTTTGTGACAATTCCTGTTATGCCACTTACAAAACCCTAGAGAGAAAGCACAAAGTTTACACTAGTTTCATATGATGCCTAGAAGAACCAAAATACACAAAACAGAGTTCCATTTTTTCATATACTTAAGGCTTAACAAATTTCCCCAAGTATTTTATTTAAATAAAATGTTTTTGGAGGCTCATGACGTTGGATGCTTATGTAATATATGGTGGCTTAATCTGCTGTGCCACAATGCTGGCTTTGGCCATTTCCTAGTCACAGAATGTAAGTTTAAAAGATATTCTCTAAAATGTTCAAAACCAGGGCCAGCATTGTGGTGCAGTGGGTTAGGCTGCCGCCTGCATCACTGGCATCCCATATAGGCATTGGTTTGAGTTCCATCCATTCTATGTTTATCTAGCTCCCTGCTAATGTGCCTGGGAAAGCAGAAAATGGCCCAGCTGCTTGGGCACCTGTACCCACGTGGGAGACCTGGATGGAGTTCCTGGCTCAAGACTTTGGTTTGGTCCAACCCCAGCCATTGTGGCCAGTTGAGGAGTTAACTCGCAGACAGGAAGATCTCTCTCTCTCTCTGTGTTACTGCCCCTCAAGTAAATAAATCAATCTTTAAAAAAAGTCCACAGGCTGGCGCCGCAGCTCAATAGGCTAATCCTCCACCTTGCGGCGCCGGCACACCGGGTTCTAGTCCTGGTCGGGGCGCCGGATCCTGTCCCAGTTGCCCCTCTTCCAGGCCAGCTCTCTGCTGTGGCCAGGGAGTGCAGTGGAAGATGGCCCAAGTGCTTGGGACCTGCACCCCATGGGAGACCAGGAGAAGCACTTGGCTCCTGCTTTCGGATCAGCGCGGTGCGCTGGCCGCAGTGCGCCGGCCGCGGCGGCCATTGGAGGGTGAACCAACGGCAAAAGGAAGACCTTTCTCTTTGTCTCTCTCTCTCACTGTCCACTCTGCCTGTCAAAAAAAAAAAAAAAAAAGTCCACAATCCTGTGGAATTTCTTACAGAAACTAAGCCCTTTCCTCCACGAGTGATGCCTTCTCTAAGGCCAGCTGGTTGCTTATTCATAGCTTCTCTCCTCTTCTGCTGGTAATCTTCATCCATGGTCATAGCTGCTACCCCTTTAGCCATGGCACTGGTGATTTTGGAGGCAGCACCAGCTAATCCACCTAACAGAAATCATAGTATGTTTAGTAAAAGTAAATGTCATTTATCTATAATACAATAATGTCTGGTAAACATTTTGCTTCTTACCAACAGCTCCACCAACTAGCGCCTTAAATCCTAGTGCCATTCCTTCCACAAACTCTTCAGGACCCTGGATGGCCCCCTAAAGGGTAGATAAATAAGGTTATACTTACTTTTAAAGGTGAGCTTATTGATGCAAATGGGGAAACTGATAGTGACTAAAAGAATAAAGATGTCCCAGAGAAAGTGAGATTAGCAAAAAATTTCTTATAAATTAAAAGAAAGCACAGGGACATTTCACGACATTGAAAGTATAAAAGATAGAACGTTGGAAGCTGTTTCAAGCTTAGAAACTGAGTTTGACAATTCAAGGTTTAGAAAACACGTTTGATGTGCACTGTAAGCTATATGCTGAAAAGCAAGCAAGCACAGCTCAAATCACTCCTAATATATTTTTTTAGTAAAGAAATACTTTAAAATTCTTAATGTTTTAAAATACAGAATATAAAATAAATTTACCTTTTACCTTACTTTTTACTAATCTATGAAATTATAAGTGAAAGTAACAGAGTTCTGTTTTAAGGGATGTAGAACAATCATAGTTTTTCCCATTGCTTAATAAGACTGCTTTGCATAATGTCAGCTTTTATGGTTATTTTTATAGTTCACATTACTATGCAAAAAAAATACTATCTCTACGCATCATGATCTTCCTTCTAATACAATGTGGATTATACTTTTATTCCAACAGAACATTTGAAATTCAACGTATCTTAACAAAATCTTAAGTTTAAATTTTGACAAAGAGGTAAAAATCTCCCCTATAATTGCTTAACATTTTTTCCTATAAATAATAGCTTTTTGTGTGATTCCCAAAATCTATGTATACCTATAGCTTCAGTTAATAATAGAAATGCATTATCTATTCAGAAGTATGAGGGAAATATATTACATAAAAACTATTTTACCTGGTAAGGTTCATAAAAAAATGCTTCTACACCTTCTGAAAATTCTCTAATTAAGCCAAAGGGATTTCCCAAAACATCAAGTCCAAGAATGAGTACATACATCTGCTTAATGGCCTAAAAATGAAATGTAACATTAATTCAGATAATTTGTTTATATTGTTTCTTAGAGATCATTTAGTATATACATCCACATTTCTCAGGCCAATATGATTTACTACAAATTTTAACACAAAATCATATTACCTTATTTATCATAATCTGTTTTTAAAAAGCAATTTGGTGTTATTACAAATATGACATATTTACATAAAATTCTAGACTATCTAAAATACTTTTATAGTTGTTATTACCACCATCTTAGACTGGAAAAACACACAAGTCAAATGATGTCCAGTGTTACACACTGGATGTTACAGCAAAAGGAGGATCTAAATCCAGATCTTTTAAGTCATGCTCAGTGATCTGTCCTCTATACCACAGCTATCCAGATGTTCTCAAGCTATTAACATAAGGTATAATAGTCTTTGTAAAGGTGAAAAGAATTCATTAAGATAATATATATGGCTGACTCAACAACTAATTGTATTAAAACATTAAGCATTCATTGGTTAGTTACTAACTGCTTACCCCGAATCAGTTATTTAAATAACAAATGTAGTGAATTAGTTATAGTCTATTTAAATATTTATTTCTAGCACACATTGATCCAAAAAAAAAAAAAATCCAGGATTACAGTCTGTTTAAACATTTATTTATTTCTAGCACACATTGATCCAGAAAAAAAATCTGTCAGTGGCTAAGAAAAAATAAAAGGACAAAAAATTGAAATGGTAGTTGGGCTAAATTTCTTTCTACAATTGAGAAAAGAACCCAATTTAAAAATTTTAAAAACGGCCATTTACTGCCTTAACAAATCTGTATTACACATGTGCAAACATACAGGTTTCACTGGTCTGTAGCACGGTGTTTCTCTGTAAGATAATTTCAGACAAACCTGTTTTGAATAGTGTCTTATTACTTCAGATTGAAGTTCAGATGTTGTATGGAACTGATAGTTGAGTTCAAAGAATGCAAGCCTGGAAAAAATATGAATGAATGAATGAATGAATGAATGAACGAACATACAGGTTGGGGTGGGGGAATCCCATTCGCAAACTACTAGAACTATTTCTCAACTCTGTCCTACCATGGCCCACACAGAGAATGTTCTACATGATGAGATAAATGGAAGAGACTGCTCAACAACAACCAAAGTTCAGTTTCTGCAGGTCCTAAGCCTAATATGCTGACAGCTAAGGAGTCAAGATAAGCTAATTTATAATCCACTCATAGCATATACCTAATCCACTAAGGATACACTATGCTTGTTGCTAAATACAAGAGCAACAAGACCATAAATATCATCCTGTTCCTGATGCCATCAAACCTATGCTCATTTATTTGACCACTAATTTAATCTAGATTTCCGGGGGTACTTTATTTGAGAGGCATAAAGAGAGAAAGAGAGAGGGAAGGATGAAAAGCAAGAGAGGGAGGGAAGAGGGGGTGGGGGGAGAGGGAGACAGAGAAAATGAGAGCTCCCATGTGCTGGTTCACTCTCGAAATTGAGCCATTGCTGCTGCTTCACAGGGTCAACATCAGCAGGGAGCTGGAGTCAGGTGTGGACCAGGCATGGGACCCAGGCATGCCAATATGGAACACAGGCGTCTTAACCATTAGGTCAAACGTCCACCCCAGACTGTAGATAATTGGTTCGACACACTACTTGAAAGTCTCCACTCAGACTCTTTGAGTCTCTGGTCAGATATTCTGTTAGCTTCCACTACAACTCACATGAAAACACAAATTCTAGACTATAGCATTTAAACTAGTATCTTCATTTCACTAATCACTGTATTTATTTTGTTCTAGTTGCACATGCTCTGAAGTCTTGCTCTTAATTGGTGTCAAAGCCACATCTTTCAGGCTGAATTTTGTGCAGACACATTTCTTAGGAATCCTTCCCCAGACCAGACTTTCTAAAATGTACCAACTTGCACAGCCCATGTCTCTTTTTTTAACGAAATTATTTAGTAATTATTCTGTTATTTAGTAGTTAGAAGGTTAGCAGATAAAATGTTTGGTGTTATTTTTACTGTATTCCATTTAAAGGCAAAAATCCCATTTTGTCTGTGACCCTCAATGTACTTTATACAATTCCTCAATTACAAAATTTTAAGTAAATTTAAATGAATTGCTAATCAACTCAGGGATTTGAATTTTAAACATACTTAAAAACTACATCCTGTACATCTGTAAGGGTAGCACCGATACTCTTCAGCAAAAGATTTAAAGAATGAACTGGAATCAGTCCTCCATGTTGTTCTGAATCTTTAGCTTCTTCTCTACCCGGAGTCAGTGAAACACTTAAATGCAACTAAAGAGATAAGAAGATAAATATTTTAAAGTATTTTATTCATACTGATAGTTTTAAAAATCAGTTTCATTTTAAATTCACTACACCATAAATAACATTTCAAGCTCACTTGGATTACATAAAATTAGTAAGTAGAAGGCTAACAGAATTTAAAATTCAATTTGAGTATTTAAATTTTAAATTTAACAATTTAAGATTACATGTTTTTTAGTTCAATCTTATTCTATTGGAAAACCTAATAAAATCACAATTTTTCATTTGTCAATTACATTATAAAATTTAGAAGTATAAGGTGCTGAAAATTATCCAAATATCTTCAAAAGTATATATTTAAACTATTAGAATTAAGTTGGTATTAAGCCATTAAAAAGCAATTTTGTTGCACATACATTCTACACAGTTGTACAATAAATTTCTTGAAGTTTTCTATTAGTAACTCAGAAATTATGTGTTAAAACTAACAGATTTAATTTTGTTCTATCTTCAATTCTTAAACCACACCTGTTTTATAAATTAAAACTAAGAGAAGTATTACACACAGAATTTTGAAAATTGACACTAAGCAGCTTAATGGAAAATTAAGGACAAATGTTATTAGATCAAAATATAAGCACATGCTGGACGTGACTTCACTATTATTTAGCATGGTGAAAGTTATTTTAAGGGAAAATAAAAATTTGAAAGAATCATTTCTGAGTTGAAGCTGTTTATCTGTTAGACACAGGCTTGGGCTTGATGGTGGGGAGTCGGAGCCCCAGGTACCGAGCTGATGGAGCTCACAGGGGACAGGAGCAGAGGCAGAGGTGCAGGGAGCTGCCTGGCCTGACGGTGGAGGTGGGTCTGGGCCTAACCAAGAGATTACAGAGCGGCCCAGTGGAGAGGGGAGAAGGGGGCTGGGCGCCAGTAGGCCCAGTGGGGATGCTGAGGAGGGGACCCCGATGGCTGGGAGCCTGAAGTTGCAGAGGCCGCAGCTGAGCCAAAGGCTCAGGAGCAGGCCTCATTACTCATTAAGCAGTGCTGGGGGGGGGGGGAGGCGGTGGGGGGGGCAGGGAGGGGAGTGTAAGGGACTCAGCAGTAGGTGAGGTAAGCCCATCTGGAAGGTGAGCAGGGGTCAAACCTGGCCTGAGTCTCTGGGAGGGTGTCTAACTGGGAGGGCCTGAGAAGGATTCTTAGGTTAAGAAAGAGGCATTTTTTTCCAGGGGAAGTGGCTGTTGTAAAGAAAACTGAGGATGCTGTGCTGTTGAGCCCAGAGGATCTGGGTTCAGTGAGGGAGAACTGAGACAAAGTAGCTGTGCCCATCCAGAAGACTGAGGTAGCTGAGGAGGCAGGGCCTGGTGTCACTTATGGGAGCTTCAGGGAATGCTGAAGGGTGGGCTGGACTCGAGTCGTGGGACTACCCATTCTTTTGCTCCCTTTAGTGTCTCTCTGTGGCAGTTTGAAGCTTTTTGATACTCTTAGGGTAGGGATTGAAGAAAGAAGTATTTACTTTTTTTCCATGGGAAAAAAAAAATCATTTACTTGTAAAGTTGCAATATTTATATACTATTAAAGAATACAAACACTATCTCCTTCCAAACAGAATGTTTGCTATTACCTAGAGTATCAATAGTAACAAAAATGAATTATTTTTTCTCTACCTTGATAGGAGATATATGAAAATATTCATAGAGACTGACTTGTGATTGATCTACTAATGCATCTGTTTTACATTCTTCTTGGAGTGCTTCTATATCTTTAGAAAAAAGTTCAACCTATAAAAGAAAGATAAAATATTAATAACTAAAAAGGCTGAACTGCACAAGTTCAATCCAATGACTCACACACTGCAAAAAATTATAAAATACAGACACCATATTATTCACAGTTGGAAAGTTAATGTCCCAGAATGGAAACTAACATCTCTACTGCTACAGTTCTGTCTGCCATTCACAAACTGATAAGCATCTTTTATGCTTCCATTAAAACCATTAAAAGATTCTCAAGAATGAAACCATCAACACAGTTATTCTCCCAATGCTTTAGCCTTTTTAGAATTATATTACTGGCCTCTGTAATTTGCAGTAAGACAGTTATCAAAATACTACCTGTGAATATGCATTGTGTGTTGATAAAATGGATGTGTGCCCTTTTAGAATAAGATCTACAGTCTTATTATAAAGCTTAGTGTCTTAAAATTAATACATCAAAAGATGCTCAACATTTTTAGTTAACTGCAAATCAAAACAGCGATATGAAATTACCTGACACCCACTAAGCTGGCTAAAATAAAAATGATGACAAATAGTGTTGGTGAGACTAAAGAGAAATCACAACCTTTGTATATTCTTGTATAAACCCTGTATAAACATATAAATGGTAAAGCTACTTTAGACAACTGTCTGGTAGTCCTAACATGGTTATTAAACAAAGAATTAACATATAACCTAGAAATTCTACTCCTAGGTATATATTCAAGAGAAACAAAAATATATGTCCAAATGAAAACATATGAACAAACATTTATAACAACATTATCCATGATCTTCAGAATGTGCAAACAACCTAAAAATTCTCAATAACCATGAATGGAAAAAGAAAATGCAGCATACCCAAACAATTGAATATTACAAATCATAAAAAGGAATTAAGTGCAAGTAGCATGCTATTAACATGGATGAACTTTGAAAACATGGTAAGTGAAAGAAGCTCTTCACCAAAGACCATAGTGCATAATTCTATTTGTTTGAAATGTTCAGAATAAGAAAACCTATATAGATTAGAAAGTGTATTAGTGGCTACATAAAGCTATGGTACTTACTTGGGCAATGGTGATGGTCATACTTTTGTTAATATATTAAAAACTATTGGACACTTTAAACAAACAAAATGTACATGATATGTGAATGTATCTCAATAAACTTATTAGATCACATGGAGGAGTTATCTTCCTTTTTCTCTTTTCATGAATCTTACCCTAGTTTAAGAATTATTTTTGGAAGAAGCTATATCTGATCCACCCTGTTACAGTGATTTTATAGTCTTTCGCGTGTCACCAAAAAGTTACTACTTTACCCTTCTTTCACTAGCTAATGTTGGACGTAACTCAAATGTCTGAATTATTAACCAAAGCAAAAATAAAACTCACCTAGGAAAACAGAAGAAAAAACTGATGTTAATATGACTGTTATGTTTTCCCCCTACTACTGGTCCCAAATCTCTCCTATTATGGTAATATACATTAAAAAGGCTTCTCCACTTGTCTTGTTTCTATCTTCCATCATTTAATGTTTTCTTTTTTTTTTTTCTTTTTTTTTTTTTTTTTTTTTGACAGGCAGAGTGGACAGTGAGAGAGAGAGACAGAGAGAAAGGTCTTCCTTTTGCCGTTGGTTCACCCTCCAATGGCCGCCGCGGTAGCGCGCTGCGGCCGGCGCACCGCGCTGTTCCGATGGCAGGAGCCAGGTGCTTCTCCTGGTCTCCCATGGGGTGCAGGACCCAAGGACTTGGGCCATCCTCCACTGCACTCCCTAGCCACAGCAGAGAGCTGGCCTGGAAGAGGGGCAACCGGGACAGGATCGGTGCCCCGACCGGGACTAGAACCCGGTGTGCCGGCGCCGCAAGGCGGAGGATTAGCCTAGTGAGCCGCGGCGCCAGCCCATTTAATGTTTTCTACAAATATACTCACATTAGAATCACAAAGATGAAAAATAGTTGTAAAATAGACATTTTAATATCTTTAAGAATTTATTTTTCTCATTAATTCTCATTTTAATTCATATTGCTAATATATGTTAATACAAACAGAATATTCAATGTAGTTCATAGATAAAATTCTAAGAACATAATGATACTCTCTTCTTTCTTCCCTCCTCCTCTTTTCTTTCCTTCCTTCTTTCTTTCCTTTTTCCTTAATGTTTGAGATAACATATTTTTAATTTACATTATAGTCAAGGCTTAATACTCCAATAAACAAAGAGTTCAACAAGTAAAAATAAAAAAACAGGCTGACCATGTGGCAGAGTGGATTAAGCCATCCTCTGCAGTGCTGGAATCCCATGTGGGCGCCTACACTTTTGATACAGTTCCCTGCTAATAGCCTGGGAAAGCAGTAGAGGATGTCCCAAGTGTTTGGGCCCCTGCACCTGCATGGGAGACCAGGAAGAAGCTCATGGCCCTCGCCTTTGGCCTGGCCCAATCCTGGCCATTTGTAGCCCTTTGGGGAATGAACCAGCAGATGGGAGGTATTTCTAATTCTGCCTTTCAAATAAATAAATACATAAGCGGGATACACAGCAGACTCATAGGATGGCAGATGTCCTAAACAACACTCTGGCCTCTGAATCAGCCCTTAAGGCATTCGGATCTGGCTGAAGAGCCCATGAGAGTATTGTAGGCATGGAAAGCCACGATACCATGGAAAAAAAAAAAAAAAAAAAAGACCTAAATGAAAGATCTCTGTGAGTGAGATCCCAGTGGAAAGAACGGGGCCATCAAAGAAGGAGGTACCTTTCTCTGAAGGGAGGAGAGAACTTCCACTTTGACTATGACCCTATCGGAATAAGATCAAAGTCAGCGAACTCTAAAGGCTTCCATAGCCCTGGCAACTCATGACTAGAGCCTAGGGAGATTACGGACGCCATGAACAGGAGTGTCAAATTGTTAAGTCAGCAACAGGAGTCACTGTGTACTTACACCCCATGTGGGATCTGTCCTTAATGTGTTGTCTAATGTGAAGTGATGCTATAACTAGTACTGAAACAGTATTTTTACACTTTGTGTTTCTGTGTGGGTACAAACTGATGAGGTCTTTACTAATTATATACTGAATTGATCTTCTGTATATAAAGATAATTGGAAATGAAAAAAAAAAACAACCTGGTGTTAAATTGGAAATGGCATAGAAAATTAATTAATTTAAAAAAAATATTATGTAGGATCTCTGTCTTTAATGTGCTATACACTGTTATTTAATGCTATAACTAGTACTCCAACGGTAGTTTTTTCATTTTGTGTTGCTATATGGGGCAAACTGTTGAAATCTTTACCTAATATATACTAAACTGATCTTCTGTATATAAAGAGAATTGAAAATGAATCTTGATGTGAATGGAAGGGGAGAGGGAGCGGGAAAGGGGAGGATTGCGGGCAGGAGGGAAGTTATGGGAGGGGGGAAGCCATTGTAACCCATAAGCTGTACTTTGGAAATTTATATTCATTAAATAAAAGTTTAATAAATGGAAAAAAAAAAAGAAACTACTCTGTATGACATCAAAATCGTAAAAAAAAAACCAAAAATAAAAAAAATAAAAAATAGAAAACAAAACCACAGTTCTGCAGTAATATAAAGGCTATAAACAATGATCAAATGAAAACATGTCCATTTCTCTCATATACAGTAATTTAAATATAACTAGAAATCATTAAAACAATAGTAGTATACCATTCTTTAAAAATGGTTTGACAGACATAAAACAAGGTTTGACGAAATAGTATTTCCAGCAATACTGATACACACAGTCAATTTCTTTTCCTGGTTTTGTTACTTTCTGTCTTGGATAACAGCCATTTTGACAGGGATGTGGTGATAGCTCATGGAGATTTGATTTGAATTTTCCAATAGCTAGTGAAGTTGAGCCTTTTTTCAAACATTTGTTGGCATTAGTATTTGTCGAAAACTGTCTATTGAGGTCATTTGCCCCTTTCTTAATTGGATTGTTTTGTTGTTGTTGCTGTTGTTATAGAATGCTAAAATATCTAAACTACCTAAAGCAACCTACAGATTTAATGTGATCACTATCAAATACCAATAGCATTTTATAGAATTAGAAACAACAATCCTACAATTCATATATCAGAATTGCCAAAGCAATCCTGAGCCAAAAAAGAAAAAAAAAAAAAATTCAAGCTGGTACCATCACAATACCTGAATTCAAAGCAAACCACACAGCTATAGAAGTGAAAATAGCATAGCACTGGCATGAAACTGACACACAGATAGATGTAACACAATACAGCCTAGAAATTTAATCCATATACATACAGCCAACTGTTTTTTGACAAAAGTGTCCCAAACATACATCAGAGAATAATCTCTTCAATAAATGGTATTGGCAAAACTGGATGTATATATGTAGAAGAAAGAAATTAGATGCCTACCTCTCACCATATACAAAAATCAACTCAACATTTTCAAAGACCTAAACTGAAAACCTGAGACTACGAAATTGCTGGAAGAAAATGTAGGGGAGGGGCTGGTGCTGTGGCATGGCAGGTGAGGCCATCGCCTGCAGTGCCAGCATCCCATATGGACGCCAGTTCGAGTCTTGGCTGCTCCACTTCTGATCCAGCTCTGTGCTGTGGCCTGGGAAAGCAGTGGGAGATAGCCCAAGTCCTTGGGCCCCTACACCCCAGTGGGAGACCTGGAGGCGGCTCCTGGATTCTGGCTTTGGATTGGCGCAATTCCAGCCATTGCAGCCAACTGGGGAGTGAGCCCGCAGATGGAAGACCTCTCTCTCTGTCTCTGCCTCTCCTTCTCTGTGTAAATCTGACTTTCAAATAAATAAATAAATCTTAAAAAAAAAAAAAAGAAAATGTAGGGAAAACACTCCAAGAAACTGCTTTAAATGATGAGTTTTGAATAAGACCTCCCATAATACAGGCAACAAAACCAGAAATAGACAAAAGGGATATATCAAACTCAGAAACTTCTGCATAGCAAAGGAAACAATCAATAGACTGAAGAGACATCCAATAAAATGGAAAAAAATATTTGCAAGCTACTCTCTCAAAGGATTAAATCCAGAATGTATCAGCAATTCAAAAAACTGAATGACACCATTTGCTTTGAACTCCCTCTTTCCTTAATGTTTCCCTGCAAATACTATTATTTGAAGTCATACCTCCGTGTTCTCAGTCACCTCAGTTTCTGTCATAAGATCTGCTAAAGCATAGACAAACCCAAGATCCAACCTGAGATCCATTTCTTGAATTAATACTTTAAAATACCTGTGTTAAAGTAGAAAACATTAAACATTATTAACTGTATTAAGAAAAATAGATACAAAATAAATATTAGAATTTTGAATCTCAGGACTTTTTAGATAAATGAATTAAAAAATTATAGTCACATTATTTATAACAAGCTCAAAATATGAGAATGGTCATTAACAGGAAAAGGATAAGTAAACTGTGGTATATAGCAATACAACACAATATTATATATCTGTGATAATCAATACACTATAGTTACATACAATAAAATCAATAACAGTGAAAATGTTGAATAAAAAAGCAACTCCCAGTAAGTATATACAGCTTAGAACAATTTTTTCATTAGTAAAAAAATTAAAACTAAAAATCCTAAGTGTAGGTACATATATCACATAATATATACATATATATGGATGAATGGATATTAGATCATGTATTTATTTATTTTCAAAGATAGAGTTACAAAGACAGTGGGAGAAACAGAGAGGTCTTCCATCTGCTGGTTCACGCCCCAGATGCCTGCAATGGTCATTGCTAGGCCAGGCTACTGCTAGGAGCTAGGAGCTTCATTCAGGTCTCCCATGTGGGTAGCGGGTGCTCACATACTTTGGCCATCTTCTACTGCTTTTCCCAAGCCATTAGGAGGGACCTGGATCAGAAGTGGAAGCTGGGACATGAATGCTTTAGCGTCCACATGGGATGGCTTAACCAACTAAGCAAAAATGTCAGCCCCAGAAGTATCTTTTAAAAAGCAAAGGAATAAAGATAATTTATCTTGGTGAAAAGGTGGTAGGAATAAGTTAGGGTATCAGATGGAAGTTTTTGTTCATGTTCTAATTCTTGGAATAGATGGTGAATATGAAAAAAATACTTTCTTCCTTGTTTCTAAAACAGTATGTGGTCATTATAGACAAGTTAAAGGAGAAAACAAAGACAAAAAAGAAAACACACATGATCCAGAAACAAGTCTCATTAAACTACCTTTATGTATTTAATCCAGAGTCTTCTGATTCTAAAATTATAAAGTAATTATTAGCCTTTGACTCAAATATTATTCATGTCTTTAAATCAAAACATTAAGGAACATGTAAGAAATGTATTGACACTTACTTAATACGTGATATCTTGGAATGTCCTGCAGATCTCATGACAATACTGACATCTGTAAAGGGCTTTGGTGCTACAAAAGCGATTAAAACGATTAGTAATATGGTATGCATTTTCTTGTAATTTAAAGCATTACTATGGAAAATTAAATAATCTACTAAATCATGAGTATCAATTAAAATTACTGATATTTGCAAGATCCACTCAACTTTATTTTCAGACTCCAGGATTTTTAAAAAATTATTTGAGTCACTCTAATAGTAACTAACCCTATAAATTAGTGATTTTAAACTAGTATGCATTAGAAGCAGGAAACTGTGAAAACATATTCTAAGAACTTGTACTGAATCATCAGGTAGAGAGGCTTACACATGTACAGTGGTTAAAAAGATTCCAAGTAGAACAGTGATCCTCTAGACAGCTCAGAGTCAGTGGTATGGGGTAAAGGATGAGAAAGCAAAGAGAGAGGGAAGTGAAACGGGGTAATAGGGAGGGAAGATATAGTGGGAGGAAGAGAGACAGGAAAAAAGAAAGGCAAAATGGAAGAAAAGGATTGAAAAAGGACTTGTTAGTTATTCTTATCTGGAGAACACAGGACAGGTTCTACTCTTCAAAAACATTCTGATATGAAGCTCCTCATTATTTACTCAAAGGTCCTTAGGATTTAAAAACTAAGGCTTACAGGTTAGCTATCTGCTTTTTAAATTACTATTTCTAAAACTTAAACATATTTGTAACACCTTTTCTTCAGTATTCACTTAAAAGTTTTGCTGAAGTTAGCTGAGAACTTGCTGAATCTTTTACATGCAGTTTTTCCAATGATTCTATAGAAATTAACCTTAAGAATGGTTTCATTTTAATTTGTATAGGAAAATAAGACAAATAGCAAATGCAACTATCTGCATGGTAATCTAAAAATAAAAACAAACCTGAATCCATGGTGATAGACTTTGGAGGCTTAATAGGGTAAAACACAAAAGGAAATACAGCACCATGTATTTGGTTTTGGATCTAAGGAAATTAAAAAATAGGTTGGCATATTAGTATATCAATTAAACAACATGACTAGAATAACAAAAATTTAAGTAGAAGGAATCAGAAAGTCTGGTCCAATAGTGACAGTGAACTAGAAGGTAAAAGGATTCAGAATATTCCTTTAATTCTTTAACTTCTTAGGGTGCTTCATACTCACTGCCTTCCATCTTGCCATCTCCTTTGGGCTTTGTATTGAATAAAGTAGACTATGGGAACAAACACATCTGGTTTCTTACTATGTTCCTTCAGAATTCAATTTTGCCTATAATTTTAGAAAGACTTACTTGTATTCTGTAAATTTGAATTCTAAATGATGACTGATGTGCAGATGTGCTATGTTCCACTTTTAATGCTGGGAGATAATTTCTTCGCAGAGCTATTACATGTGGTTGCAGAATTTTCATGTTATTCCCACTAGGTGTTAAACGAACCTGAAAAATATAATACCCCCAAGGAAAAAACATGGAATTTCTCTTCTTCAAATGGACTAAAATTTATACCTAAAAAGTTAAATACTCATCAAAATAGTTGGTCAAATATTTAATTAGGTTTATATTCAGATCCTTATGCCCCATACCCTTAAATTAATATAAACATTGATATAATTCTTATATCTTAGCTATAAATATATTAATTCACTATAATAAACACATTAACAAAATAAAAATAATTTCCATGCAGTAAAAAACAAAAAATAAATAAAACAAACTTTTTGTATCTAGCACCTTAAAAGAAAACTTGATTTCCTAGCCCTTTAAAAGATTTTATATGAAGTATTAGGATAGGATTAAATATGTTCATTTTGTTTTGGAGGGAAGACAAGCTTTCCTTAAAATTCACTAGTGATTCAAACTATAACAGATAAAAATTAAAACTTCACACCAGAACTTAAAACTATTACCGGAATGTTAGTGTCCAACTCAACAACCTTATCTTCTGAAGGTGAAGACTCAGTATATTCCTTAAATTCTTTCTCTAACTTCTCGGTGTGCTTTACACTCATTGGCTTCCACCTTGCCTTCTTCTTCGGCTTTGTCTCCCAAACCACATCAGAACTTACATATGAAAGCAAAAAACCACAGGACTAATTTATATTCACTTTCATTTAAACTGGATTATTACATCAGTGACAAAAATTTGATAAAACTTTTTGCAACAGCATAAGTTACAAGCAAGCACATTACAAGCTTAAAAACATAAATTAACTGATTCCTAAAAAATTCCTATTCAGGCACTATTCTAGGTGTCAAAGATGTTATCAGTGAACATGTCTGCCATCCTGAGATTCATTTTAGCTAGAGTAACAGACAATAAATAGGAAACACAGTAACTACTATTCAATTTTAATATATAGGAGGTTAAAATGCTTTTGAAAAAAGGAAAAGCAGGCAGGGTGAAGAGGAACTGGAGTACTGGAATATGTGATGTGGTGGGGGTTGTAGTAAGAGAGAGTGGTCAGTGGGGAGCCTCTTCAAGAAGGTCAGATTTCAGCAACCTACAATGTTTCCAGAGAATTATCCAGCAGACAAGAGGAGAGTATTTAGGAAGAGGGACCAGTTTCAGCAACAGTCTTAAAGCAGGGACATGCCTGTACTACAGGAAGAAGAGCATGAAGCCTAGCATGACAGAAGCACATTCTGAGTAACTGATGCAGACAGACTAGGGAAGGCAAAATAATGTAAAGCTATGAAGGACATTGAAAAGACTCTTGGGAAACTCCTGGAAAGTTTTAAGAAGATTAACAACATGACCTGATTTAGATAACTCTCTTAAGATACTACTGTATGAGGGGGTGGGGAGAAAGAACAGAGAGGCAAAGCTACAAACAGGAAAACTTGTTAGGAGTTAATGCAGTAAGCCAGGCTCTGACCAGGGGTGGTAAGTCATATAAGAGAGTCATGTTTTATGTATTTTGAAGGTATACCCAGCACAGAACCTCTAGCTGGAACAGATGTGGAATGTGAAATAAACAGAAGAATCAAGGACGACTCTCACATTTTTTGGCCTGACCAACTAGGGTCCAGTTGAAATTAAATCTGATGGGGAAGTAGGTTTTGGAAGGAGGAAATCTGGGGTTTTGGTGCTACAGATGAAGTTTAAGAAACTCCTCTTAGATATGTGAGCAGAGATTTTGCATAGCCAGTTGGATTTACAAGTGGCATGTTCAGAAGACAGGTCTAGCTGACAATAGGCAGGTTAGAAATAAGTTGGTAGGTATGTAGATAAAATTTTTTGACATATATGTGGCATTTGAATACATAAAAAACTGAAAGGTGAGAAAAGGATTAAAGTCTAAGAGTCTCAGAGTAGCCATTATAAGTAGCTGAGACAAGACAAGGAACCAAGAAAGGAAACTAAGGATGCTGGGGGCAAGAGATGGTGAGTTATGAAAGAGAATCTGTGTTAAATGCTGATATAAAATGAGGACACATCATTCTACATTAGATCTGGCATTACGGAGGTCATTGGTAATCTAAGATGACCAGTTTCATGTGTGCTGAAAGCAAAATCATTTGGAATGGTTAAAGAAAACAGTGAGTGAAAAGGAACTGGAAATAATCAATATAAATTTTTTAAAATTTTAATTTATTTATTTGGAAAGCAGACAGAGATCTCCCATTCACTAGTTCACTCACAAATGTTCCCAACAGCCAGGGCTGTGCTACACAGAAGCCAGGAGCGAGGAACTCAATTCATGTTGTCCATGTGGGTGAAGGGACCCAAGTATATAAACCATCATCTGCTGCTTCAGAGTGAACATGACTATGTAAGCTAGAATCACGAGCAGAGAAAGGACTTGAACCCAGGTATGTTGATATGGAATGCAGGCATTTCAAGCAGTGTCTTCAAAGTGGCATCATAGCGGCTATGCTAAATGTCTGCTCCTAAAATTTTTAATAGACCACATATGTGATGAGTATGTCTGAAAATGGACATAAAGAAATGAGCAATTGTTAGAGAGAAAATAGGAACAAAAGAATTTTTTTTTTTAAGTTGAGAGAAGTAACACTAATGGGAACAATCCAGGAAAAGAGCCAAAAGTTGTTGACTTAGGAGAAATGAGGAATGCTAGATCACTGTGCTCAAGAAAGAGGGAATGAAATGTAGTGTTAAAGTAGAAAAATACATTTAAACAGAACATTTGCAATATATCTATGGCAACTATAGAGAATAATGTCAGTATACTCTGTAGGTGCAAATGCTGATTAGTAGGGAGCTGTGATATTGGGAAATGGCGTGGTGTGTAGAAGTTCGCTTTTCATGGCTTTGGTTTTCTAAGGGAGGAGGGATGCAAGGTAGGGAACTGAGCAAATCAAGGGGTTTGAGGAGAAACAAAGTATAAAATAGTAATCTAGGAGAGATGGTGTCAGTGGAAGAAATGTAATTGTACTGAAATTAAAATGGCGAAAAATCTAAAATACAAAATAAAAAACCCATATGCTGAAATTACTTGTCCTGTTTATTTACATATTTAAATATTCAATGTTTTTTTATTCACTTAATAAGCAGAAATGTACAGATGACATTATTAATCTTTATGTCTACATGATTTAGCATAGAAGATAATACATAATAGGTGTAAACACCTTAAAATTTCTTCTCTATTTGGCATTTATATTTAAATAATAAAATCCTACATTTTTTGAGAATAAAATTTTCAAAAAAAAGTTCTTTTTTAAAAATGTCACTGATTCCATTCAATGAGACATCAGTGGCATCCATAATTTACATCGAAAACAATTTAAATCTGCATAACATACCTTTAATATTTTACATTTTTGTATAAATATATATTTGGGAATTTAACTCAAGGATTAAAACTACCTGAGAAATGCTTTCATATTAGGCAGATATAGAAATTATTTTTTGTTTAAACATCTATGATTAGGAATAATAGGGGCATAAGGAAGAGACAAGAGCTCTACTGGTGATACCTTGCAAGATAAATGATAAATACAATATCACCCTACTAGTTCTTAAAGTACAAAAGTCAAATTAGAAAGTGAGCATCTTTAGCCTTTCAACAACTACTTATGGAGCATCTACAGTGTATCCTGCACTTTGCTAGGTGGTATTGGACAACTGATTAAACATTTTTAATGACAAGTTAAAATATGTTTTTCTTATACTAAATAACTTTTAGAGGTAAGGGGATTTAAAAATATAACAAAGGATTTATAAAAATGATTTTTAATTTTTTTTCTTAAAATGCAGAAAAGTACGAAATGAACTTTTAAATTACCATTACCTGAGTATTGATAGTCAAAACACAAAATTTAAACTAGGTCGTTTTAGACTTTATAGTCATTATTTCTTACTAAGAGATGATTATTTAAATTTACCCAACATTTAATGCATCTAACCTTGTAATGCCTATATAGGCTACTTCTTGCTTTGTATAATTGTTGACAAGAGAAATTCCAACATCTTGCAATGCCAATGCAATTTCTTGCTCTGCTAACTCTGCTTTCTCACTTTCATATGTAACTTTAAATACCCTTGGATCTTCAGTGAATAAAATAATGCGCTGTAAGCCTTCAAAGAATGAAACTAAATAAATGGTCTTTTTCCCCAAATTTATAGGTGTCATCATATCCTAAAACAAAACCATCAAAAGAAAAAAAAAATTAGAGTTTGAACATGACACACGAAATCTAGATTCCATATTTATAAAATGAGAATATTAATGGCACCTACTTGATAGGGTTGGAGTGGCAAGCTAAATGAATATTTGTACAATACTTGGCAATTAACATCATTGAAATAATTTGATTTTGGCTACTTCAGTCAGTATTACTATGAAGCTACTACTCAGGGAGACAGATCAACTGTTACACTTCTTTTAACACCTTAATAAAGTTTAATTAGTTTTCCTTTGTAGGCTAACCAATAATATAAGGTATGATTTTCTCTGCTTTATTCTAAATCTAGAGCAATGTGCTATGTATTAAAAGTAGTTTCAGTCTGAAATTCCTATTTCCTTACATGACTGAGTCAAACAGGATAAAAAATACCTGACATTTTTAGTTGTATTCTAAAAAGCACTGATATTTGCCACAGAATCAATTATGCATAACCCCTTATACAAACATTATGTTAATATTAGTCTTGAAATTCAATGCCAAGACAAATATAGCAAATTCTAATAATTCATGAATTTCTAGTTAATAACATTCTTATTAGCAAAAAATTTTAATATACAGTACACAATGATACATTATAAAATATTAAAATTATGGCTATTTCCATAAATTTACTTAAAGCACATTAAATATTTTCTACAAGAAAGCACTAAAATTACACTGAGAAACAAACTTATATCCAAATAATTCTGAAGTCTAATATCTTATAGGGATTTTCAGGTTTATTTTTATAAACTTTAAACTATCATTATAAAATATGTACATATATGCAAGACTACTTATCAACAGCTCAAAGGAATGTAATTATTTTTATATTAAAATACAATATTTTCCTGATCATATATAAAATCACAGATTTTTTAAAAATGAAGTTAGGCCAATTATAGGGGCCCTCTTAAACACAATCTAAAGAACTCATACTGAATTTCTCAATAACTATTGGGATAGCTATGGAAGACATGGAAAATATTTCAATATGCTAAAAGAAAATAATCTTGAACTCAGAATTCCTTACTTGGCAAAAATATCCTTCATGGAAGAGAAATATACAAAATAAAGATACCTAAAGACATTAAAATTACTAAAGCTCACCATCAACAGAGATTGATTCAAGAAAATTCTCCAGAAGGAATTAACTGTAAAAAGAAAGTGATCTAAAGTGGATGTCTACAGCCATAAGGAATGTTCTGCAAATAAAAGAGCAGGTATGTGGGAAAAAGCATAAAATCCAATATCCAGTCAAGATGAAAACTGGCAAATAAAGACTAGATGAGAAGTTCTTACTTCTCATTAAAACTTCTCTAAAAAAAATTCAATGAAGATCATAAATATACCTGTGAAATGTTGAAGGAATTTAAGATCAGAAAGACAAAAAGATCTATAATCATCAAACTTTTCAACAATATATAAATGTCTCAGCCAGTGTAACAAGATGAAAGTAAAAGAAAAATTAAAGGATTGGAAAGAAGGAAACAAAAGTCTATTACTTTATGACTGTCCAAGGAGAACACATTTTATTTATAATTTATTTTTAAAGATTTAGTTTTATTTATTTGGAAGACAGTTACAGAGAGAGGTGGAGAGAGAGAGAGGTCTTCCACCCACTGGTTCACTCCTCAAATAGCCACAATGGCCAGAGCTGAGTTGATCTGAAGTCAGGAGCCAGGAGCTTCTTCCGGCTCTCCCACGTGGGTGCAGTAGCCCAAGCACTTGTGCCATCTTCTACTGCTTTCCCAGGCCATAGCAGAGAGATAGATCGGAAGCAGAGAGATGGATCAGAACCAGTGCTCATGTGGAATGCTGGTGCTACCGGTCAGCGCTTTAACCTACTGCGCCACAGCACCTGCCCCGAAGGGGAACACTTTTTAAAAGAATAAATAATAAAAGTTTAATGAGTTTATTTTTTTAAAAAATATTGTCATTTTCTGGTTTGACAATTGATCAACAAGTGGGGTTCAACCAACCTTCTTGCTAAGAATAAAAGCCAGACCCCTAACCACAAAAGAGAAACATGTTTGAAAAGTTAAAAAATCAGCAAGAATTAATGGGATCAAGATCTGAGGGAGAAAGAAATTTGAGAGCTTTGTATTTGGAGGCACTTTCTCCAAAAGTCAACTGCCAGTTCTGAAAATAGAAGCAGAAACTTGAGAGGCTAACAAAGTCCAGTTACTGGGTGGCTGGCCCCTGGGATTGGAAAAAACAAAACTGGAGCAGAGGTATGTCAAAAGAAAGGGATCAATATTTTAGATTTGTATTTCAGGATACAAAGGACTATACTCCAGATACTAGGGTGAACTGAAGTTCTACCCATCCTTAGAAAGACTCAAGACCAGATTTTAAATAATCTCAATCCCCACTTGGATCAAGGTAATCTCCTTCTAGACTGTTTTCCCAAAGGCAAAACCATATTTTCTCAAGAGAAAGGAACACCATACACAGTCTCAATTATCTCTAAAAATATACTAATGTCAGCATCAGTCATCAAGACACTGCTTAGGACATGTACATCCCGTAGTAGAGAGCTTGGGTTTGAGTCTTGGCTCTGCTCCTGATTGCAGCTTCGATCTAGTACATACCTTGAGAAGCAGCTAGTAATGACTCAAATTGTTGACACCACCAATGTGGGAAATTAACATTGGGTTATCTCCTGGCTACTGCCTGGCCTACTACTACATGCTACGGGAATTGAGAGAATAAACCAGAGGATGGGAGATCTCTGTGTCTCACAAACATGATAATTAATAAATGAAACACTGAAAGTTGCAAGGTGTCTGGTGAAGAGGTGTTAAAATTTACATAAATGTGGAGTCCCTAAAGAAAAAATAAGCACAAATCACATTTGAAGAGATAATTACAGACATTTGTAAACCAAATAAAGGACTTCAAGTCACTGATTTGAGAAACACAATAAATCAAGAAAACACATAATAAAATTTCTGAACACCAATAAAAAGAAATCATGAAAGTAAAGGGGGAAAAGTGCCAAACCTGAAATTTTATATCTAGCAAAATATCTCATAGAAAAAAGGCAAAATAAGGAGATTTCCAGACAAAGAAAGATCATTTGTCAGCTATAGTCTCCCATTAGAAAAATATTAAGGAGAAAAAAAAATGAGCTTTGATGGAAATATACAGATACAGGGAAAGAATGAAAAGTTGCAAAAGGAGAAATTTGGATGCATTTAAATGAAATATTAATTGTAAAAAAGTTAATTCTTTTTATGGTGTTTAACATCTATTTAGAAATGAAATACACAATAGCATATAAGACACATCAAGGGAAACAAAGTCAATGAGTTCTTCGTGTTACTACAGAAGTGCAAGTATTTCTCTGCATGTTTTTGTAAATCAGGTTTTAGTAAATGTTGTCTTCTTTGAGAAATGTCTGTTTAAGGTTTATGCCAAGTTTTTTTTTTTTTTCCTAAAGATTTAATTATTTACTTGAAAGGCAGTTAGAGAAAGAGAGATCTTTAATCTGCTGGTTCACTCCCTAAATGGTTAGGGTTAGGCCAGGGCAAGGCCAAGAATTCCATCCAGGTCTCCCATGAAGGTGCAAGGGCCCAAGTACTTGAGCTATCTTCAGCTGCTTTCCCATGTGCATCAGCAGGAAGCAGAACAGCTGGGACTCCAACTGGCACCCACATGGGTTGCCAGAATTGCAGGTGGCAGCTTAACCTGCTGCAACACAATGCCAGCCCATGCCCACTTTTTAATCTGGTGGTTTTTTTCTTATTGAGTTACTCACAAATATTGAGTATTTAGTTCTGATAAAATACATAGTTTGCAAATATTTCCCCCACTCAGTAGGTTGCCTTTTCATTCTTTTGTTGTTGTTGTTGTTGTTGTTAAGTAGCAGAGCAACTAGCATTTTCATATAATAGCTTGATATAATACTATTTGTCAACTTTTATTCTTGTTGCCTGTGCCTTTGAGCTATTGTTCACATAATCACTGCCCAGCCCAAAGGAGCTTTACTTCTATGTTTTCTTCTAGCAGTTTCATAGTTTTGGGTCTATGTTTAAGTCTTTAATCCATTTTGAGTTGTCTTTTGCATATGGCAAGATAAGAATCTGGCTTCATTCTGCATGTGGATGCTCTGTTTTCCTCCACCATTCACTGAAGAAACTATCCTTTTCTCTACTTTGTGTTGTTGGCATTTTTATTGAAAACTAGTTGGCTATAAATGTGTGGATTTATTTCTGGGCTCTCTGTTCTGCTCCATCAGTCTTTGTGCCTGTTTTGTGCCAGTACCATGCTGCTTTGGTTACTATAGCTTCCTAGTATGTTTTTGAAGTCAGGTAGGATAATGCTTAAGATCATGCCATCTACAGTAAGAAACAATTTAACTTCTTTTCTAATTTGGATGTCTCTTTTTTCTTTTTTTGCTTAGCTGGTATGAAAGTGGGCATTCTTGTCTTGTTCTAAATCTTAGCAGAAAAGCTTCTAGCTTTTCACATTCAGTTTGATAGTTGTTGTGGGCTTGTCATATACCGTTTTTACTGTGTTAAGGTATATTCCCTTTATACTTAGTCTGACAAGAGTTTTACTATTTCTTTAAATTTTTTTATTTATTTGGAAGAGAGAGTGACAGAGAAGGACACACACACACAGACTGCACAAGTGAGAGAAAGATCTTCCTTACATAGCCTTTCCAGGCACATTAGCAGAGAGCTGAATCAGGACCCAAGTAGTCGGAAATTGATCTGGCACTCTGATATGGGATGCTGATGTCATAACCTGCTGGACCACAATGCTGTCCTCTCAGAGTTTTTATCATAAGGGGATTTTTCGTAGCTACTGTAAATGGGGGCAGTGATCATGTGGCTTTTGTTAATTTGATTTATCATATTTATTGATTTTCAAATGTTGAGCCACCCTTGTACTCCAGGGATGAATCTCAAATCATTATGGTGAATGATCTCAATTCGCGAGCATTCTGGCAAAGAGTTTTGCAACTATGTTTACCAGGCACACCTGTTTGTAGTGTTCCTTCTTTGTTGTCTCGTTTGGTATCAGGGTAAATGCTGGCCTTGTACAATGAGTTTGGAAGTGTTCCCTTCTCTTCAATATTCTGGAAGAACTTGAAAAGAATTGGTATTACCTATTCTTTAAATGCCTGGTAGAATTCAGCAGTAAAGCAGTTGGGTCCTAGATTTTTTTTTTTTTACTGGACTTTTTACTACTGGATCACTCTCCTCCCCTGTTACTGGAGCATTCATATTTCCTATTTCTTTATAATTCAATCTTGGTAAATTTTATGTATCCCTGTCATCAAGTAATACATCACTATATACCCAAAGGCACTGAAATCAGTATGTTGGTGGCTTTTCTGTACTTCCACATTCACTGCAGCGTTATTCATAACAGCCAAGAAATGGAAACAACCTAAATACCCATCAACAGATAAATGAATCAAGAAAATGTATTATATATACAAGAAGGAATAGTAAGAAGGGGGAATTTGTCACTGCAAAAACATGGATGAATTTGGTGGACACTGTGCTACATAAAATAAGCAATCCACAAAAGGACAAATACTGCATTATATCACATATATACGGAATCAAACAAGATTGAACTCATAGAAATCAACAGCAAAATGATGGTGGTTACCATAGGCTGGGGAGAACGGGGGAAAAATGGGATAACAAATTATTGATCAAAGGGAAAAAAGTTTTAGACAGAAAGGAGGAACATAACTGAGACCCAGTGAGTAACATTCCCTTGCTCCAAACCTCATTTGTGGTGATAAAGGAGCATACTGCCTAAACTACCTTAGTGGTTGCCATAAATTCTACCACCCAAGAGGAATGTCCAACACTCCCTTGCTGGCATGCCATCTGCTGGCCTTTATCCTCCTGGATAGGCAAGTGCAAACTTGGCCTGCAACAGTTTTGTGTGTCTAAACATTTGGACTTCAGAAGATACTGTAGTGGGTGGTAAAAGATAAACATACCAGAAAGATTAAACAATTCAAAATTTTAATCTACCTATTCATATTGCTTCAAAACATAAAAGGCAAAGACAGGCCGGTGCCGTGGCTTAACAGGCTAATCCTCCGCCTTGCAGCGCCAGCACACCGGGTTCTAGTCCCCGTTGGGGCACCAGATTCTGTCCTGATTGCCCCTCTTCCAGGCCAGCTCTCTGCTATGGCCCAGGAAGGCAGTGGAGGATGGCCCAAGTCCTTGGGCCCTGCACCCACATGGGAGACCAGGAGAAGCACCTGGCTCCTGCCTTTGGATCAGCGAGATGCGCCGTCCGCAGCGGCCATTGGAGGGTGAACCAACGGCAAAGGAAGACCTTTCTCTCTGTCTCTCTCTCACTAACCACTCTGCCTGTCAAAAAAAAAAAAAAAAAAAAAAAAAAGGCAAAGACAACAGAATGTATAAATCCATGCTTTTGTTTGGAGATTTTTAACACTTCTAACAGTAATAGAACATGCAACACATTTCAATAACACAAATAACACATTTGAATAAACTGACACGTAATACAGAGCACTGTAATGAAGGCAACATAATATATATTCCTATGAAATATTTGCTAATACTGCTCACATGGAATAACTATAAGAAAAATAAAAATAATATTAAATAAAAATAATAGCCATTAAAACATGAAAACTTGATATTAATAAAAATTGTAAAATATTTTGGGACTGGAATGGTGCAGGTGAGGCAGCTGCCTGCAACAGTGGCATCCCATGTGAGTGCCTGTTTGAGTCCTGACTTCTCCACTTCTGAGCCAGCTCCCTGCTAATACACCTGGAAAAGCAGCAGAGGATGGCCAGAACACTTGGACCTCTGCCATCCACATGGGAGACCCAGATGCAGTTTCTGACTCCTGTCTTCAGCCTGGCTAGCCCTGGCTATAGAAGCCATTTGGGGAATCAATCAGCAGATGGAAGCGCACGCTCTCTAACTCCGCCTTTCAAATAAACGAAATAAATCTTAAAAAATTTTTTTGAACCAAAGCATTAAAAAATACACAACATACGAAAATTTGTGAGGCAAAAATAATACTGTCTTAGGAGAAAAATCTGCAACTCTAAATGATTTCGAAAAGTAAAGAAAAACTGAAAAATAGTTATTGCTCACACACTGAACAGTGTCCACAAAAATTTGTACTTTGAAGTCTCAATACTCAATGTGATTGTATGGGGCAAGGGCCTTCATGAAGGTAGTTAAGGTTCCATGAAGTCATAAGGGCAGAGCTGATTCAATAGGCTGTCATTGCAAACACCAGAGAGCTTGTGTTTCTTGTTGCCCCCCAACTCCCATCTGTGAAAACACAGCAAGAAGGTGGTCATTGGAAAGCCCCAAGAGATCCCTCAGCACAGCCCTTAGCCCTGCTTAGTGACTTCCAGTCACTAAATGTTTCTGTTTTTTAAGCCACCCAGTGTATGGTATTTTATCATGGCAACCTGAACGGAATAATACAGTATATATCTCAAAAGTTAGAAGAAAACTGTCCAATTAAATCTAAAGAAAGATTAAATGAAAGAAAACAATATAGATTACAGCATAAATCTGTAAAACTGAAAACATGATAAAACATATCAAAAGAGTAAACAACGGCAAGTATTTAGCCTAGCAGTTAAGACACTGTTTAAGATACCCCTTCATATCGAAGTGTCTGGGTTCAATACCAGCTTTGGGTCTCAACTCCAGCTTCCTGGTAATGCAGACCCTGAGAGGCAGTGGTGGTGGCTCATGTGGTTGAGTCCCTAGTCACACATGTGGGAGACCTAAATTGAGTTCCCTGCTCCTGGCTTTAGCCCAGCCCAGCCCCATTTGTTGGGCAACTGAATAAGTAGATGAGAATGCTCTTTCTCCTTTCCTCCCTCCCTTTTTCTTGTTTCTCAAATAATAAAGAAAAAAAAAGTACAAAGAGCAAAAACAAGTTATCTGAAAAAATAACTTTCTAATAAAATTGATAAATCCGTAGCAAGATTTTCAAAGTAAAAGGAAAGAATGCAAAAATAACCAATATCAGAAGTGAAAAGGACATCACCATAAATACTAAAAAGATAAAAGGATGAATCTTCTGAACACATTATTAGAAAAATAGCAAAATGACACAAACAGAAATAGAAAGTGAACTGTTCTATACTTAAAAATAAAAGAGTTCATAATCTAAAGCCTTTCTACAAAGACAACTGTAGGCTAAGATGGCCTGGCTTTATGGGTGAATTACACCAAACATTCAGGAGGAAGCCATATTAATCTCACATAAGCTCTTATAGAAAATGAGGAAAATTAAGCATTTCTCAACATTTTTAGGAAGTCAGCATTACTTTGATATGAAAATGTGCAAAGTTCATTACAAGGTACTACAATTTCTCTTTTGAAAATACAAGCAGGGTCGGCGCTGTGGCATAGCAGGTAAAGCCACCGCCTGCAGTAACGGCACCCCATATGGGCTCCGGTTCAAGCCTTGGCTACTCCACTTCCAATCCAGCTCTCTGCTGTGGCCTAGGAAGGCAGTAGAAGATGGCCTAAGTCCTTGGGCCCCTGCACCCGCATATGGCCTGGGAAAGCAGCAGAAGACAGCCCAAGTCCTTGGGTTTTTGCACCTGTGAGGGAGACCCAGAAGAAGCTCCTGGCTCCTGTTTCAGATTGGCCCAGCTCCAGCTGTTGTGGCCATCTGGGGGAGAGAACCAGCAGATGGAAGACCTCTCTTTCTCTCTATGCTTCTCCTTCTCTCTATGTGTAACTCTTTCAAATAAACAAGTAAATGTTTTTTTTTAAAAAAAAAGAAAATACAAGCAAAAGTCTTAAAACATGAGCAAGCCAATTATAGAAATGTCATATTTGTCTACTATTGAAAAATTAATCAGACATTTCATTCTTGATCAAAATAAGATCATCAAGTACTTCAAAAAGTGTATGGCTAATGGAACTAAAAGTGACTTGGTGCAAACAATTTTTAAATTCATGCATAATCTTTTCATAATATACATTTTCCATAAAATTCAAGAACTTCTGTGTGTACCTATGTGTGTGTACCTACACATACTCTCACACAAATTTAACTAGGGGAAAACAACTGTCTTAATTTGATTCAGTAGATTTAAATGTCACTGAAAAATGTTTGTGCATAATTTATTATCATGTCTTGCTACCCAGAAATAATTTTAGTTCACTCAATGGATCCTTGAATGTCCCTTACAGAAGCTAAATCTCCTTAAGATGGCTATCAATACAGACAATATTTTTATGACAGAGTGAGTGAAAAACCTTCTTCAAGGACAGTTTTACCCTTTATAACACAGTAGAAGCAAATAGTGTTATAGACAAAATAAGGCTACTTCTGATTTTTAACACTTCTGGTTAAATTAAATAAAGCATTGATACTTTTTAAAAAAAAAATTTGTCATTTATTTACAAGTACAGCCACAAAACAGTTCTTAAAATTAGCAAGGCTTAAAAACCTCTTTAATGAAACATAAAGGCTGATGACAGCACCACAATAATCAAGCTAATACTTACATCCTTTTGTGTTACTTCACCATGGCTTTTTCCACATCTCCAATTCAACTTTCTAGAGCCCACTGGATCAGCCCATGTATAAAACACTGCTTTTCCAGGAGGAAGGGAATCTTCTATTTCACTAAGGGAGCTGACATAAGTAGCAAAAAGACGCATTAAATTAAGCATAATATAAAAAAATTACAAAAATAATATTTTATTAATTCTTAGCCTAATAATTGAAGTCTATGAAAGTTCTGATTGACACTAGACCAATTCTGTCTGTACACAGTCACATAAAGGTTCTCTAAGGTAATAATGAGACTATTTTAAGAGAAATTTCCCACTTAGGAAATGAAGGTCTTAAAGTGTTTTGAAAGTATTTTGTCAATTTTTGTTTTAATTCAAATTAAATATGGAAAAACTTATCCAACCACTTTATATTACTTGTAAAAATCTAAGACAATTCAGTTGGTAATCATTTTTAAAGCATTGGTTTTACTGTAACCAAAATGATACAGTTCAATTATTTTTAAATAATCTTAATACATGGGATATAAATCTAAGAAATTCAACTGACTCACAAAAAGATTCTCAGGAAGAGAAACCATAACAAGACATTATAAACAAAAGAAATGACAAATTGCTTTTCTGAGCTGAACAAGGAGTTTACCCCACAGATCAGACTTCACTTTGTGGAGATCTAAGATGGCTGAATAGTGAGAGGACACACTGAATTCAGCCACAGAAAGGTAACAAAAAAACCCGAAGGACCATGTTCCCAGGGATCTGACAGAAATTTTCAGCAGCGAAGTGATAGAACAGAATAGCGACTCTGTCACAGTGAGGCAAGAGGACAGACATGCCGCCCCAGCCAGCCACTCTACCTGCCTACCTCGCATCCACACAGCTAGCTGGGAATTGTCATATACCAAAGACAAGGTACGACAGAGATGCTGTGGTGCCTGGCCACCAGCATCTTTAACTGAGAAATAATTCCACAATCTCCCACTGACTTCCAGTTCTCCCTGGGGAGCCGATTCAGGTCTTAGCCTACTTTGTTCTTAAAAGGGAACTTAGTACCCTCTCCAACCCTCCCAAAATGCCAGTCTCAATTGGGTGTCAGTCCTGACTGAACTGTGCTTTGATTCAGTAGACAGCAAGCAATCACCAGAAGCAAATAGAGAAAGTCAGGGTGCTTTACAGAAGAGAGCAGACCCCCCTGCATCCTGCAGGTGTGGTAGTTCTGGGTGTAAGCCCTGGCTGGAGTTGCACTAACTCCAGATAATCCAGGGGGTTCCCCTCAGCTTCTTGGGGCTACCATCAGCAGCAGTCCATTAAAAAATTGGAACCCAACCTGAGGAAGTCCCCTTAGTACTTCCTAGCTCACAGTACTGGAGAACCCAGGCACAAACCCCAGAATCACCCTTGCATATATCAGGAAACCTATGGACAGTTCCATCTGTGCCCTGCATAACCAAAGCTGTTGATGTTAGTATTACAGCCTACAGAGGAGAAACCACAGCCACTTATAGTATTTGGAATGTCTTAAGGCATTGTTGTGCTTGAGGCAGGTGGTTACCACCATTCCCCAAAATCTGGCTGCCACCCCTCAGAGATCTAGATAATGACTGCCCTGTATACTGCAACACCGGGACCATAACAATCAGTACTAATTCCCTCAAACTCACTGGAATCTACCAGTTAGAACTTAGGGAAATACCCACTAGCATTCCACCTCTCTGACCCATACCTGTCAGTGTAAAATCTCCTGTATACCTTGCAGTCACCCAAAGGAGTGGAGCAGGGTTCAGTGTATACCCGGTAATCCTGTGATTATAGTTTTTGGTATTATAAACCCCAGCACTAGTCACACACTCCTAGTAGGACCTGGTGGAAATCCCCCATTCACAACACAGTCACAGAGTACCAGCTATTGGGGCCATAAGCCCAAGCATCACTCAGCATTGCCTATGAAACAAAGGGAAAGCCATCTTTATGTCTCTGGGCACCAAGAATGAGGACTTGACTGTCATAATCTCTATTACGCTTGACACGTAACTCTCTAGGGACTGAAGATATATACCTTAGGAAGCCCACATTCACCTCAAAGTCACACTTCTACCCTGATGAACTGCCATAGAGCTGACCACTATGTTACTTAAAGATACATCTAATGTTGACTAAAGCAAAATAAATCACTCAGAAGTTACACTTCTGGCTTAATTAGAATCAAAGCCAAAGCAACAAGCTAAGTGACACCTTGCATCCCATCTAAACCATAAACTCTTCAAACAAAACCTACTCCATAAAGAAGGGACTACTACATGGAATGCACAGATATCAATGTAGGAACACAGGAAACATAAAGCAGCTAGGTGGCGTGACACCTCCAAAAGAACATTTTAATTCTCCAAAAATTGATCCTGAACTGCAGGGACTGTATAAAATGCCCGAAATAGAATTTGAAACATTCACTAATGAGACAGAAATCACTGAAAAAAAAAAATTAGAGGTGAAATCCTCAAACAAGAAAATAAAAAAATAAGAGCTTCAACAGCAGAACAGACCAAGAAGAGGAAAGAATCTCTAATATGAAGGAAAAAAATTTTTAAATAGCCCAATTAGACAAGACATAAAAAGAATTAAGAAAAAAGACTGTATGTAATATGGGATATCATTAAGTGACAAAATATTCCTATTATAGGGATTCCTGAAAGAGAAGAGAAGGAAAAAAGCATTGAGATCCCACTAAATGAAATAATAGTTGAAAATTTTCCAAGTTCTGAAAGATACGGACATCCAGATACAGGAAGCTCAAACTAACCCAAGTAGATTCAAAAAGAACTTTGCCAAGGCATACTACAGCCAGACTGTAAACAGTCATGGACAAAGAATCCTACAGACAGTATGAGAAAAGCATCAAGTTATATATAAAGGAAAATCAGTTAAGACTGATTTCCAGGCAGAAAACCAAGAAGTCAGAGAGAGAGAGAGTGGGATGACATATTCAAATTCTTAAAAATTTCCAAACAAAAATATTATTATAAAGCGAAGTTATCCTTTAGAAGTGAAAGCGAAATACAGTATTTCCCAAATAAGCAAAAATTGAGACAACTGAGTGCCACCAGACCAGCCTTACAAGAAATTCTGCAGGAATCCTACATTAGAAGTCAGCAACAGGAGTCACTGTGTACTTACATCCCATGTGGGATCTGTCCTTAATGTGTTGTCTAATGTGCAGTGATGCTATAACTAGTACCGAAACAGTATTTTTACACTTTGTGTTTCTGTGTGGGTACAAACTGATGAGATCTTTACTAATTATATACTGAATTGATCTTCTGTATATAAAGATAATTGGAAATGAAAAAAAAAAAAAACAAAACCTGGTGTTAAATTGGAAATGGCATAGAAAGTTAATTTTTTAAAAAAATATTATGTAGGATCTCTGTCTTTAATGTGCTGTACACTGTTATTTAATGCTATAACTAGTATTCCAACAGTATTTTTTTCACTTTGTGTTGCTATATGGGGGCAAACTGTTGAAATCTTTACCTAATATATACTAAACTGATCTTCTGTATATAAAGAGAATTGAAAATGAATCTTGATGTGAATGGAAGGGGAGAGGGAGCGGGAAAGGGGGGGAGGGTTGCAGGTGGGAGGGTAGTTATGGGAGGGGGAAAGCCATTGTAACCCATAAGCTGTATTTTGGAAATTTATATTCATTAAATAAAAGTTTAATAAATGGAAAAAAAAAGAGCAAAATAAAAACACAGCAAGTACAAAAAAGAATAAAAATAACAGATTGCCTGTTGATTTCCCTTCAGCAACACCATTATTAGTATGTAAGAATGCTACCACATTTTAATGTTAATTTTATATCTTGCAGTTTTACTGAATTAGCTTAATAATTCTAATAGTATTTTGGTGGAGGGCTTTGATTTTTCTGTGTATAAAATCATATTATCTTCAAAGATGGACATTTTTATTTTCTCCTTTCCAATTTAGATGCCCTTTGTTTCTTTTTTGTTTATAACTGCTATTGCTATGACTTCCAATACTATATTGAGTAAAAATCGTGAAAATGGGCATCCTTTTCTTATTCTAAGTCTTTGGGGAAATTCTTTCAGCTTTTAGCCATTCAGTGTGATATTGGCTGTATGTTTCTTATATTACGGCCATTATTATGTTATATTATGCTTAATTGTTGAGCGTTTTTATCTAGAAGAGATGTTGAATGTTATCAAATATTTTTCTGCATCTGCTAAAATAAATGTATTTGTTTGTTCTTCAAAAAAAAAAAAAAAAAAGAAGTAAACATCATGAAAACAAATGATACTACCAAAGCCACCAACACAGCTGGTACACTCAACAACCAATCAATGAAATGACAGGCATTCACTCTTACCTATTAATACTAACTTTGAATGTAAATAGTTTAAATTCACCAGTGAAAGAATTAAGTTCACTGAATGGATGAACAAACCAATAATCAACTATATGCTTCCCACAAGAAACTCACTTCACAAGTAAAGATACACAAAAAAGATAAACAAAAAAAGTAAAGATACATAAAAGTGAACTGCTGGAAATAGATACAGCAGGGAAATGGAAATCAAAAACAAGTAGAAAAGAGACAACCAAGATAAAACAGACTTTGGTATAAAGAAGAACCTTAAATATTGATAAAAATATTCAGCAAGAAGATGTAAGAATCATAAACATATATAGGTATCTAACACTTAATCATCTATATATATATATAGCAAATACTATCAGACTTAAAAGGAGGCACAGACTAATACAATAATAGTGGGAGACTTCCACACCCCTCATCATTAAAGGACAGATAATGGAGGGAGAAAATCAAAAAAGATAAATCAGAGTTGAATCATTATATTAAGCAAATGGACATAACATATCTATAGAATATTTCACCCAACAGTTACAGAATACATATTCTTTTCATCAGCACATGGAACATTCTCTAGGCTACTCCATATGTTAAGCCACAAATAAAGTCTCAGTAAATTTAAAAAGAATGAAATCATGCCATATACCTTCTCAGAACAAAATGGGATAAAACTAAACAACAAGAACAATAGAATATTTATTGATACATGGAAATTAAACAACATGCTACTAAACAAATAGTAGGTGATTGGGAGAAATTAAAAAAGTTAAAAAAAACTTTCTTGAAATAAATTAAAATTAAAATACATCATATCAAAATCTATGGGATGCAAAATCAGTATTAAGAGGGAAGTTTATAGCATTAAGTGCTTATATTAAAAAAATAGAAAGATCTCAAATAAATGATCTAATGATGCATCTTGAGAACTTAGAAAAACAGGACTGAAACCAAACCAAAATTAACAGGAGGCAAGAAATAAGGATCAGAGCAGAAATAAATGAAATTGAAACTAAAAAAAAACCACACACACACACAAAAGATCAACAAAAGTTGGTTGTTTGAAAAAATAAATAAAACAGACAAATCCTGTTTAACCAGAATAACAAAGAAAAAAAGAAAAAAAATTCAAATAAAATTAGAGATAAAAAAAGGAGACATTACAACTGACATCACTGAAATACAAGGATGGTAAGAAACCATGATGAACAACTTTATGCTATAAGAAATTGGAAAACTTTGGGTGTCAGGAAATACAGAATATCATCCAAGGCATATCTGTGCAAAATATTTAGAACTTTAAAAATAGACATATGAAAACCCTTATAAACTTTTAGGAAAATCATAATAGCCAAAAAGAGAATTAAAAATTAATTTAAAAAATACTACAAAAAGTGAGAGAGGTCAAATACAAAATAGAGAATCAAACAGGAGTTACTATGCATGCCGAATAAAACATTCTGTCAAAGAATATGCCTCAGCACTGAGCCCCGATTAAATTAGCTCTTCTGTTATCTAGAATGCTACCCATCTATGTACCATGCTTGAGAAAATTAAGAAATAGTTGCTTAAATAAATTACTGTTGTCTTAATTCTGTGAACACTGGTTGAGAAAGGCTAGGTGAGGTATTTGAGTTCAAGGAGAAATGAGAAATCCTTTGTATTTGCTTTTGTCAGTTTTAATCAATTGGTTTGCAATGGTCTGAAGTACTTCCTTTCCTAATGCATATATTGAATCTTAATTGCCAATATGATAGTGTAACAGCTGCGGTCCTTAGGGATCTGCTGGAGGCTGAAGAGCTGTTTTGCTCTTCTGCCATGTGAGGATGCAGCAAGAGATGCCATCTATCAAACACAGAGAGCCTTCACCAGATACTCATCTGTCAGTGACCTGATCTTAGATTTCCCTGTCTCCAAAACTGTGCAGAATACAATTTTGTTGTATACAAACAATGGCGTATAAGGTATTACTGCTATAACTGTCCACAGAGACCAAGACACAATTTTTAGAACATGTCTAATAATAAAAATGTATCTTTTTTCCTTAACATCTTAGACAAATGAAGAGAATGATAGGCAAGGAGAAGTTGTAAATATTTGCTAACCCAGCGCCATCTGTTTGACTTTAATCTATTATTAGAAGTTATACAGTTAACAGAAGTATAAATATAAATCCACTTAAGTAATAGGGGCACCAGCACCTCGGGTTCTAGTCCCAGTTGGGGCGCCAGATTCTGTCCCAGTAGCTCCTCTTCCAGTCCAGCTCTCTGCTGTGGCCCAGGAAGGCAGTGGAGGATGACTCAGGTGCTTGGGCCCTGCACTTGCATGGGAGACCAAGAGGAAGCACCTGGCTCCTGGCTTCGGATCGGCACAGTGTGCCGGCTGCAGTGCACCAGCCGTGGTGGCCATTTGGGGGGTGAACCAACGGAAAGGAAGACCTTTCTGTCTCTCTGTCTTTGTCTCTCACTGTCTGACTCTACCTGTCCAAAAAAAAAAAGGACTGGGGGAAGGGGCTAGTGCTGTTGGCATAGCGGGTTAAAACCCTGGCCTGAAGCACCCGCATCCCTTATGGGCACCGCTTTGAGTCCTGGCTGCTCTACTTCTGATCCAGCTCTCTGCTATGACCTGGGAAAACAGGAGAAGATGGCCCCAAGTCCTTGGGCCCCTGCACCCTCATGCGAGACCTGGAAGAAGCTCCTGGCTCCTGGCTTCAGATCAGCTCTTCTCTGGTCATTGCGGCCATTTGGGGAGGGACCCAGTGGATGGAAGCCTTCTCTCTATTTCTGGCTCTACATCTCTCTGTAACTCTTTCAAATAAATAAAATAAATCTTTTTTTTTTTTTTTTTGACAGGCAGAGTGGACAGTGAGAAAGAGAGAAAGATCTTCCTTTGCTGTTGGTTCACCCCCTAATGGCCGTAGCAGCCGGCGCACCGCGCTGATCCGAAGCAGGAGCCAGGTGCTTCTCCTGGTCTCCCATGCGGGTGCAGGGCCCAAGGACCTCGGCCATCCTCCACTGCACTCGTGGGCCACAGCAGAGAGCTTGACTGGAAGAGGGGCAACCGGGACAGAATCCGGCACCCTGACCGGACTAGAATCCAGGGTGCCAGTGCCGCAGGCAGAGGATTAGCCTATTGAGCCTCGGCGCCGGCCAAAATAAAATAAATCTTTAAAAAAAAAGTAATAGGGGGAAACACACAAAAAGCTCAGACAAAATAAGAAAGTCCAAAAGCCTGGGGCCAAGTAGAGGAACATAAAAATGTGGTATCACAGTAAAGTGAAACAAAGGGTAAGAGCAGTCTTAAAACATCAAGATTTGATTTTGGTCCTAAGGAAGCAGTCCTTTTTCCACATATCCACATATCTCAGAAGAGAAGATCAACTGTTTGGGAAAAAAAAAAAAAAAACCCTGACATTTTCATATTTACATTGTTTAGTTAAAATATGAAAAGTCTCAAGGATAGGCAACATTCATTCACACACTCATAACCAACCCTGATATATTCTTCACCAGATGTAACAATGATCAAGCTTTTGCTATACTTGCTTCAACACTTCAATTTTTTTTTTTTTCTTTGTAAGCATTTACAAGTAAACTTGTTGATATCTAGGCAGCTTTTTCTCTACATACTTGGGTATACATTTTTTGAAAAAACAATGAGACCTAGTTTTTGCCAGCCATGATAACATTTGCAGAGTTTATCCTACATAATATCCAAAAGTCAATGCTTCATTGCTAAAATTGCTAGACGTTGTTAAAATCAAGAGTTACTGTATTTGTAACAATCTTCTTACCTTTGTTTGTACTGAACAAGGTCATCCTTGGTGTCATTTATTAACAGGAATGTAGCTGCTCCATCATGATAATCTGAAAATGTAATAACTGTAGAATGCTCAGCCAAATTAACTTCTGCTATAATACCTCCAAGCTGAAAGAAAAGATAAAAAACATCTTTAATGTGATCCTTCTACAAAGAATATTAACTAGTAACATCTATTGATAAAAATATTTATGACTTAACTTCATTTGAGGCAATGATTTAGAAACAATTCAGGGGAGTGGGCCCTGTGGCACAGCAAGTTAAAGCTGTGACCTGCAGGTGCCAGTTCAAGTCCTGGCTGTTCCACTTCCAATTCAGCTCCTTAATAATGTGCCTAGGAAAGCAGCAGAGGATGGCCCAAGTGCTTGGGCCCCTGCACCCACATGGGAGACCCAGAATAAGATCCTGGCCCCTGGCTTCGGCTTGGCCCAGCCCCTGTTTTTGCAGCCATTAAGAGAGTGAACTACTGCATGGAAGATCTCTCTCACCATCCCCCTTCTTTCTCTAACTCTGCCTCTAAAATAAATAATAAATAAATCTTTAAAAATAAAAAAAATCTAGATCTTATACTGAGTTTGTGGGAAACACAAATGTCAATTATTGTGTGCAGCTAACAGAAATTCTAGATGTAGTATATTCTAGTATTCTAGACAATCTTATTTGTTTTGTATAGTAAGTTGTTTTATATCTGTTTCCTTTTGATAACTTGGCCTTATACAAAAAGAAATGTTCATTTTTGGTGAAAGTGGAAAAAAATCATGAGGTAATCATTGGATAGAAAAAAAACTATTGCTAAGTATATATTATTAGTTTTAGTAATGAGACTCATATTAAAAAACACACTCACCTCATTATCCAGACGTAACAAAATACAATTTTCTTGCTTGTTAAAATATATCCTTTTGGGAGGACCTTCACTCCTTTCTACTTGTATAAGAAGTTTACTAGAAGTATCCTCAGGCCAAAAGGGGATACACTAAAACACATATTACATATTTGTCATAAATACGTCTATGTTTTTATTAAACTCATTATAGAAGACTTAAGATAACTTTAAAATTTTTTTCAACACTTCTTTGGTTACTAGGTTGCTTAGTTAAACAGCTGTAAGCAGTCAACTTAGAGGCCAACAGTTCATGTCCTGGTTGCTCCATTTCTGATCCAGCTCCCTGCTAATGGCCTGGGGAAAACATCAGAAGATGGCCTGTTTGGGCCCCTCGCACCCACATGGGAGACCCTGATGAGGCTCCCGGCTTTGGCCTGTGCAGCCCTGGACGTTAAGGCCATCTGGGGAGGGAACCAGCAGATGGAAACTCTCTCACCCTCTGTCTCTGTAGCTCTTTCAAATAAATAAATCTTTAAACAGCAACAACAACAAACTTAGAAGAGTTGTCATTTGTGAGCACTGTGAGTACAAGCAACAATGGGTGTTAAGTTCACGGGCTAATATAAGTAGAGGGCTGGAGAAGACATAGATCTCATAGATCTATGGCATAGATCTCACAGCAAAGGGCTGAAATCACTAAGTAACAGCTCAGAACTGGGAAGCACATGATCAGTTTAAAACAAGAGTACAATCAGTTCCTGAAAATCATTTGGTAACCAAGCAGAAGTCAAAGAAACACAAATGATGAGTCATCGAAGCAGGGTTAAAAAGCTAGAGAAATATTCGAAGTTCACAGTAGGAAAAGCAATTTGGGGGCCTGTGTTGTGGTGCAGCAGGTATAGCCACAGCCTGCAATGTCAGCATCCTATATGTGCACCAGTTGATGTGTTGGCTGTTCCACTTCCAATTCAACTCCCAGATAATGGCCTGGGGAAGCAGTGGAAGATGGCCCAAGTGCTTAAGCCCCTGCACCCACATGGGAGACCTGGATGAGCTCCTACCACTTGTGGAGTGAACCAGCAGGTGGAAGATCGCTGTTTCCCTCCGGCTTTCTCTGTAATTCTGATTTTTGTATAAACAGATCTTTTAAAAAAAGAGACAAACAATTTAGGTAGCCCACACTGAGGTACAGCAGATTAAGCTGCTGCTTGCAATGCCAGCACCTCATATGAGAACTGATTGGAGTCCTGGATGTTCTATGTCCAATTTAGCTCCTGTTAATGTGCAGAGAAAAACAGCTAAAGATGGCTCAAGTACTTGGATCCCTGCCCCAAAACAGGAGAGCTAGATGTAGCTCTGAGCTCCTGGCTTCCACCTAGCCCAGCTCTGGCCATTGTGGCATCTGGGTAGTGAATCAACAGATGGAAGATCTCTCTCTGCCCCCCCACCCCCCCGTAACTATGCCTTTAAAATAAACTTTAAAAAAATTCTAAAAAAAGAGTGAAAAGATTTGAAATTACATGGAACTTCTAAAAATGAGAAGTATAATTATTCAAATAAAAATTCAGTGGAGCAGGGACAGTGTTGTGGCATGGTGGGTAAAGCTGCTGTTTACAATGCTGGCATCCCAGATGGGTACCTGTTCAAGTCCTAGTTGATTTACTTCCAACCCAGATTTCTGACAATGGCCTGGGAAAACCAAAAGAACATGGCCTAAGTGCTTGGGTCCCTGCACCCAAATGGGAGATCCAGATGGAGTTCCTGTCTCCTGACTTTGGCATGGCCGATCTCTGGCCATTGTAGCCATTTGGGAATTGAACTGGTGATGAAAGATCTCTCTCTCTCCCCGTTTAATTCTTTCAAATAAATAAATAAATCTTTAAAAAAAATTCAGTGTAAGGCTTAAATAGCTTATACATGGTGAAAGTACAAACTTTTGAAAGATATATTCATGTATGTAGCACTTATCCAGAATGCAGCACAGAGTCCAACACAGGGAAAACACAAAAGAGATACTAAGAGACATGCAGGGTAGAATAAGAATGTCTAGCATGTCTCGTTAAAGACCCAGGAGGAGAAAATGGAAGAACAGAAGAAAGGTAATATTTAAAGAAATAGTAGTTGCAAATTTTACAAACATAGGAAGCACATTAATCCACTGATGCATGACTCAAGTATCTTAAGAAGGGCAAATAAAAACTAAAGAAATGTAAGAGGGCAGAAAAAGAAGAAAAACCACCACCCCAAAAAATGACCAAATCACATTATTTTCAACAAAAATGGAAGCCAGTAGACAGTGTGGGAAAATCTATAACCTGATAAAAAATAGAATAAAAAGCTAGAATTAGTGTCAAGAAAAATTTTAAAAGGTGGTAAGAATTTTTACTAATAAACAAAAACTAGTAGTATTTAGCTTCAAAATCAGCTCTAAAGGAAATTCTAAAAGATATATTTAAAAGGTAATGATTCCATAAGGAAGGTTTTTACATGAAAGGAGCAGTGAATAAGAATAGTTAATATTTCTAATTCTAACATTTAGTATCAAAGTTCTCACAAGTAAAATACTCTATCCACCTATAACCCATTTGGAAAACTCTTTTCCACAAGTCTAACAGTAACTGATGGCACAAAATCCAAATTTTACCCCTAAGTTATCCCTGTCTTAACTGTCCTATGAGGCATTTCTTAATATGTTTTCAGGGAAAATCAATGATTCCCTCTTCTTAACTAGTGTTGTGCTGCTGCACTGATTAGTAATTCCTAAGTGTCCTCTTCCCTTATCAAGCTATGCATTCCTAGATGGCAAGGTTCCATTTTTAATAATTAATTATCTAGCGCTTAGTACAAATACTCAACAAAGGTTCTTGGAACTCAAAGTTGGGGAAGGGGAGAGTTAAAACATTACATAATGATTTATATAACTAAATATAAGCAGAAAAGAGAATCCAAAGAGGTACATTTTTGAAATTCATCTACCCACCTGCTCCAAATCGAGAGACAGCCATTTTTCATGTCCTTCTTCAGCTACTGATATACGATATCTGCTTTTGTTTTTAATCATGTAAAAAGGTGTAAATGTCACAATTCTAGTAATGTTAAAACTACTGAGGTCTATAGTGACACCAACCTAAGGGGAAAAATTAGTTAAAAAATATTATACTAGCATAGAATCCTTACAAATTTTAACAGTCAACAGAAATTTCAGATAAAAGTTTCTTAATGAGCATAGAGTAAACTCACTCACTTGGTACTCCATTTTCAGTCCTTTACATTTAACAGCTCCATGACTACCAACAGTGTCAATTGAAAATTGATCTGACAACTCACTATCTGTTACCATAAGCTGAACCTAGGAAAAAATAGTTCAATATATTATAATATACAAACACTTAAAACTGTCTGCTTAAATAATTTAATTTTTTGCATAAATTAAATATTATATTAATAGTATACCTCAATGCTAACCTTTTTAACCTCAAATATTTAACAAATGCTATTTCTACCAAGTTTCATAATATTTTGTTCAGAATCCTAAAAACTAAAAAGGAATGACAAATAGCTAAACAAAAGTGAAAGAAGGAGGGACCGGCACTGTGGCACAGCAGGTAAAGCCACCACCTGCAGTACTGGCATACAATATGGGTGCCAGTTCAAGTCCTGGCTGCTTCACTTCTGATTTAGCTCTCTGCTAATGTGCCTGGGAAAGCAGTGAAGGATGGTCCAAGTCCTTGGGCCCCTGAATGCATGTGGGAGATATGGAAGAAACTCCTGGCTCCTAGCTTCGGATTGGCACAGCTCCAGCTGTGGCAGCCTTTTGAGGAGTGAGCCAGTAGATGGAAGACCTCTCTCTCTCTCTCTCTTTCTCTGCCTCTCTGTAACGCTACCTTTCAAATAAATAAATAAATCTTTTTAAGAAAAAGTCAAAGAAAGAAAAAATGTTACATACCTTATTATTATTAAAAAAGTGGTTTGGCTGAAAAGAAAAGAGAACTGGCTTTTTATAATTAGGTGGATGCTTTCGATGAATTCCATCTGCTTTGTATTGTAACATTCGATCAGTTTTATTGACCATCCAGTAGGGACTATGAAACGCCACAATTGTCTGACCAGTATTGTAAGTCATGTGGATAGCAATATCTAAATCAGTTTTTTCTATTTCTGTAACACATGTAAAGTTGATGAAACTGATGTCTTGCTGATTAGGTTTTATGTGATATTCACTTTTCCAATCATGATTAAGATAGTCAAGTAATTTTAAATGTAGCTTGGCTTTATCCAACTGTACAGTACAGATCTGGGCGGAGTGTCCTTCATTTAGAGTAAAAACTGTATTTTCAATCCCCTGTAAAAAAAAATACATTAAATATAAAAAAGTTTCAGAATAAGATGCTCCAAATTCTATTAATTATTCCAAATGCTACAAAAAACCTCCTTGTAAAACTTGTGGTAACTAAAGACTTATATTCAAGTTCTATCGCTGTAAGCCATGGTAAACCTATATGATCTAAATAACCTATTCCAAAGGGCTTCTGTAAGGATAGTAAATAACAGAAGTGGAACTCCACTGGAAACTGGAAACATAAAACACTGTAATTAGAATAAAACTACAAGAAAAGTCCTAACCACTGATGATTTCAGTATTGAGAATAAAATAATGAAAAATGTAGTAGAAAGTAATAATACAAAATAAGTAAACCTACTACCTCCCATTCTTGATTTAAAAAAAAAACAACTTTTTTTTTTTTTAAATATTTATCTGAAAGGCAGAGTCGCAAAGAGAAAGAGAAGAAGAGACAGAGAGATAAACAGATCTCCCATCTGCTGTTCACTTCCCAAATGGATGCAATGGTTGGGGCTGGGCCAGGCTGAAGCCAGGAGCCTGGAGCTTCCCACATGGGTAGCAGGGGCCCAAGCACGTGAGCCATCCTCAGCTTTCCCAGGTACATTAGCAGGGAGCTAGATCAAAAGTGGAATAGCCAGGACTCAAACCAGCACCTATATGGGACATTGGCACCACAGGTGGTGGCCTCACTCACTACACCACAGCACTCCCCCCACCCCATTTACTTATTTTATTTGAAAAGAGAGAGGAGAGAGGAGAGAGAGAGAGAGAAGGCAAAGATCTCTCATTTACTGGTTCATTCTGCAAATGTCCACATTAGCTTGGGCTGAGCTAGGCCAATGCCAGGAGCTTGAGATTCAATCAGGGTCTCCCACATAGGTGACAGGTATCTATGTGCTTGAGCCACCATGGTACCCATTAGCAGGAAGATGCAATCAAGATTGAAACCAGGACTTGAACCCAGCACTCAGACATGAAATGTGGGCAGCCCAAGTGACATCTTAACCAGCAAGTCAAACACTCGCCCTGCATTCTTGATTTTCAATGATCCCTTCACTGATTTCCAAGCACTGCTGATATCTAATGTACCTCTCAAAATTAATTCACTTCTCTCTACCCACACCTCCATTACCATAACTGATGTCACTATGACTTTCTCAGTTTTATACTCTCCTAATCACATTTGTCCTCTCTAGTTCCTTCTCCAATACCACACTTGAATTGTCTTTCTGAAAACTGATCATATCCCTTGGAAACTGGCAGACTGTGATCCCTAAAAGCATCAAATTAAAAGTTGACGGAAATCAAATCAAATCCAAATCCAAATCCAAATCAAAGTTGAGGAAATGGAATTGTTTATAGACAGTGTACATGGGTAGCTTGCCAGTTTTTCCAGTATCTCTCTTCTGGGCCATTCCTATTATTGTAACATTGCATTTTCTTCATCTTAAGATTTTAAGCTAATTAAAGCAAAAAATGTTATTGATTTTTCACATGTTAAATAATATTCCAGAGAATTATGAAGTTGATGGTGGTGTTAAAGGGATTAAATAGATGGTAACCATGTGCCAGTTAATCACTGTTGCAAATTGTTAATCATTATGATAATCTGCCACTTAGACAGAAAATACTTTTAAACAGTAAATGTTAACAACCCCCTTCCAAAAAATATTAGAAAAGTGTAAACATATTTGTACAATAATATTCAAAGCAAAGTAAATCTATAATAGACTATACTGCAGAATTATTTTAATTCACTTACTAAGCTTGATACATGAAATATTTACATAAAATCTTAAGAAGGAGAAATTCTATGTCATAACAAACAGAAGCAAGATCGCTTATAGTACAACAATAAGGAAGCAATAAAAGCAACCTTATAGGATACATAATCCTTTTAGAGAATTAGCATTAAAAGAATATAACATGATGCAGCAGGATTTTTTTCATTTAAATCCAGAATATAAATGTTTTTACAATAATAATGTTCATACTGTTATCAAAAGTTAATATCCATCCTTTAAACATGGTATAAGAAATACATAGAGCACAGAAAAGACTGAAAAATTTATCTTCTAAATCTGAACCGGTATCTTTAGATTGTGTGATTACGAGCATTTTTATTATCTCTATTTTCTAAATTACTAATAGGACTATATATTACCTAATAGTTTATTTTTAATTTATTTCAAAGAGCAAGAGAGAGAGAGAGAGAGAAAGAAAATAGAGAAAAACAGAGACCTCCCTCCCATCTCCGGGTTCAGTTGCCAAAATGTCTGGAACTGACAGGACCAGGCCAGTCAAAGACAGGACCTGAAAAGTGAATCCAGGTCTCCCATGTGTGTGGCAGGGACTCAAGCACTTCAGCCATCACCTACCGTCTCCTAGGGTGTGCCTTAGCAGGAAGCTGAAATTGGAAGTGGAGCCAGGACTTGAATTTAGCCACTTTGTCCCAAGGCATCTCTAGCAGTCTTAACCACTATGCTAAAGGTTGGCACCAATTTTTCTAACAGTATATCACATTTGTGCATGTAATTTATATTGAACTTAGTGGTCAGATTTTGTTGTTAAATCAGTAGAAAATGTTTCCCTTGAAATTATTTTTATACATCATAACAAACATTTCTTTCCCATTAGAAGAATATCTATACTATTATATAAGTATTATAATTTTTAAAAATATTTTATTGGTCATAGTTTTAAATAAATAAAGCTACAAAATCAAAGATAGGAAGATAAAATATTCCAGAATACCTCTACATAATAAGCAATTTTGTAAGGAAGAAGATTTCGGAGTAGAATAGGTGGCCACAAATGCAGTACGTATGGTAAGTCCCAATCATATTCTGAATACACCGACAGAGATGTCAAGTTATCTTTTTCTGGGACAATATTAATAATAAATAACTTCTTAGAAGGGTTTATAGATCTGCACTTCTTCTTCAGAAGAGCTCCATCATTTTTTATAATTTCTTCAAAGTCAATTCCTTCACACTTTTGATAGTCTACATCTTCCGGTTTCAGAAAAAGCAGTGATCTGTATAAAAGATTAAACAACACACTTTAAAATGCTTTAAAATGAAAAGTTATTATTATAGCCTCCTAATAATAAAATTATGTCCTTCCATTATATTGTAATAATTTTAAAATATTTTCATATAGATTTTAGAAATAGGTTTTATATATAAATATCATCTTCCCTTTCTGCAGACTAATCAAGTTACGTTTTGTTTGAGAGGAGAATTTTTTCTTGCTAACTTACCACCTTAAAAGCATGTTTATAGGCAAATAACTGGTTCTTAGAGAAGACACATAACTGCATCAATCATATATGCAAAGCAAATTGCATAGAAACTATCTGTGACATATATTTAACTTAAAGAAATTGGTTTCTTGGATATATGCTCCTAAAAGGACAAGGAATGGAACAAAAAATTCTAAAAATAATCACCAGCTTTCCAAAGCTAAGCAAAGGAAAGCTTTCACAGATATTCCACTGAAATGTAGAGCACAGATGCAGAGAAGAGGTTATAAGAAAATGATGACAAAACGGGTACCGCAAATGACTTTACACTTGAATATCACATTCTTTGTTTAGATTTCAACGATATTTTCAAGTTCAATAATTTTCAAAAGATTTACGTATTTAAAAGGCTGACTGACGGAGGTAGGGAGAGAGAGCGAGAGAGGGAAAGGGATGGGGGGGGGGAGAGAAAGAGAGAGAGACACAGGTATCTTCGATCCACTGGTTCACTCTCCAAATGCCTGCAACAGCCAGGGCCAGGCCGGGTTGAAGCCATGAGCTAGGAACTCTGTACAGAGATTTCCTATGTGAGTGGCAGGAAACCATGTACTGGGGTCAACATTTGTTGCCTCTCAGATACTTTAGCAAAAAGCTAGATGGGCATAGTAGCTTAAAGTCAAATCAAACACTCTGATATGGAACATAGACATCACAAACAGCAACTTCAGCCGTTGCACCCCAACACCTGCCCCCAAGGTTTAATAATGTTTTTCAAAAAAATTACTTATTTGAAAGTCAGAGTTATGGAGATGAAGAGACAGAGAGATCTTACATCTGCTGGCTCACTCTCAAAATGGTCTCATCGGCATGGCAGGTGGCAGCTTACCCCACTATACCACAACCTAAGCCCGAGCTTTAATAATTTTTTTAACCTAAGCTGCGTCCAAGAATAAGCAATTAAGGATTTTTTTCTAAGAAATGGGAAAAGTATCTGAATAGACATTTCTGAAAAGAAGAAATATAAATGGCTAACCAATCATGAAAAAATGATCCATTATCTTGAGTTGATTAGAGAAATGTAAATACCACAATGAGCTATCGCTTCATTGTGGTCACAAAAGCTATTATTAGGAAGACAAAAAAAAAATTCTGCTGAGAATATATGTAAAAGGGGACGCTTATACACTATTGGTGGGAGACCCAGAAGAAGCTCTTGGTTCCTGGCTTTGGCCTGGCCCAGCACTGGCTGTTGCAGCCATTTGGGGAGTAAACTAATGGATGGAGGATCTCTCTCTCTCTCTCTCTCTCTCTCTCCTTCTTTCTCTGTATCTCTTTTTGCTTTCAATTATGTGAGTAAATCTTTAAAAAATTTTCAAAGTTTTTTTATATTTTAAAATCTAATCAACCATGATTGTGAAACTGTTCCTTATAAATATCAGATCTCTATCCCTCATTTTCATAAGCTCAGATTCTTAAATTTTAAATAGATACTATATTTTTTGTAATGATATCTGACAGTGCCTTACATTTGCTAGATTGAACACTGAACCCTCCATACTCACTTCTCAGTGCCTCCTTTCTCAATGACTTTCAGCTACAGGCAAAAAAAAATATTAGACATTTCTTTCTCCCTTGAACAAAATGCATAATTGAGTGTCCATTTCTAGTGTGTCTTCATTTTTTAAGATTTTTTTTTTTAATTTATTTGACAGATACAGTTAGACAGTGAGAGAGAGAGAGACAGAGAGAAAGGTCTTCCTTCCGTTGGTTCACCCCCCAAATGGCCACTACAGCCAGAGCTACGCCGATCTGAAGCCAGGAGCCAGGTGCTTCCTCCTGGTCTCCCACATGGGTGCAGGCGCCCAAGCACTTGGGCCATCCTCCATTGCCTTCCCGGGCCACAGCAAAGCTGGACTGGAAGAGGAGCGGCCGGGACTAGAACCCGGTGCAGTGGATTAGCCAAGTGAGCCACAGCGCCGGCCTCTCTAGTGTGTCTTCTAACAAACTACAACAATTAATTGAGGAAACTTTTATTCTCCAATAGAGTTCAATCTGCATGGAAGAGATTACTTTCAATAACAGATTAATAACATTGAATAATAATACTTATGATATTAAGGCAATAATTATGAGTAGCTCATCATTAGTATCTTATCAATCTTCCCTTAAAACAAAATATTTTGGGGCCAGTACTGTGGTATAGCAAGTAAAGCCACCACCTGCAGTGCCAGGATCCTGTATGGACACTGGTTTAAGTCCTGGCTGCTCTACTTCCAATCCAGATCTCTTTTAATGCTTCTGAGAAAGCAGAAGATGACCCAGGTGCTTGGGCCCCTGTACCCACTTGAGAGACCCAGAAGAAGCTCCTGGCTCCTGGCTTTGGCTTGTTCTAGCCCAGGCCACTGAGGGCATACAGGGAGTGAACCAGCTACCTTTGTCTCTGTAACTTTGCCTGTTAATTAACTAAATAAATAAATCTTAAAAAAAAAAAAACAAAACACAAAAACCATAACATTTTATATCAACTTTAACCTAATTACTTTAAGTCTTCAAGATTAAAGCAGTATATATTTCAATATATATTATAAATCTATCCCTGAACAGTTAACAGATAAATGTGTAGATAAAACCATACATTTTCAGGGCAAGTGCTGTGGTTGTGGTAGGCTAAGCCTCTGCCTGTGGCTCTGGTATCCTATATGGGCGCCAGTTTGTGTCCCGGCTGTTCCTCTTCTGATCTAGCTCTCTGCCTATGGCCTGGGAAAACAGTGGAAAATGGCCCTAGTGCTTGGGCTCCTGCACCAGAATGGGAAACCCTGAAGAAGCTCCTTGCTCCTGGCTTTGGATTGGCACAGTTCCAGCCATTGTAGCCATTTGGGGAGTGAAACAGTAGATGGAAGATCTTCTCTCTATCTCTCTTCTCTCTATGTATAGCTCTACCTCTCAAATAAATAAAATCTTAAAAAAATACATTTTGTTTTTTAAAGGAGTTTCAAAAACATTATATTATAAAACCTTTGAAAAATTGCTTCATAATATATAAATCCAGAAACTACCAGTAATAGACATTTTAAAGTTTAGGAACATATATAATTATGGTTATATTGCAAGCACATACTAATTTACCAATAGAAGAATACATAATTTACATGGTATAAATTAAGAGCATCAAATTTTCAAAAAAAGAATAACTGAAATGGCCTGAAGCCTACATAAAACACATGTGATAGCAACAAGGCAGATCTGATCAAAGTTTTATAATTTAAGGACAAGATTCTACATAGAATCAAGCAACTAAAAATTCTATATGAGATCTCAGAGCAAATAAGATAAAAGAAAAAAATACCGGTAAGAAGCTAATGGTATGTTGAATTCATCTTCAGGGGAAGCAGTTCCCAATAATGTGTCTCCTTCATAAACAGAGATTGGGACTGAAAAGTGATTTCTAACCTGAGAAAGATAACAGTATCATAAATCTAAGACCTTGAAGACATTTAAAAACAACATACATCCATTTAAATATTCTAACAAAGGAACCATCAGACAATATTCATCTTGCTCATATAAATTATAAGAAACAAACAGTATTTATCCTAACAAATATAGGCAAAGTTTCAGTTTTACAGAAAAGGGATCTGAAAGGAGCTGGAGTTGAGGCACAGCAAGTTAAGCTGCCACCTACAACACCAGCATCCCATGTAAACACCAGTTCAGGTCCTGGCTGCTTTACTTCTGATCCAGCTGCCTGCTAATATACCTGTGAAAACAGCAGAAGATGGCCCAAGTGTTTGGTCTCCTGCCATCCCCATGGGAGACTAGGATGGAATTCCAGACCTCTGGCTTTGGCCTAGACTAGCTTAGAGGCCATTTAGGAAGTGAACCAGTGGATCAAAGATGTCTCTCTCACTCTCATTCTGTAAATCTGCCTTTCAAATAAATAAATCTTTAAAAACAAAAAACAGTGAAAATATCTCAAAAATGGAATTTTAAACATCAAAGAGGAGAATAATAGTGTCTTCTTGACTTTGGAATAGGGACTAATTTGTTTATAGACATGCCTGTTAAGAAGAATACTACAAATAATTCTACAAATTCCACAAAAATTCTATAAAAATACCACAAATAATAAACATACTACAAAAATTCTAAGAAAAATTTAAATATTTATATGACAAAAATAAATATCAGGTCACAAGCTGGGGAATGTCTAAAATAAATCTAACAAAAGCTTTATAGCTTAGCACACACAAAAATCCTGCAATTAACAGGAAATTGAGAAATGCATTTGAGCAGGGAATGGGAAATAAACGGAAGCGAAAAACTAAATGACCAATAAATAGCTGGAAAGACATTCAACATTACTGGTAATAATCATAAGATAATCATTTACATCCTATATCAAGTTATAATCATAGGCTATCATTTCATACCATCCGACTGTCAAATATCCAGAGTCTTGTAATATCAACAGTTGAAAAGGATATAACTAGGGACTCAGTCAATGCTGACAGAACGTAAACTGATAAAATAACTTTGCAGAAGTTTGAAAAAACCTAATAAAAATGAAAATGCATCTTTTTAAAAGACCTAACAATTTTGCTCCTAGTTGTATATATAAGGAAATATTTACACATGTGCAGCCAACAACCTTAATGTTCTCTACAGTACTGCTTGTATTATGGAAAATGAGGGAAACAACTTCATGAATACAGTATTTAGAAAATTTTCTTAAAATTTATTTATGTAGAACATACTATAACTAAAAATGTAGCACAGTTTATATTTTATGCACACATAATCATAGTTTTAAAAACATGAGGCTAGAAATATATATATATATATATATATATATATACATACATATACCATATCACCAAACAGATCATCTCTCTCTAGAAAGAAAGGGAAACGTACACTAACACAGAGACTACAATCTCTGAAGCAAAAACTTCATTTAATTTTTTTTCTTTTTTTTTGCAGAGGAGAATGAGAGGGAGAGAGGAAGGAGAGGAAGGAGGCAGAGAGGTTAGAAAGAGAGGAGACAAAGATCTTCCGTCCCCAAAATGCCCACAAAAGCTGGGCTGAAGCTGGAATCGGGAACCAGACCTGGGAGTCAAACTCAGACATTTTTAGATCACAAACGTACTATCTGCTAGTCCAACACCTGGCTCAGAGGAAAAAATATTTTAAAATATTATTTATTTGAAAAGCAGCGAGACACAGAGATCTCTCATCCACTGGAGTTTACTTCCCAAATGCCTGCAACAGTTGTGGCTAAGCCAGAATCAAGCCAGGAATGGGGAACTCAATTTGGATCTCCCATGTGAGTGGCAGGGACCCAACCACTTAAGCTATCACCTCGGCTTCTCAAGGTATATATGAGCAGGAAGCTGGATTCAGGAGCAGAGCTGGAACCTGAGCCCAGGAACTCTGAAAGGATGCAGGCATCCAAAGGAACACTGTAACTATTATGAGGAACACTTGCCCTGTGAAGTAAAAACATTGTAAACATCATTTGTTATAAACTATGTGGCTAGAGGTCTGTATTATTTATAGTAAATTTCTCAACACAAAAGGTATAACTGGATAAAGCTTCTAAAAATCAAACCCATATCAAACCAATAGTTAATATCTACAAAGTTCAAACAACATTAAGTTTTACACTTTTTAAAATTACAAATTTCCAATAAACTGTATATTCAACTTATCACTGATATACACAGAATATTCAAGAAGACACATGCTTTTCAGTAGTGTCTATTTAGAATGTGCAGTTTGTTATCAAAGTTTTCTACTATTTCCGTTGTTTTCCCTACCAAGCTTAGTGTAGCAAAAACTGGTTGGAAGCAGAGAATAAACTAATGATTTAAAATCTGGGAACCAGAGTCTCGGGAAAGAAATGGGAATAAGGCTGGAGAGGTGAAATAAACAGAGAACTGGTGGTACAAGAAGAAAGCAAACATTTATATAACAGCACGTTGCAGCTAAGCTTTCCCTGCTGGAACAACTGATAAAGTTTATGACCAAACAATATTCATATAATGGAAGAATGGAATGAACACAAATTTAAAGTGAAAGATCAAATTTGGGCATTGCTACAATACTAGCTGTGTGTTGGCAAATTTATTTTTAATAATATTGTTTTTCCTACCAAAACTAACAAATTCATATACCAGAACATTATTAGTACACAGATTACTCCATAGGACTTCCCGACAAATTAATCATTTTGTACCTGTACTGGAGAGCGAACTGTCACCTTCTTACTTCCTTCCACTGCATCAATCTGACAAACAATAGATCTTTCAACTCCAGACTCTCTGTGTCTTACAGTATATAGACGTCGTCCCACTTTTGTCAAAGGGATTTTATCAGCAGTAGAATGGTTAACAGGTGCTAAATGAATACACATATTTGAAAATTCACTGTATATTAATATTAGTATATTAATGGTAAGAAATATCAAATGATTGTATTGAAGTTATAAATAGCAGTTCCTGAAGTCTTGGGATATAATGCATAAAAGGGGCTATTTTAAGAGGCCACCACATATTTCCACAGCACTCACCTAAAACCTTCAAAGCATTTCACCAAAAAACAATTATTTTAATTGAAAAGAATAATCTTTTCCAGGAGTTTAACCTTTAGCAATCATGGCAAACCCTTTAAAAATAACTGAGTAGGGCTGGTGCTGCGGCTCAATAGGCTAATCTGCCACCTGTGGTGCCGGCACCCAGGGCTAGTCAGTCTGGGAGCCAGATTCTGTTGCCCCTCTTCCAGTCCAGCTCTCTGCTGTGGCCCGGGAGTGCAGTGGAAGATGGCCCAAGTGCTTGGGCCCTGCACCCGCATGGGAGACCAGGAGAAGCTCCTGGCTCCTGGCTTCAGATCAGCGCAGTGCGCCGGCTACAGCGGCCATTGGGGGGTTAATCAACAGAAAAGGAAGACCTTTCTCTCTGTCTCTCTCACTGTCCACTCTGTCAAAAAAAAAAAAAAAAAAAAAAAAAAAAAAGACCAAACTGAGTAGGGGCCAGCATTGTGGCACAGTGTGTTATGCTGTGGTTTATGATGCCAGCATCCCATATCCATTGCCGGTTTGAATCCCAGCTGTTCTGCTTCCACTTTCGCTTTCAATCCAGCTCCCTGATAATGTACCTGGGAAAACAGTGGAATATGGCCCCAAGTGTTCACACCCTTGCTACCCAGGCTCCTGGCTTCAGCCTGGACCCAACCTGGTTGTTGCGGCTATTTGGAAAGTGAACCAACAGATGGAAGGCCTCTCTCTCTTTGCCATTCTGCCTTTCAAATAATTAAATAAATCTTAAAAAAAGAAAACCTGAACAATGAGAGCAAAAATTGACAACTATATGGACACTGAGATTTTCTGTTATAGTAACCAGGGCTAATCCCTTCAGACATCTTTAAATACCAACATAGTGACAATTTTTCAGTTTCTGATTTTTCCAACAAGCATGTCACTTTTTAGTTACATCTTGGATTTGGTTAAAGAAAATTTTGTACATATTTATCTAATATACACAAGTGGTATTGGGGTGAAATTACTTACTTGCAGATTTTACTTGCCCTTCATTCATAAAAATGTTACCTCCAAACCAGAGGTAAAACTGGTAACAATTCACTGACAATGCTCCAACAATCCCTGAAACACTTGTTATGCATTATTTCCTGATTAGAAGAAAGCACTAATAAAGCACTTCACTTCTATACCTAATTTTAACCTTTCAAATGATGTCCTCTTTAATAATTACTTGAGTGTTACAAAGTGATATAGATGAGGCTTTGGGAGTATTTAACATTACAGTGACAAGATAATTTAAAATGAAAAACTTGTTGGAATTAGAAAAGACAAGGGAAAATCTCCACATAAAAAACCATTCATCAATTCTAAAACAATTACTAATGTGTCATTTTCATTAATTCAAGTTTTAAATTCAGTCAGATACAAAAGGGGTAGGTTACTCCCAAGTTGTGGAGCTGACATCTTGGCACAGAGGTTAAGCTACTGTTGGTGACTAAGCATTATTACATCCTGGTTGCTCTACTTCTGATCCAGCTCCCTGATAATGTGCCTGAGAAGACATCACTGGGCTCCTGCCACTGAGTTGGAAGACCTAATCCACAGGGATGGAATTCCAGGCTTCTGGCTTCCACCTGCATCAGGCCCAGCCTTTGTGGCCATCAGGGAGTGAAGCATCGAATGGAAGACAGATCTCTCACCCTGCCTCCCTACCACTTTCCCTCAGTTGGAAGAACTCTCTCCCCTCCTCCACCGTGTGTGTTTGTGTGTGACTATGGCTTTTGAATAACATACATCTTAAAAAAAAAATACTACTAAGTTGTACCAAATGTGCTTAAAGTTGTACCAAATGTACTTAAAGCATATCTGGGACTGATGCTGTGGCATAACAGGTAAAGCCACCGCCTGCAGTGCTGGCATCCCACATGGGTGCCGGTTCAGGACCTGGCTGCTCCACTTCCGATCCAGCTCTCTGCTGTGGCCTGGGAAAGCAGCAGAAGGTGACCCAAGTCCTTGGGCCCCTGCGCCCATGTGGGAAAGCAGGAGGAAGCTCCTGGCTTTGGATCGACGCAGCTCTGGTCATCTAGGGAGTGAACCAGCGGATGGAAGACCTCTCTCTCTTTTATTTTTTTTGACAGGCAGAGTGGACAGTGAGAGAGAGAGACAGAGAGAAAGGTCTTCCTTTGCCGTTGGTTCACCCTCCAATGGCCGCCACAGCCGTCATGCTGCACTGACCAAAAGGTAGGAGCCAGGTGCTTCTCCTGGTCTCCCATGCGGGTGCAGGGCCCAAACACTTGGGCCATCCTCCACTGCACTCCTGGGCCACAGCAGAGAGCTGGCCTGGAAGAGGAGTAACCCGGGTGGCGCTGGCTTCCCTCCCTCCCTCCCTTTCTCTCTCTCTTTTTACCTCTCCTTCTCTCTCTGTGTAACTCTGCCTTTCAAATAAATAAATAAATCTTAAAAAAAAAAAAAAGACAATATCAGCTTCTATGGCCTGTAGAAGCTGAATTAGGATGAGCTCTAACATTTGGCTTCCCAACAACAAAGAGGAAATTACCATGCTTTAAACAATGCAGTGGGTAAACAAAGTCGGAATTTGGAATACAAAGATCTTACTAACAACAGCAACCAACTGCAAAGTTGAAAAAAAATGGTCCCAATATACTAGGAAAGAGATCTTAAAAATCTGTAGAATACTACAAATGAGTAAATTACACAAGACTGTAGTTTAACCCAAAGCCACAGGAAGATAATACATCACTTACTCAGAAGAATGAAGAAGAGCTTGCTGCTTAGGCTGGTCATTGCGCTGAAATGATCATTTTCCTTAGTTCGGACATAATCCATACTTAAACTCTCCTCATTTTTCAATATATATGATTTTGCCATAGGAACATTGAGTACATTAAAAGAATCACTTGGTGAAACAGAAACACTAAGTCCAAGAGAATTGAAAATGATAAACGGTGCTAGATCCCTTATGAAGACAGGGGCAGACCCAGTGGCAGCTTCTGTAAATGCCTAATAAGTGAGAGTCATCAAATAAATTAAAATGTGGAAAACTAAATCAAAAGCAGACACAAGACAAAGAATTAAACAAAAAAACTTCTGATTCAATAAAAGGGTCAATTCAGCCTAGTATCTCAACATTTAGAGTTTCAAATTTCTTTTCTTACCTTGACTAAATTATTTAACATTATAAGACCACATTTGGATAATGTGATGTTTAATTGGTCTCTTGAATAGAAACTGATGACAGTTTTATATTCTGGCACTTTGTAGTTTTCTTCTTCAGCATCTGACTCAACAATAGCCTTTTTGGCTTTCTTTTTCATCTAAAATGATAAATTATTAAACTGTAAGGAAAAAAAAAAACTTGCTGCTAAAACAATGTGACTCATTACGCAAAGTAAAACCAAACTTTAGAAAAGTTCCAATTTTAACATTAGAGGCAGCAATATATTTTATTTTTGCTGCTGTCCTTTTGTAGGGTCAAATAGGACAGGGGCAGTACTAGAGGAAACCCAATGACAGTGAAATGGCAAGCACAATTTAGAAGGAAAAAAAAAAATCCCAGCATTACTAAGTGTATATGGAAACCTCTGTACCTTTTTAATTTTGTAGTGATCTTAAATCACTCTAAGAAAATACTTTGAAAAAAAAATATACACTTACACAGATTTAGACATACCTTGATTCCAAGATTCCATGGTCTAAAATCCTCAGTCTGATCAATTTCTAAGGGCTCAAGCAAAGGTTCCCATACACCAAACATTTCATTATAATAATGCACCTATAGAGACAATTTTTTGTTTTAAATGAAGCATGCTGGTATCTTCCAGGTTGTCATCTTCCAGGCTGTTTCCTACTGTTATGCCTTTTGGCCATGCTATTTCCATATGAAAACCATTCTATACACTCTTCAGCAGCCTGCTCCATATACTCCCGCAGCAATTCCCTCACCTAGCTAAAATGGCCCATGTCCACCCTTCACAATGTAGATACCAGCCAGGGAAGCACATGAGCAGCTTTCATCATAAGCCTTTAGTCCAGAAGGAAATAAACACAACCTCTTTTAAGCATCTTTCTTTAATTCCATACTAGGCCAAGCATCACACACTGTTCATCTATAACACATTAAAGAAATTTTGCGCTTCCACTTCAAAGTGCTTAAAAGCAAATATCATATGTTTCAATAACTTTTTAGAGGGTTAAGATTAAAAGAGGGATACCTGTTTTAGAATAACATCTAGCACATAATAAATGCCACATAATTATCTATATTAGATGCATAGGAAGCAATGGCCTTGGATTTGAAAATTATATTCAGAGGTCAAACGGGGAAGCTTGTAGGCAAGGCTCATGATGAGAAAGCTTGAACTTTGTTACATTTAAGTTAAAATTAAATTCAGTGTGGTGTGGACATTCTCAATTTTTGAAATTTTATAGGGGCCAGCAGTGTGGCATAGTGGGTAAAGCTGCTGCCTACAATTTTGCCACCCCATATGGGTGCCACTTCAAGTTCTGGCTACTCCTCTTCCCATCCAGCTCTCTGCTATGGCATGGGAAAGCAGTGGAATATGGCCCCAGTCCTTGGGACCCTGAACCCACATGGGAGACCCAAAAGATAATCCTGGCTCTTGGCTTCAGATTGGCGCAGCTCAGGCCATTGCAGCCATCTGGGGAGTGAACCAGCAGATGGAAGACCTCTCTCTGCTTCTCTATAATTCTGCCTTTCAAATAAATAAATAGATTTTTTTTCAAAAAAAATTTTTATAGACATCCTAGATCAAATTTTCTGTAAAATCTACAGAATTCTAATCAGAATTTGAAAATGTTAAGTCAAAGTTATACTTCTTAATTAGCAAACCATTCTGTTGCAACATAATAAAAGAATAGAATTTCATGTTTCCTTATTTACTGTTACAAGGGAGAATATTTGTTTAAGTTTTTAATAAAGTATATTATTAATTTAAACCACGGTATACTTCAAAAGATTCCACATAAATTCCCAAGTAAAATATGTTTGTTCAGATATTTCCCAAATAATATCAACTTAAACTCGTTTTAAAGTACTCTTATGAAAATCTGAAAAGTCTTAACAGACTTTCATTAGAGTTAAAAACTCAATATTATATAAAAGCATAAAGCATATCCTTCTAATTCCTTATACCAAGATTATATTATCTATATATCCAGAAATTTAGTCTATGATTTTTTTTTAACGATTTATTTATTTATTTGAAAGGCAGAGCTACAGAGAGGCAGAGACAGAGATAGAAGAGGTCTTCCATCTGCTGGTTCATTCCCCAAATGGCTGCAATGGCCGGAGCTGCACAGATCCAAAGCCAGGAGCTAGGAGCTTCCTCCAGGTCTTCCACATGGGTGCATGGGCCCAAGGACTTGGGCCATCTTTTACTGCTTTCCCAGGCTATAGCAGAGAGCCAGATTGGAAGTGGAGCAGCCAGGACTTGAACCAGCACCTACATGGGATGCTGGCACCACAGGCAGTAGCTTTACCGACAATGCCACAGTGCCAGCCCCTATGAATGTTTTAAATGGTCATATTTTCCATTTAACTATTGTTTGTACCCATTGTCTATATTTCCAATAAACTAGAGTCTTTTTGCTTTAAAAAAAAATAAGTATGTCATTGTAAAAATTAAAAGAAAAATAAGAAAGGAAGTAGGAAGGAAGGTGGGAGTCAGGAAGGGAGGTTAGGGTAACATATATTATTATGTTCTTAAAACTGTACTGTTCCCTTTATATAAATAAAAAAAATTGGAAATAAAGAATATTCAATTCAATCCCTTAAAATTCAATCCCTAAAAATGAGAATTTTAAAATTAACACTTGTCTACTGCCATGTTACCTTTAAGTTGATATAATGAATTATAACATAAATTTAATATGGCCATGTATTCTCAAAGTAGAAATAATGTACACATAACACCAACTATTCAAGGGCATAAATCTATAAGCTTTCTTCTAAGTTTCTGAGCAAATATAATATTTACAGTAAGCTTAATTTAGATAGATAAATAATATTCCCAAAACATCCCAGATATTGTATTGTTTGTCTCTAAAACCGTAAAAATGCTTTATCTGCTTACTTCTAGTTCAAGTTGACAGTGGAGATTTATTAGTGTGCTCCAGTTTTTGCCTTCTCCTGAAAAACGTGACTTTGCCAAAAGCATGGGCACTGTTCTATGACCAATTCCAGCCTCAAGAACTATAAAAATAGAATCAATGTTCACTTTTATCATCTCTCCTTTGGGTACCAATTCGGTTGTGGGAGCGATTTTTTCAGTTTCATTTGATTCTTCCAGGAACCACATTTTTAAATTCTTTATATCCTTCTTTTCCCACAACTGTGCTATGGAAGAAGCAGTTTCTTTTGGAATGGTTTCCTTGGTTGTGTAAAGTGCTGAAGTTATGGTAATTATGGTGTTTATGATAACCGGTGAAACCTAAGTGGAATAAAATTTAAAAATTACATATGCTACTTTCAAAAACTGTTAAACCTAATTGCTGAATAATTATGAGGAGTTAATAATCAACTAACATTACCACCACAAAATAGAAGATATGATGTGCTATATATAAAGAATTTTAATTACCATTATTACTAATTTCAACTTGTTAAAATATTTAATCTCAAATATTAAAATGATCAAATATTATTTCAACTATACATATAAATGTTAAATGCCAATAAACTAGTTAAATGCAAATAATTATACAATAACATTCATGATAAAATGTACACTAACAATATCATTTTGTAAATAATACTTTCAAAAACAAAAGTTTTTTTTTTTTTTTTTTTTTTTTGCTTATTTAACAATTAAGACTTACTACAATAACTCCTTGTTTCTAGGTCTCATGAATTTTTTAAGATAGCATGATTTGATTGTAACTTACCTTTACTGTCAGGGATTTCACTGATATATCAATAGCTTGTGGAGTCGAACCTGTCTGAGTAGCTTGATAAAATAAGTCACAAGGCTGCAAAACCTATGAGAAAAAAAATCAATACCATTAAATTAATAAATATTAAAGTAATCCTACTAAAGGGTTTCTTAGTAATAAATAAGCAAATCAGTAAAAATAAGTATTAAGTGACTCAATATCACACCTCTTCATTATCACTATTTGTAATAAAAAGGAAGTGGTAACAAAAATATTAGCAATAATAAAAAATAAATAGAAAAATTTCTTAAATATTCAAAACTAACCTATAAAACTTGTAAGACAATACTCCTAAATGTTTGTATAAATAGAGTAAGAGAACAAGTTATTTTGGTGCAAAAAATTTTGAAATCCATATATACTGGGGTCTTCAAAAGTTAACAGAAAGCATGTATTATGAAAAAACTGCAAGGATTTCAAAAATTTTTTTACCACAATAAGCTTCTATTTTAACTTTACTTTAGTGTAATGGACTTTACTGATACATCAATTACTCATGGCTCTGTACCCATATGAGTAGCCTGAGGAAAACAAATCTTTATTCTGGATTTTCCATGAGTTCTTTGAAGTATCCTCATATTCTGTATTTGACTTTACATACTAAAATAAAATTTTGTTGTGATGTTTTTTCACTGTAAAAGTGAAATAAGTTAATCTACACAGGTAAAGCTACAAAAGACAAGAATAAAAAATTATATAAATAATTCCCTAATTAATTATAAGTGAATTGAATTTTCCCTAAATGTAATAAGCCGAATTCTTCCCTTCTGCCCCTCAGTGATTCCCATAAGGCTGTCAAGAATCCCGTACTATTATAGTACAAAGTCAAATATCTCATTTATCTCTGATCAGTTCAAAGTCTAAATTCTCAATCAGGTTCAGATGTTGATTAGATGTCTAGATATAATGTATTTAATAGAGCTGTTGAGGCACATTTTTTGTCCTGTTGGGAAACTAAGTCAAGTTACCTACCCCCAATATACAAATGTGGAACAGACATGGGATAACAGTGAGCGATATTCCTGTTCAAATGTAAACAGGAGGAAAAAGCAGCCACCTATCCCAAGAATTCTGAAATCCAGCAGGTAAATGAATTTCCTGATTAGGTTTAAAAGCTGTGAACTATTTTCTCATTTTCACCCTCAAAGTCATCCTTTCTTTTTTTCTCTTTATAATACATAAGGTAAGGTGATTTTCATTTGCCTGCTAGCTGGCTTCCACTAGCTGCCACATAGCCCTCTCCATAATAAGGCAGTTTGCACCTTCAAGATCAGCAGTAGAGCCATCTCTGATGTTTGACCATCTCTAGTAATCTCACTCTGATGTCTTATCCAGAAAAATCTCCCTTTGACTTGACTCAGTCTACTGATTAATGTCCTGACCATATTGGTCTTGCTTACCTATACTCACCCAGGAAAAGACGACAGAGGGCACATATAAAAGGAGGTAGAAATCTTAGCGGCTACCTTAGAATTTTACTTACCACACACACACACACACACACACAAAGACATCTAAAAAGATCAAAATAATGACATTTAAACCCATTACTCAAAGTAGTCACAATCTACCATTATTTTAAAAAAAAGGTAAGAAGAGTTAGTACTTGACTTATTAATTCAGTCTAAAAATTGTTTATAAACTAAGAACAAAAAATTTAACTATATTATAATAATTAAGTATAGATTCTAAACATAAAATTTGCTTTTCCCTGGGAAAAGCAAAAACAAGAAAGTACAAATATATATATAAATTTCCCTGTAATGTGTAAATCTCTTTTTTAAATTTTAATTGTTTTAATCAAGTAATGTAGCTGTTTGAAACAGGAATTTTAAGACAGTTCAATACAGCAAAGTGAAGGATTACTCTACTAGGATACCCTCCATGAATAATATTCAAGAGATTACGTGAATCTGAATTCCACTGGAAATTTGGTACCAGACTGAAAATCTTACATTGGTTTTTGGTTCAGTTGAAACCATGGATTTAAGTTCCTTACAGAAAAATATTAAAGTACACTCTGGCCCTGACAAAATTCACAAGTTTGTAAGTGACATAGGATTGAAAATGCAGCTGGTCTTGAACAGAAAACCTGCTCATGCCAAAGCTGTGTTACAATCAAGTTCTCCATAAGATAATTCACAAAATTCAACTTAATGTTATAGAAACCATTCCTAAAGTGCATTTTTTTCCTACCAGTATTAGTTTTGTTGCCTCCAACTATTTCCTTCGTGCTTTTAGTGCTATTTCTATCATTTTCGTTTTCTTCCTACTTCAATACTATATTACTCCCTTTCTTTCATTTTTACTATTGATACTGCTACTGCTTCCCTGTGAAATTAACTTACCAGCATTTATACGAAATGAACAGAAGCCTACGAAAGCTATTATATTTTATTGGCCCATGATGAAGACCACTGAATAACAAGACAAAGAGTAGAATATATGATTATAGATGTTGGTAACTGGATAATATGGCGGGAACTTGGGTTCTTGGGAGCCCAAGCTCTCTGTACAGGCTGTTCCTTTTTCCTAAAATAGATGTCGGGTTCCTGCATTATACACTGAGCCACCTGGGACAGATCTGACTCCTTATTCCAAACTTCCTGCTAAGGCTGACCCTGAGAAGCAGAAGTAATTGGGTTCCCACCATCTACATTAGAGACCAGGATTGAGTTCCTAGCTCCTAGCTCTTCTCTTCCAGCTGTTGTGACTGGGGGTGAAACTAGCAGATGGGAGTTGTCTCTAATAACAAAATTTTAAAACCCAGCACATTCCTGTGACTCCTGTTGCTCCAGTCTAATAACTAGTCATCCTTCAGGTATCAGCACAAATGTAATTTACACTGAGAAGCCTACCAACCAGTCCAGTTATGTTCTATCATAAAATCCTAGGTATCCTTAGCAAAAGAAATATATAAACAAATTAAAATACCTTAAAATTTAGGATTAACCTACACACACAAGGCTTGTATACTATAGGAAACAAATTGTAGTTCTTTCAACAGACACCAATAAATACACACTAAGATTCTACATTTAGTCATGATCAAGATTCTTTCAGAATTAAGTATAGAAAAGCTTATTATTTTAAAGATTTACTAATTATTCAGAAGGCAGATTTAAGAGAGAGAGATTGATTGAGACACATATTTTCCATCTGTAGTTCACCTCCCAAATGACTGCAATGGCTGGGGCTGGGCCAGATCAAAGCCAGGAGCTTCATCTGGGTCTCCCAAATGTGTACTGGGGCCCAAGGACATGGTCCATCTTCCACTGCTTTCCCAGAAGCATTAGAAGAGAGTTGGATCAGAGGAGGAGCATCTGGGACTCAAACCAGTACCCATAAGGGAAGCTGGCCATGCAGGGGACAGCCTAAAGCGCTGCATCACAGTGTCAGCCCCTAGGTATGAAAGATGTAATTTCTCAACATACAAAAGGTTTTATATGTAAATATTAAACAAGCAAATATTAAACATAATAATAGTATCAATTTATTTAAGCATGGGAATAAAATGAAAATGGCTTCTTCTTGCCATTTAGGGAACAAAACATAAAAGTAACTTTTGTAGATGATTTTTTAAAAATCTAACAACCAAAAAATTAGTACAAGTTTATAATAGTTTAGGATAAGATAAATTGATAAAAAATCCATAATACATTTAAAATATACATGTAGAAAATAATTTTGCTTTTCTTAGGATTTAGGAATTTATTCAAAAATTTTATTGGAGCAGGCATCATGGTACAGTGGTTAAGACACCTCAAGATGCCTGCATCCCATACAAGTCCCTCTGTTCAAGTCCTGATTCCACTTCCAATTCAGTTTCCTGCTAGTGTGCATTCTGGGAGGTGGCAGGTGATGTCTCAAGTGTGTGAGTCCCTGCCACCCATGTGGCAGGCCAAATGGATTTCCAATCTCTGGCCTGACCCAGCCCTGACTGTTATAGGCATTTAGGAATGAACCAGCAGATGGAAGATCTTTCTGCTTTTCAAATGAATAAAAGTAAATACATAAAAATATTTAAAATTCTAATAAATAAAGTCAGAAATAACTTTATACCCTACAGATAGCAAAAATGAGAATATTTCCTCTAAAATATCTCTGAATAAGCAGGTTAAGTTATATCCTAGGTATAGTAGAACAAGATAAAAAGAGCCTGGTTTCCCTATATTAAACCATAATGATTTTACCATGTTCCTAGAAAAAAACATGCAGGTCTACCATGATTTCCTGTTTAGAGTGGGGTATTCTTAGTATAGAGCCTAGTTTACATCTTAACTAATACAAAATTTCATACCTAAAATTTGACACTGCTACAAAGTGAAAATATTTGAAAATGATTTAGCAATTAATTAGATGGACAAGGGATATTTAAAAATATAAAGCCAACTGTCCTAAACTTGCTATAAAAATAGTTTAAAAAACTTAAAGGGAAGGCAGACCATGTTCTTGCATGGGAAAAAAAAAAGCCAAAATGTTTTGCCAGACAGACTTGGAATATTTAGAATGTTTTGTATGTTAGTTTCTATTTTCTAGTGATTGCAAATACAATCAGGAAAAGTACGCTAGTCAAACCCTAAAGAGCCTTAGCAAGAGATAAGACCATGGTTCCAATTTTTCCTATATACAGTCTTGTTACAGCCGTGTGAGCCAATATATTGCAAAATAATAAAATCACAGATGTCACCTATCACCCTTCTCCAAAATCAATTGTTAAAATATTCTTCACTAACTTGAAGTGAAGGAAGGAAAGGCAGAACAAGGAATTAGCAAATACAATATTAAAATAGCTTGTCTGCAAAAAAAACAATGGGAACCATGAATAAATAATAGTTCCATTTGTGGTTACTTACACATAGAACTACCTAGAAGAAACAAAATGTTTAATAGATTAAGGATTGCCAAAGAAACCAGTATCTGGCATGCAAAAGCCTGCCATGTTTAAACTGTTAAAACAATTTTAACCAACTCAGCTCAGAATTAAGCCCTGAAAAATAGTATAGTTACCCTAAAAAGAAGACAGAGATTTCAGATCTGTCTACAGAGGATAATGGCACAGAAAAACTTTTCAGAGGGAAAAGACAAGCCAAGTGAGGAACCTACTACATTGTCAAAGCTTAAAATTTAGTTTTAGGCTAAAAACTACAGGCTTAAAATTTTCACAATTCCAGTCAGCATGATATGACAACTGGTATAGATTAGTGATTACCAAGTGCTTTCCATTCTTTCTGTTTCTGAATGAGTTGATCATATAGTGGTTGTGTGCATGGTATATGTGTGTATGTGTTTGTATGTTAAAAAGTGGTAGCTTATTTTCTGTTAGTGACTAGATTGTTGGGGCCAGCGCTGTGGCACAGTGGGTTAACACCCTGGCCTGAATCGTTGACATCCTATATGGGCGCCAGTTCTAGTCCCAGCTGCTCCTTTTCCAATCCAGCTCTCTGCTATGGCCTGGGAAAGCAGTAGAAGATGGCCCAAGTCCTTGGGCCCCTGCAACCATGTGGGAGACTTGGAAGAAGTCTCTTGGCTTTGGATTGGCACAGCTCCAGCCATTGCAGCCAATTAGGGAATGAACCAGCGGATGGAAGACCTCTCTCTCTCTCTTTCTCTCTCTCTTTTCTGCCTCTCCTCTCTCTGTGTGACTCTTTCAAATAAATAAATGAATCTTAAAAAAAAAAAAAACAATTAACACTCTTATTAAAAAAAAAAATAGTTAAGTGAAGCCATGTGCAGATCCAGCAATGAAAATCAAAGGTCTCAGAACCTGAGCTGAAATTATACTGCTTGAGGAGAAGGTGAAATATGTTCTAAGGGTAAACAAAAAGACAAGTACAGATCGTGCAGATGAGGGGAAAAATCTGAGTGGCCTCTGTGAAGGACCTTTAGTTATCAGCTGATATTTGTTCTACTCTTCTTCTACAATAATGGCAGTTTTATCTGAACACAAGGTAGGTTAGAAAAGAACACATTTTCCAACCTCTACTGCAGGTAAGTGTGGTCATACAGCAACATTCAAGCCAAAAGGATATGAAAAGATGTACAGGCAAAATTTCTAAATGATAACCTGAAAGAGAATCAGCATGCCCTTTATTTCTGACTTCTTGCCTTTTCTCAATGATGACCCAGCAGCCTTGCAAACTAGGGCAACAGTCTTTCTTATATCCTAATAAAATCTGTAAGACAATACTTCAAAAAGTTGGTGGGAAAATGAATTAGCAAATAAGCTTAATTTGGTGCAGGACATATTTGAAATCCATACACAGCTTTTTCAAAGTATGCTGTTTCCTTGGACTTTGTTTTTTTGTTGTTTTGTTTTTTTGACAGGCAGAGTGGACAGAGAGAAAGGTCTTCCTTTTCTGTTGGTTCACCCCCCAGTGGCTGCTGCAGCTGGCGCGCTGCTGCTGCCACACCGTGCTGATTCGAAGCAGGAGCCAGGTGCTTCTCCTGGTCTCCCATGGGGTGCAGGGCCCAAGCACTTGGGCCATCCTCCACTGCACTCCCGGGCCACAGCAGAGAGCTGGCCTGGAAGAGGAGCAACTGGGACAGAATCTGGCGCCCTGATTGGGACTAGAACCCGGGGTGCTGGCGCTGCAGGCAGAGGATTAGCCTAGTGAGCCGTGGCGCCGGCCTCCTTAAGACTTTCTGAAGAGCTTTCACATAGATTTCAAAATTTTGTGCACCAAAATAAACTTATCCTTTAATTCCATTTTCCACAAACTTTTTAAAGTTCTCCAATATTATAACAAAATCACAGTTTGGGGCCAGCACTGTGGCATAGTAGGTAAAGCCCTGGCCTGCAGTACCGGCATCCCATATGGTGCCAGTTTGAGTCCCAGCTGCTCCACTTCCAATCCAGCTCTCTGCTGTATTTACTAAGTAATAGTAATAGCTGACGCTGTGGTGCAGTGGGTTAATGCCCTGGCCTGAAGAGCCAGCATCCCATATGGGCGCCATTTCGAGACCCGGATGCTCCACTTCCAATCCAGCTCTCTGCTGTGGCCTGGAAAAGCAGTGGAAGATGGCTGAAGTCTTTGGGCCCCTGCACCCACGTGGGAAACCCAGAAGAAGCTCTTAGCTCGTGGCTGCAGACTGGCGCAGCTCCAGCTGTTGTGGCCATTTGGGGAGTAAACCAGCAGATGGAAGGCTTCTCTCTCTCTCTGTAACTGACTTTCAAGGAAATAAAATAAATCTTTAAAGACATATAAACTGTGATTTTTTTTTTATTGATAGTATTTAGAACATTTATACTTCTGCTTCCTTTAGAAGTCTAAACATTTTTACAAGTCTTATAAGACTACTGGGAGTAAGACATCTTTGAAGAAACAAAACTTAAATTTTATGAAGCACAAGAAGACCAAAAGGTTATTAGAGAGTAAAATACACACCAACTTGGAAATTGCTGAATGTCAAATAAGCTACATGAAGACAAGCAAAAATACTTCATCTGAGCAAAAACATCCATATGAGAGGAGAAAACTTAAATTATTAAAACTTAAACAACATAGCAAGCTGGTACAAAAATCTTAAAAGCCAAAGAGCAGCTTTGATTCAAAATAGTTAGAAAGTCAAAGTAAGATCTTACTTAAAAAGTGTCCAGATCAAGCCAACTTTTTAGTGAGAGTGTTCCCACAAATACAAACAATAATAAGGAGCATGTGAAAGAATAAAAACAAGTTTCAACTCCAGGATATAAAAGGAGCTCAAGAAATTCAACAACAACAAAACAAATAATCCAGTTAAGAATGGGGCTAAGGATATGAACAGACATTTTGAACAGATATTTTGATATTATGACAGATATTATAACAGATATATTATAACAGATTATGAACATTTTTCAAAGGAGGAAATACAAATGGTCAACAGACTCATGAAAAGATGCTTAGAATCACTAGCCATCAGGGAAATGCAAATGAAAACCACAAGGAGGTTTCACCTCACTGCAGTCAGAATGGCTATCACACAGAAATCAAACAACAATAAACATCGGCAAAGCTATGCGGATGAAAGGTACCTAGTATACTGCTGGTGAGAATGTAAACTAGTACATCCAATATAGAAGGCAGTTTAGAGATTGCTCAGAAATCTGAAAATAGATCCAGTATATAAACCAACCATTCCTATCTTGGGAATTTACCTAAAGTCAATGAAATCAGCAGAAGAAAGAGTTATCTGTACCCCTATGTATATAGCAGCTCAATTCAGAATAAGGGGGATATGGAATCAACTCTGATGTCTATCAACTGACAACCAGATAAGGAAATCGTGATACACACACACACACACACAATGGAATCCTACTCAGCTATAAAAATGAATGAAATCTTATCTTTCACAACAAAAAAGGATCCAACTAGAAATCATTATGCTTAATAAGTCAGTCCCAAAAAGACAAATATCATGTTTTCCCTGATTTGTGGTAATTAATACACAGAATACAAAAAAATGTACTCTATATGAGCAGATTCGATGATTATTTATAGCCCTCGTCTATACTCTTGAGGAACAGTGGTTTTTCTACTTGTTCAAGTCTTATTTCTGGAGGGTTAAGCTTGTGATTATAATGTAGACTGAAAGTATGTCATGGTAAAAACTAAAAGGAAAAATAAGAAAGGAAGAAGAGAGGGTAGCATTGATGGAAAAAGGGAAGTATCATGCTCTCCAATCTCTACATATGAAATCTGTTTCCCTTATATAAATAAATAAGGAAAATAAATTTAAAACACGGCATACAATTTTTAAAAATACATTCTCCAAGCAGCAAGAAAGGTATTTTACAGAGCAAAATATTTTGTTTCCTAAAGTGGTCTATACTAAATCCAAAATAGTTTATAATTAAGGAGATAACTAATTACTCACAGTAGTGATTTTTCCTTTTCTCTTGACTGGAAGAAATGGGCATGCTCTTGCTTGGAGATCTTTAATGGCAGCAGTCACTGTGTTGTTTTCCAGGTCACCTTTACAGCAAATTTCACACTGAGTTGTAATGACTAAAGCAGGAGCATCATTTCTTGTCATGTCAGCCACAAAGACAATTTCAGGATTTTTAATAATAATATTAACTTCCCATTTCTCTGATTCCTGTACAGGCACTAAGATATAAATATAAGCAAATTAATCTTTTTAAAATTTAGAAATAATTGTTATATGTGCATATATTACCTGTGAATAACTTGTGAGAAAAAGTTATTTCATTTTAAATAAAAAGCAAAAAAAAAAAAAAAAAAAAAAGGAATCATATCCCAAAGGAATTTACCACAATTCTCTTAATAAAGATTTGAAATAGAGGCCAGCCTCCTGGCACAGTGGGTTAAGCTGCTGTCTACAACACCAACATCCCATATGGGTGCCAATTCAAACCTGAGCTGCTCCACTTTTGAACCAGATCCCTGCCAAGGCATCTGGGAAGGCAGAGGAAGATGGCGCAAGTCCTTGGGCCACTGCACCCAAGTAGAAGACCTGAAGAAGTTCCTGGTTACCAGCTTCGGACCAGCTCAGCTCTGGCCACTGTGGCCATTTGGGAAGTGAACCAGCAGATGAAAGATCTCTTTTCTTTCTCTTTCTATCTCTGCCTTTCACATAAGTTTTTTTAAAAAGCTAGAATATAATAAAAAAGAATCCTTTAAAATAAAACACTATCTTGAATTATGGAAAGGAACAGTCATTAATTGACAATCTTCTGCTTGTTTTCTTCCACTAAAAAGTCCATTCAAATTATTGACTGAAGAAAAAAGCACAATTTCTCAGTCAAGGCAAGTGTCATATGTTATGGAATCAATATACATTCACAACTTCAAGAAAAAAGCCAACTGTATATTCTTCCAGAAAACACAATGAAGTTTTCCTTCTATCTCTGAAAAATAAAGATTTAATACATTGATCTTCTAAAAAGCTAATTAAAGTAAGCGCCGTTGTCACATTTCACTAATACTAATACTAAGTATGTTGGCCAATAACTAACCTCCTTCCTTAGAAGTCCATGTTTGAACGCCGGTTTCTAAAGCTGTGCCTTCAGTGTATGCTTCAAAAAAGACATTTGCAACAGTCAAGAGGAATTCCACACTTGCACAAATATACATTTCTTGAAAGACTGCATCAGTTACACAATTATCTCTGATTCTTCTATACTTTACATCCATCATGTCCTTTTTTTCAAACCCAACAGTCAGTCCTATCATTCTGAAAAACACAACAGCAACAATTCCCACATAAGAGTAACTTACAAATAAGTAAACAGACCAATAAAACTCAAAGATCTTTTATCCGTTTCACGTATCCGTTTCAAATATTTTAAGTAATGTCCCATGGACAGATTCATGAACTGCCAAACTTACAAACTTCGAGGACACAATTGTTCCAATAAATTACAAAGTACTGATGGATTCCAAGATGGCAGATTAGGGAACGACAATACTTCACCAGCCTAGAGATAAACAGTTAAAAAAACAAGTGTAGGAAGTGCACTCTCAGGGAGAGAATTGAAGAGAAAACCGCACTGGAAATCATACAAGAGGAAGAGGAACACTGTGGACCCGTGTGGAGGGTGCAGATGCACAGCACAAACACGAACCGAAGCACATCTGCAGCAGGCAAGAGCTGGGGTGGGCAGCAGCTTGGAGACGGAGGTGAGACTGGACTGCAGCAACCCCTGGTGGTACAGCCATAGCAAGACTGTGGCGTTGAGTCTGGACTAGAGTTCTGGGGGCTAGCAGTTGCCCATGAACCCAATGAAAGTAGACGGGCATGTATGACTCACATCAACTTCTCCACAAAAGTGCCTGCTGTGTGGCTGTGAAAGGGTAGTGCCATTTTGGGTTTGGGTGGGAGCTGCAAAAGACTTTGTGCATGTGCACAGCAACTGGATGAGACAGGATACCACCTTCTTGGCAGTACTAGCGCAGTGGCAGGGAGAGAGCAACACTCAGCCAGTGGCTCTCAGGTACACATGAGAACAAGAGATTCTAGGAAAGGGAAAAACCCTCAGTCCCCACTGACTTTGAGATTGGCTGGGAAACCATGTAGACGGTGATGCGCCTGCAGCCTCACAGGATCAAGACGCCTAGGCGGAGCTGCCTTGGGGAACATCTGCCTCTCTGCTGATGGAACGGGATGGCAAAGTAGAGAGAAATCTCTGCATCCAGCAAGTGTGGGAGCCTTGTGTGCTGAGACTGTGGGGACTCAGTGGTTACATGACAAGGTTCAGAGTGTAGGTAGGACCCTGGATGATCACTGAGTGCGTCGAAGCTCCACAGTTGCCTAGAGCAGGTCACTGCCCCGGAACTACGCTCATAGTGAGGACTGCGCAGATTATTTGTGCAGTTCATACAGTGATGCAGAAATACTGGGGGCTACCACCCAGACACTGAGATCTACTATGCCCAACCTGGGTGCTACCTAGATACTCATTCCACCTAGAACGCTGATTAGAGCCTATTGTCCACAATTACCACATATCTCTTAGTATTCACTGAAAGTGCAGACATTCCACTAAGCCATGGAGGCATACCTCAAACATAAATGCCATCAAAGGAAAAAAACAAAAATCAACTCCACAAATGCCTAAAAAATGCATAAATTCAAGAAACAAGAAGGAAGATACCATGATGCCCCCAACAGAAACATAACAACATTTTAATACTAGAATGTGAAGATATAGGAAACCGAGGAAATGGAGTTCAAAAAATAATCGCAGGATTACTCAAAAGCAATCAGAATCAAATCCACAAGCTAAAGAAAACCATACATGATATTAATGAAATATGAAATTGAGTTTTAAAGAGAAATCAAGAATAGGAAGCTCCAAGATGGCAGAGTAGGGAGGGAGCTTACTGGTCTAGCCAAGAAGAAGATAGTTTAAAAAACGTGAAGATAGTGTAGTCTCAAGAAAGAGTTAGGGGAAAAACGGCAGAGGAAACACTATTGAAATTAGAAGGACATAGTGGGCCTCCGTAAAGGGCATGGGTGCCCGCAGCTCAGGACTCCAACAGCAGAGCACCTATGCACCAGCGCTGGAAAGTGAGGTGAGAGCAGACGGCAGCAGCCCAAGCCACTGGCAAAAAAGCTGCAGGAAAAACCTAGAGGGGACGAGGCTTGCTGTCCCGTGGGGGAAAGTGTACCAGCCAAACTATAGGAGAAAAAAAAAAACAAAACAAAAAGCATGGGACAGACATGTTTTTCTCTCCCCGATCACTTTACAAAGGTGTACTGTGACAAGCCAATAGAGTGGGCGCCATTTTGGAAATATGTAACAGCTATGCCAGCTCGTGTCTGCACCCAGCAATCAGCCGAGCGGAGACTCCTGATTCTGGTGGGGAGAAATAACAGGAGGCTAGGAGCTTGTGACTGTGTGAAGCTGCTGAACCAGGGCTGATTCTAAAACTAAGGGGTGTGGGAGAACTCAAGGTGTGGCTGTGACTTTGAGTGGTCTCAGTGGGAGACACCACAGGCTTGGGGATTTCTGGTTACCTGGTGAGAGACACTGCTGGGGAATCTGACCTTACACTGAGGACTGCACAGATCCTTTGTGTGGTCCTTAGGACACAGAGGACGAATATTATACCCACTGGGGATAGTGCTCAGGCACTGGTCTCCAAGAGCTCAGCTGAGCAGATTATACTGCCCTTATGACTAAAAAAAGAGAAAGAAGATTTATGATGCCAAACCTGGGTGTGTCACCTTAGGCACATAACCCTAGAGAACTGAACAGAGCTCTCTGGCCACACCCACTACAAGCCTCTAGTGCTTCATGAAACAGACATTCCACTTATATCACTTATCTACAGAGTCATAGCACAAGGATAAAGGCCACCACACCAAAAAAAAAAAAAAAAAAAAAAAAAAAGACAAAGACGACGACAAAAAAGAAGAAACCAATGGGTATCTCCACAAATGCCAAACAACAAATGCAACAATTTAAGAAACAAGAATAAGGAAGACAACATGAGGCTCCCAAAAGAACACGACACTTCAATATCAGATTATGAAGACAATGAGACAGAAGAAACGCAAGAGATGGAGCTCAGAAAATTGATCATCATAAGATTACACGGAAGTAATCAAAAGCAAATGCACAAACTACTGAAATCCATGTAGGACATGAAAAAGAATCTCTCCAATGAAATTGAGATCTTAAAGAGTAAACAAAATGAAATGAAGAATTCAACAGAATAAAAAATGCAGTGGAGAGTCTTAAAAACAAAATCAGTGAAGCAAAAGAGAGAATATTGGACTTAGAAGACAAAGCACAGAAAATATACAGTAAATGTGATATACCACATTAACAAATTGAAGAACAAAATACATGGTTATCTCAATAGATGCAAAGAAAGCATCTGATAAAATATAACACCCTTTCATGATGAAAATTCAAAGAAAATTGGGTATAGAAAGAACATTCCTCAACACAATCAAGGCAATTTATGACAAACTCATGGTCAGCATCCTATTGAATGGTTGAAAAGTTGGGGGCATTCCCACTGAGATCTGGTACCACACAGGGATGCCCACTCTCACCATTGCTATTCAATATACTACTGGAAGTTTTAGTCAGAGCCATTAGGCAAAAAACATATTGGGAAGGAAGAAGTCAAACTACCCTATTTGCAGATGACATGTTTCTTTATTTAGAAGATCTAAAGAACTCCACTAAGAGACTATTGGAACTCATAGAAGAGTCTAGTAAAGTAGCAGGATATAAAATCAGTAAGCAAAAATCAACAGCCTTGTATACACAGACAATGCCAGAGCTTAGAAAGAACTTCTAAGATCAATCCCATTCACAATAGCTACAAAAACAATCAAATATCTTGGAATAAACTTAACCAAGGATGTCAAAGATCTCTATGATGACAATTACAAAACTTTAGAGAAACAGAAGATACAAAAAAAAAATGGAAAAATAACCCATGTTCTTGGATTGAAACAATCAATATCATCAAAATGTCCATTCTTTCAAAAGTAATTTACAGATTCAGTGCAATACCAATCAAACTACCAAAGACATTCTTCTCAGATATGGAAAAAAAAAAGTGATGCTGAAATTCATATGGGGGCACAGGAGACCTCGAATAGCTAAAGCAAACTTATACAACAAAAACAAAGCCAGAGGCACCACTATACCAGATTTCAAGACATACTAAAGGGCAGTTATATTCAAAACAGCCTGGTAGTGGTACAAAAACATATGGAGAGACAAACAGAACAGAATAGAAACACCAGAAATCAATCCAAACATCTAAAACCAACTTATATTTGATCAAGCAGCTAAAATCAATTCATGGAGCAGGATAGTCTATTCAACAAATGGTGCTGAGAAAACTGAATTTCCACATGCAGAAGCATTAAGCAAGATCCCTACCTTATAAAAAAATCCACTCAACATGGATTAAAGATCTAAATCTACAACCCAACACCATGAAAGTATTAGAGAACACTGGAGAAAACCTGGAAAATATTGGCACCAAAAAAGACTTCTTGGAAAAGACCCCAGAGGCACAGGCAGCCAAAGCCAAAATTAACAACTGCGATTACATCAAATTGAGAAGTTTCTGTACCGCAAAAGAAAGATTCAAGAAAGTGAAGGGGCAACCAACAGAATGGGAGAAATTATTTGCAAATTATGCAACTGATAAAGGATTAATAACCAGAATCTACAAAGAGATCAAGAAACTCCACAACAACAAAACAAACAACCCACTTACGAGATGGGCCAAGGATTTAAACAGACATTTTTCAAAAGAGGAAATCCAAATGGCCAAAAGATACATTAAAGTATGTTCAGGATCACTAGCCATCAGGGGAATGCAAATCAAAACCACAATGAGGTTTTACCTCACCCTGGTTAGAATGGCTTTCATACAGTAATCAATGAACAACAAATGCTGGTGAGGATGTAGGGGAAAAGGCACACTAATCCACTGTTGGTGGGAACACAAACTGGTAAAGCCACTATGGAAGACACTTTGGAGATTCCTCAGAAACCTGAAGATAGCCCTACCATATGACCCAACCATCCCACTCCTTGGAATTTACCCAAGGGAAATTAAATCAGCAAATAAAAGAGCTATCCTGACCTCAATGTTTATTGCAGCTCAATTCACAATAGCTAAGACCTGGAATCAACCTAAATGCCCATCAACAGAAGACTGGATAAAGAAATTACGGGATATGTACTCTATAGAATACTACACAGAGGTTAAAAAAAAAAAAAAAATCTGGTCATTTGCAACGGAACGCAGGAATCTGGAAAACATCATGCTGAGTGAAATAAGCCAGTCCCAAAGGGACAAATATCATATGTTCTCCCTGATCTGTGACAACTATGCACCTAAAAGGAAACCTGCAGAAGTGAAACTGACACTATGGGAAACAATGACTTGATCAGCCCTTGTCCTGACTGTTGAGAAACAGCTTTCTATTTAATTCTTTTTAGTATTTTCTTTTTCTACTTAATACCATTGGTTGAACTATTTAATCAACACAGAATTATTCTTAGGTGTTTAAATCCAATGAAAATTGATTCCTGTTAAAAATAAGAGTGGGCATAAGAGAGGGAGGACATGTAGAGTTCGACACACATTCCCTCAAACTTACCCCTAAGGGTAAAACTAAAAACTTGCCATGGGACTCCAGATCCCATTAAGTTGGCAGGTACCAATGACATCTTAATAGTTGGTGGGAATAAGGGATCACATAAGTAAGACCAGTGTCTGTTAATAACAACAGAATTAAAAAGGAGAGAACAATCCAACATGGGAAGTGGGCCACACAGCAGACTCATAGAAAGACAAATGCCCTAAACAGTACTCTGGCCTCAGAATCAGCCCTTAAGGCATTTGGATCTGCCTAAAAAGCCCATGAGAGCATTTCAGGCACGGAATGCCAAGGAGCTGTGGCAAAAAAAATGACCTACATGCAAGATCTCAGTGAGTGAGATTCCAGTGGAAAGAATGGGCCATCAAAGAAGGCAGTACCTTTCTCTGAAGGAAGGAGAGAACTTCTACTTTGATTATGGTCCTGTCTAAATAATGTCAGAGTTTGTGGACTCAAGAGGCTTCCATAGCCTTGGCAGCTCATGACAAGAGTCTCAGGTGATTACTGATGTCATAAATTAGAGTGTCAATTGTTAAATCAATAACGGGATTCACCATGCACTTACTCACCATGTAGGATCTCTGTCCTTAATGTGTTGTACTACGCGAATTAATAGTAAAACTAGTATTCAAACAGTGCTTTATGCTTTGTGTGTCTGTGTGGGTGCAATCTGAGACAGAAGGGAAAGGCAAGATATAGTTGGAGCATGGGTAGGAGGGAGGGTAGAAGGGGAAGTGTCACTATGTTCCTAAAGCTGTATATATGAAATACATGAAAATTGTATAACTTAAAATTTTAAAAAATAGTTTGTTCAAATTATCCATTTTGAGTCATATTTTTTCTTCTCTTTTTCTCATGTATTTCCTATTGTATTTAGAATGGGCAAATAATTATATTAGAGAATGTAGAATAAGACCGATTTAATTACTGATTATTTATTTTCACATGACCAGTCTACCAACTGTTCAGCAATAACACATAACTAAACCAGGACATTTTAAATGTTAACTGAGTACCATGACTTTATTGAATTGAAACTTAAAAGATGCTAAGATAGAGAAAATGAAGAAGCAACTTTAGGGATAAGTCTGTAAAGTCAGTCAACCATTTCTCAAATGAAAACACAGAACTTCATTATATTTCATACCTAGGAGTTGCTTTCTTGACATGAGGTCTTTTATCATCTAAAATGCAATTTTTTAATGAGAAGGAAGAAGATGTTGAATCATCTGAATACATTTTTGCAGTACTTAAAATATTCTCCAATTTAAATTCAGCAAGTATCAGAGAAGGATCACGAACATCTGTAAAGGAAGTCTGTGGAGGAAACCAATATAAAAATTACATACAGTATGTACAGTATAAAGCATATTTTATAAGAACTATTACAAATTATCGTCTCTGCTAATTTTAATTGATTTAAATTAATATTATCCATTTCCAATATGCTCTCCAATGAAAAATTTAAAAAAAAGAGCTACTCTAAAATTTATCTTTTAAATCATTAATTACATGAAAGGTAATTCGTTTAAAAATCAAAATGGTTAAAATCATTATTAAAGTGAAAAAAACAAGTATTTTTCTCAGAGAACAAGGTTCACAAAACATGTGTGAAATATTAACGACTGCTATTTAATAACATTCATTTACACAATTTTTTGCAAGTAAAACATACCTTCTGTTATTCCCAAACTTACCTTTTCAGGATCTGGACTATATAGTACCATGGTAAGATAATCAGTTTTCAAAGTCATATTTAGCATTGTCTTAACTTGAGAGGCACGCGAATGTACTTCTACCACAGCAGCTGTCACCACAGTTGCTCCTTGGGAAAGTTATTCAATCAAGAAAAAAATCATAAAAAGTAGCTCATTAAAACAATGAATTAAATGGATATAATAAACTGATATTCAAGAAAATACAAAAGAAAATTCAGACATGGAATTCACTAAATCTTGGCTTAGAGCTTTTTCCATAATTACTTGGGCATGTTGCTGACACATTTGGTGCTACTGTTTCCCTTTGATGCTTCCATGTCCACTTTTGTAAAATGGGAATACAGCTAACTACTGGGTTTGTTTTGGGGCTTAAGTAAAATAGCATGTGCAAAATGCATACTAAAGTACCTGGGTCCATCTTCCATTGCTTTCCCAGGCCATAGCAGAGAGCTGGATCGGAAGAGGAGCAGCCAGGACTAGAACCGGCACCCATATGGAATGCAGGCTCTTCAGGCCAGGGCTTTCACCTGCTGTGTCACAGCGCAGACCCCGACAACACATTTCTTTTTTTTTTTTTTTTTTCATTTATTAAACTTTTACTTAATGAATATAAATTTCCAAAGTACAGCTTATGGGTTACAATGGCTTTCCCCCTCCCATAACTTCCCTCCCACCTGCAACCCTCCCCCCCTTTCCCGCTCCCTCTCCCCTTCCATTCACATCAAGATTCATTTTCAATTCTCTTTATATACAGAAGATCAGTTCAGTATATATTAGGTAAAGATTTCAACAGTTTGCCCCCATATAGCAACACAAAGTGAAAAAACTACCGTTGGAGTACTAGTTATAGCATTAAATAAGAGTGTACAGCACATTAAAGACAGAGATCCTACATAATATCTTTTTAAAAAATTAACTTTCTATGCCATTTCCAATTTAACACCAGGTTTTTTTTTTTTTTTCATTTCCAATTATCTTTATATACAGAAGATCGATTCAGTATATAATTAGTAAAGATCTCATCAGTTTGTACCCACGCAGAAACACAAAGTGTAAAAATACTGTTTCAGTACTAGTTATAGCATCACTGCACATTAGACAACACATTAAGGACAGATCCCACATGGGATGTAAGTACACAGTGACTCCTGTTGCTGACTTAACAATTTGACACTCCTGTTCATGGCGTCAGTAATCTCCCTAGGCTCTAGTCATGAGTTGCCAGGGCTACAGAAGCCTTTAGAGTTCGCCGACTTTGATCTTATTCCGACAGGGTCATAGTCAAAGTGGAAGTTCTCTCCTCCCTTCAGAGAAAGGTACCTCCTTCTTTGATGGCCTTGTTCTTTCCACTGGGATCTCACTCACAGAGATCTTTCATTTAGGTCTTCTTTTTTTTTCTTTTCCATGGTATCTTGGCTTTCCATGCCTACAATACTCTCATGGGCTCTTCAGCCAGATCCAAATGCCTTAAGGGCTGATTCTGAGGCCAGTGTGTTGTTTAGGACATCTGTCATTCTATGAGTCTGTTCCAACAACACATTTCTTAAGAAGTCTAACCTCTCCCTTTAGAAAAGACTGTTGAAAATCAATTGATTGTATTTGTGTACCTGATACACTTTTTATTCTGTTCTACCAATCTATTTAACTATTTTATTTCAATACCTATGATTCAAATTTTCAGATTTATAACAAGTTTAAAAATTACTGGTGTAAATAAATCCTTACTCTTCCATGAAACTGCTTTTCTGCTATTCCTGGTCATTAGCATTTCCAAGTAAATTTTAAAATATACCAATTTTATTAAAATAAAGTCTGGATATATTTATTTTGAATGTATAGCTCAATTTTTTTTTTTTTTGAGAGGCAGAGTGGACAGTGAGAGAGAGAGACAGAGAGAAAGGTCTTCCTTTTGCCATTGGTTCACCCTCCAATGGCCGCTGCGGCTGGCGTGCTGCGGTCGGCGCACCGCGCTGATCCGATGGCAGGAGCCAGGTGCTTCTCCTGGTCTCCCATGGGGTGCAGGGCCCAAGCACTTGGGCCATCCTCCACTGCACTCCCAGGCCATAGCAGAGAGCTGGCCTGGAAGAGGAGCAACCAGGACAGAATCCGGCGCCCCGACCGGGTCTAGAACCTGGAGGATTAGCCTGTTGAGCCATGGCGCGGGCTTCAATATTTTTTTTTAAGGATTGATTTGAAAGGCAGAGTTACAGAGAGGCAGACAGAGAGAGAAGAGACTGATGTTCCATCTGCTGGTTTACTCCCCAGATGGCCTCAAGAGCCAGAGCTGTGCAATGGAGCCAAGAGTGTCCTCTGGGTCTCACACACAGGTGCAAGAGCCCAAGGATTTGGACCTTCTATTACTGCTTTCCCAGACCACAGCAGAGAGCTGGATCAGAAGTGGAGCGGCCAGGATTCGAAATCGCGCTCCTATGGGATGCTGGCACTGCAGGCGGCAGCTTTTACCCGCTATGCCACAGTGCCAGCCCTAGTAGCTCAATATTGTAAGAATTGTTACCTCCACAATATTGAAATTTTTAAATCCACAAACATGGTATACCTCTCTACATGCTCAATTCATTTAGTTTCAATGATCATTGTACAGCATTTTTCAGTGTCAAAGCCTTGCATGATTTTTATTAAAAGTCTTCCTAAGTATGCTGTGTTTTTATAAACGTTTGTACTTTTTCTAACAGTTACAAATAAAACATTTTACATATTAATTTTTATCTATAAAATATGCTAAATTCATGTACTAATATAAGAACTTGTTGAAGACTTTTTAAAAAGTCTTTTCTATGTAGTTTATTATGCAGTCTGAGGAAAAAAAGGGCTTTTTTCTTTTTTACTTATTTTCATTTTATTTTGAAAGGTAGAGAGACAGACACAGAGACAAAGAAAAATTTGCTCCCCACTGGTTCACTCACCAAAAGCCTGCGACATCTAGGAGTGGGCCAGCCAGAGCCTCAAGTCTGGAACTCAATCTTAAGTCTCCTATAGGGTTCGCAGGGACTCAAGTACTTGGGTGGTAACTTGCTGCCTCCCGAGGTGCACAGCAGCAAGAAAATAGAATCAAGAGGTGAGAAGGGGACCGGCATCATGGCGTAGCTGCTGCCTGCAGTGCCAGCATCTAGTATGGGTGCTGGTTCAAGTCTCGAATGCTCCACTTTCAATCCAGCTCTCTGATATGGCCTAGGAAATCAGTGGAAGATGGCCCAAGTCCTTGCATCCACACAGGAGACCTGAAAGAAGCTCCTAGCTCCTGGCTTTCGATCGGCCCAGCTCCGGCCATTGCAGCCATTTGGGGAGTGAACCAGTAGATTGAAGATCTCTCTATCTGTAACTCTGCCTTTCTAATAAATTAACAAATCTTTGGAAAAAAAAAAAAAAGAGGTGAGAAGGGACTCAAATCAGGCACTCCAATATGAAATGTGGGCAACCCAAGTGGCATCCTAACTGCTGAACCAAATGTGCAACCACATTTTGATTTCCTTCTACTCTCCACCATACTATTAACCTTTTTCTTTTCCTTCTTGCTCTGTCAATGAAAGCTACTAAAATGCTGGTCAGGAATGGTGACTGTAGATATTCTTGCCTTGTTCCTATTTTAAGGGGAAAACTTTTTACATCTCACCATTAACTATGACTTTTAGATATTTCTAGCTTATATCATGAATAGGTGAATTTTGTCAAATTCTTCATTTGCATCTACTGAAGTGACTAGATTATTTTTCTTCTTGGTTAATCTGGTGAATTGCCTTAACTGAATTTTTAAGTGTTAAATCAATTTGCATTTCATGATAATTCTAACTTAGTCAAGATGAAATAGTATGCTAATAACCTAAGACCTTTTATACCTGTGTTTAACAGGAATAGTGATGTGTGATAGTCATTTCTTGAACTGATTTTTCTGGATTTTGTATCAGAATAGAGCTTACTTTATAAAATTACTAGAGAAGTGTCCCCTCCTCTATCTATCTTCCATTAGAGTTGGCTTAACACTGTATGTATTAAAGAACAGAATTCAACAGTGAAACTCCATTCCTTTTATAAATATAGGACATTTTCTACTTCTTCTCATGTCAGTGTTGGCAACATGTGCCTTCCAAGAAATCTGTACATTTCATCCATTCAGAATTCACGTTCACAAAATCACAATATCCACTTATTATGATGATCGTTATCTGTGGTAATCTTAATTCTGATACTGGGAATTTGTGTTTTCTTCCTCCTCTATCATCAGTTTTGGGATTTATCAATTTTATTAGCATCCCCAAAAACAATTTTTGACCCTGCTAATATACCCTATTGTTTGTCTCTTTCTCTTCTGTTGTTTTTTTGTTTTGTTTTGTTTTTTGTTTTTTGAAAGGCAGAGTGGACAGTGAGAGAGTGAGAGAGAGAGAGAGAGAGAGAGGAAGGTCTTCCTTTTCCATTGGTTCACCCTCCAATGGCCGCCGCGGCCGGCGCGCTGTGGCTGGTGTACCGCGCTGATCTGAAGGCAGGAGCCAGGTGCTTCTCCTGGTCTCCCATGGGGTGCAGGGCCCAAGCACTTGGGCCATCCTCCACTGCACTCCCTGGCCACAGCAGAGAGCTGGCCTGGAAGAGGGGCAACTGGGACAGAATCCAGCACCCCGACCGGGACTAGAACCCAGTGTGCCGGCGCCGCAAGGCAGAGGATTAGCCTATTGAGCCGCGGCCCTGTTGGTTTCTATACTGATTTTTATTACTGTCTTCTTTTTCTCTTTGGGTTTACTTTGCTTTTTCCCCTATTTTCTTTAAGTGGAAGGTTTGCTTTTGTTCTAATAGAATTCTTTATAACTATAAATTTCTGTCCTAACTATTTTAGTTGCATCTCACAGATTTTGATGCATCTTTGTTCACTGTCATTCAGTTCAAATGATTTCCTAATCTCCCTTGTTATTTCCTTTTCTAGCCATTGCGTATTTAAAAGTTGTTTAATGTCTAAACATTTCCAACTCTTTTGAAATCCTATTGTTATTGACTTCTAGTTTTTAATTCCACTTCCCTAGCCCCCACTCATGGTTTGTCATTGTGAACACTCCAGGAAGCCTATAAATAAAGACTTCTGCAATTTTGTATTACATTAATTAGATCAAGTTTGTTGACAGTGTTCAAATTTTCTGTGTTTTTTTTTTTCTGTTTTGTCTACCTTCTATCAATTACATAGCTTTTAGTCTTTTCCAAACATCTACCTTCCAAAAATGTATTAAATTTCATCATCTACTAATGATATTGTCATATTCCTAAGGTCAGTATACAATATCCCATTTGGGATCTATCCTATACTAGGAAAAAAAAAAAAAAAAAACAGAGAAGAGGGAGATAAGGGGAAAAATGTAAAATAAAGATCTAAAGGAAAGTTGGGAAAACAAGAATAAACACTAAGGAATTTTGTTATAACAGGACTAGGAACTTTGATTCATAGAAAAAAAAAATCAACAGAATGGTTAATAATAGGTAATTTAGAAATGTCTAGATGGGATTAGCTGATTACAAAGAGCTTTATAAATCCCAGTTTACCAAAACCAGAGAAAGGAACAAATGCAGAAAAGAAGGGAAGGGAAGAGGAAAGGAGGGAGAAGAGAAAAAAAGAGAAAGGTAGAAACTAATTTATCATTAAGAACATACCTCCTGAAGGGTGTGAAGCATCAGTAACTCCACTGTTAACACTATATTGGTTTTTCATTACAGCAGATGGGATGTTATTACTGTATTCATACCATATATTGCCATACAATGTTTTAAAAATAATTGTTATATCTTCTTGACTAAGAATGAACTGTTAAAAAAGATTTAATCAAGACAGTTTTCTTAATGTATTTTGAATCATTTCTAAATTTGTAAAAACTTCTTAAAACATTTACATATAACCGTTAAAATGCATTAGGAATAATTTTAATCACATAAAACTTAAGCTTTGTTTGTACAAAGATTCCTTTGACTACATTTCAAAGCTAAGACAAATTAATCAAGTGTTTTAATACTAAGTCCAGGAGTACCTGATTTATGCTAGTTAAGTTTTGAGATTTAAAAAATTTTTTCATTCATTTTTTATTCATGGCACACATTTTGTGATTACTATGCAATAGGCACTGTAAAAATAACTTGTCATATAAAGTAATAAATCAAATTAAGTATTACAATTTCTAAATCACATCTTTCAATTAATTCATATACACTAAGTGCTATTCAAGTATCATTTTTCATTCTTCCCAGCAGCTTAGTTCAGAACAGGCGGTGTGTACTACCTCCAGATATCTGACAAGTCAGAAATCACAAGCTATATCAATAGGCCTGGAGACATCAAACTGACTTCTTTAAGACTTGATTCTAGTTCTTCCTGACAATAGAGGATTAGGTCCAAAAGGGATAAAATATGTGGGTTCTGCCATTAGCTACAACAGCTGCTAACTACTTACATGGATCAGGACAGGGAAAGACTCAACTTCATCCTTGTGGGTCTGTCCCAGAAGGTAAATGGGCATTTGTAGATGGGCTATACTATCACCTCAACATTCTGCACGGATTCTCCTCAGGGAAGAGTGAGGGAAAGCAGTGTTTCTGCTGCCTCCTAATAATCTGCCAAAGATCTGAGCCTGGGGGGCAGGGATTTCCCCAGCACACTGGGTGGAACATGCCACTTGTGTTTACAAATTTCTGTCTGTTGTCTTACAAAGTGACTTCAAACATTTACCTTAAGAAGATACTTTCCATCTATTCATCTTCATATTACCTTACATACTAGGAGCTTAAGGATCTTTAGCTGACACCATCATGTTTTAAAGTCTGAATATATTTTTGACTTTGAAGTCCTAAATCTCTAAAATGGTAGTTTTCTGTTGTTGAATACAATTTTTTATACAGAATAGAAAGGGAAACTAGAGGTGAGAAGAAGGAAGGCAATTTGCTAAGTAGGTTACTTAAAGAAACCTCCCAGAATATATGCTGCTATCACTTCAGCAAACCTGAGACACAGTACATTCTCTATCAATATATCTAATTGACTACTTACAACACCATGCCAAATATTTGTTTACTTCATGTAATTTAACAAAATTTTATAACTACATTAATACATATCTGTTTATGTTTTTACTATCTATCTACTTCCGAACAACCATCACCGTCATTGCACTAGTAAGTTCCATGAAGAAATAATGCCATAGCTTTATTATTGTAGCTCCAATACCTAGTAAAGGGCTAAGCATATAGTAGGCATTCAAATATGTGTTAAAGAAATGGAAAATATTAAATAATTAAAATAAATTCTAGATTACCATAGCTGCTATTTCAATTCTACCTGAGGTGATTATGTATCAATTCTATATCTACAAGCAGTATTTCTCAACAAACAAAATAGATATCAATACACATCCCAAAAGTTACCTCCATGGGTTTTAGCTGAGCATTTACATTAAAAAAAGGAACTTCCTGGTACCACTCCCAGGATAAATTTCGCTCAACAACCACTTCAAGATTTAATGGCAGTAGTAGATCCAGTACTTGAAGGTATGCATCATTAATAAATTGAGATCTGTAAGTACAAATATGTTAATCTGAATTGCTTCACATACATTCAGATAGTAAAATAGAATGACTTAATAAATTGATCATTTTATATACAAGTAGAGAAATTAGTAATTTTTCAAGTGTGAAGACAAAAAAATACCAGGCTAAAACATATTAAGTAGGACCTGTCAAATAGGACATGTTCCTCCCCACTATAAACCTAGCTAACTTTCTCAGGGCGCAAGTGCTCATTTTAGAAATTTTTAAAATTGGATTTTGCAATACAGTAAAAAGTACCAAAAATACAGCAATTGTACAGCAAATCCTTAAAATATGTATTATCTTTATACAATCTAGAAAATAAACATTATATAAGATATTTTAAAATATTTTAATTCACTGATTTAGATGTTTAGACTACCACACAGCACCTATAAAAAAAAAACTAAGTTGTACCATATAAAATTTGTTTCTGTGAATCAAAGTAATTGAATGTATACAATTTCATATTAAACTGAATCACATTTGCTTTTCCAAGCACTTACAAGGGTAATAACTAATGCTCAGTGATGAAGAATAGTATAGCAGGTCACTCAATTTTTTTTTAAATTTTTTTGACAGGCAGAGTGGATAGTGAGAGAGAGAGAGAGAGAGAGAGAGAGAGAGAGAAAGGTCTTCCTTTTCTGTTGGTTCACTCCCCAATAGCCGCTGCGGCTGGCACACCACGCTGATCCAAAGCCAGGAGCCAGGTGCTTCTCCTGGTCTCCCTTGCGGGTGCAGGGCCCAAGCATTTGGGCCATCCTCCACTGCACTCCTGGGCCACAGCAGAGAGCTGGCCTGGAAGAGGAGCAACCAGGACAGAATCCAGCACCCCGACCGGGACTAGAACCTGGTGTGCTGGCGCCGCAGTTGGAGGATTAGCCTATTGAGCTGCGGCGCTGGCCACTCAACTCTTTCAAGTGACAACCTGACTATAAAAGCCTCCCACTGCACCTTCAAGTGAGAATCTCAATTCCACTCCTCCATATAATGTACTTAAATTTAAACTGGTAGCAAATCCTTAAGGTATGAAACTATGACTGTAGAATTTAAACTACCAATTTCTCAATAGCAAAAAAAAAAAAAATAGACTTCATCAGGGATCCCTCAGAACGCCTAGTATCAAACCATTTTATGGGTAATCCATAAAATGACATTAGACTTATACAGGCATTCATGTATCTGTGTAATCTCAACTTAACACTACGAAGGTAAGGAACCTAAAAGCCCTATAAGGAATATTTTATATAAATATATATAATGCTAATGGCTGTGCATTATACCATATAGTTATACCTTAGGCATTTAATCAATACATTAAAGATTGAAATTTTGAAAGGCAGATGTGACTGAAGGTAATGGGTCAAATTGTTAATTATAAAGAGTCACGTTGAAGAATAACAGGGAAGACATTCACAACAAGAGGGTGCTGTTGGAGTAAAATAATGTAGAGAGCAGTTTAGAGACTTGAGAGTCAAGAATCTCAGTCTTAAAAAATAAGCACTGACTAGTTTAATTGTTGATGGACTATAACATGAGTAAAAGGTGGTAAGTCTGTACTATGCTATATAATGGCAAGAGTTGGAATCATCATTGCAAATTAAGAAAAATTATTTGTATCTCTTATCCTCAGAAAGGTGAGATGTTAGAGGAGCAAAACTGGCCTTTATTTTATAGAACTCCATGGAAAGCTAGATTTTAGCTGAGATTTTAAAATGGCTGATACATTTAGTGAAGACATTAGAAAATGTGAAATGATTTGTCCTGCAAGTTGAAGGATTACAGAAATTACAGATAAATCTTGAGACAATCAGCTTCTGTTTAATAACGGGCTATAGACATCATATTTTAACCACATTTTCCCCTAAAATAATTTAGAAATTGATTTTTAAAATTTGTTTAGTTACATCTCCTTAGCACATAAAGACAAGTATTCATATCTGTCACTACCTGCATTGTGTATATATTAATTGTTCATATTCCTTGAACACAATAGCAAATATTTATGGCTTTTACAATGTATTCCTCTCATGTGAGCTAAATACACATGGCAAAGAAGATAAGTATAGTCTCTTCCCTTAGGAAGTTTTAATTCTAATTGAGACTACAGAGAAGACAGTTAGCTTTTGAAATGTATTTTATTAAATGCAGTAACAGAAAAATGTCAAGGTACTTATGTGAGGGCACATATGAAAGATAACTCACCCTGATATTTGGGTAGTATGGATAAGAATGTTTTTTTTCAGAGAAAATAACTTTGACACAGAATTAGCATTCTTACTATTTATCTAGATGGAAGAAATTTATTCAAAAGTGTTTACAAAGATAATGATAAAATTATTACAATAAAGAATGGGCAACAAATTTTTAATGTTGTGGCACAGTTGTTAAGTCACACTTAGGATGCCTGTATCCCATGTTGGAGTACATGGTTCAAATCCTGACTACTCCACTTCCAATCAGCTTCCTGCTAAAGCATCTGGGAGGCAGGAAATAGATGATGGCTGAAGTAACTGAATCCCTAACACCCATGTGCAAGTTCTGGATGAAGTTCTTGGTTCCTGGATTTGGCCTGGCACAGCCCCTGTTGATATGGGCATTTGAGAGTGATTCGGCAAATGAAAGATCTTGCTTATTACTCACTCTGCCTTTCAAATAAATAAATGTTTAAAAATTCAGTCTTGTGTGAATCAAATTGACTTTGGATGCTCAACACACAAAAAAACTACTGCATGAAAAATACAATCACTTACTACTAATTCATGGTTAACAACAATAGTATTCTCAATGCTTCCTCAATACATTGTCCTGGTTTCCTTCTTCCTTATTTTCTTTTAACTTTGTGGGGAACACTTCTAATATGTATATTTCATATATATATATATATGAATTAGATAAGTGTAAATTTTATAATCCATTTAAATATATATTGAAATATATAGTACTAGAATTACCTGGATTTTAAAAATAGATGTAAATTAGGTAGTAGATATAAATTAGGTTGTTCGCTTTTTAAAGAGTTCACAATGTCTGTAGGGCATTAAATCATTATTTTACTGAGAATGAGCATATAAAATTTTATACTGAATCTCTTGATTACCTAACATTAACTGCTTATAATAATTCTGACTTTTTACAAAGGTCAAATGCTGCAGGTTAATTAATGCACAAATCCAGTACTTTAAAATTAAATCATAATGTCTATAGCTCATTATTAAATAGAAGTTGACTGTCTCAATATTTCTCTGTAATTTCTGCACTTCTTGGACTTAGCAGGAACCCAAATACTTAGGCTATGATTGATTGCCACCTAGGCATATTAGCAGGAAGTTGGATGTGTGGAGTAGCCAAGATATGAACCAGAAACTCTCATACAAACCGTCATCTCAAGCAGGGACTTAACCTGCCAAATGCCTTGCACCCTTTGCCTCTTTGGAAGGTTCTTCTTCTGCCAACATTTTAAATATTAGCATTCCTTAGCATTCCTTCCCATGTGTCCACTCTACAGAATCTCTGTATGATCTTTCTTACTTTTCCCTCTCACTGCCTATAATTCTACCTCTCAAATAAATAAATAAAATCCTTTAAAAAAAGATTTTATTTATTTGAAAAGCAGAGTTACAGAGAGGCAGAGGCAGAGAGAGACAAAGAGAGACAGAGAGCTCTTCCATCTAGTGGCTCACTCCCCAAATAGATGCAATGACGAGAGCTGGGTAGATCCAAAGCCAGGAGCCTGGAGCTTCTTCTGGGTCTCCCATGTGGGTCCAGGGGCCCAAGGACTTGGACCATCTTCCACTGCCTTCCCAGGCACACTAGCAGGGAGCTGGATCAGAAGTAGAGCAGCCAAAACCCAAACCAGTGCCCAAATGGGATGCTAGCACTGCAGGGAGTAGCTTTACCTGCTATGCCATAGCGCAGGCCCCATCAAATAAATATTTTTAAAAAATTTTTTAAAATTATCAGCTACTATTAATTCTACTTTTAAGTCAGCTGTAATTCTTTTTCTGTTACATCATCTCAGGGGTTTATTGTATATACAAAATATTTATTCAGACAAAAATACACTTCTATACCCATGGCTTATATTCAGAAGGATATATATAACTAACCACAGAGGGTTTCTTGTGTAGACAATGAGATTGAGATAAAAGGAGAAAAAGTTTGCCTTATTGATATATTTCTATACTGCTTGAAAAATTTGCTGATACTTGAATTCAATGTGGCTTGTCTCCAGCCAGTTTCAGCCTTTTTACTGTGGGTTTTGCTTCTTTCAGCTTGGCTGACAATTTAACTTGTTTCAAATCTCAGATGGCCAGCATTTCTTACATGCTCAAGAGCTACTTGGAAATGGGTGTGATTCTCTTAAATGAACTTCACTGTGTTTTTATTTGGCTTCTGATAACTAGCAAAATGGCACACTGTCTTTTTACAAGTTTATCTGCAGTGGATTTGGATTCTCCAGATCCAAAGCTAACAGGAGCAGGTAAACAACTTTATTGTGGGTCAGACCTTACGGGTTTGTCAACATCAATACATACGTTCTTCCTCTCCAAAGAGTCACCTATAATTCTGATGTAAATTACTACAAGTTACCAAAATATTCCTCTAACCTCCAGTTTTCTCTCTTTTTGACCTATTTACTAAAACTCTTCAAAAATCTAGAAGTAATTAATATGTATATGCATCAGCTCATTAAATTTATTAAATGGGATCTACTATAACAACCCAAAAAGATAGGCATTATTTATTAATCCCTTAAAAAGATTCACTATTAAGCCACAACAATACAAAAGTTGCACTTTGTAGATTCACATTTATGAAATAAAAAAATTAAAAAAAAGATTCACTATTATATTTCTTGTTTCTACTACTGTGCATGGGATATATTAAGTGCTTAGTAAATGTTCAAATATTTAATTTATGAAAACTTTTCTCGTCCAAAATGTAGTAACATCAACTGTGTTTGCCCTCCTGCCTGAAACAACTTCCCACCTCCTTCCAGAAAACATGCAGGAGATTAAATATATATATATATATATATATATATATATATATATATATATGAGACAGAGAGAGAGAGAAAAATTGTTTATTTATTTAGGCAAGACAAAAGATCTCAAAAAATAGTGATTCCAGAGAAATAGGGAAAACACAAGGTGTTTACTATTGTTTTGAGACAATTTACAGGTCAGGAAGGAAGAACTGAAAAAAAGGCTGGGAAACTATCTGAATTGAGATGATGGAGTTTAGAGTCCTGGGAGACAAACACAGCAAAAGTTCGTATGTCAAAATGACAGCGAAGAGAGCTACACAGAAAGGAATGAAAAGTTTACATCAACATGTATAGCACTAAAATTTATAGCACTATAGTATATAGTAGAAAAGAAGAAATGCATTAAATCAATAATCTCTAAACAAAGAAAAAGAGCAAATTAAACAGAAGGAAATCAATATATATAATAAATACAATAATAAATGTCAAATAAAAATCAATGAAAGGAAAACAAAAGAACATTAGAGAAAATATCACTAGGGGCCGGTGTTGTAGCATAGAGGATAAAGTAGCTGCCTGGAATGCAGGCACCTCATGTGGGCGCTGATTTATGCCGCAGCTGCCCCACTTCTGATCCACCTCCCAGCTGATGGCATGGGGAAAGCACAGAAGATGGCCCAGGTGTTTAGGCCCCTGCCACCCATGTGGGAGACCTGGAAGAAGCTCCTAGCTCCTGGTTTTGGCCTGGCAAGTGCTGGCTGTTGTGGCTATTTGGGGAGTGAACTGGGGGATGGAAGATCTCTTGCTCTTTCAACTACATAAATAGTTTCAACTCTTTCTACTATATAAATAAATTTTTAAAAAGAAACGAAAATACACCAAAAGCTATATTTTTTTAGATCAGAAAAACTGAAACCTCTTACCAGAACAGTAAGTAAAAACACATAATCAGATATTGATGACTAAGAAGGTGATACCACCATCAACTTTATACCATTAAATTCTTCAACAACTTTAAAATTTATGAAGAACTTTCAAAAACCACACAAAAGCAGACTTCATCAGAAAATAAATTTCAGTTTCCCTAATTACTTAAGAAGTAATTTTCAAATACTTCTCAGGTTTTTAAAACTATAAGATGATGATCGATCTTACCAAAAAATGCTTAGGGAAGACAAATATCACTGCACACAAAATTCTCAAGATGCCAAAGCCTTTAATGTAAAAATTTTAAGACAGCATTCTACACAAATATAAAAAGCTTACCTGTATAGTCGCATTTCACTCAGCTTTATCGTTATCAAGTCAATAACAGGTGGGGGATTGCTCTGGCTCTCTGTTATCATATAGAATGTATTTGTCATCGTGATGAGTCCAAAATCAGCAACAAAAACATTTTCAGATACTGGAGACTGTGGGATGACTACAACAGGGGCTTTGATATTAACATCCAACGCCATTCTGGAACTCCTCTGTGCCAGTTCTTTTACACCAGTAGCAGCCATTCCTGCTGCCTGAACAGTTGCCTCAGCCAAGGCTTGTTTAGCTGCTTGAAAATTATCTATAAAAGCCTGTAAAGATAACAAAACTATATTCTTAAAGTTACCATCGATAAGACCTAATAAATACATGTTGATGTCCATGATTTTATTTTCATTAAGAATTTTTATTTGCCACAGGCATTATTTATTCCAAGTCTGTCTACAAAAATATTAATTTTCGACTATAAAAATTAATAACACAAAGATATGAGAATATCTCAAAAAAGTTCATGCAAAATGGCCTTAGAGATAATATGGCATCAAAGTTTTTTTTAAAAACCATGTATATTAGTATAGATAAAATAAAAAATCATCCTTAGAATAAAGCAAAATATCAATACTTGAATGTCTCAATGATATCTATTTCCTGTATTGTCTCACTTTCCTTAACAGCTAAATAATTCCAGTTCCCATACAAACTCAATGGACAGAGATTTTATTTTTAAGGTTTAAAAAATAAAATATTTTTCTTCCAAAGCTCTCAAATTAACTTTTTTTTTTTTTTTTTGACAGGCAGAGTGGATAGTGAGAGAGAGAGAGAGAGAGAGAGAAAGGTCTTCCTTTTTGCCGTTGGTTTACCCTCCAATGGCCGCTGCAGCCGGCGCATCTCGCTGATCCGAAGCCAGGAGCCAGGTGCTTCTCCTGGTCTCCCCATGCGGGTGCAGGGCCCAAGGACTTGGGCCATCCTCCACTGCACTCCTGGGCCATAGCAGAGAGCTGGCCTGGAAGAGGGGCAACCGGGATAGAATCCGGCACCCCAACCGGGACTAGAACCCGGTGTGCCGGCGCCGCAAGGCGGAGGATTAGCCTGTTAAGCCACGGCGCCGGCCTCAAATTAACTTTTCTAATTCTTGAATTTTAGTAAAAAGTACTTCAATGACACAACATATAAATTCCTTAGACTTACACTTAATTTTCACATTCAGGGGAAAAAATAATACTTATTTTAAATAATTCTTAAATATAAAGTTATAAGAGGCATCAGTGACATGTTTTTGACTAATAAAAAGAAATTAAAGAACACTTGTTCATCTTTACTTTTTTTTCTTCAAAATTTATTTATTATTGTAAAGCAGAGTGACAGATTAAGTGAGAGAAACAGAGATGGAGATCTTCCATCTACTGGTTCACTCCCCAAAGGCAACAGCTGGGGCTGGGCTGGTCCAAAGCCATGAAAAAGAAATTCCATCCAGATGGTGGTAGGCAGGCCATCATCTGCTGCTTTCTCAGGTGCAGTAACAGGGAGCTAGATTGGAAGTGGACTTAACAGGCACTTGCATTATAAGTCTCAGCTTAACCCAATGCACCACAATGCTGGCCTTCATTTTTATTTACTTAATGAAACAAAACAAAAAAATGGTTCTAAATCCTGAAATATAGTCAAGCAAGTACACAAATCTACTCCTTGTTTATAAATATTTCCATACTTGGTCTATTTACTCTACTAAACCCTTAGATTTTTAAAGATAATGTATTTATTTGAGACACAGAGGCAGACAGGAGTCCCATCTTCAGTCTCCAACGGCCAGGACTGAACCAGGCTGAAGCTGGGAATCAGGAACTTGGTGGCAGGGACCCAACTGCTTGGTCTAGCACCACTGCCTCCCATAGTCTGTTTTAGCAGGAAGATGAACTCAAAACATAGAGTCACTCTGCTATGGGATGTGGGCATCTTAACCACTATGTTAAACACCTGACCTCACATATCCTTAGATTTGATTGCCTAGTTATACTCTAGAACGTAGAGATACCATTTTAAAAGAAAATAATGTTAGAGACAGGTGTGACACCACAAAAAGTATCAACTGACAACAAGAGAAAAACATAACAACAGAAGAGAAATTTATGGGAAACAGAAAAAAACAAAAACAAAAACAAAAAAACCTCAAACACTTTAGGGCAGAGTCAAATGTGTGTTTAAATCTAACTCTTTAAAGTTGCTATATTCAGGCTGGCGCCGCGGCTCACTAGGCTAATTCTCCGCCTGCGGTGCCAGCACCCAAGGTTCTAATCCCGGTTGCTCCTCTTCCAGTCCAGCTCTCTGCTGTGACCCTGGGAAGGCAGTGGAGGATGGCACAAGTGCTTGGGCCCCACATCCGCATGGGAGACCAGGAGGAAGCACCTGACTCCTGGCTTCGGATCGGTGCAGCACCGGCCATAGCGGCCATTTGGGGAGTGAACCAACGGAAGGAAGACCTTTCACTCTGTCTCTCTCTCATTGTCTAACTCTGCCTGTCCAATAAATAAATAAATAAAGCTCGTATATTCAAAGGATTATAATGCAATTGAAAATATAACTTTTAATTGTGACTTGAAACCAAAAGGTTTTAATTACATATTCAGTATTTTTTTTTTTTTTTGACAGGCAGAGTGGATAGTGAGAGAGAGAGAGAGAGAGACAGAGAGAAAGGTCTTCCTTTTTGCCGTTGGTTTACCCTCCAATGGCCGCTGCAGCCGGCGCATCGAGCTGATCCAAAGCCAGGAGCTTCTCGTGGTCTCCCATGCGGGTGCAGGGCCCAAGCACTTGAGCCATCCTCCACTGCCTTCCCGGGCCATAGCAGAGAGCTGGCCTGGAAGAGGGGCAACCGGGATAGAATCCAGCGCCCCAACCGGGACTAGAACCCGGTGTGCCGGTGCCGCAAGGCGGAGAATTAGCCTGTTAAGCCACGGCGCTGGCTCGATATTCAGTATTTTTTAAAACAAAGACTTAAGCTCCTGTCATGTTTTAAAAAATTTAAATATGTAACTATCATATGCTAAATATTACATATTCAATGCTACTATATTAAAGTTCAATAACTGTAATATGCTTATGTAAATTGATGTTTATATAAGGTAATACATATTCATTTCAAGCATTACATTATACCCAGAAAGTCATGAAAACTCAGAAAAAGTCAATTAAGCCAAGAATTCTTGTTATTCTTTATATTTTACACAAAGCAAACAATTTGTTAAAATACTTACCAATACAGTATACAGAAATTTTGTGACAAAAACTACTTCAATGCAACCAACAGTTAAATCAACCTGAAAGTCAACCACATTCATATCTGTGTATGCAGGACCAGCAGTTGCATCCATGTAAGAAATCATTTTGAAGCTGAAAACTTCTTTTCCAGTGATATAAACAGCCTTAATAAGATAAAATTAAATTATTATAATCCATTTTTGAAGTGATGGGCCTTCAGTATAAAAAGAAAACAAAATGTACATATATTTGAATAGTCAAGTATTCCAGCCAAATACAAAGGAGGCAATAATTTTAATTGCTTTATTAGAAACTATACTGCAAGGTTTTTCAAATTGCTGTTCCTTTGTGGGTCATAAGGTCAAGTTAGTAGACATGGCTCAGTTTTTTTGTGTTTTAAATGGAGAACAGAAGAGAAAACAGAATATGCATTTTCATTCACAGTATATTCTTTGGTACTAACAATCACCATATAAGTGTATTTCTTGGCTAATCGTCTAAAATACAATAAAATAAATAATAAAATAAAAAACCTGTACAAGTAAATGTAATCCACTTCGTTTGACTTGATGAAGGTGAACAGATTTTACAGACTGCTCAAAAGGGTTTCATCTTTAATACTTTTTTTAAATTTATAAGTTAGTTAAGAGTTCATCTTAGTTACAAACTAGGAATTACCTTACCTACTTGAATTTAAAATCTCAAGCTCAGAAATACCAATTGAAAATTATGGAGACAATAGGAGATAGAAATTTTAGAACATGGTGAGAGCACTAACTTTGTTTATCGTGTTCTTGACTTTCTTAAAAGGGCAAGGGGCTAAAGAACCATCAACAAGGCCGGTGCCATAGCTCACTAGGCTAATCCTCCGCCTGCGGCGCCGGCACTCTGGGTTCTAGTCCCGGTGGGGGCGCCGGTTCTGTCCCGGTTGCTCCTCTTCCAGTCCAGCTCTCTGCTGTGGCCCGGGAGTGCAGTGGAGGATGGCCCAGGTTCTTGGGCCCTGCACACACATGGGAGACCAAGAGGAAGCATCTGGCTCCTGGCTTCGGATCAGCGTAGCACGCCAGCCACAATGCACCAGCCGCAACGCACCGGCCGTAGCAGCCACTTGGGGGTGAACCAACGGAAAAAGGAAGACCTTTCTCTCTGTCTCTCTCTCTCTCACTGTCTAACTCTGGCTGTCCAAAAAAAAAAAAAACCATCAACAAGCAATCCATTCCAACCACAGACTAAACAATCCTCAAGAACCGAAGATATTGAGGGACCTCTGAAATGTTGAAGTACAAGACAAAGCTGAAAAAGAACTCTACAGTTCTACTTTTGTCTAAGATGCACAAAGCTAGAGAGAGGGCCATTCCAAATCCTACCAATAAGAAATGACCTGAAAACTACAGAATCGTAATTTTTCTTAAAAATAGAACAAATCTGAGGCCATAGGACAATAAAGCACAGTAAAACCTAAGGAAAAGTGAAAAGAAAAGATAGAAGCAAGCATCACCTCACTTGCAAGAGAGAGAAGGAGAAATGGATGCTAGGTACTATATAAGCTAGGAAAGAATATAGTTCAGCTATAATAACAAAGGTTGACTGTGGACTAACGTGACATACAGAATGCCTGTAAACCACAGACATAAGGGGAGTTCACGCTCAGTTGCAGGTACTTCATGAGTCTGTTGGGAGCACAGGAAAGACTGTAGGCAGGGCAAACAATCATATAAAATTTTCCGTGGTTATAATGCTGAGAAAGAGAAGCCTGTACTGCAGAAAAGCCCCAAAGCATCCCAAGGATTATCTTCTTCTCAAAACCAAGCTTTAAGACCCTAAGGGAAGGACAATAGACCTTTTGCTCTTAGAGTCCATGTGAAGATTCAAAACTCCAGGGACAAGAAAACTCGCTCCATATATGGGAGAACAGAAAACCTTCCTGGAACCAGACCATTTGAGGCTCCCTTCTGTTGTGGCAGAGAATTAATTAGCACTACAGAGGAGCCACCATAGACATCCTGTCAGGTGAATGGGTAGAAGGGGAGAGGATCACCAAGAATGCCTCATTCTGAGACTTAGAGAAACAGCCCTGGCTAGGGCTGAAAATGGACCAGGTGCTGACGAGTCTACTCAAACTCTTCCTTTTGCCCTTTCCCCAAATACTCACCATTAAGATCTCAAGCACTGAGAAACAAGCAATAGTCTAAAACATCAAGTAAAGAGCCAAGAGTATACAAACAGCACTTTCTGAGGCGCAAGAGCAGAGGGAAGATGAAAGCTTGAGCATGGAGCACAATCCCAGAACCGTAACCTCCATCTTAAATACAATATGTAACTGAAGGGATCTGAAGCAGTGCTATAATGAAGGGAATCATATTTAACAAGAAAATGTAAGCCTGTCCAACTCCACAACAGTGTCTCTTCCAAAAACCTTAACTGCTTTACACTAGGGAAGAAAATATCTATCTTTCAATTTCTAATACCATCCTGTTCAAAGGACTCTTAAAACTGCAACAGCTACACTAGAAAACATCGATGAAAATAAAACTTCCATCCACTGGTTCACTCCCCAATTAGCCGCAACAGCTGGAGCTGCGCCAATCTGCAGCCAGGAGCTAAGAGCTTCTTCCAGGTCTCCCAAGTGGGTGCAGGGGCCCAAGGACTTGGGCCATCTTCAACTGCTTTGCCAGGCCACGGCAGAGAGCTGGATTAGAAGAGGAGCAGCCGGGTCTCGAAACGGCGCCCATATGAGATGCTGGCACTTCAGGCCAGGGCATTAACCCACTGCACCACAGCGTCAGCTATTACTATTACTTAGTAAATACAAATTCTCACCTTTTTATATATGGCTGTTACATCAGAATCCAAAACAACTATATTCCTTAGCTTTGCATTTATTTCAGCAACCAAAGGCCTCATAACCATCTCAGCATCAAGCCCTAAGGGAATAAAAGGAAAAGTAATTGCTTTTCCTACATTTAAGTTTTGAATTTTTTTTTGAAATATTTGAAATATTATTACCTTCAATCTTAATTTCAGAAATGTTACGTGTCTGATCCTGAATGAAGATTTGTAAACATGATAATTCTGCTAAAATTTGCAAGGTAATAATATCCTCATTTGTGGACAGCTTTAAAGCTGCAAAAAAAAAATCATATTTTAAAACATAAGGAAAAACTTTCGGTAGCTTTTCACTACACTTATGAAGTAACTGAAATATCACCACAAGTAACAATACTACAGAAAACTTGATTTGCAAATGAAAGCTAAATAAGATATTCCCAACTTTACTGGAAATTCAAAAAAACAAATACCATGAAAACAAAAGCAAATACAGAGGCAAAACATAACACTGTTCCTAGAGACTAAACATTTGAGTTTAGGAAGCTGTAGCTATAAAATCCTCAATCTTATGGGACTCAACTAGGTGATACTTAGTATTTAAAAACAAGTTTTTACTATTTACAAAGCTCAAGTCCGGGCTGGCATTGTGGCACAGTGACTTATGATGTCACTTACAACACCGGTATCCCCTATGAAGGCACTGGTGTCCAACTTGGCTGCTATGCTTCCGTTCCAGCTCCCCGCTAATGAGCATGGGAGAGCAGCAGAAGATGTACCAAATTCTTGGTCCCCTGCCACCCATGTGGGAGACCTGGATAGAGGTCTGGGTTCGTAGCTTTCGCCTGGCCCAGACCCAGCAATGGTGACCATTTTGGGGAGTGATCCAACAGAAAGAAGATCGATCTTTCCCCCTCTAACTCTGCTTTTCAAATAAAGTATTTAAAATTTTTTATTTTTCATATTAAGCTTTCATTATTCAAATTTGTGTGTGGTTTTTCTTTCTTTAGTGGACCCTGTTATAGCAAGCAATTACGACTGCAGCACAAAGAGGAAATAAAACCTAAACTAACAGATATGAGAATCATCACTATATCACTACAATAGATAACTTATATTTCCTATAAGGAAAGAATATAGATATTTGTATAGATATTTCCTATGAGGAAAAAAAATCAATAAAATGAAATCATCCCTAACTAAAAAAGAAACCCAAAATCTGAAGTGTTCCCAAATCCACAAGTTTTATAAAACTTATAATACAAAAATTTTGGATTTTGAAGCATTTCAGATTTTCAGATTATGAATGTTCAACTTGTATTCTAATTTAAAATTAAACTACTAAACTATGACATCATTCACATTTTAGTCAAATTTTTCTTATCTAAAATAATGTTATTTAATGCATTTGTTTTTAAGATTTATTTTATTTATTTGAAAGAGAGGTACAGCCAGAGAGAGAGAGAGATCTTCCATCTGCTGGTTTACTCTCCAAATAACCACAATAGCCAGAGCTGATCTGATCTGATGCAAAGCCAGGAGCTTCTTCTGGGTCTCCCAGCAGGTGCAGGGGCCCAAGAACTTGGGCCATATTCTACTGCGTTCCCAGGCGATAGCAAAGAACTGGATCGGAAGTGGAGTAGCCAGGACTCAAACTGGCGCCCATATGGGATGCGGGCACTGCAGGCCGGGGTTTTAACTCACTGTGCCACAGCACCGGCCCCATGAGTTTTAATCTAAATTAAATACTTCTGTATAACCTTAAATTAAAACCAATTATATAATAAATAGAATAAACAAATAGAATTCTGAAGCCAGTGTTTCAAGTTAATAGGGGCCAGCGTTGTGGCATAGTGGGTAAAGTTGCTGGTTCATGTTCTGGCTAATTCACTTCCAATCCAGCTCCCTGGTAATGGCCTGGAAAAAAGTAGCACAAGGTGGTCCAAGTGTTTGGGCCCCTGCCACCCACGTGGGTGACCTGGAAGAAGGTCCTGGCTCCTAGCTTTAGCCTGGCACAGCCCTGACCACTGCAGCCATCTTAGGGGTAAACTAGTAGACAATCTCTCTGGGTCTTTCCCTCTCTATATAATTCTGACTTTCAAATAAATAAAAAATCTTAAAAATTTTTTCAAGTTACTAAAATAAGACTAAATTTATCATCTGCTTGGTAAAAATATTTGAGGTTGAGTTTTAAAGACACATACCTAATTTTTTAATGACATCTCCTTTGTCTTCAGTCTCTCCAACATATGCTGAAGTTGATTTTTCCTCTGTTTGTGGAAGGATGTTATTGAGATAACTTATTGTATTCACAAGTGCTTCAGTATGTAAATGAATATCCAAAGAAGAAAAATTCACCTAAAGAACAAGGCTGATTTTACTAAATAAGTCAATCAAAATTCGCTTGTCTGGTCTCTATAAAACACTATACTTTGGCTACAAAGGATACAGTTAAACAATCTTATACATTCAGTTAGAAAATAATTTTCACAATATACTTAGAAATCTAGTATCTAGTTAAAAATAAATTATTATCCTCTCATACCTTAATCAGTTGTACCACATTGTTATAGGTACTTTTCAAGTCAGGTACACCTTTTTCAACCTACTCAAAGAGAAAACAAAACTATTAGAACATGTGTACTTGAATATGTGTACTTGCCTATATAATTACATGACAGTCCTATTATACATTTGTGTAATTTTTCCAGGTGTTTTTTTAATATAATTTAAGTTTACCTAAAAAAGCAACTGCTTTACCAGAACAAAAGAAATGTGTTAAGTATAGGCCTCTCTGGCACACAGCAAGTATTGAATAAATGTTGCATATCATCAAGAAAGGAAAAGTTACACAATATGAAGTGTAAAGAACACTTAGGTACCAACAATTCCTCCAAATTTCTTCCTCCTTTATTTGAAAACAAAATTTATGACAACTGTCCAACAAATATTCAAATATTGTTTTTTTTTTCTAAAAAAAACTTATCAGTATTAGTTTTGATAGATAAATAAAAAATTTATTCATTTATGGGATAAAATTTGATTCATACATATAAATATTGTGGGATGATTAAATCAAGCTGATATACATAGTTGCCATTTTATCTATTTTTTCTTTTTTATGGTGAGGCATTTGAAAATTTTACTCTCGGTTATTCTGTAATACACAAGCATTAGTGTTGATTATAGTCACCCTGCTGAGCAAGAGATCTCAAAACTTATTTCTCCCTGTCTATCTAAAACTTTGTTCCCTTTGATCAACAATTCCCCATCCCTGCCTCCCCTATGCTCCCCAGCCTCTGGTAACCACCATTCTACTCTTAACTTCTATGAGCCAAACTTTGTCAGATTCTGTATATAGGTGAGATCTTTAATTTTTGTCTTTAATAGATTATTTCAGTTATGATAATGTTCTCCAGAGTCATCCATGTTGTTACAAATAATAGGAGTCTCCCCTTTAAAGATCAAATAATATTCCATTTCTATTTATACCATATTTTCGTTATCCATTTATTTTCTTCACCTCTAGAAACACTCTGGTAATCTAAAAGTTATTTAATGCATAACTAATAACAAAAATCCTAACACATCTAACATTAGTAATGGATAACAAAATGATCTTACAAGTGTTAAAATGTTATTTTAGCATTATTCTTATGTTACAGCAATTTTAAAGATAATGCTGCACTTACATAAAAAAAATGAAAACATGGAATAAAGCAGAAATGGACCATAATACATTCAACTAATAGATAACAATACAAATACCATAAATCAATAGGAACAGAATAGAGTCATGGACACTAGGAAAATCAGGTAACTTCAAACAATGATGGTAAATGAACTGAAAGCATCACTTTGCATCATATTCAATAATAAATTCCATCAAGACTAAAATTTTTTTTCAGTATGCTGTTGGGGGGAAAGAAGTCCAACTACAGATCCTGTCTACTTAAAACACAGAGCTACTTAATTTGCTATATGAAATTATTCCTAAATCACAACTGTTTAATACGGGATGATGGGAAACCTTAAAGTGTTACAAGTGACAAAGACTGCTATAGAAATGAAAATTAAACAAGCTGAATATTACTAAACTTAGGAAACTAGATCACAACATTCCAGCAGCATACTCACCCCTATCAAGCACATAATGGAATTGCTGGCTTACCTTCACATATTCCAGTGTTAACAGATCTTCCATTGTATTATCCAGTGTTGTAACCAAATAAACTGGCTTCTTGTTTACATCTGAAAATAATTTTAAATTATCTATCATAAAATTACTGACAATAAAGGCAGGCAATATGAGTAACTGTGGAATTGTAAAAGACTTTCCTGTATGACTTCTGGGCCTTGTATGTGACCTTACCCAATCTGGTCCCTTCTTTATTTTTTGAAACTCTGCAAGAATAATATATCCTCACAATTTCCTTTCTCTCTCTTGTGTGACATACAAGACTAAAATTTTTAAACCCAGATAGGAAGAAAGGTAAGAAAAAGTAGCAGTCAGTTGAAGAAAAAGAAGAATAGGGGCAGGCAAGTTTACCCTGAACACTTGAGATTCTGGGGTTTCAGAATGGAATACCTGGGTTCCACATCTAGCTCTGGCTCCTTGCTCGTTTCATGCTAAGACAGTCCCTGGGAGAATGCAATGACAGTTCAAGTAATTGGGTTGCTGTCACCCATGGGAGTCCTGGATTCAGTTCTCTATTCTACACTTCAGCCTATCTGTTCCTAAATGATGTGGGCATTTGGGGAGTGAGCCAGCAGATGAGAGCTATCCCTGTAAAGAAATAAATTTTGAAAAGAAAGACCAGAATGACTTTGAGGAGCAATCAAAAGGCATAGGAGAATTCTGGCCTTAGGTCACAGAAATAGTTAGAAAATTATCAAATTTTTTTTACAATCCAGTTATTGAGAAGATAGCTCAACAACGTGATGAGGAATCAAGATTTTCTGTATATTAGTTTAGGTTAAAATAAACCTTACTAGTCTATAATCAGTACTTACTAGTTACATTACTGCATCTGTTCAAAATGTTAGACTAAGAAAACTGCTGTAGAAGAGATTTTTGTATAATGCCTTACAAACTACCACTAGCATATTACATATGGCTGCTAAAAATTCATATCTAGACCCTGGAAGAAAGGACTACAAACTAAGTATATTATTCTTGAGAAAAAAATGCCAAGTTCCACAAATTCCTCCAAATTAAAAGCTTATGAGCACATTTTCAACTCATAACAAGTGCCACTTTGTCTACATTTACTGATTCATCAATTATTGATCATTGACTTTACATAAGAAACTATTAACCACTCCTGAAAAAACTGAAGTAAAACTATTACAAAAATAGGTGCATCAGTAATTGTCTTGTAATTAATTGTGCTATATTTACAAGGTTATTCTAATCCTCTGCTCTTGGAAAAACAAATTACAAATGTAACTATTATAATATTTATGAATCACTATAGAACATTATCAAGTTGGTTTACTTTTCTTTCCAAATATCAAACTGTTTCCTATTGTAAAAATCATAATAAAACAAAAACATATCTTCTATACATGATGGCGTTGGCATGGGAAAACCAGAATACAGTCTATCACACTCAAGTTCTCAAGGCTATGGAACAAGTACAGAACATGGGGGTGGGGGAAGATGTATAAATCATATCTCCTAGCTAAGTTTCAGGATAAGCTAATTCATTCCCTGCTTAAGAAATTGATTAAGTCAAAGATCTTAACACTAAGAAAGATACACGGATGGCAAAATAAGCATATGAAAACATAATTCACATAATATGTCAACAAGGAAATTCAAATTACCATTATACACCTGTTAGAATAACCAGAATCTAGAACACTGAAACACCAAAAGCAGGAGAAGTCATGCAATGACAAACAATCTCAATTACTGCTGCCAGAAATGCAAAATGGTATAGTTACGTTGGAAAATGCCTGGCAGTTTCTTACAAAACTAACAGATTCTTACCATATGATCTGGCAATCAAGTTCCTTGGTATTTATCCAAAGAAACTCAAAATTTATGTCAATAAAAATTGCATATAAATATTTATAGCAGCTCTGTTCATAACTGCCAAAACTTGGAAACAATGAAAATGTCCTTCAGCAGATAAAGGGTAAAACGTGGTAGACTCACACAATGGAATATTATTCTCTGATAAAATGAGATGTGTAGAGGACGCTGCTTAAGTGTCTCTCAGAGTGGCAAACTGCCCTGGAATTAGAGGTGCAGCTGCAGTCTCTGTTTTCCCACCAACACAGGCCAGGGGATGGGCACACCTGCCCCAAAGGAATAAGGCAGCTGGAGCAGCAGGGGGCCAATAGACTTTAACTGTTACCTGGGGTGTTTTCAGGAATTTGTAAAATGGCTTAAGCATTTGAATGGGCCTGACTTTGAACATCACAGTCCTGTTCTCTACAATGGACCACCAGACCGGACTGCTTTTCCCAATTATAAATTTGATGTATAACCTTGCCTATGTGCCCGTTAGCTTGCAGAATTGTTGGTACCCTCTAAATTAAAGTGTCTGCGGCAAAGCTCTCTGGTGGCGCACTCAGAATGGATGTTCTCACGTCCTGCCTCTTCATTTGAAAAGCCCCACAGAAATAACTAACCGGCCATGACACATATCACTAAGTCAAAAGAAATCAACCTAAAAAGGATCTTACTGTATATGAGTCCAACTATGACATGCTAGGAAAAGTGAATCTATGAATATGATAAAAATATCAGTGGCTCCAGGAATTATAGGGGTAGGGGATGAGTAACTTGAACACAGACTTTTAGCACAGTGAAACTACTCTGTGTAATAAGATGATGGTGGATATGTGTCCTTACACAACTGCTCAAACACATGAGAGGTAAAACATCAAGTGTGGATTCTAATGTAAACTATGGACTTTGAGGAATAATAATGATGTGTTCATATAGCTTAACCAATTGTAACAAATATATCATACTTGTGGGGCGTGATCCTAACAGAGGAGGCAATGCATATTTGGGTACATGGGGTACAGAGGAAATCTTTGTAGAGTCTACTCAACTGTGCCATGAATCTAAATAAAACTACTCTAAAAGTAAAGTTATTTTAAAAGTTTGTAATGTTACCTCTATGATATATACTATTACTATGCTACAAAGAAGTTTAATGAAGTTAAACCACTGAACCGTTACCTTAAAATTCCCTCTACCATTAACAATTATCATTCAATAAAAAAAAAAGCATAATGAATAAATATAGTACTTAAAAGCCTAACACAGGAAACACATTGTTTTCTTAGGGATAATATGTCCATTCTAACTTTGAAACATAAAGAGCTCGTAGTAGGCTGTACTACGAGCTGCCTGTTTCTCACATACACAAGTTGACATACACTCTCATCTCCTGGAATATGAAGACATTACCTATGGCAGAAAGTCAAGAGATGTATGTGAAGGATCTGATACCTGTCGCTGATTCTGACATTAAAGGGCTATAATGTGAAGACAAATAGAGGTGTCAAGGATTAAGGACAGTCAACAGCTAACAGACCACAAGGAAATAGATAATTAAACTTCATGGAACTTGGATTTAGTCAACAGCTGCATGAATAAGGAAACAGATCCTTCCTTAGAGCCTCGAACAAAGGAGTCAACACCTTGCTTTTTGCCTGGTGAAACCTGGGTCAGACTTTGACTCTACACAACATTAAGATAACAAATTTGAGTTGTTTTGAGATACTAAGTTCATGGTAGATTTTACAGTACCATGAGGAAGTTAAATATTAGTGCTCCTATACTCAGTTAATTAGATTTAATATTCGATCACAACCATTTAATTGTTCTTAATGAAAAAAAAAAAAATCTTCATTTTTCTCTTTGGATTATGTCCCTGGATCATCAACTCTAAGATTAAAGATTAACTCATGGGGCTGGTGCTGTGGCATAGTAAGCAATCCATATAGGCACCATTTCTTGTCCCAGCTCTCTGCTATGGCCTGAGGAAGCAGTGAAAGATGGCCCAAATGTTTGAGCCCCTGCATGCATGTGGGAGACCTGGAAGAAACTCCTGGTTCCTGGCTTTAGATGGGCCCAGCTATAGCAATTGCAGCCATTTTGGGAGTGAACCAGGGGATTGAAGACCTTTCACTCTGTCTCTCCTTCTGTCTGTAACTCTACCTCTCAAATAAATAAATAAAATCTTTTAAAAAAAGAGAGAGAGAGATTAACTCTTTGCTATGATTTGGATGAGGCTTATCCCCAAAGGATTCATATGCTGGAGGCTTGGTGCTCAGGGTGGAGGTGTTGAAATAGTGGAGCCTTTAAGAGGTGAAGTCTTGTAATGGGTTAAGCTGCTGCTAGCGGCACTGGCATCCCATATGGACACTTGTTTACCTCACTGCACCACTTCCAATCCAGCTTCCTGATAATATGCCTGGGAAAACAACAGAAGATGGCCCAAGTCCTTGGGCCCCTGCACCTGCAGGGAGACCTCAATGATGTTCCTGGCTCCTAGCTTTGGGTTAGTCCAACCCTGGCAGTTGTAGCCATTTGGGTAGTGAACTAGTAGATGGAAGATCTCTCTTTCTCTCTCTCTCTGTGTGTGTAAATCTACCCCTCTCAAATAAATAAAAAGTAAAAATAAAAATCTTAAAAAAAAAAAAAGAAGTGGAACCTTAAGGCTGGCTGTGTGGCTCCGCAAGTTAAGCCAATTCAAGTCCCAGCGGTTCTACTTCTGCCCCAGTTCCCTATTAACATGCCTGGGAAAGCAGTGGAAAATAGTTTAAGTATTTGGGACCCTGCAACTCATGTGGGAGGCCCAGATGATGCTCCTGGCTTCAGCTTGCCCCAGTCCAGTCAGCATATAGAAGATATCTCCTTTTTTCTCTCGCTCTCCCTATAACTCTGCCTTTCAAATAAAATGAATAAATCTTACAAAAAGAGAGGGGAAAAAAAAAAAAAAAAAGGAGGTCTCACCTAGTGAGAGAAAATTGGGTCATTGGGTATGTACCCATGGAAGGGATCAGGGTAGTTCCTGTGGGACTCCAGTTAATTCTCATGAGAAACAGCCCTAAATTGCTCATTGGCTTCCTCTATCACCACGGGATCACATGCTCTTGCCATGATGCAGTTTGCCATGAGGTACTCACCAGAGGCAAACCCAATGGAGCCACCAGAGCTTGGACTTTCAGCCTCCAAAACTGTAAGCTAATTAAACCTCTTTTCTTTATACATTAGCCAGTCTCAGGTATTTTGCTATAGTAACTAAAAATGGATTAATACAAACTCATAATGTAATAGCTCTGAAAATATTTTAACAAATTAAGCTTTAAAGCCTTTAGGAGAAAATTCTCCAGTAGATAGCCAACAGTGAAATTTACTTAATTTTAAAAATAGAGATTCTTACCCAAGTATTCTGGGCATTTTAAGCAGAACTCTTTCAAAAAGGCATTTGCTTTCAAATCAAATGTTCTAATCTCAACTTCTGTGCCCAATCCTAAAACATTAATTTCTACTACAGGTAGTTCACAGTCTCCAACAAGGTGGTAAAATTGAATCAAAACCTGTGGAAGAAAGGAAAAAACACCACTGTATAAAACAAAAACATGTTTATGTACACTGTTTATATATAGATGTATGTGGTACACATAATATGAAATGCATTTAAAATGAGTGACTTTATTCTCATATACACATAGAACATACACATATATAAATAATCACTTTCAAAAACTACTTATTGAATAACCACAGTATATTATCTAAGCTTCTAATTCTTGATGAAAAAAGTTAACCTCCAACAAAAAAGACTGAGGGAGTACCACATAGCAAGTCTGGATTCAGCTTAACCAGGATTAAAAAAAAAAAAAAAAAGTACTTATTTCTAATGAGACTATAAACAATAAAAATGGCAAACCATTTAAATAAACCATATTAATTTTACCATAATACATACCTCTGCTACTTCAAATCGCATTTTAAACTCAGTCAAATTTACAGAATGATCCTGCTTCTGTAACTTTCTGTGTCGAACATTTTTAACTCTGGTTGGAATTTGAGGAGTTACTTCTAAGGGACTACATGGTGCATCATAAAATTCTTCATCTGAATCTAAATTTCACAGAACATTGTTTAAGTCAATAATAAAATTAATCAAATTGTAAACATTTTTATAACCTTCCTGAAATGAATACGAACATTAAAGCACTAAGATCTATAGAAACATATTTGAAGAAATAACATCTTTATGATAAGTGTATAAAATTTTAAAGAAATCTTTAGCATAAACTTTAAAATTATTAACCTATTTTAAGATTTCATAAAAAATTTTTTACAGTAAATGACAATTCTAATGATTATGCACAGCATGAATACTGCATGCTGTTCTATGTAGTGTGATGAAATCTCCCGCACTCCTGTCCTTTGTCAGTATACTACAGCAGCACGGGGAGAAGCTTCAGCTTTAACCTAAGGTTCACTGGGCTAAAGTAACAATAGACACTTTAACAGCAGAAAACATAGATAGCTAATTTTAGGTGTCAAAACCACATAAAAAAGAAAACATTCTCTGGAAAACAGAGAATCAATATGGCAGTTAGCATTATTTAAAAGTTAATTTTAAAGTTTTACAAACAAAGAGTCTATTTTTTCTTTCCAGTGTGGCCAGGAAACAAGTTATCTGATAACAGGATATTTACAAACTTTTATATGTGAATACAGAATATTAAGACTTGATTTGTTCATTTATTAACAAAGATGGTTAAAAAAGTATAGAAACACACTATAACAAAACTGTCAAATAACTAAATGAAACATTATAAATCAGACATCTACAAAGTTTTTTAGGACTTCCTAGACCTCAGCTGAAAAAAAATTATTAGTTTTTTAATGGTCCTATGAGCTCAACTTTTATTTGCACCCCTCAAAAAAAAGAAAAAAATCAACTGCAAAAACAACTTTAAGGAATATCTTACTTACTTTTTAAAGGATTTTTTGTGACTATTTCTTGAAAATATACAAGTAACTGCTACTGCTGGTAATTTTCTATATGGCTAGAGACTAGAGCATGCAACTCCAAAATACATGTTTAGCAAAAGGGTGACACTGCATAGATTATTTTCAGAAACAGCGTAAAACTCTGAAAGTAGCACAAATTTCCCTTTTCTAAAGGGAAATTAACATTTGTCAGTAAAGCTATCAATGTAATGGTGTCTCTACCTCCAGAATGCGAGGATAGAGGAGTTACTTAAATATGCACAACAAACCTTACCCTTGTTCACTATGCTTTTCCTGGTTACCTTCTCTAAATTTACCTCTATCTTATCCCTATCAGACTATCCCAAAATCTCTTTTCCTTAGCATAAACCTAAAATGGTATAGAAACTCAAGTTTCAATCATCCCTTTGAGTTACTCATCCCTGAGTTTCTTCCATGTACACAAGAGATATGCTAATCAATTTCTTTTTTTTTCTCTTGTAATCTGTCTTCTGTTACAGAAAACCTATTATTTAAAACACCATATATATTCTTTCCTATCCATTATCATTTGGGAAAGATATGTCTCAAACTGGAAATTACTTTTATAACATATATGAGTATAATGAGGAAAATAACCATAAGCAATTTATTTTACCATCTTCAGCAACAGAAGGAAGTTCCAAGAGAGGAATTATTTTCTGCGAAATCTGCGATGTTCCCAAAGAAAGAGATGTATGAGTCTGAAAGAAAAGTAATTCACAAAACATTCTATTGAAAACTTTTAAAATAATTTTTAAAAAGAGCCAATCAACTTGAACTATCTGAGAAAAACATCAGGTCTGAATTAGAAAAGTAAATTACAGGGTTGGGCATTCAGTCTAGCAGTTAAGACTTTAGTTAGGATGCTCCTGGCCCTTCCATATTGGAGTACCAGTGTGCTATACCCAGCTCCTGCTATGCAGAACCTGAGAGGTAGCAGGTGATGACTCGTAACTGGTCTCCTACCACCCCTATGGGAGACCTGGATTGAGTTCCTAGCTATAGGATTTGGCCCATCAGTGCTAGAAGTTATAGATAGCACTTGGGGAATAAACAAGCAAATGGAAGCTCTTTCTGTCCTCCAAATCAATAAAAATATTTTTACAATGACAATTCTAAACTGTAGATTAAAAGAAGTTACACATTTTAAGGCTAAATCTAAACTGTAGCACTGTTAGAATAATTTCCTTGATGAGAGACTCTGTATAGGAAATATGTATTAAGGTGACAGGTTTCATGAATAATTTTATTGTTTATTTTCATTTATTTAAAAGGCAGAGAGACAAAAAGAAAAAAAAAAAAAAAAAGACACAGGAACAGACAAAGATCAGCCTTCCACTGGTTTAGCCCCCAGATGCTCAAAACAGCACGGCTGGGCCAGGTGGAAGCCAGAAGCCTGGAACTCAATCCAGGTTTCCCATGTGAGTCACAGGTACCAAAGTACTTGAGACATCATCTGCTTCTACCCAGGGCTCATATTAGTAGGAAGATGGAATCAAAAGCAGAGACAGGAGTCAAACCCAGGCACTGCAATATGGGAAGTGGGCATCCTAAAGTGTGACTTTACCACTATACCAAATGCATGCCCCAAGTCTTATGTATGTATTTCTTAAGTGCTACTTGAAATGCAGAATGACAGAGAGAAAGAATCCACAGAAGATCTTCCCTTTACTGGTTCATTTCACAAATGCTCCCAATAGCCAGGGATCAGTCAGGCCAAAACCAGGATCCCAGAACTCCATCTGGGTCTCCCACATGTGTGACAGGGATCCAGGCACTTGAGCCAGCATCTGCAGCCCCGAAGAATGCATTAGCAGGTGCTGGCTTGGAAGCAGAAAAGCTCGGACTAAAAAGTATACTGATATGGGACATGGGAGTCCCAAGCAGTAGATTAACCCTTGTGTCACAACACAGGCCCATTATGTCTGTTTTGAATCAACATGTCACTAGTAAGGAAACCACCTCCACCCATGAAACCCAAGTAAAATATTTCAGTCCTCTAGAATTGGAAAGCTTACACTTTTATTTTTTAATTTTCTAATCATATTTCAGTGATAAGAAACAATATTCCAATATGCCCTACATTTAATTTTAAATAGCCTGAAGATAGAAAGGAAGTAAAATGGGGGAAGAACTCAATCAGTAACAAGTTACAGGCTAAACGGATCACCTTACATTATTCAGGATATGTTAAAGCCTTATCTTAAACCCTATTACAGGGGGCCAGAGCTGTGGCACAGTAGGCTAAGCCTCTGCCTGCATCGCCAGCATCCCATATAGGTGCCTGTTCGTGTCATAGCTGCTCCTCTTCCAATCCAGCTCTCCGTCATGGCCTGGGAAAGCAGCAGCAGATGGCCCAAGTGCTGGGTCCCTGTACCCATGTGGGAGACCCTGAAGAAGCTCCCGGCTTTTGATCAGCCCAGCTCTGGCCATTGTGGCCATTTGTGGAGTGAATCAGCAGATGGAAGACCTCTCTCTCTGTCTCTTCCTCTCTTTGTCTATGACTCTACCTCTCAGATAAACAAATCTTAAAAAAAAAAAAAAAAAAAAAACCAACAAAAAAACACCCTATTACAACTCCCTAGATTGTACTGCATCTTGCTCACAATCCCAACCAATACAGAAACATTAACTGCTTCTTACGGACTAATTCACTCCATTCACATACTCCCACCTCTTACCTACAGCCAATATAAGTTCAACATGAACAACATATGCCTTCTTTCCATAACTTTCATTAAAAAATACTCTTACCTTTTAAATCTAGCAGATATTTTTTTCCAATTGCTACCTACTAGCCACTGGGGGCTGCAGGAACTTTGTTTCAGAACTGTTCCTCCCTTTCTAGATAGCATCTGCAATGGCTAAATAAATCCTTTCATTTCAGAGGTCTTTTGGCTTCAAAAGTTGTTTTATTTTTTTTTTTAAGATTTATTTTATTTATTTGAAAGAGAGAGGGAGGTAGAGACAGAGAGAGAGGTCTTTCAGCTGCTGGTTCACTCCCCAGATGGCCAGAGCTGCACCAATCCGAAGCCAGGAGCCAGGAGCCAGGAGCTTCCTCCGGGTCTCCCACGTGGGTGTAGGGGCCCAAGGACTTGGGCCATCTTCTACTGCTTTGCCAGGCCATAGCAGAGAGCTGGATTGGAAGAGGAGCAGCAGGGACTAGAACTGGCGTCCATATGGGATGCCAGCGCTTCAGGCCAGGGCTTTAACCCGCTGCGCCACAGCTCCGGCCCCCAAGTTTTGGGTTTAACATCAGTAAATTTACTTTTTACTGTTGTTCTGGGAAATACAGCAGATAAAAACATAAGACAGAATTTGAAAAAAAAATTAAAATAGCCCTGAAATGGGGCTGACATTACGCACAGTGGTTAAGCAGTCACCTGCAATACTCACATCCCCTACTGGAGCACCACTGAGTTCCAGCTACTCTACTTCCAGTCCAGCTCCCTGGTAATTGACTGGGAAAGTAGTGGAGGACGGCCCAAGTACTTGGATCCCTGACACCTATGTGGGAGACCCAGATGGAGTTCCAGGCTCCTGCCTTCCGCCTGGCCCAGCCTCAGCTGTTGTGGACTTTTAGGCAGTAAACCAGTAAATGGCAGATATCTCCTGTCATCCCCATCTCTGGCTTTCAATTAAGCATATTTTAAAAACAAAAAAGATAAAATGCAAATCTTCTACCCAGGCAAGGAAAAATCTAGAAGCATCTTTTGTGTTCTTCTTTGATCACATTCTTGCTTTCACTTCATTGCTTATATTTAATCTCCTATGGATAATTCTTTAAAGTTTGCTTCAGTAGTTGACTTTTTATCCTACAAAAGATTTCTCTGCAGCATGTGATGTTAGATATTATTTTACACACAGCAGAACTTCTTTACAAATTGGAGTCAACCCTCTCAAACCCTGCTGCTTCTTTGTCAGCTGAGTGTATATAATATTCTCAATCATTTGCTGTCATTTCAACAATGTTCCAAGCATCTGCAGCAAATACAGATTTCATCTTAAAAAACCACTTTCTTTTTTCATCCACAAGCAGCAGCTCTTCATATTTTGAAGTTTTATCAAAACATTGCCACAATTCAGACACAACTTCAGGCTTCACTTCTAATTCTAATTTCCTTTCTACTTAAACCACATCTGCAGTTACTTCTTCCACTGCTGTTTTGAACCCCTCAAAGTCCACCATCAAGGTTGGAATAAACTTCTACGCTTCTGTTAATACTAGTATTTTAACCTGCTCCAACAAAATCAGGAACGTTTTTAATGTCATCTAGAATGATGAATCCTTTCTAGGTTTTCAACTTATTTGGTCCTGATCCAACAGAAGAATTACTGTTTATGGCAGGGACAGCCTAATGAAATGTATGTATGTATGTATGTATGTATTTATTTGACAGGCAGATTTAGACAGAGAGAGAGAGACAGAGAGAAAGGTCTTCCTTCCGTTGGTTCATCCCTCAAATGGCTGCTACGGCTAGCACGCTGTGCAGATCCAAAGCCAGGAACCAGGTGCTTCCTCCTGGTCTCCCATGCAGGTGCAGGGCCCAAGGACCTGGGCCATCCTCCACTGCACTCCCGGGCCATAGCAGAGAGCTGGACTGGAAGAGGAGCAACCGGGACAGAATCCGGCGCCCCAACTGAGACTAGAACCTGGGGTGCCGGCGCCACAGGCGGAGGATTAGCCTATTGAGCCGCAGTACTGGCCGAAATGCATTTCTTAAATAAGATGACTTAAAATTATTCCTTGATTCACAGGCTGCAGAATGTATGTTTCCAGGCATGAACATTAATCCTGTTAGATATCTCCATCAGAGCTGCTGAGTGACATGTATTGTTAATGAGCAGTATATTTTAAAAAGTAATCTTTTTTAATCAATTTTTTTAAAATATCATGTAGGATCTCTGTCCTTAATGTGCTCTACATTGTGATTTAATGCTATAACTAGTACTCCAACAGTATTTTTCACTTTGTGTTACTATGTGGGGGCAAACTGTTGAAATCTTTACTTAATATATACTAAACTGATCTTCTGTATATAAAGAGAATTGAGAACGAATTTTGATGTGAATGGAAGGGGAGAGGGAGCGGGAAAGGGGAGGGTTGCGGGTGGGAGGGAAGTTTGGGGGGGGAAGTCATTGTAATCCATAAGCTGTACTTGGGAAATTTATATTCATTAAATAAAAGTTTTAAAAAAATAAAAAGTAATCTGAGAAGTAGGTCTCAACAATATACTTAAAATATTTGTTATACTATACTGTAAACAAATGTGCTGTCACCTAGCCTTTGTTGCTACATTTACAGAGCATAGGCAGAGTAGATTTAACATAATTCGTAAAGATCCTAGAATTTCCGAAGTGGATAATGAGTATTGTCTTCAATTGAAGCCACCAGGCTGTATTAACTCCTAACCAGTCACCCTGTGATTTGAAAATATGAAGCCATACACTGACTTCTCTCTAGGTATTAAAGTCCTAAATAGTATCTTTTTCCAATAAACTTTTTTCATTTACATGAAAAATCTGTTGTTTAATAGAGATACATTCATCAATTATGCTAAAGTGGAACAATATTACAAACCAACTAGATGTAGCATACATATATAGGACATCCAAAAATAGCAGAACACACAATCTTCTGAAGTTCATTCAAATTGTTTTCTATAATAGGTAATACATTAGCCCACAAAGCAAGTATCAAAAAGCTTAAAATGACTGAAATCATACAAAGTATCGTCTCTGACCACATGGAATCAAGCTAGTAACAGAAGGAAAATAGTGAAATTCACAAATAGTGGAAATTAAGATAGTTTTAAATACATTTTTTTTTTTTTTGATAGGCAGAGTGGACAGTGAGAGAGAGAGACAGAGAGAAAGGCCTTCCTTTTTGCCATTGGTTCACCCTCCAATGGCCGCCGCGGCTGGCGCATTGCGGCCGATCCAAAGGCAGGAGCCAGGTACTTATCCTGGTCTCCCATGGGGTGCAGGGCCCAAGCACTTGGGCCATCCTCCACTGCACTCCCGGGCCACAGCAGAGAGCTGGCCTGGAAGAGGGGCAACTGGGACAGAATCCGGCGCCCCGACCGGGTCTAGAACCCGGTGTACCGGTGCCACAAGGTGGAGGATTAGCCTATTGAGCCGCGGCGCTGGCCTAAATACAAGCAATGAGTCGAAGAAGCTGGAAAATTATAAGCAAACTAAATCAAAAGTTAACAAAGGGAAGAAAAATAACATTACAAATGAAATAGTGAGCAAAAAAGACAGCATGAGGAAAACCAAAAGTTTTGTTTCTTTTAATAAATCATCAAAATTGACCTTCAGTTAGGCTGAAGGTAGAGAACATGTAAATAGCAGAAACCAAGAAATAAAATCGAGGAAACTGTCACCAACCCTTCACTGATGAAACTGCTATCAACCTTTGTAAGAAGTACTATAAACAATTGTAGATCAACAAAATGAGTATCATGGATGAAACAAAAACAATTCCTATGAGATACATTATTATGTAAACTGATTAAAGCAAACAAATCAGAAAACCTGAGCAGACGAAAGTAAGTAAAAAGACTAAACCAAGATTCTAAATCCTGCCAAGAAAGAAAAGTTTCACTGGCAAATTAACAAAAATGTAAAGAATAATTATTTTTTCCTCCTCAAACTCTTCAAAAAGCTGAACACCCCTAACTCATCCCATGAGGCCCAACAACAAAGAGAGAGAAATACATTTCAAGGAAAAAAAAATTACACCTTGTGAATGTAGATATAAAAATCCTCAACAAAATACTAGCAACTGAATTCTATAGCTCATTATAAGGATTACATTCCATTACAAGGAAGAATCTACCTAGGAAAGCAAGAATATTTTTCAACACACACAAAAACAATTATTACATATTAAAACAAAAGAAAAAATGCACGTGACCATGTCAATTGAGGCAGAGTATGCATTTGAAAAATCCACCACTCTTTGATGATAAAAGAACAGAGAAATGCAGGAAAGTAACTTCATACACATGAAAAATGACATTTGTGAAAACCTCAGATGACATCACAGTTAATATTCAGTCACCTAAGCATAAAATTTTTAGGATAAAAAAATAGGAGACAACCTATTTGACTTTTGTTAGGTAAATATTTGAAGAGATAGGAGCCAAAAAGCTTCATCCATAAAAGACAATACTGATAGATTTGATTTCATCAAAATTCCAAACAAGGTTCTTCAAAAGAGAGTTAAGGATCCTTAACAAAATGCAACAACAGATTAAGACAATATACTGTATCACTACTTCAGCAACTTATACTCAAATGGTTGGGGAAAAAAGTTCTCTAGACTAATTTTTCAATTTTTCAAATGTCAAATTATATCCAAGAAAAAATTTTAAATATGTATACAGAATCCTGAGAAAACACCAAAGAAAAACGTTAGCGGTTATTTTCTCTTAGAAATATGCCTGGGGAAAAAAAGTCAAACATGAAAACCACAGCTCATGAAGGAAAAAACTAGCAACCTAGACTACATAAAAAGCGAAAACATTTTGGATAACAAAAATATATATGTATATAGATATGCGGCTAACACCGTAGCATAGTAGGGTAAGCCTCTGCCTGTGGTGCTGGCATTCTATATGGGCACCAGTGCAATTCCTGGCTGCTCCACTTCCGATCCAGCTTCCTGCTAATGGCCTGGGAAAGCAGTGAAAGATGGCCTGACTGGTTGGGCCCCTGCACCCCTGTGAGAGACCAAGAAGCAGCTACAGGCTCCTGGCTTTGGATGGGCCAGCCATTGTGGCCATTTGGGGAATAAATCAGCAGATGGAAGACTTCCCTCTGTCTCTCCCTTTCTCTGTAACTCTGACTCTCAAATAGATATATTTTTTAAAGATTTATTTATTTACTTGAAAGAGTTACAAAGAGAGTGAAGGAGAGGCAGAGAGAGAGAGAGAGAGATATCTTTCATTTGCTGGTCCACTCCCCAACTTGCCATCTTCTACTGCTTTCCCAGGCCATAGCAGAGAGCTGGATCAGAAATGGAGCAGCCGGGTCTCGAACCAGCACCCATATGGGATGCTGGCACTGCAGTCAGCAGCTTTACCAGCTACGCCACCGCACTGGCCCCAAATAGATAAATATTTTTTAAAAATTAAAAATATGTGAGTTGAAACAAACAAAATAGAAATAGAAGTAATTTCAATGACAAGTATATAATTCCCTTAGTTGAAAAACCACAACACAAAGATAAAAAGTACAAAAGATATGAATAGGGACTGGTGTTATGGCACGGTGAGTTAAGCTGCAGCCTATGAGGCAGGCAACCCATTTCGGAGCACCAATCCAAATCCAGGTTTCTCTGTTTCCAATTCAGCTTCCTAATGGGCCTAGGAAAGCAATGGTAGATGGCTCAGGTACTTGGGTCCCTGACACCCATGTAGGGGACCCAGATGGAGTGCCAGACTCTAGGCTTCAGCCTAGCCTGGCCCCAGCCACTGGGGCCATTTGAGGGGTGAATCAGTGGATGGAAATCTCTCTCTCTGTCTCTTCCCTCTGTCACTCTGCTTTTCAAACAGATAAAATAAATCTTAAAAAAAAAAAAAATAAGACTAAATAACAGTTTCCAAAAACAGAACTTCAAATAGTCAATAAGCCTAGAAAAATACTTTACACTTAAAGAAATACAAAACCAGCATTGTTTTCACTTAGAAGAAAAGTTAACATTTACTAATATTCAAGGTTAATGAGAGCAAACAAAAAGACACTTATTCACTATTCATGAGCTATAAATTACTACTTGATGTAGAAAGAAAACTTTGCAAAGTTCATCAAAATTTCAAATTCACATTCTTTTATTAAACAATTCCACCTTCAATAATTTAGCCTACAGGCAAAATTATAACCAAATATATGTACCAAGAAGTTCAAAACAGTATTTTTCCTCATTGTAAACCATGTAACAATATGAGTACTCATCAAAAAATGGTAGGAGGGGATCATCAAAAAGTTCACAGAAAATGTGTATTATTAAAAAAAAGTATGCAGAGACTTCAAAATTATTTGCAACATAAAATTATCTTTTATTTCTATTTTCCTGTGAACTTTTTGAAGTACCATTTTACAACCACACAATTCATAATTTTATCACCATGAAAAGCAAAACAACACTCTATGTGTACATGTAAAAATATCTCTAAGATATAGAACATATATGGTAATGATGGTGAAAAGAATACAGATTCAGAATAGTACCTATACTGGTCCATGCATAGTTGTTTGTGTTTATTAGTATAAATCATAAAAATTTTCTAAAACACTAGAGAAGCAGTAGTTAACAGTATTACCATTAGGGAGAAGGACTGAAGACTGTAGAAGTAAGGAAAAGCGACACTTCATTTTGTATCTTTTTTACCTACTATACTTTTTACCATTTCATCAATTTCTCTTTTAAGATGTCATTTTTAAAGGTCTATTCAAAACCAACTGCAAATTATTTTATCTGACATTAATGTGGCTCTTTCAAATAGCATTTGTGAACTTTCTTTTTTAATTCATGCTTTTATTAATTCTGAAAACAACATTACCTGCAATGGTTTGACAGGCGCAGATACTTCCGTTACAGGTTGGGGTTTTGGAATGCTTTCAACCAGTTCCATAATCCCTTGCAGTTTTTTATCCGAGATTCGTAAAGAAACAAGTGGTAACTTTCCAGCAACCTTGAATCTGTTTCAAAAAGACAGGAACTGTTACAGAAGGACTCTCAACCTGACTTAAGTACACTAATTAACAGGAGACTAGAGGCAGACTTGGTGGTACAGCAGGTTCAGCATCCTGTATCAGAGTGTTGGTGAGTCTTGGCTGCCCCACTTCCAACTCATCTTCTTGCTAATGCGTCTGGGAAGGTAGAAGGTGCTTGGGCCCACTGTCACCCACACAGGAGACTCTGGACAGAGTGCCTAGTTCTTGGCCTTGGCCTGTCCCAGCCCTGGCCTTTGCAGCCATTTGGTGAGCAAACTAGCAGATGGAAGATCTCCCTCTCTATCACTTTGCCTTTCAAATAAATAAATCTACATAAAAATTAAGAAAAAAATGTAATATAAAAAGGACTCCTCCCCTCAAGTTACACAAATATAATCAAATGTAATTTTAAGCACTAAAAATCTCTACTCCGAACATATCATAGTAACCAGTTTCATTAGTTAACTCATCTAATTTCTATTTTTAAGAGGCTTGTTTTTCCAATATTATCACATTTATTGTGCCTCTACTGTTTGCCATGTACACTTAACAACTACTTAAGTGTTTTTAACTGTCAGACATTGAGGAAAGCATTTCATATGCATTATTGCAAATAGTCCACACAACCAATGAGACAATCTACTTCTACTTGTCAACTCTACGTACATGGTTTCTATAAGTCAAATGACTTACCCAAAGGTTATAATTCTAAAACTATGATTCCATTCCAAACCTCAGGAGCAGATATCTGAAACCGCTTTTTTTTTTTTTTTTAAGATTTATTTGTTTAATTTGAAATGCAGAGTTACAGAGAGGCAGAGGCAGAGAGAGGTCTTCTATCCGATGGTTCACCCCCCAAATGGCTGCAATGGCCAGAGTGGGGATATATGAAGTCAGGAGCCAGGAGCTTCTTCCAAGTCTCCCACATGGGTACAGGGGCCCAAGGACCCAGGCCATCTTCTACTTCACTCCCAGACCATAGCAGAGAGCTGGATCAGAAGAGGAGCAGCTAGAAGTGGAACTAGCACCCATATGGGAGGCCGACACTGCAGGCAGCAGCTTTACCCACTATGCCACAGTGCCGGCCCCTGGCACAGCTCTTAAGTTCCCATTTGGTACATTCACATGTCATATCAGTGTGCCTGGTTCAAGTCCTGGCTGGCTACTCTGCTTCTGATCTAGGTACACCTGTTAAGGTATACACTGGAGACAGCAGATGATGGCTCAAGTACTTGGGTCCCTGACACCCATGTGGGAGACCTGGACTGAGTTTCAGCCTCCTCCTGTCTTCTGCCTGGTCCAGCATTACCTATTATGGACACTTGGGAAGTGAACCAATAGTTGAGAGATCTCTCTGTTTCTCTTTGTCTGCCTTTCAAATAAAATGAAAATAAATACATTTTTTAAAAGAATGATTTTTAATTGATTAAAAAAAAAAAACCTGGGTGCTTTAATTGCCTTGTCAGTCTCCTTTGCTTACAGACAGGATATAAAGAATCAAAAAGACAGTTTTGATATGTGGCAGAAAGTATCTGAGTGTCTGAGAATTTGTTAATCTGTTTGATAATGAAGATATTTCCTGTTTTTTTGTTGTTGTTGTTCCATATTTTCATGTTTAACTTTGAATTTTTACATTTTTCATTCTATCAATTTAAGTATAATTTGTTCAACGGTTAAAATGGGGTTGTCAGTGAATAAACTTAAAAAGAGCCTCATTCACGCAACTGCTGAAGTAAAAACTACATTTTGTGTTCTATGTTCCCTAAAAAAAGGAAACAGGCATAAAAAACAAAGTTTTCACTTAACATTTTTATCTTTACATTTTCCTTAAGGTTTATTTTCAATTAATGCACAATGACTGTTAAGGTTCTCCTTCTAAAACTGTACCTGAATTCCTACAGGAAGTTAATTTATAATTTATCTCATTCATTCTAGTTTAACTTAGTTACACATTATGAAGTCCCATCAATCTGTCTAAACTTTATACTTTCTTGAAATATGTAAGTTGTATAATATGAAGACAGTGTGTGCCAATGTACTACATACAAAATAATAGCCTTCCTTTAATTTGTCTCAAACTTTTTTAGCTCAAACTTCAAAGGAAATATTCTGACAGAGTTCCAGGATTTTATTTTTATTGTTAAATTTTATTTATTTATTTATTTATTGAGAGGCAGATAGAGCTTGCATTCACTGCTTGATTCCCAAAATGCCTGTTAATGACTGAGGCCAAAGCCAGGAGCTGGGAACTCAATCTGAGTTCCCCATGTATGTGGCAAGAAACCAATTATCTGAGCCAACAACACTGCCTCCCATGCCTCAGGAAGCTGTAGTCAGGAGTAGGGAGCCAGGTGTCAAAACCCATGTATTTGGATAAGGTATGCAGGCATCTTAACTGCTGAACACCCACCTCAATTTTCTGGATTTAACAAAATATCACATTCACTTTTTACCACTTATGAAAAACTGTAAAATAGAAACCAGATAACTTCTCAGATTTCATCTTTCTAAAACACTGTCATTTGTGGCCTATAATTATTTTAATTACTTTCCTGGTCCTCATGTACAGACATAATCAACAGACACATTTTAGCCAACTATTTTAATCCCGCTCTGGTATATCTACTCCCTGCATCAAAGACAGTTATCTGAGGCCAGCATTGTGGAACACTGGGTAGCTACTTGAGACACCAGCATTCCAAAATGGAGTGCTGGCTTGAGCCCTGCTTCTGATCCTAGTTCCTGCTAATGCACCTGGGAAAGCAGCCTATCATGCCCCAAGTACTTGGGCCCCTGCCATTCACATGGGAAATCCAGATGGAGTTTCAGGCTCCAGGCTTCAACTTAGCCCAGGTCTGGCTTTGTGGCCATTTGGGAAGTAAACAAGCAGACGGAAAACCTGAAAATCTGTCACTCTGCCTTTCAAATAAATAAATAAATCTTCCAAAGGGGGGGTGGGGAATGAGTGGGTGGGACATATTCTTCTGAACTACATGATAACAGAATAAATCCAAAGTGAGAGCAAGATAAATTGTTCTTTTCTTCCCTTGGAGAACTATTACGTCCTTTTGTTCTAGTACCATGTAGCTTCCTACATTTTACCAAGAAAAAATGAAAGTAAACTATGCTGAATTTAAAGAACAATTCATATTTACAACAGGAAATCATATATATCTTTGCTCTATATCACAGACTAAAAACTTTATATGAAATTTCAGGTAAGTGGGGAGGGAGACATTTGTGAATAAAAGCATACTTAAGTTTGATCAGAAAAAAATTTCCCAGGCATTCTTCTGCCTCTAGACTCTGACTTTCTAACAGAAAAATGCCTAAAAGCACAAGATTTAGGACTCTGGACAATGTCTCTTTAAGGAAAAAAAAAAAACACAAAGGAAGAAAAAGAAAAAGCATGTAGAAAAGGTAATCAGGAAAGGCTTTCTGGAGCAGTTGGTGTCACATAAGCCCACCAAAAGGGTATGCATTTTCTCTTAGGCGCTTCCTTTTTACACAGTAATAACACAAAGTATGAATAACAAGGTCCATACCCCATACCCTCAGGAAAAAGCCATGCTATCCCTAAATGGCCTCCTACCCATAAAACAGGAAACCTTAAGTACTATCACAGGAGCATTCTCCTGCTGCCTCATTGTAACCCTGAAACCACTGAGTAGGCTGTTACATGACTATTTGGTTAAATTATAAAATAAAAATACTTCTGTGGCTGAGGTTTGAATGTTGCAAGGGGAAAAAAAAAGGTGCTGGTATACAGAAGATGTGAAACGGATACCTACGGTATAGAATTATTTGAGAATAAATCAACTAATGGACTTCTCTAGTTAGGGTACCAGGATCATCGCTTCAGCAAACAATAAAATAGATGAAGAAGCTGGTAAAGGTAAATACATGGACAAATATAAATACTCCAGCAAGACAACTGCATAAAAATAAACATAAAATATATAAATATATAGTACATAAATAAAATATAAAAATAAATCTAAATCTATGCTGTGGGGTATATATAGATTTAAATTATGACATCAATAACAAAATGAAATGGATAAAGCAGGATACATGCAATTGCATGAAACTGAAGTTAAGCTAGTATCAACTTTAAACATATAACTTTAGGAGTCATATGTCATCTCCAAAGTAACCACAAAAAAATCTATAAAATATACAAAAATGGAATTGAGAAGGGAATCAAATCATGATGCAATAATCAACTAAACACAAAGGAAGCAGCAATACAGGAAATAAGGGACAAAAAAGTATAAGACACACAGGAAGCACACACTGAAAAAGTAAGTTTTTCCCAATGTAAGAAAATGGGAACCAGCACTGTGGTGTAGCAGGTAAAGCTGCTGCCTGTGATGCCAACATCCCATACGGCACCAGTTTGAGTCCCAGTGCTCTACTCCCAATCCAGCTCCCTGTTAACGTGCCTGGGAGAGCAGTGGAGGATGGCCCAAGCCCTTGGTTCCCTGCATCCACAGGAGACACACAAAAGAAGCTCCTGACTTTAGCTTGGCCCAGCCCTGGCCATTGCAGCCATTTGGGGAGTGAACCAGCGTTTAGAGGATCTCTCTCTCTCTCTCTCTTCTCTAATTCTGCTTTTCAAGCAAATAAATAAAATCTATTAAAATGAAGAAAGAAAAGCACAGAGAGAGGGGGAGAGAGGAAGAGGGAGAGGAGGAGGGGGAAGGAAGGAAGGAAATATATATATATATATATATATATATATATAGAGAGAGAGAGAGAGAGAGAGAGAGAGAGAGAGAGAGAGATCCATTTCAACATAGAATAGAAATTTACCACTTATGAAAAACTGTAAAATAGAAACCAGATAACTGACTTGCAGATGTAGCAAAACTCCCCAGGCAACAAGATTGTTAGGGAGCAGCCAACTCACAATAAGAAATTACAAAGAAGGAAGGAAGAAGATAATTGTGTAGCTTAGGAGACTGGGAAGACTGTACACCCCACAGTACTCAGTGAAGAACCTGCTTGCTAAGATATAAACTGCTTGCTGTTACCTGCACTGGGTGTGCCTGCTTATCAGACTTGGGACTTGCACGATCACCAATAAAGTGTTGCTTTCATCACACTTCCTGACTCTAAGTCCACCTCTTGAGTGTACAGGTAAGGATATTTCCAATGCCCATCAATATTTATTTTAAAGGTTAATATTTTAAGCTTCCCAACCAAAAGACATAATTACCAAAATGCATAAAAACATGAGATTTAACTATCTGCTGTCTGCAAATGACTCACTTTAGATCTAAGAAAATATATAGGTTAAAAGTGAAAGAATGCAGGGTCTGGTGTTGCGAAGCAGATTAAGCAGCCTCTTGCTACAGCACCCAGCTAATGCACCTGAGAAGGAAGCTATATGATGACCCAAATGCTTCGGCCACTGCTACCTGTAGGAGACCAGGATAGACTTCCAGCTTTATCCTGTTCTAGACCTGTCCCTCCCTTCATTCCCTTCCTTCCTCACAGCCTTTCAAATAAATAAATAAATCTTAAAAAAAAAAAAAATTATGAGGAACAAAGGAAGATATTATCTATAATAATAATGAAAGTTACATTTCAACAAGACACATCAAATGTCAGAGCTCAAAAATATATGAAGCAGGGGCCGGCGCCGTGGCTCACTTGGTTAATCCTCCGCCTGCGGCACCAGCATCCCATATGGGCACCGGGTTCTAGTCCCGGTTGCTCCTCTTCCAGTCAAACTCTCTGCGGTGGCCCGGGGGGCAGTGGAGGATGGCCCAAGTGCTTGGGCTCCTGCACCCGCATGGGAGACCAGCAGGAAGCACCTGGCTCCTGGCTTCGGATTGGCGCAGCATGCCGGCCATAGCAGCCATTTGGGGAGTAAATCAATGGAAGGAAGACCTTTCTGTCTCTCTCTCTCTCACTGTCTATAACTCTATCAAGTTAAAAAAAAAAAGAAAGAAAAAAAAATACATGAAGCAAACATCGACAGAATTAAGAGGAAAAAATGCAGCTCTCTAATATAGCGCAAGATTTCAATATTCTATTATTAATAACGAACATAACCAGACAAAAATTGATAAGGAAAAAGAGTATTAGAACAGCATTACTAACAGGACCATGCAGACCTACAGAGAACACTCCATCTAGAGACCACAGAATGCACATTTTTCTAACATGCATGAGAACATTCTTTGGTATCTATTATATGCTTGGTTACAAAATAAGTTATCACAAAGTTGCAGAAGGGGCCGCCGGCACTATGGCTGTGGCACAGCGAGTAAAGTCACTGTGCCAGCATCCCACATGAGTGCCAGTTCGAGTCCCAGATGCTCCACTTCCAATCCAGTTCTCTGCTATGGCCTGGGAAAGCAGGGGAAGATGGTCCTCCAAGTCCTTGGGCTCCTGCACTCGCAAGGGGGACCCAAAGAAGCTCACGACTCCTGGCTTCAGATCAGTTCAGCTCCAGCTATTGAGGTCAACTGGGGAGTGAACCAGTGGATGGAAGACCTTTCTCTCTCTCTGCCTCTCTAAGTCCGACTTTCAAATAAATGAATAAATCTTTAAAAAAAAAATGTTGTAGAAGATTGAAGTTTCAGAAAGTATCTTTTCTGAGAACAGTAGATCGATTATTGAAAGCAAAAGTAGAAGGAAAACAGCATATTCAAAATTTACTGAAATACAATTTCGTAGACAAAAAAGTGAGTCAAAGAAGAAATCACAAAAAAAAGTAAAAAGTATCTTGAGACAAATGAAAACATAACACACCAAGATTAGTGGAAACAGCAAAGTCTGCTAATAGAGAAATGTATAGTTGTAAACACCTATTTTTTTTTAACAAGGGGAGGGACCAGGTGCTTGGTGCATTTAAAAACAATTTTTTAAAAAATCTCAAATGAATAGTGTAACAAAACAGAAGGAAGGAAGGGAGGGAGGGAGGGAGGGAGGGAGGGAATAAAAACAGTGGAGTACAGATAAAGTACAGAAAAATAATGAAAAATCAATAGAACCAATAGTCAATTCTTCAGAATGATCAACAAAACTGACAAATCTTTAGAGAAAAAAAATTACAGAATAAGTTTATCTATGTATTATGAAGAATATTATACTAACAAACTGAGTAATCTCAATGAAATTCCTAGAAAAACAAACCTTCAGAGGGATTACAATGGTGGAATAGGGAAGGAGCTTATTGCTCTAGTCTAGGAGAAGATAGTTTAAAAGAAGTGGAGAGAGTGCAATCTCAAATAAGAGTTAGGGAGAAAACTCCACGCAAATTAGAAGAACACTGTGGACCTACATGCACAACTCATGACCCAGCAGCCAAGAGCCTCAGCACCAGCTTTGGAGAATTAGGTGAGACCAGACTGCCACAGCCCAAGCCACAGAAGACAAAGCTGTGGGAAGACCCTGGAGGGAATCTGGCTTGCAGTCCTGTGAGAAACAGTGTACCTGTCAAACTAGAGGAGGAAAAAAAGGAGGGGGGCATGTTTCTCCCACACCACCTTGCACTGGCATCCTATAACAAGCCAAGAGAGGGCAGGTACCATTTTGGACATGTATAACAGCTGTACCAGCTTGTGTCCATGTGCCCAGCAACCAGCAGAGATGTATGAGTCTGGAGGGGAGAACTGACAGGGGGCTGGGTGCTTGTGACTGTAGGAGGCTTGTGTGCTGGGACTGTGAGAACAGAGGCTATGTGGGAGGACTCAGGTAGTGGCTGGGACTTTGGGCAGTCACTGTGGGCGGCTGCACGCTCAGGGGTCTCTGACTCTCTGTTGAGCGTCATTTCTGCAAACTCTGTGCTTACACCGAGGACTGCACAGATTCTTTGTGTGGTTCTTGTGGCATCATGGATGAATATTATACCAGTTGGGCCTAGCGCCCAGACACTGGTCTCCCTTGAGGAGAGGTGAGCAGGGACTATGACAACAGAACAGAAAAACCTTCCCTCTTTAAAAAAAAAAAAAAAAAAGTGAGTTTTACCACACCCAAACTGAGTGTCACCCTGAACACTCCCTTCACCCTGGAGCACTGAACAGAGCTCCCTGGCCATACCAACCACATGCTTCTAGGTATTCACTGAAAGGGGGGACACTCCACTAAGCCACAGAGGTATAGTCCAAAGATAAAAACCACCACATGGAAAAAATAAAGAAGAAATAAACTTGTATCTCCAAAATGCCAAATAATAAACTCAGAAAATCAAGAAATAAGAATAAGGAAGACAACATGATACCCCCAAAAGAACATAACACTTCAATACTAGTAGGTGGAGATGCAGATAATGAAGAAATGCCAGAAAAGGATTTCAAAAAATTGATTGTAGGATTACTTAGAAGTAATCAGAAGCAAATCCATGAACTAATGAAATCCATACACGACAGGAAAGAAAATTTGTCCCACGAAATTGAGATCTCAAAGATAAATCAAAATGAAATCTTAGAAATGAACAATTCAATAAAATAAATAAAAATGCAGTGGAAAGCTGTAACAACACAGTTGGTGAAGCAGAAGAAAGAATATCTGACTTAGAAGACAAATCGCAGGGAATTTTAAAGTCAGACCAAAAAGAAGAAGAAATCAGAGAACTGAGAAACACTATTTGAGATCTACAGGATACTATCAAACAACCCAACATACAGATCCTAGGAGTTCCTGAAGGAGCAGAAAGACAAGAATTAGAATGCCTTTTTAGTGAAGTAATAATAGAAAACTTCCTTAATTTGGAGAAAGAAAGGGACATCCAAGTACAGGAAGCACATATAACTCCTAAGAGACATGATCAGAGAAGATCTTCACCATGACACATTATAATCAAACTCTCCACTGTAAAACATAAATAAAAGACTGTAAAATGTGCATGAGAGAAATGGCACAGCTGAGAAAGAACTGCTAAGATCAATTCCATTCACAATAGCTACAAAAACAATCAAATACCTTGGAATAAACTTAACCAAGGATGTCAAAGATCTCTATGATGACAATACAAAACATTAAAGAAACAAATAGAAGAGGATACAAAAAAAAATGGAAAAATCTTCCATGCTCATGGATTGGAAGAATCAATATCATCAAAATGTCCATTCTCCCAAAAGTAATTTACAGATTCAATGTGATACCAATCAAACTACCAAAGACATTCTTCTCAGATCTGGAAATAATGATGCTGAAATTCATATGGAGGCACAGGAGAAATCCAAATGGCCAACAGTAACATGAAAAAATGCTCAGGGTCACTATCTGTCGGAGAAATGCAAATCAAAACCACAATGAGGTTTCACCTTGCCCTAGTTAGAATGGTTTTCATATAGAAATCAAAAAACCACAAATGCTGGCGACGATGTGAGAAAAAGGTATCCTAACCCACTGTGGGTGGGAATGTAAATTGGTAAAGCCACTATGAAAGACAGTATGGAGATACTCAGAAATCTGAATATAGACCTACCATTTGACTCAGCAATCCCACTCATGGGAATTTACCCAAGTGAAAGGAAATCAACAAATGAAAGAGTTATCTGTACCCCTGTGTTTATGGCAGCTCAATTTACAATAGCTAAGACATGGAATGAACCCAAATGCCCATAAACTGAAGACTGGATAAAGAAATTTTGGAATTGTTACACCATGAAACACTACACAGAAGAAGAAAAAACCTGAAATCCGGTCATTTGTCACAAAATGGATGATACTGGGAAACATCATATTTCATGAATTAAGCTAGTCCCAAATGGACAAATACCATATACTGATAAAACTTGTTCTTCTCAAAGAATTATTTTCTTTTAATTCATTAAGTGGAGGATATTCTTATGTTTCATAAGTTATAGTTATGTCTAAGTGCTCACAAAAGATGTATCATTCTTGGGTGGTTCTTTAAAGTTAATTAAGTTTCTCAAAAAAAAGAAAAAGTGAAATTAACTTCAAGATGAAATGACGGCCAGCGCTGCAGCTCAATAGGTTAATCCTCCACCTTGTGGCACCAGCACACTGGGTTCTAGTCCCCGTCAGGGCACCGGATTCTGTCCCGGTTGCCCCTCTTCCAGGCCAGCTCTCTGCTGTGGCCCGGGAGTGCAGTGGAGGATGGCCCAAGTGCTTGGGCCCTGCACCCCATGGGAGACTAGGAGAAGCACCTGGCTCCTGGCTTTGGATCAGCGTGGTGCGCCGGCCGCGGCGCACCGGCTGCAGCGCACTGGCCACGGCGGCCACTGGAGGGTGAACCAACGGCAAAGGAAGACCTTTCTCTCTCTCTACCCACTCTGCCTGTCAAAAAAATAAATAAATAAAAAATTAAAAAAAAAAAAAAAGATGAAATGACTCTGAACAGCCCTTGTTGACTGCTGAGGAACAGTTTTTTTTTTTTTTTCCATACAAATTGTTGAACTCTACTTAGTATAACCTCCTGTGTATAAATTTAATTGAAAATAGATCTTAGTAAAAATAAATAAGACTGGGAATAGGAGAAGGAGGAAAAAGAGGGTGGGAGTGTAGGTGGGAAGGTGGTATGGTGGGAAGAATCTCTATATTCTTCAAGCTGTACTTATGAAATGCATGAAGTTTGTATTCCTTACATAAAAGTTTTTTTTTAAAGGGAAAAAAAAAAGAAAAACAAACCTAATAGTGAATTGTGAAAAAAATAGAAAATTTAGGTAAATTTAAACACCTATGGAGACTGAATCAGCAATGAAAACTTCCTGACAAAGAAAAGTCCATGATCTGACAGTTTCAATAGCAAATTCTACGACACAATTAAAAATTGAAAAGGAGAGAATACTTCCTAATTTGTCTTATAAAGACAGAATCACCCTGATACTCGTCAAAATTACCAAAAGGGAAAAAAAGTTACAAACAATATTCCCAAAGGATATCAACAAAAAACTATCCGATGAAACAATAGGAGACCAAATAGCACATTATAAGGCTTATACATCACGATTAAGTGAATTTTTGTTCCTGGAATAGATGTATGATCCTTATATGAAAATTAATCAATTTAAGATGAAGTAGTAATATGATGTAGTGGGTAAGATGTCACTTATAATACCTGCATCGCATATCAATAGTGTCTGTGTTCAAATTGCAGCTCTCTTCCCTATTCCAGTTTCTTGTTAATATGTACCCTGGGAGGCAGCAGGTGATGCCTCAAGTACTTGGGCCCCTGGCATCTACATAGAAGGCTCAGACTGAGTCCCTAGCTCTCAGCTTTGGCCTTGCCAACCTCTGGCCATTGCAGGCATTTGGGGAATGCATCAGCAGATGGGGTATTTCGCTCTCTCACTCAAATAATATAGACATACATACAAGCTTCTTGACATTTGTATTATGAAAAAAAATCTGTGTGGATTTCAAAATAATCTGCATCAAAATGATTTATTTTTTAATTCTATTTTGAATGAACTTTCTTAAGTTCCTTTTGTATATCCCATTAACCTAATGAAGCAAAGAAAAAAAAAACCCACATGATAATTTCAAATGATGCAGAAAAAGTATTTGAAAAAATTTCGGCACATTTTGTCAGAAATGCTCAACAAATTAGTACTGAAAGGAAATTCCCTCAACATAATAAAGGTCAGATAGGGAAAATCCACAGCTAACAAACCCAATGATGAAACACTGATAGTTTTTCCTCTATACTTAGGATCAAGACAAGGATGCCTGCTTAAACCATTTTTATTGAACAAAGTAACAGAAGTTTTAACTAGCGTGATTAAGCAAAGAAAAATATAGAAGCCATCTAAATCAGAAAGGAAGAAGTAAAATTACCTCTGGACACAGATGAATGATCTTGTATGTGGAAAAGCCTAATGATTCCATAAAAACAAAACTGGTAGAACAATTTAGAAACTTGTGAGGTCAAAAACCAGAGGAATTTCCATATACTAACAATATTATATCCAAAAAGAAAATTAAATAAACAGGTCCATTACACTAACTTAAAAAAAGAATAAATTTAACCATGGAGGTGAAAGACTTACATACTGAAAACTCAAAATGTTGCTGTAACTAAAGACAAAAATAAATAGAAAGACATTTCCTATTCAAGGACAGGAAAAGTTAATATTAATAAGATGTCAATTCTATTCAAAGTGATCAACAGATTCAATGGCTCCAGTGTTAACATTCCACGGACTTATTTGTAGAAATAGAAAAACCTATTCCAAGATTCATGTGATATATCAAAGAATTCCTCATAATAAAACAGTTTCAAAAAGGAATAATTTGGATGACTCATTTTCTGATTTCCATACTGCACACCTGTAGTAATGTAAACAGCATGGCATTTGACATAAAGATCAACAGAGTAGAATAGAAATCCCAGGAATAAACTCTTGAATGCATAAATTATTTTTTTAAAAAAGTACCAAAGACATTCAATGAGGAAAGAAGTCTTTTCAGTAAATGGTATAGGAAAACTAGATATCTGCAAAAAGAAGAATGGATTCTTACTTGTATCTACCTGTCCTATATAAGCAATTTAAATTAAAAGATACCAAACAACTAAATATGAAAGCTAAAACTATAAAATTCAATGAAGAAAACATAATGGAAAAAGCTTTATATACTGAATTTAGAAATAATTGCTTGGATAAGACACCCAAAGCATAAACAAAGACAAATGTGATTTCATAAAAATTAAAAATTAGTATGCAAAGAAAACTATCAAAACAAAGTATTAAGACAATCCACAGAGTCAGAAAAATATTTACAAATAAAATACCTAACAAGGGGTAAATATCCAGAATATATAAAGAATTCCTACAACTCGGTAAGAAAAAAATAAACAACCAGATTAAAAGATTGGCAAAGAAGCTGAATATACATCTTTAAAGAAATAGTAAATGGCCAATAAGCACATAAAGAGACATGCAACATTATGAGGCACTGTAGAAAGCAAAGTCAAAACTACAGTAAGATACCACTTCACACCTAGTAAGATATTAGTTAACATATTTAATTAGCAAAGAGATGAAAAACTAAAACCATTACATGTTAGTGGTAGCAATGTAAAATGGTATAGTTGCTATGAAACACAGTATAGTACAGCATTCCTCAAAGCCCTGAACACTGAATTACCAGATGATTGAGAAATTCTACTCTAAGGAAACACCCAAGAGTATTAAAAACAGGGACTTAAACAGATATTATACATAGCAGCATCATTATAACAGCCAAACAGGGTCAATCAATGAATAAACAAAATATAGGTACACAAAAGAAATATTATTCAGCCTTAAAAATGAATGAAGGGCCAGCTCCATGACAAAGAAAGTTAAGAATCCCTACTTAGAACACTAGCACCCCATACCGGAGGGCCAGTTCAAGTCCCAGCTACTCTGCTTCAAATCTAGCTTCCTGCTAATAAGCCTGGGAAGGCAGGGGAAGATGGTCCAAGCACTTGAGCCCATCAACCATGTGAGAGAATAGGATGGAGTTCCTGGCTCCTGGCTTTGGCCTGTCCTAGACCTGGCTGTGGCCATTTGATGAGTAAACTGGTTGATGGAAGATCAATCTCTCTTTCTCCTTCTGTGTGTGTGATTCAGTGTTTATTAAAAAAAAAAAAAAATGAAATGACATATGCTGCAATACAGATGAACCTTGAAGACACTGTGCTAAGTAACCAGACAGAGAAAGACAAATGTTTTATGATTCCACTTATATGAGGTACTTAAAATAGTCAAAATCACAACAGTAGAGGTATATAGTGGTGGTTGCCAAGGCCTGAGGGCAACAGTGTGATGTACTTCATGATAATATACACTTAAAAATAATATAATGGGCAGGTGTGTGGTGGCAGAGGTAGGTAGCCACTTGAGATGCCCACATCCCATGTTTAAGTTCCAGTTATTCCATGTCTGAGCTGTTCCCTGTTGATGTGCACGCTGAGAGACAGAAGATGCTCAAGCACCTACATCTCTGCTGGACAGAGTTCTGAACACCTGCCTCTAGCCTGGCCCAGCCCTGGCTGTTGTAGGCTTTTGGCAGATGAGTAAACCAGTGAATAGAAGATGTCTTTCTCTACCCTTCAAAAAAAAAAATGAAATGAATAAAAGTTTAAATGATAATTTTTGTTATGTATGTACATTTTAGCATAAATAAAAATAACCAATAAAACTGGTACTTCCTTAGTTACAGAATTACTGAGAAAATAAAAAATCACATGAAACAGATATTACATACTTAGGCATCTTTGTATCGATGAAAACCATGGCCTTAGAGAGTTCCACATTAAAGTGCATAGGTACCAAAATATGCTGTGTAGATACATTGAGTTTTCGTGCTTCTTTCCAATTTTCTCCTAATTACAGAAAACAGATGTCACCATTAGTATGATCTGATAATACAAAGCCAAAAATTACTATTGATACTTGAAAATCACACACTGCATGGTATAAGGAAATTGTCCCACATGTACAGAATTTTAATGTCACATTCCCAGATATACACAGTTAGTAGCTGACTTATTTTCTCTTTCAGCATTTTGCCACTGTTTTATAATATCCTCTGTTTTATTAGAAAAAAAACATTTACTTTAAAAAACACTTTTTAATCAAATCTGCCATGCATCCATTGACAACCACCACATCAATCAACCATATAACTTACTCAAAAAACATGACTACAAAACAGGAAAATGTGAGGATCTTTAATACTAATAACTGCTGTCACTTACTGAATATTAAAACTAACAGTATTCTAGACAGTATTTAAACTTTAATTCTCACAATTATGTGTAATCAACTCTTTTTAGAAAACAGACTTGAGGCCGGCGCCGTGGCTCACTTGGCTAATCCTCCGCCTGGGGTGCCAGAATCCCATATGGGCCCCGGGTTCTAGTCCCGATTGCTCCTCTTCTGGGAGCTGTGGCCCGGGAAGGCAGTGGAGGATGGCCCAAGTGCTTGGGCGCCTGCACTCACGTGGGAGACCAGGAGGAAGAGCCTGGTTCCTGGCTTCGGACTGGCGCAACGCACCGGCCGTAGCGGCCATTTTGGGGGGTGAACCAACGGAAGGAAGACCTTTTTCTCTGTCTCTCCCTCTCACTATCTGTAACTCTACCTGTCAAATAAATAAATTAAAAATCTTAAAAAAAAAAAAAAAGAAAACTGAGACTCGAAAATCTCTAACTTTCCTTTGGGGGCCAGTGCTGTGGCATAGTGGGTAGGGTCTCCACCTGTGACACCAGCATCCCCTTTGCACACTGGTTCAAGACCCAGCTGATCCACTTATCCAGCTCACTACTAAGGCACCTGAGAAAGCAACAACTGTACCTATGCGGGAGACCAAGAAGTTTCAGGCTCCTAGCCCTGGTTTTTGTGGTCATTTGGGGAGTGAACCAGCAGATGAAAGATCTCTCTCTCCCTATCTATTTAACTCTGCCTTTCAAACAAATAAAAAAAACCACCTTTTTCCTAAAAAAAAAAAAAAAAGGCTAAAAGGCTTCCCTTGGACAGTGTGCTAGTGATAAAGCTGAAATTCACATCCAGGTCTATTAACATGTAATGCTCTGGCAACATTCATTGAAGCATCACAAACCTGAGTGTTCAATAAAGAAAGTTAAATAACAGACAATACAGCCTCTGAAAATAATATATCCAATAAACATAGGTATTCAACTACTCAAAATATTATTGGAAGAATGAAAGGACTATGGTTACGCAAATATATAAATAAGGTAAAAAAATGCATTTAAAAACAAATCATGGGGCCAGCACTGTGGTATAGCAGTTGAGGTTGCTGTCTGCAGCGCTGGCATCCCATACGGGCACCAGTTCAGGTCACAACTGCTTCACTTCCAATCCAGCTCTCTGCCATAGACTGGAAAAGCAGTGGAAGATGGCTCAAGTGCTTGGGGCCCTGCACTCGCATGGGAGACTCGAAAGAACCTCCTGGCTCTTGGCTTCAAATTGGCTCAGGTCTGGCCTTTGTGGGCAACTGGGGAGTGAACCAGCAGATGGAAGATCTCTCTCTCTGCCTCTCCTCTCTGTGTAACTCTGCCTTTCAAATAAACAAATATTTACAATATAAGAAAAATCAAAAGCACACTCTATACACTTATAGGCAAACATAATAAAAATAAACCCAAATATCAATAATGCTTGTCTGAGTGGTAAGCAGAGAATAATGTTTATATTTTATATGATTTTTATATATTTTATATAATTTTTATATATTTTATATAAATTGTATATGAATTGTCCATGTTTTCTGAATCAGGCATATTAATAATAATTAAACATCAAAAAATGTATGACAAAACTAATGGGATCTAAAACATCACATTTTTGTGTATACAAAGTACTTCATTTAGACCTAATAATTCTATGAGTCAATAAAATCCCAGTCCTGAAAAACTAGCCAAGAAAACATTAAATTCCTGAAGGTAGGTCATCAAAAGGACCTTATTATAATTTTTTAAGTGCTACGACTAGAGAAATTTCCTTCACTTTTCATTTTATGGGTATGAAAATGTTATCTAGGGGCCGGTGCCATGGCGCACGAAGTTAAACCTCCGCCTGCAGCACTGTCATCCCATATGGGTGCCGGTTCTAGTCCCAGCTGCTCCTCTTCCAGTACAGCTCTCTGCTGTGGCCTGGGATAGCAGAAGATGACCCAAGTGCTTGGGCCCCTGCACCCACATGGGAGACCAGGAAGAAGCACCTAGCTCCTGGCTTCGGATTGGTGCAGCTCCGGCCGTGGCGGCCATTTGGAGAGTGAACCAACGGAAGGAAGACCTTTCTCTCTGTCTCTCTGTCTTTCTCTCACTGTCTGTAACTCTGTCAAGTAAATAAATAAAATCTTTAAAAAAGTTATCTAGAAACATATACTTACTTCAGTAATTATCAAGATATCCTATGACAATTATATAACACATCCACAATAACCAAAAAATTGCTTTAAAAAGGATTCCATTACTTAAGAACAGTTAATGTTTATCAAAAACAGTTTCAAGGAATTCTAATAATCTCCAGGCAGTAACAATGAAATGCTTCTACAATCCTGCATCTTAGTATCTTTTCTGGCCTAAATTATTTATTTGAGCAGTAGAGAGAGAAACAAAGTTCCTATCCACTGGTTCACTCCTCAAATGCCTGCAATGGCTAGGGCTGAGCCAAGCCAAAACTGGAAGATGGGAATTTTAATCAGGTCTCCCACGTGCATGACAGGAACTCAAGCCTGGAGCCATCACCTGCTGCTTCCCAAAGTACACATGAGCAGGAAGCTGGAATCAGGAACAGAATCAGAATTGAAACTCAGGCACCTTGATATGGGTATGTGGCACCCCACTCAGTGTCCTAAACCCTAGGCCCAACAACTTGTCTCAATATTTTAAATACTAACGTAAGTATGACTTAAGGACTCTGAGAACTTGTGACCAAAATGTTTCACTCAAACCAAAATGTCATAATTTATTCCCTGAAAAAGAATTTAGGGACTTTTTTAAAACAACTTACTTTTGCCACCCACTATATTTCTTTGTTCCTTCCATAACAAATAGAATAAAAACAGAAAGCAAATTAATTATCCTAAGGTAAATACAAATGAAGAAATAAAAATGTTCCAGTCCTATATAAATTAACAATTTATTAATGAGCACACTGGATTCTCACTGCTTCTATCAATCAGCTCAGATGGTTAAAATGGGACCACGTAAACACATACAAATCTCTGAAATCATAACCGTTGAAGTATATAAATATTCACTGATACCAGAAATCCAAAAGCAGTACAGAATGAAAAAGAGGCCTAAATGAGTCTTGAGATCTCTTCCTAACTACTTTGTTGCTTTTATTAAATGAATTTCTGGTTCTGCCTTCATTGTAAAAACTACATGTGGATTCAAAGATGCCATAAAGTGAATTACCACAGTGTGTGGGGTAAAGGTATGCCTAGAATAACGACCCTCTTTAGTCTTTATGTGGCTAGGGCCTGGGCTATGAAAACCTCCAACTGGCTAGTGTAAAAAGCCACTAGGTTATCCAGCTGTATTTAATGTCAGTTTCATAATGTGCCAATTTTTGGTCAGGGCTGGAAAACAATGACACGGATCAGAATTTCTCAACTTAAGGGGCAGGCATTTGGTGGAACAGTTAAGATCCTGCACACCATATTCAAGTGTCTGGTTGAAATCCCACTCCTACTCTTCTGATACAGTTTCTTGCTAACGTGAACCCTGGGAGGCAGCAAATGATGGATCAAGTTCTTGCATTTATGCTACCCATGCAGGAGATCTGAATGCAGTTCAGAGTTCTGGGCTCCTATCTTCAGCCCGGACCAATTCTGGATGTTCTGGACATTTGAGACGTGGATGGGAACTCTGTGTCTCAAATAAATGTTAAAACATACACATTAGTCCTAGCACTAATTTGGAGTAAGGTCTTCAAACCAAATATCTAAAAACATTAGGTGCTACATGCTCCCAGCTCCCTAATGTGCCCAGGCAGACAAAAGAAGATAGCTCAGAGTTGGCACTCCACCGCACCCCCTGCCTGTGGGAGACCAGGATGGAATTCCCAGTTCTTGGATTCAGCCTAGCCCAGACCAGGATGTTGTAACCACTTGGACAGTGAAATAGTGAATGGAAGATACCTCTGTCTCTCACTCTCTATTGCTCTGCTTTTCAAATAAATAAATACATAAATTTTTCAAAGAAAAATAAAGAAACCTAATTACTCACTTCAACAAGTCAATCAGTAAATAATGTATTTTATACTTACCATCTCTGCTATAAAGCAGCTGTATGCTTGTAAGCTGAATATCAAAGGAATCATAAGCTCTATGCATTATCTCTTCAAGATTGGCTCCACCTTGTTTCACATCTGGTAATTCCGAACGACTTTTACTGGTTACCTTAAAGTTAAAAATAATACTTTAGATTACACATAATACTTCAAAGAATAATTAGAAATATTTTATCATTCAGTCTTATAATATGAAAATTTAACAGGACAGCAAAACCTCAAAAGCGGACATATATTATCAGGTTGTTTAGAATGGTACTTATCAATTTGTTGTATACTGAGAAGGACAAGCATAAAGGAAATTCTTACATATTAAGTTTTTATTTCCCATTTACTTAAATGGGAAGCAGTAGGCTGAATGTTTAAACTGAGTAAATATCTAATCTGTTAAATTGAGGCACATGGATTTTGGGAAAATGGTTATCTTTTGAGTGCCTGGGTTCAATTCTGTTCTAGTTTCCTGCTAATGTTGCCCCATCTCAACCATCCCCCAAACAGAAGGTGATGGCCCCTGCCACCCACTTGGGAGTCCAAGATCAACTCCTGCCTCCTGGCTTTGGCCCTCTGACCATTATGGGCAACTGGGGACTGAACCAGCTGCTAAGAAGTCTCTTACTCTTGAAACAACAGTTTTAAAACAAATGAAAGTCTAGTTTCTTGCTTCAGCAGCACATATATTAAAACTGAAGCCATACAGGGAAGATCTGAACGCTCTTTGCTGCATAAATGACACAAATTCACAGAGCAGTCCATATTTTTGAGTAGGGGTTTGATTCACTTTGCATTATTTTTCAAGGTACAATACAGGTCAGAAACAATTATTATAGAGGTTTATTGTGGTCTCACTGTGTGACTGGCAGTCTAGCCTGACCTTTCTGTCTGCTCCAGGCAAACTTCCCAGACAAGGACCTTTAGGACTCTATGTGGAGGGTTTAAAAGTTACCACTTTAAAACATGGAAGATTTAAAAAAACAGTCCAGAAAACATTCAATCTAACAAATTGTTAACTCTGATAAGCCTTCTCATTGAGGTTAAGATCAAAGAGATTAAATTACAAGTTGTTTCTATGGCAAAATGACAAATACACAGACAACTTTATATTAAGTAAGAATCCAGAATTCAGTATTACAATGGCTGAATTTTAATCCCACCTCTGCCATTTACGTTACTTCAGGCGAGTTACTTTTATATCTCCCTCTTTTTGGCACACTATATATCCTTTTTTTTTTTTTTTTTTTGCTTAAATATCTTTAAGAGATCACAACAGTACATAATAATATTCATATGTATGCTATATTTTCTTCTATTTTATATAGCTGAAGTAAAGGAAACAGTAAAAAAATGATTATCTCTATTGAAAAGTAATGAATTTTAGGCAACAGTTAAGAAAATTACTTAATATCACTTAATTAGATAGATTTCCTTACTCCTAACGTTAAGCCCTTCCTTCTATAACACACTGCTTTTGTGTTTTTGTTTGTTTTTTTTACAGGCAGAGTGGACAGTGAGAGAGAGAGACAGAGAGAAAGGACTTACTTTGCTGTTGGTTCACCCTCCAATGGCCGCCGCACCACGCTGATCCGAAGCCAGGAGCCAGGTGCTTCCCCTGGTCTCCCATGCGGGTGCAGGGCCCAAGGACTTGGGCCATCCTCCACTGCACTCCCGGGCCACGGCAGAGAGCTGGCCAGGAAGAGGGCCAACCAGGACAGAATCCGGCGCCCCAACCGGGACTAGAACCCGGTGTGCCAGTGCCGCAGGCTGAGGATTAGCCTATTGGGAAGCGGTGCCGGCCAACACACCGCTTTTGAAACAATTAAAAAATCAAATTCAAATATGAGTAACTAGCTGGTATCTACATAATTACCAAGAATAGACTGAAAAACAATGGAATAAGGGAGAATATTAATATAAAGACACATATTTATTAGATGGAAAAGGCACCCATCTCTCTTGAATCTTGTTAAAGGTATTCCTTTCTATTTAGTGATTTGGAGTACTGCTGTCCAATACAGCTTTTATGATGATAGAAATGTTCTACATTTGTGCCATTTAACACAGTAGTCACTAGCCACTTCTAAGTATTAAAAACTTATTTAGATTTATTTTGTTTATTTTAAAGGCAGTTACAGAGATAAAGGGAGAGACAGAGAAAGGTATCATCCACCTGGATGTTCACTTTCCAAGTGGCAACAACGGCCATTGCTGGGTAAGGACAAATCCAGGAACCTGCAACTCTATTCAGGACTCCCACATGGATGGCAGAGGCCCAAGTTCTTGGGTCATCTTCCACTGCTTACCCACGTGTGTTAGCAGGGAGCTGGATCAGAAGCGGAGCATCCAGGACTCAAACTAGAACTCATATGGAATGCTAGCATCGCAAGTGGTGGCTTAACCATCTGCACCACAACACTAGCCCTTAAATATTAAATTCTTAGATGTGGCTAATATGACTTAGGACGATGAATTCTGGGGACAGCATTGTGGCACAGTGGGTTAAGTTGCAGCCTGCAATACCAGCACCTTATATGGATACCGGTTCCAAGTCATTGAGTCCCGGTTACTTTTAATTTCCTATCCAACTTCCTGCTATTGTACCATGAAAAATATTTGTATTTGGGTTCCTGCCATCCATGTGGGAGACCCGGATGAAGCTCCTGGATCCTAGCTTTGGTTTGGCACAGTCCCAGCTATTGTAGTCACTTGGAGAGTGAACCAGCAGATGAAAAATCTCTCTCCAACTCTGCCTTTCAAGTAAATAAAAAAATCTGTAATAATAATAATTTTAAATCTTAAGTAATTTAAAAAATCACATATGGCTATGAGTACTGTATGAGGATACTTCAAAAAATTGTTGGAAAGTAGAATTAAAAGTTTATTTTGGTGCCAAAAATTTTGAAATCCATAGAAAAGACTTCAAAAAGTTCATGGAAAATGTTATAAAAAAATTGTACATGAGTTTCACAGCATTTCTGAGCCTAAATAAACAATATTTAATTCCATTTCTTCGTATTTCTTTTTTTTTTGGGGGGGGGGGGGGGCTGACGTCGTGGTGCAGTAGGTTAATCCTCCGCCTGCAGTGCCGGCATCCCATATGGGTGCCAGGTCTAGTCCCAGCTTCTTCTCTTCCTATCCAGCTCTCTGCTGTGGCCTGGAAAAGCAGTAGAAGATGGCCCACGTCCTTGGGCCCCTGCACCCATCTGGGAGACCAGGAAGAGGCACCTGGCTCCTGGCTTAGGATCTGCGCAGCTCCAGCCATTGCGACCATCTGGGAAGTGAACCAACAGAAGGAAGACCTTTCTCTCTGTCTCTCCCTCTCACTATCTGTAACTCTACTTCTCAAATCAATAAAAAATCTTAAAAAAATAAAAATAAAAAGATTTATTTGAAAGTCAGAGTTACACAGAGAAAGAAGGAGAGGCAGAGAGAGAAAGGCTTTCCATTTCACTTTCCACCCCACAACTGGCCACAACGGCCAGAGGTGTGCCTATCTGAAGCTAGGAGCCAGGAGCTATCTCTAGGTCTTCCCATGCGAGTGCAGGGGCCCAAGCAGAGCAGGCCATAGCAGAGAGCTAGATCGGGAGTGGAGCAGTCGGGTCTAGAACCGGCACACACATGGGATGCTGGTACTGCAAGGTGGCAGCTTTACCCACTATGCCACAGCACTGGCTCACATAGTTCTTAAAATATTTAACAGTAAAAATCTAGAAATAACATTTTTTAGAATTCTCTATTAAAATCCAGGAAGAAAAAAGCCCATAAGAAAGAAAAAACCAAATACTCAGGTAAATACAAGATCACCTCTCAATTTTAGATTATTTAACAGAAATATTAAGATGTCAATACTTACAGTTGCATATAAAAAATTTCAATAAAAGGATATTTGATTAGTTTCAGAATTCCTTCCACTCCATGTAACTTTAAGTTAACCAAGTAATAGATTTAAATTGAAAAGGAAATAAACTGCTCAAGTATGGCTCCCAAACTCTGTAAACATGATTCTTAGGTTTGCTCCTTATACCAGCATTCAATTGGTCTTTTTTGCTTTTAGAAATGTAGGAAAGTTACCTAATTAAATTACATTTCACTTTATTTACACACAAAAAGATTTCACAAATCTAGTGTTTATAATAAATTTAAAAATCAATAAACTAGGACCACCATTATTGCACAGTGGGTTAAACTGCAGCTTTCAACACATCACATACTGGAATGCTGGTTCAAGTCCCAGTTGCTCTTTTTCTGATCCAGTTTCCGGATAATAAGCCAGCAAAAGACAGCAAAAGTACTTGGGTCCCATTCACATCGTAGACTCAAATGGGGTTTCTGGGCCTGGCTTTGGCCTGGGCCAAACCTGGCTGTTGTGGACATTTGTGGAGTGGCTGAAAGATTATCTATTGCTTCCTCCCTCTCCTCTCTTTCTCTGTTGCTCTGCATTTCAAATGCATACATAAATCTTTAAAAATAAATTTAAAAAACAAAAAGTTTAAAAACCAAAATACATTTTAAACAAACAGCCTAAATGCTATAACATAAATAAAATATTATTGGTATATACCTTTAGATGACCAAGATCCAAAAGAAGCAGATTTGATGTAGAGTTAAAAATTCCATTTTGTGGGACAATAATATATGAAGCCTTCAAATTAATTCTGAGATCAAGAACTTTCTGTGTTTCAATAATATATAGTAGACCTGTAAAAAATATAAATCTTCACAATGAATACTCTAACCAAAATACTTTAAAAAGTTAGAGAATGACTGTATATATGAATTGATAATACAATCTTAAAATAACACAGTATTGATTTTAAACTGATCTTGAGCAAAATATTTGCAATGTAAAAATTGAAATATTTGCTCATCAATACATATACTAAAAAAAACCTGACTATAAAATTAAGAGTGATTTACAGGGGCTGGCACTGCGGCATAGGGGGTTAAGGCCCCAGCCTGCAGCCAGCATCCCATATGGTGCCAATTTGAGTCCCCACTGCTCCACTTCTGATCCAGCTCTGTGCTGGATCAGGGAAAGCAGTGGAAGATGGCCCAAGTGCTTGGGCCCCGCACCCACATGGCAATACCTGGATGAAGCTCCTGGCTCCTGCCTTCAGAACAGCTCAGCTCTGGCCATTGCGGTCATTTGGGGAGTGAACCAGCGGAATGGGAAGACCTCTCTCTCTGGCTTTCTCTCTCTAACTCTGATTTTCAAATAAATAAAATAATTCTTAAAAAAGTGATTTATACAAAAAATTGCTTTTAACCCATAAACTTAACTTGGGTAAAACAGAGGAGAAAGAAAGACCTAAAGAAAAAAGGGTATTAAACATTTATTTGCGACTACTGCTAGAATCTGTGTAGCTTCTAATCAATCTGTAAAGTTAATATAGCTACATCCATCATACTGAAAAGTGATACTTGATCATAATATTATTGAGAGAATGAAAAACATTCAATTATTAAGTTACCTAAAATAAAGTCCTGTGTAAACAAGAAAAGGCATCAAAACCAGGTTCCACATTCCTTAGATATTTCATTTACTCAAGATTTTTTATCCTAATAAACTTTTTATTCACTTTTATAACAGGAAAAACAAAAATACAAAGTAATGGTTTGTGTTCCTAAGTCCAATATCAGCTTTTAAACCTAAATAAAGTATTGTTATTTTTTAAAGATTTATTTATTTGAAAGAGAGTTACAGAGAAAGGGAGAGAGAGAGAAGTCTTCCATCTGCTGGTTCACTCCTCAGATGGCCTCAACAGCCAGAACTGCGCCGATCTGAAGCCAGGAGTCAGGAGCTTCTTCAGGTCTCCCACGTGAGTGCAGGGGCCCAAGGACTTGGGCCACCTTCTACTGCTTCCCCAGGTCACAGCAGAGAGCTGGATCGGAAGAGGAGCAGCCGGGACTAGAACCGGCACCCATATGGGATGCTGGTGCTTCAGGCCAGAGCTTTAACCCACTGCACCACAGTGCCAGCCCTTAAACCTAAATAGTTTATGACACCTCAGATAGGAAGCAGAAACCTTTCTTTATTGATAAAATCCTGGAAGCAGCTATTAAATCAATTTGAGTGAATAAAAGATGTTTTCATTTATAAAGTTTAGTAGATCTCCAACTGAAACAGGAAAGTTTCTTATTTTACAAAGATGGGAAGAGGATATTAGGATACAGAAATCCTGTATACTCTAAGCTAGTACACACTGTGTTGAAATATACTGCACCCCATACATGTGTACCAATTATGTTAATAAAATGTATAAAAAACATTGTGAAATGTAAAAAAAAATCTAAAATTACTATTTTTTTTTTTTTTTTGCCAGGCAGAGTTAGACAGTGAGACAGAGAGAGAGTTATAGACAGTGAGAGAGAGAAAGACAGAAAAGTCTTCCTTCCATTGGCTCACCCCCCAAATGGCCGCCACGGCCGGCGCTGCACCGATCCGAAGCCAGGAGCCAGGTGCTTCTTCCTGGTCTCCCACACAGGTGCAGGGCTCAAGCACTTGGCCATCCTCCACTGCACTCCCGGGCCACAGCAGAGAGCTGGACTGGAAGAAGAGCAACCAGGACAGAATTCGGCACCCCGACTGGGACTAGAACCCGGGATGCCGGCACTGCAGGCGGAGGATTAGCCTAGTGAGCCGCGGCGCTGGCCTAAAATTACTCTTAAAACTAAATAGGTCTTAGAAAAGATCACTAGAAAACTTAGTAGAAATATTGTTTAAATCAAAACATCTGTGCAAAGAGTGTCCTATGATTTTTACACAATAACTGATCCAGCGGCTTACACAATAACTGATCCAGTGGTTTAGCAGACTAATTCTCCACCTGTGGCCACAGCATCAATTATGGGAGCTGGTTCATGTCCTGGCTGCTTCTCTTACAATACAGCTCTCTGCTTATGGCCTGGGAAAGCAGTGGAGGATGGCCCAAGTGCTTGGGTCCGTGCACCCTTGTGAGAGATCTGGAAGAAGCTCCTGGCTCCTGGCTTTGGATCAGCCCAGCTCAGACCACTGTGGCCATGTAGGGAGTGAACCAGTGGATGGAAGACCTTTCTCTCTGTATCTCCCTCTCTCTACCAGTAATTCTGCCTCACAAATAAATAAAATCTTAAAAAAAAAAAAAAAAACTGATCCAGAAAGTTAGAAATATCTGAACAAATCATTGGATTTGTTTGAAATGTGCTACTCCATATTTCATCAATATTAAGTCCTTTCTTCCCCAAAAGCCAAACCCTGAAAAAATATCACTCCATATTTTGTGACTCTATGACGAGATAAAAAAGCTTAAATGTAAGATCATCAGTATATTTTAATACAACCTTTAAAATTAAAGATGTATTATTAAAGGATGCATGTTCAATTTGAAAAGTCAGCAATTTTAAAAGTACTAATATTAAACTAAAATTATAGAAGGTGAAAAAATATATATAATAACAGAAAAGTAAAGGTTAAAAGCAGATAAAAGAAGCTGGTGCTATAGTGCAGTAGGTTAAGCCACCATCTGCAATGCTAAAATCTCATACAAGTATGTAAAAGAACACGCTATCTAAATGAGGATAGGGAATGGGGCAAAATACAGGGACTGAATATTCTGATGATTAGCCAATAAACTTGGAATTTAAAATCAGAGCTGACTTAAATCACATTTGTCCATTTTTCCAACAAAAAAACAATTTTGATTGAAATACAGATGGATTCAAATACAATTTTACTCAAGTTCATTTTCTGGGTAAGTTACAAGAAATACACAGAAGGACACACTGGCCTTCAAGATTCTCCAGTCTACCATTCCTCTATCCACATTTCTATCTACACTCTAAAGATTACCCAACCAAAATGATCTTTCTCTTGTAAACCTGACTCTAAAAATCTAAATCTTGTATTCCAAGGAAGTCCTACTTTAGGCTTCACTTTCAATGAAAGTTTTTTTAATGCCATGACACAAGTTTTTTTAATGCCATGATAGCTGATAGCTCTAGGTTGCTTTTTTTTTTGTTTTTTTGTTTTTTTTTTTGCTTAAATTATATCCTTGAGAGAGATCCAAGAGGTGGAATATGGAGGGAGCTTACTGCTCTAGTGCAGCAGAAGGTAGTTTAAAAAGAGTGGTGAGTCACACAACAGACTCATAGAATGGCAGATTCCCTAAACAGCACTCTGGCCTCCGATTCAGCCCTTAAGGCATTTGGATCCGGCTAAAAAGCCCATGAGAGCATTTCAGGCATGGAAAGCCAAGGTGCTGTGGCAAAAAAAGGACTACATGAAAGATCTCACTGAGTGAGAGCCCAGTGGAAAGAAGGGACCATCAAAGAAGGAGGTGTCTTTCTCTGAAGGAAGGAGAGAACTTCTACTTTGATTATGGCCTTGTCTAAATAATGTCAGAGTTTGTGGACTCAGAAGGCTTCTATAGCCTTGGCAACTCATGACAAGAGCCTTGGTGATCACTGACATCATAAATAAGAGTGTCAACTGTTAAATCAACAACAGGAGTCACTGTGTACTTGCTCCCCATGGAGGACCTCTGTCTTTAAGGTTGTTGTACTATGAAAATTAACAGTAAAACATTTCTTCAAACAGTACTTTATACTTTGTGTGTCTGTGTTGTACAAACTGTTGAAATCTTAGTATAGAGTTGATCTATATATAAAGATAATTAAAAATGAATCTTAATGAAGAAAGGGATGGGAGAGGAATTAGGAGGTAGGATGGGAGGGCAGGTATGGGGGGAAGAACCATTATAATCCAAAAGTTGTACTTATGATGTTTATATTTATTAAATAAAAGCTTTCTATAAAAAATTTCAGAATTCTACACACCTAAGTCAATTCTGGAATAGTTTGTAAAAATGAATGAAAATAATGCATTTCCTGTGATGAATAACATATTTTGAAGCTTAATAAGACATCTGAGACATTCTCTAAAACTCAACCTGAGTGAACATATACATATTTTTGCAATGCTGCATTCTCTATTAAGAAAAAGCAACCCAGATAATTCTTAAGCCAATCTAATAATCAATTAGCAACTGTATATAAAAAAATTGAAATTTCTTATTAAAAAAAAAGTGGAGAGAGTGCAATCTCAGGAAGACTTAGAACAGCAGAGGAAACTCCATGCAAATTAAAGCAACACTGTAGACCTACATGGAGTGTATGGACAAGCACAACTCAGGACCCCAGCAGCCAAGAGCCTTAGCAGGAGCTCTGGAGAGTGAGGTGAGAACAAACTGCAGCAACCCAAGCCACTGGCAACAAAGCTGCGGGAAAAGCCTGGCGGGAATCCAGCTTGGAGCCCTGTAGAGGACAGTGTAACTGCCAAACTACAGAAGAAAAGGGGGCAAATTTTTTCTCTCCACAACCACCTGACACCAGCATCGTGTAACAAGTTGAGAGAGGGCGGGCACCATTTTGGCCGTAAATAACATCTGTACCAGCTTGTGTTCATCCACCCAGCAGAGATACCTGAGTCTAAAAGGGAGAATTGACAGGGGGCAGGGTGCTCATGACTGTGGGTGGCTTAAGTGCCGAGACTGTGAAAACACTGTGGATGTGTCAGAAGGCTCAGGGTGTGGCTGGGATGTTACAGTCACTGTGGGAGGCTCCCCATGCTAGGGGCTTCCTGATCCCTGGTGAAGGTAACTGCTACTGATTACACTGAGAACTGCAAATCCTTTGCATGGTTCTTGTGCCAGCGTGGACAAATATTGTACCCACTGGGGTAGCACTCAGGCACTCGTCTCCTTTGGGGAGGTGAGTGTGAGACTATGCCAACAGAGCAGAACAAAGCTTCCCTCTGGCAAACTAAAGAACATTTAAAAAAAAGGAGATTTCCAAGCCCAAACTGGGTGTCACCTTGGACACTCCCTTCACTCTGGAGCGCTGAACACAGCTACCTGGCCACACCCACCACACACCTCTGGATATTTACTGAAAAAACAAAGATAAAGGCAATCACAGGGGAAAAAAATAGAAACCAACTAGTACCTCCACAAATGCCAAATAATAAATGCATCAATTCAAGAAACAAGAATAAGGAAGACAACATGATGCCCCCAAAAGAACACTTCAATACTAGAATATGAAGATGAAGAGATTAAAGAAATGCCAGAAACAGAATTCAAAAAAATAGATCATAGGATTAGTCAGAAGTAATCAAAAGCAAATCTACAAGCTAATGAAATCTGTACATGCCATGAAATTGAGATCAAATCAAAATAAAATATTAGAAATAAAGTCAGTGAACTCTAAAGGCTTCCATAGCCCTGGCAACTCATGACTAGGGCCTAGGGAGATTACTGATGCCATGAACAGGAGTGTCAAATTGTTAAGTCAGCAACAGAAATAACTGTGTGCTTACATCCCATGTGGGATCTGTCCTTAATGTGTTGTCTAATGTGCAGTGATGCTATAACTAGTACTGAAACAGTAATATTTACAATTTGTGTTTCTGTGTGGGTACAAACTGATGTGATCTTTACTAATTATATACTGAATCGATCTTCTGTATATAAAGAGAATTGGAAATGAAAAAAAAAAAAAACCTGGTGTTAAATTGGAAATGGCATAGAAAATTAATTTTTTTAAAAAAATATTATGTAGGATCTCTGTCTTTAATGTGCTGTACACTGTTATTTAATGCTATAACTAGTACTCCAACAGTATTTTTTCTCACTTTGTGTTGCTATATGGGGGCAAACCGTTGAAGTCGTTACTTAATATATACTAAACTGATCTTCTGTATATAAAGAGAATTGAAAATGAATCATGATGTGATTGGAAGGGGAGAGGGAGCGGGAAAGGGGAGGGTTGCGGGTGGGAGGGAAGTTTTGGGAGGGGGAAGCCATTGTAACCCATGAGCTGTACTTGGGAAATTTATATTCATTAAATAAAAGTTTAATTTAAAAAAAAAAAAAAGAATGTCCAAGTTAGAAGACAAATTACTAGAAATTTTATAGTCAGACCAAAAAAACAAAAGAAGAAACTAGAAAACTAAAAAACACCATTGGAGATTTATGGGATACTATCAAACGACCCTACATACAGGTCTTAGAGGAGTTCTTGACGGTGTGAAAAGAGAAAAAGGATTAGAAGGCCTTACAGTGATATTACAGAAAACTTCAGAAAAGTAAGGGATGTCTAACTGCAGGAAGTACATGCAACCCTATTACATTACCAGAAAAGATCCTCACCACAAAACATTGTAGTCAAAGTCACCACAGTAGAACGAAGATTATAAAATGTGCATAAGAGAAATGCCAGCTTACATTCAGAGTATCTCCAATTAGACTCAGAGCAGAAACCCTACAGGCTAGGAGAGAATGGCAAGATAAAAAAAAACCTGTCAACCCAGAAATATCATACCCTGCTAATCTCTTATTGATGATGAAGGTAAAATAAAGACTTTCCATAAAAAACAGAAACTGAAAAAAATGTCACCACCTGTCCAGCCTTGCAAAAGATGCTAAAGGATACACTATGTGCTACACAGAGAAACACAGAAAACATGACCATCCTTACAAAAGAAGGTTAAGACAGAAAACCTCCCAAAAAGTGCAAAAGAAATCCAAAGTAAATAACAGGAATATTTACAGAAAAATGGTAGGACCACATCATTACTTATCAATAGTCACAAAATTGATGTAAATGGCCTTAATGGTCCTATTAAAAGACATACACTGGCTGAATGGATTAAAAAACCAAAACTCATCTATTTGCTGCCTACAAGAAACACATTTCACCAACAAAGATGCACGCAGACTGAAAGTGAAAGGATGGGAAAAGATAATCCATGCCAACAAAAAACAAAAAAAGAGCTGGTTTAGTCATCCTAATATCAGACAAAATAGACTTTAACACAAAAACTGTTAAAAAAAAAAAAAAGAATTAAACTATGTAATGATTAAGGGATCAATCCAAAAGGAAGATGTGACTATTATAAAATGTATATGCAGGGGCCGGCGCCTTGGCTCACACGGCTAATCATTCACCTGTGGCGCCCACAGCCCATATGGGCACCGGGTTCTAGTCCCGGTTGCTCCTCTTCCAGTCCAGTTCTCTTCTGTGGCCCAGGAGGGCAGTGGAGGATGGCCAGTGCTTGGGCCCCTGCACCCTCATGGGAGACCAGGAAGAAGCACCTGGCTCCTGACTTCGGATAGTGCAATGCTGGCCGTGGCGGCCATTTGGGGAGTGAACCAATGGAAGGAAGAACTTTCTGTCTCTCTCTCTCTCACTGTCTGTAACTCTACCTGTCTAATAAAAAATAAATAAATAAATGTATATGCACCCAATTACAGAGCACCTGGCTATTTAAAAGATTTAAAGGGAGACAGACTCCAAAAGAATAGTAATGGGGGGGCTGGCGCCACGGCTCACTAGGCTAATCCTCTGCCTGTGGCGCCGGCACACCGGGTTCTAGTTCCGGTTGGGGCGCCGGATTCTGTCCCAGTTGCCCCTCTTCCAGGCCAGCTCTCTGCTGTGGCCCAGGAGTGCAGCTGAGGATGGCCCAAGTGCTTGGGCCCTGCACCCGCATGGGAGACCAGGAGGAAGCACCTGGCTCCTGGCTTCAGATCAGTGAGGTGTGCCAGTCGCAGCGCGCCAGCAGTGGCAGCCATTGGAGGGTGAACCAATGGCAAAAGGAAGACCTTTCTCTCTGTCTCTCTCACTGTCCACTCTGTCAAAAAAAAAAAATTTATCAGATTCAGCAAAAGCAGTGTCAAGAGCAAAGTTTATAGCAATTGCTACCTCCTAACAAGGAAATGAAAAGGCACCAAATAAATGTGCTATCAATGCATCTCAAGGATGTAAAGAAACAGCACACCAAAACCAAAACTAGGAGGAGAAAATAACTAAAAGAAGAAATTTAAAAAATGACAACCAAAAAAACTATACAAAAAAAACAGCAAAACAAGCAGCTGGTTTTTGGAAAAAATAAACAAAATTGACACACCATGGGCCCAACTAAAAAAATTTTTTTTAAAAAAAGGCCCAACTAAATAAAATTACAGATGAAAAAGGAAATGTAAAAACAAAGACCACAGAAATAAGAATCATCGCCGGCGCCGCGGCTCAATAGGCTAATCCTCCGCCTAGCGGCGCCGGCACACCGGGTTCTAGTCCCGGTCAGGGCACCGATCCTGTCCCGGTTGCCCCTCTTCCAGGCCAGCTCTCTGCTGTGGCCAGGGAGTGCAGTGGAGGATGGCCCAAGTGCTTGGGCCCTGCACCCCATGGGAGACCAGGATAAACACCTGGCTCCTGCCATCGGATTAGCGCGGTGCGCCGGCCGCAGCGCGCTACCGCGGCGGCCATTGGAGGGTGAACCAACGGCAAAAGGAAGACCTTTCTCTCTGTTTCTGTCTCTCACTGTCCACTCTGCCTGTCAAAAATAAAAAAAAAAAAAAAAAAAAAGAAATAAGAATCATCATCAGAAAATACTACAAACAGGTTTAGGCCAACAAACCAGGAAACCTAGAAGAAATGGACAGATTCCTGGACACATGAAACCTACATAAATTAAGCCATGGAAACACGGAAAGCCTAAACAGATGCATAACCAAGAGGAAAATTCAATCAATAATAAATATTCTCCTAACAAAAAAAGACCAGGACCTGGTGGCTTCACTACTGTATTCTACCAGACATTTAAAGAAGAGATAACTCCAATTCTTTCAAGCTACTCAAAACAAACGAAAGGGAGGGAATCCTTCCAAACTCTTTCTACAAATCCAGGATCACCTTATGTCTAAACCTGAAAAAGATAAACAATGGAGAACTACAGATTAATTTCCCTGATGAACATAGATGCAAAAATCCTCAACAGATACTAGCTAATCGAATCCAACAACACATCAGAAAGATCATTCACCTGGACCAAGTGGGATTTATCCCTGGAATGCAGGAACAGCACAACATTCGCAAATCAATCAAGTGGACACATCACTAACCATTTGAAGAACAAAATACATATGATTATCTCAATAGACGCAGAGAAAGCATTTGATAAAATACAACAACCTTTCATGATGAAAACTTTAAGCAAATTGGGTATAGAAGGAACAGTCCTCAACAAATAAAGGCAATTCATGACAAAACCACAGCCAGTGTCCTATTGAATGGGGAAAAGTTGGAAGCACTCCCACTGAGATCTGGACTAAGACAAGGATGCCCACTATCACCATGCTATTCAATATGGTCCTGGAAGTTCTAGCCAGAGTCATTAGGCAAGAAAAATAAATCAAAGGGATACAAATTGGAAGGAAGAAGTCAAACTACTTATTTGCAGATGACATGATTCTATATTACAGGGGATCCAAAAGATTCCCCTAAGAGACTACTGAAACTTACAGAAGGAACGTAGCAGGATATAAAATCAACAGAGAATGCCATGACTGAGAAAAAATTTCTAAGGTCAATTCCATTCACAGTAGCTACAAAAATAACCAAATATCTTAGAATAAACTTAACTAAGAATGTCAAAGATCGCTACGATGAGAATTAGAAAACATTAAACAAAGAAACAGAAGAAGGTAAAAAAAATGTAAAAATCTTCCATGTTCATCACTGGAAGGATCAGTATCATCAAAATGTCCAGACAACCAAAAGCAATTTATAGATTCAATGTGATACTAATCAAAACACCACTGACATTTTTCTCAGGCATAGAAAAAATGATGCTGAAATTCATATGGAGGCACAAGAGACCTCGAATAGCTAAAGCAATATTATACAACAAAATCAGAGCCAGAGGCAGCACAATACCAGATTTCAAGACATACTACAGGGCAGTTGTAATCAAAACAGCCTGGTACTGGTATAAAAATAGATGGATAGACCAATGACACAGAACAGAAATGCCAGAAATTAATCCAAGCATTTACAACCAACTTATTTTTGACAAAAAGCTAAAAGCCATCCCTGGAGCAAGGACAGGCTCCTCAAATGGTGCTGAGAAAACTAATCTCCACATGGGGAAGTATGAAGCAAGACCTTTACCTGATACCTTTTACCAAAATCTACTCAAAATGACTAAAGACCTAAATCTATGAACCAACACCATCAAATTATTAGAGAACATTTGGGAAATCCCACATGGCATCGGCATAGACAAAGAGTTCTTGGAAAAGACCCCAGAGGCACAACCAATCAAAGCCAAAATCGAAAAATGAGATTATATCAAATTGAGAAGCTCTGTTTCTTCAAAAGAAACAATCAGCAAGGTGAAGAGACAACTAAAAGAATGGGAGAAAATATTTACAAACTATACAACTAATAAGGGACTAAGGATTAATAACCAAAATATATAAAGAATTCAAGAAAATAAAAAACAACAAAACAAACAATCTAAGAAATGGGCAAAGGACTTAAAAAGACAGTTTTCAAAAGAAGAAATTCAAATGGCCAACAGACACATGAAAAAATGTTCAGGATCACTAGCCATCAGGGAAATGCAAATCAAAACCACAATGAGGTTTCACCTCACTCCAGTTAGAATGGCTTTCATACAGAAATCAACAAACAACAAATGCTGGCGATGATGTGAGAAAAAGGTATCCTAACTCACTGTTGGTGGGAATATAAGTTAGTAAATCCACTACGAAAGACAGTATGGAGATACTCAGAAATCTGAATATAGACCTACCATTTGACCCAGCCATCCCACTCATGGGAATCTACCCAAAGGGAATGAAATCAACCTATGAAAGAACTACCTGTACCTCCATGTTCATCACAGCTCAGTTCACAATAGCAAAGCATGGCATCAACCCAAATGCCCATCAACTATAGACTGAATAAAGAAATTATGGGATACGTACACCATGGAATACTACTACACAGCAGTAAAAACAAAAACAAATTCCATTAATTTGCCACAAATGGATGAAACTGGAAAACATACTTAGTGAAACAAGCCAGTACCAAAGAGACAAATTCTGTATAGTTCTTCCTACCTGTGACAGCTAACAGACAACATGTAGAAATGAAAAAAGCACTTTGAGAAGCAATGATTTTTGGAACAGTCCTTCTCTTGATGTTGAGAAACAGCTTCTTATTCTACATTTTTGTTTTTCTTTTCTTTTCCTTTATATTTTCCTTATCTTTTTCTCTTTCATATGATTCACTGAATGCTATACTTAACACAGTTAACCATACATGTATATGATGTGTAAAATTAAATGTAAACAGATCTCAGTAAAGAATAAGAGTGAGAATAAGAAAGAGAGAAAGGGGTGGCAGTGTGGGTGGGAGTGTGGACACTGTGCGAACAATTATCAAGATCCTAAAGTTGTAATTGTGAAATGTATAAAGTTCACAACTTCAAAGCAATACAGTCCTACATACATTCCTATGGACTTACTTCTAAGGGTACAACTTAACAAGTAGCCACAGGACCCCAAAATCCTTAAGCTGGCTGATAAAAATAGCAGCTTAAGTGTTATAAAGATCAAATGGATAGAAATAAGTGTTAAAGTGACCATATAGATAGGTTCAAGTATTAAAGTGATCATATAAATAGGACTAAGTGTTTGGAAACAATAATAGAATTAAAAAGCAATGAAGGTTCCAACATGGGAAGCAGTCCATACAGCAGCCTCATGGAATGACAATAGCTTTAAGTAGCACCCCAACTTCAGAATCAGCCCTAAAGGCATTCCATTCTGGCTGAAAAGCCCAGGGGAAGCATTTCAGCCATGAAAAGGCAACACACTCTGGGAAAAAAAAATGCCCTACATAAAGGACCCGTGGGTGAGATCCCAGTGGAAAGAAATGGCCACCAAAGAAGGATGTACTTTTCTCTGCAGGGAGGAGAGAACTTCCACTTTGCTTATGGCCTTGTCAAGCCAGTACTATCAAAAGGCTTCCAAAGCCAACCTCATGTCAAGGGCCTTGGGTGATCACTGATGTCATACATAAAGAGTGTTATTTGTTAAATAAACAAGAGTCACTGTGCACTAAGATCCCATGCAGGACTTCTGTCCCCAAAGAGTTGTATTGTGAGACTTAATAGTAAAACTTGTTCACAACAATTACTTTCATTTAGTGTATTAAGTGGAGGATAATACTATGTCTCATAAGTTAAAGTTATGTCTAAGAAATCAAGAGAGATGTAACATCCTTGGGTTCTTCTTCTTTAAAGACAATTAAGTTTCTAAAAAGGATAGAAGGGGGAGGAAGGAAGGGAAAAGGAAGGAAGGGGGAAGGAAAAACAGAGCAAAATCACCTTCAAGAAGTAATAACATATAACAGCCCTTGTCTAGACTGTTGAGGAACAGTTCCCTCAGTTTTTTTATTCCATTCTTTGTTTCTTTTTCTTTCTCAGACTAAACAGGAGGAGGAGGAAGAAGAAGGGGAGAGAGTGGGTGGGAGGGCAGGTAGGGTGGGAAGAATTACTATGTTTCTAATGTTGTATTTATGAGATACACACAAGTGAAAAAAAGAAATTATGGGATATGTACACCTTGAAATACTACACAGCAGTAAAAAAAAAACAAAAACAAAACGAAATCCAGTCATTTGCAACAAAATGGATGAAACTGAAAACATCATACTTAATGAAATAAGCCAGTCCCAAAAGGACAAATACCATATGTTCTCCCTGACCTGTGGTAACTAATAGAGCACCTAAAAGGCAGTCCATAAAAGTGAAATTGACACTTTGAGATGCAATGACTTTGAAAGCCCTTGTCTCAACTGTTGAGGAACAGCTTGTTTTTTAAAATACTATCTGTTGAACTCTTACTTAACACAGAGTAAATCATATGTGTATAAAGTTAATTGAAAATAGATCTCAGTAAAAATTAGAATGAGAATAGCAGTGAGAGGAGGAAGAGGGGTGGGAGAGAGGGTTGGAGGGCGGGTACAGTGGGAAGAATCATCATATTCTTAAAGTTGTAATTATGAAATGCATGAAGTTTGTGTTTCTTAAATAAAAGGCTTCTGGAAACAAAATAAAATACTTGCCTAAAAAATATCTTTTTTTTCCCCAAGATTGATTTATTTATTTGAAAGGCAGAGTTACAGAGACAAGGAGAGACAGAGGGAGGGAAGGAGGCGGGGAGGGGGAGAGGGAGAGAGGGAGAGGCAGAGAGAGAGAAATCTTCCACTGGCTGGTTCACTCCTCAGACAGCCACAATAGTTAGTGCAGTGCCAGGCTAAAGCCAGGAGCTTCTTCCTGGTTTCCCACATGGAAGTAGGAGCCCAGGTACTAGAGCCATCTTCTGTTGCTTTCCCAGCTGTATTAGCAGGGAGCTGGATGAGAAGTGGAGCAGCTGGACTTGGTGCATCGCAGGAAGCAGCTTTACCAGCCCCTCCAGGTTGCTTTTTAATGGAAAGGAGGAAAAGTGTACTTTGTTTTATTTCAAATATAAGTCTAGTGTGTTTCTCCCCTATTTCCCTTTGCATGTAAAACAAAATCCTAACTGCTTAATATAACTTGCATGGTTTTGTGTAACTGAGATGTGTCATTTTAACATCATTCCACTCTCTCTCACTACCTTAGAACAAATTCAACTTTATGCAACTTCCAAAGTCACCAAATTCATTCCTAAGCCAGGCTCTTTGCAGTTAACCACAGCAATGAAGGCCCTTCCTTTCTCTTCAGCTTGGTGGATCCTACATCTGCTCTTAATGTTTTTTGTTTTGTTTTGTTTTTGTTTTTTTGACAGCAGAGTGGATAGTGAGAGAGAGAGACAGAGAGAAAGGTCTTCCTTTTTGCCGTTGGTTCACCCTCCAATGGCCGCTGTGGCCGGCACATCGCGCTGATCCAAAGCCAGGAGCCAGGTGCTTCTCCTGGTTTCCCATGCGGGTGCAGGGCCCAAGGACTTGGGTCATCCTCCACTGCACTCCTGGGCCACAGCAGAGAGCTGGCCTGGAAGAGGGGCAACCGGGATAGAATCCGGCACCCCAACCGGAACTAGAACCTGGTGTGCTGGTACCACAAGGCAGAGGATTAGCCTGTTGAGCTACGGCACCGGCTTGCTCTTAATGTTAATTTTCCAAAGTGATCTTCTTGACATCACCACAAAACTAAACTCGGGCACCAATCATTCTCACTTCTTTGGGTCTACTATCAATATGTTTCTCCATTCAGCTCCAAATCACCTTTATGCTTGCTCTGGAGAAAGTGGATTCAAGTCCTTTAAATGCTTTCCCTTTGCCAATCAGCACTGAAATTGATACAGGACAAAAGAGAGGCAATGCAGCAAGACAGGATTTTGCCTGTTGGTTCTGGTACACTCACTCAGCAATGGCCTGCAACAGTGTGGCATTTCCAATCACAGGTAAATGTGCCAAGAACAGCCAACAGCAAGGACTTCTACTAGAATCCTATTCAGGTAGTTTCACAGCAGAAGGCATGCAGTAAGGTATCACACCACGAACACCTACAAAGTTCACAAAGCACGTTTCCAGCAAGTTTTGCCAATATGGCAACCTTCAGTTAGTGCCAGCTATGCCTGCTCCAATAAGGTGTAGACTTCAATCCTTGGGATGAAGTATGTCTTCCCAGAAAATGTTACTTCAGATTTATACTCCTTACAACTACTCATACAGTTTTCCGTTTCTATTTGAAGGTACAAGAGAACCCCTCACAATAGTTAATAAATCATCATATGGAACTTTACCTGCTCAGATTATTCCATGGTTTCTATTACCTAACTGGACCCGGATAGTAAATGCCACAATTTTTAAATAAATTAGCTTTAGTTTTACATCTGCCCTACCCATAAGACGATAAGGTCCATCAAGAGGCAAGAGCTACATCCACTTCAATAACTTACATGCTCCCAAAAACCTAGCAGTATCTGACATAGATTATGTTTTGATAAATATTTGAGTGAATAAAAAACAAACCCGACTAACATGATCCTACCACAAAACCCTGTACTTCAGAGGAAGGGTTTTAACAAGTGAACATATCTGTTGGAGTCTCTGTGTACATGATCCCTATCTGACAAAAAGTAAAAGAACTGAAAGACGTAGAAATCCTAGAAAGGATGAAGATAATAAAACAAGAAAGGAACCAGGACACAGAGGAAAAGAATAGCTGAGAGGCTATTATATCAAAATACATAAAAGGAATAAAGGAGGAAATGACTTCCCAAATAGGTAAAATCTGACTTTCTGGAAAAAAATCAAAATATATTAAATTTTTAAAATTAAGATAAACAATATGTAATAGCTTTCCATTTTTAATAAAACTTTCACTTATACTCTAAATAACAGTAACTGACTCTATTAATACAGACCAAAACCATGAGCTGCAAGAACAGACTTCAAACTGTAAACATTGTTATGTCTGAAGATAAAATACTGAATAATCCAACTTTCTAAAATATATTTCCATAATATTTGAACCTAATGTTTTAGCAATTGCTTTGGCAATCTTTATAAACAAAATAAAGGCTTAGGAAAGGAAATCTCTTAAAAGAAAAAAGTATCTAAATCTGAATGAGTATGGTGAATTTCTAATACAATCAATTCATGTTTAACTGTAACTGTTTCTATAAATCAAGAGGAACTGACTAGAAAAGAGACTTGACCTTATGCTTTTGGTTTCTATAATATACCAGTACACAGAATTTGAAACTGGTACAAATGGGATATACCTAATTATCATTTTCCTTTATGTCTTCTGATTACTAGGAAAAATACTTGAGCCAAATAGATGAAGAAATCATCAGCTATTTTGATAAGGCCTTCTAACTGTTGAGCTATCCTTTATGCTAGGCTGTATGTGTATGTCTTGATAAAACTATTTAATATTTTCTTTTTTTCCCACAGGAAGAAGTGCATTATATTTTTAAAAACATGTGTGTTGAGGTCAGCGCCGTGGCTCACTTGGTTAATCCTCTGCCTGCGGCACCAGCATCACGTATGGGCACCGGGTTCTAGTCCCAGTTGCTCCTCTTCCAGTCCAGCTCTCTGCTGTGGCCCGGGAGGGCAGTGGAGGATGGCCCAAATGCTTGGGCCCCTGCACCCACATGGGAGACCAGGAAGAGGCACCTGGCTTCAGATCAGCGCAGCACCGGCTGTAGCGGCCATTTGGGGAGTAAACCAACAGAAGGAAGAACTTTCTGTCTATCTCTGTCTATAACTCTACCTGTCAAATAAATTTTAAAAAATATATATGTGTGTCTTTTTCCCTCTAGCTTTTATGCATTTTTCCCATTATTTTTTATATCTGAATAAGTTTTTAAGAAAAAAAAATATTTGTAGGGGCGAGCACTGTGGCAAGGTGGGTTAAGCAACTGACTGCCACTTAAGAGTCCTGGCTTCTCCACTTCTGATCCAGCTCCCTGCTAATGACCTGAGAAAGCAGCCAAAAATGGCCCAAGTGCTTATGCCCTTGCACCTACATGGGAGACTGGGAAGAAGCTCCTGGCTTCATCCTGGTCTAGCCCTGGTTTTTTTTATTAAACAGATAACTATTAAGTTGGAGAGCTATTACAGATACAGTATACCAATATTTCATCAACATATTGCCGTCTCCCTTTAAATTCCTGAGGCAAATGATAGAACTACATCAGGGACCGTTAGCCAGGGGTCCAAGAATGGAATTCAAGGAAGATTACATGAACCTAAATGGGAAAAAAATTACAATTTCATTTTCATTAACTACTGCTGACATTTAGAATTTCCTTCATTTAAAAATACAGGTTCCTCTCTCTTTCTCTCTGCCCCTGGCACTCTGCCTTTCAAATAAATAAAATAAAATAAACCTTAAGACAAATTTTTACATATATACGTAAAAAGTCAGTGAAAGATGGCCCAAGTACTAGGTCACATGGGAGACCCAGATAGAGTTCTAGGTTCCTGGCTTCAGCCTGACCCAGCCCTGGCCATTTGGGAAGCAAACCAGAAGATGAAAGATCTCTTTCTCTCCTTTTCTCTGACACCCTATCTTTGAAATAAATAAATCTTTTTTCAAAATGTTTTAAATATATAGGCAACAAACCACTATACCTGTGATTTTGTTACCTGTAAGAAACGTCATTTCATTTCTATTCCATTAACACAGTTTTGGAAGATACCTTGAAATATCATTTATACCTTTCCTTGAATTCATGGCAGTTTTTTGATCTATTAATTTGTGTTATTTTAATTCAAAAGTGAAGATGTACTAGTACTAAACACAGTACTAATCACAAGTTTGATTTTTTAAAAAGTATTTTGAAACTATTTTAATATATTTTAACCTTTATGTATTTTATTTTATATACTTAAAACCACAAAAAAATTCTAAGAACCCACTGGCAGTTAGGTGAATTCACTTTCAGTTGAATATTTAATAGTGTTATCCAGAAAATAGTATCCATTTATCTACATAAAGCCTTAACTCAGACAACAAACATGGAAAACGAATCAACCCACCAAGGTGAATTTTAACTAAGATTAGGTTTTGAATTTAGATTAAAATATTTAATTATATTGCCAAAGTTTGGTAATATGGATGAAGAGATAGCCAGACTCTTGAGAAAAAGCATCAAGAAATGTTGGCTATGACACCAAAAAATAGTGAAATCAAATTGAAGGTGTAACTAACAGATTTAAGTGCATCCATGAAAAATTTTATCCTGAGACCATTTTCTGCACCTGGAAAACTTGAATATTTTGTTTCATGGTTTGCTGGAGCAGGAAGAACAGAAAACAATGATGAGGATTCTAACAGGAATTCTCCTCACAAAGCTGGGATCTCAAAGGATATCCATTCAATCTCCCTCTCCCTAAACCATACCAAAGGGGAACACAAAGGAAAGCTCTGAGGAAAATCAGGATACAGGGGTAATATCCCTGTGAATTGTAGCCACAATATGGTGTTCTAGTATGAATGTATCCCTAACAACTCCTCTGCAGAACAGAATACCTTAACCAGTGAATTTAGTTTAAATGGTACCACCAATATATTCTAATTTCTGGAAGAAGAAAGAAAAATCTTTCCTGAATAAAAATGCATTTGACTTAAGCTTCAGAGAATTATCCCAAATAATTTTCCAAGAAAAATCAACACTTCACAATTAAATTACCAAGCATGAAAAAACTCAAGTTATCAAAAATAAGAACTAGCAGAAACCAAAGACAGAAGATAGGAGAGAGCCACAAAAGTCTTCACAAAATGGAACTATATAAATAGAATTATTTGGTGAAACAGAATACAAAACACTATCATATGATGTTAAAAAAATAAATAAATAAAGGACAAGGTTAAGGATATCCATGAGAAACGTAACACTAAAAAATAGTGGCAAGCAAATTTTAACATTCTTTCTAAAGTGAAAAATATCTGTCAGTGAAATTAAACTGAATTGTAATAACATATTAGACATGGTTGAAGAAAGACAGCAAATTAGGAGGGAAATTAGCCATTATATAACATGGAACAATAACAAAATAAGAAGGAAAGAAAACAGGATATAGAAGTGCAATGGAAGAGAGAGTAAGAGAGTAAGGATAAAATACATTTAGCCAGAGTTCCAAGTAAAAAAATATGTATATAAAGAGTTAATGGATAAGAATTTTCTACTGGATTTTCTAGAATTCACTAGACACCACCAGTTCTCAAATTCAGAAAATACAATGAATCTAAAAAAGAATACATAAAAGTCCACAGCTGGTTTAATCATATGAAACTACTGAATAAAAAAAGGTCTTAAAAAGATAAATAACAGATAAGATAATCTACAAAGAGACAGTAAACATATTGATGCCTGAATTCAGTAACAGAACCTGAAAGACAGTAAAATGTTGTGTTGGGCTGAAAATACTGGCCAATCCTTAAATTTATATCCACTCAAAATAGCTTTCAAAGCTCAGGTGGAAAAAATTTCATTTCACATCAATCACAAAGAAAAAAATTTACAAATGAACCTCCAATACAAAGAAAATGATCTCAGATAAAAGGGGAATAAACAGTACTAAAGGGCAAAAAATTATCTAGGAAATTCTAAACTAACATACACTAAACTATACTAAAACATACAAAACGAAGTCCAATGAAGTTAAGAACAGAAATATACTAATAGCATTCCAGACATTAGAATGGTAACTGAAGTTCAAGTGTACTAAGTCCTTTTAATAACTAAGAGAGTGCAAATTTTCTATGATACTTATGTGTTGGAAAAAATATGTTGGGATTTATGGAATAAAATTTTTAACTCAAACTCATAGTTTCAGGTAACAAGGAGGAAGGAATGCTACAATTTATACAAAGAAAGGCAAGAAAGATACATAAAACAGGAAATCAAATTAAAAAGCACAAAATAAAATCACAGATATAAGGCTAAATAAATTAAATGCAAATATAAAATAAAGGCTATAGGAGTGGTCATTTGGCACTACAATTGAGATGCCACTTGGGAGGCTTCCATTCAGAGTATCCGGTTCAAGTTCCATCTCTGATTTTAATCCAACTTCCTGCTAATGTGCACCCTAGTAAGGCAGCAAATGATGACTCCAGTACTTAGGTCCCCACCACCCATGTAGGAAACTTGGATTGAATTCTGGATCCCTGCCTTTGGCCTGGCCCATCTTCCATTTTTCCATGCACTTGGGAAGTGAAATAGCAGATGGAATCTCTCCCTCTCTCCTTCTGGCTTTTAAATAAAAGATGAAAACAGAATAAACACTAAATCTAAAATGAGAAAAATCCTACTGTATCCTGCTGACCTATATGAAAATACATATAGGAAAAAGAAGTAAAGTAAATGGAAAACCATATACCAAGTAAAATTCTAACCAAAAGAAACACTATTTATCCATATTGATATCAAATAAAATGAGCATAGAGGGAAAATATTAAAGTATTATTAAAAATATACAGTCAATTTATACAGATGAAAGACTTGTTCACAGGAGAAAAAAAATATTTCTGCATGCATCCAAAGACAGCATCAAAATTAAAAAAAAAAAAACCTGACAATTCTAGAAGAAACAAATTATATTTTTATAATGAGGCATTTTCATATATTTCTCTAAATCATTATTAGGTCAAGGTGACAAAAAGAATGGGAAAAAAAAACTCACAAAGATACAGAAAATTTAAAGTACGTGACTAGCAAATGTGATCTAATGGATATGCACAAACATTTAAAAACATAGGCTTTTTTTTTTAGTATATATGGAACATTAAAATAAAGCAGGGCCCAATAAATTACAAAGTGTTAAAATCATACAAATTATCTCTATATTCAATTATTTAAAAACTTGAATGTGTAATTTTAAACCTTCCCACAAAGAAATCTCCAAGCCCAAATGGTTTTACTATTCAGCACTACAATATTCTTTAAGGAAAAAGTAACAATCAACTTTACACAAACTGCCACCAAAATATCTTTTTTTAATTTTTACTTTAATTTTTAATTTTTTTGACAGGCAGAGTTAGAGAGTGAGAGAGAGAGAGAAAGGTCTTCCTTCCATTGCTTCACCCCCAAAATGGCCACCACGGCCAGCGCACTGCGCTGATCCGTAGCCAGGAGCCAGGTGCTTCCCCAGTCTCCCATGCAGGTGCAGGGCTCAAGCACTTGGGCCATCCTCCACTGCCTTCCCGGGCCATAGCAGAGAGCTGGGCTGTAAGAGGAGCAACCGAGACACCATCCGGCGCCCCGACCGGGACTAGAACCCGGTGTGCCGGCGCCGCAGACGGAGGATTAGCCAAGTGAGCTGCGGCACCGGCCTGCCACCAAAATATCAAAATAAGAAAATGACAGGTTTGTTCCAGTCACAGAAGTCCAAAAATACTAAGCAAAATCTTGCAATTAACTTAAATGTACTAATCACATATGAACTCTGAGTATAATAAATTATTTGTTACATTTGTCTTCAAAAAGAAAAGTACTAATTCAGTTTCCATTCAACTATATCTAGTACAGCAATATAATTAAAGTAAAATTTACTAAAATCATTTTAACGTAGTAAGCACAAATAAAGTTTAGTATAAGGTACAGTTAATTCATCACTCTTAACGCCAGCATTTACCTGTTGCTGTCTTATCACGGAATTCTTCAAGCTTTGTCAAAGTTGCCGAAGTGAGCTGTGCTAGATGTACCTCTTTTGGAGGTCTAAAGAATTCCACTATACTATTCACTGTCCTCTGTTAAAATAAGCACCATTAGCATGAGGCAACAACTCAAAGCAAATTGAAATGTATTAAAACTTGTTAATTTAAAAAACACTTACTGCATCATATATCATTTCTAAAGGTTCAGCTTCTATAACACATCTTTGGGCAACAGTTTCATCTAATGGATTTATCTCAAATATGATTTGGAAAAGTGACATAGCATCATCCAAAGAGGACAAGAGGCGGGGTTTTTTGGAATTATTTGGTAAGCCAGTAACATGAAATGAATCTATTTTGGTTACAAATCTGTATGAAAAAGGACAAAATTACTAATCAATACAATTTTAAGAAACTTTTTCCAATTGAAAATGATAAAAAGTAATTAACATCACTTCGCATTTCCTGCAACTCTATCTAGTCCATTCATATCAAAGAAAATATACAAAGATTCTCTCTGAACTGAGAGTATTTCACAAAGAATCATATTCACATACCAATTTCTATGTAAAAAAAGCTATGATAAACTAATACTTAGTGTACTTTCTACTGAAATCTGAAAGAAAATAACAGTAAATCCCTATAATGTTTACATGTATTTTATAAGCACCTCCTCTTCTAAGAACAAAAATAAATAATTAAAAACCAAGTATATTGGGGCCAGCACTGTGGCACAGCGGGTTGACAGTCTGCAATGCTGGCACACATATGAACTCAAGTCCAAGCTGCTCCACTTTGCTAATGAGCCTGGGAAAGCAGCAGAAGATGGGCCCAAATGTCATGGGAGACCCAGATGAAGCTCCTGGCTCATGACTTTGGCCCAGCCCGAAGTTGCAGCCACTTAGGGAATGAACCAGCAGATAGAGACCCCCTCTCTTCCTTTCCTCTCCATATAACTCTGCTTTTCAAATAAATAAATAAATAAATAAAATAAATCTTTAAAGTCTATATTCTAAAAGACAGCTAACAACAGTTGTCGATGAGGATGGAGAAACTGGAAATCATATACCCCTGCTGATAGGAATGAAAATGGCACAGCTGCTTTAAAAAAGTCTGGCAAAAAGGGCAAGTGCTGTGGCATAGCAGGTAATGCTACCACCTGCGGCTCCAGCATCTCATAAGTGTGCTGGGTCAAGTCCCGGCTGCTCCACTTCCAATCCAGCTTCCTGCAAATGTGCCCAGGAAAGCAGTGAAAGATGGGCCAAGTGCTTGAGCCCCAGCACAAACGTGGGAGACCCAGAAGAACCTCCAGGCTCCAGACCAGACCAGCTCCACTATTGTGGCCATTTGAAGAGTGAACCAACAGATAGAAGATCCCTTTCTCTCTCTAACTCTACCTTTCAAATAAATAAATCTTTAAAACAAACAAAAAAACTGGCATTTGCTCAAAACGTTAAACAAAGTTATCATCTGAGGCACTGATTCCATTCCTAGATATATTTACTCAAGAAATTTAAACCTACAAAACCAAAACAAAATCGTATTCATGAATATTAATAGAAGCATGCTTCATAACGGCCAAATTTGAAAAAAATTCCACAAGTCTGAGTTGTGGAGAAAATTCAAATATCTATGAACTGATCAACAGACAGACAAAATGCAGTATATCTCCCCAGTGGAATATTAGGCAATAACAAGGAATGAAGTAATAATTCATGCTACAACATGGATGAACCATAAAACGTGATGCTAAGTGATAAAATCTAAACAAAAAAAGGCCACATATTATAGGATTCCCTTCATACGAAACATCGAAAATAGACGAATCTTTTAGAAACAGAAACAGAAAAATCAATTACTTATTACTATGGACACTACTAGAGATTACAAAAGAAACAAAGATCAAAATCTTCCATCCATTGATTTGTTCTCCAAATGGTCGCCAATGGCCAGGACTGAACCAGGCCAAGGCCAAGAGCCAGGACTTTCTTCTACATCTCTCACATGGGTGCAGGGGCCCAAGCACTTTGCCATCTTCTACTGATTTCCTAGGCACAACAGCAGGGAGCTGGATGGGAAGTGGAGCAGCCAGAACATGAACTGGCACCCACATGGGATATAGGTGCTGCAGGTGGTAGTTCTAACTGCTACGGCAGAGCGCCAGCCCCCATCAAACTACTTTTAAAAATAAAATTTGGGGCCAGTGTTAAATATTCTGTAGCAGGTGGCAGGTAGGGTTAAATCTTTACAAAAAATAAAAGAGAAAAAATAAAGACATTCTCAGATTAAAAATCACATAGTTAAAGCTGTTTATTTTTGTGTCATGATGATGACCATTTTTGTATTTTTTTATGCTCCATATATATTTCTTCAGCATTGTTTTCTATGGATCATGTTTTTATCTTCATAATTCCAAAAAAATGTATATTGCTCAAAAAATCTAAATTCCTTTAAAAATGATAAATTATATCACAGAACTCTTTTTTTTTTTTTTTTTTTTGACAGGCAGAGTGGACAGTGAGAGAGAGAGACAGAGAGAAAGGTCTTCCTTTTTGCCGTTGGTTCACCCTCCAATGGCCGCCACGGTTGGCGCACTGCGGCCGGCGCACCGCGCTGATCCGATGGCAGGAGCCAGGGGCTTATCCTGGTCTCCCATGGGGTGCAGGACCCAAGTACTTGGGCCATCCTCCACTGCACTCCCTGGCCACAGCAGAGAGCTGGCCTGGAAGAGGGGCAACTGGGACAGGATCGGTGCCCCGACCGGAACTAGAACCCGGTGTGCCGGCGCCACAAGGCGGAGGATTAGCCTATTGAGCCGCGGCGCCGGCTAGAACTCTTTTTTTAGCTTTTATTTAATAAATACAAATTTCCAAAGTGCAACTTTTGGATTATAGTGGCTTCCCCCCGCCATGACCTCCCGTCACCCAAAACCATCCCATCTCCCACTCCCTCTCCCATCCCATTCTTCTTCATGATTCATTTTCAATTATCTTTAAGTACAGAAAATCAGCTTAGTATATACTAAGGAAAGGTTTCAACAGATTGGACCCACAGACACACAAAGTATAAAGTACTGTTTGAATACTAGTTTTACTATTAATTCACATAGTACAACACATTAAGGACAGAGATCCTACATGGGGAGTAAGTGCACAGTGACTCCTGTTGTTGACTTAACAAATTGACACTCTTATTTATGATGTCAGTAATCACCTGAGGCTCTTGTCATGAGCTGCCAAGGCTATGGAAGCCTCTTGAGTTCACCAACTCTGATCTTGTTTAGACAAGGCCATATTCAAAGTGGAAGTTCTCTCCTCCCTTCAGAGAAAGGTGCTGCCTTCTTTGATGGCCCATTCTTTCCACTGGGATCACACTCAAAGAGACCTTTCATTTAGGTCATTTTTTTGCCACAGTGTCTTGCCTTTCCATGCCTGAAATACTCTTATGGGACTTTTAGCCAGATCTGAATGCCTGAAGGGCTGATTCTGAGGCCAGAGTGCTGTTTAGGGGTTTTGCCATTCTATGAGTCTGCTGTGTATCTTGTTTCCCATATAGGTTCATTCTCTCCTTTTTTAACTCTATCAATTATTATTTGCAGACACTGGTCTTATTTATCCTATCTTTTTGATCAATTATAAACTTAAACTGATCACTTTTAAAAAGATGGCATTGGTACATGCCACCTTGATGGGATTGAATTGGAATCCCCTGGCACATTTCTATCTCTACCATTAGGGGTAAGTCCGAGTGCGCATGTGCCAAACTGTACATCTCCTCCCTCACTTATTCCCACTCTTATATTGAACAGGGATCACTTTTCAGTTAAATATAAACATCTAAGAATTGTGTGCTAAAGAGTTCAACCAATGGTATTAAGTAGGACAAAAAATTCTAAAAGGAATAAAATAGCAAGTTATTCCTCAACAGTCAGGAAAAAGGCTGATCAAGTCACTGTTTCTCATAGTGTCCATTTCACTTCAACAGGTTTCCTTTTTGGTGCACAGTTAGTTGTCACTGATCGGGGGAACATATGATATTTGTCCCTTTGGGACTGGCTTATTTCACTCAGCATGATGTTTTCCAGATTCCTCCACTTTGTTGCAAATGACTAGATTTCATTTTTTTAACCACTGTATAGTATTCTATAGAGTACATATCCCATAATTTCTTTATCTAGTCTACTGTTGATGGGCATTTAGGTTGATTCCATGTCTGAGCTATTGTGAATTGAGCTGTAATAAACAATGAGGTCCAGATAGCTCTTTTATTTGCCAATTTAATTTCCCTTGGGTAAATTCTGAGGAGTTGGATGGCTGGGTGATATGGTAGGGCTATATGCAGGTTTCTGAGAAATCTCCAAAGTGTCTTCCACAGTGGCTTTACCAGTTTGCATTCCCACCAACAGTGGGTTAGTGTCCCTTTTTCCCCACATCCTCGCCAGCATCTGTTGTTAGCTGATTTCTGTATGTGAGCCATTCTAACCAGGGTGAGGTGAAACCTCATTGTGGTTTTGATTTGCATTTCCCTGACCTAGTGATCCTGAACATTTTTTCATGGGTCTATTGACTACTTGGATTTCTTCTTTTGAAAAATGTCTATTGAGGTCCTTGGCCCATCTCTTAAGTGGGTTGTTTGTTTTGTTGTTGTGGAGTTTCTTGATCTCTTTGTAGATTCTGGTTATTAACCCTTTATCAGTTGCATAGTTTGCAAATATTTTTTCCCATTCTGTCAGTTGCCTCTTCACTCTCCTGTTTCTTGCAGTACAGAAACTTCTCAGTTTGATGTAACCCAATTGTTAATTTTGGCTTTGACTGCCTGTGACTCTGGGGTCTTTTCCAAGAAGTTTTTGCCTGTGCCTGTATTTTGCAGGGTTTCTCCAATGCTAATAATTTGATGGTGTCGGGTCGTAGATTTAGGTCTTTAATTCATGCAGAGTGGATTTTTGTGTAAAGTGTAAGGTAGGGGTCTTGCTTCATGCTTCTGCACATGGAAATCCAGTTTTCCCAGCACCATTTGTTGAATAGACTATCCTTACTCCAGGAACTGGTTTTGGATCCTTGATCAAATATAAGTTGGTTGTAGATGTTTGATTTCTGGTGTTTCTATTCTGTTCCATTGGTCCATCCATTGTTTCTGTACCAATACCATACTGTTTTGATTATAACTGCCCTGTAGTATGTCTTGGAATCTGGTATTGTGATGCCTCTGGCTTTGTTTTTGTTGTACAAGATTGCTTTAGCTATTCAAGGTCTCCTGTGCCCCCATATGAATTTCAGCATCATTTTTTCCAGATCTCGGAAGAATGTCTTTGGTAGTTTGATTGGTATCACATTGAATCTGTAAATTACTTTTGGGAGAATGGACATTTTGATGATACTGATTCTTCCAATCCATGAGCTTGGAAGATTTTTCCATTTTTTGGTATCCTCTTCTATTTCTTTCTTTAACATTTTGTAATTCTCATCGTAGAGATATCTGACATCCTTGATTAATTTTATTCCAAGGTATTTGATTGTTTTTGTAGCTATTGTGAATGGGATTGATCTTAGCAGTTCTTTCTCAGCCGTGGCATTGCCTGTGTATACAAAGGCTGTTGACTTTTATGCACTGATTTTATATCCTACTACTTTGCCAAACTCTTCTATGAGTTCCAGTAGTCTCTGAGTGGAGTCCTTTGGATCCCCTAAATAAAGAGTCATATCATCTGCAAAGAGAGATGGTGTGACTTCTTCCTTCCCAATTTGTATCCCTTTAATTTTTTGTTTCTGCCTAATGGCTCTGGCTAAAGCTTCCAGTATTATATCAAATAGCAGTGGTGAGAGTGGGCATCCCTGTCTGGTATCAGATCTCAGTGGAAATACTTCCAACTTTTCCCCATTCAATAGGATGCTGGCCATGGGTTTCTTATAAATTGCTTTGATTGTATTGAGGAATGCTCCTTCTATAACCAATTTGGGTAGAGTTTTCATCATGAAAAGGTGTTATATTTTATCAAATGCTTTCTCTGCATCTATTGAGATAATCATATGGTTTTTCTTCTGCAGTTTGTTAATGTGGTGTATCACATTGATTGTTTTACAAACGTTGAACCATCCCTGCATACCAGGGATAAATCCCACTTGGTCTGGGTGGATGATCTTTCTGATGTGCTGTTCCTTAACATATCTTTTAAATAATCAATGCCCTGTAATTAGGTGCATATATGTTTATAATAGTTACATCTTCCTGTTGAATTGATCCCTTAATCATTATACAGTGCCCCTCTTTGTCTCTCTTAACAGTTTTTGTGTTAAAGTTTATTTTGTGTGATATTAAGATGGCTACACCAGCTCTTTTTTGGTTTCTGTTGGCATGGAATATCTTTTTCCAACCTTTCACTTTCAGTCTGCATGCATCTTTGATGGAAAGATGTGTTTCTTGTAAGCAGCAAATAGACAGGTTTTGTTTTTTAATCCATTCAGCCAGTCTGTGTCTTTTAATTGGAGAGTTGAGGCCATTTACATTCAATGTGACTATTGGTAAATAGTGACGTTGCCCTGCCATTTTTCCAAAGATATTTCTAATATATGCTTTGAACTTCCTGTGATCTTTTTACTGAGAGATTTTCTTCCTTTACCTTCTTTTGTATTGATGGCCGTGTTTCTGTGTTTCTGAAATCACAGTACTCTTTACAAGACTTATATAAGACCTAACTTCCAACCTCAAAATGAAATTTTGTTCTTATAAAATACAGGTTAATTATCTTTTATCTAAGACAGGACCAAAATTGTCTATAATTTTAGATTTCTTGAATTTTGGAATATCTGTATACACATAATGAGATATCTAAAGGGGGCTGCCACTGTGATGTAGAAAATTAAGTCTCTGCCTGCAGTGCCGGAATCCCATATGGGTGCTAGTTTAAGTCCTGGCTCCTCCACTTCTGATCCAGCTCCCTGCTAATGTGCCTGGGCAAGCAGCAAAAGATGTCCCAAGTGCTTGTACCTCTACACACACATAGGAGACCTGGAAGAAGCTCCTTGTTCCTGGCTTCAGCCTGGCCCACCCCTGGGTATTGAGGCCATTTGGGAAGTGAATCAAAAGATGGAATATATATCTCTCTTTCTCTCTCTCTCTCTGTATCTCTACGTTTTGAATAAGTAAATCTTAAAAAAAATTTGAAAAGAGATTGATATCTAAAGGATGGTATGCAAATCTAAATGTAAAATTCACTTATCTTTAATATGGACACACAGCCTAAAGGTAATTATTTACAGTATTTTTAGTGTATACCTATTTTAACTGCTATGTATGAGGTTAAATTTGGAATATTCCACTTGTGGAAGTATGTCAGTGCTCAAAAAGTTTCAAATTTTGAAACATTTCAGATTTTGGATATTCAGATTAGGGATGCTTGACCTATTTAAAAAATAATAAATTGATACTTACTTTATTGCTTGTGCTCCAGGTCTTTGCACAACCAAAGTGCTAAATTCTTCTACCACAATATCCAACAGCTCAGGCTTCTGGTCGTTTTCTCTTAGGACAATAGACATACTTTTCAAGTGAACAAAAAACTTCATTGCTTCAAACTAGAGTATATTCAAGAGAATAAAATGTAAAAAAATTATATAAATGCAGCAAATACTCTTATTCATTAATTCATTCTTTTCAAAACCCACAAAGTACTTTAGAGACCACTATTTGTACATTAGATAATCACCATATTAACACCAAATAAAAAGTAACAACTGTTAATCTCTACCTTGGAAATGAAAATAAATGCAATGTTGTCAGATGCAGAAAACTGCAGAATAAGTCAACAGTCTATTATTTCTTAAAGGATTCAAAAAAAGATATACTTGGTATTAAACTCAGATATAAGGCAAGAAAATATCTTACTGTTTTTGGCAAGGTTGGATCAACTGCTGTTTCACTATAGCCAATTGCTTCATACAGTAATGCTTTTTCTTGAGGTGTCAACATTTCTTCAAGAGCTATAAATCAAAGAAGCAGTTTGTGTTTTCAATTGACAGAAATATAAAAGTAACACATAATTTAGCTGCCTTTAATAAATAAACTGAAAAATTCGCTTTCTTTTTCTTATACTTTTTTAAAAAAGATTTACTGATTTATTTGGAAGGCAAAGTTAGACAGAGCGAGCTTTCATCCACTGGCTCACAACTCAAATCATCTCAGCAGCCAGAGCTGGGCTGATCCAAAGCCAGGAGCTTATTCTGGGTCTGCCACATGGGTGCTGGGGCCCACATCTGCTGCTGCTTTCCCAGGCACATTAGCAGGGAGCTGGATCAAAGGTGGAGTAACCAGGACTTGAACAGGCACCAGTTCGGGATGCCAGCACTGCAAGTGGCAGCTCTACTCGCTATGCCACAGCACCAGCCCCTACTTATAAAGAACCATGAAGACTAAAATGGCATTGGTAAGTTTAGAAATTATTCTCCAAAAATATGTTACTTAATATGTAAATTTAGCAACATAACTTTCTAAATGCTTACAGTAAGTACTCAAAAAAAAAAAAAAGGCTAACTGGGCACTTAATAGCACTGTGGTATAACACAATTAGCATACAAAGTCGGTAATATGCCATAGGACATCTTCACAGATTACATGACAGAGAGTTAAATAACTTTCCAGGACCAGACTGCCAACAAGTGATAGATTAAGACACAAACCTAAGTCCCTAAGCCTCTAAAGCTATCTTAGGCATTTTTAAGCAATAAAAATGTTTCCAAGAGACAATTTCAATTAAAATTTATAATGTTGGGGACTGTGTTGTTGTACAGCATGTTAAGCATTGCAGGCATCTAATATGATCATCAACTGGAGTCCCAGCTGCTCCACTTCCTATCCACTTTCCTGTGAATGAGCCTAGGAAAGAAGCAGAAGATGGCCCATAGGCAAACCCAAACATAGGAAAGTTCCTGACTCCTGGCTTCGGCCTGGTCTAGCACCAGCAGTTGTGGCCATTTGGAAGGTAAACCAGCAGATGGAAGATCAATTGATTAATATTTCTCCTTCTGTCTCTCCTTCCTCTGTAGTTGAACGAATAAATCTTTATGAAAATTTGCAGGGGATGGTGTTATAAAGCCTCTGTCTGCAGTGTCAGCATCCCATATGGGTGCTGGTTCGGGTATCGGCTGTTCTGCTTCTGATTCAGCTCCCTTCCTGCTAATGTGCCTAGTAAAGTAGTGGAAGATAGCACAAGTGCTTGGGCCCCTGGACCTGCATGGGAGACCTGGAAGAAGCTCCTGGCTTTGGATCAGCCCCCTCCAGCCACTGTGGCCATTTTGGGAATGAATTAGTGGATGGAAGGTACCTCTTTCTCTCCCTCTCTCTCCCCTCCTTCTCTCTCTGTATCTCTGCCAAATAAATAAATCTTTTTAAAAAAGTTTCCAATGGTATAGAACAGTCTGCAATTTTTATATACCTAGAACTGTGCTACATGGCTTCACTAAATCCTCTGGGAATAGAACTCTTCTTTAAGTATTACCAAGATTAAAAATTTTTGCTTTATTAAATTTCTTGTCTTATAAACAATTGTAATTTAAATACAATTATAATTTTAAAATTTTAATAGCAATTATGACAGCAAGTCTGAACTATATATCATTATAATACTTATAATGTATATTCATTTTAATCAGAAAATTTTCTGCAAAACTGTATTTTCATATCCAATGATTACACTACTGTAAAATGAAATGGACATACTTCCAGGTTTAACATCTGGTTGCTGTTTAGTATTGGATTCCGACCAACTCCACAGCCAGTCAAACCATCCTTTATTATCCTCTGGATCTTTTACACCTTCTTTATAAATCCTGTATCCAGCTTTCTTTACCTAAAATGAATAAATGTTCAAGGAAATAACAAATTATCCTCTTTTTAAAATTAAGAGAAATAAAAGCATATTTCCAAAACTTTTCTGCTTGAGAGAATGAATGTAAGCTACCTATACACTGACAATAGAACCCAGTAATTGTAAATTCATCCAAGCATAAGAATTTAGTTCTCCCTCACTGACTCACAAAAGATGGTAATCAGAGAAAAAAAAAGAATCAACTTTTCATCTTCATGTCAACTCTGAATATTTCATAAGCCTAACTACTTACATAGAATTTTTCCTAAAGGAACCAAATTTAAATGGTTGTAGTAAAAACATTAAATCAAATTTTCTTGTAACATAAAAAGCAAATTTGAACCTTAAGGAAACAGTATGTTACACATATACACAATATTAATAACATCACAACAACCACATGGATTTTGTATTTGTTGTTACTAATTTAAAGATAATCTGAAATTACCTCAACTTCTGCCTGTTGTCTAGCTATGGTTATATTAAAGACATCCAGAGTTTTTTCTAACTCCTGAAAATATAAACAAAAATGTGTTAATCCACCAAAGCGACTTTAGTACATAATCTATTAAATGGATACATTAATAAAAAGATATAGGAAGCATAAAACATCCATCAATATAATACAATACATCTGTTAAATGCTAGGAAGCCATGATTTCATATTTATCAGCTTGGAAATTAGTAGTACAGAGTAACTTTTTGAACAAAGAAATCATACATGCCCTATATACAAGTTGCTAAAAAAACAACATATATACATTAATTAAAATAATTTTATTTGGGCTTAAACTGAGGGTAAACAGATTAGTGTAATTATAAATTTCATATTACGTGTACACTTTGTATGTCATCATTAAGATATTCCAAGTAGATACAGATACACTTAAAATCTTTTTAAATTAAATACTTTTCAAGGTTACTGTGGCTACTGCAACAAACTGATATAAACTAAATTTCTCATCAAACCTATATATTCCGATATTTACTCTCGAGTTTTCATGCTCAAATCACTTCATCCCCAAGGGAAGCAACCATGACTTTGGTATTATATCAAAAACAACCCAGGGCTCTACTGTCCAGAATTGGAGGATCCAGAGTAAAATCCAAAACAAAGTAAAAAAAAATTGAAACTAATCCCCAAAGCCTCTAAAGATAGCATTCCTAATAGTCCTAAGTCTTCAGAAAGCTGTCCACATTGAAAGTAAAACTCAGGGCCAGTGATGTGGCATAGTTGGTTAAGCTGCTGCCTGTGACACTGGCATCCCATATTGGCGCCAGTTTGAGTCCCTGCTGCTCCACTTCCAATCCAGCTCCCTACTAATGCACCTGGGAAAGCAGAGAATGGCCCAAGTGCTTGGGTTCCTGCACCAACATGGGAGACACAGAAGAAGCTCCTGGCTCCTGGCTTCGGATTAGACCAGCTCTGGCTGGGGTGACCATTTGGACAGTGAACCAGCAGATGGAAGATCTCTCTATCACTCACTCACTATTCTCCCTGTAACTGCACCTTTCAAATAAATAAAAAGAAAGAAAATTTATTATTTAGGGAGTTTCTAATTGGAAATACATTTGAGATTCCACATGGTACTTCAATTTCTTTTTTTTTTTTTTTTTTTTTTTTTGACAGGTAGAGTTATAGACAGAGACAGAGAGAAAGGTCTTCCTTCCATTGGTTCACTCCCCACATGGCCGCTATAGCCAGCGTGCTGAGTCGATCCGAACCCAGGAGCCAGGTGCCTCCTCCTGGTCTCCCATGCGGGTGCAGGGCTCAAGCACTTGGGCCATCCTCCACTGCCTTCCCAGGCCACAGCAGAGAGCTGGACTGGAAGAGGAGCAACCGGGACTAGAATCCAGTGCCCATATGGATGCTGGACCGCAGGCGGAGGATTAACCAAGTGAGCCACTGCGCCAGCCTGGTACTTCAATTTCAAGAGGATAACTTTGTCTCTACAAGCTGTACTTAATCTATAAAACAGTCTCCTCTTGAATATATCATAATACTAAAATATAAAGCAAGACTAAACAAGAATACTATACCCAGATAATTAAAAGCAAAGTTGTTGATACAGAATAGATACAACAAGAATTAAAAGGAGCCCTGTATGCACAGAAAATTCAAGAACACTCATGTAACAGATGAAACTCAAATAGAGCTTCAGAGATGAGTAGAACTGAGTAAGGAAGGCATAGAGATGAGGCAAGACAGATGATACATACTAGGTTACTCTGAAAAGTTCATGGAAAATGGAACTAAAGGGGCCAGAATTGTGGTGTAGTGGGATAAGCCACCACTTGCAACACAGGCATCCCATATGAGAGACAGTCCTATCTACTTTCTTTTTATTTATTTATTTGACAGATAGAACTAGACAATGAGGGAGAGAGACAAAGAGAAAGGTCTTCCTTCCATTTGTTCACCCCCTAAATGGCTGCTACGGCTGGAGCTATGCTGATCCAAAGCCAGGAGCCAGGTGCTTCCTCCTGGTCTCCCAAGTGGGTGCAAGCGCCAAGCACTTGGGCCAACCTCCACTGCCTTCCTGGGCCACAGCAGAGAGTTGGACTGAAAGAGGAGCAACTGGGACTAGAACCAGGTGCCCACATAGGATGCTGGTGCCGCAGGCAGAGGATTAACCAAGTGAGCCACGGCAGCAGCCCCCTGATTGCTCTACTTTCAATCCAGCTCCCCACTAGAGAGCCTGGTAAAGCAGAAAAGGAGGAGTTTCAAGCTCCTAGCTTTGGCCCGGCCAGCAATTGTGGCCATTTGGGAGTTAGCCAATGGATGGATGGAACATTTCTCTCATTCTCTAACTCTGTTTCTCAAATAAGAATAAGATTTTTTAAAAAATGAAATTCAAAGATAATTTTGTAAAGTATTTTTAAATCTATGCAGTTTTTTTGTAATATACATTTTCAATGAACTTTGAAGATCCCACATTATGCTAAGATTTCAAAATTATACCAAGATAATCTTTTAACTCTATTTTTTCATAAATGGTTTCAACTACCCTCATTAAGCACAGGCATGGCTGTAAGAATGAGCATTATACATGTAGAAGACAAGAAACTTATTTTACTAATTCAGTCAGATGTAAGAGAGAGCAAATTCAGTGGTAAAAGATAATGCTATGGCTTTAAAATCAATACAGAAAAGTTTGGAATCAATATAGTAAATAGTTTTTATGCGTTTGAGGTTAAAAATACCATAATAAAGTGAATTGCAAGTTACTATGTGCATGAAACCAAATTCCTTCTCCTAAATTTCAAAAGCTCATAGCAGAATTTCACCATTATTTATTTTACCCAAGTGAAATTATGAACATGAGTATAAAAACATCTAAATAGAAGAGACAATGATCAGTAAAAAACAGAGCAAGTAATTAGTAAGCAATGGTCACTCAAGGCTAAGGAAGAATTATACAGTTCAAAATACTCAACAATGTTTTTTAAATGCTAACCTCCAAATCCATAAGAACTTCCCCAGGTGGCTTCTTATTTGTTAGTTTTTTTTTATACAGTTCTTTATACTGCTTCACTTTTTGTCTGTGTTCCCGAATATGCTTCCATGACCACATCTGTAACCTAGGGATAACATTTACTTCAAGAATGCCATGTATAGCATAAGCCCACCTAGTTAAAACACAAAAAGAAAACATCCTTAATGCAAAAGATATGTGATATTGCTTCTCCGAAAGCATTATAACTATAATTCAAAGACTATTAAAATGATATATTACCTAAGCACTTTTTTCCCACCCTTGACTGCATTAACAATCTATTTACCATATCTCTTTCCAATGTGAAAATAAGTAAAAATCATTCAATTTTGATCAAAATACATTTTGAGGCCAGTGTTGTAGTACAGTGGATTAGTCCCATACTGAAGTGCCAGTTTGAGTTCTGAGTTCCAGTTGCTCCACTTCCAATCCAGCTCCCTGCTAATGCAACTGGAAAGCAGCAGAGGATGGCTCTAGTACTTGGGTTTCTGTCACTCACATTGGAGACCTAGATGGAGTTTTGGGATCCTGGATCAGCCTGGGTTGTTGCAGTCATTTGGGGAGTGAATCAGCAGATGGAAGATCTCTATCTCTTTTACCCTATCATTCTGCCTATCAAATAAATAAATAAATCTTATATATGTAAATATACATTAAATATTAAAGCATGATAGTCATCAGAATAATTGAAATAGTCAACTGAAATAATAACTACAACTTCTAAAAACTATCAAATAACTTAAATACTCAAATAACAAGATTTCTGAATTTTACAATGGGATTATACTGAAAAGACTCCCTTAAATACAAGTAAGTCTAACAGGAGGAGCTGGGCAGGGGAAAAAATAAATAAATAAATAAATAAACCCTTGCTAGGAAACAAACCAGGATACAGTTTCTAAAAATAATTTCAAAAATACTGATCCTTCTATAGGAAGTAAAAGCTCTGATACTTTACTATCCCCAGTGGCAAATTCTGCTATGCAGAATCCTTTGAGTCCATTTCATTAACATAATAAGCAAAAGGAGTTACATATGTTTTTAGCCACAAATCCTACTTTGATCTTAAAAACAGTATCTCTAAATAATTATTTTTAATATCAAGAAATTTAGTTTTATACCGTATTTGTAAAACCTTGAAAATGTAAGGCATTTACCATTCTCTGGCATGGTAGTGAAGAGGTACATCAGGTTTAAATTTTCTATATGGCAGATTTTGTGTCATCATATCAATAGACTCAAGAAGCTCCATAACACTGAAGTACTGAAGAATGAAAAAATTAAAGCTTTTAAATGTTTCAGATTTTTCTGTCCAATTTTTAAGATGAAAATTATTGACTTTTTAATGAAATGGTAGCATGCAACATTTTAGAAAACATTAAAATTTTAGTTTTTATCAAATAAAAAAATCGTAATTTAAAATTTATTCAAAAAAATCACCTGTGGTTTATTAAATTCAATCGCTATATTATGTAACTCAACATCCAGGTTTATTTTAGGATCAGAAAAGTCAAAATCTGATCGGCGATTCATCTGAAGTTTGGCATTGGCAGATAAAGGGAGAAATACTGGAAATAAAACAAATTGAAAAAGTAGTTATTATTTTAAAACTCTGAAAACATTCGAACAATTAAGTTCAAAACACCAATTTTTATGTCTTTTATATACCCTTTCTACATTTCTCAAATGTCCACATTACCATGATTTGGTCAGATGACCCATTCTGTAATTAGTAATCATTTTTTTATCATTTTCCTGCTTATAATTTTCCCACTGTCTTCTAACAGTACAGGCTTCATTGAACTCTTCCTCAAATCACCAATATGACCCTTAATAGCAGGTATATTCTTCATAAGGAAACATAGTTCAATAAAAACAATTTTGTGAAAGTACACAGTCCTAGAGAGCAGAAATGCTAAGAGGAAAAAATACACTATATTTAACACTGACTCATTCATTTTATGATTATTATTCCTGAATATCTGATCAATGTCTCTGTATCCACCTGTTCCTCCTTTCAACTCATAAGTAAAAGAGAAGATGTATGCAAGTTTACCCAGGATTACCTGCTTTGCTTAAACCACAATCTAAGATAAATTTATTTCAACTCTATTCAGTGCCAAAATGAACAAGAATCACAATGGAGCCTAGTAATAGAAGAATCTAGAAAGAGATTAATTATCAAATTATAGGCCAATCTGGGGCCAGTTCTGTGGCACAGTGGGTTAACGCCCTGGCCTGAAGCGCCAGCATCCCATATGGGCACTGGTTCAAGACCTAGCTGCTCCACTTCCTGTCCCGCTCTCTGCTTTGGCCCGGAAAAACAGTAGAAGATGGCCCAAGTCCTTGCGCCCCTGCACCCATGTGGGAGACCGGCAAGAAGCTCCTGGCTCTTGGCTTTGGATCGGCACAGCTCCAGCTGTTGCAGCCATCTGGGGAGTGAACCATTGGATGGAAGACCTCCCTCTCTCTCTCTCTGCCTCTCCTCTCTCTGTGTAACTCTTTCAAATAAATAAATACATCTTTATAAAAAATTATAGGCTAATCTGTATACACACATTATTCCTCTTATGTTAGCCATCCCTAAATTAATTTTTTAGCTTTCAAAAGCTGAAAATTCTCAAAAATATTTTTAATTTAAAAATAAATACTTGGGAGACGTGGATGGAGTTCCAGGCTTCTGGCTTTGGCCTGATCCAGGTCAAGCTGTTGAAGCCATTTGAGGAGTGAACCAGTGGAATGAAAGACTTCTCTCTCTCCCTCTCTGTATAATACTGTCTTTCAAATAAATAAGTAAAAAATTAAAAAGAAAAAAAGACAGACTAAAAGTCTTTGATAAAGCTTTGCATACTCAAATTCTTGTGTGGTTTCTCTCTCCTCACTGGACCCTGACTGACAGAGTAAGTAAAAAAGAGAAATTAGGCCAACGTCGTGGCTTAACAGGCTAATCCTCCTCCTTGCGGCGCCAGCACACCGGGTTCTAGTCCCGGTTGGGGCACCGGATTCTATCCCGGTTGCCCCTCTTCCAGGCCAGCTCTCTGCTATGGCCCGGGAAGGCAGTGGAGGATGGCCCAAGTGCTTGGGCCCTGCACCCGCATGGGAGACTAGGAGAAGCACCTGGCTCCTGGCTTTGGATCAGCGCGATGCGCCGGCCGCAGCGGCCATTGGAGGGTGAACCAACGGCAAAAAGGAAGACCTTTCTCTCTGTCTCACTATCCACTCTGCCTGTCAAATAAAAAAAATTTAAAAAATAAAAAGACCTTTCTCTCTCTCTCTCTCTCTCTCTCTCTCTGTAACTCAACCTCTCAAATAAATAAAATCTTTAAAAAAAAAAGAGAAATTAAGTAAAACTTAAAGAGTAATAGATTAGAGAAATATCACTACATCACTGTGATAGGTAACTCATATTTCCTATGAGAAAAAAAAATATATCTACACATATAAGTACTTCTTAAAAGGAAAGAAACAAGAAAATCAAACCAAATTGAAACAATGAAACTAATATTTTTAAGAATGTCACAGGCCAGTGCCGTGGCTCAACAGGCTAATCCTCTGCCTTGCGGCACCGGCACATCAGGTTCTAGTCCCGGTTGGGGCGCTGGATTCTATCCCAGTTGCCCCTCTTCCAGGCCAGCTCTCTGCTATGGCCCGGGAAGGCAGTGGAGGATGGCCCAAGTGCTTGGGCCCTGCACCCCATGGGAGACTAGGAGAAGCACCTGGCTCCTGGCTTCGGATCAGCGCGATGCGCCGGCCGCAGCGGCCATTGGAGGGTGAATCAACGGCAAAAAGGAAGACCTTTCTCTCTGTCTCTCTCTCACTATCCACTCTGCCTCTCAAAAAAAAAAAAAAAAAAAAAAGAATTTCACAAGAAGAGTCATTTGAGGAAATATAGTTATCACAATGGTACAATAAAAAAAAGTATCACTAATGCCAAGAAAATAAGTACTTTCAGGAAAGATATTCTAAGGTTAATGACATCAGGCAGTCAAATTTAAGAAACAAGTTAGGGCCGGCGCCGCGGCTCACTAGGCTAATCCTCCGCCTTGCGGCGCCGGCACACCGGGTTCTAGTCCCGGTCGGGGCACTGATCCTGTCCCAGTTGCCCCTCTTCCAGGCAAGCTCTCTGCTGTGGCCAGGGAGTGCAGTGGAGGATGGCCCAAGTGCTTGGGCCCTGCACCCCATGGGAGACCAGGAGAAGCACCTAGCTCCTGCCATCGGATCAGCGCAGTGTGCCGGCTGCAGCGCGCCTACTGCAGCAGCCATTGGAGGGTGAACCAACGGCAAAAGGAAGACCTTTCTCTCTGTCCCTCTCTCACTGTCCACTCTGCTGTCAAAAAAAAAAAAAAAAAGGAAACAAGTTAGGCCAGCACCACGGCTCACTAGGCTAATCCTTCGCTTGCGGCACTGGTACTCTGGGTTCTAGTCCCAGTTGGGGCACTGGGTTCTGTCTCGGTTGCTCCTCTTCCAGTCCAGCTCTCTGCTGTGGCCCGGGAGTGCAGTGGAGGATGGCCCAAGGGCTTGGGCCCTGCACCTGCATGGGAGACTAGGAGGAAGCACCTGGCTCCTGGCATCGGATCGGCGCAGTGCGCCGGCCACAGCAGCCATGTGGGGAGTGAACCAATGGAAGGAAGACCTTTCTCTCTGTCTCTCTCTTACTAACTCTGCCTGTCAAAAAAAAAAAAAAAAAAAAAGAAACAAGTTAATCACCACCAGTCAACATTTATAGAGTGTCCTGAAGGTAGAAGAAATGGCATTCTTTTTCTTTGTATATTTTAGTACCTTATTTCTGATTACAAGAGTAATACATCATTTTACAAAATTCAGAAAACTGTAGAAAGTCAAAGAAAAATTTTAAAAGCATGCTTCAAAAATTTTAAGATGGCAATTAGCTTTATTAAATTGTATTTTTCATTTCAGAATGTTTTTTATGTACATTATCATAATTATTTCTGAATTAAATATTAGAGATATGTCACATTTAACATCCTTTAAGTTGGACATTTGTCCTATAGATTTGAAACATCGACAAAACTTCCTAACAAAATAGATAGAAAAGATAAGCTTTTTTATAATAAGTATATTTAACTACATAGGAAAAAAATTTAACAGAAAATATCACAGTGATGTCAACACTGCTAATGTAAAATTTATACTGATTAATTTGACTTTTTATCTTAGGAAATACACTTACCAAAATCATAACCTCCTGGAACAATATCTTCTTTGACAATGCCATTCCTCAACCTGTCCTATTAAAAAAAAAAAAGGTTTTCATTTATGACAATATACTTTTACCCTAAAAAATCCTACTTTTGCAAAAGAAAACTGCATAAAAGCAACTAAAAATAAGTAACTTGGGAGTAGACGTTTATCCTAGTACTTAAAGATACCCTTGTCCTACATCCGAGGGTCTAGGTTCAATTTCCTGACTACAGATCCCACTAACGCAGACTCTTGGAGATGGCTATGTTGGCTCCAGTAACTGGCATACTTCCTCTCATAAGGAAGACCTGGACTGAGGTACTGTCCTGGCTCCAGTCCTAGCCCAGTGCCAGCCACTGTGAGCCTTTGGAGAGTGAGCAAATAGGAACTCTTTTTCTCTCTCCTCTCTCTCTCCCTGCAATTCAAACAAAAAATAATTCTGCAGAGTGAATTAGCAAATGGAGAACCTCTCTCTCTCCCCGTCTCCCTCTGTAACAGTGTCTTTCAAATAAATAAGTCTTTTAATTAAAATGTAAAATAAGTAAGTAACCCTAGGTAAGAAGAACTTAGCTATGGCACAATAGTAAAGTGCTTAAACAGTATCTCATCAAACCACTATAACAAAAAGTTCTAGGAGCTATTAAGATATGTGTGTGTACATACATATGTCTGGGTATAGGAACACACATATTCACCTGTTTCTGTAAATTCTAATGGACTCTGCCTAGCAAAAAATACTATGTGAGATTATAGACAATGAATTAAACTTGATATAAAATACGACACCAACAAATACATATATATACATAGAGCAAAAAAATTTACTTACCAATGATTCATCATAATCATTAAGATAAAACATCTGAGACTTCACATTCCAATAGGCAAAAAGGTTATCCAATCGGATTAACTGAAAATAAAAATTTTTACAGGTCTCATTTTCACTGAAACATTTTTAACATATGCTATTTCCAGAAGTCTCAAATAACCAGTCATATCATGGTTAAGCAAACAGACTCATTCACAGAAATCCTCATCTATGCATGTTACCATGTTACCATTTGCCTTTCTAAAAGTCTTTTTCATCAAGTCCATTGAGTTAAGATTTATTTTACCTTTCGAACTAGTTTCTCAGTTTCATCATGTAAACTTGGAACCCAATTTTGATCAGTTGTCTGAAAAGGGAAAAAAGAAGAGTAGTAAAAAAAAATCATTATATTTGAAATGGTGGAATGATAAATCTTTATCTTTCATACCCTGGACCAATTTTCATCAAAATACCTTTGAAAACAAATCATTCAGTCAAGAATATATTAACAAAAAAAAAAAAAAAAGCCTCTGCTTTCAAAAAGCTAACTGCTGGTCAAAAAATAAAAAATAAAAATAAAAAAACCTGTAAACAACGAAGTGCCATAATGGCTTAAACAGGCAGTTTAAGAGACATGTTAAAGGCATCAAACCCAGGATGTGCCCAGATCAAGTGACAGCTAACCGAGTACAAAAACTATGAAAATGATCCCTGAAAGTACAGTCTTCTAATAAACACAATATATACGAATTGAACTTAGATGATTCAGAGGAGGAGAAATAGTGAAAACACCCAAAACTGTGCAAATATGACATGTTCAAGGCACTGAAATAACTTACTATGGCCAGATGAGAAAATGCAAAACACACACAAGAGGCAAAACCAGACATGTTACCTACAATTAAATTACAAGGATATAAACTAGTTAAAGACAAAACTATAGACTTTATCCTAATAGCAATCCAAAGGCACTGATGGTACATATAAAGTGAACAGATCTTTATTTTAAAATGGTTCACATTTTTGGTGGAGAACTGAATGGAATAGTGTCATCAAGATTGAGCACGCATGAGGATCACCAGAATGGCTTTAAAACATGAACTGTGCAGTTCCAACCCCAGACTTTCTAACTAAATAGGTCTGGGCTTACACGAGTGGTGATTAAAACCACTGTTTTAACAGTTACCAATATCTGCACATTGCCAAAGCAAACGACTAACCCCCGTCCTTATTTTCGAACCTAACAGTAGATTCCACCTAGCTTTTTATTGAATAACTTTTCACATGGCTTTTTTCCTTTTTTCCTTGGAGTAGAGGCATTTAAAAAAAAAAAAAAAGCATAAAATTGTATTTAATATGTCAGTATAAGGGGTTTTTGTTTGTTTTTTGGCTTGTTTTTAAAGCAAAAATATCCTAGTGGGAATACAGACAAGGGCTATAAACAATAATTGAATAAAAAAATGATTCACCCATACAAATTTTAAAGTGAGCACAGATTACAAAACTACACTAACATTCTTAACCATTGGTTTCACAGAAGTATTTAAAAAAAGCCTTACAAAACTGTATTTCCAGCAATACTGATACACACATCTATCTTTTCTCTTTGTTTTTCAAATTTTAGCACCCACATATAAGTGAGAACACACGGCTGGCGCCATGGCTCAACAGGCTAATCCTCCGCCTTGCGGCGCCAGCACACCGGGTTCTAGTCCTGGTCGGGGCACCGGATTCTGTCCCGGTTGCCCCTCTTCCAGGCCAGCTCTCTGCTATGGCCCAGGAGTGCAGTGGAGGATGGCCCAAGTCCTTGGGCCCTGCACCCCATGGAAGACCAGGAGAAGCACCTGGCTCCTGCCTTCGGATCAGCGCAGTGCGCCAGCCGCGGGAACCATTGGAGGGTGAACCAACGGCAAAGGAAGACCTTTCTCTCTGTCTCTCTCTCTCTCACTGTCTACTCTGCCTGTCAAAAATTTAAAAATTTTAAAAAAAAAGAGAACATACAGTATTTGTCTTTCTGGGTCCAGTCTATTTCATTCAAGATAATTCCAGTTATATCCATTTTGCTACAAATGGTAGAATTTCATTCTTTTATATAAATGAATAATATTCCATTGTGTATATATGCCACATTTTCTTTATGCATTCATCTGATAATTGACACGTTGGTTGATTCCAAATTTTGGCTCCTGTGAACAAGGTGGTACAGGTATCTCTATGATACACTGTGTTCAAGTCTTTTAGGTATATACCCAGTAGTGGGATTGCTGGATCATACGGCAAGTCTATTTCTAGTTTAAGAAACCACCACACTGTTTCCCATAATGGCCTCACATATTTACATTCCCACGAAGTGTGTCAATGTTCCCTGTTCTCCACATTTTGTCAGCATTTGTTACTCTATTTTGGATTTTAGCAGTTCTGACAGGCATGAGGTGATATCTAATGATGGTTTTGATTTGCATTTCCCTGATTGCTAGTAATGTTGAGGATTTTTCATATATTTGTTGGCCATGTGTATTTTTTCTTTTGAGAATTCTATTGAAGTCCTTTGCCCATTTCTCAACTGGATTGGTTGTTTTTGGCTGTTGAGTTTTGTAAGTTGCTGATATATTGTGGTTTTGATTTGCATTTCCCTGATTGCTAGTAATGTTAAGAATTTTTTCATATATTTGGTGGCCATTTATATTTTTTCTTTTGAGAATGTCTATTGAAGTCCTTTGTCCATTTCTCAACTGGACTGGTTGTTAATGGCTGTTGAATTTTCTAAGTTGCTGATACAATTGGGATATTAAGCCTTTATCAGATAGGTGGTCTGCAAATTTTTTCCCATTCTGTTGGATGTCTCTTCACTCTGATCGTTTCCTTTGCAAAGGAGTTTGATACAGTCCACTTATTTTTGCTATTGTAGCCTGCGATTTGGGGATCTTGTCCAAGAAGTTGCCCCCTTCAACCATGTCTTTGAGTGTTTCCTCTACATTTTCTTCAAGAAACTTCATAGTCTCAGCCCTTAAATGTAAGTCTCTGATACACCTTGAGCTCATTTTTTAATATAGTGAGAGGTTTGGGTCTAATTTCCTTCATATATATGTGTGTGTATATATATGTATGATGTGTATATGATACATATATATGCACATATATATGTATATGAAGGAAATTAGACCCATACCTCATATATATATGTGTGTGTGTGTGTGTGTGTATACATACATATATACATACAGTTCTGCCAGCACCACTTGTTGAAGAGACTAGCTTTACTCCACGGTATGGTCTGAGCACTTTCATTAAAAAACAGTTGTATATATGTATGTGAATTAATTTCTGGGCTCTCTATTCCATTCCATGATCCATGTTTCAGTTTTTATGCAAGTGCCATGTTGTTTATTTATTTATATTTGAAAGGCACAGAGAGGCAGAGGCAGAGAGAGAGAGGTCTTCCCTCCTCTGGTTCACTCCCCAAATGGCCAGAGCTGCACTGATCTGAAGCCAGGAGGCAAAAGCATCTTCTGGATCTCCCAAGCGGGTGCAGGGGCCCAAGGACATGGACCATTTTCCACTGCTTTCCCAGGCCATAGCAGAGAACTGGATTGGAAGTTGGGCAGCCAGGACTCAAACTGGTGCCCATATGGGATGCTGGCACTGTAGGTGGCGGTTTTACTCACTACACCACAATGTTGGCCCCGACCACACTGTTTTGATTACTACAAAATTGTATAGTATGCTCTGAAGTCAGGAATTGTGATGTCTCCAGCTTGATATTTCTTGTACAAGATTGCTTCAGTGGTTCTGGGTCCTTTGTGATTCCATGTGAATTTTAGGACTGTTTTTTTCTAGTTCTGTAAAGAGTATCATTGGTAGGGACAGCACTGAGTGTAGAGAGCTTTACGTAGTATAGACATTTTAATGATGCTGTATCTTCAGATCCATGTGCAAGGAATATCTTTCCATTTTTGTGTATCCTTGATGATTTCCTCCATAAATGTTTCATAATTTTCATTGCAGACATCTATCACTTTTTTGGTTAAATTTATTCCTAAGTATTTGATTTTTTTCTTGGTGGCTATTGTGAATGGGATTTCTTTCTCGATTTCTGTTTCTGTGAGTTCACCATTAGCATACAAAAAAGCTATAATTTTTGTTTATTTATAACCTGAAACTTTACTAAATTGTTTATCAATTTTAACAACTTTGTGATGGAGAGTTTACATTTTTCCATGTACAACATCATGTCATCTGCAAACATGGATAATCTGACTTCCTCTTTTCCAATTTTGATGCTTTTATTTCCTCCTCCTCCCTCATTGCTCCTTTTTTGTTTTGTTTTAAAGATTTATTTACTTACTTGAGAAGCATAGTTACAGACAGAGAGGCAGAGACAGAGAAGAGGTCTTCCATCCACTGGTTCACTCCCCAAAAGGCCAGAGCTGAGCCGATCTGAAGTCAGGAATCAATAGCTTCTTCCAGGTCTCCCATGTGGGTGCAGGGGCACAAGGACTTGGGCCATTCTCTACTGCTTTCCCAGGCCATCAACAGGGAGCTAGATCAGAGGTAGAGTAGCTGGGACTTGAACCTGAACCCTATGGGATGCTGGAATTGCAGGTAGGTGTTTAACATACTACACCACAGTGTCTGCCCCCTTAATGATTTCTGCTAAAACTTCTAGTACTATATTGAATCAGAGTGCTGAAAGTGGACATTCTTGTCTTGTTCTAGATCTAAAGGGAAATGGTTTCTGTTTTTCCCCATTCCATATATTGGCTAGTGGTTTGTGATATACAGCCTTTAAAATTTTGAGGACTGTTCCTTTTACACCTAAATTGTGGAGGGTTTTTATTATGATAGGGCCTTGAATCTTATCAAATGCTTTATCAAATGTTTTTTTCTGTATCTACTGAGATGACTACATTGATTTTGTTCTTCATTCTATTTATGTGATTTTGAGGTTTATTGATTTGCCAGTGTTGAACCACTCTTGCATCTCTGGGATAAATTCCACTTGATCATCACGTATGATCTTTCTGATGTGGTTTTGGATTCAATTTGCTAGTAGTTTGTTGAGAATCTTTGCATCTATGTTCATTAAGGATATAGGTCTATAGTTTTCATGTCATATTTTTGTTAGGTTTGGTTTCCAAGTAATGCTGGCCTCCTAAGAGTTTGTGGGGCTGGCACTGTGGCGTAGCAGGTAAAGCTGCTGCCTGCAGCGTCGGCAACCCATATGGATGCCAGTTCAAGTTGCAGCTGCACCACTTCCAATCCAGTTCTCTGCTGTGGGCTGAGAAAACAGCAAAAGATGGCCCATTTCCTTGGGCCCATACATGCGTGTGGGATACCTGGAAGAAGTTCCTGGTTCCTGGCTTCGGTAGTGGCCAATTGGGGAGTGAACCAAAGGATGGAAGACTTTCTCTTTCTCTTTCTCTCTCTTCCTTCCTTCCTTCCTTCCTTCCTCCCTCCCTCCCTCCCTCCCTCCTCCCCTCCTCTCCCCTCTCGAGGCCAATTGGGGAGTGAACCAGAGGATGGAAGACTTCCTGACTTCCTGACTTCCTTCCTCCCTCCCTCCCTCCCCTCCCCTCCCCTCTCTCTGTGTAACTCTTTCAAATAAATAAAATAAATCTTAAAAAAAAAAAGTTTGGCAGAGTTCCATCCTGTTCAATATTTTTTTTCATTTTAAATATTATTTAAGTTATACAAGCTTCATATATTTTATATAAACAGATTTAGGAACATAGTGGGACTTTCCCTCCCTCCAGACTACATTCCATTCCTTCCCGCCCTCACTCTTGGATTTCCATTTTTAATTTACAGAGTGATCTATTATTGGTATACTTCATGATCATATAGTTAACCCTACTCTATAAAGGAGTTCAGCAAATACTGTGAAGAGAAAGAAAACAAAAAAATAAACAAAAGAGACAAGAGCTATAAACAATCATCCATTCTCAAAACGTCTATTTCACTCCAAAACATTAGATTTCAGTTATTCTATTAGTTGCATCAGATCAAGGAAAATCTTTTCATGATTGGCTTATTTCACAGAGTATAATGGTTTTTAGCTGTGACCATCTTATTCCAAAACACAGGATTTTGGTTTATTTCATAGCTGAGTAGTACTCCATAGTGTATATCTACCATACTTTCTTTATCCAGTCAATTGTTGATGGACATCTGGGTTGATTCTGTATCTCAGCTATTGTGAATTGTGCTGCAATGAACATGGAGGTACAGATCACTTTCATATACTGATTTCTTTTGGTTTGGGTAAATTCCCAGGAGTGGGATGGCTGGATCATATGGTAGATCTACAGTCAGATTTCTGAGGCATCTCTGTGCTGTCTTCCACAGTTGTTGCACCAGTTTACATTCCCACCTGCAGTGGATCAGGGTACCTTTTTCCTCACATCATTGCCAGCATTTGTCATTTGTTGATTTCTATATGTAAGCCATTCTAATTGGAGTGAGGTAAAACCTTGCTGTGGTTTGATTTGCATTTCCCCGTTGGCTAGCAACCCTGAGCATTTTCACAAGTGTCTGTTGGCCCTTTGAATTTCCTCTCTTGAAAAATGCCTGCTTAAGTCCTTTGCCCATTTCTTTTCCTGATTGTTTTGTTGTTGCTGAATTTCTTGAACTCTTTATGGCTGAACTTTTTGTACAATTCTAGATATTAATCTTTTATCAATTATGCAGTTTGCAAATTTTTTTCTCCCATTCTGCCAGATGCTTCTTTATTTTGCTGAGTAATTCTTCAGCATTACAGAAGTTCCTCAGCTTGATGTAATACCATTTGTCAATTTTGGCTTTGATTGCTCGTGCATCTGGGGTCTTTTCCAAGAACTCTTTGCCAATGCCAATATCTTCTATAGTTTCCCCATGTTCTCTAATAATTTGATGGTATCAGGTTGTAGATTTAGGTCTTTGATCCATTTTGAGTGGATTTCTGTGTAGAGTGTAAGGCAGGGGCATAATTAGATCTTTGAGACAATTCTTTTTAATATAAACACTTAATGCTATAAACTTCCCTCTTAATACTGCTTTTGCTATGTTACACAGGTTTTGATACACTGTTTTCATTTATTTCAAGAAAGTCTTCTTCCTTTTTAATTTCTTCAATGATCCACTTATCATTCAGTAGCATTGGTTTAATTTCCAAGTATTTTTGAGGATTCTATTAGTCTTCTTGTTACTGATTTCTAGTTTTATTCCTCATGCTCTGAGAAGATACGTGGTATGATTTCAATCTTTTTAAATTTGCTGAGATTTGATGTGTGGCCTAATATATGGTTCATCCTAGAATATGTTACATGTACTGATGAGAAAATTGTGTATTCTGAATCTGTTGGGTGAAATGTCCTGTAAATTTGTGTTAGATACATTTGTTTGATAGTATATTTTTCTTTTTTTTTTTTTTTGACAGGCAGAGTTAGACACTGAGAGAGAGAGAGACAGAGAGAAAGGTCTTCCTTCCATTGGTTCACCCCCCCACAAATGGCTGCTACGGCCTGCATGCTGTGCCTATCCGAAGCCAGGAGCCAGGTGCTTCCTCCTGGTCTCCCATGTGGTGCAGGGCCCAAGCACTTGGACCATCCTCCACTGCCTTCCCGGGCCACAGCAGAGAGCTGGACTGGAAGAGGAGCAATCAGGACAGAATCCAGCGCCCCAACCGGGACTAGAACCCAGTGTGCTGGCGCCGCAGGCAGAGGATTAGCCTAGGGAGCCGCCGCGTCGGCTGATAGTATATTTCAACCCAGATATTTCTTTATTGATTTTGTCTGGATGACATGTCTATTGATCAAAGTAGGGTGCTGAAGTTACACACTATTATTGTATTTGAGTCTATTATTCTCTTTAGATCTAATAGTACTTGCTGTATATACTGGGTGATCTTGTGTTGGGTGCATATTTATTTATGATTGTTATGTCTTCATACTGAATATAACCTTTTATCAAAATATAACATCCTTCTTTATCTCTTTTCACAATTTTTGATTTAAAGTCTGTCTTATGTCAGGAGAGCTATGCCTGCTCACTTTTGGTTTCCATTTGTCTGGTATATTTTTTTCTAATCCTTCACTTTCAGCTTGTAGTTTATCTTTGAGCAGTGAGTTTCTTGTAGGCAGCACATAGTGGGGTCCTGGATTTTTATCCAATCGGCCAGCCTAAGTCTTTGGGCTGATGAATTTAATCATTTTTATTCAAGGTGTATATTGATAGATAAGAACTAAGACCTGTCATTTTGTTGACCGAATAATGATTCTACCTGCTCTCTCAGTGAATTTGGTGGTGATTTGTGTTACATGTTTACTTCTATTGCAGAATCCCCTTCTAGAGGCATGTTTTAAAAATAAATTATACACAAATTCCAACAGATGTGATATCTGTTGGGATGAAATGAATGTAACCACATAATGAAATACTAAACAGGACCTAAACTGAATGAATTGTATTATATATGGTAACACAGGTAAATGTCAAAACATTGTGAAGTGAAAAAGGAAACTTATAAAAGAACTTATAACATTTATAAAAACTTACATTTTAATAGATATATAAAAGTGTAAAATGTAGGATGTTTATCTCTGAGGAAGAAGAGATGGATGGAAACAGAGAACAAAAATGGTTTAAATTTTATCCCTAAGAGCTTATTCCTACAAAAATATTTAAGACTTGCAGCAAACGACAAATTCAACAACCATCCATCAAGATCAAACAAATGTTTCAAAATTCTCTACAATATCAATAATGGTCATGAGGAAATAAACTGTTTATGTTTTTCAAGACTCATTAATGTTTCATAAATGAGTATTACTTTTATTTTATACTTATTCACTGAAAATTTGAAAATGGATTTTTTTCCAAATAAGCCAAAGTATCCAGCATCATAATCACCAACAATAGGCCCTAATATTTTAAATTAAATTTTATTTTCAACCAATTTATGAAATTTGTATCAAGCTACCCTTCAATTCCAATCCAGTCTATGCCTTTTTGGAACCTATGAAAACACTTATTTTTGATGCTGGCGTACATGAATTGTATTCAATAGCCTGAATTTAACTTTTTTCTTAAAACACAGTATGAGTACCTGCATGCTCAGATTCTGAAGGGAAATACCAAATGATAGTGGTTTGTCTCGATTTGTGATCTAAAGAAGAAAAACAGAAAATTTTACTCACAATTTTAGTAGACAAAATTCATTTTACAGAAAAGGTTCATTTTCTTGGAAGTATCTTATCTCAAATATTCAAAAACATTTTATTACTTTCCAGATTAACTTAGGTTCCTACAGTTACCCTAAAACAGACTAGAATGCTAACTATCATATAATACATGAACACATGAATTTCATATAATACTCTATTTGCCATAATTCTCAGATTATAAAGATTTACACACAATAGCATTATAAAGCAAGTAATTATGTGTCTGCGAATAACCTTATTTAAGATCAAATAGTTAAGTCTAGATCTAAAAATTACTCAACCAGTGCTATTTTCAAGAGGTAAATTTAGTATATTTTTATGCATCTTAAATACAGTTGTGAAATTCATAACTCCCAGGTCATTTTCCTTCATAATCCAATGTTTGAACATTTTAGGAAAGCATAATCAAGCATGCATCACTGCGGACATAAAATTACAACTATAATATAAAAAAGCTCATGTCATCTTCAGCTCTGAATTCCTCCACTTCCAGATAGTAACAGTTTAGTCACTACACAGTGTCAACAAACAGTAAAGTAACTCACATGTAAATATTTTTTTTAAATCACCTACATAATACTTACATCATCTTCATAACGAATATGGATATCAGAAATTTTCACTTGAAGATTTTTTATGATCTGAGTAACTAGTTTTTCTACAAAAGTGTCCTGTTTTTCCTCCGGAGGATTTCCTATAAGTATAAACATTTTTTTTGAACATGAATGAAAAAATACTCTATAAATACACACATATTGAGGCAACATACTTACGTTGCCTTATTAAAGAAAAAATATATACTTATAAACAAAACACTAATAACCAGCTTTCCAAAAGTCTTTCAAAGGCCACTAAATACAGAAATTTTTCAAAAGCTAATTTCTTGTTCAATGATAATAAAATCAACCATACAAAATTTACTGGCATTAAATTTTATAATTTATCAATGAACTATGGTCAAATAAATAAAGATATAGAAAACAATGAAATTTATTAGGGTTAGTATTGTTAGCTTAAATTAGAAAAGTCAGTATTAGCAGCAAAACAGGACTCTCAATTAAAATTAAGAAGACTACTCAAACTTATCCAAGCTAAAATGTATAAAATAGCAAATACTGTATGCTCCTCCCCCTAGTGAATACAAAACAGGAAATAAAAAGAATCTTTCTGATCCTTCAAAATAAGGATGAAGTAAATTCATCACCTGTCTCATTTTCAGAAAATATTAACTCTCTCATTTCAATATTTTCCAGGGAAGCAAAAAGAATAAAGAATTGAGGTTCCTAATTAAAAAAAAAAAAAAAAAAACCTCTAATAACCACTAATTACTATGCCTTTCCTCTTTTAAAAGTGCCAAAGAGGGGCCAGCACTGTTACATAGCAGGTAAAGCCACGGCCTGCAGTGCCAGCATCCTATATGGGCACCGGTTCAAGTCCCGGCTGTTCTACTTCTGATCCAGCTCCCTGCTATGGCCTGGGAAAGCAGTAGAAGATGGCCCAAGTCCTTGGGCCTCTGCACCCAAGTGGGAGACCTGGAAGAAGCTCCTGGCTCCTAGCTTTGGATCAGCCCAGCTCTGGCCATTGCGGCCAATTAGGGAGTGAATCAGCAGATATAATACTTCTCTCTCTCTCGCCTCTCCTTCTCTCTCTGTAACTTTTTTTTCAAATAAATAAATAAATCTGAAAAAAAAAATCTTATCCATACCATACAGCCTAAACTATAATGCTACCACTAGTAACTGGTATACTGAAAAGGTATCAAGTGAAATACAGTATGCAGAGAACTTGACAAGTAGGTCAGTATGGCTAGAACAAAGAAAGGAGGTAAGATTTAGGGCCAGTTATGAGGCTGGACAGATAGGGACGATTTAAGTCAGAGTTTTTATGTATCTTGCTAAAGAATTTAAACTTCATCCTAAAAACAATATGGTTAGCACCAATTATTTTTTTAAAGATATTTTAGTTATTTATTTGCCAGGCAGAGTTAGAGAGTGAGAGAGAGAGAGAGAAAGGTCTTCCTTCCGTTGGTTCACCCCCCAAATGGCCACTACGGCCGGCACCGTGCCGATCTGAAGCCAGGAGCCAGGTTCTTCCTCCTGGTCTCCCATGTGGGTGCTGGGGCCCAAGCATTTGGGCCATCCTCCACTGCCCTCCCAGGCCACAGCAGAGAGCTGGACTGGAAGAGGAGCAACTGGGACTAGAACCTGGTGCCCATATAGGATGCCGGCACGGCAGGCGGAGGATTAGCCAAGTAAGCCCCAGCATCGGGCCCTATCACCAATTATTTTTAAGCATGATTAAACATTTATATTTTAGACCTAGGTATAAATATGAGGGAATTCTGATTAAACATGTACATTGTATGCACTTCTCTATTTCTCATTAAAAATCTCATGAAAGCCAAAATAAAGGGGGAAAAATGGATAAATGCCCAAGACGATAAGGAAGAAGACAAGAAAAAGAACGTCTGAATAACAACAAAAATTTTGAAGCTGGAAAGCAGATGATCTTACCAACTAGGCAGAGATAAAGGAACTTAATCCTAAATGCCCAGAAAGAAAGGCCAGTGAAGCACGAGATGAGCTAAAAAATGGAAACCTGGAAGTATTCAGGAACTAGAGATCCCACAAAAAGAAAAATTGCCAGCAGGGAACATGATGATGGAGGGAGGAGATAACATAAGAACAGGTTCAAAGTCTATATAATGAGCAACTCAACATTTGGGTGTCCTTCCATTCCCAGCCCAACAACCACACAACTATTCCTTTCCCACCACAATGATCAGAGGACAGGTGGAAAAGAATTTCATTTCTGCATGGCAGCTTTTCCAGTGATGCAAAGATTGTAGGAATCAATCATGTGGGCTATGTTGAACAGGAAAAGATGAAAGGGGGAAATAAACACACTGAGGGAAATATATCAAGGAACTGAATTATCTTCAACAGAATTGGCAACAGAATAAAAAATCAAAAGCTATAAATGTAAGAAAACATACCTGATAAATTGTTATTTATAAAAAGTGACCTCATCCATATACACCAGACATATTATTTGCTTTAAGATAAATTTCTGTCAGGTAAAACTCCTGTACACATGACAAAATATACAAACTACATTAAAATACTCTATGTAATAATATTCTCTCATATTTGTTAAACAATCTCAGTGGCTCCAAAGAAAAATAATATTCTACTATGATAAATATTTAGCTCTTTTCTACATTGGTTATTACAATTGTTTTGGTTTTTCTTTACCTTGATCAACTACTTTTTGTTTTGCTTCTTCTATTCTTTTTAATTCCTGCTGCTTTGCTTCCATGAGTTGTTTTTCTTCTTTTAAAGGATCATATTTTATTCCTGTGGGAAACATAAAAAGGAAGAATATTAATTTCTTTGAATTTAAATATATTCATTCAAAAAATCCTTGAAAATAATCACTAATTCAAAGTCTGCAAATCACTGGACTAAAATCCAGTTTAAGTTTAATGCAAATAAACAAATTCCAAGCTCAAATAGTAAAATATCTCAAGGCCAATGCTGAGGCATAGTGGGCAGAGCCTACATTCCATTTGTGCAGAGGTTTGAGTCCCAGCTGCTCTGCTTCCAATCCAGCTCTCTGGAAAAGCAGCAGAGAATGGCCCAGGTACTTGGGCCCCTGCACTGATGTGGCAAACCAGGAAGAAGCTCCTGGCTTTAGATCAGCCCAACTCCAGGCACGGGGACCATTTGGAGATTGAACTAATGAATAGAAGATCTCTGTCTCTCCCTCTTTATTGGTAAACTCTGCCTTTCTAATAAATAAATCTTTAAAAATATATTCATATATATTAAACATAATATATATTAATAATCTCAAATTATCCCAAAATACTTCGAAAAACATTATTGGCAAATATAAAGATTTTCTGTCAGCAAATAGAATAACAAATTATAATTTTAAAAATTTTACTTACTAGAAGAAGGCACTATGAGTAAATAAATTTCTTCCAATACAGCTTCAACTGGTTGAGTATAGAGGTTTTTCCAAGGAATTATAAGCTTAAGATTACCTATATTTAAAAAAAAAAAAAAAAAGAGGGCAAATTATTCATTCGACCTATATTTACTATCAACCTATTTCTATCAGGTATTAGAAGAGATCTTTAAAATAAAAATATGACTGGGGCAGGTGTTGTAGCACAGAAGGTAATGCCACCACCAGTGACACTGCCATCCCCCATCAGAGTGCTGATTCAAACGCCAGCTGCTCTTATTCTGATTCAGCTTCCTACTTATGTGCCTGGAAAGGCAGCAGACAATGGCCCAAATGCTTGGGCCTCTGCCACCCACAGATGGTACTCTAGGCTCCTAACTTTGGCTTAGCCCAACTCCCACCATTGCAGATATTTGGAGAGTGAACTAGCAGAAGACATCTCTGTCTCTCTATAATTGCCTTTCAAATATATTAATAAATCTTCAAAAATCAAAAAAGAAAAAGACTAATGATATCCAGTAATAGTAAGGAGACAACACATTACTATAAAACTGACTGTACTACTGTACCACACAATAGCAAACATGTACTTCTTTCAATCAACAAACTGTGCCCCAACTATATGGTAAGTAATAAGCTAAGTGATAAAGATATAATAAATATTAAACTGACTTCTCAAGAAATTTATTGTCAGATAGAAAATAAAAATTAAGTCATGATATTAAAGAATGATAGGTTCTATGGGGTCAGTGTTGTTGAACAATAGGTTAAGCTGCCACCTACAATGCTGGCATCCCATACGGGTACAAGTTTCAGTCCCTTCTACTTCTGATAATAATCCTTCTATTTCCTTGCTAATCTAGCTGAGAAAGCAGCAGAAGATGGTCAAAGTATTTGGGACACTGCCACTCAATTGGAAGACTCAGATGGACTTCTAGGTTCCTGGCTTCGACCTGGCACAGGCTCTGGCCACTGTGGTCATTTTGAGGATGGAACCAGCAGAAGAAAGATATCTTTGCGTATTTCTCTCCCTTCCTCTCTCCATCCCTAGCTCTCCCTGTCTATACCTCTGTCTTTCAGATAAATAAATCTTTTTGTAAAAATTTAAGAAATGGGAAAAATTTAAATGTTAGATTAAAAAACAATGGATATTATTCCCCTCCTACTTATGCCAAATTGTCTTTATACTGGAATATACAGAACACACAGAATTTGAGTCTTAGCAACATAAAATGACAAAAACTTTCTATGATATGTGGGCTAAAACCAGTCATAATTGCAGCACACAAAATTGTGAAGATTTTATTGAAACTTATGTAAGATTTCAGAACACTCTGTTCCCCAGTGATATGGCTTCTATAAAATTATAAAAAGCTCTATTACAGATCAGTTTAAGTTCACAATTGATCATAAAGATAAGATTAAGTGTCAAAAAGGTCACATAAATAAGACCAGTGTCTGCTAATAATAACTGATAGACTTAAAAAGGAGAGAATGATCCAACATGGGAAGCAGGATACACAGCACACTCATAGAATGACAAATGCCCTAAACAGCACTCTGGCCTCAGAATCAGCCCTTACGGCATTCAGATCTGGCTAAAAAAACCATGAGAGTTTCTCAGGCATGGAAAGCCAAGACACTATGGAAAAAAAAAAAAAAAAAAACTCAATGAAAGATCTCTGTGAGTGATATCCCAGCGGAAAGAACAGGCCATCAAAGAAGGAAGTACCTTTCTCTGAAGGAAGGAGAGAACTTTCACTTTGATTATGGTCTTGTCTAAATAAGGTCGGAGTTTGTGAAATCAAGAGGCTTCCAGCCGGCGCTGTAGCTTAACAGGCTAATCCTCTGCCTTGCGGTGCCGGCACACCAGGTTCTAGTCCCAGTTGGGGCGCCGGATTCTATCCCGGTTGCCCCTCTTCCAGGCCAGCTCTCTGCTATGGCCCGGGAAGGCAGTGGAGGATGGCCCAAGTGCTTGGGCCCTGCACCCGCAAGGGAGACCAGGAGAAGCACCTGGCTCCTGGCTTCGGATCAGCGTAGCGCACCGGCCACAGTGGCCATGGGAGGGTGAACCAACAGCAAAAAGGAAGACCTTTCTCTCTGTCTCTCTCACTATCCACTCTGCCTGTCAAAAAAAAAAAAAAGAGGCTTCCATAGCCTGGCAGCACATGACAAGAGTGTCAATTGTTAAATCAACAATGGGAGTCACTGTGCACCTGCTCCCCATGTAGGATCTCTGTCCTTAATGTGTTGTACTATGTGAATTAACAGTAAAACTAGTATTCAAACAGTACTTTATACCTTGTGTGTCTGTGGGGTGTAGTATGTTGAAATTTTTACTTAGTATATACTAAGTAGATCTTCTGTATGTAAAGATAATTCAAAATGAATCTTAATGAAGAATGGGATGGGAGAGGGAGTAGGAGATGGGATGGTTTGTGGGTCGGAGGGTGGTTATGGGGGGGGGGGGAGCCACTATAATCTGCAAGTTGTACTTTTGAAATTTATATTTATTAAATAAAAGAAAAAGAAAGCTCTACTACAAACATTATCTGTGTAACTAAAATATTCCAAACGACTAAACTAAAGATGCTATCATCTTGCACAATATTCAAACCAATAAAGCTACTACACAGGGGCCAGTGTTGTGTCATTACATGTTAAGTCACCACCTGCGATGCCAGCATCACATATGGGCAAATTCAAATTCCAGTTGCTACACTCCTGATCCAATACCCTGCTTGGTACTGGGGGGGGGGGGGGGTTGGCAGCAACTCCTTGGGCCCCTGCATCCACATGAGAGACCTGGAAGAAGCTCCTGGCTCCTGGCCTAGGCCAGGCCTAGGCCTGGCCCAGCCCTGACCATTGTGGCCATATAGTGATTGAACCAAGTAATGGAAGTCTCTCTCTCTCTCTCTCTTTCCCCCCAACCCCTTTCTGTAACTCTGCCTTTCAAATAAATAAATCTTTAAAAAAAAAAACAAAACATAATTTATGAATCCTGGCAGACTAGTTTTTATTAAACACATTAAAGCCTTACATTCCAGTCAGCTTCCACTCAACTAATACATTTAAAATATAATTATACACACTGGCAAAATAATACAGAACAAAAGATAGCACAATATCTCCTGGAAATCTAGACAAACTTCCCGGGCAAAAATTAGTTTTCAAACTAGCCCCACTGTGATATGGAACCAGAAGGCTGTTTGAACTTTTGAAACCTTGTGTGGGATTGATGGTGGTGCCAAGGCATGAAAGGCTAGTGTGAGCGAAGGAAGGAGAGAACGCGTGCAGAGACTTGGTGGTGGTGCATAATGGATATTTTTTTATCTTGGCGAGATGTGTCTCTCAATCCTGTGGCTTTGGTGCAAGAGTGTGCAGAGAGCAATGACAGCAAATAATGTACAAATGTTTTTTTGCATTCAAAGAACATCCACATCTGTTGGAAGACTTTAAGTGAGTTTTGTTCTTAGATAACTCATGTTAGCTGAAGGTGTTAAGTGAAACTATACTTGTATTTCCCCTGCCCCTTTGTCAACCGCTGTGAATGCTGTGTGGTGTGTGTTTCTCCTGTTACTGATCTGCAAGTGTGGTCATGTGAACTGAAGCTGCTGGGGTGAGAACATGGACTGAGCTTGTGCTGTGCTTTGCAGGAGTACTTGGAAGCAGAGTTCCCCAGTGAGTTCAGGTGTCTCCAGGAAGGGTGGAAGTTCCAATGTCTGTTAGCTACCCATAAGAATGCTGTTTGCTGCAGTTCTGTGTCCTGTGCTTGGATGCTTTTTATGAGAGTTGTCAATGTTGGAAATTCTTAAATAAAACTGATTTAAATAATGTGTCTTTGTTTTGCAGCCCTGAATGCAAAGAATTCATAGCAGTTAATTCCCCTTTTTTGACCCTTTTGAGATGGAACTTTGATAAAGTTTCTGGGCAGTTTATTTTGCTTCAAATAAACTTATTTGAAAAGTTGTCTCAAGTCAGATGGATTCATTATCTGTCAGGCCTTGACACCTGACACCCAGACTTAATTGTTATTCGTTCTTGCATTGTCCAAAGTGAAAAGTTTTTTTTTTCCCTCCTTTTTAAATCTAGTCTGGGTGCCCACACCTAACGTGGTAAGTAGTACCCTCCAGTGTTGTCTCAGTGCCTCTGATGCTCTATTTACATGATCTGTATGGTCTTCATTGGGAAAGCATGACTTTGAAAATCTTTTATTTGGGGCTGTGGACAAAGCAATAGTGATTGATTTCCAGTGCTTTGTAGCAAAGCACATCAAGTGGAAAGAAGGGAACCTCAGCAGCTTTCTAGTTGGGGATTTGAAAAGTGGAATTAATTGCAATAGGGATACAGGAGAAGAAACCACAAATTTTCTTGTGCCTAAAATCCATTAAGAAACCTGATAGCTTTAAGAACTAGCAGGGTGGGTTGTCTGTCAAGTGGAACGGGCTTTTGCCCACCAGAGCTGGGGGCGTGTAGTGATGTTGAGTGAAACCACTTACAGCACTCAGATCAGACTCTCATGTGCGTTGTTAAGTATGTGAAAGCAATTTTACATTGATTCTTGATTGTACTTTCTACGTAACTACTGATTCTCATTTTCTAATTGGAAGATTGTGACAATATTTGTGTTGGTAGTTTACATAATGCCCTTACCTAATCAGATTATGATAAACAGGTTTGTCATTTTGCAAGTTGTGTGTTTATAAATGAAATCATCCTTTTAGATTTTGTGATCACCACGTTGTTTCGTTAGTCAGTTTCCTCTGTAAAAGGGTCTTGCATTGTTTTTAATTTTTTTCTGCATCTGAATCTGCATGATTTCCAAACCCTGTACCATCTCAATTTTGCATTTTAGCATTTGCACTATTACTCAGAAGCAGTAACATGGTAACACTTAAAATGGTATTTGGGGACCTCTAAAAATAAACTGACACGCCTTCAAGGAGCCCAGGGGTAAGTTAACTTGTCAATGGCATGGTTTTAATCCCTTATTTACACTTGTGTAAATCTAGTTACTGGTCATAGAAGGCTTTCATTGTTGAGTAGCTTTTTATTAACATGTTTATGGTACTACATGGCTGGGGTATATATTCTACCCCACCAAAAAATTGAAGCTTAGAAGTACTTAAACTACTTGGCAAAGATTTGTTTTTGAAAGTCTATTTGGTCATCTAAATGCATTCATTCTAAAAAATTTTTGAACCACAGTTGAATAAAAATTTGTTGCCACCAAAAAAAAAAAAAAAAACTAGACGATCCAAATCCTATTATTTGCACCACATATCCTATACCAGTCAACACAACAGTAACCAGTATCAGAAACCTGAGAAAACCAGACCGTTAACAGTTCTGTTAGACAGAATGCTCTGAATCTCAATTAACTAAATTTTAACACCAAGTAAGTAATTTCTTAAGTATCAAGTACTAGGCATAGGATATATGAACCTCACAATATTTTGAAGTTACACAACTATCTCTACTTGGATTAAGACATATATTATGATACTTTCAATTAATGCTCAGAAACATTAAAAAGATCATACTGGAGAGAGATAGGCATGTTATTCTGTCTATATTTCCAGTAAGAAGGACACTCCAATAAAAAACATGGCTTACCTATGTGACCAACTTTAACTTTAAATGGTACATCCAGTTGACTCTATAAAGAAAAAAACATATACATATTTTTATACATACATATATATATGTTTCTCCAAATTAGGGAAGTTTTCTATAATTATTCCACTAAAAAGGCCTTCAAATTCATTCTCTCTTTCCATGTCTTCAGGAACTCTGTATGTTGGGTCGTTTGATATTATCCCACAGATGTCCAACACTTTTTTAGCTTTTCAATTTTTTTTTTTTGGTCTGATTATAAAATTTCCAGAAATTTGTGTTCTAACTCAGATAGTCTTTCTTCTCCTCACCGAGTCTGATTATAAAATTTCCAGAAATTTGTGTTCTCAGATAGTCTTTCTTCTCCTCACCGAGTCTGTTCTTAAGGCTTTCCACTGCATTTTTAATTTGTTCTATTAAATTCTTTATCTCCAACATTTTGTTTTGATTTCTTCTTAAAATCTCAATTTCATTAGAAAAAAATTTTTCATGTGATGTACGGAATTCTCTAGTCTGTGGATTTGCTTCTGATTACTGCTAAGTAATCTTAAGATCAATGTTTTGATCATCATTCTTGGCATTTCTTCAATCTCTTCATTTTCATATTCTATGTGTTCCTTTGGAGGTGTCATGTTGCCTTCCTTATTTTTGTTTCTTGAATTTCTGCATTGATTTTTAGGCATTTGTGGAGATACTTGGTGGTTTATTTTTCTCCCTGTGATGGCTTTTATCTTTGGACTACATCTCTGTGGCTTAGTGGAGTTGTCCACTCTTTCAGTGAATACCCTGAGGTGTGTGCTAGTGTGGTTAGGGAGCTCTGTTTAGTGCTCCAGTGTGAGGGGTGTCCAAGGTGATACCCAAGTTGAGTGTGGTAATTTATTTTTTTTATTTTTATTTATTTATTTTTATTTTTATTTTTTATTTTTTATTTTTTTATTTTTGACAGGCAGAGTGGACAGTGAGAGAGAGACAGAGAGAAAGGTCTTCCTTTTGCCGTTGGTTCACCCTCCAATGGCCACCGCGGTAGCGCGCTGCGGCCGGTGCACCGCGCTGATCCGATGGCAGGAGCCAGGTGCTTATCCTGGTCTCCCATGGGGTGCAGGGCCCATGGACTTGGGCCATCCTCCACTGCACTCCCTGGCCACAGCAGAGAGCTGGCCTGGAAGAGGGGCAACCGGGACAGGATCGGTGCCCCGACCGGGACTAGAACCCGGTGTGCCGGCGCCGCAAGGCGGAGGATTAGCCTAGTGAGCCGCGGCGCCGGCCTTATTTTTTTATTTTTTAATCAGAGGGGAGGTTTGTTCTGCTCAGCTGGTGTAGTCTCAACACTCATCTCCGTTTCTCAAAGGAGACCAATGCCTGGGCGCCAACCTCAGTAGGTACAATATTCATCTGCACTGCAACAAGAACCACATAAATCATCTGTGCAGTTCTCAGTGTGAGCACTGATCCTGCAGCAGTGACCCTCATCAGGGAATCAGGGAGCCCCAACCGTGTGGAACTGCCCACTGTGACTGCCCAAAGTCCTAGCCACACCCTGAGTCCGCCATGCAGCCACAGTGTTTTCATAGTCCCGGCACTCAAGCCTCCCAGCCCCATCAGGAGCACCCAGCCCCATCAATTCCTCCAGCAAGACTCAGGCATCTATTCACAGCTGGTTGCTGGGCATGTGGACACGAGCTGGCGCAGCTGTTACATGTCGCCTCTCCTGGCTAGTTATCGAATGCCGATGCCTGCTAGTCAGGGAGAAACATGTCCCCTCTTTTTTTTCTAGGTTGGCAGGTACACTATCCCCCACAGGGCTCCAAGCTGGACTCAAACCAGGCTATTCCTGCACTTTATTACCAATGGCTTGGGCTGCTGCAGTGTGGTCTCACCTCACTCTCCCAAGCTGATGCTGAGGCTCTCGGCTGCTAGGGTCCCAAGCTGTGTGCATGCACACCCTCCACATAGGTCCACAGTGTCCTTCTAATTTGCATGGAGTTTCCTCTACCGTTTTCTCCCTAGCTCTTCCCTGAGACTGCACTCTCTCCACTTTTTAAAAACTGTCTTCCCCTAGACTAGAGCAGTAAGCTCCCTCCCCATTCCTGATTACTTCTAAGTAATCCTACAATCAATTTTTTGAATTCCGTTTCCAGCATTTCTTAAGTCTCTTCATCTTCACGTTCTAGTATTGAAGTGTTTTGTTCTTTTGGAGACGTCATGTTGTCTTCCTTATTCTTGTTTCTTGAATTGCTGCATTTATTATTAGGCATTTGTGGGATTATGTTTTATTTTTCTTCCTTGTGATGGCTTTTATCTTTGAACTATGCTCCTGTGGCTTAGTGTAGTGCCCGCTCTTTCAGTGAATACCCAGAGGCGTGCGCTGGGTGTGGCCAGGGAGCTTTGCACAGTGTTCCAGGGTGAAGGGAATGTCCAAGATGATACTCAACTGGGTATGGTAAATCTTTTTATTTATTTATTTTTAATCAGAGTGGAGGTTTGATCAGCTCTTTTGGCCTAATCTCATGCTCACCTCCTCTCCTTCAAGGAGACCAATGCCTGGGTGCTAGCCCCAATGGGTACAATATTCATCCCCACTGCCACAAGAACCACACAAAGGATGTGTGCAGTCCTTGGTTTGAGTACGGATCCCATAGCAATGACTCTCATCAGGGAATAAGGGAGCCCCGAGCATGTGGAGCCATCACAGTGATTGCCCAAAGACCCAGCAACACCCTGTGCCCTCCCATGCAGCCACAGTGTTTTCACAGTCCCAGCACACAAGGCTCCCACAGTCACAAGCACTCAGCCTCCTGTCAATTCTCCCACATGGACACAAGCTGGTGCAGCTGTCATGTATATCCAAAATGGTGCCTGCCCTCTCTTGGCAGGTTACAGGATGCTGGTGCCAGGTGGTCAGGAAGAGAGAAACATGGCCCCTTTTCTTCCCTCTGGGTTCACGGGTACATTGTCCCCCACAGGGCTCCAAGCCAGACTCATGCCAGGCTCTTCCTGCAGCTTTATCACCAGTGGCTTGGGTTGCTGCAGCTTGGTCTCACTTCACTCTCCAAAGCTGGTGCTGAGGCTCTTGGCTGCTATGGTCCTGAGTTGTACATGTTGTCATCCTCCATGTAGGTCCACAGTGTCCCTCTAATTTGTGTGGCATTTCCTCTGTTTTCTCCCTCTAACTCTTTTAACTATCTTCTTCTAGACTAGAAGAGTAAGTTCCCTACCGATTCTGCCAACTTGGAATGTCCTCCAGTAAAAAATTATTTAAATGGTGTTTTATAAACTTGAAAATCATTGGAAGACAACTGAGACACTAAAATAAAACATATGAGAAAGAAGAAAATAAAATTTTTCACTTTACACTTACTTTTAGGGAGATTAAAATCCATTCTGAGTAATTCAGATTTTACAAATTCTGTCTCCAAAAAATTTCCTCAAATAATTTAAGGTGGCATGATCAATCAAGAAATAATATACATAATTAAATGCACAAACTTTTCAGTCAAACCTACCAGGGCATTTTCTTTAATTACAAGATTCTTGAGGGCCACAGCTCCTACAAAAATAAAAATTATTTTAAAAAACTTGAAACATTCAAATATTTTTCACTTAAGAAAGCTAAGTATAGTTCATTCCTGCATCTCATACTAGGGAAAAATAATCATAAATAATGTAGTTAAGAGAAATTAGGATCTATCTATGATCAAAGTAAATCACCTGCATTCTTCTGCATAGTTTGAGATGTTTGACTAAACTTCATTTTTGTAATATTTTTCTTCTCTGCAGTTATAGATCAATATTAATAAAATTATATGCCAATATTAATTACCTTAAGTCAGAATTATAAAAACATCAATCTAGCAAAGTAACACAAGATAGATATGCAAAAAGAAAAGTATATTTAAATACTTGCAATGAACAGCTGGAAAACGAACTCTGAAAATGCAAAGTCAAGGGCTTGTGTTGTGGTTCACTGAGTTAAAGCTGCATCCTACAGCAGCAGCAATGCCAGTTCGAGTCCTGGCTGCTCCACTTCCAATCCAGCTCCCTGTTAATGCGCCTGGGTAAGCAGCAGAGAATGGGCCAAGTGCTTGGGCTCCTATACCCATGTGGAAGACCTGGAACAGAAAAAGTTCCTGGCTCCTGGCTTAGGTCTGGCCCAGCCCTGATCGTTGTGGCCATTTGGAGAGTGAGCCAGTAGATGGAAGATCTCTGTCTCTCCTTCGCTCTAACTCTGCCTCTCAAATAAATAAATAAACCTTTAAAAAAAATGAAATGGGGCCGGCGCCGCAGCTTAATAGGCTAATCCTCTGCCTGCGGCACCGGCACACCGGGTTCTAGTCCCAGTCAGGGCGCAAGATTCTGTCCCAGTTGCCCCTCTTCCAGGCCAGCTCTCTGCTGTGGCCCGTGAGTGCAGTGGAGGATGGCCCAAGGGCTTGGGCCCTGCACCCCATGGGAGACCAGGAGAAGCACCTGGCTCCTGGCTTCGGATCAGTGCGGTGCACTGGCCGCAGCATGCCAGCTGCGGCGGCCATTGGAGGGTGAACCAACGGCAAAGGAAGACCTTTCTCTCTGTCTCTCTCTCTCACTGTCCACTCTGCCTGTCAAAAAAAAAAAAAAAAAAAAGGAATGAAAAGTCAATGAGCCCAAGTATATATTTCAAAATTCAAATGTAAAGAGGAAAAAAAATGAGGCAACAGAATGTCCAAGAACTATACAGAACTGTGAAAGCTCTAACATATTAGCAATGGAAATAACAGAAGGAAATAAAAGGAAGACAAGTACAAAAATATCTGTAGTAACCATGACTAAAAGCTTTCCAAAAAATATATTTTAAAGATTTATCCTCTTCATTTGAAAGCTATAGAAAGAGAGGCAGGGGGTGGGGGAGAATATCTTCCATCTGCTGGTTCACTCACCAAATGGCTAGAACAGTCAGGGCTGTGCCAGGAACTCTGTCCAGGTCTCCCACATGGGTGACGGGGATCCACATACTGAGCCATCACTTGCTGCTTCCCAGACGCATTAGCAGGGAGCTAGACTAGAAGCTCAGTAGCTGGGACTTGAACCAGCATGCTGATATGGGATGTGAGTGTTCCAAGCAGTGGCTTAAACCGCTGCACTACAGCACCTCCAAAATTTCCAAAACTAATGATACAGGAAGTTCAGAGTATACCAAGTAGAATAAACGTCAAAATATATATATATATAATAAATAGCATATTGTATATATTACATAAACACCAAAAATTTACATATAATATATACCATATTATATATAATGTATATATATATATACACACCATAATCCCACTTCATAGCATCAAAAGCAAAGAAAATCTTGAAAGAAGGCAGAGAGAGTAAGAATACAGATATACCTATAAAGGTACAAGAATAAGAATTGCATCACATACTTTACAATCCATGAAAGCAAAAAGAGCAAAATATTTAAAGGTTTGAAAAGTAAACAACAACCAACCTAAAATTCTATATCCAATGAAATTATATTCCAAAGTGAAGAGCAGAAGGAGTGATATCAGCAAGATGGCATTCCAGAAGGCCCTGATTCCCCCAAGGAAACATTAAGTAAGTAAAAGACTGACCAAAATAACTTTGTGAGACCACTTGAAACTGTTTAAGGATATACAGGAGGGGCCAGTGCTTTGATGCAGTGGGTTAAAGCTCTGGCCTGGAGCACCAACATCCCATATGGGCACCGGTTCAAGTCTCGGCTGCTCCACTTTTGATCCAGCTCACTGGGAAAGCAGTGGAGACTGGCCCAAGTTCTTGAGCCCCTGCATCCACATGGGAGACCTGGATCAAGCTCCTGGCTTTGGATTGACCCAGATCCGGTCACTGCAGCCATTTTGGGAGTGAACCAGTAAATGGAAGATCCCTCTCTTTCCCTGTCTCTACCTCTCTCTGTAACTATCTTTCCAATAAATAAAATAAATCTTAAAGGCCAGCACGGTGGTATAGTGGGCTAAGCCTTCACCTGTGGTGCCACAATCCCATATGGGCACCAGTTCATGTCCTGACTGCTCCTGTTCTGATCCAGCTCTCTGCTATGGCCTGGGAAAGCATCAGAAGATGCCCCAAGTCCTTGGGTCCCTACACCTGCAAGGGAGACACAGCAGAAGCTCCTAACTCCTGACTCTGGATTGGCCCAGCTCTGGCCATTGCAGCCAGCAGATGGAAAACCTTTCTCTCTGTCTCTCCCTCTGTCTGTAACTCTACCCCTCAAATAAATAAAATATTTGAAAGAAAAATCTTAAAAAAAAAAAAAAAAGAGGATGTACAGGAAACAAGCAAATGTGTAACCATGAAAAAAGTCACATTCAAAAAAAATTGGAAATTTCATTCACACTTGTGCTATTCTACCCCCAATACAGCACAGTAAGTTTGTGGTAAATCCATTCAATCCTTGTTTCCTCTCTGGGTAGTGAAGGTAAACAGAACTTGTTTGTTATGTTCTTGATTATTTTTTTAATTTTTTTAAGTTTTTTTTTTTTTTTTTTTTTTTTTTTTGGAGAGATAGACAGAGAGAAAGGTCTTCCGTCCGCTGGTTCACTCCCCAGATGGCCGCAATGGCTGGAGTTGCGCCAATCCAAAGCCAGAACTTTTTCTGGGTCTCCCATGAGGGTGCAGGGGCCCAAGGACTTGGGCCATCTTCTACTGCTTTCCTAAGCCATAGCAGAGAGCTGGAAGGGAAGAGGAGCAGCCGGGACTAGAACCAACGCCCACATGGGATACCAGCACCACAGGCGAAGGATTAACCTACTGCACCACAGCACTGGCCTCCAGTACTGGTTTCCATCTAACATGACTTGGAGATCACATGGAACAGTAGCAGAGTTTGCAAATCACATTGAAGACCAATGATAGCAGTGCAGGACACAACACAAAACTGTACAGTCATGGGTATGTGGAGCAAGAGACTAAGGGAAGAGAAATACAACAGAACATGTAAGACCCTGAGAAGAAGTAGTGGTAAGATCCTAAAGGAAATTAAGACTTCTTTTTTAAGATTTATTTATTCATTTGAAAGGCAGAGTTAGAGAGGGAGAGAGAAATTTTCCATCTGCTGCTTCACTCCCCCAAATGGCCACAACAGCCAGGGCTGAGCAAGGCTGAAGGCTGAAGCCAGGAGCCAGGAGCCCCATCCGAGTCGCCCATGTGGGTGCAGAGTCCCAAGCACTTGGGCCATCCTCCACTGCTTTCTCAGGCACAGTAGCAGGAAGCTAGATCAGAAGTGGAGCAGCCAGGAGTTGAATCAGTATCCATATGAGATGCTAGTGCTGCAGGAAGTTGCTTAATGCACTATGCCTCAGCACCAGCCCCCAAATTAAGACATTTAAAAAGTAGTTGTACATATGTGGGAGCTAAAATTTAAACAACAAAAACTAAACACAACAAAACAGAGAGGCCAGTGTATGGCACAGCAGGTTAAGCCACTGCCTATGACACTGGCATCCATATGAGTGCCACATGAAGTCCCAACTGCTCCACTTCTGATCCAGCTCGCTGCTAACAAGCCTAGGAAAGTAGCAGAAATGGTCCAAGTGTCCAAGTTTCTGTCACCTACATGTGAGACTCTGATGGAGTTCCAGGCTCCTGTCTTTACAGCTGCTGCAGCCACATGGACAGTGATCCAGCAGATGGAAGATCGATTCTAATAATAAAAATAAATCCTTTTTTAAAAAAGGAAAGCAATGCCTGAGTGTATCAGTTTTGCTGCAAATATAGTGTTTTGTCAAACTGTTTTAAATCTCTGCTTAAGTTTTAGTGATTTTGTGAATATTTTAAAATTTTTATGAATGAAGTTGAACATATTTTCATTTGATTATTGTTTATAGCCTTGCCTATTTTCCTGCTGAACTATGGTCTTTTTACTTTTTATTTGTTGAACTCTCTATTTAGTGGAGCCACTTAGCCTTAGATTATAATGTAAATGTAAAACTTACCTCAAAAAAATTTTTAAATAAAAAGTAGAAAAGAAAAAAGAATGTGTACACACACACACACACACACAGAGGTTAAGGGACAATTTGCACCCAGAAGCTTTTATTCAGAGCTCTTTGGTGAAGGCAATAACAGTACAGAGTACTCTGCAAAGATTCACAGTGGTGGCTTATTTTTCACATGCCTACTGTTCAATAAAAGATCACTAGGTATGTCATGAAACAGGAAATAAGATTCATCCAAAAGAACATATTAAATCTTAAGAAAGCAACACTAGGGGGCCAGCGCCATAGCTCATTTGGTTAATCTTCCACCTGCAGCGCCAGCATCCCATATGGGTGCCAGGTTCTAGTCCCGGTTGCTCCTCTTCTAGACCAGCTCTCTGCTGTGGCCCGGGAAGGCAGTAGAAGATGGCCCAACTGCATGGGCCCCTGCACCCACATGGGAGACCAGGAGAAGCACCTGGCTCCTGGCTTCGGATCGGCGTAGCTCCAGCCATAGCAGCCATTTTGGGGGGTGAACCAACGGAGGGAAGACCTTTCTCTCTCTCTCTCTCACTGTCTAACTCTATCTGTCAAATAAAAAAGAAAGAAAGAAAGGAAGGAAGGAAGGAAGCAACACTAAACAAAACATGTTTAGGATTTACTAGAAAAAAACATTTTAAGAACACTTAAAGAGCAAAAGGAAAACAAGGACATAGAGCTAAAGGATACATTACAAAGCATATGTAAACAAAGTAAGAATATCTACAAAGAGAACAAAATAAATTCTAGAGCTAAAAAACACAGTAACTAAACTGAAAAATCACTAGGGAAAATCAACAGCAGGTGTAAACAAGAAGAAACCATCAATAAGCATGAAGACAGGTCATTTGAAATTATACAATGAGGGGAAAAAAAAAAAACAGGGCCAGCGGTATGGCACAGCGAGTTAAAGCCCTGGCCTGCAGTGCTGACATCCCATATGGGCACCAGTTAGAGTTCCAGCTGCTCTACTTCTGATTCAGCTTCCTGCTAATGCACCTGGGAAAGCAGGAGAGGATGGCCCAAGTGCTTGGGCCCCTGTACCCATGTGGAAGACCCAAAAGAAGCTTCTGGCTACTGGCTTCAGATTGGCTCAGCTCTGGCTGTTGCGACCATTTGGGGAATGACCAATGGATGGAAGACCCCTCTGTCTCTACCTCTCTATATAACAGTCTTTCAATAAATAAAATAAATATTAAAAAAAAGACATCAAGTAAAGAAAAACAGAGCCTTGGAGAATTACAGGAAACCATGAAATAATCTTTATACTTGTATGTATTATGGATGCCTCAGAGAAGACAGATAAAGGGTCAGAGAGCTCATCTAAAGAAATAATGGGCCGGCACCCCGGCTCACTAGACTAATCCTCTGCTTGTGGCACTGGCACACCGGGTTCTAGTCCCAGTTGGGGCACCAGATTCTGTCCCGGTTGCTCCTCTTTCAGTCCAGCTCTCTGCTGTGGCCCGGGAGTGCAGTGCAGGATGGCCCAAGTACTTGGGCCTTGCACCCGCATGGGAGACCAGGAGAACCTGGCTCCTGGCTTCCGATTGATGCGGTGCGCCAGCTGCATTGGGGGGTGAACCAACGGAAAAGGAAGACTTTTCTCTCTCTCTGTCTAAATCTGCCTGTCCAAAAAATAATAATAATAATAATGGACAAAAGCTTTCCAAATTTAAGGAAAAACATAGACACACAAATACAAAAATCTAAACCGACTCCAAATGCGGTAAACCTATAGACCTACACTGAGACACTTGGTATCAAGATACTGAAAACCAAAGACAGAGACTCTCAAAAGTAGCAAGAAAGAGGCAACTAATAATACATATACCATCAATAAATTTATCAGTGGATTTCTCAACAAAAATGACTGAGCCTTTTTACTGCAATATAAATGTAAAATGTTATCTCAAAAACTAAAAGGGGGAGCTGGAGAAAGAAGGAGGATAGAAGGGTGGAAGGGAGAGTGGGAAAGGGAGGAAGGGACTATCATGTTCTTAGGATTTTATCTACAAATCACACAGAATCTACTAAAAACTAATTAAAAATAAAGTCAAAAAGCAGTGAGATGGTAATATTTAAAATGTAAAAAGTAAAAATCGTGGCCGGCGCCATAGCTTAACAGGCTAATCCTCCGCCTTGCGGCGCCGGCACACTGGGTTCTAGTCCCGGTTGGGGCGCCGGATTCTATCCCGGTTGCCCCTCTTCCAGGCCAGCTCTCTGCTGTGGCCCGGGAAGGCAGTGGAGGATGGCCCAAGGGCTTGGGCCCTGCACCCGCATGGGAGACCAGGAGAAGCACCTGGCTCCTGGCTTCGGATCAGCACGATGCGCCAGCCGCAGCGGCCATTGGAGGGTGAACCAATGGCAAAGGAAGACCTTTCTCTCTGTCTCTCTCTCTCACTATCCACTCTGCCTATCAAAAAAAAAAAAAAAGTAAAAATCGTTAATCAAAAATACTTGGCCGGCGCCGTGGCTCACTAGGCTAATCCTCCGCCTGCGGCACCGCCACCCTGGGTTCTAGTCCTGGTTGGGGCGCCGGTTCTGTCCCAGTTGTCCCTCTTCCAGTCCAGCTCTATGCTGTGGCCAGGGAAGGCAGTGGAGGTTGGCACAAGTGCTTGGGCCCTGCACCCACATGAGAGACCAGGAGGAAGCACCTGGCTCCTGGCTTCGGATCGGCACAGCATGCCAGCCGCAACACACCAACCATAGCAGCCACTTGGGGGGGTGAACCAACAGAGAAAGGAAGAACTTTTTGTCTCTCTCTAACTCTGCCTGTCAAAAAAAAATAAATACTGTATACAGTTAAGGAAAGATTAAGAAATTCATTCATATATATATGTGTGTGTGTGTGTGTGTGTATAAAATAAAAACAGGGGCCAGTGTTGTGACATACCAGGTTAAGCTGCCACCTACAGTGCCAACATTCCATATGAGTGCCAGGTTGAGTCCCATCTGCTCCATCTGGAACCCAGCTCTGTGCTAAAGTGTCTAGGAAAGCAACAGAAAATGACCCAAGTACTTGGGCCCCTGCACCCACATGGGACACTTAGATGGATTTCCAGGCTCCTGGCTTTGGCCTGCCCCAACTCTGGCCATTGCAGCCATCTGAAATGAATCAGTGAATGGAAGCTATCACTCTGCCCTTCCAATAAATAAACATAAATCTTTAAATGACTTTTTTTTAAACTTATTGAAACCACACTAACAAAACAGTGCCATACCAGCACAGACACTAGACCAGTGGAAGAGAACACAATGTCCATAAATAAGCCTTCTTATACATATTCAAATGATCTTTCTGTATTTCTCTGGGAGAAAGAGAAAAGAGAGAGACAAAGGGAGGGACTGCCCATCTGGTGGTTCACTCCCCAAACACCTACAATGAGGCTGAAACCAGGAGTCAACAACACACTCCAAGTCTCCCATATGGGTGGCAGGAACACAGTTACAAAGCAGTAATCATATCCAGGTACATCAACGCACAAGGCAGGGGTCTTAACTGCTAAGCCAAACGCCCATGTCCAAACTGCTAGGTTCGAATAATACAAAAAAAATCAAAGAAGACTTGTTAAAAGAAATTTTCAAATATTTTTAGCAAATAAAAATACAGCTTATCAAAAACTGTGAAATTCAGTTTAAAAGCCAGGCTTACAGCCAGCGCCGTGGCTTAACAGATTAATCCTCCGCCTTGCGGCGCCAGCACATCAGGTTCTAGTCCCGGTTGGGGCACCGGATTCTGTCCCGCTTGCCCCTCTTCCAGGCCAGCTCTCTGCTGTGGCCCGGGAAGGCAGTGGAGGATGGCCCAAGAGCTTGGGCCCTGCACCCCATGGAAGACCAGGAGAAGCACCTGGCTCCTGGCTTCGGATCAGCGCGATGAGCCGGCCGCGGCGGCCATTGGAGGGTGAACCAACGGCAAAAAGGAAGACCTTTCTCTCTCTCTCTCTCTCACTATCCACTCTGCCTGTCAAAAAAAAAAAAAAAAAAAGCCAGGCTTACAGAGAATGTAGCGCTCTGACTACATATACTAGAAAAGATGAAAGGTCTAAAACTCAATTAACTTCCATCTTAGGAATCTAGAAAAAGAAGAGCAAATTAAATCCAAAGTAAGCAGAAGAAATTAAGTAATAAAAATTAGAACAGAAACCAATGAAATACAGAAAATAAAAAAAAAAACAGAAGTTGATTCTTTTTACAAATAAAATTGATAGGCTTATAGCCAAGTTAACTGTGGAAGAAAAAGATACAAATTATTAATGTAAGATATCAAAGAAGGACTATCACTATTCATCCCATGGACATTAACATAATAACATTAGAAAATAAAGGATTATAAACATTTCCACAAATTTTGTAACTTACAGGAATCTAACAATTCCTTGACAGATACATTGTACCAAAAGTCACAAAAGAAAAACAATTCAATAACTGAGTAAGTCAATAACTGAAAGCACCAGACCCAAATGGGTTCTCTGAAGTTGTACCAAACATTTAGGGAAAAGAATGATACTAATCCTTTCTAATTTCTGCCAGAAAACAGAAGCAGAAGGAACACTTTCTAACTCATTCGATGAGACCAGCATCATCCTAATAACAAAACAGCAAAGGAAAGAAATTACAAGTATCTTTCATGAACACATATGTAAAAATCCTCGATAAAATATGAGCAAATGTAAGCCCATAATGTAATGTAATTATACGCCACGAGCAAATAAAATTTATTCCAGATATGCAAGGTTAGTCTGACATTCAAACATCAACCAATGGGCAACATACAAGCTTAGTGGCTAAGATTGCCAGTTAATACACTCCCACTCTATATAGGAACACCTGGGTTCAATACCAGGCTCTGGCTCCTGATTCCAGCTTCCTGCTAATGCGGACAATGGGATGCAGTCTTGATGGCTCAAGTAAACCCTGCCACCCATATGAAAGACTTGGAAGAAGCTCCAGGCTCCTGGCTAAATTGGCTTATCTCCGGCTGTTGCAGGCACTTGGAGTTAACAGGTAGATGGAAGATCATTCTCTGTCTCTGTCTCTGTCTCTGTCTCTCCCTCTCTCTGTAATGCTGCCTCACAAATAAATAAATAAATCTTAAAAATAAAATAAAATAAATTCAAGAACTTTGTCCTGTCTGAAGCTTCATCTCCTTCTACCTATAAGACCCCTGATGTAACGGGGCATGCAATCAGTGGCCACTGAACATGACACTCTATTGTAAGAGAAAACCGAGACTAACATTTCAAACACATTATAAAACAGAGAGGGTACATTTGGCCTAGCAGTTAGGATGCCTGCATTCCACACTGAAATGCCTGGCTTCAAGTTCTAGCTCTGGTCCAGATTACAGATTTTGGCTAATGTGCACCCTGGGAGGCAGCACTTAATGCGTAGTTGGGGCCCTACCAACCACCTGGAAGACCTAGACTGGGTACCCAGGTTCCTGGCTTTGGGCCACTTAGCCCTGGCCATTGCAGCTATTTGGGGAATAAACCAACTGACATAACCTCTCTCTCTCTCACTCTCTTCCTTTCAAATAAGTAAGCAAAAACAGTAAAAAAAAAAAAAAACTTATAAAAATATATTTATTTTTATATTATGTGTGTGTGTAAAAGTAACAAGAGGCTGGCATTTAGCCTAGCCATTAATACACTCATATCCCAAATCAGAGGATCTGAGTTTGATTCTCAGCTCCAGCTCCTGACTCCAACATCCTGCTTAATGCAGTCAGAAGCAACAGTAATGACTCAAGTAACTGGGTTCCTGCCACCTATACAGGAGATTTGAACTATATTCCTGGATCTTAGACTCACGGCAGCCAGCCCCAATCATTGCAGGCATTTAGGGAGTGATCTAGTAGAGGATTCACATAAATTGAGCTTTTAATGCTATATAAAGATGTCAGGGATAACCAGAAACATTACAAATTTATCTAAGTACTACAATTTTAAAGAAAACAAAGAAGATGGGAGCAGCTGGTTCGAGTCCTGGCTGCTCCACTTCTGATCCAGCTTCCTGCTAATGTGCATGGGAAAGCAATGGAAGATGGCCCAAGTGCTAGGGCCCCTGCAAACCACTTGGGAGTGCTCGAAGAAGCACCTGGCTTTTGGCTTCCATCAGGTCCAGCTCTGGCCAATACAGCCTTCTGGGGAATGAACCAGTGAATGGAAGATTCTCCCTTTCTCCCTCTCTCCCTCTCTCCCTCTCTCTCCCTCTCTCTCTGTAACTTTGCCTTTTGAATAAAATAAATCTTTTTAAAAATGCTAGAAAATATGAGTACTTCCTGTTTTTCAAATGAAAACTCAGTCACACAAATCACCCTTACTTTTTGCCTCTGAATTTCTAATAATTTTTCCCTGACTTCTTAAAACACATTCAGCTGTGCATTGCAGTCCCTGGTATCATTTGTTTTAAATAAATAACAATGAAGTAATAAATAATAACATATATAACAATGCTTCTAAAGGAAAATGTATCCTTCCAAAGAACCATCTCACAAATTTTGAGCATCACCCATTGGTCCCACACAAATGCTAATTGATATTATTAGCACTAACAGTGAAATTAGCTGGAATAGTTAGAAGCATAACAAAAGCACACATTTATAACTACCAACAGTTCCTTCTGGAATCAAACTACAAAATAGTCCCTCATTTAAAAATTTTTCCTATGCAGCACCTAGTTTCCACTAACAAAATTTTCAAAGAATTTTTAGAAACCTTCTAATTTATCAAAAAGTAATACCTTTGAATTCTCAAAGGATTTTAAAAATACTCCAGTTAATAGTTTCATTTACCAAAAATAACCAATTTCTATACATAAAACACCAACACACTACTATAAAAATTATTTAACCAAGACACAAGTTAAAGAATCACACTACCTGATTTCTAGATTTACTACAAAGCCAATTATAAAGACAGTGTAGTATTGGTGCAAGGATGGATACACCAATCTTTGGAACAAAATACAATCCAAAAATAAATCTATACAATGTAAGTTTTTTTTTGTTTTTGTTTTTTACAAAAGTGCAAAGATAACTCAGCTGACAAAAGATAGTCTCCAGCAGATGGTGGTGAACAACTAATCATTTGCATCCACACACAAATGAACCTCAACCTTCAGCCACTTGAAAAATAATACATTTTATGCAAAAATAGATTGGAAGCCTAAACATAAAACTATCAAACTTCTAGGAGAAAACACAGAACATCTTTGTGATTTGAGGTTAGGCAACAATTTCATAAACATGATACAAAAGCATGATTCACAGACTCACAGAGGAAATTTTTGATGAAAGTGATGCTATCAAAATGAAGATATTTGCTCTGCAAAAGAAAGACCAGGAACAGATCGGGAGAAAATATTTTCAAATATCTTATCTAACAAAGGACTTCTATCCACACTGTTTAAAGAACTCTCAACACTTAACCATAAGTAAATACTTAGGAAAAGGTTTTGTCAGTTTCTCAAAAAGTTATGCATAAACTTACCCCATGAGCCAGCACCGGGGACCAAGTTTCCAACACATGAACCCCTGCGGGACACACTGAGACCATATCCAAACCATAGCACATAGTTGCTCATAAAGTAACTTAAAGACCCCAAAGACTGGGGTAAGATGGCCTTACAGCAGTGGGAGGTTCTGAGTCATGCAGGGGAAAAATGGGTAATTAGTTAGCAGATGGGATACAAGCCAGTGACGGAATCACAAGAAGTTCACACAGTGTGGCCCAGGAGTACCCCCACGCTGGGGGAGCAAAGAGGAGGGCGAAGTGGCGAATGTGCACCGAAGGAGTGACTCAGGGACCGAGGAGAGGGGCGCTGCCCCCAGTGAACCAGCTGAGAGGTATCGAGTCCACAGAGCTGCGAACAGTGGCAGACAGGGAAACTTGGCGAAGTGCACTGCGCTTGAAACTCCAAGAAGGAAGAAGGAGAAACTGTAGGGGAACGGGTGGAGAGGTTGGGCATGCCATGGTCCTTCTGTGTCTCAATGCCTCCAACCAACCAGACATACAGCCGGTGGGGAGAAATCATGTAGACTGTTTACATTTTCGAGTGTAAGCAGGGGACCACCGTGTCTGCCTCCTGCACACACACCCATCAATTGGGGGGGGGGGGACACCTCATAACATGCCCCACCCAGGAACAAGGATAACATTTCAGAATGATTTCCTCTCCACCAGGCAAGCTGCACAAGAAATAGTACTAAACAGTAAAAACCCAAGCTCGTCTCACACACCAGGAGAAGCGCTCCGGGCCCCAGTAGGCAGGGCGTGGTGCACCAAAGCCCTGGTACCTGCCTCCATCACAATCTAGAAGTAAGGAGGTGGAGCTGCAGGCTTCCATTTGCAATGCACAGACACAGCAGCTCATAGCACAGGGAAATCAAGTTAAAAATACAATCAACCAGAAGTCAACCAGAAATGCCAAACAATGGAAAAATCCTGAATAAGGAAGACTATGAATTCTCCAGAGGACCAATATAATTCCTCAATAATGAAGACTGAAGAAGGGGTAGAGGATATGCCAGAAAAGGAATTCAGAAAATTAACAGATTATTTAGAAACAATCAGAAACAAATTCATGATCTAAGTGAAAAGCACTCCCAAGAAAGATATATTAAAGAGAAGCCAGAATGAAATACTGGAAATGAAGAATTCAACAGACCAAATAAAAAATGCAGTGGAATCTCGTAGCAATGCAATAGATGAAACAGAAGAATGAATATCAGGATTAGTTGAAGACAAACTTCTAGAAATAATACAGTCAGACCAAATACAAGAAGAAATTAGAAACTTAAAAATCATGGTTGGAGAGTTACAAGATTCTGTCAAACAACCACACTTACGGATCCTAGGAATTCCGGGAGGTGTGGAATGAGAAGGGATTAAAAGGCCTTCTTAACAAAATAATAAAGGAGAATTTTCACAATTTGGAGAAAGAGACATCCAAGTACAAGAACTATATAGAACTCCCAGTAGGACCAGAAAAGAACTTGACCAAGACACAATGTAGCAAAACTCAGCTCAGTGAAACACAAAGAGCAGATCTTAAAATGTACAGGAGAGAAACAACAAATCACATTCAGAGGAAACCCAATTAGACTCACCCCAGACTTCTCATCGTAGACCCTACAGGCAAGAAGACAATGGCGAGACATATTCCAAGTCCCAAGAGAAAAAAAAAGTCAACCCAGAATATTTTACCCTGCAAAACTCTCATTTAAGAAAGAAGGAGAAATAAAGATCTTCCACAACAAGCAGAAATTGAAAGAATTTGTAACCACTTTCCCAACCTTACGTAAGATCTTCAAGGATGTGCTATACACAAAAACACAGAAACAAGAACATCACTACAATAGAAGATGAATGCAGAAAAGGACCCAGCAAAAGTACAAATGAAATCCAAAGTACAGAAACAGGACTATTTAAGGAAATGTGGCAGGGCAAAGATGATATTTAATAATAATCACACTGAATGTAAATAGTATCAACTCCCCATTTAAAAAGACACAGACTGGCTGAATGGCTTTAAAAAGTAAACCCATCTATTTGCTGCCTACAAGAAATACACCTTACCAACAAAGATGCAAACAAACTGAAAGTGAAAGGATGGAAAAAGATAATCCATGCCAACAGAAACCAAAAAAGAGCTGGTGTGGCCAACCTAATATCAGACAAAACAGACTTTAACACAAACACTATTAAAAGAGACAAAGAAGGACACTATATAATGATTAAAGGATCAATTCAACAGGAAGATGTGACTATTATAAATGTATATGCACCTAATTACAGGGTACCTGGCTATTTAAAAGATATGTTAAGGGATTCAAAGGGAGATATAGACTCTAATACAACAGTAATGGGGGACTTCAATACCTCCCTTTCAGCAATGGACAGATCAAACAGAAAATCAACAAGGAAACAACAGAGCTCATCGATACCATAGGCCAAACAGACCTAGCAGATATCTACAGAGCCTTCCACCACACAACCAGAGAGTACACATTTTCTTCTCCAGTGCATGGATCTTTCTCTAGGATTGACAATATGCTAGGCAGTAAAGTGAGTCTCAGCAAATTCAAAAAAATCGAAATCATACCATGCGTCTTCTCAGACCAATGCAATGAAGCTAGAAATTAACAACTCAAGAATCTCTACATCATATGCAAACACATTAAGAATGAACAACATGTTTCTGAAAGAACAATGGGTCAGAAGAAATCAAGAGAAATCAAAAAATTTCTGTAAACAAATGAAGATGGCAATACAACATACCAAAATTTGTGGGATACAGCAAAGGCAGTATTAAGAGGAAAGTTTATAGCAAATGGTGCCTACATCAAGAATGGAAATGCAGGGCCGGCACCATGGCTCACTTGGTTAATCCTCTGCCTGTGGCACCGGGTTCTAGTCCCAGTTGCTCCTCTTCCAGTCCAGCTCTCTGCTGTGGCCCAGGAAGGCAGTGGAGGATGGCCCAAGTGCTTGGGCCCATGCACCTGCTTGAGAGACCAGGAGGAAGCACCTGGCTCCTGGCTTCGGATCGGCACAGCGCCAGCCGTAGCAGCCATTTGGGGGGTGAACCAATGGAAGGAAGACCTTTCTCTCTGTCTCTCTCACTGTCTAACTCTATCTGTTAAAAAAAAAAAAAAAGAAGAAGAAGAAAGAAAAGAAAAGAAAATGCACCAAATAAATAGTCAATTGAAAGTAGATCTCCAGCGCGGTGCGCCGGCCACAGCACACCAGCCATGGTGGCCACTGGAGGGTGAACCAATGGCAAAGGAAGACATTCTGTCTCTCTCTCACTGTCCACTCTGTCAAAAAAAAAAAAAAAAAAAGTAGATCTCAGTAAAAAGGAATAATAGAGGGAGGAGGAAGTTTCTAACTGTAAAGCTGCAAAATGCCATCTTAATTGTTAAAGTGATCATATTAAGTGTTAAAGTTGGCCGGTGCCGTGGCTCACTAGGCTAATCCTCCACCTTGCGGCGCCGGCACACTGGGTTCTAGTCCCGGTTGGGGCGCCGGATTCTATCCCGGTTGCCCCTCTTCCAGGCCAGCTCTCTGCTATGGCCAGGGAGTGCAGTGGAGGATGGCCCAAGTGCTTGGGCCCTGCACCCCATGGGAGACTAGGAGAAGCACCTGGCTCCTGCCATCGGATCAGTGCAGTGCGCCGGTCGCAGCGCGCCAGTCGTGGCGGCCATTGGAGGGTGAACCAACGGCAAAGGAAGACCTTTCTCTCTGTCTCTCTCACTGTCCACTCTGCCTGTCAAAAAATAAAAAAATAAAAAGAAATAAAAAAATAAAAAAGTGTTAAAGTGAACATACAGACAGGATTAAGTGTTAAAGAGACCATATAAATAGCATCAAGTGCCTGGTACTAACAACAGACAGAATTAAAAAGGAGAGAATGTCCAACATGGGAAGCAGTCCACAGAGAAGACTCATAGAATGACAATCACTTTAAGTAACACTCTGACCTCAGAATCAGAGGCATTCGGATGTGGCTGAAAAGCCCACAAGAACAATGCAGGCATGGAAAGCCAAGACACTGGCAAAAATATCCTACATGAAGGATCTCTGTGAATGAGACCCCAGTAGAAAGAAGGGGCCATCAAAGAAGAATGTACTTTTCTCTGAAGGGAGGAGAGAACTTCTACTTTGCTTATGGCCTTGTCTAAATACTGAAAGAGTTTGTGGTCATAAAAGGCTTCCATAACCTTGGCAGCTGATAGCAAGAGCCTCTCGTGATCAGTGTCATCATAAATAAGAGTGTCTATTGTTAAATTAACAAATCACTGTACACTAGCTTCCCAAGTAGGACCTCTGTCCTATGAGAATTAACTGCAAAATTTGTTCTTAACAGTACCTTTTACATTGTGTGTATGTGTGTAAACTATTGAAATATTTACTTAGTATAGAGTTGGTCTTCTGTATATAATTAAAAATGAATACTAAAGAAGAATGGGATGGGAGAGGGAGTAGGGAATGGGATGGAGTGGGGGAGGGGGAGTGGGTATGGGGGGAAATCACTATATTGCTAAAGTTGTACCTATGAAAACTGTATTCATTAAACAAAAGCTTAAAAAAAAAAGACTCGCCGGCGCCGCGGCTCAACAGGCTAATCCTCCGCCTTGCGGCGCCGGCACACCGGGTTCTAGTCCCGGTTGGGGCACCGATCCTGTCCCGGTTGCCCCTCTTCCAGGCCAGCTCTCTGCTGTGGCTAGGGAGTGCAGTGGAGGATGGCCCAAGTCCTTGGGTCCTGCACCCCATGGGAGACCAGGAGAAGCACCAGGCTCCTGCCATCGGAACAGCGCGGTGCGCCGGCCGCAGCGCGCTACCGCGGCGGCCATTGGAGGGTGAACCAACGGCAAAAGGAAGACCTTTCTCTCTGTCTCTCTCTCTCACTGTCCACTCTGCCTGTCAAAAAAAATAAAAAATAAAAATAAAAAAAAAAAAAAAAAAAAAAAAAAAAAAACTCACTCAGTATTTACTCAGGAAAAATAACAATGTATGTTTACAGAACAACCCGCACACAAATGGTTAAATAGCACATTAAATACTGCCAAAAAGTGAAGTATCCTTCAACCAGCAACCATTTATAGAATGAACTACTATTTATAAATACAAGAATGAAATATTAATGATGAAACATATGGATGACTGCGAAAAACACATTTTTTAAAATTTATTATTAGAGAGAGAGATAGTCTTCCATCCACTGGTTCACTCCCCAAATGGCTGCAATGGCCAGAACTGAGCTGATCTGAAGCCAGGAGCTTCTTCTGGGTCTCCCACACAGGTGCAAGGGCCCAAGTACTTGAAGCCATCCTCTACTGCTTTCCCAGGGCATAGCAGAGAGCTGGACCAGAAGTAGAGCAGTTGGGACCCAAACCGGTGCCTATTTTGGATGCCAGTGCTGCCTGCCAGGGCTTTAACCCATTGTGCCACAGTGCTGGCCCCAAAACACATTTTTGTAAGAAATTAAATTATGGAGTCAGAGCTGTGGTGTAGTGGGTGAAGTCTCTGCCTGCAGTGCCAGCATTCCACATGGGTGCTGGTTCATGTCCCGGCAGCTCCTCTTCCGATCCAGCTCTCTTCTTAGGGCCTGGGGAAACAGTGGAAGATGCTCAAGTGCTTGGACCCCTGCCCCTGATCCTGTGTGGGTGATTTGGAAGCATCTCCTGACTTTCAAGGAGTGAATCAGCCAATGAAAGACCTTTCTGTCTTTCCCTCTGTCTCTAACTCTGCCTCTCAAATAAATAAAAAGAAATGAAATTAAGCAGCAGACCCAAAATACTACACAAAATATAGTTTTACTTATATGGCACTCTGGGAAAGATAAAATTATATGGATAGAAACAGATCAGGGATTGCCAGGATAAGGCATGTGGTAGGGTAAACTACAAATGCACAGCAGAGGGAATCCGAGGGCTTGATGGAACTTTTGTGTATCACTATGATGGCAGACACATGCCTTTTAGCATTTGTCAGGGCAGACAGAATCATGCACCACAAAAGTGAACTTTTAAAAAAATATTTATTTACTTATTTATTTGAAATGCATAGTGATGGAGAGAGGGAGACACAGAGATCTTTCATCCACTGATTCACTTCCCAAATGGCCACACCAACCATGGCTGGACCAGACAGAAGCCAGGACCTCCACTGGGGTCTCCTACCTGGGTGGTAGGAGCCCAAGCAGTTGGGCCACTTTCCATTGCTTTCCCATTAGCAGGAAGAGGAACTGGAAGCAGAGTAGTCAGGGCTTGAACAAGCACTCCAATACAGGATGCTGGCATTGCAAGTAGCAACTCAACCCACTGCATAAAAGCACAGGTTCCCACAAGAATGAATTGAACTGTCTGTAAATTAAAAAAATAATAATAAATCCATTGATAAATCACACGCTACACAAACCTCTACCTTACAGGTTGAAGCAATGTATACTATAAAACAAAGCACACCAGGTGTTTTTAGGCCTCCTCGAGGTAATTGGAGATGCTTTTCACTTTGCAGCTGAGAAGGTGCCTAAACAATCTACTAGTTTCTGGTACTAATCAGAGGGTAGTACTTATATCCAGTTTTTGTAGTTCCATAGTTTTTTTAATACCTAGTATTGTCTAGTATTTACATCCAGTTTTTTTTTTTTTTAGTCCAGTTTTTGTAGTTACTCTAATAGTAACAAGGTGGGCTTTTTTTGTATCCAACGAAATTATGTTTACATTATTTCATAATAGGATGGAAGTCTGTGCAGGTCCAAGAATAAATTATCTTAAGTATCTGTACTTGGGCTGGCATCTGTTCAACAGTTAAGATGCCACTTATGCTGTGCCCACATCCTATACAGTGGAATGCCTGGTTTGAGTCCCAGCTACTCAGCTTCTTATGATCCAGCTTCCTGCTAATGGGCACCCTGGGAAGCAGCAGGTGATGGCTGAAGTACCTGGGGTCCTGTCACCCACATGGAAGACCCCGACTGAGCTCCAAGCTCCTGGCTTCCACCTGGCCCATCATTCACGGTTGCGGGTATTCAGACAGTGAACCAGTGAGTGGGAGAGAGGTCTCTCTTCTCCTTCTCTTCTTTTCAAATAAAATTAAAAGAAACAGTTTTACTACATACATTAAGTCATGTCACAAAGGAGTCTAATTTCTAATGGCTGCCTAAAATAAATAAGGGTATAACATAATAACAGACGGGAGAACTAAAATGAGGCTGTAAGTAAGTTAGAGTACAATAGTCATCAGGTGTAAAGCAAAGCTCCAGTCCTTCGGCATCTAAGCAGCGTCAGGTGCATGGCCAGTCTTTTACAGGTCTGGGCTGCTATCCAGTGCACCTAGTTTTTCTGTTTTTTAGTTCAGTAATTCACTCTGACCCACAAAACTCCAAAAGCCTTGCCAACACGACACATTCCTGATTCAACTCGCGAGCTGCAAACGAGTTAATTCTGCACAGGAGTTTCGTTTTTGTTATCAGTCAAACTGCAGGAGCAACCCGGAGCCCAGATCCAGGTCCCGCGGCCGGAAGCCGGAGCACAGAACGCTCCGGTGCAGCCGTAAACTGAGGCTGGGGAAGGAAGTTACGAGGGCGTCTGCGGGCGCCGCGCCTTCACGTGCAGGGCAGCGTGCCGCCCTCCGTGGGCCCTCCGTCACAACCCAAGCGGGGAACTCACGGGGACGGGACCCAGCCCGGGTGCGAGTCGTCGCCGACCCCGGCCCAGCACAGCTGAAGCCCGACAGCGCGCAGCGAGGGGCTCGCACCTGAACTGCAGACCCACGGGGTCCACTGCGGGTCCCCTGGGGAAGGCAGACCTTTGCATCCCGACCCCTCCAAGACCCTCGCCGTCTCCCCCGCTCCAAAACCAGCGCCCCGGAAAGCCGGTCGGCTTTATGTAACTTGACCGGCGGCGGCGGGTGGCAGCCCCGGTTTGCCAGGAACCCGCAGCCCCAGAGACGGGGCCCGGCTCAGGTAGCCCGGGTCCGGTGGCAGGCGAGACTGAGGGGCGCTGGAGGTCTCGTTACCTTTCCAGATGCCCAGAGAGAGCTGGGACGAGTCCAGGTTCCCCACATAGTCCCCCAAGATCCGGTTCAACACGTCCACGACCACCGACTCGAACACCATTTTCTTCAGCCACGAAGGGTACGGCGGCCGCGTCCCCACCCCGCCCCCGCTCTCCCTGCGCCTTCGCTCGAGATCGCTCGGTCCACCGGCTCCCGGGCGGCCCCGGCTGTCGCACCACCGCCGGCCGGACGCGCAGCCAGAGCGCGAGCCCAGCGAGGGGCGGAGGCGGCCCCTCGCACCACGCGTGCGCACCTCGAGCTCGCGGGTGGGGGCGGAGCGGCGGCGCCACCGCCCACAGGGCGTGAGCGCGAGAGAGGCACAGTGCGGCTGCGCAGCCGCCGGTGTGGCGCGTGCCCCCTGCGGGCTGGGCCCTACCCCTCTTTCCCGTCGGCCCCGCCTCCCCCTCCCCATCGCCTGGCAACGCACGCGTGTTAGGAGCTGCAGGATTTTTGGAGCCCACCCCCACCCCCGCCCGCGGACCGGAGTCCAACCGGCCGCCGGGGGTCGAACGCGGCGGTTACAGCCGAGGGGAATGCCCTTCCCTTCTCCGGCTGGGGGCTGCTCAGGGGTGGGCCGATTTTACTGTTAGGCCAGAGGCTTCAGGAGCGGGTATCCCAGCCATTATTACTGGTCCGGAGGGTCCGGCCAGCCTGTGGGGAGCTGGACGCTACTAATGCCCCGCCTGGTCCTGGCCACCTGCCCTGACTTCCCGACCCGCAGATGTGGGGAGGGGGTGCGCGGCATAAAGAGCGAACTCGGGTGTGGCGTTCCACGCCCTTCCCTGCGTCCGCGTTTTTGGTCAAGTCATCCACCCGCAGCCGCCCTTCGGTCCAGCTTGGCACAGTTCCCGTCAGCCTCTGGTACTCACAGGAATACTGCGCTCACGCCTGGGCCTTCACGCTGACTGACCTTAAGTAAATACAAATTAAAGTCAAAGCTCTTTCTGCCCCACCCGTTAGTGCTAAAGGCCTGAAGTCACAGCGACTTGAAGATGTGAGATTTAGAGACTTATTGTTAATCTTCCTTTCAAAGACTTAAAAGGCGTGTATTTGTAACTTTTTCTTTTTCTGGCGTGGCAAAGGAGTAATGATTTTTCTGTTACATTTATTTATTTCCATTTGAGAGACAGGTTGCCTGTGCACTTCCCCCATCTGCTGGTTGACTCTCGCTACATGCCTGAAACCCAGGGCTGGCAGAGGGTGGACCTCAATGTGTCCCACCTGAGTGGCAGCGGCCCAAGTACTTGAGCCATCATTGCTGCCTCCCAGACAAAGTCACTGTTAGGAAGCTAGAGTCAGGAAACAAAGCAGGTAATAAAACCCGGGCAGGGATGTTAACCTCTAGGCTAGTGCCCAACCTATAAAACATCCTTGAAATAACAAAATTAAAGCCGTGGAGAACAAATCAGTCATTACCAGAGGATAGGTATGGGCAGGAGAGTTAGTGTGGCGTCTTGTGTTTATGGGTACACCACTGTGTCTTGAATATGGTCATGTTTCTATAAAATTCCACAAAACCACACACACAGATAAATGCATGTAAGACTGGGAAAATCTGAATTAGCTCTATGGGTGGTACTGATGTCTTTATTTTGTGGTTTTGATATTGCATTATAGTTATGAGATTAGGTACCATTGGGGAAAACTGGATGATGGGTACAATGGGATCCCCTGGAATTTTTTTCTCACAACTTACTAGGAATTTCTAAGTATCTATAAATAACTTTTTTAAAAAGTGCCTGCTGATTTGTGGTCAGAAAGATGCCCCAGAGGATGAGACGATCCTGAGAGAGTTTGCACGATGCTTTCATATCCCTGCACAAGGTGCTTGATAAAATATTCAAGAGGGGAATGCATCTGAATGTAATAACATATCAGAATGTATTCAAACGTTAATTACTCTGTGGTCCCAGTAAAATATTAGAGAGATTTGCCATAAGGCATTTTCAAATACCTTCCTCTGGCTAAAATGACCAACCTCTTTCCAAATAGAGATGGTTGGTTCCAAATGCTAATGTCCATCAGTGTTTACTGCTCTCAAGTTTTTACACGGCTGATTTCACGTGACTGATACATCGTGTCATTAAGGTTTGTGCTCAAATAGCACCTAATCAGAGATGTTTTCTCTGCTCAGTCTCAAGGAACTAGCAGACACATTCTATTTCATCACCTTAGCAGCACCTGAGTCTAACTTACTTTTTACCCTGACACTTGCAGGATCAGCATCCTTTCACCACCTTGCAGACATCAGAACCACTCTCATGGTCCTCTGTCCTCAGAAGTTTGCTTCTCAGAACTTAGAGACACAGGGACCAAATAGCTCCCTCCATGGAAGTCTGAGTTTCAGTTCAAGTGCTCCTTGTGTATTTCCAGGTCTCTCCCTTGGCCCATTTAACCCTTGAGTTTGCATCTGCTTCCTGCAGTAACTGCTTCCTCACTAGTTTAGAGTGCTCATTTCACTCTTTCACTATTTAATTTTACATCTACTTCATTATAATCAGTTATAATCTTGTATAGCCCTACTTCTTTGGGGAAGCAAGTCTGTGCCAAAGGAGATGTTTTGCTGAGGAAGGAAAGCAGTATCATCTAAGGGAGTAATGAAAATTATAGGTGAGGAGGGAAGCCAGGCTCAGGGCTAGAGGGGATTAAGTGTCAGGACAAGGAGCAACTGCCAATCTATAAATAGGTAATGAGTCCTGAGAGCAAGGGCACAGATAATCAAGAGCAGGTCAGGCAGTGAAGTGTAAGGCGGGTCAAGTGAAGGAAGCAGAAGGTGGACTGCAGATATGGAGTGCTGAGATTCTGCTTTTGGTGGACCTGTGGCTCAGAGCTGCGGAGTTAGGTTGCTGGCTGTGAACTGAGTCCACTGATAAGAGTGCCTTTCCTTGCTTGTTCACTCCAGCTTCCCCATGCCTGAGCCAATCTTGATTTAGAAAAGTTGTAAAAGATATCCCAGAAATGAACTCTCTACATATCCGGACTTTCGAATATTGACCACAATCTCTATTTCCTGCCTGTGTACTCTTGCCCTCCTTTGCAATTCGTTGACAGAAATGGAGGTTGAGTGATCTGAAACCAGGAGCCAGGAGCTTCTTCCAGGTCTCTCACATGGGTGCAGGGGCCCAGGAACTTGGGCCAACCTCCATTGCTTTCCCAGGCAGGAGGCTGGATTGGAAGTGGAGCGGCCAGGAATTGAACCAGTGCCCATATGTGATGCCAGAGTCTCAGGCGATGACTTTACCAACTAGGCCTCAGCACCAGTCCCAAGGATAATCATTTTGATGTGCAATTCTAAGGTTACCTTACCTTGCCTACCCTCCTCAACCTATCTGTTAATGAAAGTAAACTAAAAGCTGGCGCCGTGGCTTAACAGGCTAATCCTCCGCCTTGTGGCGTTGGCACACCGGGTTCTAGTCCCAGTTGGGGCGCTGGATTCTATCCCGGTAGCCCCTCTTCCAGGCCAGCTCTCTGCTATGGCCCGGGAGTGCAGAGGAGGATGGCTCAAGTCCTTGGGCCCTGCACCCGTATGGGAGACCAGGAGAAGCACCTGGCTCCTGGCTTCGGATCAGCGCGGTGCACCGGCCGCAGCGGCCATTGGAGGGTGAACCAACGGCAAAAAGGAAGACCTTTCTCTCTCTCTCTCTCTCTCTCTCTCTCACTATCCACTCTGCCTGTCCAAAAAAAAAAAAAAAAAAAAAAAAAGTAAACTAAAACAGACAAATGGGAAGCACTGAACAGGATGGAGCGAGGTAGGAAAGTCCCAGAATTAAAGAGCAGCCAGGAGGTCATGTCCAAGAGGCAGGCAGGAGGTAATTACGGGTATCAAGTAGGCCACAGCAATCTGAATGGATTAAAGGTATTGCTGTAATGGAGGCCATAAAGGTGGAAGTTACCAACCTCGGAGAATGATTAAGTACGGTAGATGAGGTAAATAAAATAATTCCAAGACTGTGTCATCCACAGAAACTAAATGTGAAAACAAGGCACCATAGTTCTTTTGTAGAGGATGAGGATTTTAGCTGTTGGTAGTCTCCATGGGGTCTGAACTCTAGAGGAAGACACCAGGACAGAGAATAAGTAGAAATTCAGGAGGAAATGTCTAATGATAGAAACAAAGGAGTGAGGTTCCACTGAGAGTCCAGGGCAAGAGATGTGTACTTGAGAGCTCCGTACACAGAAGTAATCATTAACATCCAATGTGTGCATGACACTAGGAATAAAGAATTATAGACAAGGAAAACCAGAAAAATTGGGACTGACAGTGGGAACGTGCTCCCGTTTAGGGAGGAGTCAAATAAACATGAGATTACACTGGGAACCAATGTATTTGGAGTGAGTAACCCAGAAATCCAAGAATGGTCTACAGGAGAAAGGTAAGGTCAGAAATATCAAAATTTTGGATATACCAAGAAGGAGAATTTAGAATACTAAAGTGAATTCAGCTGTTAGTGCAAACAAGGTCTTAGAGATGTCTAGTCAGAGTCGCCAAGAGAGTAGATATTAATAATAAAAGGGTTACTCATAAGTTTGAATGTCATGTTTACCGGTAGTATGCTTATATTTAGAAAATTAAGGTCACTCCAATACTTAGAAGTACATAAATGCACATAACTCCTTCAATAGTAAAATAGAGATTCTGAGATGGGTGTTTGGCTTAGTAGTTAAGACACCACTTGGAACGCCCATATCCCATATCAAAGGGCCTCTGTTCAAGTCCAGGCTCAGGTATTGATTCTAGCTTCCTGCTAATTCATTCCATGGGAGGCAGCAGGTGATAACTCAAAGTACTTGAGTCTCTGCTACCCACGTGGGACACCTGGATTGAGTTCTTGGCTCCCAGCTTCAGATCCTGCCCAGCCCTATTAATTGCAGGCACTTGGGGAGTGAATCAGCAGATGGAAGCACTCTCTTTCTCTCTCCTTTTTTCTTTCTGTCAAAAAAAAAAAAACTAAATAAAAAATTTAAAACAGATTCATTGTCAATGAAGATGTATTAACTCAATAAATGTACATAGTAATGCTTGCATTTTTGCAGTATATAAATTAGTTTTATTCTTGCATATGCTTTTATCATGACAGTATCATTTCTAGTAAGAATCTTAACTGATTCATAAATAAACCAAGCACTCACTTCCAAATATCCTATTTTCTTACTGCTTTAATCACAGTTTATGTCTTGACATTTGTACTTAACAACTGCTTACCTGGAAACTTGCTAGTCTATAATAGATTTTTAACAAAATATATGAAAAACTGTTTTCTTTTTCTTGTTTTTTTTTAAAGATTAATTTATTTATTTGAAAATCAGAGTTACACAGAGAGAGAGGAGAGGCAGAGAGAGAGAGAGAGGAGAGGCAGAGAGAGAGAGAGGTTTTCCATCCGATGGTTCACTCCCCAATTGGCCACAACAGCCTGAACTGTGCCGATCCGAACCCAGGAGCCAGGAGCTTCTTCCAGGTCTCTCACATGGGTGCAGGGGCCCAAGGACTTGGGCCATCCTCTACTGCTCTCTCAGGCCATAGCAGAGAGCTGGATCAGAAGTGGAACAGCCAGGTCTTGAACCAGCGCCCATATAGGATGCCGGCGCTTCAGGCCAGGGCATTAACCCATTGCGCCACAGCGCTGGCCCCGAAAAACTGTTTTCTATACATATATATTTTTATAATACAAATCTTGAGAAGTCATACCATTACTGACATCCTAAGCCCATATGTGAGGTTATGAGGAAGCAAGAAATCCCATGCTCCTAGTCTGTATCCATGTGTACACACAGATGTGCTGTAGAGATTGTAACACAAACCAATGCTTTCATAAATATTTTCCACTTCCAGTAGAGATAGCTTATGTGCTTTGTCTAGAGAATCCTCACACAGTGTCAGACATAAAGGATAGATTTGTAATTACACAAAAAGGCTATTGGTACATTTGAGCCCATATAAAGGTGTAGCAGTTATGTGTTTTTAATTCAAATTATGTATTTGATTCAACAATTATTATTAAGCAAAACCTGATAATGTATAAAATCTTTCAATGTTCATATTTTATAAAACCTTATTCCAAAGAGTGCATAGGTAATGTTCCCATAATCTCTTTCTTGAAAGTAATTGTGGTAGTTTTCCACTGCTAAAAGTACTCTATCAATTAACTATCACATTTATATGGTTGTTAGATTATATCTGCTTTTTACATCCAAGGAAATTCTGAGTCAGATGCACTCATTTGCTTTCATTAACATTAAATTAGCTGAGTCAGGCATCAGCTACTGATATGAACTACTTTAGCTTTCACTGAGGAAGTTAAAAGAGCACCATCTAGTGGAATTTTGACAAAAAATCCTTCCAAATTGGTCTTCAAATTGAAATAATCACCAATTTTTAAAATGTTTTTTTTAAAAGAGCAACTATGAATAAATTCTTTTATATTTTATTTTAAAATTCCTAAGTATCCTTTCAATTAGGCTTCATATTAGAAAATCAAAATTAGTGATGTCACTTTCTTTTTTGTTACAATTCTTTAAAAAAACTTTTTTTTTCATCTACTTGGAAGGCAGAGCAAGAAAAAGAGTGAGAGAGAGAGAGAGAGACATATTTTCCATCTGTTATCACTCCCCCAAATGCCTGCAACAGACAGCCTGGGCCGGGCCAGAGCCACAGGCCAAAAACTCCATCTTGGTCTTTACATGGGTGGCAGGGATTCAAACATTTAAGGCATCTGCTGCCTCCCAGAATGCATCAGCTGGAAGCTGGATTGGAAATAGAGTAGCTGGGACTTGAATGGGCACTTGTCTGTGGGATGTGGACATCCCAAGTGCAGGTTTAATTCACTGTGCCAAAACACCTGCCCTAATTTCTCACATTCTGGCCACATATTCTTACTACTGAATTAGGCTCCCACCTGAGTGTTAGTTGTGGCATCCTAAAGTTTTCTTGTCTTTCATGAGGATTCATACCTTTTTTTAAATATGTATTTATTTGATAGGGTTACAGAGGAAGAGAGAGAAAACTTCTGCTGGTTCACTCCTCAGATGGCCACAACCACCAGGGCTGGACCAGGCCAAAACAAGGAGCCAAAAGCTTCATCCCTAAGTATCAGGGTCATCTGCTGCTGCTTTTCCCAGGCCGTTAGCAGAGAGCTGCATCGGAAGTGGAGCAGCTAGAACATGAGCCAGTGCCCGTTGGGATGCTGGCATTGCCGATGGCGGCTTTACCTGCTACACCACAGTGCTGGCTCCAGATTCATACCTTTTAACTTTTTAATTTTACTTTTCAAATAGTTTTTTAGCAGTTTCAACAGAGTTCATATATACAAGTCTAAGACCAATCCATACCCTTTTAAGAAAGGCCCAGTTGGTTTGCAACTTTGTGGTATTGAATACAGTTTGACTTTGTCTCCTTCCACAACATATTATTAGAGGACCAGTTCCTGAACAAAGGAGGTTTAATTCTACTCATGGCTATGTCAGGTATTTGAACTGGTCTCTGAGGTGGTTAAAAAAGTTTAGGTGTAGGATTAATTTCAACACATTTTTTTAGTGGTCAAGCCAAATACACATTGTTTTTTTCCTTTAATTGTATTAATTTCATCAGTACATTTGGTATGAAAAGACAAACATACTCCAGCTTGAAATACTGGTTTTATTATCAGACTAACAAGCCTGTAAACAATGTGAGGAGCACAATAAGGTTAATGTGTCTCCTCAATCCTGGGAGACATTTAATAAATCATTTAATAAATGCATAAAAGTGGGTCAAAGTACACAGAAGTGGATCAAAGTAATTTTTACAATGAATAAAAATGAATCAAACTATATGATTTGGTGGGGATACAAGTTCATAGTTTCCAGCTGTGTTCTGTTTTTCACCTTGGTTGCTTTATTCCCTTAACAAGACAGAGTCCAGGTGTATTTTACCCAGTTTCTCCCAGTGGTAACATATTGGAAAACTACAGTACAAAAGCACACCAGGACATTAACATTGATACTGTCAAGATTCAGAACATTTCCACCACCACAGGAACCATGTTGCCATTAAATGGACAACTGCACTTACTTACCTTCACAGTGCACCTTCCTTAAACACTAACAACCACTAATCTGTCCTCCGTCTCTAATCTTATCATTTTAAGAAAGTTATATGAATGGAATAGTACAGTATGTAACCCTTTGGAATTGGCATTTTTCACTCAGCCTAATTTTCTGATGATTCATCCACATTATTGCTTATCTCAGTAATTTGTTCCTCTTTATTGCTGAGTGAAATTCCATTATTGGATACGCCACAGTTTGTTTAATTTCTTGCACATTAAAGGACATCTAGGTTGTTTCCTGTTTTGGCTACTATGAATAAAATTGCTATAAACCTTCCTGCACAGGGTTTTGCGTGAACATAAATTTTCATGTCTCTGAGGTGCATACCCAGCAGTGAAGCTGATGAATGGTATGATAGTCTCATGTCCAGTTAAACTTTACTAGCGTGGCTGCACCATGTCACATTCCTACCAGCAATGCATGAATGATCCATTTCTCCAAATCCTCACCAGCATCTGGTGGTGTCACTATTTTTATTTCAGTCATTCTGATAGGTGTGTATTTCCTAGTTAACTAATGATGATGAATATCTTTTCATGTACTTATTGATCATCTGTATATCTTCTCCGTGAAATATTTCCTTTTGTCTTTTGACAAAATTATCAGATAATCATTATCATTGATATGTAATTGATATCAGGACATCAATTATATATCAATATATTACTGTTACAGCTGATCGTGAACCCTGGGGACTTGTTCTATCTGCGACCTAGTATGAGGCAGATGAACAAGCCGAGAAGGCAGATTTTTAGCAAGAGTTTTATTTTAAAGAGCAAAGGGATTACACTAGCAGAGGGAAAGCAGCCCTGAAGGGCTTATTCACAAGGAAAATACCATTGAAAGGAAATGATCTGGGACTTCTATACCCATTGGACAGTTTGTACAAGGTGCTTTAAGAAAAGTGTTTCTTGTGTGCTGAGCTCATCCTGTCTTTATCTCCCATTCCCCTCACTTGGTTGTGACTGTTTACAGGACACAGAACAAGTTCTATCTTGGGGCCTGTCAGGGTTTGGAGGAGTTGTTAGTCTTCACCATACCCTGCGACTGGTCACAGACAACTCGAGCCATTTGGCCATCTACGTGACCCTGGGGGCAGAGCCTGCTTTTCTGCTGACCAATCGGTGAAATTCGTTATGTCTTTTATTATCACATTTGCTTTCTAGCTCAGGCTGATTTCCCAGCTAGGTTAAGAAAATGTTCCACATGACCAGAGGGGCCTCTTTATTCTCTCTACTTTTTTGCCATTCCTACTCTGGCTCCTTTCACCCTTGTGCTGCTTAGTAACCAGAGGCTGCTCTCCTGATCATGTAGCCGCCCATCCTTAGCTGTCTGCCTAAGTCTAACCTAACCCAGCTTTCCTTCTTCTACCTATATCATTATTAATAATAATATATTCATTTTGTTAATTAATACACATATTATATTTATCAGACACTATTCCTTTCTCTGACAGCTGATTTGCAAATATCTTCTCCTAGTTGGTAGTTTTACCTTTTCACCCGATTAACAAAGTCTTTTGCAGAAAAAATGCTTTTAATTTTGATGAAGTCTATTTATCAAGTTTTCCTGTTATGGATCATGTATTTTTTAAAAAGATGTACGTATTTATTTGAAAGGCAGAGTTACAGAAAGAGAGGGAGAGACAGAAAGAGAGAGAAATCTCTGTCTGCTGGTTTATTCCCCAAATGGTTGCAGCAGCAGGCTGAAATCAGGAACAAGGAGCTTCATCCTGGTCTCTCTCATGGGTGTAGGGGCCCAAAGACTTGGGCCATCTTTTTTTGCTTCCCCAAGCACATTAGTAGGGAGCTGGATTGGAAGTGAAGCAGCATGGACTTGAACCAGCACCCATATGGGATGCCAGCACTGTAGGCGGTAGTTTGTGGTTTAGCCTGCTGAGCCATAGTGCCAACTTGATGGATCATGCTTTTGTTGTTAAGTATAAGAAATCTTTGAGTAATTCTAGGTCTTGAAGAGTTTCTCCTGTGTCATTAAAAGTTTTATCCATTTTACATTTAAGCCCATGATTCATTTTAGCTTAACTGTAGTATAAAGTATGAGACTTAAGTAGAGATTTTTTTTATTGCCCATGGATGTCCAACTGCTGCAGCACAATTTGTTGAAAAGCTATCTTTCCTCCCTTGAATTGTCTTTATACTTTTATCAAAACCATTTGTGCATATTTGTGTAGGCTCTCTGTCCAATACTCCTTAAAAGAATATATTAAAACCCAGTAAACAACAATATAACATCACAATGTCTAACATCCCATCAAAAATTATCGCTTTAGTTTAAATGGCTGTGTCCCTCTCATATTCCTATGTTGAAACCCAACCACCAAGTTGATGGCATTTGAAGGTGGGGCTTCTGGGAAGTGAGTAGGTCATGAGAGCTCCACCTTCAGGCATGGAATTAATGCCCTTACAAAAGTTACTTCAGAGAGCTATCTCTTCCCATCCCTTTTCCTCATGAGGAGGCAGCATTTGATCCCTCTGGACAAGCCAGTTATAATGAGGCACTATCTTTTAGCAGAGAGAGCAGCCCTCATTGCCCCTAACTTGCCAGCACCTTGGCCTTGGAGCTCCCTGCACCACATACTCCATTAAAAGAAAAACAGGGTATTAGCCTAGTGATTAAGATGCCTACTTACCACATCATAGTCCCTGAGTTCAATTCTCAGCTCTGGCCCCAGACTCCAGATCTTCACCAGTGGTGACAGTGGGAGGCAGTGATGATGACTGAAGAACTTGGGTTTCTGCCTCCCGCATGGGAGACCTGGATTGCCTTCCCAGCTCTTGGTTCTGGCCCTGGCCTTGCTCTGACCGTGACAAGCATTTGAGGAGTGAATCAGTGGATAGAGACTCTGTTGTATGCACACTCTATTTCCCTTTCTCATTCTCAAATGAATAATTTAAAATTTAAAAATAAAAAGACACAAAGATTACAATTAAAGAACAGGCAAAGTTAAAATGACAAAATTCATCTGAAGAAACAAGATGCTAATGTCAAAGTAGATTTCAGATAAAAAAATTAATAGATGAAGAGAAATTGTTTAAACTGAAAAAAATTATCATCTTCAGAAGTGGGACAATTCTATAACTTTATTAACCAAACCACATAGAATCTTACAACATATAAACTATTTTAAAAATAGGAGAAGAGGAACTTTCCACAAATGTAGAAGGAAGTTTTAATTCATTTCTATTAGAATTAAGTTATTCGGGGCTCCTGTTGTGGCATAAGCAGGTTAAGCTGCCACCTACCATGTCCCAGCTGCTCCATTTCCAATCGATTTCTGCTGATGCACATGAGAAAGCAGTGAATGACAGGCCAAGTGCTTGGGCCTTTGCACCCACATGGGACACCTGGATGAAGTTCTGGGTCCTGGCTTCTGCTTGACCCAGCCCTGGACATGGCAGTCATTTGAGGAATGAACCAGCAGATGGGAGATTCTCTCTCTCTCTCTCTCTCTCTCTCTCTCTCTCTGTCTATATATATATAGACAGAGATATATATGTCTGTCTATCTATCTATCTATATATATATATAACTCTGTCTTTCAAGTAAATAAAATAAATCCTCAAGAAAGTATTTTATTACATGACAGCCAGGAATAAAGATTCAAAAATCTGTCATAATTGAGAAAACTATTTGTATATGTGTACAAACATCTATGTAGGTGAATAATATAATCTTGGTATGCTAGATAATTTTCCAAGCATAACATTAAAGTCAAATATTTCAAGGACATTGAAAGGAAAATAATAAAATGAGGAAATTATTCAAAGTTATGATGATATTAAAATACAAGACACTTTTAAAATTTAGTATCTAAAATTTTTTTAAAGATTTTTTCCCCCTTATTTGAAAAGCAGAGTTACAGAGAGAGAAAAAGAGAGACAGAGAGATCTTTCATTCACTGGTTCACTCCCCAAATGAACACACCAACTGGGCTTGGACTAGGCCAAAGCCAGGAGCCAGGAGCTTCTCCTAGGTTACCCATGTGGGTGCCAGAGGCTCAAACACATGTGCCATTTTCCATTGCTATCCCAGGTCATTAGCAAAGAGTTGGATCAGAAGTGGAGCAGCGGGGATACAAACCAGTACCCACATGGGATGCTGGCTTAACCCACTACACCACAATGCCAGCCCCAGATTGTATAAATTTTGAAAGAAAACATAAGTAGACTATCTTGCTAAAGTACAAAAATCAGTAGAAATAGTATTAGTAGCTGATTTTTTTTTTTTTTGAGCCCTCACAAAGTGTTTCAGATTTTGTTCACCTTGGAGAGCATTTGAATAGAAAACATTCTGAAGAGACACCAAGACGACAGAATAGGTAGTCTAGGGAAGATAGCTTAAAAAAAGTAGAGAGACTGTAATCTCAGGGAAGAGTTAAGGAGGAAACAGCAGTGGAAATGCTACACAAATTAGAGGGACACTGTGGATCTATGTGGAAGGTGTGGACATGCACAACTCAGGACCCTAGCAGGCAAGAGCCTCAGCACCAGCTTGGGAGAGTGAGGTGAGACCAGACTGCAGCAGTCCAAGGCACTGGCGATAAAGCTGCAGGAAAAGCTTGGCGTGAGTCCGGCTTGAAGCCCTGTCTGGCTTGGAGTCCTGCCAACCTAGAGGAAAAAGGGGAGGGGCCTGTTTCTCTCTCCCTGACAATCTGACACCGGTGTCCTGTAACTAGCTGAGAGAGAGGGACATTATTTTAGACATACACAACAGCTGCACTAGCTCGTGTCCACACGCCTGCAGCCAGCCAAGTGGAAACGCCTGAGTCAGGCTGGGAGCATTGACAAAGAGCCGGGTGCTCATTACTGTAGAAGCCTTGTATACTGGAACTGTGAATACACTGTGGCTGCATGTGAGGATGGGGGGTGTGGCTGGGTCCTTGGGTAGTCACTGTGGGCAGCTCCACACAGTCAGGGCTCCCTGATTCCCTGGTGAGTGTCGTTGCTGTGGGATCCGTGCTCGTACCAAGGACTACGTGGATCCTTTGTGTGGTTCTTGTGGCAGTGCAAACAAATATACCCACTGGGGCTAGCACCCAGGCATTGGTCTCCTTTGAAGAGAGGAGGTGAGCGTGAGACTACACCAACAGAGGGGAACAAACCTCCCCTCTGATTAAAGAGAGAGAGAGATTTACCATGCCCAATTTGGGTGTCACCTTGGATATTCCCCTTATCCTGGAGCACTGAGCAGATCTCCCTGGCCACACCCAGCACACGCCTCAGGGCATTCACTGAAAGAGCACGAAAGAGCGGACACTCCACTAAGTCACATAGGCCAAAGATAAAAGCCATCATGGGGGGGGGGGGGAACGACAACAAATATCTCCACAAATGCCCAAAAATAAATGCAGTAACTCAAGAAACAGAATAAGGAAGACAACAAGATGCCTCCAAAGGAATACAACAACACTTCAATACTAGAATGTGAAAAGGAAGAGACTGAAGAAATGCCAAAAATGGAATTCAAAAAATTGATCATAGGATTAATTAGAAGTAATCAGAAGCAAATCCATGAATTAAGAAATCCATACATGACATGAATGAACATTTTTCCTGTGAAATTGAGATTTTAAAGAGAAATCAAAATGAAATATTAAAGAATTCAATAGATCAAATAAAAAATTGGTGGAAGGCCTTAAAACAGACCCAATGAGGCATACAAAAGAATATCCAAGTTAGAAGACAATTTCTGGGTATTTTACAGTCAGAGCAAAAAAAGAAGAAGAAATTAGAAAACTAAGAAATAGTTTTGGAGATCTACGGAATACTACCAAATGACCCAACATATGTTCTTAGGAGTTCCTGAAGGTGTGGAAAGAGAGAATGGATTAGAAGACCTTTTTAGTGAAATTATTACAGAAAACTGCCCTAATTTGGAGAAAGGCTCATCAAAGTACAGGAAGCACATAGAACTCCTAGTAGACATGACCAGAAAAGATCCTCACTGTGATGCATTGTGGTCAAACTGCACAGTAAAACATAAAGAAAAGATTCTAAGAGAGAAGTGCCAGTTTACTTTCAGAAGATCTCCAGTTAGACTCACAGTGGACTTCTCATCAGAAACTCTCCTGGCTAGGAGAGAATGGTGAGATATATTCCAAGTCTTAAGAGAAAAATCTGTAAACCCAGAATACTGTACCCTGCAAAGCTCTTATTGATGAATGAAGGTGAAACAAAGACCTTCCATAACACAGAAATCGAAAGAATTTGTCACTACTCATCCAGGTTTACAAAAGATGCTTAAGGATGTGCTACACAGAAACATGGTCATCACTATCAAAGAAGGTGAAGGCAGAAAATCTCCCACTAAAAGTGCAAAGGAAATCCAAAATAAACAATAGGAACACTTATGGAAAAATGGCAGGGAAATTGAACTTACTCTGGTTTTTCTCCTTGGTTCTTTAGATTTCAGAATATCCTGTTACTGGGAATCTAACCACATATTAAGGCTATCTGGTTTTGAATCTTCCTAAAAAGAAGACATTGGTTATATTGGACCATCTTTTTTCCCCCCTCTCTTATTACATACCATCTGTGTGATTACAATGTTAAGTCTCAGTTCTTATGTCTTCAGGCAGAAGAATGTTATCTTAAATGAATTTTTCCCTGTCTTTGAAGCTCAGTCTGTAAGTGTATTGTTGCTACAAAAAAAAACAAAAAACAAAAAAAAAAAAAAAAAACTTGGGTTTGCATTACTTGACTACTTGAAAACTGAAATAGATAAGATTCATTATGTAATGAATTAGGTTTTTATTTCTGGATAACATTAGAAATGAAATAAAAATTTGAAGTATTTAAAGGATGAAAATAATGATAGTGCTTATAAGCACTGTGAATGCTTTTGTGTTTGGGGCTTCCAAAATTCAAGTGTTTACCAGATTTTTCTCCTGAAATCCTGCTCTTCTTTTCTGTGTTTCTTGCATTTACTTTTATTATGGATGTTGTGAAACAGCAGGGTCACAGTGTCATTACATCTGTGCTCATTATGAATCCCTTCGCTTTTCTAGTTAGCAATCAAATAGTCTCAAAAATATTCTTAGTGTCATTTTTTGGTTAATATTTTACCCACTAATGGTACTTTAGATATCTTTAATCATTTTAATAAGGTGTCTTATTATAGAACTAGCTGGTGAAGAGTAAGGAAAAAAACTAGCTTACTGAGACTGTAGCTGTTCCATTAGTTAAATTTCAAAATTTTTAATAAAGGGACTCTCAGTGATAGGTTGAGACCAAATGGTATCCATTAAACTAGCTTCTGTGACGTGGAAAGGAACTCCCGAAGCAGTGAAGGACATGTGAGGGCGTTTACTTGCCATGGTGTGGGTGTGCTGTGCTGAACTTAAATACAGGTAGTGACACACTGACATTTCTGTTACCCAATAACCTAGAATAGTGTCTTGCATTTATCTGTACTAAAATACCCATAAATTAATGGAGTCTACATAGAAGAAACTTTATGTCTGTACCATATTAGGGAGCCTTTGTACATCTAGGTAAAGTTTCCATGATACAAAGTATTTGGATTTTAAAATTTACTATTATAGTGAAGAAGACATGACATTATTCCATGTGCTTAAATGGTAACTTCCTTATGTGTTTCAGAAGAAAAAAATATGAAATGTGTGTCACTGAGTTAGCTATGTTAAATTGGCAAGTCGTAGTATGAAGCTTAAATCTGTGTTTCTCAAATGTGAACCCCAGTAGTCTAATGCTGGTTTGTATATACTGTAAGTGCTACAAATAGTCTCAGCACTGAACCTGTATTAATACCTCTCAAATGAATGAAACTTGTTTGATGTAGGTATTTTGATATACTTCAGAAAGTATCTGAGTGACTGTGGATTTGTTAATCTGTTTGGTAATGAAGACACTTCCTGTTCTTTTGTTGTTGTTCCCTATATTCATGTTTCAATTTGAATTTTTACTACTGTTAATTTAAGTACAATTTGTTCAATGGTTAAGATGGGGTTGTCACAGTTATTCTTAAGTGTTGAAACTTAACTGAAAAGTGATCCCTGTTAAATATAAGAGTGGGAATAAGAGAGGGAAGGGATGTACAATTTGGGGCATGCTCAAGCTGACTTGCCCCAAACGGCAGAGTTAGAAACATACCCGGGGATTCCAATTCAATCCCATCAAGGAGGCATGTACCAATGCCATCTCACTAGTCCAAGTGATCAATTTCAGTTCACAATTGATCATAATGATAGGACTAAGAATCAAAGGGATCACATAAACAAGACTAGTGTCTGAAAATACTAACCGATAGAACAAAAAAGGGAGAGAACGATCCAACATGGGAAGCGGGATACACAGCAGACTCATAGAATGATGGATGTCCTAAACAGCACTCTGACCTCAGAATCAGCCCTTAAGGCATTCGGATCTGGCTGAAGAGCCCATGAGAGTATTTCAGGTATGGAAAGCCAAGACACTCTGGCAAAAAAAAAAAAAAAAAAAAAGCCCTAAATGAAAGATCTCCATGAGTGAGATCCCAGTGGAAAGAACAGAGCCATCAAAGAAGGAGATATCTTTCTCTGAAGGGAGGAGAGAACTTCCACTTTGACTATGACCTTGTCTAAATATGATAAGAGTCAGTGAACTCAAAAGGCTTCCATAGCCTTGGCAACTCATGACTGGAGCCTAGGGAGATTACTGATGCCATGAACAAGAGTGTCAAATTGTTAAGTCAACAACAGGAGTCACTGTGTACTTATGTCTCATGTAGGATCTATGTCCTTAATGTACTGTATATTGTGATTTAATGCTATAACTGGTACTCAAACAGTATTTTTCACTTTATGTTTCTATGTGGGTGCAAACTGTTGAAATCCTTACTTAATATATACTAAACTGATCTTCTGTATATAAGAGAAATTAAAATGAATCTTGATGTGAATGGAAGGGGAGAGGGAGCGGGAAAGGGGAGGGCTGCGGGTGGGAGGGAAGTTGTGTCGGGGGGAAGCCATTGTAATCCATAAGCTGTACTTTGGAAATTTATATTCATTAAATAAAAGTTAAAAAAAAAAAGATGGGGTTGTCAGTGAAGAAACTTAAAAACAGCTTCATTCACACAACTGCTTAAGTAAAAACTACATTTTGTGTTCTAAAAAAGAAAAGAAAATAGTCTGGAAGAATTTACACTAGAACATGCTAGTGAGAGACAGGCAGCTGGTGCAGCACTTAGATCACAGCGTGGGATTCCTGTACCCACATCGTAGTGCCAGGTTAGAGTTTCTGGTTCCCGTTCAGCTTCTTACTAATGTACATCCTGGGAAGGCAGCATATGATTACTCAAGTACTTGGGTCCCTGCCACCCAGATCGGAGATCCTGATGGAGCTCCTAGCTCCTGGCTTTGGCCTGGTCTAGCCCTAGCTGTTTGCAGGCATTTGGGGAGTGAATCAGCAAATGGAAGATCTGTTTCTCTCTCTCCCTCCTTCCTCTCTCTGCTTTTCAAATAAAATACAACTAAATAACAAATATACATTTTTAAAGATTTATTTATTTATTTGAAAGAGTTACAGAGAGAAGAGTGAGAGAGAGAAACAGAGATCTACCATCTGCTGGTTCACTCCCCAAATGGCTGCAACCGCTGTGGCTGGGCCAGGCCAAAGCAAGGAACTAAGAGCTTCTTCTGGGTCTCCTACGTGGGTGAAGGAGTCAAGCTCTTGGGCCATCTTCCGCTGCTTTCCCAGGAGCATTAGCAGGATCAGAAGTGGAGCAGCTGGGACTGAAGCTGGCACCCAAATGGGACACCGGCACTGCAGATGGTGGCTTAACCAGCTGCACCACAGCACCAGCCCCTGAAGACAAAAATATTTTTAAAAAAGAATGTAAGAGTGGTTGTCTCTAGGTGAATGATAGATTTAGGGATATGTTTTGAATTCATTTCACTGGGCATGTATTTCTTTTGCAACTAGAAAAAAAAAACTTTGAAACAAAGAGGGAGGAAGAAATTAAAATGGAAGGGCATCGAAAAAGAGAGGAGAAATCCTACAAATTGTACGTTAAGCATCAAAGTGAGTTGAGCTTGTTCATATTGTTTTGGTACACTCATGAGCCAGGAGAGTGTGCTGTGGATCCATCTTCTGAGATCTTCTTCAAAGATGACAATCATATTTTTACCCTGTATTCTTTAACAAAGTGTTCATTGTCATGATTTCAATTTTAAAATGTTTGAAATGCTTCAGGAAAATAACAAAATGAAAGAAAGCCATCAAACAGGAGGTCTCAGATTTCTCTAATAAAGTTACACATGTGACTTATATGTCTTCACTTTCCTGGAGTATGGATTAACCCAAAGGAGGAGGTTAGAGTGAGGAATCAGACAGGTTAATAGGCAGTTAGGTTGGTATAGGTGGAAAATGAGGGAAGGGGGGGTCCCTCTAGGATGTACAAAATGCTTGCCTCCCCCAAAAGTTATCTTGAGCAAAATCGAAGTGCCTATCCCACTCCTTGAGAGCTTCCTGTCTTATCATGAAAATAGCAAGGGAGAGGGTGATTCCACCCTTCTGATGGCTAGACAGGACAGACAAGATCACCAATCTAGACTCTAGAGTTTTGTCCCGCCTTCTAACATTGCTAGCTGCCACTCTTTTTTTTTTTTTTTTTCCCCCGAAAAGTGTTTAAAAGACTCAGACCCTTACAGTTCAGGGGATTTTTGGAGCTCCCTCTTGGCTGCTTTGGCTGGAGGTTTCTGAGTTAAATAAAACTTGCTTTTCTCTCTGCTTTGTCTGCATGAAAATTCTTCTTCCATGTGAGACAAAGAACCAAGGTAATCTCTCTCCTTGTAGTTTCTTGCAGTTTCAGGTGTGTAACAATGTTATAGCTGCTTCCTCTCCCCTCTGTTCTCCAGGCATTGGTTCCTGGACTCCCTTAAGATACTCAAACCCTCAAATGCTCATGCCTCCTATTTAAAATGAACTGGTTAGGGCTAGTGTTGTGGCATAATGGGTTAAGCTGCTACCTGCTACTCTGGCATCCCATATGAGCATGAGTTTGAGTCCTGGTCACTCCACTTCTGATCAGTTCCCTGCTCATGTACCTGGGAAAGGAGTGAAAGATGGCCAAAGTACTCAGGCCCCTGACATCCATGTGGGAGACCAGGATTGAATTCCAGGCTCCTGGCTTCAGCCTGTCCTGTCCTGGCCATTGCAGCCATTTGTGGAGTGAACCAGCAGATGGAAGCTTGCTTACTTTTGTGCTCTTTCTCTCTCTGTAACTCTGCCTTTCAAATAAATTAAATAAATCTTTAAAAAAAAAAAAGTATTGTTTTCATAGAACCCATGCACATCCTCCTGTATACTTTAAATCATTTCTAGATACACACACACACAGATATATAGTACCTAATAAAACAGAAGTCCTATGCAAATAATTGTGTGTGTTGTTTTTTAAAGAAAAAATTTATTTATTTATTTAAAAGGCAGTGTTACAGAGAGAGAGAGAGATCGTCCATCTGTTGGTCCCTTCCTGAAATGACTGCAACAGGTGGATCTGGGTCAGGCCAGAGCCAGGAGCTTCATCAGGGTCTCCCATGTGGGTACAGGAGCCCAAACACTTGAGCCATCCTCCACTGCTTTCCCAGGTGCATTATCAGGGAGCTGCATGGGAATCAGGGCAGCCAGGACTCGACCAGTGCCCATATGGGATGCTGGCATCACAGGTGGCAGCTTTACCCACTATGCCACAACACCATCCCCTTACAATGTTCTAAATGTCACAAAATCAATGACACTTTTTCTTATCTTTGTTCAGTAGAATAGCAACAGCAGCAGCCTTGGTCTATATTTCTCTTTGTTTAGAATATTTTAGTTTCAGCTTTCTCCTTATAATGGTGGTAATCTACTGATAATTTACATATAGGAGGAAACCCAAGGGATGTTCTCAGAATTCTGAGACACATGGAACGTATTTAGTTCTAAGGGGAAGGTTCTGTGTGTCAGTAGGTGCCAGAAACTGACAAGATTAAATGATATCTGTGAAGATATTAGATACATTGACACTATTAGGTTGAGTTATATGAAATTGCTGAGTGTCACAGCTCAAAAATAGAGCAATTCTACATTTTCCAACTTTAATGGAATACAGGTTGTTATGGCAGAGTAAGGAAATATAGTCTGGAAGGGAATAGTGGAAGTGTGGCAACACCGACTTCCCTAGGTGTTGGTTAATAAATATCCCCTTGAATATAGGGTGGACCTACGCAATCTTCCCTCAAAATACTGACAGGTATACTGAGGTTCATAAACCTGCCCTAAGGTCAGTAAACCAAACCAATCTCTGTATTTATCAAGCACCGGTTGTATCAGGTTACATAGGGGTATAGAGAGACACTTCCTTTAAGGAATGTTGGATCTATAGGAGGGAAAGCACATAAGCAGTTACAATGTAGCATGTTAATCACCATGATGGATGCACATTTGATGTGCAACAGAAGCCTGGAAGAAGTAGTAAATGCTACTACGGCTGCTTGAGAAAAATAGGAAAGCTTCACAAAAATGGATCAAACCTGATTCAGCTTATGGAACAACAACTAAATAAACATGTCTTCCATAGCATTTTCTCATAAGACAGTTGGCCAGAACTGAGAATACTTCAGGATAACACGAATCATAGGTAGCTTTTGTAGCTGGCAGTTGTACCGTGAGTTGCACAGAATGGCAAGAAGGGAGTTGATCCCTACAGGAGAAGACACTTAACGGACATTGCTAGGATTCTCGTCACAGGACTCTGGCAAGGAGATATCCTGCTCAAATGGGAGAAACCTGCCATCTATGTTAAGAAACCATATTGCATGTAACAGTCAGGGTCTCAAAAAGATTAAAGACCTATAGCTTGATTAGATAGAATTAAATTAATTGAGCTAACTCAGACATTTATAGATCAAATGACTTGTTTTATACTTGCTTGGTGAATATATATAAGGGTACTTCAAAAAGTAAGTGAAAATGAAATTTAAACATGTTTATTTTGGTTGTTATAAAAATTTTTGAAACACACATTTGAGACAGTCTTCCTCAGAAGACTAGAAATTCATAGTATGAAGAACTATGCATGTATTTCAGATTTTTTTCACAAAAATAAACTTGCCTTAATTCCATTTTTCATGACCTTTGTATCACTCTCAGAAACATTCAAGGAACTATCTTTTAGGAGCAGGGCTATGTAGCCTTAAAAAAAATGGGGGTGGGGAGCCTCCTGATGCTTACTTCAGCCCCAAGTACTCTGCCTTTTATTTTTTTAAAGCTTTCTGAATAGCCAAAAATCCTCTACATTTACTTTATTTTTTAATTAATTAATTTTTAATTTTTTGAAAGACAAAGAAATGGGGAAAATAAAGATAGAAAGAGATTCCATCCGTTGATTCACTCCCCAGATGTCCACAACAGCTGGAGCTGGGCCAGGCTGAACCCAGGAGCCTGGAACTCATTTCATGTCTCCCACATGGGTGGTTAACACCCAAGTCATTGAGCCATCACCTGCCGCCTCACAGATCGTGCATTAGCAGGAGCTGGAGCTGGAAGCGGAGCCAGGACTCAAACCCAGGCATGCGAATATGAGAAACGGGCACCCCAAGCGGTGTCTTAACTGCTGTGCCAAACACCTCTTTCTTACTCTGCCTTTTAACCAGCAGTCTCATTAGATGTCCTGCTTCGAACTTTTGCAACTTCCCTTCTAAGCTATTTCCAAGCTGATTTCACCATCCATCCATTTATTCAGTCAACACATATTTATTGCTACATGCTACTATGTGCTGGAAACTGTTGTGGGTGCTGAGGAAACAAACCAAAGTCCCTGCTCCCAGGGAGCATTCTTTAAAATTTTTTATTTATTGGGGCTGGCATTGTGGCACAGCAGATTAAGCTGCTGCCTGTGATGCTGGCATCCCATATCAGAGCACCAGTTCAAGTCCTGGTTGCTCTGCTTCTGATCCAGCTCCCTGTTAATGTACCTGGGAAAGCAGCAGTTGATGGCCCAACTACTTGGACCCTTCCACCCATGTGGGAAAACTGAATGGAGGTGCAGGCTCCTGGCTTCGGCATGGCTTAGCACCACCCATTGTGGTCATGTGGGGAGTGAAACATGGTATGGAAGATCATTCTCTGTCTTTTCCCCTCTCTCTCTGCCTTCCAAGTAAATTTTGTTTTAAATCTTAAAAAAAAAAAAAAACAAAAAACAAAAAACCCAGAAAATTTTTAGTTGTTTGGAAGAGAGAGAGAGAGTGAAAGTGAAAGCAAGAGCAAGAGTGAGAGAGAAGAACGAGGGAGAGGGGGAGGGGGAGGGAGAGGGGGAGGGAGAGAAGGAGGGGAAGGGTTGGGGGGTAGAGAGAGAGGGAGAGAGAGAAACAGCTAGGGCTGGGCTAAGCCGGAGCCAGGAGCTGGGAACTAAATCCAAGTCTTCCATGTGATGGTAGGAACGCAGTTAGTTGAGCGATAACTTCCAAGGTCTGTCTGAGCAGGAAGCTGGACTTAGTCGCCAGAACCAGGCACTCTGTTCCACTGTGGGACATGAGTATCTTAACTGCCAGGCTAAATGCCTGCCCCTCAGGAAGCATTTTAACTTAGAGGAGATGTGCAATCGACTTATTACATAATCAATAATCTTTGTACACTTTCATACATTTCTATATGTGCTTAATGACATAAAAGGAACCAATGAAGATAAAACATGCTGTCAGAATCATGATGATTTTAATACATCTTAAACAAAGATTTTTTTTCCAACAATTTTATTTAACACCATGTAAATCTGAGAAAGTGTTTTTACCCAGTGGACATAAAGAAACTCTGAGTATATTTTTCAGTCTCCTAATAGAGCCGAATCTCTTTAAAGAACTAAATTAATATGTGCACAGTGTGGATATACATATTTTACTGTATGGAACATTTTGAAATTTCTCTTTTCAGTACTATTTAAGAAACTGGATACTTAATCACTATGAATTCAACCATAATTTCTTCCTCAACCTTTATATTTCTGTTTTCCCAAATGACCTACTTTAAAGGTTTATTTTCAGCAGTACAAAACCATTAAACAAGCCTATGCAAGCAATTAAACAGCATTTTGTGGGACCAGTGGAAAGCATTGATATATTCAATTACCCTCATTTTAAATCAATGAACTAACATGAATTTGTAATTAACACCCATATGGTGGGCCAGCTCACCTTGGTTAAGAAAAAATAAAACTGTTTCTGTTGATTCTGGTCTCAAAATGAGTGGAAATCAGCAGTGAATTTGATCGGGAGGCCAAATCATTAGGACAGTAGGACGGCAGGGCAACTGAGTGTTGCAAGGAAGCCAGAGGGCGCAGTGCCAGGTGTTGATGGGAGGTGAGGGATGAGTCAGTTAAGGTCCTAGGGCAGCTGGAGGGAGACACCTGCCTTAAGAGAAGGCCTGTTCCATTGGCCCTGTTGTTCCATATGACTGACAGGTGTCTTCCATGAACACCTACCCATCCAAACACAATATTTAGATTGATATTTGTTTATTCACTCCTATAGCCATTACTCTCTTTATCTAAAAGGATAGAGAGCACCTGATACTTATTACTTTCTCAGATTGGCTGTTCACAGTCACCAATCCTTATAATGGTGTCTGTCCTGTCTGATCCAAGAGTGCCCAATGAAAAGACAGGAACACTCTTGGTTCTGACTCATTGAGAAATGAATATAAGCATGATAAGAGTCTTATGTAAAATATGAAATACTTGAATGATACCTTGCTATACATACCGCTGGCAGGATGCTGTAGGGCACCATCCAGGAGCACGGGTCATCCTCCCAGCTCTTGATAGCTGTTGCTGGCCCACAGCTAAGTCTCTCAGAGAACTACTGGACAAGAGAGAACAATATCCCCCAAGCTAACGCCTCCTTCCCAGGATACTAGTGAATGCAGGGGCCAAGACCTACCTCCCTTGTCCAGACAGAGAACAACTCTGACGGGCCATCCCAGCTGCAGGGATTTTCCTAGGCTCAGTGGAGGCCTCTGTTGCAGCTGCTCTGCAGCTTGGCCCCTCCACTGCCCAACCCTTTCCCTTGCTTCTTTAAGGGTCATTCCCAAGGGTGCTCCCAGTAAGCTTCCTGCATGCAAATTTCCATCTCCAATTCTGTTTTCCAGAGACACTGCTCTAAGACAGCACCTGGTGCCAAGGAGCAAAAGGCATTCATTGAGGGGAATTCTACTGTGCTGCTTCTCATCCTTGTGTAGTAAAGCTTGCTGATCAGAAAACTGATACGAAATATTAAGTTCACATGGGATCAGAGTTGTGGTGCAGCAGATAAATACTGCCTCCTGGGACACTAGCACCCCATATGAGCACTGGTTCAAGTCCCAGCTGCTCCACTTCGATCCAGCTCCCTGCTAATGACCTGGGAAAAGCAGCGAAAGACTGCCCAACTGCTTGGGCCCCTGCCATCCATGCAGGAGACCCAGGAGAAGCTCCTGGCTCCTGGCTTCGACCTGGCCCAGCCATTGTGGCCATTTGGGGGAGTGATCCAGTAGATAGAAGCACTTTCTCTCTTTGCCCCTCTCCCTCTAACTCTTTCAAATAAACAAATAAATCTTAAAAAAAAAAAAAAGGATTCACACACAGAGGTGTGATTTTCTAGTTCTCACAATATAGGTGGATACACTATTAACTGGAAACTGACTTTTGGAAATTGCAACTTAAACGTATAAGTAATTGCAATGGAGAAATTACCTTTCTGAATTGTTTTTCAAAATCTCCAGGGGCCATCATTGTCGTATAGTGGATTAAGCCGCTGCCTGCAATGCTGGCATCCCATCTGGGCAATGGTTAGTGTCCTGGTTACTCTACTTCTGATCCAGCTTCCTGTTAATGTTCCTGGGGAAAGCAGAGGAAGATGGCCAGAGTGTTTGGGCTCCTGCCACCTAATTATGAGACCTGGATGAAGCTCCTGGCTCCTGGTTTCAGTCTGGCCTAGCCCTGGATGTTGTGGCCATCTAGGGAGTGAACCAGCAGATAGAAGGCCTCTCTCTGCGTTTCTCCCCTTCTCTGTGTAACTCTGACTTTCAAATAAATAAATCTTTAAAAATAAATTTCCAAGGCCGGCGCCGCGGCTCAATCAGCTAATCCTCCACCTTGCAGTGCCGGCACCCCGGGTTCTAGTCCCGGTTGGGGCACCGGATTCTGTCCTGGTTGCACCCCTTCCAGGCCAGCTCTCTGCTATGGCCCGGGAGTGCAGTGGAGGATGGCCCAGGTGCTTGGGCCCTGCACCCGCATGGGAGACCAGGAGAAGCACCTGGCTCCTGGCTGCGGATCAGTGCGGTGCGCCGGCAGCAATGCACCGGCCGCAGTGGCCATTGGAGGGTGAACCAACTAAAAGAAAGACCTTTTTTTCTGTCTCTCTCTCTCACTGTCCACTCTGCCTGTCAAAAAAAATTTTTTTTCCAAATATCTTGGATTTCCTTTGTATGTGAGTCATTTAATTTTTGTCTGCTTTAATGGCTTTTTTCAAGGTTTATTAATTTATTTGGAAGGCAAAGCTAAGATGGGGGTGAGCAGAGAGAATCTTCCATCTACTGGCTGATTCCAAATGGCTGCAACAGCCAGGGCTGGGCCAAGCCAAAGCCAGCAGCCAGGAATTCCATTCAGGTCTTCCATGTGAGTGGCAGGGACTTAAGTTTCTGAAGCATGGCTGGCGCCGTGTCTTAACAGGCTAATCTTCCGCCTTGCGGCACCGGCACACCGGGTTCTAGTCCCGGTTGCCCCTCTTCCAGGCCAGCTCTCTGCTATGGCCCGGGAAGGCAGTGGAGGATGGCTCAAATCCTTGGGCCCTGCACCCGCATGGGAGACCAGGAGAAGCACCTGGCTCCTGGCTTCGGATCAGCGAGATGCGCTGGCCGCAGCGGCCATTGGAGGGTGAACCAACGGCAAAAAGGAAGACCATTCTTTCTGTCTCTCTCTCTCACTATCCACTCTGCCTGTCAAAAAAAATAATAATAAAAAATAAATAAATAAATAAGTTTCTGAAGCATAACATCAGCTCTGCTTCCCAGATGCATTAGCAAAGAGCTGGACCTGAAGTGGAGCAGCCTAGACTCAAATTAGCACCATGCTATAGGATGTGAGTGTTCCAAGCAGAGGTTTAAGTCACTCTGTCACAATGCTTGCCCCTTAATGGATCACTTTTATCTGCAAAATTAAATATCAGAGATTCTTTGTGTTTAAATATGTAAAAGTTCAGTTGATTCATACAAAAATTGAATTAATAGGCTCTATGGAAAATATAAAATATTGTTTTCTTTGTATTTGAAATTCTAATTTGAAAATATTCTCAATTTTCCTCAAAGTAAGTCCTTGGTACCTATACACATGCAATAATGCTATGAATGAATAAAACTTTGGCCCGAGGAAAACAGCTAATGCAAATGGAACTACTTCTCATGTCTCATGGTCTTTGCTTTCATCTACCCCAACCAGACCCCTGATCTGGTTTGCTTGTATTCCTGGAGTTTCATTTCTTTTTTAAAAATTTTATTTATTTATTTGAAAGGCAGAGTTACAGAAAGAGGTAGAGACAGACAGACTGAGAGAGAAAAAGGAATCTTCCATCTGCTGGTTTACTCCCCAAATGACTGCAATGGCCGGGGCTGGGCCAGGCTGAAGCCAGGAGCTAAGAATTTCTTCTGGGTCTCACATGTGGATGACAGCGGCCCAAGCACTTGGGCCGTTTTCTGCCGCTTTCTCAGACATACTAGTAGAAAGCTGGATTGGAAGTGGAGTAGCCAGGACTCAAACCAGTCCTCTTATGGGATGCGAGCATTGCAGGTGATGTCTTAATCTGCTGCAACAGAAAACCAGCCCCAGATTTTCATTTCTAATTCTTATTTTTAATTGATTCTTAGTCAATATTTGAGTGATTGGAATAATCAGTGAGGTGAAGGGTGGGCAATAATTGGGATAGAAATACCGTATTTTCTCCTCAGGAGAAAAACTTCAACATCCACTGAGCTTCCAACAGTTGTCTGTTTCTTGCAGCTCTCTCCTCTGACCAGAAGATGGCAGCAAGTGTTGACTGGATTAGGGACCCAATCTACAGGTTCAGAGTTGATGGTTTTTTTGAAGCATTTTCTTTGAGTCAACAAAAATAATACAAGTCATTTACATCTGCTCCACTCTTCTCTCAGTGAAAAGAAAGGAGGTTAATCCATTTTAGACCTGGTTTATCCTTTTTAAAGGATCTTCAGGAAGGTTTGACAATATGAAATATGACATAAGGATTTAACTTATTCTTTAATAACATGACATGAACTTTAATACATATTACCAAACAAAAAGTATTTATTTAATCTTGGCTCTGATATCCACTTCTTTTTAAAGAAAGATTTATTTATTTATTTGTAAGACAGAGTTAGCGAGATATATATATATATATATACATATATATATATATATATATATATATATATATATATCTTTACTGGTTCACCTCACAAAAGGCTGCAATAGATAGGTCGGGGCTAGGCCAAAGCCAGGAGCCTAGAACTCCGCCCAGGAATTCCACCTGAGTGGCAGGGGTGCAAGCACTTGGGCCATCTCCTGCTGCTTTCCCAGCACATTAGCATAGAGCTGGATTGGAAGTAGAGCAGCTGGGATTCAAACCAGGGCTCATATGGGATGCCAGCATTGCAGGTGGCAGCTTAACCTGCTGTACCACAGTGTCTGCCCCCTTTGAGGGTCACTTCTAATAAAATATTATATATATTTGTTATGTTTCCAAGTAAAGATACAACTTTAGGATATAAACAAAATGGTAAATATTTACATTATTGAGAGGTCTTCAAAAAGTCCACGGAAAATGCATAGATTTCACTTTTTTGGTACCAAAATACATTTATCTTTTAATTCTATTTTCATGAACTTTTAGAAGTACTCTTGTATTTTCCATCACGTGCCCAAATCTATCCTTGCAGCCTAGCAGTTAAGATGCCTGCTATCATCCAGCTTCCTGCAGAGCCTGGGAGGCAGCAGGTGGTAGCTAAAGTATTTGGGTTCCTGCCACCCATCTGAGACATGCGGTTTGCATTCCCAGCACTGACATGGCCCAGCGCCAGCCATAATGAGCATTGAGGAGTGAACCAGTGCAGGGAATCCTCTGTTTCTTCCTATCTCTGTCTCTGCCTTTCAAATAAATATATTATTATTTCTCTGGAGAATAAAAACTTAAAAACAAAATGTAATGCATCCTTCTCACCACCTGTAAGTACAAAAATTAAATAGATGTGGGGAAAAGTTACTGGGAAAATCTCTGACATGTCATTAAATGAAACCCTTGCTATATTAAAGTCAGAGTTACAGAGGAAGAGACAGAGTGAGAGATCTTCCATCTGCTGGTTCATCCCCAAATAGCCTCAATGGCCATGGCTGGGGCAGGCCAAAACCAGGGCTCAGGAGCCAAGAGGAGTCCAAGTACCTGGACCATCTTCTGTTGCTTTCCCAGGCACATTAGCAGGAAGCTGGATCAGAAGTGGAACAGCCAGGACTCAAACTGGTGCCTATGTGGGATAATGGTGTCTCAGCAGCCCAAACTGCTACACCACAATGCCAGTCCCTTGTTATATTCTCTTTTGGAAAGCAACACTGAAATTTTTTGAGTTTTTGTTGTGTCAACAGTGGTTTAAATAGTAAATAAATGTCTGAGGAGAAATAAAAACTGAACTGTATGAGGTAAGTTGGATGTTATGTAGATAGAACAATTACTTTTGCACTTCACACTTCGAAGTTTTAGATATGGTAATGAAGATCCGTGTATCCTATAAAGCAAGAAAAGTGACAAATGAGCAATCAGGAGACACACCAAGTAGGGAGAGAAGTAGGTACTAGCAGTGCCTGCAGATTTCAGCAGAATTCACAGGAGTTGCTCAACTTCTCTAATTGCAAAGAAACCTAATGATGATTGTTAGGGGTAGGAGCCTGGAAAGCAAACAGTCAGAGGAAGATGCCCTGATACTTCTGGAAGGATCAAAACTTTTGCAAAGAAAGAAAAAATAAAGACAAATTGGTTAGGTATCGCATTTTAGAATCACAGAGATTGAGGCAGTGAGGATTTTTTTTTTTTTTTAAGTATAGCCTTCAGCAGCCCCCAAGTTCCATGGGAATTCCTTTCTTTGTGTGTTTGGATATGTTTATCTGGCCTCTGCTCCAGTGCTTCCAATGATCCTGAGCTCGTGACATTTTACTATAAAGGTTTCATTTCCGAACAGCTCTCCTTGCTATAAATCTCCCCACTACAGATGTCTGCTGGTAACATCTGCTCAGCGGTCTCTTCTGCACAAAGGATCCCAGCATTTTAATCTGGGGGTCATGGTCAGCTTTGTGAGACTTGGAACAGTTATGGACTTTGTCCTAGACTCCCGAAGCTTGTCCATGGGGCTCAGGGGGTGCAACTCTACCCACAGGAGAAGAAACCCTTTCTACCTGACGCTTCCTCAGATGGCACTGTGTTCCTAAGACAACCTTACCAATGTCTTGGAGATTTTTATTTATTTATTTATTTGATCTTATTTGAAAGGCATAGGGATAAATAGAGACACAGACAGAGATCTTCCACCTGCTGGTTTTACTCCCTAACTGTTTGGGCCAGTTCAAAGCCAGGCACCCAGAACTCAATTCCAGTCTCCCACATGGGTGACAGGAAGCCATCAACTGCTGCCTCCCAGGATGTACTTTAGCAGGAAGCTGGATCAGAAGCAATGGGGCTAAGCAGGAACCTGCTAAGGGATGTGGACGTCCCAAGTGGTGTCTTAACCTCTGTGCCATATACCTGCCTCTAATGTCAGTTCCCTCTTCCCTTCCTTTTTCTGCTCCTTCGTCCACTTCTTAAAAACGAGCATGTGGTGAGCACTATTCCATTGCAGACATTGGGGACACAAAGATGGAAAGACACCATTCCTGTCCTTCGGGAGTTCACAGCTTATTGAAGAAGTCAGATACAGAAAGAGATTAATTAGGTCGGGGAAATGACATCTCACATGAGGATGGATCTGAGGGTGGGACCCAATCTGGGTTCAAATGCCAACTTTACAAGACACCTTGGGCAAGACACCAGAGTACTTCAAAAAGGTCAAGGGGATATGTAAGTGGAAGGTAAGTTTAGGGGCAGGTGGGATAGAGGGTTAAGCCACTGCCTATAACTCCAGCATCCTGTATAAGTCTTGGTTGCTCTGCTTCCAATATATCTCCTTGCTAATGTGCTGGGAAAGCAACAGAAGATAGCTACACTACGTTGAGACCCAGATGAAGCTCCTGGCTTCAGCAGGTTCCAGCCTCTGCTGTTGCAGCAATTTGGTGGGGGTGGGGTGTGTGTGTGAACCAGACAATAGATGATCTCTCTCTCTCTCTCTCTCTCTCTCTCTCGCCCTCACTCTCCTTCTCTCTTGCTCTGTGTCCCCGCCCCCCTCCCTGTAACTCTTCCTTTCACAGAAATAAATGCTAAAGAAAAAGAAGTTAAGTTTATTATTCATGAACTTTCTGAAGACTTGCATGCATGGATTTTTTTTTGCATCAAAATAAACTTATGATTTAATTCCATTTTCCTAGAACTTTTTGAGTTGTCCTTCTTGCTTAACTTCTTGTATCCTCATTTTGATCATCAATAAAACAGGCATCCATACACCACTGCTGTGATTGTTGTAACTTGCCAAATAATGAATATGGACTTTATTATGTAGCTTTCCTTCCATAAGCCACCAGTCCTTTAGCAGGGGGAGTGGTACACAAGATGTTATTTTATTTTACCAATTTCATGTGACAAATCCCTTCATCCTAAAATATGATGACTAAACTGGACTAGGAGACATGTATGTAAAGAAGGGAGATGAGACAGGAGACCTGTAATCATAGAGATGAGAATGTCGAGGAGTTTAAGGCAGAGGTAATAGGGATAGAGAACTGTTGAGAGCTATTCTAAGGTATAGATTACAGGACTTGATTTGGTGGTCAGTCGACAGGGAGAAGATGAGGTTGCAGACCTCTGGGAAACTGGCTGCTGGTGTTTCATTAACTTAGATTGCAATTACAGTAGAAAAAGCATGGAAAGAAGATAATAAATTGGTCTGTTACCCATGAGATCCCTCAAGCTTTGGAAATGTGGGTCCAGAATGTGGAATAAAAGCCTTTACCAGAAAGAATAGCTTTGAGATTTCTGTCTTTGGTGGGTGAAGTTATGACAATGGAAGAATATGAAGATAGATTTTCTTTTGGAAAATCTGTCAGTCTCTTGAGGCTGGTGTTGTGGCATAGAGGGTAAAGCTACCACCTCCAACCCAGGCATCCCATATGGACACTGATTTGTGTCTTGGCTGTTCCACTTCTGATTCAGCTCCCTGAGTGGCCTAGGAAAAGCAGCAGAAGTTGGCCCAAATGCTTGGGCCCCTGCACCATGTTGGAGACCTGTAAGAAGCTCCTGGCTCCTGGCATCAACCTGGTCCTGACTTGGCTATTGCGGCATTTGGGGGAGTGAACTAGCAGATGGAAGATAATCTCCCTCCCTCTCTCTCTGTAACTTTAAATTTCAAATAAATAAATAGATCTTTAAAAATAACAGTCTGAAAGCCTAAAAAGTGCTATGTGCAAAAGAGGGCCACTGCACAATACACCCTTCCCCATTCATCTATGGGCACCCCTACCGTAAGCAAAGGCCTGAACTATACTCTATGTTTCTGTGCTTTTCATTATGCTCTGTTGGCCTAGATGCCTTTTTCTGTACCAATGTGACACTGTTTTAACTTCTCAGTTGTAAAACCTCACAAACACTCTCTCCCTCCATTCCAAGATTAATGTAAATTATTGCCATATTTCAAATGAACACAGTTGCAGGTACATTTTAAGTAATATATGCAAGTGCTGGATTACATGTACTGATGATATAGCAACTCTTTCTCTGTGATGCCACTTTTGAAATGCAATTAAAGAAAGAGTTAATGTGCCATATGGTGCACTTTCTCTCTGTCTTCTTTGGATCTACATAAATCACATTCCCTTAGACAGTGATTCCCAAACCTGGCTAGGTATCAGAATCACCTGAGGAGCTTTATAAAAATGTAAATTCCTGAGCTCCATCCCAGAGGTACTGAACTGAATACGATGGAGCATTTGGGACCAAGAAATAGATATGTGCAGTAAAATACCCCACAGGTGGTTCTGATGTGTTCAGTTCAAGACTGGCATTCAGGAATCCCTGCATTTGAAAGTCCTCAGAACATTGATTAAAGAGCTATGAGTCACTTTTTTTTCTTTTTTCTTTGTAACTATTAGTCACTTTTGAATGCTATTTTGCAATTGATGTCCATAAAGCACTTTATTAATTTATTTACTTTTTATTACAAAACAGATGCCATAAAACTTATAAACATTGTAGAAATAAACAGAGTATAATACAGCCCCATAATTTCAATAGCTAAAGAATGTTACCAATTTGGTTAGTACTCTGTATTTTGTCTGTTGCATTTACTAAATTTTTTTTCTAAAAACTGAATCACTCTGTACTTTGGGAGTCTGAATTTTGGGAGTCTAGATTAAGGCCTGGCCTTGGAGCCCAAAAATTCCCAGGCAGTTTGCTAAAAGCCTAGACATGAAAGCCAGGTGTATAAAGATTCAGGATCCATCTTTGGCCCTTACAATTTATCTAGCCCTTGAGCAATCTGTTCAAAATCCCTAAGTCTCAGACTTCCCCATCTGCCGATAAAAATACTATGTATATAATAAAATCCTGACAAAAATTAAATGAAGCAGTGCTTATAAAGGGCTTAGCATTATAAATTCTCAGTAAATAGTAAATTAAAACTTAGGAGAAAACTATTTTTAGATCAGTTCTAGGTTCACATCAAAATTAAGTAGAAAGTACGGAGAGTTGTCATATACTTCTTGACACCTCCCCCCAACTGTCAACATCTCCCAGCAGAGTGGTCCATTGTTACTGTCTATGAACCTGCATTGACACGTCTACATCACTGAAAGTCCAGGGTATACATTAGAAACATTAGAATTCACTCTCAGTGTTGTACATTCTGTAGGTTCTGACAAGTGTATGATGACAAATATCCAGCATTGTAGAACTGTGCAGAGAAGCTTCCCTGCCTAAAAATATCATCTGAGCTCCATCTATTCATCTCTCCTCCCCTAAGCCCTGATATTTTTATTGTCTCCATAGTTTTGCCTTTTCAGACTGTCATATGGTAAAAATCACACAACATTAGATTTTTACTATGGTCATTATTATTATTACTATTACATTTGAGGCATTTTTACTTAATATATTTTGGACATTTAAATAATAATTTTCTTTAATTCTGTCTACCTTTTGTATAGTACTCCATGGTGTGGATATGTGAAGATTTAATCAATATCACATGCATATTTAGGTTATTTCCAGTTTTTCTTGATCATAAGCTATACTGCAGGGGACATCCTTGCATGTATATTCTTTCATGCTTGTATAGAATGTCTCTTCTATAAGGGACATTGTTGAGTCAATAGGTATGTATATTTTAATAAAATTTTAGCCATTAGTTCCACACAGTGAGACTGTTTATCTATATAATTGCCCAAACTGGATATTAAACTTCTTTTTAGCCTTTGCTAATGGGATAGGAGAAAATGAAACATCATTGTTATATTATTTTATATTTCATTATTAAAGAAAGCAAGCATTTATCATAATCTATGGATGCCATAGTTTTTATTTAGCTATTTGCCCATATGCCCTAGATTTACTTGCTTTTTCTTAAGAATCTTTTTGGCTCTTTATTCCTTTCATTCATTTTTACTCCATTCAACTTCCAGGTTTTTCTCTCTCTTTGATTTCTCAACTGACTGATCTCTTCTAAGTCAATATAATCTTCCATCTTTCTTTAGTATTAGGTGGTCTCTGAGTCTCTTTCCTTAATATTCTATTTTGTTTGCCTTCTCTGAACAGAAAATTCCAAAAGGACTTCATCCTTTATTTTCCCAGTCAGTATTTTCTCTTTTCTTGACTTCTTACATTTTGTAGAACAGAGCAGGGTGGCAGGTAACACAGCTTCCTCACGACCTGTTTGAAGTGGACAGAACTGCTTTGTGTTATATTTCCCCTCTTCTGCACTGTGTCATCATTTCTTTGAGTTTTCACGTACTACTCTATTGCTGATAGGAAACGGCACAGCTTGTGCGAGTGCCAGTCCCAGCCAATTATACACTAAATGATCTGAGTTGGCATGAAAAGCCTAGGCAAAATGCAGTATGCCTTGGTAAGATTAAATTTCGCTTTAATAAATCGTGCTTGCATAGGATTTGACATCAGGATGAAATCACACTGCTGTCTGGACTGAAGCACCAGTGGCCATTAAAAAATTAAACAAGGATAGCAAGAATACCAAAAGGTATTTTTAGACATGTCACAATTATAGCATATATAATAACAAAATGAATAGCAGTTCTTTCTTTTTATTTGAAATCCACTGTGGTCTAGTTTTAGGAAAACCAATGTCTTTTCCTTACTTCCTACAAAAATAATATATAGAAATATTCCTTAAACAAGCACGTAACATATTGATGTTTATTGTGGAAGTAATTTGTATTTTCAAAGTACATTTGCATGACCAACAGACTCATGATCAGGATCACTTATTAGCCATCAAGAAAATGCAAATCAAAACCAGAAAGAGGTTTTACCTCACCCCGGTTAGAATGGCTCTCATACAGAAATCAACAAACAACAAATGCTGGTGAGGATATGAGGAAAAGGTACCCTAGCCCATTGTTGGTGGGAATGTAAACTGGTAAAGCCACTATGGAAGACAGTATGGAGATACCTCAGAAATCTGAATATAGACATACTATCGACCCAGCCATTCCACTTCTGGGAATTTACACAAAGTAAATACAAGTTAGCATATAAAAGAGTTATCTGCAACCCTGTGTTTATTGCAGCTCAATTCACAATAGATAAGACATGAAATCAACCCACATGCTCATCAGCTGAAGACTGGATAAAGAAATTATGGGATGTTTACACCATGGAATACTACACAGCAGTAAAAAAAATGAAATCCTGTCATTTGCAACAAAATGGATGAAACTGGACAACATCATATTTATTGAAATAAGCCAGTACCAAAAGGACAAATACCATATGTTCTCCCTGATCTGTGGCAACTAATAAAGCACCCAAAAGGCACTCTATAGAACTGAAATTCACACTTTGAGATGCGATGACTTTGAAAAGCACTTGTCTTGTTTGTTGAGGAACAGTTTTTTTCTTTCCATACAGTTTGTGGAACTCTTTACTTAGGATAGTGCTAATCATATGTGTATAAAGTTATTTGAAAAGAGGGGCCAGTGCTGTGGTATAGCAGGTAGAGCTGCCACCTACCATGCTGGCATCCCATGTGGATGCTGGTTCTAGTCCTGGCTGCTCCACTTTCAATCCAGATCTCTGCTATGCCCTGGAAAAGCAGTGGAAGATAGCCCAGGTCCTTGGATCCTGCATCTACATGGGAGATCCAGAGGAAGCTTCTGGATCCTGGCTTTAGATTGGCCCAGTTCTAGCTGTTGTAGCCATTTAGGGAGTGACCCAGTGGATGGAAGACCCTCCCCCCAACCTATGCCTCTCAATAACTCTGCCTTTCAAATAAGTAAATAAAATAAATATTTAAAAAAAAATCTTGCTGGAGTGCCTGGTACTGTGGGGTAGCAGGTAAAGCTGCCACGCAGGGTCCCATGAAAAAATAGTTAATTGAAAATAGATCTTAGCAAAAAATAAGAATGGAAATAGGAGAGGGAGGAGGAAGAAGGGTGGGAGTGTGGATGGGAAGAATCATTATATTCCTAAAGTTGTATTTATGAAAAAAAATTGTTATACATTCAAAAAAATGTATGTTTCCAAGTGGAATTAAAATAGCTCATATGTTATGATGTCAATGCTTTCAAGATCTTAAGGCATTAAATTAATAATACATTTTAAGAACTTAAAGAATTGTTTTAAGTGGCTTGTATTAAATAAATTCAAATATGTGAGATCTGCCAAAGCATTATTACCCTTACATTTAATCTCAAAGTAATAAAGTTATTGTTAAAATCACAACCATATATGCTAGCATGGTATGCAGGCATTATAATATGATCAGAAAAATTATATAGACAAAGGGAAATATTTATAACCATGTAAAGTGAATGCAGCATAATATTAACATATGATTGCAAACCTACATGCAGAATCCAATGAAAATAGCTACCCTTTGTTTTCTGGCATTAAGTTGTGTTCATTCTTTTTATTTTATTGCCTTTTCAATAAAAAATTCCTGAGTAATAAGTCCAAATGATGGTTAATGTTTATTCAGTAATTTAACATTTGTGTCTTTCTTTAAACACATATCAGTAAGTCATCTGGCTAATTTTATATTATGTAAGTCATTTAGAATGGATTTTTTCCCAGTAGTCTTTTTCCAAGTCTTCTATGCAGGTGCAGGGGCCCAAACACTTGGGCCATCTTCCACTGCTTTCCCAGGCCATGGCAGAAAGCTGGATCGGAAGTGGAACAGCTGAGTCTTAAACCAGCGCCCATATGGGATGCCGACACAGCAGGCGGCAGCTTTACCTGCTATGCCATAGGGCCAGCCTCCCAATAGTCTTTTTAACAACCTTGGAAACTTGGTCCTAAATGGGTTTAGACAGAATCAAGGGTGATATACAAATGAATAAAAAGTCAGCCCTACACTCTAGAAAGCACAACCACAAATTCATGCCTAATGTAGGGGCTGAATATCTCTCCAGGTAGAATGAAAAGGGTGCTTCTAGTGACAGCCTCAGTGAGTCCCAATTTTTATAATATCGACATGGTTGGATGAATAAAACATTCAGCTTACAAAGAGATGACGTGGATACTCATTACAACTTTGCCAATGCCTCTTTGCGTTCCACTTATTTCTCTCTATACACTATTAAAAGAATGGGATAGTAAATTTGTGAAAATAGCATACATATCAGAGCACAAAAGAATCTAAGAGATCTTAACAGTCATTAATAAAATAGTAACATTTACTTGTATATTGTAGGCACAATCAGCAATCTTGTTCTCAGTTATATCACTTAATGTTTTTCATAACTTTGAGTAAATGTTGCAGATTTCAGAAGGTATACTCTGATTCAATTCAAAATCTGTCCCTGTGAAATAAGAATGGTTGAGAATAGCAAATGTATTGGAAGTTATCTTCTTCTGGTTATAAAAGCCATATCTGTGTTCAGTGTGAAAAGAAGTGTGTGCCACATATGCAGACAGGGTTCAGGGTTAAGATACACATTCACTACATCAAATGTTCCCAGGGCTCATTGTCATTTGCCAAACATGTATAGTACAATAATTTATTAATCCTACAGAGTTCTGTTACTTTTTTCTCATTCCAATCAATTTTCTTTCTTCCACGTTCTCTGCCCTTTGTAATGGACGTTGGCTGGTCTCCTTGTCCATTTGGTCTCTTTGGTCCCACTCTCTTGACATTTCAGTGACACATCAACTATAGATTCTCTGGTTTTTATACACAGCTACTGCAGTTTTTTAATTTTTGTTAAAGATTTATTTTTTATTTATTCGTAAGACAGAGTTACAGAGAGAGGTAGATACAAAGAGAAAGAGAGGTCTTCCATCTGCTGGTTCATTCCCCAACTGGCTGCAATGGCTGGAGCTGCGCTGATCTGAAGCCAGGAGCTTCTTTCAGGTCTCTTATGTGGGTGCAGGGGCCCAAGGACCTGGGCCATCCTCCGCTGCTTTCCCAGGTGCATCAGTAGGGAGCTGGATTGGAAGTGGAGCAGCTGGGACTCAAACGAGCACCCATATGGGATACCGGTGCCGCAGCTGGGGCTTTAACCTGCTCTGCCACAGCTCCAGCCCCTAGAGCAGTTTTATACCCCAAAACATCTAAAACCTTTAAGCACTGAATTTGCTTTGCAAATGTTTCAAAAGTTATGTTGTCAGCTTAAGTAAATTGTCAGATTTCAAGCAAAATCTTCACAAAGACTTTGTGTACCCTATTAAGTTTTAGTATAAAAAATCTGAGCTTAATTTTGGAAATATTTTTTCAAACCAATGTTCATAAACTCACACAATTGTTACTTCCCTATATACACCAGCTACAAGAGTCAAAATTTTAAAAAGTAGAGGGGCGGAGGTTTGACCTAGGGATGAAGACACTGGTTGACAAACCAGTGTCTCATACCGGGGTGACCTGGGCTCTAGCACTGACTCTGGTTTCAACTCCAGCTTCCTGCTAATGCACATCCCAGGAAGCAGCAGATGATGATTCAAGTACGTGGATCCTTGCCAATCATGTGGGAGACCTACACTGAACTCCTGGCTCCTGGCTTCAGCCTGACCCAGTACTGGTCATTGTGTGCATTTAGGAGAGTGAACCAGTGGATAGCAGCTTTCTCTGTCTGTCAAATAAATAAATGAATAAGCAGTTTAGTTTCTCATATGTGGCTGGAGTGATGACATTTTATACACACACACACACACACACTCTGAACACACATTATGAGTGTGTTTCAAAAAGTTCAGGGATAACAATTTAAAATTACATTTATTTGGTGCAAAAAATGTTTTGGAATCCATGTAGAGAATGGTCTTCAAAAAGGTCATAGAAAATGCATAGAATGAAGTATGGTTTCTCCTAAATGTGTATTGCTTTCATATCATCATAAAGTCAAAAAATCCTAAGCCAAACCATGGTAAGTTTTCATGTGTTCTTCAGAATTGATCAACTTATTTTACACATACATTATAATTTTAAATTATTCATCTTTATTTTTAAAATTATCATTTTTATTTACTTGAGAGAAAGAGAGAGAGAGACTGAGAGCACCAGCTCCCATCTGCTGTTTATTCCCCAAATGTCCACAACAGCCAACACAGAGCCAAGCTAAAGCTGTAAACTGGGAACTGAATCCAGGTGTCCCATGTTGGTGTCAGGAACCCAACTACTTGAGCCACTATCACTGTCTTGCTGAGTGCAAATTGGCAGAAAACTGGAATTGAGAATGGAGCTGGAACTTGAACCCAGGCACTCTGATATGGGAGCTAGCATGCCAAGTGGTATCTTTACCACTGTGTCAAACACCCACATACCTCATTTTTTTTTTGACAGGCAGAGTTAGACAGTCAGAGAGAGACAGAGAGAAAGGTCTTCCTTCCGTTGGTTCACCCCAAAAATGGCTTCCACGGCAGGTGCACCATGCTGATCCGAAGCCAGGAGCCAGGTGCTTCTTCATGCTCTCCTATGAGGGTGCAGGGCCCAAACACTTGGGTCATCCTCCACTGCACTCCCGGGCCATAGCAGAGAGCTGGACTGGAAGAGGAGCAACTGGGACAGAATCCGGCACCCCAACCGGGGCTAGAACCTAGGGTGCTGGCGCCACAGGTGGAGGATTAGCCTAGTGAGCTGTGGCACCAGCCAACATACCTCATTCTTGTAACAATATTTCATGGGGGCAAGCATTTAGCCTAGTGGTTAAGACACTATTTGAAATGTTTACATTCCACACCAAAGTACCTACATTCAATTCCTGGCTCTGATTCCTGACTCCAACTTCCTGCTTAGGTGAACCCTCCAAGGCTTTGTGATGATTGAAGTAATTGGGTTCCTTCAACATAAGTGGGAGACCTAGACTGGATTCTCAGTTCCTGGTTCCTGGTTTCAGCCCAGTTCCAGCATTTGGGGAGTGAACTAGAAGATGGAAACTCTTTCTGTCTCCACGTCTCTGCCTCTCAAATTAATAAAAAACAACACATGGTGGGGCCGGCACTGTGGCGCAGAGGGTTGACGCCCTGGCCTGAAGCACCTGCATCCCATATGGGCACCAGTTCTAGTCCCGGCTGCTCCTCTTCAGATCCACATCTCTGATATGGTCTGGGAAAGCAGTAGAAGATGGCCCAGGTCCTTGGACCCCTGCACCCGCATGGGAGACCTGGAAGAAGCCCCTGACTCCTGGCTTCAGATTGGCGCAGCTCTGGCTGTTGCAGCCATCTGGGAAGTGAACCATCGGATGGAAGACCTCTCTCTCTCTCTCTCTCTCTCTCTGCCTCTCCTCTCTCTGTTTAACTCTGACTCTCAAATACATAAATAAATCTTTAAAAAAACAACACATGAAACAAGTGTTGTGGCATAGTGGGTTAAGCCACTGCTTAACCTCAACCCATATTGGAGTTCCAGTTCCAGTCCAGCTTCCTGCTAATGTATCCTGGAAATGGCAGATGATGACTCCAGTGCTTGGTTCCTGCCACCCAAGTGGGACACTGGAAAGAGTTCTGGGCTCCTGGTTGCTGTCTGGCTTAGCCCTGGCTGTTGTGGGCATTTAGGGAGTGAACTAGTAGATGAAATCTCTCCCTGTCTCTGTTTCTCTGTCTTTCAAGTAGATGATAATAAATAAATGAACATTTTAAAAAGATTGACTTATGAGAAAGGTATACCGACAGAGATGGAAAGAGAGGGAGAAAAGGGGGGAGGGAGGAAGAAGGAGAAGGGGAGAGGGAGAGAACCAGAGAGAGAGAGAGAGAGAAAAACTGATCAATTTTCTATGCTCTAGTTCTCTCCCCAAATGGCTTTAATAGCGGAGGCTGGCCAGACAGAAGTCAGGGGCCTGGAACTCCATCCTGATCTCTCACATGGGAGGCAGGGACCCATGTACTTGGGCCGTCTTCCGCTGCCTTCCCAAGTGCATTAGCAGGGAACTGGATCAGCAGCAGAGCTGAGATTACACAGCTGTGTGCCAAAATGCTGTCCCTCAAAAAACATTTTTTAAAAGTAACACAAATTTATGTACAAACAGTACTTCATTGTCTGAGTAGTCATATTTTATTTGTCAGGAACTCTATTGTTAAGGAGGGCATTATGGTGCAGCCAGCTAAGCCACCGTTTGGGACATCCACATCCCATAGCAGAATGCCGGTTTGAGTCTTGACTACTCAGCTTCCAGTCCAGCTTCCTGCTACGGCACACCCTGGGAAGCCGCAGGTGATCGCTCAAGCACTTGAATTCCTGGCAGGTAGGAGATCCAGAGGGAGACCCAGGCTCCTGGCCTTGGCCTGACCAAGCATTAGCTGTTGTAGGCATTTGGGGAGTGAACTAGTGACGAAAGATTCTAATCTGTCTCTTCTCTATTTTCTCCAACATTCCTCCCTCCCTCCCTCTCTCTCTCTCTCTTCCCCTCCCCTCTTTTCTGCTCTCCTCTCCCCTTCAGGGATCCTTCCAAATAAATACTAAATAAGTAAATATACACTTTAAAAAGAGTGAAGATGGAATGGACATTAAAAATGAAAAAACTCAGTGTTGAATATTTGGTTGCTTCTACTTTTCATTTCTTTTGCAAACAATGTTACCGCAAATAACTTCATAACTATTCTTGCTAATTGTTTCACAAATAGAGTATCAATTTACAGTTCTACAATAGTACATGTGAAAGTCCCCTGCACCTTTGCCATGCTCATTATCTAATCTTATTTATTTAATCTTTATTATTTAATCTTTTAAGTAGTTTGAAATGATGTCTCAGTGTGGTTTTAATTTGAGTTTCTTTGAGAGTAGTGTTGAACATCTTTTCATATTTAAGGCTTCTTGTATTTTTGTGGGTTGCCTTGGTTAAATCCTTAGTCCCTTTTCGCCCATTAGATTATTGGTCTTAGTGATTTATTTGTTAGAGCTGTGCATAAAGAAAGGACTGCATCTTTTGCCCTGGGTAGTTTTATAAGAGACAAAGTCATGATATTGCCCTGGAATTCTTGGGTCCTCTTGGGCCTCTTTATCAAATGGTTTCTAGAACCGAGGGTCTCAACCATAGTAACATAGGAACACAGAGGAAGTAAATTTCTACCCTAAAAATGGCTGAGAATACTCATGTATTGAACACATTTTGTTGATTTCATGTCAAGTGTTTTCCAGAACTTTATTTTTCCTACTAACCACATGATTTATTAAATTTAAAGTGCAGTTACAAATTAAATAATTTAGCTCATAGCACATGGCTTTGCGACAAAAGGAAATCTCAATTTCAATCCGTAAATCTGCCTGGTAAGTGGAATCATTTGTTATTCACATAGATGGGATCCAAATTTATAGAATATAACACTGTACACTACTTCCCACCCCTTGCTAGTGACATGGGACATTTTTCCTGCTGGAATCTTCCCTTCCTGCACATTTCAGTGCAAATGTCCTTTCCTCAAAAAAATCTTTCCTGTTACTTAACCATCCCTTTTCCTAAAGCACATTTTTTCCTGCTAGAATCTCTCAAAATACTTTTTTACATTAATAACATCGAACACAATTGGTAGTCACATATGTATTTGCTTAGCATGATACCTGAGACACATTAACACAATAAAGATATGAACGTATAAAATGCAAATTTTTAGGGTCTAACATCATGCAATGTCAAATTCTTTAAGCCATAGGTGTTTCTCTTATAATTCATGAGGTTTCTATTAATACTGCAACAAAAACATACATGTCTGGACAAACTTCAGATTCCCTTATTCATTTCCATCTGTATTCTTGGAGAGACAAGTTAGCTGACACATACTTGACTCCTACCCTGCTGACTGCATAGCCATCCTTCTCCATTTTGAACTTCCCTCAAGTCTCATAACTGGAAGTGGAGAAAGCGTGAGGAAAGGCAGTTAAGAAGCCCAGAGCTCTGCCCCAGTGTGTAGGTACAGGTTAAATGTCCTTTTTATTTTTATCATTACAACAGACTTTATGACTGCAATAAAGATGTGAGTGGTTGCTTCAAAGATAAATATCTGAAAGAGAGAGGTGGGTTACATTCTAATAGCCTGTGGCTGCTGTCAGAAATAATTTAATGCTTAGTGCCTTGTTGGCTAACCCAGGTCCTTTGAAGAAGTGAAGCATGCTACTAACAGCGTCATGGCTGCCCAGAATCCACTCATTTATGTGAGGTGCTCTGTAGTGCTGCTCAATGAAGGCAAAAAGCCTGAACTTGGTAATTGAGAATGAATGTCAAGTAGTGTCAAGACTCCTCAATTCATAAGGCTGATAACTCCTTCTGTGATTGCATTTCCATTTTTACAGCTGCTTCAGTGGCCAAGTTTGCCAGCCTTGTTTGGGAAAGTAGATATATTACAGGACTCTTGGCACTGCCTGAGGAGAAACTAGCATTTTTGAATCATTTCTAAGGGTTGTGGAATTTTCCAGCTGTTAGAGACCCATTTTGTAAAAATTTATAAAGATGTAGAAAGAAAGAGGAGAGAAATTTTGTAAAATCCAAGAAATAAGGAAAAAAAGGATCTTTGCACTATTTTAGTATTATTTAGAGTAAAAACTATTTGGTATTCATAAAGTTTAAATAGTGTTGACACTGCCAGAATGTTCATTTGGGAGGAAACATTAAATCCTAAATATATATATATGATTAAATAATGCTGAGGTACTAACTCAATTTCTAAAATGTTTTGGATCTATAGCTGTTAAAATATAATAACATATATATTATCTTTAGCACAGAGTTAACTTCAGGAATCAGTAATTTTTGTGTAAAGAGCCAGATAGTAAATATTTTAGGCTTTGCAGGCCAGATGCTGTCTGTCTCAACCATTCAACTCTGACATTGAGAATAAGTAACACAGTATTTAAATGAATTAACAGTATTTAAATGAATAAACATGGTTGTGTTCCAATAAAACTTTATTTATGTGCACTGAAATTTGAGTTGTGAATTATTTTATGTGTCAGAAATATTGTTTTTTTATTCCTTTTAACTATTTCAAATGTACAAACAGGGCAAGTAGTGGTACAGTGGTTAAGTCATTGCTTGGGATGCCTGCATTCCATATCAGAATGCCACAAGTCCCAGCCCCTCTGCTTCTGATTCTGCTTCCTGCTAATGCACATCTTGGGAGGCAGCAGGTTCAAGTACTTGGGTCCCTAGAGGCTGGAACTGTGGTGAAGCCAGTAAAGCCAACACCTGCTATGCTGGCATCCCATGTGGGCACTGGTTCAAGTCTTAGCTGCTCCACTTTCAATCCACCTCCCTCCTGGTGGGTTGGCAAAGGTAGCAGAGGATGGTCCATGCACTTGGACCCCTGCCAACCACATGGGAGACCAAGATGAAGTTCCTGGCTCTTGGCTCTTGCCTGGCCCAGCCCTGGCTGATGCAGGTGTCTGGGAAATGAACCAGTAGATTGAAGATTCTCTCTCTCTCTCTCTCTGTAATTGCCTTTCAAATAATTTTTTTTAAATGACCTGGGTCCCTAGCACCCATGTGGAAGACCCAGATTCAATTCTGAGGTCCTGACTTCAACTTGGCCCATCCCCAGTTGTTGTGGACATTTGGAGAGTGAATCAGTGGATGGAAAAATCTCTGTTTCTCTGCCTTCCAAATAAAACGAAAATAAATTGATAACAATTAAGTAGGGAACTAAATAAGGGTGATATTACTGTCATTATTATTAAAAATTAAAATGGAAAAGCCATCCTTAGCTTGTGTGCCATACCTGTGGGCCATTGTTTGTCGATTTCAGGTGTGATGTGTGGCAGATGCTATCTGTGCCCGAGTCCCTTCTAAAAAGCAGTTACGCTTCATCACAAGCCACCTGTGTGGACAGGAATGGGATTATACTTAGCGGAGTCTTTAGCTAGCACTTCATGCCAATCTCTGGGTTCCATTCTACACAAAAACAAAATTGTTTTTGCTAACAATTTGCTCCATACACACATACCTACCTGCCCAAGGTGAATAGAAAAGGAGAAGCATGAACTGTCTCATGGACAGTCGCCTCAATCCTTCTCCCCACTGCCTCAAATCCCTGTGGTACTCTTTTTTTTTGACAGGCAGAGTGGGCAGTGAGAGAGACAGAGAGATAGGTCTTCCTTTTCTGTTGGTTCATCCCTCAATGGCCGCTGCGGCTGGCGCACCGTGCTGATCCAAAACCAGGAGCCAGGTGCTTCTCCTGGTCTCCCATGCGGGTGCAGGGCCCAAGCACTTGGGCCATCCTCCACTGCACTCCCGGGCCACAACAGAGAGCTGGACTGGAAGAAGAGCTACCGGGACAGATTCTGGCGCCCCGACCGGGACTAGAACCTGGAGTGCAGGTGCCGCAGGTGGAGGATTAGCCTATTGAGGTGCGGCGCCGGCCTCCTGTGGTACTCTTGCACTGATCTGCAGAGTGAGGCAGAAACCACTACAGCACAAGCCATATTATAGTTGATCAAAGATGTTGCCAGTTACTCTGAAACAAGTGTACCTTCTTAAGGAGAGTGAATGGTGAAGCTCTGTAAGCCTGAAAAACTAAAAATTTAATTTAACAGCATATGGTCAGTTTGTGCTTAAATGGTTTATCTCTCTACTGCCCTTGTTTCTCTCTAATGACATACAATCAGTTAGCATAGCTTTTTTTACATTTGAAGCTCTTTTAAACGATTTATTTTCTTTATTTACTCGAGAGGCAGAGAGATCTCCCATCTGCTGCTTCAGTCCTCAAATGCCTGCAATTGCCACTGCTGGGGCAGGCCAAACCCAGATGTGGGAACTCAATCCAGGTCTCCCATGTGTGTGTGGCAGGGACCCAACTATTTGAGCCATCACCTGCTACATCCCAGTGTGCACATTAGCAGGAAGCTGAAATTGGGAACAGAGCCTGAACTTAAACCCAGGCACTCTGACAGGGAATGCAGGCACCCCAAGTGGCATCTTATTCACTGTGCCAAAACCCACCCCACATTGTAAGATGTTTTAAAGAGATTTTTTTAAATTAAGAGACATTTCTTGCATTCTGAATTTTATCTTATTGATACACAAATTGGCTTGGTTAACAGACAATATGGAAATCAGCCAAATATATATATTGAATATTTATTTATCTTTTCTCTGAGAGTAAAAATCTGAGGCTTTTGCAGTGGTGAAAATAAAAACAAAATACTGAAGCTATTTTTACAAAGTCAGTCTGGGTACCCATTCTGTGATACTGGAGCAGCTTTAAATGTGTCCCATCTTAAACCTTTGATATTGTGCTGATTGCATACTGAGAGGTGGTGATGATGAGAATCAGACTCACTGAATTGTAAGGTTGTCTACTTTGTCTAACAAAGGGAGTTAACACATTCAGCAAAATTGGATCTGCTATTCTAGGACAGATGCTACCTTTGCAGGCTGAGTTCTAAAAGTTTAAGGAAGCAGCTTCAGGTCTAGTGTATTTCACAATTCAGAAAATAGCTGAGAGCTTATATGTAGATTTTACACTTTCACAGTACTGCTATTACATCTTAACAAGCAAGTGATGAAGATTGTACTTGCTTTCATAGCATTGAAAATGCTTTAGGAGGTCCAAATAAAAGGATAACAAATATTTGGATTAAACTTTCAGCCATTTATTTACATGTTTCTGCACACAGATTCAGTTAATTTTCTAGATGTTTCCCAGTAGCAAATACCCTGGTACTTGAGGAGGCCTTTGGTTTGCACTTGGATGTCAGGCATTGTCCAGGTGCCCGGGACTACTTAGCATTTCTATGACACTTTAGAGATGCTTTCAGACTTCGGGTGGCTCAGGAGCTGTGTTTTGTACAGCACTGAGGATCTTAATCTGATCGAATGGTGGTGCTGAAAAGCTCCCTTGGTTTTTAATATGATGATCTAATGCTAGGAAATTGCAAGCCCCTGTTGTTATCCACAGATCAAGACATTCCATTCTGGACATGGACTGTAACCTCTGTAGACCTTATTCTCTTGCTAAAGATCAGAGGATCTTGGGGCCACACAAGCAAATTTAAATGACTTTATTCCATTCACAAATATTTTCCTGACTTCTATCTTGAACAGACCATACTCCAAAGATAGCCTTTACCAAAAAAGAATAGTTCTTGTAGTGTTCAATATAATTCACATTATCACTGGATAACTAAATAATTCCTTATGAATGGTACGAACTATATGTTTTTTTATTTGATAGAGAAAGAGAGTGTGCTTCTATTGGTTGGTTCACTTCCCAAATGCCCACATGGATGGGGCTAAACCAGGACCAAAGCTGTGAGCCAGGAACTCAGTCTAGGTTTACCCTGAAGGCTGCAGGAACCTAATCACTTGAGCTATTGCTACTGCCTCACAGGGCCTGCATTAGCAGGAAACTTGAACCAGGAGCTGGAGGTATGTTTTGAATCCAAGTACTCCAACATGGGATGCAAGTGTCTTAAGCAGCATGTGAACCACTATGGGAAATGCCCACCCCTAGATCGATCTGTTTTTATTTATTTATTTATTTATTTTTAATTTGACAGGTAGAGTTACAGAACGTGAGAGAGAGAGAGAGAGAGACAGAGAGAAAGGTCTTCCTTCCGTTGGTTCACTCCCCAAATGGCCATTATGGCTGGCACTGCGCCTATCTGAAGCCAGGAGCCAGGAGCTTCTCCTGGTCTCCCATGCGGGTGCAGGGCCCAAGCACTTGGGCCATTCTCCACTGCACTCCCAGGCCACAGCAGAGAGCTGGACTGGAAGAGGAGCAACCAGGACTAGAACCCTGCGCCCATATAGGATGCTGGCACTGCAGGTGGAGGATAAACCAAGTGAGATCTGGTCCTGATCTGTTTTTAAATACTATTTTAAAATAGGCTTTCCATTCATCTTAGCTCTTTTGTATTCTTTAACTTAAGATATGAGCATCAGTATTGATTATTGAGGAACTCCATTGCTTTTAGTAGAGAATTTTCATTAGTCCTCTGAAATCCACATGACTTAGGTGTCATAATATTTGATAAGTCCCTAAGGTGCTTCCATTAGCTTCTGTTTGGTTTAATGTTTGCTCTGTCCATTCTTTCCTTTTTTTTCCCTTTTTTTTTTTTCAGAAATTCTTGTCATCAGGTAGTTTTATTTTCAAGTAGATTCCCTGCTTTGGTCCTGGGAAAACCAATTTTACTTTATCATCTGGTTGATTCTCAAACAATACCATACTTTATTTTACCATTATAGCTTTAGGGTTAGTTAGCTATTAAGGTAGATCATGATCATGAATGATGCTAACATTTTTGGAAACAACTTACCCAATGGAACAGCCAAGTATGTCCTGAGACAAATCAAATGCAAAGATTTTCGCCTGGCTAAACTAATAAACTTGCTCTTCTCTTTCCTCAAAGTGAATTCTTTTTTCAATCCTGTAGTATATTTTGGGGGTGATTTTTAAAATTTTCTTGGGTGGCAGGCATTGTGGCATAGTAGGCTAAATCACCACCTGGGATGCTGACATCCCATACTGGGCTCCCTGGAATCAAGTCCTGACCCTGCTTCCTATCCAGGTTCCTGCTAACAAGCCTAGGAGGCAGCAGATGATGGCTAAGTACTTGAGTTCCTGCCACCCATGTGGAAAGCCTGGATGAAGTTCCTGGCTCCTGTCTTCAACCTGGCACAACTCAGCCATTGTGGGCATTTGGGGAGTGAACTAACAAATAGAAGATCTCTGTTTGTGTGTGTGTGTGGGTGGGTGGGTGTATGTGTGGTTCGGCCTCTCAAATCAATCAAGCAATTTAAAAATAAAACCAAAAACTTTCTTGGTTTGCCATGCTTATAAAGAAATTTTTCCTAAAAGGGAGCTTAAAATTAACATCTCTGAGAAATTAAATGTCTTTGCATTGTGTCTTTTAGATGGTTTTAGATGATGGAACAGACATAAGCCTCAGCCATTCTTGCTCATTGCCCAAAAGATAGATAATATTGGATTTTATCCCTTGTCCCTAAATCTCAATTCAGTCTCATACTCTATTGTCTTTTTACACCCCCCGCCCCCCAGCATTCTTCTCCAGGCTCAGAAGCTCTGTGGCCACTTGAAAGACCTGTGTGGAGGAATTCACCTCTGCCTGCTGCCCCCTACTCCCACTGCACCCTTAGTCCTCGAAAGGTTATAAAAGGCCCAGCCTGCTGGAGTCTGGGCCCTCTGCCACCTGTTCAGTCTGTGCATACTGGTGGTTGGTCACCCATCTCTCTCTGCAGATTTATTTTCTCTGAATAAATTCAATCTGGTTGTAAATTCGTACCCTGCCTCCTCTCTGTTCTGTGCCTCTTTTCCTTACGTTTTGGTGCTCCGTGTGAGGAGGCACCAATCTGCACTCTTTTCCTTACATTAGGTATTTCTTAAAAACCTTTACATTCTTCATGTTTAAAGTTAAGCTTTCTCTTTTGGGCCCCTGCCAAATATCACAGTGTAATACTGCTGATACAGTTAATGCAAAATAAATTTAAAAAGGCTAAATTTTGACATAGTTTCAATTACTCAGGTAGTACTTGCACATCAATAACAAGTTTTCTTTCTTCATTTTTTTTCCTGCTACATGGAGAAAGAGAACTTACGTAAAAATTGGCGGCTGCTGCAGCTGTTAAACGCTCTCTGACGCCCACAGAGCAAGAACAGAGCTGTTGAATAATGCAGACAAGATAATGAACAGCAGACAAGTGATCCCAGGAGGCTCCCCACTGGGCAAAGGGAATGTATACTTAGAGGCTAGATTTATTATCCTTACATCTTTTGTGGTGACCTCCAATTTATTGGAAATACCTGAGACATTTATAAACTCAAGGTTCTTTCCCTTCAACCAAAACCAAACTCGCTCATCCTTTCTACCACAAATCCTTGAAGCCACAGAGCAAAGTTGTAAAACCTAAAACTACCTGTTTGAAAGAAGAAAAAGGAGAATTAACTAATTATATAAAGAAAAAAAGAACCAAGAAAGCAGCCCTGTGGTCAGTTTTCCTGAAGTACAGTGTGGATCACTAGACTACAGGAAAGATTTCTAGATACATGCTTTCTTGTTTTCTAGAAACTGCCAGTGAAGTTTAACTTACAGTGACGAGATTTGTTAATTCATTGAAGACACATCTATTGCCAAACCTGGATCATCTTGTAACATAGGCAAAAGCATGTGTTACACATTACTGTGGAATTATACATTGCCTTTCTTTTTAAAAAGGATATAGCTATTTATTAAGGCAGGGTAACAGCTAGAGAGCGAGAGCGAGAGAAATCTTTTATTTGCTGGGCAATCTGCTGCTGCTTTCTTAGGTACATTAGCAGGGAACCGGATTGGAAGTGGAGCAGCTATGACTTAAACCTGCACTCCATTATGGGATGCCAGCATCACAGGCAGTAGCTTAACTTGCTGTACTGCAATGCCAGCCCCATGTTGCCTTTGTTTTAAAATAAGTTATAAGACATTTTTTTAATTTAAAAAAAATAAAAATTTTATTTGAAAGGAAGAAAGAAAAAAGACAGAGAGAGGTCTTTCAATTCCTGGTTCATTACCAAAATGCCCACAACATCCAAATGTAATTGGTAAAATTCTATCTTTTATACATACAGCATCTCAATTCCTGTCCTCATAGTCAAATTCAGATAGAATTTCAATCTGGAATTGAAGAATTAAGCCCATAGGAAGAGCAACTTTTCCAAAGCCAATAAGAAAAGTGGTTTTCAGAATCTTTAAAATATCGTCCTCACTTCTAACATACCTGTCCATTTTTTTCCTTAACTTAACTACTTGAACCCTCATTTGCTCTGACCCTACCTGCTGATTTACCTTATTGATGTTCCAGACCTTAATATATTCTTTTTTATTTTTTTATTTTTTTATTTTTGACAGGCAGAGTGGACAGTGAGAGAGAGACAGAGAGAAAGGTCTTCCTTTTGCCGTTGATTCACCCTCCAATGGCCGCCGCGGTAGCGCGCTGCCAATGGCCGCCGCGGTAGCGCGCTGCCAATGGCCGCCGCGGTAGCGCGCTGCGGCTGGCGCACTGCGCTGTTCCGATGGCAGGAGCCAGGTGCTTATCCTGGTCTCCCACGGGGTGCAGAGCCCAAACACTTGGGCCATCCTCCACTGCACTCCCTGGCCACAGCAGAGAGCTGGCCTGGAAGAGGGGCAACCGGGACAGGATCGGTGCCCCTACCGGGACTAGAACCCGGTGTGCCGGCGCCGCAAGGCGGAGGATTAGCCTGTTGAGCCACGGCGCCGGCCCAGACCTTAATATATTCTAATTATGCTAGCAGTATGTTAAGGTAGCAAAAATCTAGGGTGGGCTTTTGGGTCAGAGGTTAAGAAAGCCCCGTGGTTAAGAAGCTATTTGTGATGCTAATAGCTTCCAGCTAATGTACACCCAAGGAGGCAACAGGTAATATCTCAAGGGATTGGATCCTAGCCATCCATGTGGGAGACTTGGATTGAGTTCCTGTTTTCCTGGTTTGGCCTACCCACCCTGGGCTGTTGAGGACATTTGAGGAGTGAAACAGCCAATAGGAGGTATCTTTCTGACTGCCTCTCTGCCTTTCAAATGAATAAATCTCTACAAACATAACAAGATTCTGAAGATCTTTGTTGCTGAAAAGATACCACTCTGATTAGTCCTATTATATCCATCATTTCAATTATACTCAGAAAAAAAAGATTTGGGAAATCTTTAACTTCATTAAGTGACAATACTTAAACCACCTGCAGTGCTGGCATCCCATATGGGTGCCGGTTTGAGTCTCAGCTGCTCCACTTCAATCCATCTCCCTGCTAATGTGCCTGGGAAAGCAGTGGAAGGTGGCCCAAGTCCTTGGGCCCCTGAACCTGCATGAGAGACCTGGAAGAAGCTCCTGGCTCCTGGCTTGGATCAGCACAGCTCCAGCCATTGCAGCCAATTGGGGAGTGAACTAGTGGATGGAAGACCTCTCTCTCTGCCTCTCCTTCTCTCTCTGTGTTACTCTTTCAAATAAATAAATAAATCTTTTTTTTTCTTTTAAAGATTGAGTGGGAGGGGTTGGCATTGTGGCCCAGAGAGCTATGCCACCACTTCCAATATTGGCATCCCATATCAGAGTGATGTTTGTCTAGGTTGTTCCACTTCCAATCCAACTTCCTGCTAATTGGCCTGGGAGAACAGTGCAAGATGCTCCATGTACTAAGAGTTCTGCACCCACGTAGCATGACCCCTGCCATCTACACTGCAGTCCCAGATAGAGTTCCAAGTTTTTGGCTTTGATCTGGCCCAGCTCTGGCCATTTGGAGTCATTTGGGGAGTGAACCAGGGATGAAAGATCTTTGTCTCTCCCTCTCGGGATGCTCTGTCATTTGAAGAAATAAAATACATCCTTTTCTTAAAAAGCGATTGAATGGAATGAAATTGAATGGAAACTTGGATGGTTGGATAATTTTTCATCAACTGAAGAAATACTAGAAAAAATAAAGGTAGAGCCTTGCAGAAAGTTGGTAGAGGGAGTGGAATTCTTAATATCATTTAGATGAATTAAACTTGATTGTAGCTGACATAATAAGTGTTCCATTACAGTGTGGTAGATGCTGATGTATCACCAACTTGACTCAAGTGAGAATATGACTTTGAATGCCCAACAATTCCAGAAAGTAACTCAGATCTTTGTCTGCGTTATGAATCCACTTGTCCTTTCTTCTTTTTTTGACCTCTGAATGATTGAATTCTAAATTCTTTAGCAGCTAATTCAGATTATTTGAGTCTTGTTTACAAATGTATTGCATTGACCAGTGTCACTGAGGGTATCCCAATAATTTCTAAATATGACCGTGTACATATATTAAATCATAGACATTGAACAGCAACTTTCCTGAATATATACAATGAAGTCCCTGGAAGTATAGTACATACAATGCACATATTTCTGCTGATTTAATAAACAGTAAAAGACAAGAGAATGTAGAATATAAGTGTTAAAGATTGCAAAACTATTGAAATTCATCCATTCATTCATCTTTCCCCCTTTTTTTAGCACTTGCCAGGAAAAGGATTGTTCTAGACAACAGGAATTCTATGAGAATACTTCAAAAAGTTCATGGAAAAATGGAATTAGAAAGTAAGTTATTTTGGTGCAAGAAATTTTGAAATGTATGCACTTTTTTAATAATATTTATTTTCTATGAAATGTTTGAAGATCTCCTTTATAATGAACAATACCTACAAGATCTCTGCTCTCATAGAACTTACAGTTGAGGAGAGGACAATGTTATATATACATTAAATGGACATTCACTTATTCAGTCAACAAATATTTATGGCATAGCTGCTCTGAGATGGAAATTCAAGATAGAAAGAATAAAGTAACATCTGTTCTGGAGGAAGTCATAATAGACAAAAACATGACAATGTTTTGTTAAGGCTATACATAAAAAAGGACTTCCAGTTAAACATGGTAAGGTAAACATGTGCTTTTATCTACTCCTTCTTAATTCCTTGAGAAAATGATAGTAAAGAACATGTGAAGTCATAAGAGCAAAGAAATGGCCGGCGCCGCGGCTCAGTAGGCTAATCCTCCACCTTGCACGCCGGGTTCTAGTCCCGGTCGGGGCACCGATCCTGTCCCAGTTGCCCTTCTTCCAGGCCAGCTCTCTGCTGTGGCCAGGGAGTGCAGTGGAGGATGGCCCAAGTTCTTGGGCCCTGCACCCCATGGGAGACCAGGAGAAGCACCTGGCTCCTGCCATCGGAACAGCGCGGTGCGCCGGCCGCAGCGCGGCTACCGCGGCGGCCATTGGAGGGTGAACCAACGGTAAAGGAAGACCTTTCTCTCTGTCTCCCTCTACTGTCCACTCTGCCTGTCAAAAATAAAATAAATAAATAAAAAAAAAGAGCAAAGAAATGAGGATGGAAGAAGATGACAGAGTGATAACAAAAAACTTTAAATTGAGAAGAGTAATGATAACCAGTGGTGACTTACATACCAGCGAAAGCTGCAATCTAAACCTACAGAAATGGACACCCAGGAAAAGAAAAGTACAGCAGGGAACTCTGAAAATGACAGGAACTGATGGCAATAGAAAGCTCTAATTGGACTTTTTTCCTGCTTGTTGAATTTGAGTTCTCTCTATATTCTAGAAATAGTCTTCTATCCAATGCATGTATTATGAATATTTTCTTCCAATGGATGACTTGTCTTTTCATTTTCTTAACTGTGTCTCTCTTTCTTTTTCTTTTTTTTTTTTAAAGATTTATTTATTTATTTGAAAGTCAGAGTTACACAGAGAGAGCAGAGGCAGAGAGAGAGGTCTTCCATCCGATGGTTCACTCCCCAGTTGGCTGTAACTGCCGGAGCTGTGCTGATCTGAAGCCAGGAGCCAGGAGCATTTTCTGGGTCTCCCACGTGAGACAGGGGCCCAAGGACTTGAGCCATCTTCTACTACTTTCAGAGGCCATAGCAGAGAGCTGGATCAGAAGTGGAGCAGCTGGGTCTTGAACCGGGCACCCATATGAGATGCAGGTGCTTCAGGCCAGGGCGTTAACCCGCTGAGCCACAACAACCCCTAACTGTGTCTCTTGAAGAACAGAGTTTTAAGCATTTTGATGAGGTCCAATTTACATATACTATTTTTTTTCTTGGTTCTGGCTATGTATTGCCTAAGAAATCTCTGTGTATCATCTAGATAAACATCTAGATAAACAGAATTAAGTTCTAGTGTTCTACAGCACAGTGGGGTGAATATAATTCACAATAATCTATTAAGTGTTTTATGAATGGGTAGAGGAGAGGAGCCCAAACATTTGAAACATGGAGTGATGGCAAGGAAAAGGAAACATTGACTGAAATGATTTGTTGCACATTGAATAAATTTATTGAAATGTCATACTGTACCCCATAGACATGTACAATTGTTGAGTGTTAATCAAAAATTTTTAAAAATGTTTAAGGAGATGAAGATGCTGACTTGATCATTACCCATTGAATATATGTAAAATTATTAGATTTTATCCTATAAATATGCACATGTAAAATTATCTTAAATAAATAAGTAAAAAGAAATCTTTATGTATTCTAGGTATGCATAGATATTATCCTGTTTTCTGCTTAGTTTTTTTTTAAATTTTTACTTACCATATGTTAGAATTGGGCTGTCCATTACAGTTACCATTAACTATATGTGCCTTATTTATTTCAGTATTTGAAATATTTCTAGTCCAAGTGGAATATTCTGTAGGTACTGTAAGTTTAAAATATATGAAAAGAGAATGTTAAGCATTTCATTAATATTTTTGACTTGGTCATATATTTAAGTAATTTAAATGTATTGGACTAAATAAATTGGATTAATTTTTAAACATATTGGACTAAATAAAATATTTCTAAATTTAATTTACGTTGTTAGTAAACAATTTTTTTAAAGAGATTTATTTATTGGTATGAAAGCAGAATTACAGAGAGAGAGATCTTTCATCTGCTGGTTCACCCCCCAAATAGTGGTAATGACCTGGGCTGGGCCAGACCAAAGCCAGGAGCTTCTTCTGGGTCACCCATATGGATACAGAAGCCAAGGATTCGGGTAATCCTCCACTGCTTTCCCTGGCACATTAGCAGGGAGCTGGACTGGACATTGAACAGCCAGGACTTGAACTGGTGCCAATATTGGATGCAAGCACTGTGGGCTGTGGCCCAACCCACTGTGCCACAGCACTGGCCCCTTAAGTAAAATTTTTAATGTGGCCAGAACACTTAAGATTACCTGGGCTTGCATGGGCAGCACATATACTAAAATTGGAATGATACAGAGAAGATTAGCATGGATCCTGCATGAGGATGACATGCAAATTTGTGAAGCGTTCCATATTTAAAAAAAAAAAGATTACCTATGAGGCTCATCTTTGTGATACATAGTCTTTTCTATTGTAAAAAAATGATATACTTACCCTTTCTTTTATCCTGCCCTAAGGAGCCAGACAACTACCCCTCCACCATAGGGTTGGAAGACAGCATGTTTTATAACAGTTGGAATCAGAAAAACTCTAGACTTCAAGGATTCAAAAGCAGCTGTTGCAGGAATGAGGTGCTGCTGTAGGCAGGATGGTAGCCAGCAGAGAGGAGATGAGGTTTGACAGCCTTGGCTGACCTTCATGGCAGCCCAAGCCTGTGCTGCTCATGCCTTCTTCCCTGTACCATCCAAACCTCCTTCCCACGCACTGCCTAAACCTTCTTTTTTTTTAAAAAAAATTATTTATGTGTTTGAAAGGCAGAGTGACAGAGAAAGAGAGAGATAGCGAGAAGGAGAGATCTTCCATCAGCTGGTTCATTCCCAAAAGGGCCACAGCATCAAATTCTAGGCCAGGCTAAAGTCAGGAGCCAGGAACTCCATACTGTTTTCCCATGTGAATGGCATGGACCCAAGTACTTGGGCCATCATCTTTTGGCTTCCCAAGAACCAGCATTCTATTATGGGATGCAGGCATTACAAGTGGTAGCTTAATCCATTGTGCTACAGTGCTGGCCCCATACCTCTCTTTTTTTTTTTTTTCTTTTCAAAGATTTATTTACTTATTTGAAAAGCAGAGTTACAGAGAGGCAGAGGCAGAGAGACAGAAGTCTTCCATCTGCTGGTTCACTCCCCAAATGGTTGCAACAGGCAGAGCTGGGTCAATCTGAAACCAGGAGCTAGGAGCTTCCTCTGGGCCCCTCAGGGGGCTGCAGGGGCCCAAGGACTTGGCCCATCCTCTACTGCTTTCCCAGACCATAGCAGAGAGCTGGATCAGAAGTGTAGCAGCCAGGACTCCAACTGGCGCCCATATGAGATGCTGGCACTGCAGGCAGCAGCTTTTACCCACTGTGCCACAGTGCCGGCCCATATAGCTCCCTTTCTAAATACTGCCCAAACTACTCCACTCCCACCTCTACTTCCATGTAGTGGAAATGGCAAGTTCTGCAATGCTGCAAACTTAGAACCAGCACCTGGGACCAGTGTTGTGACCCAGCAGGTTACGCTGCCACTCGGCGACACCAGCACCTCATATGGGAGTACCTGTTCAAGTCCCAGCTGCTTCACTTCTGATCCAGCTTCTTGCTAATGTGCCCAGGAGGACAGTAGAAGATGGCCCAAATACTTAGGCCCCTGCCTTCAAATAAATAAATCTTTAAAAAAAAATCAAAAGAGTACATTAAAAAAGTCCTAGAACTGGAGAATCAAATCCAGATTGAAAAGTCTATTGAAGGAATTGAAACAGATCCACATATTCCCAGGTCAAGACAATACCACTCTAATTCTAGATCCTTTGTGAGGTGTTTTTGTTTATCTGCATTCAATATCTCTCAGGGTCTTCTGTTTTTCCAATGTACTGTAATTTTATGACTGCAACATTGGAAACCAAAAGACAATGGAGCAATGTCTCCAAAATTCTGAGGAAAAATATTTTGCTGCTTAGATCTCTAAATCTAGAAAAACTGTCCAGCCAATGACAGCACTACAGATATGCTATGTGTCCCCCCCCTCCCCAATACATTCTCATATGTCATTTATCATGAAGCTCCGGGATGACAATTCCATAAAAACAAGAACCTAAACTGAGAAGGAAATAGTATGGGATCCAAAAATGGGTGATGAAAGGCAGAATCCTCAGTATTATGGTGAAATGAGATCCCCAATGTGTCAGCTGTGGCAGGAGGGTGAGTCTAGGAGGGCTGTGTCACAGAAAAACAATGGTAAACTCTCATACTCTCATACACACACACACACATATTCCACATACTAAAACATTTTTCTTCCCTTAGAGAGTTTTGGGTGAACTAATTGGTGAGTGATTCCTAGGTATGAACAAACTATGGACAAAAAATGAGGCAATCATCAACTCTGGTAGAATAAAATATATGAGATAGGAAAGGTAATCACAGTGTTTGGCCACAAATAATATTTATATAGTTATATAAGTATTAAGTATCTAATAGAAACAGTTACATATAATTTGGTGGGAGGTAAAAGCACATGTGTGTGTACTTTGTGGCAGTGGGCTGCAAGAGAGTTAGAATTTCACCTTTCAGCACAGGGTGTCCCTGAATAATACTTAAAGACTGAAATTTTAGAAGAAAGAGCTAAAAAAATTGAGATGGTCATCATTGGGAAAGGCCATCCATTGTGTAGTTCATACAAGTAGTGGAAATGAGAAAGATGGACAGTGAATTGGGAAGGGATAAGAGAAGAAGATAGATAATGTAGGAAGTCCATAAGAAAATGGATTATAAAGCCAAGGAAAACAAAACATTAAAATAATCAGAATTTTTAATCCTGGAGAAAAATTATACAATATAATATCAGAGTATGCAGTATGTGGACTATAAAAAAAAACTATTTCATGAGGATTTTTTAAAATCCTGGAATGTAATGAAATGAGCGTTAATTCTGTAGATTAGATGGCATGATAGCCTATTTACCAGCAAGATGTATTAAGACCACTTGGGTAATCTTGCTTGGAATGATTCCTTGATAAAATTTCTGAGACTTACATAAATCTTTTCCTTTTTTCCTTTTTAAAGGCAAGAAGGATATGCCAAATAATTCTTTTACATTCTAATTTTTTTCAATGTGCTGCCAAACTAAGAACCACATTATTTTTTGAGGTGTTTGAAATATCATTAGAAATTATATTAGAGTTTTATTGTTGTATAAAAAATTATCACAAAAGTAGTGACTTAAAACAAATTTATTAAGTCACTTTCTGTGGTATCAGGAGCATAACTAGCTCCCTTGTTTCAGTCAAGATATCAGATGGGCTTTGTTCTCAACTGGGAAAGAATCTGCTTCCAATGCAGAGGTTGCCAGAATTCAGTTAGAAGTTGCACTCAGATCCCAAAAGCTCACCAAAATTCCTTGCTATGCGGACTTCTTCAAGAAGATTGCCCACTGGGTTAAGTCAGCAAGGGGACTCAGTCAGTCCACCAGAGTGGAGTCTTACATAACATAAAAAAACCACAGGGTGATACTCCATCACTTTTGCTGTGTCCTATTTCATAGAGCAAGTCAGAGATCATGTCTCAGTTCAAGGGCAGGGAATTAAACAAAGGCAGGAAATCAGTGGGAGTTACCTTCCATCTGTCTGCCACCTGAGTATATGACAACTAAAGAAAAAGCTAAGATTTTCTAAGCCTTGGTGAGCAAACTTTGTGTTTAACATAATAGTATCTCTACAGTTGTATGTTTTAAATGTTCTTTAAAAAATTTTATAGTTTAAAAGTAGTTTCTGATGAAACAACTCGTAGCCCCACCCTGTTCTATTTTCATCTATTTGACTTAACTGTGCAATTGTTGTAAGTGGTGTTCATCTTATTTCCCATGCCTAGCACAATGCCTGACTCGTACAAACTGACCAATGAATGGTTGGCAATAAAATGAATTCCCTAAAATGTTTCAAAAATTCTAATATCAGTCCAGAAATTGTACCCTAGCTTGACAAGGTAAGGACCTGCCATCTAATAGTTCATGATTATTATTGCCACTGAGGTATAGAATAATAATGAAAACTAAAACTCAGTGTTTGCTCTGTCTCTGGCACTGGTGAAAGTGTCATATACATTTTGACTATTTTTTTTCTTACAATTATTCTAAAATGGTAATCATATATTTTAAGAACAATGAGTCCCTCTAAAGACACTAAGGCAGTAAGTTTCATAGTCAGTAGAGCTGAGATTCAAAACTAACATTTATCCTCTTACAACTTCATTAACTACATCGTCTTATTTTTTCTTGGTAAGGCGAAGGATGCCTGAGCCAACTCTCACATTACCATTCTCCTTTGACCTCAAGGTGTTCAACAGGTCTTTGCCCTTTGCACACAAAATAGTCTTTCATATTTAAACCATGAATAATTATTTTATGCAGCTCTTAAAATGTATTTATAAATAATCATGCATTCAAACATAATAAGTCATTTAGGGCTGTAATTAGTCATTGTCAAGTCCTGGCAAACAGCAGGATTCTAATTGGAAAGCAGTGTTTGCCCTACTTGTGCCTCAATGAAACTTTCAGAGAAGGGCAGCATGTGCTTCTTAATCTGTTTTTCTAACAGCTAGTAGCAAATCAATGAAGATGAGGCTGGTGGGTATGATAAATTAATATGCACACTGACAACTTATAACCGTGCAATTGCTTAGGGAATTACTATGCGACTATACCCAAGTAATTATATGTTTTAAATGATTTATCTCAATTTGTTAACAATACACCCCTAAAATGGAAATAAAAAGAGAGAAATGCAAATAGCATGCTATACCAACTTTATGTTGAACTTATTAAGAGGTTGCCCTTTTAATGAAGAATTTAATCAGTTAAGAGGTTTGTTATGAATAAGCATTCTTACTACTTGTTAAGTGTTTGTCACCACAGACCTGTCATAGTCTTCCTAATTATGATTAATACCTTATCTTGGATTCCATCTTCATTCACGTTTCAGTAATAAATGTAAGTTCTATTATATGATCAAGGTTCATGAAAACAGGATGATTTGCCTGTGACCTTATATTTTATTCATTTGTACATTCATATTTAACAGATTTCTGTGCAGTGAAAGTTAACCTTGTAAGTCTTCTAATTTTTAAAGTGCATTTTATCTTTGACATGCTTTAAAGCCCTTTATACGATTTTAAATCATGGTTGTGTACTCAAGATAAATGAAAAATCCTAACATTTTGATTACCCTCCTAGATACCTAGAGACTGCTATTTAGGGGCACTGTTTAAAAATATTTTTTATCTGGTATGGGAAGAGTTAGTTTAATTCTCTCAAGCATTGCTAACGTTCTCACTATGGAAGGCCCTGACTTGTGAAGTTCAAAACAGCACATATTAGAATGCAGGGTCAGATTTTCATTGTATTCTCTATACACACTGTGGTAAGAATGGATGTTTGTGTTGTTGGTTTTAGGTTTTAGTGGAAAATTGTGTAGTCCTTTTTATATAATAGTATCACTCTCTTTTTTGTTCTTTCTTTCCCATTCTTATGTGCATCCCATTTTCTATTTACTTTTTTTCTCTTTTCTTTATTGTTATTTCTGCCCCCCTTTTATTCCTTCTCTTAATTTTTTCTTCATCTTCACTTTATTCCCTTCTCCTCTGCACTCTTCTTTGTGCACAATCTCTGTGGATGTATTCTCACTATTTCCAACATCCTCTGTCCTCTTTCTCGCCCTTTCTTGTCTACCTTATTCTTCTCACTCAAGGGAGTTTGCATTCTCTGCTTGCATAAAAGGCAGACAGTAAGACATCTTTGAGTTTGATTTTGCATTTCATTTTTGTAAAGAGTCTTTGGTTATTTACACTATCACGTGTCAAAAGCTCTGGAAGGAACTAAACATAATAGTATTATTTCTTTTTCAATCCTTTTTATTAGACTCTGCAAGAATCTGTAGGAGAGCTATAAGTGCTACCTTTACTCATAAGCTTACGGGTGACACCATGAAAATTAAGCCAATTAATTTTTTGGCAAAAATAACAATAATAATAGTAACAATGGACTGTAAGAAAGCCAGATCATTTATCAAACCTGAAGTCTACTCTCCGAAGGGCTGGATATCAATGAGGGGCAACCTCTTTAGAAAGAAGCTCTCTGCTCCCCAGAGCCACCGGATCCTTCTCAATCTCTGGTGTTGATGAGGAACACTCCACACACACAGCATCATCAAGGCATTTGTAGTAAGCCAGGTAGCAAGAGCGAAGTGTATGCAAATCAGAGAAATGAACCCTCTCCTGAGGTCTTCCAAATCACTCAATTCTTGAAGCAATTAGCAGATAGTCTATTTCCCTTTAAACTAGATGCATTTACATTTTCCTCATCATTTGAAGCATGTCTTCACACATTTCAGGTTCTCCATTATAAGCAGAGATAAGTACTATGCACTTATTGTCGAATCCAGTGGAATAAAGTCAAACACTTGTGGTAGGCAATATTCTAATGTTGTAAAGGTCTGATGAGTTTTTCCTTAAGAAAATAACACAAAACAGACTACATTTTAATTACATTTTCTCAGAGGTATCTGGGGGAAGAAGGGTCATGTGTTTAAGAGTGTTTAATGTACTTAAAAATTATATCTTCTAGCAGGCTCCAGTCCGGATTTAATAGGTCTGATCTTTTGAAATGAATCCTATATCATATTTATGATGATGTCTTACGCGAGAACGAGCCTAAATCTAATGACGGTCAACTCCTTTGATGAGGGTGATGATTACATCACCTGAACCCACACATTCACAGCCATCTTACCTTACTGACAACAAACTAGTAGCTTTGGACATAAATTTAATGTTTTAATCTCAGGGTTTTGGTTGTTATTTGTGGACAAGCCAGAGCTAACTTAGTTGTGCTTGTATAAATAAAGAGGAAATAGAAAGAGCAGAAGCCAGAATTTTCCTTTGGTCATCATTTTCAACTTCTCTAAATACCATTTCTTTCCCATAATAACTATGAAATATCTACCATACGGCAAATATGGTGCTACAACCGATCTTCAAATTGTTGAGTCTTCTACAAGTCCATTGTAGTAACAGCTAATAAGGACTGAAAAGGCTAATGTGCCAAACGCAAGGAAACATGACAAAGTTGTATATAAGTGAACATAGATAATTGAGAGATTATAAAAATTATTAGTAAATATGAATCTATAGCAAATAAAAAGCCTAGATGAAGATAAATCAATTTCAAGTTTCAAAAATTTCTCAGGTAAACATAGGCATTTTCTTTTTTTTTTTTTTTAAGAATTATTTTATTTATTTGAAAGTCAGAGTTACACAGAGAGAGAAGGAGAGGCAAAGAGAGAGAGAGAGGGGTCTTCCATCTGATGGTTCACTCCCCAAATGACTGCAACGGCCGGGGCTGAGTTGATCCGAAGCTAAGAGCTAGGAGCTTCCTCCAGGACTTCCATGCGGGTGCAGGAGACCAAGGAGTTGAGCCATCTTCACTGCTTTCCCAGGCCACAGCAGAGAGCTGTATCAGAAGAGGAGCAGCCAGGACCTGAACTGGCGCCCAGATGGGATGCTGGCACTGCAGGCGGAGGCTTTTACCCATGTGGGTGCCAGTTTTAACCCGCTGTGCCACAGCACTGGTCCTGGCATTTTCTTAAATTGTTCTTTTAATGGCAAAACCTTTTTTCCTATTACAATAAATTAAATTAGAATTTCATAATTTTCATTCTTTCAGGATGAAATCTGACTTAATGCTGTGTAGTCTAGGTCTTTGAATACTTAATCATTAGAACACTTAAGAGAGGAATCCTCTTTCTGAGGGAAAGGTAATGCAAAGTACAACTCACAGTTCCAGCTTAGCTGAGTTGACATGGTATAAAGTCACAAGAGTTGGTAAAATATGTATTGGCCAAAAATCATGTTGAGACAACTGGTTAGGCAAATGTAAAGGAAAAAAAACCCACTAAATTATTTTTTAAAAGAATTATTTATTTTAAAGGCAGACAGAGAGAGAGGGAGAGACATATATATTTTGTTTGCTGGCTCATTCCTCGAATGGCTGCAACAGCTGGGGCTAGGCCAGGAGCTCAGAGCTCCATCTGGGTCTCCCATGTGGGTGCAGGGGCCCAAGAATTTGGGCCATTGTCTGCTGCTTTCCCAGGCACATTAAGCAGGGAGCTGGATTGGAAGTGGAACAGCTGGGACTTGAACTGGCACCCATATGGGATGCCAGTGTCACAAGTGGCAGCTTAACCAGCTGTGCCACAATGCTGGCCCCATACTCACTAAATTCTTACCTAATTTCTAACACCATTATAAATTCTAGATGAATGTATTGACTCAGAACAACATAACTATGTTCTCCTAATCTTAGGTAATCATTTGAAAATGGAGTTTCAAATCATTTTAAGAAATTACATGATGGCCGGCGCCATGACTCACTTGGTTAATCCTCTGCCTGCAGTGCTGGCATCCCATATGGGTGCCAGGTTCTAGTTCTGGTTGCTCCTCTTCCAGTCCAGCTCTCTGCTATGGCCCAGGAAGGCAGTGGAGGATGCCCCAAGTCCTTAGGCCCTGCACCTGCATGGGAGACCAGGAGGAAGCACCTGGCTCCTGGCTTCGGATCAGCGCAGCATGCTGGCTGTAGCAGCCATTTTGCGGGGTGAAACAACAGAAGGAAGACCTTTCTCTCTGTCTCTCTCTCTCTAACTTTGCCTATCAAAAAAAAAAAAAAAGAAATTACATGATGATTTTAATAAAACCATGAAAATATTAAATAACAGATTATGTGTGCAAATGCTGAGTGTGGGTGAGATGCAGACACACATCAGGAGTCAGAGGAGTGAGTGTGATCTCAGCACAAAATAGAAGACTGCTCAGAAAGAGAATACCTTTTGGCCCTGTTGGTAATGATTTTTAATATAATAGATTTACTGAGATGTAATTCACATGTCATATAATCCATCAATTTAAAGGGACAACTCATTGATTTTAGGATATTCACAGAATTGTGTAACCATCTTCTCAACCAACTGCAGAATATGAAGGTACTTTAAAAGTTCACAGAGGGGTCGGCGCTATGGCACAGTGGTTAATGCCCTGGCCTAAAGTGCCGGCATCCCATATGGGCACTGGTTCGAGACCCGGCTACTCTACTTCCAATCCAGCTCTCCGCTATGGCCTGGGAAAGCAGTAGAAGATGGCCCAAGTCCTTGGGCCCATACACCCATGTGGGAGACCCAGAAGAAGCTCCTGGCCCCTGGCTATGGATTGGCACAGCTCCAGCTGTTGCGGCCAACTGGGGACTTGAATCATCGGATGGAAGAGCTCTCTCTCTCTCTCTCTTTCTCTTTCTCTCTCTCTCTGCCTCTCCTCTCTCTGTGTAACTCTGACTTTCAAATAAATAAATAAGTCTTTAAAAAAAAAAGTTCATAGAAAGGGATGGGCATTGTGGTACATCAGGTTAAGCTCCTGCCTGTGACCCTGGAATCCCATATGAGTGCCAATGTGAGTCCTGGCTGCTCCATTGCTGATCTGGCTCCCTGCTAATGTTCTTGGCAAACAGTGAAAGATGTGCCTGTGGAGGCCCAAATGGGCTTGTAGGCTCTTCAATGGGAGAGGAATCAGATGTTACCTCTTGATGAAAGAAGTGTTTATTATAGGTATGCTTCAAAACTATTACAAATAATAGGAAATGGGTTCACTTTCATATATATTTGCTAGGTAAATTGACATACCCTTTTGTAGGGCAACTTGGAAATACATATCAAAATAGACAATAATTCTACTTTGGGGAGTTTTAGGGTATGGATATACTTGCAAAAATGTCAAAAATATTAGCTTCCTCCACACCTCCAATTTTTTATTTTGAAAGTATTTGAAGCTACAGAAATGTTTTGTGGTAAACTAGAGGTGATCACAAATGATTCGACAGTTTTCATTTTTTTTTTTTAAATTTATTGACAGGTAGAGTTATAGACAGTGAGAGACAGAGAGAAAGGTCTTCCTTCTGTTGGTTCACTCCCCAAATGGCCGCTACAGCCGGCGCTGTGTCGATCTGAAGCCAGCAGCCAGGTGCTTCTTCCTGGTCTCCCATGCGGGTACAGGGGCCCAAGCACCTGGGCCATCTTCCACTGCCCTCCCGGGCCACAGCTGAGAGTTGGACTGGAAGAGGAGCAATCGGTACTAGAACCCGGTGCCCATATGGGATGCCGGTGCCGCAGGCAGAGGATTAACCAAGTGAGCCACCAAGTAAGCCAAGTGAGCCTTAATGAGACTTGTGTTCTTCTTCCTTTTCCTTGGAATCTGAGCTACTATGATTTGAGAAATAGAAAATGACACAAGTTACTCTGTGCTGATTCTGCATTTAGCTGACAGGAGACCTAGCTGTTTCTGGTATGGTTTCTTGAAGTCCTGAGCTACCTTGTAAGTTTGACCACCCTGGTAGAGAGACTACGTACACAAATCCTGAGACTGGAGTGGGGAGGGGAGAATTCCAGTCAAATCCAGTCATTCTCACCAGGACTCCAGGCATGTTTAAAATTCTCTAAATCAGCCTATTCATCAGTTTTGTGAATACCAGTCAACAAGTGACGCCAAGTAATGCCACAGGGAGCAGAGCAGTCATCCGGGCAAAGCCTCCCCAAATCCCTGGCCCACAAAATAGTGCCATATAATAGAATAGTTTTTTAAAAGCCCTTAAGCTTTGGGATACATTGATATGCAGCAATGGATAATGAGAATACCCATCACTTATATCCATCGACTATTAACATTTTGCCACATGTGTATTCTTGCCTTTTTGTGTAATCACAATACCCTTATCACTACCAAGCTATTAAAGATTGACACAACGAGGTTTTGTAACCTATTTTTCATGTTTAGATGCCATTAATTACTCTAATAATGTCTGTATATAGTTAAAAAAATGATCATGATGTCTATCAGTTGAGGTTTGGTTAGCTATATGATGGCATAAGTAAACCATATAACCTTGGGACAAATGTAGCACATTTATATGCGCTTTGGGAAGACTTTTGAGGAATATTATTAAATGAAAAAGTGAAGTGAAGAACAGAATGATAATAATAGTCCCATTCATATAGATTTCTTAAAGGATATACACATATCTGCAAAAGAAAATGTCTAGATATTTCTTTGAATTTGTTTGATTCAAACAACTATAGCCTTTTTAAAACTCTTTTATATTTTTTAAAATACTACTCATTAGAGAAAGATGTATTTTCATTTCCAAGTGTTTTCAAAATCTAATGAAAAATTTTCTCTTAAAAAAATGAAATACAACAAACAATAAAACATAGTACTGCAATGTTAATATAGGCATGAGTGAAGGCTGCGGAGAGTTGCTACTGGAGGCCTGGACCACAATATTAAGTCATTTAGAATCATGTGAAAGAGGATTAAGAAACATCAGTCAGGGGGCCGGGGCTGTCTGCAGTGCCAGCATCCCATATGGGTGCCGTTCAACTGCTGGCTGTTCTGCTTCTGGTCCAGCTCCCTGCTAATGTGCCCAGGAAAGCAGCAGAGGATGGCCCAAGCCCTTAGGCCCCTGCACTCACTTGGGAGGCCCAGAAGATGCTCCTGGCTTTGATCTAGTCCAGGCCTGGATATTGCTGTCATTTGGGGAGTGAATCAACGGATGGAAGATTTTTCTGTCTCTCCTTTCTCTGTCACTCTTTCAAATACATAAAAAAAAAAAAAAAAGAAACATCAGTCAGATGCCATGAAATACTTTGAATTATGAGCTTAAATACTGATCAGAGACTTTAGACTTACTGAGTCTTGTTAAATATACAACTGCCATTGTGGCACAGTGGTTCCCATATAAGAATTCCAGTTCTAGTCCCACCTACTCTGCTTCTGATCCAGCTCCCTGCTAATGTACCTGGGAAGGCAGTGGAAGATGGTCCAAGTACTTGGGCCCCTGCACCCACGTGGGAGATTCACATGGAATTCTGGGCTCTTGATTTTGGCTTGGACCAGTCCTTGCCAGTGTGACCATCTAGGGAGTAAACAAGTGAATGAAAGGCCTTTTCTCTCTATCCTGGTCGTTCCGCCTTTCAAATAAATTAATTAAAAAATTTTAATTTACAAATGTTATAATCATGTTCTTAAAAGAATACTTTCCCTTTTATGGTTCATATCTGTGGATTGAATGATAGAATGTTGGGAATCCCCTTTGGGCAGTATGGGTAGGGTAATCAGACTTCCAGGGTGACGCCCAATGATTCCCATATATTGATATTCACAGTCTAGTGTGATGTGGTCCCTTGGGTGAGGACTAAATCAAGTGACTTGCTTTTAGCCACTAGGATGTGGGGAGGAATACAGCACCCTCTGTGTATTTCTTTTTTCTGCCAAGGGTCGTCTGGATGTTTATCACCTCGTTCACAGGCCATATAAAAGCATCAACTTAAAAAATTAGCCTGCAACAGATTTACTGAATTTCAAATCCCTGCTGTGGCTGCCTTGGCAGGGCCACACCAAATGATTTCATAGACCTATATGGCTTGTAGGTGGGACGTTCCCTACCCCCACTTTATGTGATGATGAAGAGAGCTGGCATGCTAGAGAAGCGCACACATGGTGAAGGAACTCACATAGCAGTCTCGGACTTGCCCCCAGTGAGGAACCAAGGCTTTCAGTCCAGAAGTCTTCAAGGACTGAAATCTTGTCAAAAACACATCCTTCTCCAGGTAACATTATAGATTCCAGGTTTACAGTTCTGTTGCTGCCTTGTAAGAAACTGTGAAGAGGACCCAGATAACCATGCCCGAATTCCTAACCTAAAGGAATTGAAAGAGGGGGCTAATGTGGTGCACCAGGTTAAGCCACTTCTTGCGATATCAGCATCCCGTATTGGAGTGCTGCTTGGCTGCCTTGCTTCCCATCCAGCCTCCTGCCAATGTGCCTGGGAATCAGCAGGTGATGGCCCAAGTGCTTGGGTTCCTGCCACCCACATAGGAAAACCAGATGGAGTTGCAGGATCCTGGCTTCAGCCTGACCCAGACCTGGCTGTTGTGACCATCTGGGAAGTAAACCAGCAGACAGAAGGTCGGTCTCTCTCTCTCTCTCTCTCTCCCTCTCCCTTCCTCCTCCTACCCTTCCCTTATCTCTCTCTTGAGATAAACAAACTTTTTAAAAAGAGGAATTGAAAGATGAAAAATGTATTATTTTAAGTCACACTAAGTTTTAGAATAGTTGGTTATATAGTAATAGATAATTTTTTTTTAAAGGCAGAGTGGACAGTGAGAGAGAGAGACAGAGAGAAAGGTCTTCTTTTTCCATTGGTTCACCTTCCAATGGCCGCTGCGGCCAGCGTGCTGTGGCAGGCACACTGTGCTGATCCGGAGCCAGGAGCCAGGTGCTTCTCCTGATCTGCCATGTGGGTGCAGGGCCCAAGCACTTGGGCCATCCTCCACTGCACTCCCTGGCCATAGCAGAGAGCTGGCCTGGAAGAGGGGCAACCGGGACAGAATCCGGTGCCCCGACCGGGACTAGAACCCGGTGCACTGGCGCTGCAAGGCAGAGGATTAGCCTAGTGAGCCGCGGCGCCGGCCTATAGTAATAGATAATTAATAGAGGCGAATAAGAACAAACTTTTCTAGAAAGGGCAGGAACTATAAAAATGAAACTAGTAAATTTTACTGAGACATATGACAGGGAACTTGAATAAATGGAGAAAAAGATTATATTTATTATTTTTTAAAATGGCACATAAAGTAATAGTTTATTTAAAAGGTAAGGAAAACACACACACACACACATGCACACACGTGGGCATTATTCAGGAATAAAGTGGGCCAGGGAAGGAAAAGGATGGAAGAAGGAGGTATAGAGATGGTGCCTCAGCTCCTTGTTTTGTCTGCAGAGAATGAAAAAGGTAATATTTCTAGACAGGAAGGTTGAATCACATAAAGACATTTGTTCATGGAAGAATGCAAACAAATTTTAAATTCAGTTTTTTACAATATGCATTTTTCTATGAACCTTTGGAGGCCCTCTTAAATACATGCATGTCAAACTTTTTTACACCAAAAATAAACATCCTTAATTCCATCTTCAATGAACTTTTTGAAGTACCCTTGTATATTTAATACAATGTGAAATAACATGAGATTTGAGGGAAGGAGGGTAAAATTTGCAAAACAATTATATAATTTATCAGGAAAAGTAAGTACAAATATAGCTAAGGACTTAGAGAATAAGAGGTATGAATACAACATAAAACATAAAGTAAAAATCACTTAATTACTGTGAACTGATATTCAAGAACAGATCGCTGGTAAAGAAAAACCTAGGAAAAAGGGTACCTTAATATATGTAAGAACTTAATATATGATAAAGAATTACTGCAAGAGGAGAAAGTTCTCAATACATTACACTGAGATATTTTACTAGAAGTTATTTGGGAAATAAATCCATGGGCCTAGGCAAGCCTCTCTATAGTCCAGATGAAAGAGCTCTCTCTCTCTCTGTCTTTCTTTCTCTCTGTCATTCAGTCATACAGTCATACAGTCCACAGTAGCTCCTAGGTAGCCAGGTTTCAGCCATTGACAATATTAATATTATTGTAACTGGCCGAGACCAGATCGCCCACATTCACGGCAATGACTTCTTAGTGTTTCCTCTTCCTCAGTTATAGCCAACATGCTGAGAACTTTTGCCCCAATTATTCCACCTCTTGCACATACATGTCTTGCTTCTAATTTCACACACATCAATTGAGTGATTGTCACAACAGCCAGTGTGTTTGCCACTGTGTCCTAATCTTCCCAAGTCTGAGGGATGGCACCATAGCTCCATATATATCCCTTGTAAGGGAACAAGTCATCCATATAACAGTTTGCCTTTTTCTACATCTTGCTTAATTGTTTTCAAAGCATCCTTTGTAGCAATCTCCACTTTTGCATTAGACCAGCATGACACTTCCACCACCTTGTAGAACTCATCCTTATCGGCATGAATTGAATATCATGAAATGGAGTTATTGTCCTTTTTCACTTTTGCGGAAGGTGCAGTACTCGATGCCTGAATGTGGTGTTAATGGATGAGAGATCACGCATGCCCACTGCGAGGACTGGACATCTCTGTTTTCTCCACCCCTTACCGCCACCATCTTCTTTGTAGAGAACAGAGTGCCCATATCTACTTTTCCTTCTTTCTTTGCTTTATCTTTTTTTTTTTTTGTCTTTACTTATACCTACCTGACATGTTCTGTATTTATTTGTTTATACAATCTGTAAGCTCTCTCAGGGAAGGGGATTTGCTTTTTAAGTAGTGTTATCAGTATCTGGCACATTGTTGGATGAATGGATTCATGAAAAAAGGGAGACTGTGGAGTATATATGGCCTGAGTGAAGATAGAAAGAAAAGTACAGAAACAAGCCTAATTTATCATAAGTATTTCATAGATTACTTCATCTTGATATTTTAAAGCCATAACTTATGCTTTAAAACATTAAATTAGGGGTGGGCATTTGGTGGAGTGGTTAAGACATCGCTTGGGACACCCACAACCTATGTCAGAGTGCCTCGGTTTGAGTAGTGGCTCTGCTTCTTTTTTTCTTTAAGATTTATTTTATTTATTTGAAAGACAGTTACACAGAGAGGTAGAGACACAGAGAGAGGTCTTCCATCTGCTGGCTCACTCCCCAAATGGCCACAATGGCCAGAGCTGTGCTGATCCGAAGCCAGGAGCCAGGTGTTTCTTCCCAGTCTCTCATGCAGGTGCAGAGGCCCAAGCACCTGGGCCATATTCTATTGCTTTCTCAGGCCATAGCAGAGAGCTGGATCTGAAGAGGAGCAGCTGGGACTAGAACTGGTGCCCATATGGGATGCTGGCGCTTCAGGGCAGCCACAGCGCCAGCCCCAGTGGCTCTGCTTCTAGTTCCAGCTTTCTGTCAGTGCACACCCTGGGAAGCAGCAGGCAATGATTTAGGTAGTTGGATCCCTGCTAATCATGTGGGAAACCTGGACTGAATTCCCAGCTCCTGGTTTCAACCTGAGCCATCCCTGGCTGTTGCAGGCTTCTGGGGGAGTGAACCAGATGATGAAAGATTGGTCACTTTCTCTCTCTGCCTTTCAAATAAAATGAAAATTTTAAAATTAAACATACATAATTAAGTTCCCTGAGAGAGAGAGAGTGAGAGAGAGACATATCCTTGTAACAATCCATTGAAATGAGGGTTTGTCTTTACGTTCATATATGTGTTATGGACTGTAATTGTGGTAGGTATCATGGATAGTATGCTAATAAAGGGCATGGCAAAGGATGCACGGGGAGTTTAATTGCAAGTCACCACTGCAGTTGAGTCCAACCTTTGTGCATAGAGCCATTCATCATGAGCGACAGCCAAGAGAGGTGGAGAAACAACAAATTCTTCCATGGCTCGCTCTCTCTGCTCCTGGCCCCAGCCTGTCACTCAGTTTACAGTCTTCTTTGTTGCCTGTAATCATTCCCAGAGGATGTATTTATCACCATGGAAAAAACTCGAATGACATCAGCAGCAGCACTCACAGCTCTGTGCTGCGATCCAATAAATAATATTGCGCAGGATGTAGAAGTGCTGAAGCATGCGACCAAGAACCAAGCAGGGTAATCAAGCCTCAGCCTTAACTGGGAGGTAGGTAGTTAGCTATGCAGAATCTCCAGCCTGACCCCAGATTTGCATTGTAACAAGATCCTGAGTGATTTGTGCATACACTGAAGTTTGAACATCAATCCATAGAAGATCTGATGACCTAAAACCACCACCTTTTTATGACATGATTTAAGACCATCATTATCACAAGTAGATTCCAACTAAAGTGAGAAAACAAAGCTTTTCTCTTCTCATCCAGGAGATGGTGTAGAAACAGAAGTTGAATTAAGACAATGAATTGATCTGTGTGAATACATGATTTCTAAAGTATGCACTTGTCAATTTTGTCCCATTCCCTTTGAGATAGATATTATTCCTGTTTTCAATGGAATAAACTGATGTTTAGAAAACTGACCTGATTCTTCCATTCTGACAGATAGAAAATGGAATAAGGATGATCAGGATCAATCTATGGACATGCCCACTCTCAATCTACTTCTCTTTAGTCTTATCACAAAAATGCAAAGTTCTTTTGTAAAAAAAATTAAAGCTCTTTCTCTTTTGCAAAGGATGATACAGTTAGTCAAAGCAAAATTTTTCTTCTTCAAGACTGAAATTTCATGTTTATTCAATGTGGCATCACCTGAACAGATAATTTTTTTCATGGTTCTTTGTAAATAATTCAATTGAGTCTTTTGTTGAATATTCATTGCCAAACCTGGCTAATATTACTTAAGATATAAACAATGTACATATTTGGAATCAGCCAAATGAGTGCTCAGCACTCTGGCAATTGGTAAAGAGATCCCTAGTTAATGATATCAGTTGACTTTGGCTTATTTCTTCAATATGTAATGATGTTTATAAATAATTTTATTTGAATATTTGAACAAAGAAAATATATCACACAATTTGGGAATTAGAAATAAGTGATGAGGATTTGAGAAGAGTGAGGGAAACATCTAGAAATTCCTTAAAATAGTTTTTAGAAGATATGTGAAGAAGTAGAGAGTATCTCTATTTAATATGCAAGTATGGGGAATGAGTGTGAGAAGGATGAGAAGGTTATGTACATGCACACACATAATTTGATCAGATTACTTAAAAATTTTTTTCCTTAGAGCCCTTTAGGAAAAATCCTATGTACTTAAGCTAACACCTTTGCTGAGTCTATGCAAGACTGACAATAGCAGCACTGAGTGAGTTACAATTTTATAAACAAAATCATTAATGATTAAGATAGAATGCACTTAGATAAGTTCCAGGATATCAGAAAGACATGGTTGTCAAACTCTTCTGGTTCTCTTCTGTAGATTCTTTGCTAAAAATAATGGCAGAGCTGAAGGTTTTAAAAGCTTTTCACTCCTCCACAAACCTTACATTAAATGACTGTTGGAAGTATACAAAACATTAAATGCAACAGATTTATAGGTTTGTTTATCATAAGTATCAAAAACCAGTTTTGTTTGGGTATCTGAAATCCAGTTTTAAGACAACACAACTTGGGTAGCCCCTGTGGTCCCATCAACATACCAGAGGGCTGTAAGTTATAAAAATATGGCTCAAGAAATAATAGTTGTATTCTGTACATGCACTAGTAGGTCTCAAGGGCCCAAGCAATCTATATGGTCTTCACTTAAGATACATCATGTGAATTCTCTATACAATCTTGCATTCAGACATATTTCATCAGCAATCATTTAATTAAAAATTGGAGCACTATAGGAGGTTCATAGCTTATTGCCATTATTTAATATTTGTTTTATGACCATCGAGTAAGGAGTTGTAGAAACCAGCAATTTTTCTCTGGGGAAATAGATACAATCAGAACATCAACCCCAAGCACACATAAAACAGCATCTAAATCACATTTATCTTCCACCAGAGAACCAGAAACACGGTGACTATGTCTCCAGAATTAAAAATTAATAGCTATAAAAGGAACTATAAAAGGGGTGAAAAGGATGTAGGTTTTGTAACAATATATAGGGAGCTCCTAGAGAGCCATTTATTTGCATTTTGGAGCTGCAGAGTTACAAAGATGGTCAATTCTGTTTCATGGTTTCTAAATGAAAAAGACTTTGCTTGCAAAAACCAACTTGAACTCAGTGAAACTTTGTTTTGCAGTGAATTGCTAGATTAATGGAGAGTGAGATGCAATTATAAAATCTAATTTTGTAATGCTTTGGTACAAATTTGTTGTAAAGATATTTGTCTCAATTTTTGATTTTTTAAAATCAAATATTGACTCACAAAAAGTAATTCAGAAGAGTTGAATTCTAAATTTGAGGGCATCTTAGTAATGTATTGGCTATTTTATTTCTTATATTTTTCTTTTTATGTTTGCATTATTATATCATAAAACAGATATTTAGATAAGCCAAAGAGTTCCTTCAATAAAAATTTGAAGTGATAAAATAAATATTGACTGTTAAGGTAAAACAAGTTGATCTTAAAATGAAAATAATGCAATCAGATTTTCTAATTCATCTCATAATATGTTAGTACAAAGTAAATTTATTCACTCATTTAAGGATATTTGCAATGTTACATTTTTAAAGGAAAATGACTAGAAATTTTGTCTACTATATTCAACAGAACAGTTGATATTCTGTATTGGATACAGTAAGTTGAATGATATTTCACTAGTAAAATTCTTGTGAGGCTGTATATGAGTAGGATTAGACTTTCGATTTAAATATATCACACATTGTCTAAGAATTCCTACACTTTTGGATTCAGGAACAGTTTGTTGAACGAGGAACCATCACAGTACTCTACCAGCCGAGGACAAGAAGACAGCATACTGGTCACCCCAGTTGGTAGATGAGGAACAAAAGGAAAGAAGTTAGAAAGAAGTTGAGCATTTCTTGTCATGGGAGGCCCAGGGTTCTCTTGTGGGTTTCTGAGACCCGAAAGTTGGGAAGTTTTTCATGCCTGGGAGGCCACACTCGGTGGTTCCAAGGCAATCATTGTGCCACAAAATGAATATATTGAATTACACCATAAACACTATGGGTATTGTTCGGATTACCATGAGGAAAAGGGAAAAAAAGGAAAGTCAGGTGGCTCATGAATGTCCAAAGAAAGCAAAAAAGAAGGCTAAGCTCTATCATAAGCAGCGCCATGCTGAGAAAATACAGATGAAAAAGACGATCAAGATGCATGAACAAACACTAAAGCATGATGCAAAGACTCCCGAGGGCGTAGTGCCTGCCTATCTGCTGGATGGAGAGGGACAGTCCTGAGCTAAATTACTTTCCAATATCATTAAACAAAAACCAAAAGAGAAGGTGGAAAAATGGGAAATCCCCATGCCTAAAGTTTGTACCCAGCGGGAAACAGAAGTATTACAAGTTATTTGGACGGTAAAAAGAAAAGTAGGTATGGAAGAGGATGGTTACCAAAGTCTGCTTTGTTGGAGATGGCTGTACAAGAAAATCACCTAAATATGAAAGATTCATTAGACCAATGGGCTTATACTTTAAGAAGGCCCATGTAACACATCCAGAACTGAAAGCCACTTTCTCTCTGACAGTACTTGGTGTAAAACAGAATCCATCATCCCCATTATACACAACTTTGAGTGTAATTACCAAGGGTACTGACACTGAGGTGAATGTGAGTGCGTTGGGTCTTGCGACACAAGGAGGCAGGGTTCTATGGGGGAACTATGCCCAGGTTACCAATAATCCTGAAAATGATAGATGCATAAATGCAATCTTAATTGTTTGACAGCAGCTTCATATAAGTAACTTCTAATCATGATTGAAGATTGCAAACTAAATGGGAAAACTATCATTACTGTGATTTTTCCGGATACTACCACATATCTACAGTCATCAAGTTAATTATTTTAAGCCATAAAAAACTTTAAAAAGATTTTTTTTAAAGGTCTTCCTTCCATTGGTTCACCCCACAAATAGCTGCTATGGCTGGTGTGCTGTGCTGATCCAAAGCCAGGAGCCAGGTGCTTCCTCCTGGTCTCCCATGCGGGTGCAGGGCCCAAGCACCTGGGCCATCCTCTACTTCCTTCCCGGGCCACAGCAGAGAGCTGGCCTGGAAGAGGAGCAACCAGGACAGAATCCGGCGCCCCAACTGGGACTAGAACCCGGTGTGCCGGCACTGCAGGTGGAGGACTATCCAAGTGAGCTGTGGAGCTGGCCCTTTAAAAAGATATTTTACAAAAAAAAGAAAAGAAGGAAAGAAGTTAGATTATGACCAACACCCTACATTTAAACAGTGTACCACATCTGGTTCCTAGAAACAAACAAGAAGTGGAGGGATCCAGGAGAGTCCAGAAACCGGGGTGGCTCATCTTTGCCTCATGGAATGGAAAAGCCTCTTAACTGCAGTCAGCAGCACACTGATTACTCCCATGATAGGGCTAAAGAATCTACTGCAAATGGCACAGGACACTTTCCTTTTTCACTTTTTCTTTTTCTTTTTTATTTGACAGAGTTAGGCAGTGAGAGAGAGAGGTAGAGAGAGAAATCTTCCTTCCATTGGTTCACCCCCCAAATGGCCGCTATGGCCAGCGCTGTGCTGATCCGAAGCCAGGAGCCAGGTGCTTCCTCCTGGTCTCCCATGCAGGTGCCGGGCCCAAGCACTTGGGCCATCCTCCACTGCACTCCTGGGCCACAGCAGAGAGCTGAACTGGAAGAGGGGCAACTGAGACTAGAACCCGGCGCCCATATAGGATGCCAGTATAGCAGGCGGAGGATTAGCCTAGTGAGCCACGGTGCTGGCCCCCCTTTTTTACTTTTCACTGACAAGTAAAGTAGGTTTCTTTTTTAAAATTTATTTGAAAGAGAGAGAGAGAGAGAATCTTCCATCTGCTGGCTCATTCCATAAATGGCTGCAACACCTGGAAGTGGGAATTCAGCTTTGGTTTCTTCCCACAAGGGTGGCAGAGACCCAAGTAGCTGAGCCATCTGGTACCCCCCAGGGTACACATTAATAGGAAACTGGGTTGAAAGTGAAGGAGTCAGAGTTCCCTCCCTCCCTTTCTTAAAATCTTCTTTTGTGGTTAACTGATTTCCTCTGGTGCTACATTTTGTTTTCCTTCTTAGTATTTTCCATAAGTCTGTTTTGGTTCTTGCTTTGTGGTTACCATGAGGCTTATAAAATATGTCTTTTGGCTATAACAAGCTACCTTGAAATGATAACAATTTAACATTGATTGTAAAGAAAGGAAAAGACAAAACACAAAGATAAGAAATCCCAATAAGGAGCTCTATACTTGGGGGTGGCAATGTGGCATAAGGGGTAGAGCCATCACCTACAATGCTGGTGTCCCATATGGCTCTGGTTTGTGTGCTGGCTGCTCCATTTCCAATCCAACTTCCTGCTAATGGCCTGGGAAAAGCAGCAGCAGATGGTCTGAGTTCTTAGGCTCCTGCTATCCACATGGGAGACCCGGAGGAAGCACCTGACTCCTGGCTTTAGTCTGGCCAACCCTGGCTGTTGTGGCCATCTGGGGAATGAACCAGCAAATGGCAGATCTCTCTCTGTTTCTCCCTCTCTCTGGAACTCTTTCAAATGAAGAAAAAAAAAATCCTCTACATTTGTGCTTCATTCCTCTTTACATTTTAAATTTTGGATGTTACATTTAACCTCTTTCAATATTGTCAATCTCTAACATTTTCATGTAGTGTTATAATTTTTTTAGTCTTCACTGTGAAGATATAAATTGTTTACCAACAATGTTTATAGTAGAGCATTCTGAACTTGTTTGTATAGTTATTCTTATCAGCGAACTTTCTACTTTCTGATACTTTTTTTTACTTGTTAGCATTCCTTTCAGTTTGAAGAACTCCTTCTAGCATTTTGTATAACAGACCTGGTGGTGATTAATTCTTTCAGTTTGTTGCACGGGAATGTCTTTCATCTCTCCATCATGTCTAACAGATAGCTTTGCTGGATACAGTTGTTCTTGGCTTGCAAGAATTTCACTACTGTCAAAATCGCATTACAAACTCTGCTGACCTATAAGGTTCTGCTGTGAAGTCTGTAGGCAGATGAATTGGAACCCCTTCATGTGTTGTTTGCTTCTTTTCTCTTGTATCTTTGAGAATCTTCTATTTAACCTTGGGAAACAATTATAACATGTGTTGGAGTAGACATGGTTGGCTTAAACCTGACTGATGATTTTTGACCTTCCAGTAGCAGGAGAGTTATAACTTTCTTTGGTTTTGGAAAATGTTCTGTCATGAGCTCTTTTTTAAAAATTAAAGACTTATTTTTATTTATTTGAAAGGCAGAGGTTCAGAGAGAGGGGGAGAGAAACAGAGACAAAGAGAGATCTTCCACCTGCTGGTTCACTCTCCAAATGGCTGCATCAGCCAGGGCTGGGCCAGGTTGAAGCCAGGAGACAGGAGCTTTTTTTCTAGCTCTCTCATATGGGTGCAGGGGCCCAAGGACTTGGGCTGACTTCTGCTGCTTTCCCAGGAGCATTAGCAGGGGGCTGGATCAGAAGTGGAGCAGCCAGGATCTATACCAGCGCCCACTGCAGATGGTGGCTTAACCTGCTACACTGGCCCTGTCATGAGCTCTTTGAACATGCTTTCTACCCCTTTGGCATTCCCATGTCCCTCTTGAATCCCAGTACTTGTATGTTTGCTCTTTTCATGCTATCCCATATTTCCCATAAACTTTCTTCATTCTTGATTTTTCCTTCTCCAACTATATTTTCACATAGCCTGCCTTCAAGCTCACTGATTCTGTCTTCTGTTTGATGCATTCTGCTACTGATGTGTTCTATTTCATTTAAAATTTTACCTAGTGTACTTTTCAGTTGAAGGATTTCTGATTCATTTTTTAAAAGATTTTATTTATTTATTTATTTGAGAGGTAGTTACAGACAGTGAGAGGGAAAGACAGAGAGAAAGGTCTTCCTTCTGTTTGTTCACTCCTCAGATGGCCGCAATGGCTGGAGCTGTGCTGATCCGAAGCCAGGGGTCAGGTTCTTCTTCCCAGTCTCATTGTGGGTGCAGGGGCCCAAGCACTTGGGCCATCTTCTACTGTTTTCCCATGCTATAGCAGAGAGCTGGATTGGAAGAGGAGCAGCTGGGACCAGAACCGGTGCCCATGTGGTATGCTGGCACCACAGGCAAAGAATTAACCTACTGCGCCACCGCTTCATTTTTTAAAAAAGATTTATTTATTTGAAAGGCAGAGTTACAGAGAAGCAGAGGCAGAGAGAGAGAGAGAGAGAGAGAGAGAGGGAGGGAGGGAGAGGTCTTCCATCCACTGGTTCACTTCCCAAATGGCTGCAATGGCCATAGCTGGACTGATTCAAAGCCAGGAGCCAGGAGTCTTCTCCAGGTCTCCCATGCAGGTACAGGAGCCCAAGGACTTGGGCCATCTTCTATTGCTTTCCCAGGCCATAGCAGAGAGTTTGATCAGAAGAGGAGCAGCCAGGATTCAAGCCGGCACCTGCTGGCATTGCAGGTGGCAGCTTTACCTGCTACACCACAGCACTGGCCATTCTTCTTGATTTTGTTCAATCATTTCTATTAAATCTCTGTATTTTCCTGGATTTTTTCCTGCTTTCTTGAAAGATCTATTTTGAACTCTTTATCTGAGTTTTTGGAAATTACAATTTCTAGATGGTTGGTTTCTGGCTCTTGGACCTAGTCTGAGCTGACTTTAACGTAACAGAAGTAGTGCTGAAGCCTTTTGGGACTTTGTGCAACAAAAATATTCAATGGACAACTCCTATGTGATCACCTAGCTGATTCTATACCCATGCCTTTGCTAGAGTGAATAGTAGAGCAGCAGCTCCAGTGTTATCAAGAAGCTGGACAGAAAATCAGAACTATTGGCCCTACTGCAGACTTATTGAATCAATCTGCATTTTGATAAGATGCTTTGACAATTTATATGCATATTAACATTTGAGAAGTACTGCTCTAATAAGAGTGGTAGTATTTTTCCTTTTTTTAAAAAGATTTATTCATTTTATTTGAAAGGCAGAGTTAGAGAGAGGCAGAAGCAGAGAGGAGAGAGGAGAGAGGAGAGAGAGAGAGAGAGAGATCTTCCATTCTTCCATTCATTGGTTCAATACCCAGATGGCCACAATGGCTGGAGCTGCGCCAATCCAAAGCTAGGAGTTTCTTCTGTGTCTCCCATGTGGTGCAGGGGCCTAAGGACTTGGGCCATCCTCAGTTGCTTTCCCAGGCCATAGCAGAGAGCTGGATCAGAAGTGGAGCAGCTGGAACTCAACCATATGGGATGCCAGCACTACAAGTGGCGGTTTTACTGGCTATGCCACAGTGCCAGACCTGAGTGATAGTATTCTACCTATGCCTGAAAGGATTCAGTGCTTCACCAAACTTACTCATTCAAGGATGCACACTCATTGACTGACATTGTGTTTTATTACAAGAAAGCCAAAAACTCACAGGCTAGTGCTATGGCATATTGAGTTAAGCCACTACCTGCAAAGTCTGAATCTCATTTCAGAACACAGTGTCAAGTCCCAGCTGCTCTGCTTCTGATCCAGCTCCATGGTAATATGCCCAAAAAGTCAGCAGAGGATGACCCGAGTACTTGGGCCTCTATCACCCACATGGGAGATCTAGATGGAGTTCTAGGCTTCTGCCTTTGGCCTAGCTCTCCTCTGATCATTGTAGCTATTTGTGGAGTGAATGAGTGGGTGGAAGATCTTTCTCCATCTCTCCTTCTCTGTCTCTTTGGCACCCAACACAAAACCATCCAGATACCTACAGAAAATACTATGAGACCTAAAGAGAAAGATAGACTTCAATACTGTAATGGTGGAGGGCTTCGACATCCTACTCTCATCAATGGCTAGATCATCCAGACCAAGAAAATCTATAAAGATATCAGAGTTGAAGCATACTATCTAGCCAAAGGACCTAACAGACATTTACAGGACATTTCACCCAATGGCTACAGAATACATATTCTTCTCATCAGCACATGGAATGTTTTCTAGGATAGACCACATATTAGGCCACAAATCAAATCTCGAAAACTTAAAAAGATTGAAATAGTACTATGTATCTTCTCAGACCATAAAGGAATAAAACTAGAAATTGGCCGGCGCCGCAGCTTACTAGGCTAATCCTCCGCCTGTGGCGCCGGCACCCCGGGTTCTAGTCCTGGTTGGGGTGCCAGATTCTGTCCTAGTTGCTCCTCTTCCAGTCCAGTTCTCTGCTGTGGCCTGGGAGGGCAGTGGAGGATGGCCCAGGTGCTTGGGCCCTGCACCCGCATGGGAGACCAGGAGGAAGCACCTGGCTCCTGGCTTTGGATCGGTGCAGCGCGCCAGCCGTAGCAGCCATTTGGGGGGGTGAACCAATGGAAGGAAGACCTTTCTCGCTGTCTCTCTCTCACTATCTAACTCTGCCTGTCAAAACAAACAAACAAAGAAACAAAAAACAACTATAAATCAACAAGAAGAACAATAGAACATCCATAAACACTTGGAAATTAAATATATGCTACTGAATAATCAATGGGCACTGGAAGAAGTTAAAAAAGAAATAAACTTTTGTGAAATAAATGAAAATATAACATATCAAAACCTGTGATACAACAAAAGCAGTATCAAGAGGGAAGTTTATAGCATTAAGTGCTTACATTAAAAAGAGAAAAATCTCAAATTAAAGGTACATCTTGAAGAATTAGAAAAACAAAAACAAAACAAATCCCAAATTGGCAGGAGATGAGAAATAAGGATAAGAGCAGAAATAAATGAAATTGAAACTAAAAAAAAAATACAAAAAAATCAGCAAAACTAAAGGTTTTTTTTTTGAGAAGATAAACAAAATATATAAACCTCTAGCTAGACTAGCAAAGAATGAAAGGCAAAACAAATAAAATTAGAGATGTAAAAAGGAGACATTACAACAGATACCACTGAAATACAAAGGATCACAGGAACTATAATGATGAACTATATGCTAATGAACTAGAAAACCTTGAAGAAATGCATAAATTCCTGGATTCATATAACTTACCAAAATTAAATCAAGAAGATATAGATGGAGCAGGCACTGTGGTGTATTTGGTTAAACTGCTGCCTGCAATGCTGGCATTCCATATGGGTGCTGGTTCAAGTCCTGGCTGCTCCACTTCCCATCCAGCTCCCTTCTGATGGCCTAGGAAAGCAGTGGAAGATGGCCCAAGTGCTTAGGCCCCTGCACCCATGTGGGAGATCTGGAAGAAGCACCTGGCTCATGGATTCAGCCTGGCCCAGTCCTGGCTGCTATGGCATTTGGGGAGTGAACCCACAGATGGAAGATCTCCCTCTCTCTCAATATCTCCCTCTCTTTATGTAACTCTGCCTTTCAAACAAATAAATCTTAAACAATAAATAAAAAGAAGATATAGGCCATCTAAACAGATCCGTAACAAGCATTCAGATTGAAGTAGTAATCACAAGTTTCCATCCAGGAAAAGTCCAGGACCTGATGGTTTTACTACTGAATTCTATAAAATATTCAAAGAAGAAGTTAGCTCCAATACTCTTGAAACTATTCCAAAATACTGAACAGGATGGAACTCCGCTAAACTCTTTTTAAGAGGCCATCATTACTTTGATACCAAAACCAATGACATGAAAAAAACTACAGATCTATATCCTTATTGTAGCTGTGAGGATTCTCAGAATACTAGCAAATCAAATCCAAAACCACATCAAAAAGATCATATATCACAATCAAGTGGTCTTTATCTCAGAAATGCAAGAGTGGTTCAACATTTGCAAGTTAATAGACCTCATAAATCACATCAATAGAATAAAGAACAAAAACCATATGGTCATCTCAGTAGATGCAGAAAAAGCATTTGTTAAGATTCAACACTCCTTCATAATAAAAACTCTCTACAAATTAGGTATAGAAGGAATATTCCTCAAAATTATAAAAGCTATTTATCACAAACCAATACCCAGTAACATACTGAATGGGGAAAAACTGAAAGCATTTCCCCTCAGATCTAGAACAAGACAAGGATGTCCACTTTCGCCACTCTTATTCAATATAGTATTGGAAGTTTTAGTAAGAGCAGTTAGGGAGGAGAAAGAAATAAAGGGCATCAAATTAGAAAAGAGAGGAAGTCAAATTAAACACGTTTGCAGATGACATGATGTTGCACATGGAAAAACTTAAACACTCCACCAAAAAGCTGTCAGCATTGATAAATAAACATATCAAATTTTATTTACAAAATAAACATACTAAAAAAGTAGCTTTTTTATACTAGTGATGAACTGACAGAAAGAAATCCCATTCACAATAGCCACAAGATAGATATTTGGGAATAAATTTAACCAAAGAAGTGAAAGATCTCTACAGTGAAATTAGCATTGATGAAAGAACTCATCAAGGACACACAAAAATGGAAAGATACACCTTGCTCATAGATCGGAGGAATCAATATCAATAAAATGTCTATATAACCTAAAGCAATCTATAAATTCAATGCAATCCCTATCTTAATACCAATGAAATTATTTACAGAACTAGAAAAAGCAATCCTGAAATTCATATAGAATAAAAAAAAAAAAACAAACCCAGAATAGATGAAGTGATCCTGAACAAGAAAAATCAAGATGGTGGCATCACAATTCCTGACTTCAAAGCATACTAAAGAGCTATAGTAATTAAAATAGCATGGTACTGGCATAAAAACCAATATATAGATCAATGTTACAGAATAGAGAGCCCAGAAATTAATCCACATACATATAACCAACTGGTTGTTGACAAAAGTGCTCAGACCAAACAGCGGAGTAAGGATAGTCTCTTCAACAAATGGTGCTGGCAAAATTGGATCTATATATGTAGAAGAATGATATTAGATCCATACCTCTAACCATATACAAAAATCAGCTCAAGAAAGATCAAAGATCTAAATTTAAGAGCCGAGACTATGAAGTTGTTAGAAGAAAACATAGGGGAAACACTCCAAGACATTGATGTAGATTAAAACTTCTTGGATAATGTGGGGAAATTAGTTACATGATGGTGCCCAAAGGAAGTAAGGTGGGCGGAATCCAAAGTTGTTTACCACTAAAACTGATTGGCTGTGCAACATCAGGGGAGGTAACAAAACTAGTAACAAGTGTATAGACATATGGCTAGTCCTATAGAAATCCCCCCGTAAGGTGATTTTTTAAGTGATTGGTTGGTCCTTAGCCCTGCCCCAATGACTCTGCAGTTTTGTGCTATAAAAGGTTCTGTTTCTCAGGAAGTAAATGAGTCCTTGCTAGACTTGGCTCCCTGCTGCGTCTGACTGTCTCCGGGATCGGGAGGCTGGAGAACGGGCGAGCGGCGCACTTACCTTTCCTCGGACCCAGTCCATCCTTGTACGGGTGGACTAAGACCCAGCAGGATAAGACCCTTAAAGCACAAGCAACAAAAGCAAAACTAAATAAATGAGACTAAATCAAACTCAGAAGCTTTTGCACAGCAAAGGAAATGATCAATAGAGTGAAGAAATAGCCAACAGAATGGGAAAAAATATTTGCAAACCACCTATCTGACAAAGGATTAATATCCCAAATGTATCAGCAACTTAAAAAACTTAATAACAACAACAACAACAAAAAAAAACACAACCAATCCAGCTGAGTAATGGGCAAAGGGCTTCAATACACAGTTCTCAAAAGAAAAAATACAAATAGCCAGCGAATATATGAAAAAATGCTCAACATCACTAGCCATCAGGGAAATGCAAATCAAAACCATAATGAGATCCTACCTCACCCCTGTCAGAATGGCTAAAATCCAAACCACAAAGAGTAACAAATGCTGGCGAGAATGTGGGAGAAAAGGGAACACTTACACACTGTTGGTGGGAATGTCAATTAGTGCAGCCACTGTAGAAAACCGTGTGGTGATTTCTTAAACTAGAAATAGACTTGTCATGTGATCCAGCAATCTCACTACTGGGCTTACACATTGAACACAGTGAATCAAAGAGATACCTGCACCACCATGTTCATAGCAGCACTGTTCATGATAGCCAAAATCTGGAACCAACCAAGGTGTCATCATCACATGAATGAATTAAGAAAATGTGCTGTATATTCGCAATGAAATATTATTCAGCTATTTAAAAAAAGGGAATTCTACCATTTGCAGCAAAAAGGACACAACTGGAGGATATTATGTTGAGTGAAATAAGCCAGACCCAGAAAGACAAATACTACATGTTCTCCTTTATATGTGGGAGCTAAAATTAAAAAAAAAAAGAGAGAGAAAAATGCCTGTATTAGTATTGCTGCAAATATAGTTTTGTAAAACACTGTTTTATAACTTTGTCAAGCCAATGGTTAAGAATGTTATGGTACTATAGTTCTAATGAGCTGTGTATACTTAAAAATCTACTTTTTGTGGGTGAAATGGTCATTTTTTCCATTCAATTATTGTTTATAAATTCCCACTAAACAAGGGTCCTTTTGCTTTTTACTTGTTAAACTTCTTATTTGGTAAAGTATTAAGCCTTTTTACTGTAATGTAATTTTTATAATGTTATCTCAAAAAAAAAATAAGGAAGGGAGAAGGAAAGAGGTGGGAGAGAGACAGAAGCAAGAGGGAATATCATATTTTTAGAATTGTATCTATAAACCACATTCAATTTGTTAAAATCCAATTAAAATTTAAAAATTTTAAAAACACCAAAATACAAGTTAAAATGAACTTTAGCTATATATATATACACACACAACATTATTTAAATCTAGCAAATACATTATTCAAGAAGAAAAAAAAGAGTAGCACTTCACCTGTGCCTTATAATGCCGTGAATTGGCATGCCAACACACTGGGTAAGTAAATTACCTCATTCCCTAGAAGCCTTCAACCAATGATTGATAGGAGTTGCTACAGAAATCCTCCAGATCTTTGCCCCTCTGGTAGCAAAATTCTAATAAGAGTTTCACTGGCTTGCTGAGTTATGCAACTTGATTAAGCTCCAACACCTGTACAGGTAACTTGCTAAATGATGAGCACCTTTTTGACTGCTTTCTCTTCCTTGTCTTCATCATTCCTTCTCTTGACTCCAGCTTCCTGCTATTACCAACCCCAGGAGACAGCAGGTGATGGCTCAGATAATTGTGTCACTGCCATCCTCTTAGGAGACCAGGTTAATGTTCCCTGTTCCTGGCTAGGGTCTGGTTCAGCTGTGGTTGGTGTCGGCACTTGGGGAGTAAATCAGCAGATGGAGGCTCTTTCTCTGCCTTTCCATGCCTTTTCAATAAATAAATAAACTGTTTGCATTTGGATCTCGGATGCTGGCGAAGCTTACAGTAAGACCCTGCTTTGCATAGTACGGGAAATACAAAGTGCTCTTTTGATCTGAGGAGTAGAAACAACCATCAGCTGATTTGTCAATTGAGTTGGCCCCCAGAAGCCCCACAGGATTTCTGGAAGTGAAGATTAAGAGATAAGAAACCTCATGCTTAAAGGAGAAGGGAGATGGGTGTTTGAGACACAGTTCTATAGACTTTAATGGATGGGGAGAGAGGAAGACCATCATTTGAGAACCCAGCCCATCTCAGCTCTATCCTAGAGAGCATCTCAGTTTGGCAGTTTTGGCAAAGATGATCTCTGAACGAGTTTCTTACAAACATGGTGCCTGACTCTCCCAGCTCCGAGTCCACATCCACCAAGCAGTGCTCTGGCTCGAATTCAGCTTCCTGGAAGATCACCTGCATGGAGCCCACACTGGTCACGTAACACTGGTGTGGGTAATGAATGTATTAATTATGATCTAGGCTCTTATCTCCTGCTGAGAAAGAGAGACTAAATGGAGCTAGTATCATGTGCAAATAGGAATAGAATTAATTTGGGGGTCGGCGCTGTGGTGTGCCAGGTAAAGCCACCATCTACAGTGCCAGCATCCCATGAGTGCCAGTTCGAGTCCCAGCTGTTTCATTCCTGATCCAGGCTCCCTGCTAATGCATCTGGGATAGGAGTAGAAGATGGCCCAAGTCCTTGGGCTCCTGCACCCACATGGGAGACCCAGAAGAAGCTCCTGGCTTCTTCAGGCCGGCCCAGCCCCAGCCATTGTGGCAATTTGGGGAGTGAACCAGCAGATGAAAGACCTCTCTCTCTCTCTCTCTCCCCCTCTGCCTCTCCTTCTCTATAACTCTTTCAAATAAATCTTTTTTAAAAAAATGGTACAGAATGTATTTAACAGTGAAAATAAACATACAGGATGTATTTAACAGTGAAAATAAGCATATAGTCACATGTGAGTGTGGTCCACCCCATACAGAGAAATAGCAGCATGAGTGGGCCAAAGACTTGCCTGTAAATGAGAGAGAGAAACCTGAGAACGGTACCTCTAAGCAAAAATGGGAGCATTGGTCCGAGAGCAGTCAGTGGTTGAAGGTGAGCTTTCACCCACCTTCCACTTGTTTTTTTAAAGGACGAGAGTGATACTTAATCAGATACACAAAAGGGGTGGGGTCTTAGCATGCGCCCTGGTCCTAGATGTGACAGGTGTGAGTGAAGTTGTTCCAATCTCTCTCTCTAATTATGCCTTCAAATAAATAAATAAATAAATTTTTTATTTGAAGGCATAGTTAGAGAGAGAGAGAGAGAGAGAGAGAGAGAGAGAGATCTTCCATCTGCTGGTGCACTCCCCAAATGGCCGTAGCAGCTAGGGCTGGGCCAGGCTGAAGCCAGGACCCAGGTGCTTCATCTGGTTCTCCCACATGGGTGCAGGGGCCCAACCACCTGAGCCATCTTCCACTGCTTTCCCAAGCACATTAACAGGGAGCTGAACAGGAAGTAGACCAGCCAGGACTGGAACTGGTGCCCGTATGGGATGCCCTGTCGCCTTAACTTTAACTAAGTACCAGTTATACCATGTCAACATGAGTCACATGTCTACATTACTGTTGGATTTCTAATGGTTTGACTTTAGAGCTCGAGTAAATGGAACTGGAGTTGAAATCCTCCTAAACAAACATTGCCTAAGTTTCTGAGTCTGGATCTTGGTAAATTCACCAAATAACATCAACTCTGCAGACTCCTGACAGATGGCTCTGCTCTGCATTGTTGTTCTTTCTGATGAACTGGAAAAAATGAATGAGCACTAGAAAAGGTTTAGCCTTGTAGAACCAAACCAGGTGACATCAAGAATGCAAACTCCATGTGTTGTCTCACAGTAAAAGAGCTCCTTGGAGTTGGAACAACTTCACTCACAATTTTTATTGATATTCAAGTGAGCTAAATATTGCTTGATGAAAAAACCCCAAGCCTGGGGGCTTTATCTAGAACACATGTGTCCACACCAGTGGGATGTTCTTTACTTTACACTCCCCATTAACTTCCTTGCACTTAAATACCTAATCTAAATTATTAAAGAAAAATATAGGAGTATGCTTTTGGTACAGTAGTTTTTTTTTTAAAAAAGATATATTTATTTATTGAAACTCAAAGTTACAGAGAGAAGTAAGTGTTCCATCCACTGGTTCACTCCCCAAATGTCTGCAACAGCCAGGGCTAGGCCAGGCAGATTCCAGGTCTTCCATGTGGGTACAGGGGCCCAAGTTGGTCCCTTGGCACAGTAGTTAAGAAGCTACTTGACCATACTTTCTCTCAGTTGGTACTGTTAATACATTATTGGCTTCATCTGTTTACAGAGCCATCCCAAAGTACTGAATACAATAAAAGTGGCTGGAAAAAGTCCATAGGAACCTATAGGAGGACAGCTAAACACAGGACCAACAACGCTTTAGTTTTATGAGCAGCAGATCATATATAACTGTGGATGACAAAAGACTTTAAGTATGGTTAACTGAGGTTACTAAAAAGAAAAAGCAATTCAAATCAATTGGCAATCTACAAAAAGAGTTAAAGATTTTAAAAGCTATTATTAAAATTGCTATATTGGTCTATTATGCTATATTATATGTGTGTACATATTGTATGTCCACAAGGGGAAATTTTATTAAGAGTTTTATTTTAAATGGCTTATAGATAAGATTGTCCATAAATTTAAGCTGCTAAAATCAATCAAAGATACATTTTAATTTGTGGGACCTGAATCTGTGTATCATATGTTTTAGACTTGTTGGTAGAAAGAAACTAAAAACATTTTAGATGGTTGTGCTTAAGTTTACTGGCTAAACAAACTACACCATGTTAGATATTTAAGAGGTGTTTTCAAATACATGATTCTTAAAATTTATAGAAGGCATTGGACCTTCTGGTAAATGTTTTCTTAAGTTGTTATCTAATGGTTGAAACGGTTTGCTAAGTATTCATGTGATATTGCTATTGTCAGCAAGCGATCTAGGACTTGCTCCCTCATTTCTCTATTCTAAGCCCAACTTGTTCTTTCATTTCTCTATTCTCTTCAAGGTAGGAAACTAATTCTATTATGAAGGAATCAGTAGGATGCACAATTTAATCTTTAGACCTTATAAAAGAGATGGCTAACATTTTTCTGCAATAGCATAGCCAAAATAAGAACTCAAATAATAATCTCATAGCTAGATTCACTTCGCCATCAGCGAAGTATACAGTAAGTAGAAAAAACCTCCCTTTCAGACCAAAGGGAAAGAAAGTTTTAAAGTGAGAATATAATTTTCCTCATGGGCATTGTCTACCTTAGAAAAACTACTACAGAACATGCCTGTGACTATAGACTTGTAGTTCAGGCCACCGAAGATTAGAGATGGGAAACGGGCACTCCCTTGACTTGCATCCTCTGGTCTGCTTTAACACAAACCAGGAGGAAAAGAAAGCTCAGCATCAGAAGCAATGGGTGGCAGGCCTATTAATGGCTGATCTGTACAGTGATCTGCCCTCAAGGAGACCCAACAGGCCAGTCCACTGCAGTGGCTTTCAATGTGGTAAGCCTGGGCTTCAGCAGAAGTCAGCTTGTGAAGAGCCCTGGCAGCTCTGCCAAGAGTTGGATCACTGGAAATGGACCTGCCCTGGAGTCGAAGGATGCCCAGGTCAGAGCCACAGATCTTATTGGCTCTAAGCTGAAAAGCCCTTCACTCAGCCCAACTTCCAAAGTGACCACTGCAGCTGAGGGGATGGTCAAGTAGGGTCAGCAACATTGCAGGCAGAACTGTAAATTTCTTGTTAGAGATGCCCCCTGCCTTTACCTGGCCAGCTCTCCTCCCAGGCCAGCCAAGTAATGAAAGTCAACAGAGTGCCTTCCCCTAGGAGGTTCACACCTCCCTTAGGATATACCCCATGTGAAGAGATAGATAGGTCTGGGCCTCTGAATTTACAAGGCCTAAAGCCCACCAGATTATTATCAAGCCCCTTCTATCAGGTTCTATTTGCCTCTCAATCAGAAAACTTAATTGTAGCTTAGACAGCACCTTTCTTAGCTCCTCTAATAATGACTCTGTCCTTTGTTCTAGGCCCTGTCTAGCACACTTGGGCCTCATTCCTTTGTAATCATAACCTCTACTCTACCACCAATGGCTCTACTCCCAACATGTGTGTACTGATGGTCCTCTTCCCCACTTAATGCTGTATAATTGTTCAAACCTGGTAAATGCCACTCTTAGGATCATTGGTTACTATCCTCACTCTGTCTTTTATGACCTTGTCTAAATATGATCAGAGTCGGCAAACTTGGAAGGCTTCCATAGCCTTGGCAACTCATGACGACAGCCTAGGATGGTTACTGGCGCCATAAACTAGAGTGTCAATTTGTTGGGTCAACAACAGGAGCCACTGTGCAGTTGCTCCTCATGTGGGATCTCTGTCCTTAATGTGCTGTACATTGTGATTTAATGCTATAACTAGTACTCAAACAGTATGTTTCACTTTGTGTTTCTATGTGGGTGCAAACTGTTGAAATCTTTATACTAAATTGATCTTCTGTATATAAAGAGAATTGAAAATGAATCTTGATGCAAATGGAAGGGAAGAGGGAGCGGGAGAGGGGAGGGTTGCGGGTGGGAGGGAAGTTATGGGGGGGGGGAAGCCATTGTAATCCATAAGCTGTGCACTGGAAATTTATATTCATTAAATAAAAGTTTAAAAAAAAAAAAAAAAGAAGCTACTTGAAACACCAAAGCCCACATTGGAGTGCTGGGTTTATGCCCTGGATCCACTTCTGATTCCGTTTCCAGCTAGTGGGCATCCTAGGAGGCAGCAGGTGATGGCTGAAGTATTTGGGTCCATCTCAGCCACATGGGAGACTTGGGTTGAGTTCTAGACTCCTGGTTTCAGCCCGGCCCAGCCCCAGCTGTTGTGGGATTTGTGAATGGAAACTCTCCCTTTCAAGTAAAATTAAAATACAACCAAATTTCAAAAAGTTTTTTAAAAAAAGAAAAATACATTTATTTTTCTTCAGTATGGAGGGGCTGGCACTGTGGTGTAGCAGCTAAAGCTACCACCTGCAGTGCCAGCATCCCATATGGGTGCTGGTTCAAGTCCTGGCTGCTCTACTTCCCATCCGGTGCTCTGCAAATGGCCTAGGAAAACAACAGAAGGTGGCTCAAGTCCTTGGGCCCCTATACCCACATGGGAGACCCAGAGGAAGCTCCTGGCTCCTGGCTTCAGATTGGCACAGCTCTGGTTGTTGTAGCCATTTGGGGAGTAAACCATAGGATGGAAGATCTTTCTCTCTCTGCCTCTGCCTCTCTGTAACTCTGCCTTTCAAATAGATAAATACATCTTTAAAAAAAAAAAAACTAGTATGGAAAGGGAATAAAGTGGGAAAAAAAAGAATATCCCTTTTCCTCATGACTTTCCCCGAGTTCTGTCCTATTTTTTAGTCAACCATTGTTACTAATTGCTTCTAGGTAGCTCTATAAATATTTCTAGGCATCTACAACTAATATTTTAGGTAATATTATCACATAATATCATATTATGTCCCTGTTCTTTTTTGAACTTAACCACATATCTCATCCATCATTACCTGTAAATATAGATTGATCATCCGTTTCTTCATTCCTTGACAGGCACACTCAGGGGAAGCTGATAAAGCCGGGGCAGAGGGAGGAAAACAAGAAAGAGAACAACTTTGGCGAATGTATACTAAGTATAACCCAAGATATTTTCAGGATCTAAAATGATCTGGAGAGAAATTATTTCGATTTCAAATTTTCATTTTGGGTTTATGGCTTAAAATTATTTTAAACTAGCACTACGTATTGGGAAAGCACCATCATGTTTTTAATATTCAGGGCACTGGGCTGGCCTTGAGAGTGCCAGAATCCCATGTGAATACTGGCTCATGTCCTGGCCGCCCCTCTTCTGATCCAGCTCTCTGCTAATGCACCCGGGAAGGCAGCAGAAGATGGTCCATGTAACTGGGTCCCTGCACCCAACATGAGAGACCCAGATGAAGCTCTTATTAACTCCTGCTTTTGGCCAGGCCCAGTTCCGGTCATTGCAGCCATTTGGGAAGTGAACTAGTGGATGGAAGTTTTCTCTCTCTCTTTCTCTCTCTGCCTCTGCTTCTCTCTAACTCTGCCTTTCAAATAAATAAATAAATAAATATTTAAAAAAAAATAAAGAAAGAAATGTCAGGACAGTCTTCTGTAAGCAACACAAGAAGTTTATTTCTTAAAAGAAATTCTTCACAAAAACAAAACAAAAATAGGGGCCGGCACCATGGCTCACTTGGTTAATCCTCTGCCTTCCGGCACTGGCATCCCATATGGGCGCCGGGTTCTAGTCCCGGTTGCTCCTCTTCCAGTCCAGCTCTCTGCTGTGGCCTAGGAGGGCAGTGGAGGATGGCCCAAGTGCTTGGGCACCTGCACCCGCATGGGAGACCAGGAGGAAGCACCTGGCTGCTGGCTTCAGATCGGTGCAGCACCGGCTGTAGCGGCCATTTGGGGAGTGAACCAACGGAAGGAAGACCTTTCTGTTTCTCTCACTGTCTGTAACTCTACCTGTCAAATAATAATAATAATAAAAATAATGTTCAATGCATTAAAGTCCTTTAAAAACATCTATGTCTTTTTTTTTAATGGCCATATCTTTTCACAGTAAAAGCATTTTATTTAACCAGTCTCTATTAAGGCCACTCCAGATTATGATGACAAACCGTGCTGCAATGAATATCTACTCTGCATCAAGTTATCTTTGCTTACCTATAGATCTACATTCCTACACAGGGGTAGAAAGTCCCACAAAGCTAATTCTCAAGTCTTACTTCTCAGACTTGCTTGAAATTCAAACTCTTTCTGAGGAAGGGAGAGAGAATTTTGTCTGAGAAGAGCTCAACACTGATTACGAATTGGCCAAATCAGCTGCAAGTAGGCAGCTCCTTCTTCCATTGCTCTAGACTTTACCTCCAGGAAGTTTTGTGCGAAGAACACTTGTAGAACAAGTTTGGGAGACTTTCGCACAGGTGCAGTTGGAGGAGTTTAGAGGCCTCCAGGAAAGCGAACTCACTATTTTCATCAGAGGATTACATCTAAAATTGCACACTATCCAATTTATATGATTTTTCTTTTCATTCTGTGCAAGTGGCCAGAAAAAGATGCCAGAAAAAATTGAGGCAGAGTAAGAGTTGCCCATCACTTATTTTTTATTACAACAGACCTGGTGAAATACACTGGTTTTTTCTTTAGACTATGGTAGAGGCCATTAATTTGCAGCCCTCACTAAGAGAATCTTTTAAAGCAGGACCCATTCAACACTGTTGCTTGTGCCTCCTCACACTGAATTCTGCTTTCGAACAATCCTATTGTGTTCTATAAGCCAGCATAAATCTTTCCCTTGGAGAACGCGCTACTATATGAACCAATTTGGACATAACAGAGCAGAGGGCAGGATTTGGCGTGGAGTAATTAATTTGTAATTAGTCAGCTAAGGGTGTGTGAGTATGAATGTACATGTGCAAATATACTTGCCTTCAAACACTCGCCCTGCACCCCTGTGTGGACGACATTCCCTGGCTGTAGAGAGGGAAACGATGAACTGGCAGAATTGTGAAACCCTTAGAAACCCTTTGTCGCCATTTATTCTTAACCACCCCACCCCCATTTTTTTTTCTCAGAAATTAAATCCACGTTACATTCACTCCTATTTTTGAAATTGGATAGCTATGCAGGAACCCCATGTTTCTTGGAGATTCTGCTGTTTTCACAAAGCAAAGGCGCTCTGGATCCCTGATTGCTTTGTAAAGAGTAGCTCCCCAAGATGACTCAGTCTTTAGTACAAGTAGCTTACCTGATTAGTTGCCATTAAAGCTAATGGAAGACAAATATTCTTCCTGCCAAGGAGAGTGCCTGCAACTTTAATAACACCCCAGGGATACGTAGGACCTCACACCTCCAACCCAGACATTGTTTAACCATACCCCACAACTTGTGAATTTCAATTATTTGTTCAGAGGGGCCATTCATAATTGCCTGGTGTAAGCCTGCCTTTAGGATGCAAAGCAGAAGACAATGAAAACGCTACCCAGGCGAATTAGGGCAGCAGCACTTAAACATAGAAATTAACCAGGCCTCTTTTCACAGCTCCTCCTTTCTATTCTGAGAGGTTTCAGACTGGTGACATCAAAGACAGGATTATGGGAGAAGATAAAAACTTGATCTAATGTCCATGTTTGAAGTCATGAAAGTCCTCTCCTCTCCTCGGCAAAATAACCCCCTTCATAACACACACACACAAAAACCAGGGTCCAGGTGCACAGGGGTGGGGGGCAGGCTGAGCATGGGGGAGTCAGCAAGGGGGCCCCAGGCTTCCTAAGGTTGTAGGAGTAACTGAGGGTTAAAGCTCTGCCAGCCCGAATGTGCTAATAGATTGTTTGTAGGCCTGGGCTGGCTTTGTCCTGCTGCAAATTAATATGTTAAGTCTTTATTTTAAGCTCCTGTGATGTTGGGATGGTTCTTTAATGACATCTTAACTAGCTTTCCCTTATCACCAGCAAAGACAGCAGCAGATATTTTTTTCCCTTTATGTGGAAGGAAAGTGATCTCTAACTTCCATGCCATGAACAAATATTTCCTTTCATGTTAATTTGTCAATCAAATGTCTTGCCCAGCAACAACCTGAGTGTTGCATTAATGTCCACTTTGTGCTAGTGGGATAGGAAGCGTTTGTAATCACATTCAAGTGACAGGCTTAAAAACAGATTTTAATAAATAGGTGTAGTTTTGGGGGGAGGGGGAAAAGTTTGTAAGAGGAAAGTACATGGGTTCTTCCAGAAGTTTGTGGAAAATGGAATGAAAAAAAGTTTATTTTGCTGCAAACATTTTTTGACATTCTTGCATATTTTTTGTAATACACATTTTTCCATGAATTTCTTATAAGCCCCTCATAGAATTAAAGGTATTGTTTTCCTTTGGAATTCTTAAGAATTGTTTGGGATACATACAAACATTGGCCCTTTAATAAATAAATATATGCAGCTGCACTGCCTGGCATTACAGCCAGGAAGATTTATTTTCAGAACTCTGCAAGCTACAGGCCCATGACTTTTAAAGTCTTTAGTCCTTTAAGCACTAAATCAGCATTCAAGTGGCTGTTTAATCTCCCAATGGCCAAAATGAAGTGCTCTGGCCTAGATTATAACAGACTGGCTGTTAGGAAACCCTTTCTGCAGCACCAAATCTAGTGAGCATGGAGTAAAAATAGTCTTTAGGCAAAATGTGTTGAACTGGGGACCCTCCTCACTTTCTCCTTTTCTCATGCTTTGTAGATACAGTAGGTTTAAATCAAAACATAAACAAAAATCTATTATTGTGGGGATGTGGTAGCAAGTATGTTGATTTTGTTGGACAAACTGAAGACATTTAGATTGAATGGCCATGAAAAGCTCTCAATTCCTCTGTGCATTCCCATATTTGGGGGAGCTCGTGGCATGTGTGTCATTGCTTGTCTGTATTACTGGCACATGTTCCAAGGGAGAAGCCGGCAAACTCATGGCGGTCCATCACCTGTTCCATTCTGAAGGATGGCTCTGCCATAGTTGGGACGGACCCAACTGATTGAGCCATCACCTGCTGCCTCTCAGGCTGTGCATTAGCAAAAAGCTAGACTCAGGAAGCAGGGCCAGGACTTGAACCCATGCACTCTCATTTAGGATACCGGTGTCCCAAGTGCTGTCTTATCTGCTGTGCCAAATGCCCTTCAGGAAAAGTCAGATTTTAAGAAAGAGACTTAAGGGGGCTGGTGTTGTGGCATAGCAGGTAAAGGAAATGCCTGTGATATTGGCATCCCATATAGGTGCCAGTTCCAGTCCTAGCTACCTTGCTTCCAATCCAGCTTTCTGCTAATGAGCCTGGGAAAGTAGTAGAAGGTGGCCTCAGTGCTTGGGCCCCTGTACCCATGTGGGAGAACCTGATGAAGCTCTGGGCTGTTGACTTCAGCTTGTCCTAGACCTAGCCATTGCGGCCATCTGGGGAGTGAACCAGAGGATGGATGATCTCTCTCTTGCTCTCTCTCTGTCTCTCCCTCTCTCTTTAATTCTGACTTTCAAATAAATAAATCTTTAAAAAAAAGGAAGAAGAAGGAAACTTACAAAGCCCAATCAATGGCTTAGAAGTCTGAACAGGTCCAGATGTACACCAACCTCTGTTTTACTTCTTTTTATGCATTCCCTGAATCTTAAGTTTATGTATATCCCTTTTCATTTACTTGGTTACATGTGCTAAAGGCAAATCACTCATTTATTCTGTTGAAGAAAATGTGTCCATCTCCTGATTTGTATTTTCAGGGACATTTAAGAAATTCAGCACATCCAGTGCTCGAAAACTCATAAGGGCTGGCATTGTGGCACAGTCCATTAAAGCACCGGCCTGTGACACCAGCATCCCACATGGGCACTGGTTCAGGTCCCAGCTGCTCCACTTCTGATCCAGCTCCTTGCTAATGTGCCTTGGAAGGTAGCGGAGGATGGCCAAAGTCCTTGTGCCCCTGCACCTGTGTGGGAGACCTGGAAGAAGCTCCTGGCTCCTGGCTTCGGATCAGCTCAGCTCCTGCCATTGCAGTTATTTGGGGGGTGAACCAGCAAATGGAAGACCTCTCTCTGTCTCTCTCTCTCTCTGTAACTTTGCCTTTCAAATAAATATTTTTAAAAACCTCATAAACCAGTTACAAATACATGGTTCAATGGGTTTTCAGAGTATAAGTCACATACTAGAAACTGATAAAATAGACTGTAAGAAAGACTCAGTCAAAAAACTTGCCAGTTGCTGCCTGTCATTAGTCACAGGTTTATACAACTTTCATCTTCAAAATCTTTTCCGTTTTGGACTGATCTGCCAAGGTGCAATTAGACCTATATAATTTCTATCCTTTTTTTCCTCAAAGTCTGTCTATGGCTGATGTAACATAACAATCATTCCAGTATGCATGTCAACAGTCTGATGACCCAAGGTCAGGGCTCAGCCTTTGTAAACAGTTCTGGTGGGCACCCAGGGCCCGTGAAGTTTGCCTGTGTGCTCCATTGTCCAGTAACAACCACAAGGTGGGCTAGGTATTCTTTCCCTGATGAACCATACGTGAGCACACACTCTCATGATATGCCTTCCATATCTCATGATCTTTGCTAATCAGTGGGGATACCAAGAGAAGGTGCACCATGAGTGTTTTATACTTACTGAATAATTCGAATAGCTCTGAAATGTAAGGACTTGAATTAGATTAACTAGAGGGGGAGCTTTGGACTTCCCTAATCACTTCAGAGTTAGTTTCCACAATTCTTCCTGTCTGGGTCATTGTTGCTGCTGTGTAAATTCTTGCAAGACAAAAGGCAAAGGTTTTCATCTGCTGATGCAGTTCTGGAGGCTTCGGTGGGTGATTCTGAGGGCATGCAGAGGAAACAACTATAATTCCTCAAACGGCCCTGGAAGGTCACTGTGGCACAGTAGCCCTGGGCAGATCCCTGAATCTTTGAAAGTGGAGGTGGTGGGGGTGTGGTTGCCTGAAAGGTTCTTCCATCAGTGCAGCTCTAGAGAATTCTACGAGTCTTAGTGAGAGTGACTACTGGATTTTTTAAAAAAATTTGTTAACATTTTATTTATTTATTTGAGAGGTAGAGTTACAGACAGAGAGAGGGAGAGACAGAGAGACTTTTCATCCACTGGTTCACTCCCCAAATGGTTGTAATGATCAGAGCTAGGCTGATCTGAAACCAGGAGCTTCTTCCGGGTCCCCCACGTGGGTGCAGGGGCCCAAGCACTTGGGCCATCTTCTACTGCTTTCCCAGGCCATAGCAGAGAGCTGGATCAAGAGAGGAACATCCGTGACACAAACCAGTGCCCATATGGGATGCCAGCACTGCAGGTGGAGGCTTAGCCTACCACGCCACAGTGCCGGCCACCGTCAGAGTCATCTTGAAATGCTAAGGTTGAATCATTTTCCAAGCTTCTCTATAAGATGTACAGTGGTTGGGTTTGAGGTTAACTAAAACTTTGAGTTGCTCAGCTCTGTATTTAAATTTCTAAAGAATGGATTTGTCCCTAAGTAGGTTTGCAGAAGGTGCAAAATTTTCGGAAGTTTGTAATAGCTTGGGCTTCAAATTCAGAGAGAATATCAAACAAGGATCACCTTGCCGGGGGTCCAAAGAGAGAAAAACACCTCCACCATGGCACAAGAAGGCGTTCAGCTGGTGAGATTGTTGGATTGTCAAAAACACGCTCTCCACACCCTGGATTGCTGCAGCACAGCTTTCGCACTCATCTCCTCCAGCTCTCATTAAAAAGTGAGAGGCCCCTTGCAGCACACTCCACACCAGGGATCTTGAAGAGGACTGGTGCCCAAACCAACTGCAGCTTCGATAGAGAAGAAGCTGTCCCTGTAAGTAAGGGTTTCCTGGCTAACTCCAGCTCAACTGATTTGTATAATTGTTTTTAAAAAATTCTGGGGGACAGCTCTGTGGCATAGTAGGCTAAGCCTCTGCCTGCAGTACCGGTTCATGTTCCAGTTGCTCCTCTTCCAATCCAGCTCCACGCTGATGGCCTGGGAAAGCAGTAGAAGATGACCCAAGTCCTTGGGCCCCTGCACCCATGTGGGAGACTCAGATGAAGCTCCTGGCTTCAGATTGGCCAAGCTCTGGCTATTGTGGCCATCTGGGGATTGAACCAACTGGTGGAGGACCTTTCTCTCTGCCTCTCCCTCTCTCTATCTGTAATGCTACCTCTCAAAGAGATAAATAAAAACTTTAAAAATTTTTTCAGAAAATTCTTGAATTTTTCAAAACTGACAACTATTGATTTTTTACCTCATCAATAATTATTGAGGCATCCCACGTGGGCACTGGTTCAAATCCTGGCTACTCCACTTCTGATCCAGCTCTCTGCTGTGGCCTGGGAAAGCAGTGAAAGATGGCCCAAGAACTTGGGCCCCTGCACCCATGTGGGAGACCCTGGAGGAAGCTCCTGGTTCCTGGCTTCGGATCTGCACAGCTCCAGCCATTGCGGCCAGTTGGGGAGTGAGCCAGCAGATGGAAGACCTCTCTCTCTCTCTTTCTCTCTCTCTCTCTCTCTCTCTCTCTCTGCCTCTCCTTCTCTCTCTGTGTAACTATGACTCTCTAATAAACAAATAATTCTTTTTTAAAAAATTTCTGTTCTGAGAAAGACAATGTCAAATGAACCAAAAGGTAAGCCACAGACTGTGAGAAAATATTTGTAAAAGACATATCTGATAAAGAACTGCTCTTTTACAAAATTTACAAAGAATTCTTAAAATTGAAACAAGTAACCCAATTCAAAAATTTACAAAAGATCTAGACACTTTACCATAGAAGATATACAGATGGCAAATAAGTATGTGAAAAGGTGTTCAACATTGTATGTCAGTAGGAAATTACAAATTAAAGCAACAATGACATACTATTATGGTTTGAATATTAGTCTGAGTATCCTCCAAAGTCACATACATTGAAGGCTTGGTCCTTAAGGTGGTACTTCTGGGAGGGGGGCCCAGTGAGAGGTCCATAGGTCATGGAAGACAGCCCCAAAAGGTAATTCTTGCAAGAATGGTATTAGAAAAGCCTGCGTTTGAGTTCAGTCTCTGTCTCCTGGTTTGTGTGTGATCCACCCCACATACATGCTCCATTGTTTCCATCCAGTGGCCTCAACAGATGCCAAACCAACAGGGTCACCCAATTTTGGACTTGAGCCTTCAAAACTATGAGTTAAATATACATTTTCTCTTCACAAAGTTAATTACCTCAGGTATTTTCTTGTAGTAATGACAAGCTAACACAGACACCACTGTACATCTATTAAAATGGTCAAAATCCAGAACATGGGCCCACCAGCTGCTGGAAGGGATGTGGAGCAAGAAGAACTTCCATTCACTTGGCTGGTAGGAATGCGAAATAGCTATGTTCAAGGACATTTTGGCAGTTTCTTACAAAACTACACATACTCTTCCTTCATGGCAATTACACTCCATGGTCTTTATCCAAATGAGCTGAAAACTTCTAACCACACAGAAATCTGCACATAGATATTTAGAGTTTTATTCATAACTGTCAAAATATGGAAGTAATCAAGATGACTTTTCGTGGATGAATAAACTATGGTGCCTCCAGACAATGAAATATTATTCAGTATTAAATAGAAGTGAGCTATCAAGCCATGGAAAAACATGGAGGAAACTTAAATGCGTTTTGCTAAGTGCAAAAACTTGACAAAGGTTATGAAGTATGTGATTCCAACTCTATGGCATTCTGGGAAAGGCAAAACTAGCAACAGTAAAAATGTCAGTGGTTGCCAGGGATTAGGATGAAGGAAAGGATGAAACGGAGGAGCACAGGGTTATTTTAGGGCAGTGGAACTACTCTGTAGGAGATACTAGATGGTGTATACTACAATGGTCCAAACATCTCAGCATAGCTTTGTCATAACCTATAAATGTACAACACTAAGGGTGAACCCCATGTAAACTAAGAACTCAAGGTGATAATTCTGTGTCAATATAGAAGGTCAATGGCAACAAAAATGAGCCTTTCTTGCCTGGGATATTCAGTGGGTAGGGAGTTCCACTCTCTACTATTGTTTCCATTTTGCTGTGAACCTAAAATGACTCTACAAAGCAGTTTATTTAAAAAAAATTAATATTGTATTCAAATCACCACTTATTAGTTGGGCAACACTGACAGCTTCCCTAGGCTATCATTTCCTCATCTGCCCAATAGGATAAGAGTAGCCCAGGATAAGGAGTTGATGCAATAAAGTTTGATAATGCAGATAAGGTGATTATACATAGAGGCACATAGGCAGCATTCAAACAAAAATGTTAATAGTTACTATTATTATCATTATTATTATTATTATATTTTCTGCCTTTCAGAGGAAGATCACAGTGTCCTTCAGCATATGATGTTTTTGCTTAGCAGGGAAGCAGGTGTGCAATGCTTAGAATTTACCTGACAGCATTCCTCTAAATGCAGCTCAAAAGACCTTTGTTGGAGGTAAATGTACAGATATCTCACTGGTTTGGAGACTGATCTTTACCTTGAAAAATTCCTTCCACATGAAATATTAATGTTTTCCCTTCTTCAGATAGCTAGTACGCCTCAAGGCTTCAGGTGTTTCTTCTGTTCAGATCAACAGGTATTTCCAATCTTTAGGGGGGTTAAAAGAGATTTTTTTTAAAAGTACACATGGCATGTTACTCAGTGATTGGCTGAAACTGAATTATTTGCATTGTCTTAAAACTTGTTGCTTTGTTCTCTGTCATGTGAATTGCAATCCATGGGAAAGACAACAAAAGCTCTTGTAACTTAAAAGCTTCACAGTGAACAAGACTGGATTCCCAATGATCCTCATTGCCCTTTGACATCTAGATTATATTTTTGGAGGTGTGAAATTGGAATTTGAACAAAACAACAAGAGGAAAAAGTGAATACAAAATGACAAGGAATTGCAGGAACCCAGCTGAAGGCATCAGTCGCCCAGGTGCCTGTATTCATCTGATGCAATTTGTCCTATGTGTCACACAAAAATGTGGCTTTCATTGCCAAATGACAAGTGTAATAGACTGCTTTTGGAAAAAACTACACTATTGATGGCACTCTCTGACAGAGTCTCACTGACGACTCATGGTTATCCAATTTAGGATAATTTATACTATGAAAAAAATTAGCAAACCTTTTAAAAATATCCATTTAGGGAGGAGGCAGCTCTCAACTTGATGAAGTTTCTGACACTATTTCCAGTTTAGCCCAACTCAAAGAGTTGAACTGATTAACATTTGAGCAGTTGGCTAAAGGGGACTTTTAACATGATCTTTCTCTTGCAGTTTCTGTCAATCTGTGAGTCGAGGGGTAACCTGCCTTCAAAGGCAAGTAGAACTTCAAACACTGCATGCATACTTCTTAGTACATAGCAGGAACTCAACAAATCATACTTGAATAGGCACCTAAACTTGCTGTGGTCATGTTCTCAGCAGAAGCATAGCGCCTGGACTTAGATTGTAGCTTCACCTCTAGTGGTTCACAAGTATAGCCTGTATCACCAAGTAACTAAAAAAGCTCCTGGTGACTTTCTTCCACTTCTCACACAACAAAACTCTGTGTTGCTTTCTCTCCTCCTCCTTTCCCCAGTGTTATTTGTTTTGCCCACCCTCCCCCCTCTATTTGGTAGCCAGTAGTACACATAAGAATTCTATCCTTTGTGGCTAAGTCTGCTCATCAGAGAGATTGCTCACTCCTTGGTTATTGGATAATGGAATTAGGGGTGATGTCTATGTTAGGATGATTCCAGAAGCCGAGGAAGCTTCAAGCTGCTCCCTCACCCATTGATAATGCATGGCAGCATATACAATTAAAAGTCAGTTTTTTATCAGTTAAGTAGCACTAGAAATAAACTTCATATCTTGTAAACCAACAAGCAATATTATTGAATGCTTGTTGTAAACATGATCATGTATTAATCCTCTTGAAGGCTACAAAAATAAATAAGATAAGGAAGCATAGTCTGATCAGATTTGCAGTGTAATAAGATTGTTTTAGCTGAGTTGCATAAAAAGGATTCTGGCTGGGTGAGAAAAGGTGATTAATAGAGTTTTGGTTCAGTTGTTTTGTTAAAAGTCCAATAACAGTGGCTTCAAAAAATAAGATTTATTTTTCTAATAAAAGCTTATTTTTTTGCTCTAAATTTTTATTTACTTTATTGATTTGAAAGGCAGAATGACAGAGAGAGCCAGGCAGACAGATATCTCCCATCCACTGATTCATTCCCCAAATGCCCACAACAGCCAGGATTGGGCTAGGCTGAAGCCAGGAGCCAGGAAGTCAGTCTAGATCTATGCAGATGGCAAGGCCCCAACTACTGGAGCCATCACCTGCTGTCTTCCAGGATCTATGTTAGTAGGAATCTGAAATCAGGAGCAGAGCCCGTCTTGAACCTGGGCACTGGGCACTTGAACCTGGGATGCAAGTATCTCAAGCAGCATCTTAACCACAAAGCCAAATGCCAAGCTCTCACATACATAGCCACATAGAGGTGGCAAATAGTCCAGGAGGAAAATGATCATTTTATCTTGTAGCTCTTCCATTCTCTTTTGTGCTTCACCTGTAAATTTGACCCTGGCTCACCACAACCTCATCTGCATACCAGACTGTAGCAAGGGAGAAGAGGAGTAAGACAAGCCCCTTTCTTTTCAGGATGTGGTCCAGAAGTTACACACATCAGTCCCACTCACAGGCTGCCTGCCAGGACAATAGCAGGTGAATGCTGTAACTTGGCCACATAGAGATGCTAGGGAGGTTGGGAAATGTAGTATTTAGCTGAAAAACATGTGCTCAATTCTCTTATCAAAAGGAAGAAAGGGTATGGGCATGAGGTACAATTAGCAGTTTCTGCTGTAAGGATCAATAATGGAAGCAAAAAGATAACTAAGAGACTGAAAGGAGTCACAGTGGCCTGAACTAAGTTAGTGACCGTGATAATGAACATTAAAGGAGTATTCAGAAGAAAGAATTGGCAGGACTTGGTGAACATGAAGGAAGAGATAGTTATTCATTAGTGATATGGGTGTTTGCCCCAGCAGCTAAGACACCAGTTAAGATATCAAGTCCCAGGTTGGAGCACCTGGGCTCAAGAACCGCCTCTGGCTCCTGACTCTATCTCCCTGCTAATGCAGACCCTGGAAGGCAGCGGTGATAACTCAAGTGATTGAGTTCCTGCCACCCGTGTGCGAGACCTGGATTGAATTCAAGGCTCCTAGCTGTAGCTCCTGTCTAGCCCCAACTGTTGTAAGCATTTAGGGATTAAGCCAGGAGAAGGGAGTGCTCTATCTCCTCTCTCTCCCTATTTGTCTCTCTCTCTCAAATAAACAAAAATTTGAAAAGAGAGAGATTAATTCATTCCTCAACTGTGTATTGAGTAAGAAGTACTTAATTAATGCCTTAAATATGTTTGAGTCCCCATATGTGCCAAGGTGTTAGATATACATGGTGAATAAACAGACTAATTCCTGTTTTAAGGAACTTAGAGACTAGGGTGTAATATCCAAGTTTCTGTTGAAGTAAATTGAACTGAAGAAGGGAACACAGAAAAAGGAGGCTACCTCTAGGCTATCCATTGAAATGGGAACTACAGAAGGAGCAGGTGTGGGGGCATGTGATGAACACCTGGTAGTCATAACAAGGTTGAAGTGCCCACAGGAACAACCAATTATGATATCCAAGAGGTGAGTCCTGTTCTTTTTCTTTTTTAAAGATTTATTTGTTTACTTATTTGAAAGGCAGAATAACAGAGAGGGAAAGACAGAGATCTTCCATCCACTGATTTACTCCCTAAATGGCTGCAACAGCCAGGGCTGTGCCAGGCTGAAGCCAGGAACCAGAAACTACATCCTGGTCTACTGCATGGGTGGCAGTGACCCAAGCACTCAGGCTATCGTCCCCTGCCTTTCCAAGAGCATTAACAGGAAGCCGGATGGGAAGTGGAGTAGCCAGGACTTGAACCAACACTTGGATATGGGATGCTGGCATTGTAAGTGGTGTCTTAACCCACTGTGCCACAATACTGGCTCTGGGTCTGCATCTTAAGAGGGAGAATAAAGCTTGAGGTAGTCATGCACTGGAGATCTGCAGCCACGTGTGCAGGTGAGATTTCCCCAAAGAAAGTGTAGAGAGGAAGAGCAGCAGAGGGCTGCACACTGGATGAGGGACCAGCACTTAAAGAGCAGCCCACAATAGACTGAGAATGAGTGATCAGAGCATTAAAGGAAAACTGAATGAACACAATGTTATCACGAAAGCAGAGAGGCGAATGGAATACTCCTAAGAGAGCAAATAAAGTGGAGACCAAGGCTGATATGGTGAGGGAGGGAGAAGAATAGGGAAGACACAGAACGTCAAGGGGTGCTTTTGTCTTGACTTAGAGGTAGTAGGCATTTGGACATATTTAGATGAGGGCAGGAAGCAGCTGGTTCAAAGGAAGCCATGGGTGATAAAGGGAAGAGGATCAAGTTCCTGAAGAAGATGGTTAGGGTAGGAAATGGAGATTATATGACAAGTAGCTTTATAATAACAGGATCTTTTGTTCCATTATGTCCTGGAAATTGGGAGAATATTTTCACACCAAGAAGTAGAGCTGGCCTCTTCTGGAGCCTTCTTTTTGCCTGTGAAAGCAAGGTCATTTGTTGACTGCTTCGATGGGAGAAGGCTGCAAGATGGGAATCTAGGGCAATTTAGAACTGCTTGATAGCAGAGAGGGAGCCAATTGTACATAGGAATCATAACACACATTTACAACTGTACCAAGACACTGACTGTTCTCCCTGTGGTTGATTTTCTCTAGCTGTGATAAAAGGCCTGACTAAAACCCCGGTGGTGGTAGATGACAGCTTAATCCAGGGTCAGATTCTGTAGGATAATTGCTGGAAAACAAAGAGGCTTAGAGTATTGAAAAGAGTGTGGTTAAAGTGATGAGGAAGGAGCCTGGTGTTGTGTTAAAGTGGGTTAAGCCACCACTTGAGATGCCAGCATCCCATAGCAGAGTACAGGATCTAGTCACATCTGCTCTGCTTCTGATCCAGTTCTCTGCTAATGTACCTGGGGAGGCAGTGAAAGTTGGTCCAAGTATGTGGGCCTCTGCTACGCATGTAGGAGACCAAAATGAGTTCCTTGTTCCTGGCTTCAGCCTGGCCCAATTCCAGCCATTGTGACCATATGGGGAGCCAGCCAGCAGATGGAAGATTTCCCCTCTCTCTGTCACTCTGCTTTTAGAATAAAAAACAAAATACAATAAAACTTTAAAGAAAAGGAATGATGGGTAGAGAAGGAAGGGAAAATGGGGAGGATGTGATGGAGGAATAGAGAGAATGTGGGAACTACAGATCCAAAATATATCTAAGCTGGGGTAACTGAGTGTGAGAACTGAAAGGATAAGAGACTCCAGTCAGAGAAAAGAACAATTCAGAACAATATCAAGATCCAGGATCTGAGAATCACAAGATTTTATATGATTTTAGAGGCTAGAGACTTTTTGAGAACAAGAAAAGGCCTTGTGTATTGAGGAGGTACCATCCATACTGTCTCATAGAGATTGAGTAAGTTGTAATAGAACAGAAGGAAATGGGATAGCAAGTTATGCCTTGCTATGGTTTGAAAAGGATTTGACTCTCGAACTTAGGTAGCATTTAAACACTAAGGTTGTGGGTGGTGATGCTAGGAAGTGGAAGCTTGATCCAATTCTGGTTTATAGGACAAAGGCCTAGCAGGAGGTTCAGTTCTCCTCAGAAACCTAGAACCTCTCTTTAAAAATTTTTCTTCTTTTAAAATTATTATCATTTGAAAGGCAGACATACACACGCGCACACACACACACATACAGAGAGAGAGAGAGAGAGCGCGCGAGAGAGAATCTTACATTTGCTAATTCACTTCCCAAATGCCCACAACAGCCAGGGCTGGGCCAGACTGCAGCCAGGATCCCAGAACTCCGTCTAGATCTCTCACATCAGTAGCAGGGACCCAGGCACTTGGACCATCACCTGCTGCTTTCCAGCATGCATTAGCAAGAAACTGAATCAGAAGTAGAGCTACACTGTGGTGTAGTGGGTAAAGCCGCCATCTGCTTTGCTGACATCCCATGTGGGTGCTGGTTCGAGTCCCAGCTGCTCCATTTCCAATCCAGCTCTCTGCTATGGCGTGGGGAAGCAGTAGAAGATGGCCCAAGTCCTTGGGCCCCTACACCCATGTGAGAAACCTGGAAGAAGCTCCAGGCTCCTGGCTTCAGATTGGCCCAGCTTAGGCCATTGTGGCCATTTGGAGAGTGAACCAGTGGATGGAAGACTCCTCTCTCTCTCTTTCTGCCTCTGCCTCTAAGTAACTCTACCTTTCAAATAAATATATAAATCTTTAAAAAAAAAAGTAGATTAGCCCTGTGGAACAGTGGTTTTTCTACTTTTCACTTGTTGAACCTTATAGTTAGTGGTGCATTAAGCCTGTGATGAAAAATTGAAATTATATTATTGCAAAAATTGAAGGAAAAAAATGAAAGGGAGGATGGAGGGAGGACTGAAGAAAGGAGGAAAGTATGGTTACCGTCTTAGAATTTTTATCTATGAAATACATGAAATCTGTTCTCTTTATATTAATCAGTCAATGAAAATAAAAGCAGTGGAGTAGCTGGGACTTGAATCAGGCACTGCAATATGGGATGCAGGTGTTCCAAGCAGCGATTTAAGCAATGTGGTACACATCCACTCCCTGTAACGTCGTTGTTTTTTTTTTTTTTTAAGATTATTTATCTATTTATTTATTTGAGAGGTAGAGTTACAGGCAGTAAGAGGGAGAGACAGAGAGAAAGGTCTTCCTTCCGTTGGTTCACTCCCCAAATGGCCGCAACGGCTGGAGCTGTGCTGATCCGAAGCCAGGAGCCAGGAGCTTCTTCCTGGTCTCCCACGTGGGTGCAGGGGCCAAGGGCTTGGATCATCTTCTACTGCTTTCCCAGGCCACAGCAGAGAGCTGGATTGGAAGAGGAGCAACCGGGACTAGAACCGGCACCCTTATGGAATGCCGGCACTGCAGGTGAGGATTAACCTACTGTACCCTGGTGCCAGCCCCTGTAACATCTTTTAAAAACACAGGTCAGATGTTATCATTTCCTTTCTCTTGAACCCAGGAAGTATCCATCAAGATCCTCTCTTTGCTGTTAGAAAAAACCAAAATTCCAAAAACACCCTGTAAGGTCAATGCTTACTCTCCCTCACGTGACTTTTTTTCACTCCATCCACTTGCTGGTGTGCTTCTCAGCATGGAGAGTTTCTTCTCCCAGGTCATTTTCTCCAGCCTTCTTCATTTGTGCATTCATGCCTGTGTAACTCTGATCAATTGTTTCTTCATGGGAACCCCTTCTGTAGCTTTTACGATTAAGTCACAACACTCCACCCTCCCATTACATCACATTTGCTTCAGCTACATCCCTGGACAATAGTCAATGATGATGTTACAATAATAAATATATCCACTTCTAGCCTTCTGTGAAAAAGTTTAAATCCATGGGAAGTTAGAGAAAACAAGACTCCCTTAATAGAAAGGTTCTTTTTCTTTCTTTCTTTTTTTTTTTTTTTTTTTTTTGGACAGGCAGAGTGGACAGTGAGAGAGAGAGACAGAGAGAAAGGTCTTCCTTCCGTTGGTTCACCCCACAATGGCCGCTGCGGCCGGTGCTCTGTGGCCGGCGCACCACGCTGATCCGAAGCCAGGAGCCAGGCGCTTCTCCTGGTCTCCCATGCGGGTGCAGGGCCCAAGGACTTGGGCCATCCTCCACTGCACTCCCAGGCCACAGCAGAGAGCTGGACTGGAAGAGGAGCAACCGGGACAGAATCCAGTGCCCTGACCAGGACTAGAACCCGGGGTGCCAGTGCCACAGGTGGAGGATTAGCTGTGGTGCCGGCCCTTTTTATTTTCTTCTAAAAATTTTTAAAGATTTATTTGTTTGTCTGAATGAAGGAGTGACACAGAGAAAGGGAGAAACATAAAGAGAAAGAGAGAGAGCGCGCGAGAGTGTGAGCACGAATATCTTCCATCTACTGGTTCACTCCCCAAATGGCTGCAACAGCTGGGGCTGGACCAGGCTGAAGCCAAGAACGTGGAAATCCATTCAGGTCATCCATGTGGGTAGCAATGGCCCAGTACTTGGGCCATCTTCCCCTGCTTTTCCAGGCAGGGAGCTGGGCCAGGCCAAAGCCAGTAGCCAGGAACTCCATCCAGGTTTCCCCCCCTGGGTGACAGGGATTCAAGTATTTGAGTCACATCTGTATATCAGCAGGAAGCTGAATCGGATGTGGGAGCAGGACTGGATCCCAGGGGATCCAACATGGGATATGGATGTCTCTGGCAGTAGCTCAACTCACTGCACTACAATGCCTGCTTCTAGAAAGGTTCTTTTTCTTATGTATACAAAGGATCCCTTCTTCCACTCCAGCAGCTGCCTTTCTGGCTGTGTAAGTAATTGAAGACAGGATTGTTCCAGAGATATTTACCTATCCTGGAGTATCTGCTGTGCCTAACTTTCTACTTCCAACTGATAAGCAGGAAGATATAACTAGTTCTGGCCAATGGCTATTAATGGGAAATGATGTGTCACTTTTGGGCAAGAGCATTTAAATACAAAACTTCAGTTCTCTCTTCCCTTACTATGACAACTTGGAAGTCATGTGTTCCAGATAACACAGCTACCAAATGAAAACAGCTGAGATACCTGACTCACCGCTTGGAATGGAGTTGCCCTGAAAAGATGCTAACCTTCAGCAGATTTTGTGGGGGAAAACTGACTCTGAAAACCACACTGATTTTAGAGTTTGCTTATTAGAGCAGCATAGCAAAGTATATTATGACTAAGATAAAGGTACTTCAAAAGATTTGCAGAAAATGGAATTAAAAGATATGTTTATTTTGGTACAAAACATTTTAAAAATCCATGCATGGTTTTTTCATAATGAACCTTTTCCATTAACTTTTTGAAGATCCCTTAAAAAGGCTCTGTAACTGAAGAACATTCTGGCTATGCATAATTTGGATCTGCCTGCTTTCTGAACCAGAAGTTCCATTCTGTTAGCCAGAGTCCTGACCTTGGTGGCAGAAGCTGCTGTTGGAGGTGTTATTGCTATTTATATGAATTAGATCCTTGGATTTCTTTCACCTCTGACCTATGTTCTATTTCATGATAACTTTTTCGTTAAGTTTTATTAACTGGGAAGAATACAATTGAACAAAACAGACTTTGGTCTGCTTTGAATAGATGATGTAGGAAATCCCTAGAGGAAGTTAAGTACGGTGCTTTGAATGGAAAGGATATGAAGGTACTAGGTGCTTTGTTGATGGGTGCTTATAAGAATGAAGAATATAGGGCAGGTATTTAGTGCAATGAGTTAAGATGCCATGTAGGATGTCTGCAACCTGTTTCTGAATGCTGGGATTTGAGTTCTGCTCTGCTTCCGATTCTGGATTCCTGCTAAGGCACGTCTTGGGAGACAGCAGAGGATGACTCAAGTACGTGAGTCCCTGCCATCCCCATGGGAGACTCAGACTTGGCCTGGCCTAACACTGGCTGCTGTGGACATTTGAGAAGTGAAGTAGCAGATCCCATATGGATGCTGGTTCAAGTCTGAGCTGCTCAACTTCTGATCCAGCTCCCTGCTGTTGTACCTGGGAAAGCAGTGGGGGATCGCCCAAGTCCATGGGCCCCTACTCATGTGGGAGACTTAGAAGAAGCTCCTGGCTCCAGTCCTGGCCATTGTGGCCATTTGGGGAGTGAACCAGGGGATGGAAGATCTCTCTCTTTCTAGATTTTTTTTTTAACTTTTTTTTTTATTTTTGACAGGCAGAGTGGACAGTGAGAGAGAGACAGAGAGAAAGGTCTTCCTTTTGCCGTTGGTTCACCCTCCAATGGCCGCCGCAGTAGCGCGCTGCGGCCGGCGCACCGCGCTGATCCGATGGCAGGAGCCAGGTGCTTCTCCTGGTCTCCCATGGGGTGCAGGGCCCAAGGACTTGGGCCATCCTCCACTGCACTCCCTGGCCACAGCAGAGAGCTGGCCTGGAAGAGGGGCAACCGGGACAGGACCGGTGCCCCGACTGGGACTAGAACCCGGCGTGCAAGGCGGAGGATTAGCCTGTTGAGCCACGGCGCCGGCCAAGATCTCTCTCTTTCTTTCACATTCTCTCCAATTCTTACTTATAAAAAATAAATAAAATATTCAAAATAAATATACATAATATTAATTATTTCTCTTTGAACTAGCTATCTTAAATACTTGAATAGGAAAATCTAAGTGACAATATCCTGCCCCTTGTAAAGGCCTGTTGAAGGGATGGATTTGATGTTCCCTAAAAATTTCAAACAATGTTGTTGGGAAAAGCTAAAAATGCTGCCTTCTAGATCATAGACTAGAGCATGAAGGAAAAAATTTCTTCAAAATGATTTATGACACAGATGTTTTGTGAATAAGAGATGATGAAAAGAACACCAGAACCTATGCTAAGTATTAAGAGCTCTTTGGGTTTAGACAGGTATTTGGGGGCTACCTGTTGGGCTTTAAAATTTATCTCTGGGTAAGTCTAACCCTCCTGGGTGCTCCAGGAGCTCTCTCCTCACTGATCGGTGTGGGTCTACCTTTGCTCCTCCTCTCTATTCCCCATTCCCTTCCATGCTGCTTCCTTCCCCAGGAGGCTAACCTGTGTGGATTACATCAAGTGACTCCCTGGCCTCGTGCTGTCCTGTTGGGTTTGGCCAGTGGGGAGACTTGCCTGGAGCTCAAAGGGATGGAGAAAAGTGAGGTCAGCATAGTTAGTTCCCTTCTCCCTTTTCCTGTAGGATGTCCTGGGGCCAGCTTTAACCTTCATTTAAGGTCACTGCTCCTCCCTCAAAGAGGAGTCCATTTCACAACCCTCTCCTTGGTTCTGGGAACCAATTCCCTTTCTTCTGGCCATGGTGTAGTAATGGCTCTGCTGCTACTAAACTCAGAATTGTGGTGGTTTTATTATTATCCCTGGTGGTTCACTTAAGCTCTACATAAATAGGCCCTACTAATTATTCAAATAAGTGATCTGTTTCATTCATCACCTGGGACGTGTCTGTGCATGCCCAAAGCACACATGCAGATTTCTGCCTTTGTTTATTTTCAAATGATGGACAATCCTTTCTCCCCTACCATCTCCAAGCCACACACAGAGACCCAGGATAAGGGCCAGTGCTGGCATAAACTGAGATGACATGGAGTGTGGAGTACCAGGAGGTGGAACTGGTCTTTGAAAAGGGGTGAGCATGAAGGCTGGGGTGGACTTCAAAGATACAGACTATATGTTCTTTGCTGCTAAAAGCAATATTTATGTTAAGATGAAGTCTAGTCCAATGTATCTCAAAATATTCTTTTCCTCACTGTTTTCCAAAGAATGAGAGAGGCAGTAAAAAATTATAGTTAAAGCGTAACAGTCAGTCTTTCTAGTTAAATCCTGATTCTTCCAATTAGAAGCTATACAACATTGGCAAATGATTTAATTCTGTCTCAATTTCTTTGACCATTAAATGGGATTAATACAATCACCTACTTCCTAAAGGTTTATGAGCATTAAAGCATTTGGTTTATGAGTGTTTATAATAATGCCCAGCCCATAGTAAGTAATCAACAAATATTATCTATTAATATGTAGAAACATAATCTTAAAGACTATTTAGACAAACTTACCAGACAAAATAGAGAGCAGTTCACTTGGCCAAGGTCACATAGCTAATTACAGGAAGAGCAAAGATTAGTCTTGGGTTTATTCATCAACTTGTGTATGTGTGTAAGAAATATTTATTTCACTGGTGTAACTGAGAAAATGAAATGTCCATTAATGTGGCTGAGTTTATACAGAGCCTTAATGAGAACTAAAAAAATAAATAGCAATAATGCTAAGAGCAACCACAAAACCAGGCCTTGATTCCACCTGTTCTGCTGTCTGTCCCCTCATTGTTCTACCCATGGCACAGCCCTGCAGCCTCACGGCAGAGTCTGCATCCAGGGTTTTAAACATTTCCTTGTCTCATTTGGAAAATCCACCTATAGCATCTGTGGGACTTCAAATACTGCATTTGGTGCTGAGGTCTTGGTTTTTGGCTGATATGCAGAAATGAAAAAGAGCAAGAAATTCCCCCCAGAGACTCCACAGCTGTGCATGTGAAAGAACACTAATCTCTCCAATGAAGATCTAGCAAAAAAACAAAACAAAACAAAACTCAAACTAATTTATGCTCTGAGGGTCCCTCTGGATCTGCGTTTCGGAAAGTCTCAGATGGTATGTTTTTGTGTGTGTGTGCTAATTTCATCCTCCTTGGTCAAACCATCTACTCCTGGGAGCACAGGAGTCCTGCTGTGGGGAATTGTCTCTGCCACTGGGGAGGGAAGCATCTCAGTAAATCCTCATTTAACTGTAGAGACAGCTGTAAGCCCTTTGAATTCGTAAGTGAAATTAAATCACAGAATTCTGTAGGTGGATTTGATGCTAGTCTAAGATTCTCCAAGTGCAGAGCTTAGCCTTGAGTTAAAAAGCAGTGAATCCAAACACCTGTCCAGGATGGGTTTATTTCCTCTGACTGCCAAGGAAAAGGCTTGGACAAGATTTACCCCAAAACAAAACAAAACAAAATCCACAAAATCTGTTGCTAACTAGGGCTAGGTAAACACAGGACCCGAGGAGGTGCGTTAGTTGAAGGAGTTTCCCAGTTAATTTGTATTTGAAACAATACCAGAGATGACAATAAGGTTTTGACATTCTTTTTCAGATTTTAAATGTGTGGTAAATAACAATTGCTGAATTTTAGGGAGGGAAGTTGATGTATTTTTACAGACTGGCTAGGAATCAAAAGTCTGTTATCTGGAGCTGGTCTCTGACTTAGCAGTTAAGATGCTGATTGGGCTGCTCCCATCCCAAATGTGAGTGCTGGGTTTGAGTCCCAGTTCTACCCCTGATTCCTGATAATACTCTCCCTGCAAGGCAGCAGGTGTTGCCTCAAGTACCTGTGTCCCTGCCCCCAACATGGGAAACCTGGATTGGTTTCTAGGTTCCCAGTTTTGGCCTGGCCCAGCTGCTGCTGTTGTACACATTTAGGGAGTGAACCAGCAGATGGAGAGGGAGATCTCTGTCTCTCCCACTCAAATAAAGAATTAAAAAATAACAACATAATCTGTGTCTAAAAATTAGTAAAACAGGCCGGCGCCGCGGCTCACTTGGCTAATCCTCCACCTGCTATGCCACAGTGCCAGCCCCTAGTTCCACATTTTAAGCCTTGCAATCTGTGAACACTAACTTATACATAAGAGGCTTTGTGAATGTGATGAAATTAAGGATCTCGCCACGGGGAAATTATCCTGAAGGTCCTAACTGTTATCACAAGTGTCTTTACCCAACTCATGGACAGGAGAAGAGGCATACACATTGATTTCATAAGTTTCACATGACATGAGAGCCATAATAAAGAAATGAAGACTAGGCCGGCGCCGTGGCTCAACAGGCTAATCCTCCGCCTTGCGGCGCCGGCACACCAGGTTCTAGTCCCAGTCGGGGCACCGGTCCTGTCCCGGTTGCCCCTCTTCCAGGCCAGCTCTCTGCTGTGGCCAGGGAGTGCAGTGGAGGATGGCCCAAGTGCTTGGGCCCTGCACCCCATGGGAGACCAGGAGAAGCACCTGGCTCCTGCCATCGGAACAGCACGGTGCGCCGGCCGCAGCGCACTACTGCGGCGGCCATTGGAGGGTGAACCAACGGCAAAAAGGAAGACCTTTCTCTCTGTCTCTCTCTCTCACTGTCCACTCTGCCTGTCAAAAAAAAAAAAAAAAAGAAAAGAAATGAAGACTAAAAAGAACAGGGAAATCTGTATATTTTTTCCACTCAGATTTCATAAACAGTGGAGAGTTGTGCAGAAGTGTGATTGGATAAAGCAGGGGAGTCATCTAATGGCAATAAACTGGGGAGGGAGGACTTGGCCATGCTTGTTTGTTCAGGTTCTACTTAAAATCTGTGTCTTCATTCTTTTCTTTCAGGCATAGGGAGGACATTTCTCAAATGAGGATCATGTGATCTGTTTCAAGGAAAGGTCAGAAAGTTCTTCCAAGGTTTTTTTTTCTTCTGATAATTGTTTTATTTTTTGTTTGTTTGTTTTTCCCCTGAAACATTTTATTTAAGGTATACAAACTTCATGTATTTCATAAATACAACTTTAGGAACATAGTGATTCTTCCAACTGCACCTGTTCTCCCACCCACATTCCCACCCTTCTTCCTCCTCCCTCTCCTATTCCCACTCTTATTTTTTACTAAAATCTATTTTTAATTAACTTTATACAAAGAGAATTAACTCTGTACTAAGTAAAGAGTTCAACAAATAGCATGAAAAAAAAAAACTGTTCCTCAACAGCTTTTGAATTCTCATTTGATTTCTTCTATGACCCACTGTTCATTCAGGACCATGTGTTTGCATATGATCTAGAGATTCTTGAGTTGTCGATCTCCAGCTTCATTCCATTGTTGTCAGAGAAGATGCATGGTATGATGTAGATTTTTAAAAATTTTCTGAGACTTGCTTTATGGCCTAGCGTGTGCTAAATCCTAGAGAATGTTCCATGCACTAGTGAGAAGAATTTGTATTCTACAACTGTAGGATGAAGAGTTCTGTAGATATCTGTTAGGCCCATTTGGGCTATGGTGTCGATTAACTCTGTTGTTTCCTTGCTGATTTTCTGTCTGGTTGATTTGTCCATGCTGAAAGTAGAGTATTGAAATTCCCAACACCGTTTTTTTAGTTTTCTAATTTCTCATTTTTCTTTTTTTTTGGCCTGACTGTAAATTTTCCAGAGATTTGTCTTTTTTTTTTTTTTTTTTTGACAGGCAGAGTGGACAGTAAGAGAGAGAGACAGAGAGAAAGGTCTTCCTTTTGCCGTTGGTTCACCCTCCAATGGCCACCGTGGCCAGCGCACCGCGCTGATCCTATGGCAGGAGCCAGGTGCTTCTCCTGGTCTCCCATGGGGTCCAGGGCCCAAGCACTTGGGCCATCCTCCACTGCACTCCCGGGCCACAGCAGAGAGCTGGCCTGGAAGAGGGGCAACCAGGATAGAATCCGGCACCCCAACCGGGACTAGAACCCGGTGTGCCAGCGCTGCAAGGTGGAGGATTAGCCAAGTGAGCCATGGCACCGGCCCAGAGATTTGTCTTTTAACTTAGATATTCTTTCTTCTGTCTCACTGAGTCTGTTGTTAAGGCTTTCCACCACATTCTTTATTTGTTCCATTGAATTTCTTCATTTCCAACATGTCATTTTGATTTCTCTTCAAAAATCTCAATTTCATGTGAAAAATGTTAATTCATGTCATATATGGATTTCTTTAATTAGTGGATTTGCTTCTGATTACTTCTAAGTAATCCTATGATCAATTTTTTAAATTCTGTTTCCAGCATTTCTTCAATCTCTTCATTTTCACATTCTAGTATTGAAGTGTTGTTGTGTTCCTTTGAAAGCATCATGTTGTTTTCCTTATTCTTTTTTTTTCTTTTTCTTTCTTTTTTCTCTCTCTCTTTTTTTTTTTTTTTTGACAGGCAGAGTTAGACAGTGAGAGAGAGAGAGACAGAGATAAAGGTCTTCCTTCCATTGCTTCACCCCCCAAATGGCCTCTAAGGCTGGCATGCTGCGCCAATCTGAAGCCAGGAGCCAGGTGCCTCCTCCTGGTCTCCCATGTGGGTGCAGGGACCCAGGCACCTGGGCCATCCTCCACTGCCTTCCTGGGCCACAGCAGAGAGCTGGACTGAAAGAGGAGCAACCGGGACAGAATCTGACACCCCAACCGGGACTAGAACCCGGGGTGCTGGCGCTGCAGGTGGAGGATTAGCCAAATGAGCCACGGCGCTGGCCATCTTCCTTATTCTTGTTTATTAAATTGCTGTGTTTATTTTTAGGCACTTGTGGAGATACTTGTTGGTCCCCCCACCCCCACCACCATGATTTTTATCTTTGGACTGTGCCTCTGTGGATTAGTGGAGTATCTGCTCTTTCAGTGAATACCCTGAGGCGTGTGCTGGGTGTGGCCAGGGAGCTCTGCTCAGTGCTCCAGTGTGAGGCGAGTGTCCAAGGTGACACCCAAATTGGGGGTGGTAAATCTTTTTTTTTAATCAGAGAGAAGGTTTAATCTGCTTTGTTGGCATAGTCTCATGTTCACCTCTTCTCCTCCAAGGAGACCAATGGCTGGTCACTAGCCCCAGTGGATATAATATTCATTCATACTGCCACAAGAACCGTACAAAGGATCTATGCAGTCCTCAGTGAAAGCACGGATCCCATAGCAATGACCCTCACCAAGGAATCAGGGAGCCCCAAGTGTGTAGCCGCCCACAGTGACTACCCAAAGACCCAGCCACACTTTGTGCCCTCCCACTGAGCTACAGTGTCTTCAGAGTCCCCACACACAAGACTCCCAGTCACGAGCACCCAGTCCCCTGTCAGTTCTCCCAGCCACACTCAGGAATCTCTACTCAGCTTGTTGCTGGGCATGTGAACACAAGCTGGCACAGCTGTCATATATGTCCAAAATGGTGCCTGCCCTCTCTCAGCTAGTTACAGGATGCTGGTGCTGGGTGGTCAGGGAGAGAAACATGCCCCCTTTTTACTCCCTCTAGGTTGAAAAGTATGCTATTACCCACAGGGCTCCAAGCTGGACACACATCAGGCTCTTCCTACAGCTTTATCACCAGCGGCTGCAGTCTGCAGTCTGGTCTCACCTCACTCTCTAAAGCTGGTTCTGAGTCTCTCAGCTACTTGGGCCCTGAGTTGTGCATGCCCACACCCTCCATGTAGATCCACAGAGTCCTTCTAATTCATGTGGAGTTTCCTTGCCATTTTCTCCCTAACTCTTCTCTGAGATTGCACTTTCTCCAAGCTCTTTTTTTCTTTAACTATCTTCCCCTACACTAGAGCAGTAAGCTCCCTCCCTATTCTGCCATTTTGGTCTCTCTCTCTTTTCCAAGGTTTCATGTATCTTAGGGGAGAAAGGTGGGAGGAAAGTGGGAATGATCTTTCTGCTTCTGCTGTTTTCTCACATGCCAAGCTGCTGTATTTAGGGGTAGCATGTACTAAATCTCATCCACGTTTTTTTGTTAAGGATAATTAATTGGTTAATTAATTTGATGGGTTAATTAATTTGATATGGGGAGAGAGAGACAGAGAAAGATTCCATCTGCTGGTTCACTCCCCAGATGGTTATAACTGCCAGGTTTGGGCCAGGCCAAATTCAGGAGATAGGAACTCCATCGGAGTCTCCCACATGGATGGCAGGGGTCCAGGTATTTGGAGCCATCTTCTTCTGCCTTCCCTGCATAATAGCAGGGAGCTAGATCAGAAGTGAAGTAGCTGGGACACGAGCGAGCACTCCCATGTGAGATGTGTCACAAGTTGGAGCTTAACCAGCATCACCACAATGACGGCCCCTTCATCTGATATTTGACTACAGAAAAATAGAAGGTGTGATGTGACGATAGAAGCAGACTTTAAGGTGAGGAAGGGGCTATAAGCCAAGCGTAAGGATCTAGCCTGACACAACTGAAGCCACCTTGCCTGCTGGGTGACCCTGACACTTATGCCTATACCTCTGGGACAAACAGGGTCATTAAGACAGTCTACCGAGCATCTCAGGATGGATACTGGTACAAATGTCTATTGATGCCCAACATTAATATTTGTTGACAAAGTCCAGGTACATTCCAGTCTGCTTTAGGCCACATTCATCTAGTGTGGTATTCTAACCCCTTCCTATTGCCTCTGGGAGAGGGCATACTCTTGCTTTAGGCCCACCCAAGACTACGCTTGTGTTCATATGTCCCAACTAAATTTCAGCTCTGGCATCCTGGGTTTGTCACCTCTTTCTTGGGTCTCCTGGCACCTACCTTCCTTGGTGGCTGGTGCTTGTATACTGGGTTTTTCCAAAGCCCCAAGGAATACTTTGGCCAGAATAAACTAAAAAAGAGTCTCTCTCAAAGCCTCCCGAAGAAAGCAGCCCTGTCAATACCTGGACTTCAGTGCTTGGGAAACTGATTTTGGACTTCTGACTAACAAATAAATCTGTGTTGCTTTAAGCTATGAGGATTATGGTAATTTTTGACAGCAGTAACAGGAAATAGATATATTTAGCACAAAGCATTTGAAGTTTTGTGTATCAAAACAAATTGGAGCTCTTATTTTAAATTCTTCTCTAGACTGGTTGAACCCACAATGATATAACATTCCAAAAACAATGAAATGGATATTTGGCTGCAGAGCCCTAAATCGTGGCTTTGGTATGAATCATGATGTGATATACATATTGCCATCTGAGTTACAAATGCAGAAACCTCAGGTATGTTTATTTTAAGAATGATCGCAATAGAACGTAATGACTTTGGGGCTCCTTTTAGAAGCAGTGTCAACATAATGTGTAAGAAAGAGACAGAATAGGGCCAGCTCTGTGCTGTAGCAGGTAAAGCCTATACTTACAGTGCCAGCATCCCATATGGGTGCCTGTTTGAGTCCTGGCTGCTCCTCTTCTGATCCAGATCCCTGCTGGTGGCTTGGAAAACCAGTGGAAGATGGCCCAAGTGCCCAGGCCCTTGCACCCACATGGGAGAGCTGGAAGAAGCTCCTGGCTCCTGGCTCTGGATCTGCCCAGCTCTGGCCATTGCAGCCATCTAGGGAGTGAACCAGTGGATCAAAGGTCTCTCAGTCTCTCCCTCTCTCTGTAACTCTGCCTCTCAAATAAATAAATAAATCTTTTTAAAAAGAGAGAGAGAGGGAGAGAGAGGGAGAGAATAATACATTCTAAATCCTAGATTTAAAAAAATATTTATTTATTTGAAAGACAGAGTGACACAGAGAGAGGAGAAGCAGAGAGAGGGAGATTTTTTCATCCAAATGGCCACAATAGCCAGGGCTAGGCTAGGTTGACACCCAGAGCCAGGAACTCCACCCTGGTCTTCCACATTGATGGCAGGGGCCCAAGTCCTTGGGCCATCTGCTGCCCACCTCAGCACATTAACAGGAAGCTGCATTGGAGGCAGAGTAGCTGGGATTTGAACTAGCACTCTAGTATGGGATACCAGTGTCCCAAGCAGTGGCTTAACCTGCTGTGCCCCAGTATTGGTCCCAGTCCTAGATATCAGTCTTATTTAATTCAAAGAGCACACTAGTAGTACAGATCAAGTGTTTAATTTTTGTATTCATGGCAAAGAGTGTGAGACAGAACCCCTACAATATAAGGGCAGGACCTACCCTCTCATCTGTCTCCCTTAGCCCAAGGTGTCCTTCCCTATTTCTTACCAAAAGGGAATTCACTGAATTGAGAAAGTAATTCAGCTGGCCCAGCAAGGTTCTAGTCACTGGAATCAAGAAGTCATTTGTTTCTCCAGAAGATAAAACCCTGTTGGCCAATACTATACAGAGGGGTTTGTTTAGGGGAATTTCAGGATCAGGCAGGGAGATTACAAGTGTGGGGCAGAAGGTAGCTCCCACTTACATGTCACATTCCAGGCCAACTGAAGCCCACCTGGCCACCACTGGCCAATCAAAGGAAGCTCAGAGCACAGAAGCACTACTGACCAATCAGGATCTTCTTTTTAAGTTTTATTTATTTATTTGAAAGGCAGAGTTATGGGGGAGGGAGGGAGGGAGGGAGAGAGAGAGAAAGAGAGAGAGAGAGAGAGAGAGAGAGAGAGAGAGAGATAGATCTTCCATGTGCTGGTTCAATCCTCAAATGGTGGCAATAGCTGGGGCTGGTCCAGGCCAAAGCCAGGAGCTAGGAGCCAGGAGCCAGGAGCTTCACCCCAGTCTCCTATGGACACACGGGCCCAAATACTTGGGCCAACTTCTGCTGCTTTTCCCAGACCATTAGCAGGAACCTACATCGGAAGTAGAGCAACTGAGACTGAAACCAGTGCCCATATGGGACACTGGCATCAAAGGCAGTGGCTTAACCCTCTGTGCCACAACCAGGATCTTATACATGAGCTGAACACACACTTCTCAGCCCCAAGTTCAAGCTCTAAGAACCTTCCCCCTAACTTCTCAGGGAGCTCAGGAGTTCAGTAATAGCTGCCAGGCTCCTTGTTCTGCACATTGCAAAAAACACCTGCTTTCTTCCACTGTCCCAATGCCAGTGATTGGCTTGCTGCATGTCAGGTGAGCAAATGGCTTGGGGGTTCTATAGCAATACCTTCAACCAGTTCAGGTTGTTCTTCTGCAACACTCAGTGTATTTTTAAAAATGCCCAGTGTATGGAGGGACAAGTAATCAGTTCTGGGATTTGTTTTCCCAGTGTGATGTTCTGGAAAAATTAGGTGGCTTACAAAATTACAAATAATTCAGTAGGCCCTTAGATATTCAAGTTTCTTTGTAACTCTGCCTGGGACCTCAAGAAGGTTATTGTTGCATGTAGTAAAAATCGCTGAGGAATCTGATCTTGAGACTTAAATGTAGTGAGTTTTGTTTTTGTTTTTAGATTTGTACATTTATTTGAAAGATAGATTCACAGAGAGAAAGGGAGACACATACATATATACACACACACACACACACACAGATCTTCCATCTGCTGGTTCACTCCCCAAATGGCCACAATGACCAGGGATGGGCCAGGCTGAAGCCAGGAGTCTGGAACTCCATCTGGGTCCCCTACAGTAATGGCAGGGGCCCAAGCACTAGAGTCACCATCTGCTGCTTTCCCAGGTACATTAGCAGAGAGTTGGATTGGAAGTGGAGCAACCAGGACTTGAACAGGTGCTCACATGAACAGGTGCTCATATGGGATGCCAGCATCACAGACACCAGGTTAACTCACTGCACAATGCTGGCCCCAAATACAGTATTTTAAAAATTCATTCATTTATTTTTATTTAAGGGAGGGAGGGAGGGAGGGAGAGAGAGAGAGAGAGAGAGAGAGAGAGAGAGTTTGTTCTCATCTGCTGGCTAACTCCCTCAGTCCCCAAATCTCAAAACTGGAACTCAATCCAAGTCTCTCTTGTGGATAACAGGAACCCGACTACTTGAGCCTTCACCTGCTGCTTCTCAGAATGTACCTTAGTAGGAAGCTGGAGCTGGGACTCAAACCCAGGCACTCCAATGTAAGATTCGAACACAGGCACTCTGATACGGGGTGCAGGCATCTTAACTCCTGCACTAAATGCCTGCCATAAACACAATGTTTATATATGTGTATGTGCTGTAGGCTCCATGGAACAAAATTAGGTCAAGGCAAAAACTTCTCCCACCTCCTCTTCTATTTCCATGCCCATGGAAGTTTTGCTTGCCACTTTGAAGACCTCAGTGAACACAGAAGAGCAGCATCATCCCCTTCCCCTGCTCCCTCCTCATTATCAACACTATGGCTCTCCTTACTTAGGTCTCTATCACTGGTAAACTTAAAAAAGAGCTTTCATGCACATCACTTCTAGGATGAGATAATGATTGACCTTCGGCGCTGAGCAGAGCAGTTGAGCACTTCATCGTGCACTGATTTTGAGGATTAAGTAGGGCAGTGCAATTATCCTACTGGGACCACGTCCAGCAGCACACCAGGGGTGTTACAGGAGGAGCGCTTGACAGGAGTGCAACTAACGCTTGTAAATAAGGAAACTAAAGCTCACCGAAGTTCTGCAGTTTTCCTAGTATCAGACAGGCAGAAATGGAGTTGTAGATACTGGGGCTCAGGTATCCTGATCTATACAAGGGAGAACAACAACAAAAGGTCATGTTTACCCATGGAAATGGCTCTACTGTGTCTTTGAATAATAGTTAGGGACAGGGTGCAAAGGCAGCGAGTCATTCATTAAAAGTATATCATCGCTGGTACTAATCTCATGTGATGTGAAGAACAGAAGGAAAGAAGAAATGAAAATTGATGGTGCATCATTTTCATCAAAATCAGCATGGTAATATGATTGTAGTTGGTTGTTGTAGAAAAAGGAAAGAATTTTGCAACATGGTTTCAGGGCATTTGTACTTTCTTTGTTTCTTCTTTTTTCTCCATGGGGAGCAGAAGTAGGATCTCCTCCCCTTTGTGAAACTAAACAGTTTCCCTTTCTAGACTTCAGTTATCCCCATCAGCAGAGAATATCCAGCTAAGGCATCCTAGGTTGATACATATATAAATTTGCACAATTTTTCCTATTTGTAAAAGAAAAAGCTATTGTCAATAAAACTCCTCCATTACTCATGGCAAAGGTGTTTAAATTGCTGAGGACAATGACTTGCCCTCTGTAGGGGACCCAGTTTTGCATCCATGGAGCACCAGGTCACTGGGACGACAATAATTAGTAGGAATAAAGGGGATGAAATATAGGGAGTTATGGAAAATGTGAACTATAGGGCGTTATGGAGAATGTTTAATTGTTTATACCAAAGTCTTCAGTCTAACTGACTTAACTGTGGAAGTCCCACAGTTCCACGTGAGGGAAAGCGAATGTTTACTGGAAATTATTTGTTTCATTTTTAATATGAACAAATTTAGAAATAGACCAAGAAATTCAGTGACTCAGTGAAACACTGAAGTCAGGAGCTGGTTCTTCAGTTTCATTTCTTTGAGGTCTAATTCTGATATGATCATTAACTAGCTTTGTGACCTTGGGAGGAAAATGGACTCTGTGAGCCTGTTTCTTTACCTGTGCAATGGAGATGTGATGGAGAGCAGGAGCCACTGCACACAGTTGTTCTGAGGAGCCACATTGGACCATGAACACAAAATGAATTGCTGTCATTAAAGTGACTAAGGCAGTGCATTTCAGAGACAGGATCCAACCTCAAAGCCCTCTCAGAACAACATATTGCTCTTTGGATTATGGTCAAAGAGCTCAGCGTTTTCATGGTGAGATGGCCAGAATTAGAACTTTAGAATGATCTTTCTGGTCAACTTAAATCCGCTGTGGAGAACTTGCCTGCCTGCAGGTGATGTCCTACACTGTCAATGGCTGCAAGAACTTGGGATAGACTCCTCCATTCTCACAATTTCCTGTTGCAGGACATGGAATGGATATCAAGAAACATAAGTGGAGTTGGACAAGACAGAACCTGTTTGTCTCTATAGAAATCAGCTTTGAAGGACACCTGCTAAAGGTAATTGTTACCCACTCCACTACACACACACACACACACATGATGGAAAACACCAGGCAGCAAGGGATTTGAAGTTCCCCACAAAGGTGAAGGCCAAAGTATTCTCCAGGTCATTTTAGCAGCAAAGCCAGTGATGTGCCCAGTCCAAATCAAGGCTGTGCCATAGTTCTCACCACTTGCTCTAAGAGTGAGGGGGCAAGGGTGGTTAATAACAAAGAATAGAGGAGAATGGAGGAAACTTAGGGAAACTTCTTAGAGAAAGGATAGAAAGGAAACATTTGAGTTCCTGATGTAAATATATGTATGATATACAAGATACACATCATATGATAAATCGGGCACTGTAGGAGTTGGTTTTTAAGTTGAGCTTTGAAGGAAAGGCAAAGTTCAATAGTTGGATACAGAAAGAATCAAATTCCAGTCTTTGGGGGAGGGCACGGGAGAAAGAGAGAGAAAGAGAGAGAGAGAGAGAGAGAGAGACCTGGGTGCTGACATTAGTTGTGATTTATACGGTATGTAATTGCTCATCATCTTGGGTGAGTCTACATTCTCACATGGACTTTCAATTACAGTCAATTTCAAGTTTTGCCTTCTTGCCAGGATATATTCTAAAATCTCATTTTAAATAACATCCAAATTATTTTACAACTTGTCTTCTAGTGTACTCTTAATATTTTTGAAACCATGAAAATTTGCTTTTAAGTAAATACTATATAATGCCAAAAAATTAATTTTAAAACCAGGAAATTGTTTCCATAAATATGGTTTTAAAATCATCACATAGCTTTGAAAAGCTATAAGAATTATTGCCCGGATCTAGTTTTTTTTTAATACTGTCCAAAACAATTTCCTGTTTTCAGATGGCCTCCTTAATGGAATCATATTAATTTTTTTCAATCTGTCTCCAATTACTAAGAAATATTTCTCAACCAGTTTTTTAAAATCTGAATTTCAATTCTGATTGTCAACATATTTTATTTTATTTATTGGTTAAACTAAACACAATTAGGCATGTATTACTTGCGCAGTTTTACAGACATGAAAACTAAGAAACCGAGAAGAGACTTTTCAAAGCAGAACACTGAGGATAAGAGTTGGGCTTCAGTTTGTCCTGAAACCCAATCTTGGCTCATCACAATCTAAATGACCTTGGCAAAATGGCTGCTCTGTGAGTCTCTCCTAAAGCTGTTTCTGATATTTCAATTTAGTATTCCAAGATTTTCTTTTTAACCATTAAACAGTCTTCACTTTTGAATATTCATTAAATCAAGGAGACATATATTAATAAAATTCTTTCTTCAACAAACTTTATTAAAAACTTCTTTGAAGATTTATTTTATTTGAAAGACAGAAATACAGAGAGACAGAGACAGAGAGAGAGAGAGGTTGAGAGAGAGAGAGATATCTTCCATCTGCTGATTCACTCCCCAAATGGCTGCAAAGGTTGAAGCCAGGATCCGAGATTTTCTTCCAGGTCTCCCATGTGGGTGCAGAGGCCCAAGCACTTGGGCCTTCTTCCACTGCTTTTCTAGGAGCTGGATTGGAAGTGGAGCAGCTGGGACTTGAACATTGCAAGTGAAGGCTTAATTGTCTGTGCCACAGCACTGGCTCCTATTAAAAACTTGTATGAAGAGCTAGCATTGTGGTGCAGCAATGTCAGCATCCTGTGTCAGAGTATGGTTTGACCCCAGGCTGCTGTGCTTCTGGTCCATCTGCCTGCTAAGGCACCTGGGAAAGCAGCAGAAAATAGTCCAAGTACTTGGGCCCTTGCCACCCATGTGGGAGACCTGGCAAAGTTCCAGGCCCCTGGCTTCCATTGTAGCCATTTGGGGAGTAAATCAGAGAACGGAAGGGGTGTGTGTGTGTGTGTGTATGTGTACCTATCACTTGGGCATTTAAATGAATAAGTAAATAAATACCCCCAAGCTTCCCATGAGCCAGGTATTACACTAGGCAGTGGAGAGACAAAGATAAAAAAAAAAATTCTCCGGAAACTTTCAAAAGTTTCTCTCGATATTAAAGTCAAACAAGCAAAATCATAGGTAGTATGTCAGCTTGGTCTCTGACATCTAAATTAAATCATGCATGGACCCTATAGTGCTCAAATTTCTCCTGAGCTCCTTCATTAGCTATTTGGTTTGCTAAGCATTTGAATGAATACTTTTTCAAAACCACCATTCTAAGTATGCCTTTACTGCCCTAATAGAAACCATGCCAAAGCCCCTGCAGTGTGTTTTTTTCCAATTCTCTATTATTTTATGTAACAGTCCTGAGGACCTTAAGAGGAGTCCATATCCTTCCCTATGGAGACTTGTGGCTAGGGGACAGATGAGCCTGAAGTTTTTGTTCCCATCCTTGTGCTTACTGGCTACACAGTCTTGGGCAAGTTTCTTGAATTAGCTATGCCTCAGTTGTGTGTGTGTGTGTGTGTTTGTCTCCCTCTCTCAGTCACTCTACCTTTCAAATAAATGTCTTTTAAAAAAATAAATTAAAAGAGGGGCCGGAGCTGTGGCTCACTTGGTTAATCCTCCACCTTGTGGCACCAGCAGCCCATATGGGTGCCGGGTTCTAATCCCGGTTGCTCCTCTTCCAGTCCAGCTCTCTGCTGTGGCCTGGGAGTGCAGTGGAGGATGGCCCAAGTGCTTGGGCCCTGCACCCACATGGGATACCAGGAAGAAGCACCTGGCTCCTGGCTTTGGATCGGTGCAGCGCTGGCCGTAGTGGCCATTTAGGGGGGTGAAGCAATGGAAGAAAGACCTTTCTGTCTGTCTCTCTCTCTCTCACTGTCTATAACTCTACCTGTCAAAAAAATTTCTTAAAAATAAATAAATAAATAAAAGAATGCACTTTATGTGGTCAGTGTTGTGGTGCAGAGTTTGGGCCACTTGGGACAACTGTATCCCATGTCAGAGTGCCTAGGTTTGAGTCCCAGCTTTGCTTTTGATTCAGCTTCCTGTTAGTGTGCCTGGGAGGCAGCAGGTAATGACTCACATACTTGGGTTCCTGTTACTCACTTGGGAGGTCTAGATTGAATTCCTAGTTCCTGGGTTCAGTCTGGCTAACCCTCGCTGTTGTGTGCATTTGTTGAAGACATTTTAAAAAGTTTTCCTTGGTTGCTATGTGTGAACCAAGGAAATGTGTTTATGTGATCAATGTGAACCTTAACTTTCTCCTCCTATGCACCCTGTGCTACTTTATCTTATGTTTCAGACTATCAGGTCCTTGAGGATAGATGTATCAAAGTCCAGGCAAGAGACCCAAACTACTCCAGTGATTTTTTACAGACAAGATTTTAAAAAATGAATTGCTAACTAGGTGTAAAGGTGTTAATAACTGAAGGTAAAAGGAGAATTCTTATGTATCACAGAAGTAACAGCTGCAGGAAGCAGCTGCTATCCCTAGAGCAAAAAATACAAAGGAAAGAAGTTGGAATTATTAATGCTTAGAAAGTAGAGGAGGGGGCTGGTGCTGTGGGACCAGCAGTGTAGCATCCCATATGGACTAGAACACCAGTTCTAGTCCTGGCTGCTCCTTTTCTGATCCAGCTCTCTGCTATGGCCTGGGAAAGCAGTGAAAGATGGCCCAAGTCCTTGGGCCCCTTCACCCACATGGGAGACCCAGAAGAAGCTCCTGACATCGGATCATCCCAGATCTGGCCTTTTTAGCCATTTGGGGAGTGAACCAGTGGATGGAAGACCTTTCTCTCTGCCTCTCTCTGTCTGAAACTCTACCTTCAAAATAATAAAAAATTTAAAAAAAAGGAAAAGAGAGTAGAGGAGGTCTCAATGGAACTGAACCTCAGTAGCTTGGGGGCACGTGCTGACTGTGCTGGTGTCTCTGAGATGGGGCTGGTTCTTCAAGTGTTGGGAAAACTTCCAACTGGGTGCAGCATCACTGCGAGAAGGAACGACTACTGCCAGAACTATACTTCCAGGAATCACAAAAGCAGAAAGGAAGCCCCAGAGGGAACAGATAGGAAAGAACGGGTCCCTTCTTTCTTCTGCATCTTTGTCTACCAGATCCTCACATTACCATGATCTAATATACAGCCAGATAGCAAAGCAAAGCAGAGAGAGAAGGGGGGCGGGTGGTTACAGATGACTGATGACAGCTTAATAATTGCCATAGTGTACCTGGCATGATTTCCAAAATACTGTATTGAATAGATGATTTTGGAAAGGATTTGTGTGTACAGTTAGATGTAAAAGCCTGATTTTAATAGCTAATACCTTAGTTCCTCTTATAACAATAATTATCATATTTAGGAAAATAGAACACTCTCATTGTAGAGGCAAGGTCCCAGTGTTAAGGCTTAGAAATAATTAGAGAAACAGACGACAAAACTGTCTTTCATAAAGAGTTAATGGAATTGGGGTGGAATAGGGTTATGGATGAAATAAACAGCTACCGAGGAGGGGAGATCAGACAGTTGAAGAAGAGAGCCAGGGCAGGCAAATTATGAGCAGACCAGAGTGGATGGTGAAGGGTAACCAGTAAGAAGAAATTCTTAGTGGAATGACAAGGGGAAGACTTTTAGAAATAGAAATGATAAATATTTGAATTTAAGTTTATGACTATGACTCTCAAGTAAGGAAAACTCAATTCTTCAGAGCACTGAAATTTACTACTCATGCCAGTTTATACCTGGAGTATTTACATCTAAAGGGGCCATGTCTCAGTACTTTCATGCTGCTACAACAAAATACCATAAACTGGAAAGCTTATAAACAACAGGAAATTAGCTCTCACAGTTCTGGAGGTTGAGAAGTCCAAGATCAAGACAAAGATGTCTGGTGAGGGCTTAGTTCATAGAAACGGTGCTTTCTTGCTGTGTCTTCTTTTGGTGATATGGGCAAGGTAGGGCTCTAACCAAGTCTGTGTGGCTGGAGCTGTAAGGTATAGGTAACTGGGTGAAACAAGTATGTATGCCTTCCTTGCCAGAGACTGAAATCCCCCAGTGTCACAGTCCATGGGAAAGGCTATAGCAAATTTCATGAGCTTTCAAAGATGAGAGGGGACCTTAGCTCCTATTCTGGTGATATTTTGGTGTTAGAATGTACAGTTTGGTGCCTCTGTCTTGAAGAATACCTTGTAAGTATTTGGCCCAATGACTCCATGAAGGTGTAAGTTCATGGAGGTGTTGCGTCATTTGAACATCTGTGTTAGCCTCATCCTTCCAGTTGTGGATCTGAACCTGAGTATGGGTATGCTATTAAAAAAAATCTCTTTTCCATGAGATATAAATATAGAAGTCTTTCAATATAATGCATACACTGTCACATGGTATACAAACAATTCTATCACATTAAGGATGTGACGATACAGATCTTTACAGCCATGATTAAAGCGTTTTTGTGGTTGAGCTGGCTTTTAATGTTCTGTGGGAATGAAGGAAGCCTGAACTGACTTCTAGGTTTGGTGTTCACCAATTTGCTTTTCAAGCGAGTCTACTTTAGTTGCTTCATTGGTGAAATAAGAAGCTTGTTGTTTTCCAACCCAACTTTACTATGTCTTTATGTGACTACAGTGGAGGTGCTCCGGCTCTGGAGGCATGTAGTTTTTCTGTTGTCTCTGCGCATTACTGAATAGTACCTGAGTGGATGACTATATTTGAAGGTCACCAATGACATTTTTAAAGAATAAGCACATCCTAACACCTTTCTTTGAAGTTCAAACTTATTTGGGGAAGGGCATTTGGCACAGTGGTTAAACCACCACTTGGGACACCCTCATCCCATATCAGAATACATGGTTCAAGTCCTGGCTTCTCCATTCTAGCATCCTGATAATGTGCACCCTGCAGCAGGTGATGGCTCAAGCAGTTGGGGGCTCTGCCACCTACATGAGGGATGGGATTGAATTCTTGGCCTCTGGTTTTCACCTGGCTCAGTCCTGGTTGTTGCCAGCATTTGGGGAGTGAACCAGCAGGTGGGAGATCATTGTATAAATAAAATAAAAATTTCGGAAGTTATCTGGAAATATTTCCAATGGATTGAGATAAGCTGACATCAACTGACAAAAAAGACCATCCTTTTACACAGAACTTCTTCTTTTTAAAGATTTATTTATTTGAAAGGCATAGTTAGAGAGAGAGAGAGAGAGAGAAGCTTTCATCCACTAGTTCACTCCCTAAATGGCTGCAATAGCTGGAGCTAGGCTGATCTGAAGCCATAAGCCAGGAGCTTCTTTGGGTATCCCATGTGTGTGCAAGGGCCCAAGGATTTTGGTCATCTTCTGCTGTTTGCCCAGGCACATCAGCAGGGAGTTGAATTGGAAGTGCAGCAGCTGGGACTTGAACTGGCACCCATATGGGATGCTATGACAAAGCACCGGCCCTGCACAGAACTTCTTAAACTGTGATCTCACAGCAACACCACCAGCCCCTGGCACCATTGGAAATGCATCATCTCAGGCAGCACTGCAGAGCTACTGAATCAGACTTCCCAGAGAGAGAGGCCTGGCAAACTGTGTTGAAACCTCTCTGGATGAATCATATGTACTCAAAGTTTGAGAAGCAATGCTAGCCAATGGATCAGACTTTCTGTTTTTTTTTTTTTTTTTTCTTCATAAGGTGGGAGTAACGAGGTCTCAATCAGCCCCTGAGATTTTCTAACAGAAAAGAACTGAAGTTCCCCAGATAAGGGTGCAACTTTTCTGTGTATTAAACAAATATGATTTTATTTTGCACTCCAAGCTAGTGAAGCAGGATATATTTGTTTATACTTTAAGTTTCTGGTTCCTTTAGGTTAGAAATTTAGTTTTACAATCTCAACAATTTCAGTTCTCCAGTGAAAGTTTTTTTTGACAATGCAATCTCAGTGATCTGTGTTTATTTCTATAGATTATCAGGCTTCTGGCATAAAAGTTGAACCATATTCAATATTTGGAAAACATGTAGTATTCTGGATAGTTGAAGGCTTTGCATTTAAGGAGTAAAATGCTTGATTTTGTTCTAGCAAGGGAAGACACAATACAAAACTGCTCAAACTAACACACTATCCTTTAAAATCTTGTCACTACACAAAAAGGGTTTTCCAACCTGGGGAAAGAAAAATTATATTGCTATTTTAGAAAACTGCATATTATTTTTCATTTGGAAGGAAATGTCTAAGCTTGTATAGTGTATTTACTTCATGTTCACTATCTACCTAGTTCCAAAAAGAAGTAGAAGCTACCACAAAAATTCATGAAATGTAACAGATGGAAGGAAGGTAGCAGAAGTAACGAAAGATTGTGAGACTTATTCTTGAGTGATCCTGCTTCATAATTTTAACCTCTTAACATGTCCCCTCCCCAGCTTTACAAGACAGTGATTCTCGGAAAATTCCCCAAGCACCAAAGCATAAAATAACAGCCTCCTTCCCTTCCTACCAGAAGTGCCTGGTACTACAGGGGTTTTGTCAAGGGTGCAGCAGAAGATGGCAGGGTGTGCTCAGTTCCCTTTGTCTGTGCAGCTCGTTGGGTTTGGGAGATACTTCAATCAGCTAGTTCTTCATTCTTCCCCCTCCCCCGCCCCACAGTTAAGATAACTACATTTTAAAGTCATAATCCACATTTTGTTGAAATGCCACTGATACCGGCTGGATAGATTTGAACATAATCCTTTTCCTGAGTATAAAAGCAAAACTGGATATGTGCACACAATCCCAAACAATCTAGACCATATGGAAAACAAGAAAATGGGATGACATGACTTCATCAATATAAAGCTGCCACTGTTAATATTTAGTATAATTTCCTCTTATACTGTATCTTTTCAATGTACATTTATGAAGTTGAGGTCATCCTGTCTGTAGTTTTCCTTCAACAGGATTTTATAAACATTTTCTTTCTACTCAATAAAATTTCATAAATATGCCTTGTAATGGTGGCATATTCCAAAGTACGCAAATAGCATTGTTTATTTAAACAACTCTCTATGGGAATTTAGGTTAATTCTTGTAAAATAAATTGCAACAAGGCTGATGTCACAAAATTCTCACCTTAGATGAATTCTTAGCCAGACTAAACTCTCGTCTCTTTAGCTAAAAATAATACAAAGCACTACCCTCTGCAGCTAAGAAACATTTCTAAGAGTAGAGAAATGCTGTTTTTAAAGGCAAGGGTTCTTTAACACCACTCACACAAGTAGTGTGATAGAAATACTTATATATGTGGAAATAATTAATCGATAGTTCCTGGAGACAGATTCAAAACAATGAATTTGATAGAAAATTATAACTAAAAAGATTTCACTCTGCTTTGTATGAATTGCATGCCTCTGCCCTTCTCTCCCTCCCTCCTTCCTTCCCCCTTTCATCTCCGTGTTTCTGAGTTTGTGAATCCCTCTGGAATGAGTCCAGTTCAGCTGAACTTGGGCTGCAGCTCTTGAGCTCCCTGCTTTCCAAGCATCCATGCACAGTAACAGCAAAAACATGCTGTTGGTGAAGGTGCTGACAGGGCTGGCGGTGGCTTGGATGGAAAGGCACATTCGGACACATTTTAAAACGATGTTGCAGTAATGAGGTCTCTGTGACTTAGGGGCAAAGCCTGGATGTCCTATATGCACAAAAGACCCTGTTTCTTGTGTCAAATTAAACTTGGGTCAAATTAACCACAATCAAAATGTCTTCTGAGCAATATTCTCTAAAAGCTATTTTATGATTCACTAAATTAGCTCTTTTGAATTTTTGATAATTTTATCAAATCCTTACTACAACATTCTTAGTATGACTCTGCAGTCTAAAGAAATGTTATTCTAGTAATACAAATATAGTTCTCAAATGCGTTATTTTCAGTTTAATGATATATGAGCATATCATGTGACTGTGTGTAGATCATATGAATATATTATGGCTTCAAATTCAGAATTTGAATTTCATGGACCATGCTAAAATTCAATAAAACTAAATTTGGATGCAGAGGGTAACAGCAACATGTGGCTTGAATTTTCCTTAAAATACACAGGGGATAGTTAAAGGGGAAAAGTGCTTGGGACAGAGTATATCTGGAATGTTGCCAAACTCATACCATTTAAACAATGGTTTAAGGCTGAATTCAAATCCCAAGCAGATCTGTTCAATCCCCCCCCCCAAAGGGTGTAGGGTAGCCTTTCAACTTTGAAAGATAACATTAATGAGAATACTCTGAATGAGCAAAATGGGGATGCTGAATGAGAAGAAATGGTTTTGCTTTCTGGAATTCAATCTTCGCACCTACACTTGGATCCCCACTTTGCCTTTAAACTCACAAAGGGGTTACTCCTGACTTTTGCAAATATTTCTTTAGTTTCCCACTTTCAATGCCAGCTCCACCCTGCCCCCACACCCCAAGCACAATTGCAGAAATGTGATCTGGCTAACACTGAAGTCATATCAAACCCTTGCCTCATCACCCAAGCCCAAACATTCCCACCCTCAAGCTAACCTTTCTTCCCATTTCATGGGTAGGGACAGTGTAGAATCTTATCCACTGGCAGATACAGATCCTACTGCAGGTTCCAAGGACCTCTGCATTATTTTGTACATAGCACAGAGTGCAAGTTTTTCAGGTGAGTGGAATGCAGGGGATTCTGTAGCTTTGAGGATCGTTTGTTCTTCTACGGACATCCTATTTCCATACTCCGGAGTCTTCCTGTACTAGTGCCAAGCAGGCAAATGTCACCTTTGAGTCCCAGGAGTCGGTGTGTTGATCAGTCTCCCACCCCCAGTCCCACGCCCAATACAAAGATACTTGGAATTCAGCAATGCCACTTTCAGCTAACTGGCTCTGATTCCTATGGATGCAGCTAGTCCCCTCCCTGGCTGGACTAATGCCAGTCTACTTAGGGAGATAATTGACCACAAGCCAGCCTGAATGACAGGCTTCCTAAGTGCCAGATGCCAACTGTGCCAATTCTGGCCCTTATAGGAGGGGCTGTTTTCCTTGGGATCATAGTAAAGTAGTTTTATACTGCTTCCCTTCTGCCTTCATCACCACTTAGGATACCTCTCTCCCTCCGGATTGCTTCTGTCTGTCTTTCTCAGGGTCCTGTGCATTCAGTTCAGTGGGATACAGGCTAAGCAGCTGCAACCTTTTCTGTCATTCTGGATCCCAGGCTCATAACTGCATGCTCTCTTCACCCATATTTTGCCTACCAAGAATGGTTTCTATTAAACTTGTGAACTGAGATAATCATAAACTTCTAAGTGCTCCTACTTCTATCTCACTTATGTCCAGAACGGACTTTTCCTTCGTCCCAACATCTAAGTGGAGAGTATTTGTGAACTCGGGGAGATCCTACACTCAGTTGGGAGGATTACCCAAGTATCACGTTAACTTACTATCCTTACACCTGCTTTAGTGGTTGTCTATAAACTTTGTTGCCAGGACAACACGTTGTTAACCGTATGAACCTTACTAATGCATTTAAACCAGCGGGGAAGTTGGTTGCAGGGTCTTTGGATGTTTCCAGCACTTGGGTGCAAAAGATTCTAATGGGGAGCAGGGAGCCCCGGGCCTGGGAGCCCGCAGGTCTGATATCGCAGGCCGGACATCAGAAGTGTTCCTGTCAGGGTCTGGGTTTGGCAAGGCGGGCAGTGTCGCTTATGGGGCTACGTGGCTCACAGCAGGGTTAGGTTTCAAAGTCAGAGCCTATCTCAGGAGGGCTTTCCTTGGGGCGCCCCTCGAGGTGAGAGCTTGGGCAGAAAAGCCCCTCCCCCTTGTTTACTTACTCAAATCCCGCAATCTCCAGGCTCCACGCCAAACGCGGCTTCCTTGGGGTCCCACGGCCCCCTCCTGAGTGACAAACGAGTTGAATCGTCTCTAAACTCCCTCTGCCTCTCTCCTGACCGCGGAAACAAAGCGGACCAACAGTGTTCGCCCCGCTGGGGTGGCACGGTCCCCGTGCAGGCGCAGGCTGCAGGGCCGTCCCGGGGACGGAGGAGCACCCACCGCTCTCTCCTTTCGGCGGCGGCGGCCCTCGGGCTTCTCTCTTCCGGGTAGGCGCTGCCCGTGGCCGCGCCCCCCTCCCGGAAGTGGGTACCGCTAATCAGCATACTGGACCGAGCTCCCGGCACCCAGGAACCCCTTTCTCGGGTCGGGTCGGGTCGAGTGCTATCAACCCCTAAACCAGGATCTGAGCCCGGGGCTTCGCGGCACCAGCCTCCCGGGAAGGGAGAAGCAGGTCTCCAAAGTCTCCCCTTCCCCGAATCCACGCTCTCCAAGTCACGGTCTTCCAGGCCCTCTTCTCTAACTCCCAACAGCCTCAGATCTGCGGAGAGGAAAACCCCACAGGAAACCTTGCAGAGCATCCAGCCGGACGAACCAGGTGCCCTCGCAAACTGCGTGAGCCCCAGAGAAGAGCAGCGGTGACTCGAGACAGGTCTCCCAGGCGAGGCCACAACTTAGCTGCACGGCGGAGAGGGGCGTGAAAGGACGGGATGTGTGGGAACGCCTGTCTTAAATCCCCCAGCCAGCGTCCCCGCCGTTGGTCAGTCATCTTCTACTCTCTTCTCGCCAAAGGTTGCAGGAGACTCGCCGGCCCTGGCCTGGCTCAGGATGGGGCTCAGGATGGGGCACAGGGCGGGGGGCGCGGCCGCGGCTCCCCGGGCCCCAGCGGCGGGCCCCGCGCCGGGAGGTGGCTCCCTAGCAGGCTCTCCACGCCGCTCTGCGGCCGCCTCCAACCGCGAACTCTCTGGCACCCAGCGCACTGCGGCGTCCCGGGGCCTGCGCGCAACAGGTCTTCCTGGGACGTGGTGCCAGGTTCCGCCTACCTCGCTAAGGTCCACAGCCCAGGGCCAGTGCCGGCGTCACGGGCTCTCTCCTTGTCCTGAGAACTTAATGGGGGCGCCGTCAGACCCTCGCCTAGCCGTGGCCTGCCCTTGAGTACCCCGGAAAAGGGAAAAGGGTGACGGGCGGTGACGGGGAGAAGTTGCGGGGTTTTGCTAATTCAGTCTCGCACTGAGCTCAGACAGAAAAAGTGCGGGTGGAGAGAAGTGCCCCAACGGGTAACAGGAGCAGGAATGGAGGAAACCTGTCCCCGCCCGCGGCTAGCCTGGGAACCCACCCTTCGGAAGTTTTGAAGACATAAAGGGGAGAGGATCCGCACGGTCCCCCGACCGCCCGTGGGCACGCAGACCCGTTGAGAAGCGACACACCTGCACGCGGGAACAGGCAGATCCAGAGAAGCTTTAATGCAGAACACCGCGTACAACACCTGCAGACAGGAACAGTCACAACCCGAACGCGGCGCGGACGCAAAGCCGACGGTTACTGAGGGCCACCGCGTGAGGCCGACTCCTCCCCGCTCTGTCCCGCAAGTTTGTCGCGAGTAAAGTGCTATATTCCTGGGGCTCAGGGTGGGGATCCCGGGAAGCGCCTTTTCCGTTTACGAATTGAAACGGAGGAACTCGCCCCACCGCCACGCAGAATGCGGGCGGACCGCAGCGCGCCGGGGTCCGAGGTCTGAGGTCCGCCGGAGGAGGCGGGTAGGGAACAGCTCGACGCCCCAGCAGGCGTCCGGAGCCACGGAGCCGAGTCTTTTCCTCCCGTTCATGAGTTTGCAGAACAAATTCCCGCGAAACAAGTGATTTTCCCCCCTTTCTTTAAAATTTCAAATGGACTGGATCGTGGGAATTGACACCATCCTTGGGCTCCCTCGGGGGCCTCTCATCCGACAGATACACGAGCGAGCAGCGGGTGGAAAAAGTCGGCTGCGCTGTTCCCTCTTTGGCTGTGTTCCCCGAACTTGGCTTTTGGAATCTGGGGCTTTGCTCTTTTAAGCCCATTCTCTTTCGTGCGAACTCTTCGCTTTAGAGGTTCCTTCTCTCGGTCGCGACCCCTTGGGTCAGAGCACCAAGAAATGTGACTTTTTCTCAAAGATCTTTCGTGCCGGCTCCCACTGCCTCCCAGAGCGACTTTATTCATGACCCTGTGTCCTCACCCATCTAGCTGACCAGGAAAACAACGGTATCCAGAGCCCCTCTTTTCTTCTTCCGAAATAAGACGATCTGTCCCTAGATGGCCTTTCGCTTTTGCAGCTGCCCCGGGACGAGACCAGCGGAGACACCGAGATCCGCCCCAGCGCCACTCCTCGTAGGATTTCTCCCCGGGAGTTTAGCCCCGCCTGCTGCTGCTTCCAGGTAAAAAGGCTCCGAATCCACTTCCACTTTGCCAGCGAGTAAGGCTTCCCTAATCGCCTTCGCTCCCTCCCTCCCCCACCCCTATAACTTAGCGAGTAGAATATTAACGACAATAGGAACTCTTACCTGAAAACTGGCTTTCATTCATCTGACTGTACAACATAGTATAAACACAGACACCAAGAGGGTTATATTTATTCAGACCACTGGAGAAGCCCCTTCTGGGGTGTGCCGTCCGTTTGGAGGCCGTCCTTTTGTGCAAAGGCCAGCCCTGGCCGCTGCGCCCGGCCTTGCTTTCGCGCAGCGCAACGCCGGGCGTCTCTACACGCGCCCCTCGCCCTGGCCCCCCGGACCCCCTACGAGTGCACCAGCACCGAGTGCAGGGAGCCGCCCTTGCTCTCGGCCGCGCTCGCGGTCGCGGGCTCCAGCAGGGAGGCGGCGGGCGAGGCTGCGGCTGCAGAACACACGGTGGAAGGCGCGGGCGGCTGCTGGGAGGCTGCGGGGACGGCGAGCGCCGGCGGCAACGCGGTCACGGGCGGCAGCGCAGGCGTGGGCTTGATGGGCACTGGCACAGCTGGCAGGCTCTGGCTCGCTGAGTGGCATAGGGCCTTGACTGGCACCCCGAAGGCCGCGTACTCCGGCCCGACAGGGACTCCGGCGGCGGCGGCCGCAGCGGCGGCCGCGGCCACCGAGTCCATGACGCCCACGTGCGGCCACACCGAGCTCACGACGTTGCCGAGCTGGCCGGGCACGGGATAGCCCAGGTGGTGCATGACAGACGCCAAGGGCAGCCCTCCAGCCTGCAGCACGCCCTTGTAGTCCCGGCCGATGATGTTCTCGATGGCGAACGGGTGTTTGAAGCCGGAGGTGGACGCGGCCGCGGCGGCGGCAGCGGCGGCAGCCGAACCCAGCCCGTAGGGTGGGAACTGAGACAGGCGCCCCACGCTGCCCACTGCCGCGGCCGCGGCCGCGGCCGCCGCCGCCGCCACGGCAGCCGCCTCCTGCATCTTGCCGGGGTGAGACGACTGCTGAGGCTGCGCCTGCTGGGGCGGCTGCGGCGCGGGCTGCGACGGGAGGTGCGGCGGCGGCGGTGGCGGCGGCGGGGCGGGCGGCGGCTGCTGATGGAAGTAGTGCACCATGTGCGGCGGCGGCGGGGGCGGAGGCGGCGGCGGGGGTGCGGCGTGGTGGTGGTGGTGGTGGTGCGCAGCGGCGTGGTGGTGGTGATGGTGGTGATGGTGATGGTGCGGGTGGTGCGGGTGCAGGTGCCCTCCGGGCCCCGCGCCCGGTGCGCCCTTGGAGCCTCCAGCGTGCAGGTGAGCGTGGTCGGCGCGCAGCACCTTGAAGCGCTTGCGGCGACGTAGGAAGCTGCCGTTCTCGAACATGTCGCCGCAGTCGGGGTGCAGCGCCCAGAAGCTCCCCTTACCGGGCTGGTCCGGCCTGCGAGGGATCTTGATGAAGCAGTCGTTGAAGGAGAGGTTGTGGCGCAGGCTGTTTTGCCAGCGCTGCGTGTGCTCGCGGTAGTAAGGGAAGCGCTCCATGATGAACTTGTAGATGTCGCTCAGCGGCAGCATCTTCTCGGCCGAGTGCTGGATGGCCATGGCGGTCAGCGAGATGTACGAGTAGGGCGGCTTTTGGTCGCTGTAGGAGCTCTTCCCTGGCCGCGGCATCGTCGCCGGCTCCTCCTCCGCGGCCCCCCGGCCCAGGCCCACAGTGGGCCGCAGCGTCGCTCCGTACCCGGCTCCCGGGGCCTGGCTGGCCTCACTCACGCCCACTCCGCCCGTCCAGCCCCGCCACTCGGCCCTCTCGTCTCCCAGGCCCTCTCGGGCTTCTCTCCGCGGCCTTCTCCGGGTTGCCTGGGGTCTCCGCGCTTGGTCTTTCGGGTCAGTTTGGTTGGTGCGCGCTCGCAACTTCTGGTCTCGACAGTCTCCGACGGGCGCGCGCACCGGCGTGCGGTGCCAGGAGATTCCGCTCTCCCGCCGCGCTCTCTGCCTCTTCCTCCGGCGGCACAGCTTGAGCCCTGGAGCTGACTGCAGCGGAGGCGCGAGGGGCCGTGTTTTCTTCCTACCGACTTATTATTATTATTATTATTATTATTTTAGCTTTCTCTTGGGCCAAGGATGCCCAGGCCAACCTGCGAGACCCGGGCCCTTGAAATCCGAGTTGGTGGTCGCTGTCCTGGAGGCCCGCGGCGGCGGGACGTGCAGAGCCCTGGGCACTGCGCTTTGACCTCGCGCTTATCCGGTGGTGCACAGCAGCTCTAGCTTTCCTAGAGGGGAGAGGCAGGCAGAGAAGTGGGAAGCTCCTCTCCGGGCAGGCTGCGTCTCTCTTTTCTCCGGAGGCTCGCTGCAGAGGGCAGGATCGAAGACGCCAAGCTCAGGGCGGCCGCTCCGGGGGAAAAAGTTTGATGGTTTCTGCAGCAGTGGCGTCTGCAGGTTCCGCGGAGGGGCGAGGGAGCAGGACGCCCGAGTCACGTCTGCGAAAGCCGGGCGAGTGCGGGTGGCGGGGAGGGGTGGGGTGGGAGCCGGGGCGCGCTCAGCGGTCGGCGCCGCAGCTGCCGCCGCTCTCCTGGGCAAGGCTTGAGCAGGAGAGGCGGAAGCTGTGGCAGCCACGCGCTCTCCTGGCTGCGTTTTGTAATGGTCCCCGAGACGCCGAGACCCCCGCAGCTCGCGCTTCGAGACTATCACATGACCGAGGCAGAGAGACTCCGTCGCCGCCGCCTCCGAGTCTCTCGCTGAAGAGGGGCAAGAAGGCGCCGCGCCCCCGCCCCCTCCTCCATCTCCATATCCATTGGGGCGCCCCCCACCCCTCGCATCGCCACCCATTCCACAGCTCCCCACCTCGAGCCTCCTGGTAGGGGGGCGGGAAGGGCAGGCTAGGGGCAGGAGTTGGGGTACGGGGCACTGGTGCGTTCCAGGCTGCTGCGCCCCACCCGGGCCGCGTTGCGCGGCAGAGGGGTACAGGACACTGCTTTCTGCGACTTCTCCTCCCCCCGCCTTTCGCCCTTACCTCTTTCCACCTACCAGTCCTGAGCTTCTCTCTGGAATAGTCACTCTGGGTCAAGTCCAGACCGCCTCGAACTCCAGGCGTCTTCTCTGCCAGAAACCCGATGCCTGGAAGGTCAGAGGGTCGGAGGAAAGAGCGAATGGGGAGGAGCTCGTGGGGCGTGCTCCTCAGAACCTAGGTTCATCACAGTTTTATTGTGGCCACCTGCATGCCAGGTACAGGGAGGCACAAGACAGGGCTCCCCGCTCTGGCCCGAGGTCTAGAGGATGAGACTGATAGTCACAGCGGCTCTTTCTTATCTGTTAGGATAGGTAATGAGGACTTGGCTGGAGTTCCCACCACACTTCCACTGGCGCAGGTCTCAAATAGGCTCAGTGAGGTTTCTCTGGGGTGGTGATGTCTAAGCTGGGGATGGAAGAAATTGGGGTCCCATCTCTTGGGCGTGCCCAAACGAAGTCTTTGTTATTATTCCTAGCATGTGGAGGGAGAGAGAAATAATTAAACAGAAAGCCCAAGTTATCCATCCACAGTGCCTAGGGAGAGAAAGGTTGGTGAGCCCCAGCGCTGGGGTCCCCCTGCCTGTAGGTTCCTGCTCTGCATGCATCCAGGCTCCTGATAGCGTTTGGATCTCAGGGACAAACTGAAGTTACATTCTGGTTTTGGCCACCTTAACCCCGAGGCTGGGAAGGAAAGCACAATTTAAAAACAAATATCAGTCTCTCCCTCTCCCAGTCTCATTTTCATTATTTGTAAAATGAGGTGTCTGAAGGCGGAATTCTCACGGGGCCTTTCCAGTTCCGTTATCTGAGAAGAAAAGAGCAGTTGGAGACTGTGGCTAACTTGTTTTTGATTTCGTCTTTTCCATGCCTGAGACTGGAAGGCAGAAGGCCATGGGTCCAGCTGCGTGAGAGGCCACCCATAACCCTACAACCTTGGTGACCCCGGCTGTGAGCTTTAGGTGAACTGGGTGCACAGTCGGAGGATGCCTGCCCTTGGGGTGCCCAGTGAGTGAGCAGAAAAACTCAAGATTTCCATCTTGAAGTGGAAGCTAGATTTCTGCCTGGTGCTGTTTGCTCAGCTTGTCCTGGGCTAACAGCATAGGTGTTAAGGGGAAGTGGGCGAGCGGTATGGGGGAGAGGGGCAGTGGGGAGAGAAGCTTCCTGGCTGGTCCTAAGGAAAGGAGACCCCTTTGCAGGAGGATGCTTTTGCTGTCACTTTATGCTGGGAAGCTTCCTGCAGCCAAAGGAGTTTCTTCGAGATTTTTGGTCCGCTGAGGCTGTTTAAACAGCTGAGCAATGGCCTTGTGAAGCCACGGATGATGTCCAAGGATGCCCACTTCTGGAGTGACAGCCAGCACCCGCTGAAGCCGGGTCGCCCCTTCTCCATTGAAGGAAGATATAGGAGCCCTGCCTCACCCAGGAGGCTGGGGTCTCCCAGGTCACTGTGAGATCGCCGCGGAGAGCTCCACGCGGGGAGTTCCGCGCGCAGAGTGTGTAAAGATTCCCTGCGCCCCGATTTCACGCGCAACGCGGGCAAGGGGAACGTTTCTTCCGCGGGTTCCCTGAACAGAAGCGCTTCCCTTTTAGCGGTAGCTCGGGGACGATTCTCCTTGGGCAAGTGGGCCCTGCGCCTTCTGAGGACCGAGCGAGGCGGGGAAGACCTTCAAGTGCGCGCAGGACAAGCTTTGTAAGCACAACACGAACCCTGAAACCTAAAGCCGTGAGCCGAGGTCACAGAGTAAGATCATTACAGCCTACAGACCCGCACGAGCAGAGCAGGCGATTCTCTCGGCCTCCTCGAACCAATTGCGTTCTCCTGGCCGGGCTACGCGCAACGTGCACCAGAAACAGAGCCTCGGAGGCCGACCGAAGCTCTCTGCTTCCGAGTTTGGGGTGTACATGGCAATGGTAAAAACCAGTCCCCACCAACCGGGCCCCAGCCAGCCGCAACAGCCCGAGCCGCGGTTGAGGTCAGGGGCGCAGACCCGGAGCGCCTGGCGCGCACGGGTTTGGGGAGGGGTAGCCTGCTGCCACCGCGGGGAATCCTGGGCGCTGCCACGGAGCTCCGGCCGCCGTGGGGGGCGCGCTCTCACTCCCCGCTCCACTTTCTCGGAGGTTGATTGAATTCGGGCAAGTTTTGCAGGCGCGCAGCAGCATCGGCGGGGGCCGGAACGCGCACGCTCCAGCTGCCTGCAGACACCCATTTAAGAAAAACAGATCATGTAACCACCCTGGCACCAACCAGTTGGTTTCAAGTTTCCGTGTGTAATTTTTTTTTTTTAAACGACTACACTATTCAAATATCTGCTGGAGCTGAGGACGCTGGCGGGCAACTCATTGCTCCGGGCTTACTGTGATTATGTCAGGAGTATTTGGTTTACCCCTCAGGCCAATTGTTGGCAAAGCTTTGCTAGGAAGAGGGGTTCCATGCAAGGTCTTGTTATGTTTAATTGGCTCTATGGAGGAGGGTAAAATTTGGCAGAAAAAAATTGTGGAGCTTCAGGAGCCCCCAGTCCCTGAGGGTCTCAGGCACTTCTCAGCTCGGATCCAGCCCCGGCCTGCCCAAGGCTTCTGCGGACAGCTGTGCCCAGCGGGAGAAGGAGCGAAGGTTACCACCAGGGCTAGGGCTATAGGCAGTACCAGGAAGAAGGCACAGGTTCACGCGTACATCTCCATTTCCGTGGATTCTCCCTTTTGCTGCCGGCCTCTGAGGAACGGAAGGT